>NC_089263.1:0-1424000 GCF_963930625.1 Muntiacus reevesi
GATAGATATTAAAAAGCATAGGCATTACTTTGTCAACAAAGGTCCATCTGATCAAGGCTATGGTTTTTCCAGTGGTCATGTATGGATGTGAGAGTTGGACTGTGAAGAAAGCTGAGTGCCGAAAAATTGATGCTTTTGAACTGTGGTGTTGGAGAACACTCTTGAGAGTCCCTTGGACTGCAAGAAGACCCAACCAGTCCATCGTGAAGGAGATCAGTCCTGGGTGTTCATTGGAAGGACTGATGCTGAAGCTGAAACTCCAATACTTTGGCCACCTGATTTGAAGTGTTGACTCATTGGAAAAACCCTGATGCTGGGAGGGATTGGGGGCAGGAGGAGAAGGGGACAACAAAGGATGAGATGGCTGGATGGCATCACCGACTCAATGGACATGAGTTTGAGTAACCTCTGGGAGTTGGTGATGGACAGGGAGGCCTGGCGTGCTGTGATTCATGGGGTTGCAAAGAGTCAGACATGGCTGAGTGACTGAACTGATCTGAACTGAACAGAAGCAGAATATATTAAGAAGAGGTGGCAAGAATACACGGAAGAACTATACCAGAAAGATCTTCACGACCCAGAAAATCACAATGATGTGATCACTCACCTAGAGCCAGACATCCTGGAATGTGAAGTCAAGTGGGCCTTAGGAAGCATCACTATGAAAGAAGCTGGTGGAGGTGATGGAATTCCAGCTGAGCTATTTCAAGTCCTCAAAGATGATGCTGTGAAGAGTGCTGCACTCAATATGCCAGCAAATCTGGAAAACTCAGCAGTGGCCACAGGACTGGAAAAGATCAGTTTTCATTCCAATCCCAAAGAAAGGCAGTGCCAAACAATGCTCAAACTACCACACAATTGCACTCATCTCACATTCTAGCAAAGTAATGCCCAAAATTCTTCACGTCAGGCTTCAACAGTACATGAACCATGAACTTCTAGATGTTCAAGCTGCTTTTAGAAAAGGCCGAGGACCCAGAGATCAAATTGCCAACATCCATTGGATCATCAAAAAAGCGAGACAGTTCCCGAAAAACATCTAATTCTCTTTCATTGACTACTTTGACTTTGACTGTGTGGATCACAGCAAACTGTGGAAAATTCTTAAAGAGATGGGAATACCAGACCACCTGACCTGCCTCCTGAGATATCTGTATGCAGGTCAAGAAGCAACAGTTAGAACCGAACATGGAACAACTGACTGGTTCCAAATTGGTAAAGAAGTACGTCAAGGTTGTATATTGTCACCCTGCTTATTTAACTTATCTGTAGAGTCCATCATGAGAAATGCTGGACTGGATGAAGCACAAGCTGGAATCAAGATTGCTGGGAGAAATATCAATAACCTCAGATATGCAGATGACACCAACCTTATGGCAGAAAGCAAAAGAACTAAAGAGCCTCTTGATGAAAGTGAAAGAGGGGAGTGGAAAAAGTTGGCATAAAACTCAACATTCAGAAAACTAAGATCATGGCACCCGGTCCCATCACTTCATGGCAAATAGATGGGGAAACAGTGGAAATAGTCAGAGACTTTATTTTCAGGGGCTCAAAAATCACTGCAGATGGTGACTGAAGCCATGAAATTAAAAGATGCTTACTCCTTGAAAGAAAAGCTATGACCCACCTAGACAACATATTAAAAAGCAGAGACATTACTTTGCAAACAAAGGTCCATCGAGTCAAAGCTATGGTTTTTCCAGTAGTCATGTTTGGATGTGAGGGTGGACTATAAAGAAAGCTCAACACCAAAGAATTGATGTTTTTGAACTGCGGTGTTGGAGAAAACTCTTAAGAGTTCCTTGGACTGCAAGGAGATCCAACCAGTCCATCTTAAAGGAAATCAGTCCTGAATATCCATTGGAAGGACTGATGATGAAGCTGAAAGTCCAATACTTTGGCCATCTGATGTGAAGAACTGATTCATTTGAAAAGACTGGGAAAGATTGAAGGCAGGAGGAGAAGGGGACAACAGATGATGAGATGGTTGGATGGCATCACCAACTCAATGGACAAGAGTTTGAGTAAACTCGGGGAGTTGGTGATGGACAAGGAAGCCTGGCCTGCTGCAATACATGGGATCACAAAGAGTCTAACACGACTGAGTGACAGAACTGAACTGAACAGAAAATGAGATAGTATTAGATTAAAAGTAAGATAATTGAAGAAAAGAACACTCGCCTACTTCATTGTTTTCTATTATTCTTACTTTTCATTTGTACATTTTACTTGTTACTCTTTTTTTCCCCCATTTATTTTTATTAGTTGGAGGCTAATTAGTTTACAATATTGTAGTGGGTTTTGCCATACGTTGACATGAATCAGTCATGGATTTACATGTATTCCCCATCCCAATCCCCCCTCCCACCTCCCTCTCCAGCCGCTCCCTCTGGGTCTTCCCAGTGCACCAGGCCTGAGCACTGGTCTCATGCATCCACCCTGGGCTGGTGATCTGTTTCACCCTTGATAATATACATGTTTTGATGCTCTTGTTTATTATTTAGTATCTATCACCCTATCAACCAGAATGTAAATTCCATTACATCAGGAACTTTGCTTGTTTACTTTGGTTGGCCTAGAGGCAACAAGGCAATAATCTTCCCTGGTGACTCAGTCGATAAAATGTTCGCCCAGAGTGTGGGAGACCTGGGTTCGATCCCTGGGTCAGGAAGATCCGGTGGAGAAGGAAATGGCAACCCACTCCCATATTTTCGCCTGGAGAATTCCATGGTTGGGCCTGGTGGGCTACAGTCCACTGAGTCATAAAGTGTTGTACATGGCTAAGTGACTAACTTAGAGGCAACAAGAGGCAGGAGAGCTTAGTGGTTAAGAGCAACGGCTCCAGAACCAGGTTTCTGAGGTTTCAATATGGACTGCTGTGTGAACCTGGGACAATTACTCAATTTCTCAATTCCTCAGTTTTCCTATATTTAAAATGACAGTAATAAAACTTTCCAAGGGAATTCTACTGCCTTGTTGGTGGGAATTGAAATTGATACAGCTACTATGGATAACAGTGTGGAGATTCCTTAAAAAAAACTAGGAATAAACTACCTTGCTTGCATGTATGCCAAGTTGCTTCAGTCATGTCCCACTTTTTGTGATCCTATGGACTGCATCCCACCAGGTTCTTCTGTCCATGGGATTCTCCAGGCAACAATACTGGAGTAGGTTGCCGTGCCCTCCTCCAGGGGATCTCCCTGACCCAGGGATTGGACCTATGTTTCTTATGTCTCCTGCATTGGCAGGCAGGTTCTTTACCACTAGTGCCAGCTGGGAAGTCCCTAAAACTACCATATGACCCAGCAATCCCACTACTGGGCATACTCTGAGAAAACCACAAATCTAAAAGACATATATACACTAATGTTCATTGCAGTACTATTTACAATAGCAAGGATGTGGAAGCAAGCTAGATATTCATTGACAAGTGAATGGATAAAGAATATATAGCACATTTATACAATAGAATACTACTCAGGCATAAAAAGGAATGAATTTGAGTCAGTTGTAGTGAGATGGATGAACCTAGAACCTGTTATACAGAGTGGAGTATAACTTCACTTATTTTTCTGACTGATGAGAAAAGAGAAAAATAAATATCATATATTAACTCATGTATATGGAATCGAGAAAAATATACTAATGAACCTATTTACGTGGAAGGTATGGAGATGCAAATATTAAGAATGAATTTGTGCACACAGTGGGGGAAGGAGAGGGTAGGACGAACTGATAAAGCAGCATTAACCTATATACACAGTCATGTGTATAATAGAAAACTAGTAGGAAGCTGCTGTGTAACACAGGGAACCCAGTTTGATGCTCTGTGACAACCTAAAGGGGTGGGACGGGAGAGGGGAGGGTGACTCAAGAGGAAAGGAATGTGTGTGTGTGTGTGTGTGTGTGTGTGTGTGTGTATAATTATGACTGATTCATGTTGTTGTGAAACAGAAATCAGCACAGCATCGTAGAGAAATTTTCCTCCAATTAAAAAAAAATGATAATAGAGAGGACTTCCAGTTCAAGATGGCAAAGTAGAAGGACATACGCTCATCTCCTCCTGTGAGAACACCAAAATTGCAACTATTGAACAACCATTAACAGGAGGATGCTGGAACCCAACAAAAAAAAAAAAAAAGAAAGAGAGACCCCACGTCCAAAAAAAAAGAAACTGCAGTGAGACAGTAAGAGGGGCATAACCGCAGTAAAATCAAATCCCATACCTGCTGGGTGGGTGACCCACAAACTTGACAACAATAATACCAAAGAAATTCTCATACTGTTGTGAAGGTTCTGAACCCACATCAGGCTTCCCAGGCTGAGGATCCAACAAAGGGTGGGAATCCCCAGGGAATCTGACCTTGAAAGCCGGCTGGATTTGATTATAGGATTTCCACAGGACTAGGGGAAACAGAGATTCCAGTCTTGGAGGCACAAACAAAACCTTTGTGCACCAAGACCCAGAAGAAAGGAGTAGTGACCTCACAGGATACTGAACCATTACCACCTGCTAGTGTTGGGGGGCCTCCTGTGGAGGCATTGGTTGGCAGGGGCTCACCCCAGGGACAGGGCACTGGCAACAGCAGGCCAGGAAGGTCCCCCTTGGCATAAATCCTCTTGGGGTTCACCATTAACCCTACCAGAGAGCCTGACCCCAGGGATGGGTCTCCTCATACCATACAATGAACCCAAACCAGAAGGAAATTCAACCCCACACACCAGCAGAAAATTGGATTAAAGTTTTACTGAGCAAGGTCCTGCCCACCAGTCCTGCCTACCCGGAAACTTACACAAGCCTCTTAGCCTTCTCCATCAGAGGGCAGACAGAGAAAGCAAGAAGAAGCACAATGGCAAAGTGCTAAAATAAAAACCATATTACAGAAAGTTAATCAGGTTGAAAAAGCAGAAAGTTGTGTCCCAGATAAAGAGACAAGATAAAACCCGAGAAAAACAATGAAATGAAGGGGAGATAGCAAACTTCCAGAAAAAGAATTCAGAATAATGAGAGTGAAAATAATCCAGGATCTTGGAAAAACAATGAAGAAAATGCAAGAAATGTTTAGCAACGACCTAGAAGAACTAAGGAACAAACAAACATAGGTGAACAATACACTAGAAGGAATCAACAGCAGAATAATTGAGGAAGAAGAACAGATAAATGACCTGGAGAACAGAATGGTGGAAATCACTGCCACAGGACAGTATATAGGAAAAAGAATGAAAAGAAATGAAGTCACCCTGAGAGATCTCTGGGACAGTATTAAAAGCACTAATATTTGCATTATAGGGGTCCCAGAAGGAAAAGAGAAAGGAAAAAGGACCTTAGAAAATATTTGAAGAGATAACTGAAAACTTCCCTAACATGGGAAAGGAAATAGCCAACCAAGTCCAGGAAGCACAGAAAGTCCCAGGCAGGATAAATTCAAGGAGGAACACACCAAGACACATAGTCATCAAACTGACAAAAATTAAAGACAAAGATAAAATATTAAAAACAACAAGAGAAAAATAAATAACTTACCAGGAAACTCCCGTCAGGCTATCAGAATCATTTCTCAACAGAAACTCTACAAGCCAGAAGGGAATGGCACCATGGATTTAAAGTGATGAAAGGGAAAAACATACAACTAAGAATACTCTGCCCAGCAAGACTCTCATTCAGATTTTATGGAGAAATTAAAAGCTCTCTAGACAAGGAAAAGTTAAGAGAATTCAGCACCACCAAACCAGCTTTACAACAAATGCTAAAGGAACTTCTCTAAGCAGGAAACACAAGAGAATGAAAAGAACTACAGAAAATAAACCAAAAACAATTAAGAAAATGGTAATAGAACCACACATACCAATAATTACCTTAAATGTAAATGGATTAAATTCACCAAAGGAAAGACATAGACTGGCTGGGTGGATGAAAACATGTGCATGTATGCTCTGCCACTTAACACTGCTTGATCCCTCAAACTGTCTGTAATTATTTTATATTGTTACATTAATAATGTTCCAATTATGGCTTGCAATTGTAATTATCTTTTGTTTTTTGTCTGGCTATTTTCTGTAAAAATCAATAAGCATCTTTTACTATTGTGATTATGTAACTATTGTTCCCTTAATACCATTGTATCATGATTGGTCAACAGACGAAAAATAGAACTCTATATCACCAAAACTATGATTTAATAGAAAAGGCTACAATCAATTTTTAAAATCCAGATGCACATCAGAATTATCTTGAAATATTTTGAAAAATGTAAATGCCCAGGTACTGCTTTCTTTTTCTCCATAGCTCCAGAAAAATTCCAATGAGCAGTAGTGTTTAAAAACAAGTGAGCTATATGATGATCCTTTACTTTTAACTAGTTTGTTTCACTTTTTTAATTTCATATTCAGTGCTCCCATTACATTTATTTTATGTTTTCCAATTTCTCCATCTTTTTTTGATGTTATTTCTCAAGCCTATCTCAAGTATAGTAGAAAAGCTTTTGTATACATATGTATAAATAATATGCATAATGTGTGTATTTTAGAAAACTTATGAATCTTTGACGAACTAAAAAATTTATGAAATTTATTTTGATTCTACTTGTTTGACTTAGATTTCTATTTTAAAAAATAAATATGCAACAAGCAGCAAAGGTTTATTGTATAGCCAGGGAACTACAGTCAATATCTTGTAACAACCTTCCAGTTCAGTTCGGTTCAGTTGCTCAGTCATGTCCAAATCCTTGTGATCCCATGAACCGCAGCACGCCAGGCCTCCCTGTCCATCACCAACTCCTGGAGTCCACCCAAACCCATGTCCATTGAGTTGGTGATGCCATCCAACCATCTCATCCTCTGTTGACCCCTTCTCCTCCTGCCCTCAATCTTTCCCAGCATCAGGGTCTTTCCCAGTGAGTCAACTCTTCGTATCAGGTGGCCAAAGTTTTGGAATGTCAGCTTCAATATCAGTCCTTCCAATGAACACACAGGACTGATCTCCTTTAGGATGGACTGGTTGGATCTCCTTGCAGTCCAAGGGACTCTCAAGATTCTTCTCCAACACCACAGTTCAAAAGCATCAATTCTTTGGCACTCAGTATCTTTATAGTCCAACTCTCACATCCATACATGACGACTGGAAAAACCATAGCCTTGACTAGACAGAACTTTGTTGGCAAAGTAATGTCTCTGCTGTTTCATATGCTGTCTAGGTTGGTAATAGCTTTTCTTCCAAGAAGTAAGCATCTTTTAATTTAATGGCTGCAATCACCATCTGCAGTGATTTTGGAGCCCAGAAAAATAAAGTCAGTCACTGCTTTCACTGTTTCCCCATCTATTTGCCATGAAGTGATGGGACCAGATGCCATGATCTTAGTTTTCTGAATGTTGAACTTTAAGTCAACTTTTTCACTCTCCTCTTCCACTTTCATCAAGAGGCTCTTTAGTTCTTCTTCACTTTCTGCCATAGGGGTGGTGTCATCTGCATATCTGAGGCTATTGGTATTTCTCCTGGCAATCTTGATTCCAGCTTGTGCTTCTTCTAGACCAGTGTTTCTCATGATGTAATCTGCATATAAGTTAAATAAGCAGGGTGACAATATACAGCCTTGATGTTCTCCTTTTCCTATTTGGAACCAGTCTGCTGTTCCATGTCCTGTTCTAACTGTTGCTTCCTGACCTAGATACAGGTTTCTCAAGAGGCAGGTCGGGTGGTCTGGTATTCCCATCTCTTTCAGAATTTCCCACAGTTTATTGTGATCCACACAGTCAAAGGCTTTGGCATAGTCAATAAAGCAGAAATAGATGTTGATGATCCAGCTGATGTTGGCAATTTGATCTCTGGTTTCTCTGCCTTTTCTAAAACCAGCTTGAACATCTGGAAGTTCATGGTTCATGTATTGCTGAAGCCTGGCTTGGAGAATTTTGAGCATTACTTTACTAGTGTGTGAGATGAGTGCAATTGTGCCGGAGTTCAAGCATTCTTTGGCATTGAGTTTCTTTGGGATTGGAATGAAAACTGATCTTTTCCAGTCCTGTGGCCACTGTTGAGTTTTCCAAATTTGCTGGCATATTAAGTGCAGCACTTTCACAGCATCATCTTTCAGGTTTTGAAATAAGCTCAACTGGAATTCCATCACCTCCACTAGCTTTGTTCATAGTGATGCTTCCTAAGGCTCACTTGACTTCACATTCCAGGATGTCTGGCTCTAGGTGAGTGATAACACCATCGTGATTATCTGGGTCATGAAGATCTTTTTTTGTATAGTTCTTCCATAAATTCTTGACACCTCTTCTTAATATCTTCTGCTTCTGTTATATCCATACCATTTCTGTCCTTTATTGTGCCCATCTTTGCATGAAATTTTCCCTTGATATCTCTAATTTTCTTGAAGAGATCTCTAGTCTTTCCCATCCTATTGTTTTCCTTTATTTCTTTGCATTGATCGCTGAGGAAGGCTTCCTTATCTCTCCTGACTTTTCTTTGGAACTCTGCCTTTAGATGGGTATATTCCTTTTCTCCTTTGCTTTTCGATTCCCTTCTTTTCACAGCTGTTTGTAAGGCCTCCTCAGACAACCATTTTGCTTTTACGCATTTCTTTTTCTTGGGCGTTGTCTTGATCCCTGTCTCCTGTACAGTGTCATGAACCTCCGTCCATAGTTCATCAGGCACTCTGTCTATCAGGACAGAGTCTATCAGGCACTCTGTCTATCAGTCCCTTAAATCTATTTCTCACTTCCACTGTTTAGTCATAAGGGATTTGATTTAGGTCATATCTGAATGGTCCAGTGGTTTTCTCCACTTTCTTCAATTTCAGTCTGAATTTGGCAATAAAGAGTTCATGATCTGAGCCACAGTCAGCTCCCAGTCTTGTTTTTGCTGACTGTATAGAGTTTCTCCATCTTTGGCTGCAAAGAATATAATCAATCTGATTTCAGTGTTGACCATCTGATGATGTCCATGTGTAGAGTCTTCTCTTGTGTTGTTGGAAGAGGGTATTTGCTATGACCAGTGCGTTCTCTTGGCAAAACTCTATTAGTCTTTGTCCTGCTTCATTCTGTACTCCAAGGCCATAATAGAAAATAATTTCAAAAATAATATATGTGTATATGTATAACTGAATCACACTGCTGTGCACTCGAAGCATTGTAAGTTAACTATACTTCAATAAAATATATATATATTGAGAAAAATATAATAGAACCTCCCTCCTTGAATTATTGCACTTAAGAATGCAAGGCACACAGTAGTTATTCAATAAAAACTATTACTAATAATAATGGAGCCTGGTATACTGCAGGCAATGACTCAGTATTGGCTGAATAAATAATAAATATTTACAAAATTCTTGGAATTACGCCTAGCACATAGCAAGCCTTCAATGAATGACAATTTTACTGAGAGGCACACTGGTATATATTTAATGACTGATTCTCAGAAGGCGGGAGATGGATGTTTCATGTGTTGTGGTATCTCCATGGTGGCTGATTTCAGCCACCAACCTGACACCAGTGAAGACAGATTTGGGAAGAGGTACCCAGGAACATTCTAGTAAAGAGAATTAGAAGGCTTTGTCTGAATACAGGCATAGGCTGCCATACAGATATGATAAATACATATAATCTTGAGAATATAGGTAATAGGAAAATAATTAGGAAGTGATGAGTTTTAAGTATTTACTGAAGCCTAAGTTGAAGATACCTTCGTTTTAAGGTAACATAATTATAAATATGCATAATGTAGTTTTACTAATTGCTGGATTTAATTTTCAACAATAGGCTCTCAAGTCGCCTGGAAATTTACAAATTTGCGCTTTCGAGCCAGTACAAGCTAACTCCAGTACATATCAGGCCTATATACCTGTAATTCTTCCTTCCACTATTAGATAATCTTTCCTGGTCCCAAAGAAAGAAAGAATGGCATAAAAGTTTCTCCAGCAATTACAGCAGGTATCTCCACCAGGCAAAGCACGGAATCATTCCCAAGAAGGAAATAAATTGATGTTGGCTGAATTTGGTGAAACAGGTCAAGTCCTAGGCCATTTCCTCCTAAGGGACAGCCCAGATTTGCTGATTATGTTAGAATTTCATTGTCTCAAGTACTGCTGGAAATAAATGAGTTGATAGCCTACACTTGGATATCTCTGGATTATATGCGTTCATTTAAGAGACTAGACTTTAGGAATTTGTGTAGAGGAATGAATAGGGAAGGCAATTGTGAGGCTCACAGCTGTGTCAATAATCATTTCAGCTTTCTTACCTTCTGCTCTACGTTCAAGAAACGAAAACATGAGATCCAGGGAAAACTCAATTTAGCCTGGTAATCTCCCTTTGCTCCTGTGATTATAATTCCCCAGAATAATTTCTTCAATTACCCTGGGCCATTTCTTGGAGCAGGAACATTATGGTTCTGCACATGTCCTGTCAGTAGCATGACTGACTGTCCTAATTATCTAGGACACTCCCAGTATTAGCACGAGGATCCAAAGCCTCAGGAAACCCCTCGGTCCTGGGAAAGCCAGGACAGTTATTCATTAATTCTTGGCCCCCAGACCAGGATTCCTGTGGCCTTCAGTCTATCAGAAAAGCCTCAGACAGTGATTCTAGAGGGCTCTTCAGACAAAGGCTGTGAAGTAGGAACATGCACAGATCCAAGAGGCCAAGAATTAGGAGTCAGAGTGTCTTAGTCAATTTGGGCTGCTATAACAGAATTTCACAGACTGAGGGTCTGTAAAATAAATAAATATTTATTTCTCACGGTTTTGGAAGCTAGAAGTGTAAGATCAAGACAAGGAGACTTGGAAATGTAGAGCAGCTGGGCAGTCATATGCCTCACTTGGCAGGAAGGCAGCCCTCTCTAACACACATGTATTTGGGAAGAATTGTGATCCCTAGTCCTGCAGATATGAAGTTCAGATACATAATAGATAAACCAGAATAATTTAATATGTTTTCCAAATCAGTGATTTCCAGTCAGCAAATCACAACTTCTAAGTAGGCAAGTGACTCTGCCCCTCCCTCTCCAAAGTCTACAGAATTCTCCTGGGGCTCCTTCACAATGTGCCTTTACTGCATCCTGTCCAACCCACAGATTCAGCCTCTCAATCCATATACAAATTATGTCATCACTACATATGCTTGGCATCACAGTCCCCATCAGGAAGTAGAAGACTTTGGGAAAAACAAAAGTACCATCTCAGTAGAGAGACCTAGGGATTCTGTACTAGACTCACAGGCCAGAGCTGCTACCAGTAGTAGAAGCTGACCCCTCACACTGTGTGTTCCAGGAGGTGCTGAGTGCTTTTCTGTTCCCCAAGGTTCCTCTTAGTCCTCTTCTTACAGTTGTAGACAACAGAAGTAGCATGTGAGTAGTTCAGTTGTTCCTGTTACAAAACATTATTGAAGAGACGCCTTGTCTTCCAACCATTGCTGTTCACACAGAACAAGTGAAGTGTTGGTCCAGGGGCACTTTTCAGGGGGTCATCACATGTTCTGGTTTCCAGGCCGAGGAGGAGACTGTGCCAAGATGGGCATTATATTTGTTACTAACGTAGTTGAACAAGTCTGTGTCAGGCCCTGTCCTAAGTGCTAGGAAGAGTGATGAACAAGACTTATGTATTTTTTTCTCTGTCTTGTATTTCCCATCTCTAACCCACATAGTGGAAGAGTGCTTTTCCTGAAACATAACCAAGTTTCATCACTCCCCTGCTCAGCCAGATCATCTCCTCAGCATCATCTTTGGGTCATTATAAAAAGACAAGCCAAGTAGGGAATGATTTGGGGTGTGCAATTTAGAAATGTTGGCTTGCCATGGTCCCAGCTCCAGGAGAGTTTCCCTAAATGCAGCAATAGCTTGCTGCCATATGCAGAAGTCATACAAACAGAGCTGCCAGTGTGCAAAACCAGGTCAAAACACGCTTTCTCTCCAACAGTGCTTCATCATAAAGTGGGTCTTCTCATCCCATTCTTTACACTCCTACCAGCAACGTTTTTCCCTGTCAGTTCCCCAGCTGCATCTTTCTAAAGGTGATTATGTACTCTCCATGACAATGCACAGACCTGAAAGCAGTTTGGATTGCTGGGGACGTTTGAAAGACAGCCAAGAATCTTATGCATTGTCCCTGGAACTTGCCGCCTCTTCACCAAATGCAATTCCTTCATTTCTCCTGGGATCAGGCTCAAAAGACCACTGCCTTCATGAAGCTCTCCCAAATTTACCTCCCCACTCTCCTAGCTCTAATCATTTATATTACTCTGTCACCTTCTAGCAATATTGTGGGTTATGTGTTTGGTTTTCATTGTGTCATTCTCCACTTGTTGCTATGTTACTGCAACTACAGAGTCTTTGACTTTTATCCAAACCCTGTAAAATCAAATGCATTGTAGAATTCAAAACTTTTCAAATTGTAGAAAAATAATAGAGGTTCTGGGGTAGCACCTATAATCAAACACATTTTTCAGTGAAACTTGTGAAAATTCACACCAAGTGGGATACATACAGGTTATAATCATCTTTTTATTAGCTCAGGTTTACTTTGCCACAAATGAGTTCAGTATTTTAGAAGCATGGAAGTGAACGACTAATGACAGCTGCCACTACTGAAACCTCATCTGTGCCGGGCCCTCTGCCAGTGAAGATCATCTCAGGTGCCCACAGCAAAGCCATGGGAAGGAGACACTGTTTTCCACATATGATAGATGAGATTCAGAAAGGTTGAGTAATTTGCCTAAGGTCAAATGTCTAGCAAATAGAGGAGCCAGCATTTAAACCCAAGGCTGTCTGGCCGTGAGCGTGATGCTCAGTGACTAGGTCCATACTGAGTATGCTTCCTCCCCCTTGACCGTGCTCCATAGGCTAGACAGAACACATAAATGCTTTCCAACAATGCAAACAGAAGAGCACATGATTTTTTATTTGTGGTTCACAAGTTATACTGTCCTTCTTTCAAAAAGATCATACAGAATGGAAAATGTCAGTTAGTTGTATAAGGCAAGCACCACACAGCTTGGGAGTCCAGATGTGACCACAGTAGACGAAGGCATAACAGCACAGCAGCTGGTGGGGCACATCAGCAGCACATGGGGCCCACCGACCACCACGTTGTTCTCATCTGTTTACAGAGAATCAGTGGGCGGCATTCAGAATTCAGGGGATTTCAATTCAGGGTCCACATAGTTTCTCTAAATGTTAAAAATATGAAAATTGGATATTTCCACCATACAGTGTTTGTTTGTGTTTTCCTTCATTGCAATAATTAGCTGATGCTCAGTAGCAGTTTTAGGTGGGGTGAGTGATTTTCAATCAGTCCCCCACTCTAAACATCTGGATTGTGAGGGAATTCTAGTTTGAGACCACTGCATCTGATAAAGTGAACCAGTATCTGATGGCTTGCCCTGACATCTTCTCTGGCAGGTTGGCAGTCTTGTTTATTGATGTGAGTGATGGGCTGAGACTTATATCTTCTCTTACAAGTCAAGGACTTTCAGTAAGGATGACACTGGGAGACCATATTTTAAGTCATCAACATGTAGCAAGAACAGACTGAGAGAGAAAAAGAAAGAGAGGTAGAAAAGGGAAAGGGGAGGGTGGAGAAGAAGAACATTTATTTGTGCCAGATATAGAAAATAAATCCAAGGTGATGAAGGAAACTTAAAGCATCCCTACTAGGGCAGGGCCAGAAGGAGGCAGAAGTGACCCAGTGTCAGCTCCTAAAAGGTAAAGTTCCTCATGTGAAGCAGAGCAACCAGAACCGAGGTCACTTCGTGAACCCAGGTTTAACTACCCTTGAAAGAAAACTGAGAAAAGCTACCACAAATTGTTTCTGGGGGTTACGGCATATGCAAGGTTCTGTGATCAGAGGCCATAAATGAAACAGTAGCATAGCAAGACAAGGCCACAGCCATCTTTCATGAATAACCACCAAAAGGGCACAAATATAATTTCTATTTTCCTAACTAGCAGAAAAACATTTAGTTCTGCTTTATCGGCTACTCCAAAGCATTTGACTGTATGGATCACAACAAACAGTGGAAAATTCATCAAGAGATAGGACTACCAGACCACCTGCCCTGCCTCTTGAGATATCTGTATGCAGGTCAAGAAGCAACAGTTAGAACCAGAAATGGAACAACAGACTATTTCCAAACAGGAAAAGGAGTATGTCAAGGCTGTATATTGCCACCCTGCTTATTTAACTTATATGCAGATTACATCATGAGAAATACTGAGCTGGATGAAGCACAAGCTGGAATCAAGATTGCCAGGAGAAACATCAATAGCCTCAGGCATGCAGATGATACCACCTTTATGGCAGGAAGCAAAGAATTAAAGAGCCTCTTGGTGAAAGTGAAAGAGGAGAGTGAAAAGGTTGGCTTAAAACTCAACATTCAGAAAACTAAGGTCATGGTCCCATCACTTCAAAACAAATAGATGGGGAAACAGTGGAAACAGTCAGAGACTTTATTTTGGGGGGCTCCAAAATCACTGCAGATAATGACTGCAGCCATGAAATTAAAAGACACTTGCTCCTTGGAAGAAAAGTTATGACCAACCTAGACAACATATTAAAAAGCAGAGACATTACTTTGCAAACAAAGGTCCATCTAGTCAAAGCTATGGTTTTTCCAGTAGTCATGTTTGGATGTGAGAGTGGACTATAAAGAAAGCTGAACACCGAAGAATTGATGCTTTTGAACTGCGGTGTTGGAGAAGACTCTTAAGATTTCCTTGGACTGCAAGCAGATCCAACCAGTCCATCCTAAAGGAAATCATTCCTGAATATTCATTGGAAGGACTGATGTTGAAGCTGAAACTCCAATACTTGGCCACCTTATGCGAAGAAGTGACTCATTTGAAAAGACCCTGATGCTGGGAAAGATTGAAGGTGGAAGGAGAAGGGGACAACAGAGGATGAGATGGTTGGATGGCATCACTGACTCAATGGACATGAGTTTGAGCAAGCTTCAGGAGTTGGTGATGGACAGGGAAACATGATGTGCTGCAGTTCACGGGATCACAAAGAGTTGAACACAACTATGCAACTGAACTGATCTGAACAGAAAGGAAAAAGATAAATAGTAGAAAAATTAAACTAAAAAGAGGAGAAATCAAGGAAGAATATACAGGAAAAAATTTTAAAGGTATTTCCTGGGTTTTCCCATTTTCTAAAATGATCACCCAACACCCAAGTTTGCCAGTTTTCTGACCTTTCTCAAGGTCAGTAAAAACACCTATGTATAAGACACAGCAGAGTTCATGTTGGAATCTGCAATTCTTCCTTTTCCCACCAGTGGGAAGCCAAATATTTGCTCATTATAGTCTAAAGCCCACAGCACAGGAAGTATCTACCTTCAGACCATCAATTTCTAGCACTGAGTCCCTTACAGGGGACATCTTGGATATTTATAGAATTCTCAGGGAGACTCTCAGGAATAAACAGAGGAGTAGCAGTAAAATCCAGTCAATTATGCCAAAGATTATAAATGGCACCATGGTCAAAAGAACCTTGAGCAGATCTTCCCAGCTATTGTCTTGTAAACAATGACAGTGACAATAGCCCTTCCTCTGACACCAACTCCACTTCCTATCAGACACAAATATAACAGTGGTGATTGGATTCTGAATAAATACACCCTCCTGTCAATATTCTAACTGAATGGAGGCAATGATCTGCTAGTCCTCTGAAAATTGCCAAATTTTCCAGATCTGCTCAGTTTCCTGGACCTAGGAAAGAAAGCTCATTGGGCTGTGTGCCCTGGCCTCCTGTGAGCTGAGGTACTGCCAGATCTCACCCTGGCAACCAGAAATATAATGTAGATAAGGTAAATTGCATTGCTGTTTTGCTTTGGACCTGAGAGGCAAGCATTCAACTGGAAATCAAATAAATGGATTCTAGTCCTGAGTAAGCTTTTTAAGTAAGATTCACTCTAGCTCAGTTCAGTTCAGTAGCTCAGTTGTGTCTGACTCTTTCTGACACTGTGGACTGCAGCATGCCAGGCTTCCCTGTCCATCACCAACTCCCAGAGCTTGCTCAAACTCATGTCCATTGAGCCGGTGATGCTGTCCAATAATCTCATCCTCTGTTGTCCCCTTCTCCTCCTCCCTTCAATCCTTCCCAGCATCAGAGCCTTTACCGATGAGTCAGTTCTTCACAATAGGTGGCCAAAGTACTGGAGCTTCAGCTTCAGTTTCAGTCCTTCCAATGAATATTCAGGACTGATCTCCTTTAGGATGGACTGGTTGGATCTCCTTGCTGTCCAAGGAACTCTCCAGAGTCTTCTCCAACACCACAGTTCAAAAGTATCAATTCTTTGGTACTCAGCTTTCTTTATAGTCCAACTCTCACATCCATGCATGCTGCTGCTGCTGCTGCTACTGCTAAGTAGTTTCAGTCGTGTCCAATGCTATGTGACCCCAGAGATGGCAGCCCACCAGGCTCCCCTGGCCCTGGGATTCTGCAGGCAAGAATACTGGAGTGGGGTGCCATTGCCTTCTTTGCATCCATACATGACTACTGGAAATCTGTACTTTGAGTATATGGACCTTTGTTGGCAAAGTAATGTCTCTGCTTTTAAATATGCTGTCTAGGTTGGTCATAACTTTTCTCCCAAGGAGCAAGCGTCTTTTAATTTCATGACTGCGGTCACCATCTGCAGTGAGTTTGGAGCCCAGGAAAATAGTCTGTCACATTCCAGTGTTTCCCCATCTGTTCGCATCAAGTGATGGGACCAGATGCCATGATCTTAGTTTTCTGAATGTTGAAAAAGCCAGCTTTTTCACTCTCCTCTTTTACTTTCATCAAGAGGCTCTTTAGTTCTTCTTCACTTTCTGCCACAAGAGTTGTGTCAACTGCATATCTGGGGTCTGAAGATCAGAAAGATGCACCAGCAACATTCTGCCTGAACTTCCTTGGCTGAAGAAGAGAAGCCCCACTCCCACCCCACCCAAAAAGAGGACACATCCATACTAGATATTGTTTTACATTTAGAAAAATACAGCCACAGGCTTAGGGAATAGGGGAGAGTCTTATACAATTTTGATTTGAAAGAAGACAAACTCAGCTGATAAAGAATCCACCTACAATGCAGGAGACCCTGGCGCAATTCCTGCATCAGAAAGATGCACTGGAGAAGAGATAGACTACCCACTCCAGTATTCTTGGGCTTCACTGGTGGCTCAGATGCTAAACAATCTGCCTGCAATGTGGGATACCTGGGTTAGATCCCTGGGTTGGGAAGATTCCTTGGAAAAGAGAAAGGCTATCCACTCCAGTATTTTGGCCTGGGGAATCCATGGACTGTATAGTCCATGGGGTCACAAAGAGTTGGACACAACTGAGTGACTTTCACTCAAACAGAGTTTAAATCTATAAAACCAATGGTTCAAAACTAAAAGCCGCCAAGGTTTATTGAGAACTTCCTAGGTGCTTGACAGAGTTTCAAGTACTTAACAACTATACAATATTACCAAGTCTTTATTTGCAAAATAATAATAATAACAATCTCCCAAAACTATGAAATGGGTAGTATTACTATTCCTAATTTACAGATGAGACAACTGAATGACAGCTTATATGTGATAGTGCCAAGATTTAAATCTCGGATTTTTGACTCCAGTCTCTTCAACAAATTGTTTTTGGAAAACTGGTCAACTATGTGTAAAAAAATGAAACTAGAATACTCTCTAACACCACTTGCAAAAATGAACTCAAAATGAGTTAAAGACCTAAATGTAAGACCAGAAACTATAAAACTCTCAGAGGAAAACATAAGCAGAACACTCTCTGACATAAATCATAGCAAGATCCTCTATGACCCACCTCCCAGAGTAATGGAAATAAAAACAAAAATAAACAAATGAGACCTAATTAAACTTAAAAGCTTTTGCACAACAAAGGAAACTATAAGCAAGGTGAAAAGATAGCCTTCAGAATGGGAGAAAATAATAGCAAGTGAAACAACTGACAAAGAATTAATCTCCAAAATAAACAAGCAGCTCAATACCAGAAAAGTAAACAACCCAATCAAAAAGTGGGCAAAGGAACTAAACAGACATTTCTCCAAGGAAGATATACAGATGACTAATAAACACATGAAAAGATGCTCAACATCATTCATTATTAAATTAATGCAAATCAAAACAAGAGGTATCATCTCACACTGGTCAATGGCCATCATCAGAAAGTCTACAAACAATAAATGCTGGAGAGAGTGTGGAGGAAAGAGAACCCTCTTGCACTGTTGGTGGGGATGCAAACTGGTACAGTCACAAGGGAGAACATCATGGAGATTCCTTCAAGAACTGGAAATTGAACTGCCATGAGCATGTGTGCTTAGTCACTCAGTTGTGTCCAACTCTTTGTGACCCCATGGACTGCAGCTTGCCAGCTTTCCCTGTCCAGGGAATTCTCCAGGCAAGAATACTGGAGTGGGTGGCCATCCCCTCTTCCAGAGGATCTTCCCAATTCAAGGATTGAACCCAGGTCTCCCACATTGCAGGAGGATTCTTTACCATCTGAGCCACCAGGGAAGCCCAAGTGGATAGCCTATCCCTTCTCCAGGAGATCTTCCCAACCCAGGAATCGAACCAGGGTTTCCTGCATTGCAGGCAGATTCTTTACCAACTGAGCTACCAGGGAAGCCCTAGAACTGCCATATGACCTAGACATCCCACTGCTGGGCATACACCTCAGAGGAAACAGAATTGAAAGAGATACATGTACCCCGGTGTTCACTGCAGCACTATTTGCAATAGCTCGGACATGGAAGCAATCTAGATGTCCATCAGCAGATGAATCAATAAGGAAATTATGGTACATATACATGATGCAATATTACTCAGCTATAAAAAGGAACTCGTTTGAGTCAGTTCTAATGAGGTGGATGAACCTGGAACCTATTATAGAGAGTGAAGTAAGTCAGAGAGAGAAAGACAAATACTGTATATTAACACATATATATGGAATTTAGAAAGATGGTACCAATGATCTTACACTCAGGGCAGTGAAGGAGACAGAGATGTAAAGAACAGATGTTGGACTCATCTAGAGAAGGTGAAGGTGGGATGATTTAAGAGAATACCAATGAAACATGTACAATACCATATGTAAAACAGATGGCCAGTGCAATGCATGAAGCAAGACACCCAAAGCTGGTGCTCTGGGACAACCCAGAGGGATAGGATGGGGGGGGTGGGAGCGGGTTCAGGATGGGGGGGACATATGTATACCTGTGACTGATTCATATTGATGTATGACGAAAGCAATCACAATATAGCAAGGCAACTATTCTCCAATTAAAATAAATTAATAAAAAAATAAAACTCAAGAGTATAGCTACTAATCTATCTAGAAAGTAGCCTTACAAAGTATTACTCCAAAAAAAAAAAAAAAATTCAAGATCTACGAATCTCTTGTCCCTTTTTTCCTTTCCCAGTGTTATCCTTGTCTGTAGTTTATGGAATTTTGCATTGTCAAAGAAGAAACATCTCAAAGAAAGGAGGATCTTTCTTCAGACTTAGGAGGGGAATTATGATTGGTTTGGGCCAGGCGGAACAATTTCTTTTTTCTTTGCTGGAAATTAGAGGACATGTGACACAGGTCCAGTCATGAGACCCAGCAAAATCCTGTCAGAGGATTTTGGGAAATCCTGTCTAGGGAAAGTTTTGGTTAATGATAAACAGATAAATTGAGAGTCCTTTATATCTCTCCTTTTTTGAATATGTATAAAACCTGATGCTCCTGGGGGAGGGCAAGGCAGTCCACTCCAGTATTCTTACCAGAAGAATCCCCATGGACAGAAGACCCTGGCGGGCCAGTCCATGGGGTTGCAGAGTCAAACACAACTGAGCGACCAAGCACACAAAACCTAGTGCTGAACATTGAGACAATTACTTTAGGTTCATCAGCCTTTGGACAGAAAAACCAATGTACTGAGGTTGGCAGGATAGAAAATTTAAAAGAAAAAGAAAAAAACACACCTGAGTTTCTAATGACAAATGGAGCCTATGCATCAAATCTGAACTCCTCTATCTCTACATTTCTTCCTGCAAGGATAGTTACACATCTTTATTGCTTACGCCATTGTAAGGCATTATGTCACTTTGCCTTTAAATGCATCCTAACTTATACACATATTCTTTGTCCGTGTATAGACATATGTTATGTCTATACATCTTTTGTCTTTCTTTATTTCACTTGACTTGTAGCTATGTGGTCAAATAAAACCAGGCAGTCAAGGAAGGAAAGGAAATGTATTTGAGCAGCAGTTTATCAACACCGTTCCAGAAAAAAATACTCAAGACTGCTGCGCTATCATTTGCCAGTCTCCTACCTCAAACCTTGCTGAGATACACTCACCCACAGGCTGTGACTCAGCAGTAGACACAGTAAAGTATATCCCTAGTTTCCTCATTAGTAAAATAAGCAATCTGAACCAGGGGACCCTTAGGAAAATTTTAGCACTGACATTTTATACTTCATGATCTGTCTATTAAGAAGGTTATATTGGCATAACTTTTAGAGTTGCTCTATAAATAATAACCACATCTTTAAATATTTAATAAAAGTTATAACAATTTATCTCAGTTATAAGTCCTCCCTCTCTGCAGGCCTGAGGTCCTCATCAGGAAAATGTGGAAAATGAAATGGATGCTCTTATGGCCCTTTCCAGCTCAGACACCCTTAAATCTGGCCAGATTCTCAAATATGTGGTTCTAATTCTCACAGACTTTCTGCAAAGCTTATGCAGTCAGGTCTGATGATGTCTGAGTCAGAGATCTTTCTGGAGCACAAATTTATGATAAAAGTTAATTGATTCAGACTGTAAGCTCTTCATTTCTCTGCTTTTCCGTGGTGCCCAGCACACCATGTGGCATATGTATGCTCTCAGTAACTGCTGGTAATTCAATAATTGTGCTGTGTTTTTTGTTTGCTTGTTTTAGCATCTACTATTTGACTGAGATATTAAATAGGGTATCTCAACTCCTCATCATAATCCTTCAAGGGCAGTATTTTTATGTCTATAACCTAGATAAAAAAACAAGGCTGCCTACATGCCAGCATGGTGTCACATCCAAAATAAACCCAAACCAAACAACCTGAAAACTTAAGTAGGTCTTTCATGAAGTCCTGGAAGATGTGGCTAAAGGGACAGTCACATGGAAAAACATACAGTAGAAACTCCTTTTACCCATTTTTCGTCCTAAAATCCTCCAACAGCCCCACAAAGATCCCCAGCTCCATCATCCCAAGTGCTCTAGCAAAACTCCTTCCTCATGTCCATTCTAGCTTACCCCTTTCAGATCTACTCTGTCCTTTGGGGGTGGTCTCATTCCCTGCATAACCTAAGTAAGCTTGGAAGTTCGGCCCCCGGGGCCTCCAGTTTTCCCCTTGACGAGCCAGGCACACTCTGCAAGGGCAGACGGCAACAGCCCTCGGTGCCCCCTCCAGCCCAGAGTGCATGCCCCCCACTACACTGTGATGGATGGACACCACTCTTCACACAAGGCTGCTCTCTGTGTGTACATCCTCTAACCAGTGACTGCCCCAGGATCACCTAAGGAGCTCATCAAAAGCACAGATGTCTGGTCTGCATGTCAGTTTCTCTCAATCAGAGTATCCTAGGGTGAGAACAAAGAGGCCACATTTTTAAGAAGTCTCCCAGGAGATTCTAACCTGTAGTCAGGTTTCAAAGCACTGCTTTAGGCCACAAAGGCTTTAGAATTAAGCCACAGAGTCGTGCCCATGATCAGGACCATTTTCCTAATCCCCTTTCTACTGTCTTGCCTTCCTGATAACATGGTGTCCCAGAAACACAAGCAATCCTCAACTTCTGAACCCTGTGGGTTTCAAAAATACGTTAGTCAGAGGAAGGGTGCAGCTTTCCCCAAAGAATAGGCACTAGAGATCCATGTGGGCTCAGAGTGCTCCCAAGACCTGTAGGTCTTTGCAAGGTGATTTTGTGAGAAAGTATATACAACAGTTCCCACTGGGGCTTCCAGTGGGAGGAATCCCACTAGAAATTGGGGTTTCCAGTTTCTCCCTGATGTCAGGCAATAAGAGCTTAAACTCCTTTCTGGGGGTCTGGTGGCAGGAGGGGGAGGTTGAGGAAACTGGGACTTCCAACTTCTCCCTGAGGTCAGGCAATAAGAGCCTAGCCTCCTTTCTCCCCTCCCTCTGGTGGCAGGAGGGGAAGACAAAGGAAGTCTTATATGGTGACAAAGGAAGCCCAGAGGTCTGGTAGCTACTGAGAAAGATGTCAGAAAGGGGACCCTCCAAAGAAACAAGGAGTAGGCCACCAATGAGGTAGGGATGCAAAAAGGAGTATCTTCATGCAGAGGGCCCAGGCAGTGGTTTCTTTTGCAGTGTCAGAACTCTGAACTGAGACAGGGCAAATGTGTTCACTGGGCTTAAGAGAAAGGCACCTTGATGGAGAGGAGGAAGATCCTGACCTCAGATCATTCTGGCAGCAGAACCTGGGCCCCCATGAGGAGCAACCCATCAAGAGGGTGGGAAGGCCAGTCCCAGCATGAGGACAAGTATTTTGTTAAGCAAGTGCTCACTGCGGGCTTCCCTCTCCTGGGTCCTCCTCCAAGTCCTGTTTTCTTTGGAATTGACTTCAACATCTGAAGGCTCAATATTACTTCCTTCAAATAAACTTTAGCCACTGAAGGAAAAAAACCCTGACCTCATTATTACATGATCTTACCAAACAGATTCTGAAGACAGTTTTAAAGTGAGGGCCTGTGCATTTTTAAAACTCGATTGCATTGCATAATTAGTAGCAATTACTGTCAACAAACATTTATCAAATATCTACTGATGCACTAGTCCCGAGGAACATATGGGCAAGAGTTAATCAATCCTTTGGCAGAGCACAGAGTACCAGAAACCAGAACACATGATCTGACAGCAGAACGATCCCTGTGGGTCTGCTGGAACAGGAAATTTGAATGCAGATCTACCTCTAAAAAACCAAAATATTTGCTTACCCAAAATAAGACTTGAAAGGCCAGTGGAATCATTGATTAAAACATTTAATTGGTTCTGCGCACATGAGGTTAAATCCAATGTAATCATAACATGAGTTCAGATCCAACATCAAAATGGGTACAGCCATGTGCATGTGGGAAAAAGACCTCACCTTTCTTCACACAGCTTCCACAGCACAACACAACAACTCAAGGCGATTGCTCCTCTAATTTGCTATAGGGACATGCACATAGGTAAGTCTTTATTACCTCAAATATCCTGGTATAACCTCTCTCTATTCCTTTATGTAATATTTCTACCTTCAATCTTATTTTGAATGGACTGGTGGTATGACTGGTGGACTGGACTGGTAGACTGGAATGAATGGTAATAGTCCCTTGCTTTCTAATAGTAGTTTGTATAATTACTCTAGGCAGTAGAACAGTTTTAGCAAAATAAACTTCCTATGCAACTTCAATATCTAATACACATAAACAGAGATCCCTGAGTCTGTCCTTTCCCCAGACTCTCTCCAGCCTCAGGAGCAACTCTAGATACAGTTGCTCTAAAACCTCAATGCACACCAATTTTTGCCTCTGAGGCAGAGACTGCAAATTACTATCCCAGGATCCCTCTCCCCTTCTTTCTTAGTAACCAGATTCTAATAAGGGTGAAAATGAAACCAATTAAAAGATGACATTTCCAAGCCTGTCTTGCTGCTACATAAAGCCAGTAAGCCAGTACTGATTAAAGACTAGCCAATGATATATAAATGAGAGTGCTATATGAGAGTCCCAAAAGACTCCTTAGAACTGAAAGTTGTGCCTTGTCTGTTCTTCTGTTTTTCCTCCTTTCTGCTTTCTCAAATATGGGCATGATGGCTGAGCTTCTGCAACCACGCTGAACTGTTAGGTCACTTTGAAGTTAAAGGCTATGCTCTAGTGCTAGTGAAACCAAAGAGACAGAACCTGTGTCTGAAAGCCTTCATGGTGTTGCCATACCAGCTCTGAATTTCCTATCTCTGTATTTCTTTTATGTGAGAAAATAAGTACTGTGTGTCTATAACATTGCTTAGGCTTTTTAATAATTTGCAGCAATATCAAATCCTGACACAGAACCTACCTGTAGTTAACTTTTCCAGCAAAAGATTTCACTGTGAGTCTCCTTTTATGTACTCTGTTTAACAAGGAAAAATCATGAAGGACTAAGAGAAGGACATATAGTATATGCTATACACTATATGGGTCAAATATGTTTATAAAATGTATTTTAAATTTGATAAATTAATAAAATAGCTAAAACTTACTGAGTGCTTACTGTGGGCTAGGCTATCTGCTAAGCATTTGTGCATATATTATTTCATTTACTACTAAAGTCAACCACATGAAGTACGTGATATAATGGATAGTTTTCAGATGAAAAAATCAAGGCCAAGAGGAGTTTGCTACTTATCTACAGTTTCACAACTAGTTCACTGCAGAGCAGAGATCTGAGACTATAACTCCTTTCTAAAACAAACAGCAAATGAAAGGGGACTGAAAGTCTAAGAAAAATAATTTGATCAACAAAGGGTCTTTTGAGGTACTTTATAATAAGGATAGTTTAAGCAGAGTATTGGAGAAGGCAATGGCACCCCACTCCAGTACTCTTGCCTGGAAAATCCCATGGAAGGAGGAGCCTGGTAGGCTGTAGTCCATAGGGTCGCTAAGAGTCAGACACAACTGAGCGACTTCCCTCTCATTTTCACTTTCATGCATTGGAGAAGCAAATGGCAGCCCACTCCACTGTTCTTGCCTGGAGAATCCCAGGGACTGGGGAGCCAGGTGGGCTTCCGTCTACGGGGTGGCACAGAGTCGGACACGACTGAAGCGACTTAGCAGCAGCAGCAGCAAGCAGAGTATGTTCTGACTCAAGGTCTCTTTTGTGATCTAAACTTGGGATGAAGCATCTTTGGAATCAGGCTGGCTTGGGTACAAATTCTTGCTCTACCACTTTTTGGAAGTGTGATCTTGGGCAAAATTCTTTAACTTCTCTGAGCCTCAGACTGCCTTGCACAGTGAGGTGTATCAATGAACTAAGGCATGTGAAGTTCATAGTGCAATGCCTGCATCTGATAGGTAAGCAAGTCTCAATTTTGTAGCACAGGGCAGGCTCAAACGAGAGGAGTGAGGTAAGAGGTTATTCACTTATTTGCAGAAGGGTTTCCAAACATCTCCTTGGAGGTGTTGCACAGAACAGAAGAATGTTTGTAACGTTTGTGAAACTGAACAAGATACCTCTCTTTAATCTCAGTTTTCTCACCTGTAAAGTGGGAATTACAATTTCTTTTATGCAGGATCATTGGAAAAAAGACAAGATTGGCCATAGAATGTTATGCAGTGTTAAAGATCATTATTAATGTTCACTCACCCTGGTCACTTCTTAATTTTTCCAAATGAAGCAACAAACTACCCATCCCACCTTCTTATTTTTCTTATTTCAAGCCATTACTAAGATTTCTTTCATATTGTGGAAATTGATACCAACAGTTATGATTCAGAAATGCTAACCCTAAAGAAGGTGAAGTATCAGAATTGGATAATAGAGAAAAAAAGTGTGGCAAATACACAGAATGGTAATTTCTACAAGAAAAATGATAATTTCTAAAATCATAAATCTCATTAGGAGATTAAGCCAGAATTTAAAACTTCTATACATCAAAAAACATAATCAACAGAATGAAAAAGTGGCTTATGGAATAAGGGAAATGCAAGTCATATATCTGATAAAAAGATTAATATTTAGAATATATAAAGAACTCCTATGACAACACAAAAAACCTAACTAAAAAATGAGCAAAGAACTTAGATTGATATTTCTCCAAACAAGATATTCAAGTGGTTAACAAGCTATGAAGAGGTGCTCAGCATCACTAGTCATTGTAGAGATGCAAACCAGAACCACCAGGGATCGTGCTGTGTGCTTAGTCACTCAGTCGTGTCTGACTGCGACCCCAAGGACTGTATCCCACCAGGCTCCCCTGTCCATGGGGATTCTCCAGGCAAGAATACTGGAGTGGGTTGCCATGCCATCCTGCAGGAGACCTTCCCAACCTAGCATCGAACCCATGTCTCCAGCACTGCATGCAGATTCTTTACCATCTGAGCCACTGGGAAGACCAAAACCACCATGAAACATCACTTTATACCCATTAGGTTGTGTACAGTCAAAAAGATAGAATAAAAAATGCTGGGAAAGATATAGAGAAACTGAAAATTTGGCGCACTGTTAGTAGGAATGTTAAATGGTGACCCCCTGTGGAAAATAGTATAACAGTCTCTAAAACAATCTATTAGAAATAGAATTTCTATATGATTCTGCAATTTCACTTCTGGGTATATAAATAAAAGAATTGAAAGAAATGTACACCCATGTTCATAGCAGCAATATCCACATTAACTGAAAGGTAGAAGCAACCCAAGTGTCCATTAACAGATGTATGGACAATGAAAATTTAGTGTAGACACATGTAGATACATATAATGGAATATATGTATATAATGGAATATATATATATAATGGAATATATATATATATATATGAATATCATTTAGTCTTAAAGGGAAAGAAATTCTGACACATGCTTCGATGTGAATGAACCTTGAGGGCATTATGTTAAGTGAAATAAGTAAGTCACAAAAAGATAAATACTCTATGATTCTACACACACAGGGTATCTAGAGTAACCAAATTTGTAAAAGCAGAAAGTAGAGTGGTAGGTTCCAGGGGCTTAGAGGAAGAGAAAATGAGAATGGTTGTTCAATGGGTATAGAGTTTAATTTTGCAAGATAAAATTTTCCTGGGGATTACTTGCACAACAGTATGAATATACTTAACATTACTGAACTGTACACTTAAAATGGCTAAGGTAGTAAATTTTATGTTATGTGCATTTTATTACAATTGAAACAAAACTTGGTTAGCAAAAAGCAATAGGAAGAAGTATAAAAGAGAACAGAAGAGTGAGCAGGTGACAAGAGTACAGTAACATTATGTGGGCATCAGAAATGCATTTGACAACTACTTCCATAAAAGTTGTGCTTCAAATTAAATTGGCCTGTTTTTGAATGCTCTCATCTAAATGGATTGCTGGCAGGGTGAAAATACTACTTAATCAGGGATAAATAGGAAGTACATCTGGTTGGAAGCAAAAGGTCCACTAGGGCATGTCAGAGGCTGGTGCTGGAACTGACCTCATTTAACAAACTCATTAATGGCCTAGAAGAAAACGGAAATAGCCACTGCTAATGAAATTTGCAAAGATATATTGGCAATGCCCTGGACTTGGCCATCACAGCATAAGCATTGCTGGGATGGAGAGATTTTCCACTAGGTAATTAATTGGATTAAAAGAATGACTTCCTGGAAAAAGAACACTTGCTCATTTCCAACTCTCATCTCCATAGCAGAAAGCAGATTTTGTCATGTGATGCAGATCAGAAAACCACACTTGATAAAGGCCTATGAAAGAATAGTGCTTTCCCAGAGCACAATTCTGCCTTTGTTCTTTATCTCTAGGTAGAAGACAATGGAATCTATTCATTAAAAAGATAGAAGAAAGGAGAAGGTAAAAGAAGCAGAGGAGATACAGTCTTTCTTCCATGGAGGAAGGTCTAGGCAAGAAGCCCATATGTGCTCAGTCACTCAGTCATGTCCCCACTAAAATTTAGTGTACACTCTCTGAAGCTTGGCACAAATTATGCCATCCTCTTCCCCTGTTTAAAACCTCTCTGTGGTGTCCCAGGGCACTCAGGAGGAATCCAGAATCTTTGACAAGGCCCCGAGTGATCAGCTCTGCCTCCTTATCCAGCCTCATCTTGCACAACTGCCTTTCTCACCCACGTAATGGCCATCAGCTTCTCCGCCAGCCCAGCAGAAATTCAGCACCACTATCTGCCTTGGCAGTTTCACCCCTTCCCACACTAATTCACTATGCTTGGTTCAGGAGTGGACACGGGGACTCAAGCTGTGCCAATCTGATTCCATCCCATCACTTCCAGAGCAACAAATGCTGAGGAGCAACTCTCCTGATGAGGTTGGCTGCCTATAGGGCTTCTCAGATGAAGATGTTGTTAGCATTTCAAGCAGGATTCTTCTTTATTATGCAGAACCCTTGTTAGCCTTTAGTATTCACGCTTCTGTACACAAACTTTCAGTTATACTCCCTGAATCATTGTGATGACAACAACAGCAACAAAATGACACACCTGAACACTACCCAGGGTTGAGAACTGCAAGACTAGAACTTTTTGTGATGAGATGGAAATCGAGGAATGAAGGAATTTGCCTAAGGCATTCAAGTGTTCAGTCAATGTGTCATTTCCTCAGAGACCTTTTCACGTCTCCCCCATCTGAAGTAGGTCTCTGTCATGACACTACTTATTGCATATAGTACAGAACCAGTTTACAAATACGTGCTCAGTTATGTGGTTTTTTTGTTTCATATCTGTTTTCTCCCACTAGATTGGAAGTTCCATGTTGTTGCTGTTCAGTCGTTAAGTCACATGCCTGACTCTTTTTGACCCCATGTACTTCAGCATGCCAGGCTCCCCTGTCCTCCACTATCTCCCAGGATTTGCTCAAATTCATGTCTATTGAATTAGTGATGCTATCTAGCCATCTCATCCTCTGCCACCACCTTCTCCTTTTGCCTTCAACCTTTCCCAGCATTAAGGTCTTTTCCAATGATTCTTCACATCAGGTGGTCAAAGTACTGGAGCTTAAAAAGGGGCTGTTTTTGTTTCCAACGACTGACATTCAATAAACATTTATAGAGAAAAGAAGAGAGCGGGAAAGGAAGGTTGTTTGGAAACTAGTAACACTGTTCAGTGACTAACATGTCAATCCAACCCACAAAGGTCTATTTAATCTAAGAACCTAAATGTCATACCTACACTGCTTTTATGAGAGATGGGTTGATTGTAGGACCCCAGAAGCCCACCTGCCTCCCCATAAAACCAGTTATGAGAATCCCCCTGGCTCCCAAGAGAACAGGTCCCATTTTAGAAGAGCAGGGCTTGGAAGATGGAGGGGGTCGGTATGAGTCTGATAGCATTTCATTTACCCTTTCCTCTCCCCTCCCTCACTCCAGTATTGACAGTGCTCTCAGGGGCTCCAGCAGCAGGGAGAAAAGGTAGGCTTCAGAGAGGGAACATTTGCACTACTTTGGAAATCAGACACCTCTTTTCTAAAAGTCTCCTTTTTTGGAAACATGCTGTTTTGTGGTTGCCCGGCACCATGCCACCCTCCCTAACACACCCTGCCCTTAGGATGAGTTACCATTCTTTTGTGGGTTTGCCTTTTTGAGGTGGGAAATCCAGATGCCTGACTCCCACTCCAGAAGCCAAAAGATCAAGTCATTCCTGCCATGGTTGTTGCATAGCTGATAGAGTCTCTCCAGGGCTTTAAATATTGAGTGAGCAATTTTTTAAAAAAGACTGGGGGACATTCCCTCAGTAATGTAACACTGATCATAGTGTTTCTACAGCTTGGTTATTCCTGACTTCTAGTTTCCTGGCCCTCAAGGGCTGCCTTGCCTCCTGCCCATTTCCAGGCCTAGTTCTCTACTTTCTCAATCCTTGGACTATCTCAAAATCATTCCAATAAAATCTCCTTTGTTTAAATTACCAGAGTCAAAGACTCTGTGGGCAACACAAGATTCTAGATGAATTTCCTGAGTCCTGATCAAATTATTCATTGGAGTTTCACATTTGCATTCATGCATTCCAAGTATAGCTGGCGAAAGTCCTTTATGCCCCACACCCTGGACCAAGTGTTAAGTGTGCAAAAACAAATAGGATTCAGGCCCAGGCCTAAGATAACACATTCTGCTTGAAGAGGCAGAGAATTAGATCAGAAACTGAAACTGAAGTGGTGTAACCTGTTGCAAGCATCCTTGGAAGAAAATGATCCAAACTCCCTCACTCTCTCAGGCACGCATTCAACCTCTCTACCTCTCCCACTTCTAAGGGCTTCTGGGGTCTTTGGACAGCAGGCTCTAGTGAAGATGTAGGTAATGTGAGTTTCTGCTGACATGGAAATATCCATAAGAAGACACAGAATGCATGTACAGTGAAATAGAGCTGCTGAAGAAGAATGTCAACACTTTTAAAATAAATTTCTAATTTAATTTATTAAAATAAATTAAATTAATAATTTTTTAAATAAAAATAATGAGTACTTGGCGACTTCCCTGGTGGTCCACTGGTTAACATTCCATTCTCCCAATGCAGGGGACATGTGCTCGATCCCTTGTTGGGGAAATAAGATCCCATGTGCTGCAAAGCATGGTCTGAAAAGATAAATTAAAAATAAAATAAAAAATAACAAGTACTTATGGAGACTCACGTACAAAACACACAACAGCAAGATAGCCTTACTAGAGTCAAAAAATCTCAACTAAGAGATTCAGGAAAGAAATCAAAATAGAGCGTGGTCATTGTTGAGATCCAAATTAATGGCCTGGAAGATCAAATTATAAGAAATATTTCAAAACACAAAGGAAAAATGTGAAGAGATGGAAATCATGAAGGAAAACTTAAGAGCCATGGAGAATATATCCAGAAGGCCCAGTATGTGAAACATGGGTGCTCCAGGAGAAGCAAAGAAGAGTTATAACACATAAGACTCTTTGAGTTCTGTCAGGATTGTAGAGTAAAGAGACACATGAAGAAGCACCTTGGTAATATTCCAAACTTTGGGTGAAAAGAAAAGCATTCAAATAGAAAGAATGTAAGCTCAGACTTGCAGAGACAATGCGGGAAGGAGAGGGTGGGACAAATTGAGAGAATAGCATTGAAACATTACCATATGTAGAATTAAACAGCCAGTGGGAGTTTCCTGTATGGTGCAGGGGACTCAAATCATGTGCTCTGACAACCTAGAGGGGTGGGGTGTGAGGTGGGAGAGAGGTTCAAGAGGAAGGGGACATGCTTATACCTATGGCTGATCCATGCTGCTATATGGCAGGAACTAACACAATATGGTACAGCAATTATCCTCCAATTAAAAATAAATTTAAAAAACTAAAATAAAAGAATGCAAGCTCTGTAAGGGGAAAATAATCAGAATGGCATCAGATTTCTTTACTGCCACCATAGAAGCTGAAAAACAGTAAAATAGCAGCCACAGACACTGTGAGATTGCAACCAAGATTCTACTCCCAGCCAAGATTATTCCCTTATTAGAATGAATGGAAAATGCATAGGAACATGCTGTAAGTCGGAGAGTGTATCAACACCTTAGGAAAAGAATCTAGGCAGGATATCCATATGCAAAACAACAAAGTGGGATTCCTAATTAAGAAAAGTGGAACATAGACATAAATATAATACCTAAAACTCCTAGAAGAAAACATAGGAGTAGATCTTCGTGACTTTGGGTAAAGCAATGATTTCTATGCAATGTCACTGAAATCACAAGCAACAGATGAAAATATTAGAAATATTGGACTCTTTGAAATTTAAAATGTTTGTGGTTAAAATGACACCATCAAGAAAATAAAAAGACAACCCATAAAAAGGAAGAAAGTATCCACAATTCATGTATCTGATAAATGACATGTATCCAGAATACAAAAGGAACACTTTTCAATTCATTCTTTTAAAGGTAGATTTTATTTTGGGGAGCTCCAAAATCGCTGCAGATGGTGACTGCAGCCACGAAATTAAAAGACACTTGCTCCTTGGAAGAAAAGCTATGACCAACCTAGACAGCATATTAAAAAGCAGAGACATTACTTTGCCAACAAAGTTCCATCTAGTCAAAGCTATGGTTTTTCCAGTAATCAGGTATGGATGTGAGAGTTGGACCATAAAGAAAGCTGAGCACCAAAGAATTGATGTTTTTGAACTGTGGTGTTGGAGGAGACTCTTGAGAGTCCCTTGGACTGCAAGCAGATCCAACCAGTCCATCCTAAAGGAATCAGTCCTGCATATTCATTGGAAGGACTGATGTTGAAGCTGAAACTCCAAAACTTTGGCCACCTGATGCGAAGAGGTGACTCCTTTGAAAAGACCCTGATACTGGGAAAGATTGAAGGCAGGAGAAGGGGACCACAAAGGATTAGATGGTTAGATGGCATCACTGACTCGATGGACATGAGTTTGAGCAAACTCCGGTAGTTGGTGAAGGACAGGAAAGCCTGGTGTGCTGCAGTCCCTAGGGTCACAAAGAGTTGGCCACGACTGAGAGACTGAGCTGAACTGAACTGAGAACTGACAATAGAAAAGTCTTACCAGACCCACTCCCACATCATACATTTTAAGATGACAGGATTAGTCAGAAGGTTCTTAAGAAGAGAAACAAGTCCTCAAGCAGGATACTTTGTTTTTATATTATCATTAGTACAGAGTTTAAGGGAAAACATAGCCTTGAGACATTAGTTCTGGTCTTAAAGAAAAAGCGTTTTATGTGACTAAGACAAGGAATGTAGGAAAAAAATGCTTGTCCCTTTCTCCTCCTTGAGAGCCCAGGACGCTTTTCTCCTTCTCGAGGGCCTGGACTACTTCCTCCTTGAGGACTCTGGACTCCTTATCACCCTACCTAAATTAACTGTCTCATTGGAGATTGAGGAAATGAATAATAAAATTATAGGTATATTTCAATCCTAAATCCACCAAACAAGAACTACTTGTTTTTTTCTTATGTCCCTGGAATATTTATGAAAACCAGATATGCATTTGTCCAAAAAGAATATATTATTTGAAAAAAATTAAGGGTTAAATTAATAGTCAATTAAAAAAAGAAAGTTTTTCAGCCAATAAAAAAGAAATTAATAATTTAAAAGTAATCAAAAGAAAATCTTAACTTTTAGAAATTGGAAATACCTTCTTGATTAATATAGTGTATATATATATATGATATATATTAGTCAGGTTTTTCTCTAGAGAAGCAGAATTGAAAACAGGGACTCAAATTCATGTGCATCATAATTATTTTGCTTTTAAAAGATTTATTTTATTGAAGGATAATTGATTTACCATGTTGTGTGAATTTCTGCTTTACAGAACAATGATTCAGTTATACATATATATGTATATATATATTCTTTTAAAATTTATTTTCCATTATGGTTTATCATAGGATATTGAATATAGTTCCCTGTGCTACAGAGTAGGATCTTGTTGCTTACCCATTCCGTATATAATAGCTTGCATCCAAACTTCCAATCCATCCCACCTCCCTCCCTATTGGTAACCACAAGTTTGTTCTCTATATCTGTGAGTCTATTTGTGGGGAGAGAGCAAATGAGCCAAGATGGTGTGGTCATGCTCTCTCGCCCATTTTTAAATAATGACTGTGTAACAGTTGAGATCACTTATGTCTGACACCTGAGCTTAAAAACTGAGAATTTTAGGGACTTTTCCCATGATCCAGGAATTAAGACTGTGCCCCCATTGCGGGGGGGGTGGTGCAGCATGGGGGCAGGTTTGATACCTGGTCAGGGAACTGATCCCACATGCTGCAACTAAGAGTTTGCATGTTGCCACTAACAGCCGGCGCAGCCAAATAAACAAATACAGCATGAGTGTGAGTGCATGCTCAGTCACGTCCAGCTCTTTGTGACTCCACGGGCTGTAGCCTGCCATGCTTCTCTGTCCATGGGATCTGTCCTGCTTTGGCAGGCAGATTTTTTATAAGTGAGCCACCTGGGAAACCCAAATAAATAAATAATAAATATTTCTTAAAAAGGGAAAATTTGAAAGCTACTAAAATTTAGAATCTGTATAATTTATATGTTAGCTTCACTCAATCACTTAGTAGTTACATTAGCACACTTATTTGGGGCATATTATGTGTAAACTCTCTGTGCCTCAGTTTCCTCAGCTGAAAGGAGATGATCACAGCACATTCTCCAGAGAGTGGCTGTAAGAACTGAGAAAGTTAATATATATAAAACAGTCAAATGGTACTTGTTATCATTATTCTCTATATGGCTGGTTCTTTCCGCACATTTTGTATGAAACCACAGTTGGTCCTGTACAGAAAGTAAACAGAGGATCATTTTTCTCCTCATTGGTTTTTCTTCCTCTTCTCCCCTCCTTTTTCTGTAGTGGAAGAAAGTGTGCTCCTTGCTTGTTCTGTGGTAACTCTGGAGTCATGGCAACACTGAAATGAGAAGTAGGCCAAGCATCGGGCAAGGCCAAGTGATAATATAAATGAACTTAGTGGATTAGAAATATGGACAGCACATAATAAAATGAGATTTATCTTGGGAGAAAAATAGTTTATCTACGAAGAAACAGTTCAATGCATAGTCAACCCAGAAGGGGGAAAGGGTGTATGTCAGAGAGGTAGAGATAATGAACAGAGGAAAGGGTACTGGCAGAAATACAGCCAGAGGGCCCTTGTTCTATATAGCATGACCCTAGGAAAAGGAGATGGGATGGCCTCTGATAAATATCTCCTCATCCTATGGACTGCTCCTTTTGTGCTTGATTTAAGATTTCCAACTCTAACAGAGGTCAGTGGTCAAGTGGTTGATGTCACTCTGCACCAAAAATATTTTTGTCAGTTGCATTAGTCATTATTTTGGCTGTTTGAATAACCAAATTAGAACAATCACAGACAGTCTGAACCATATCTGGGCAAAGTGCCCTCATGACGAGCACAGATACCAAATCTAGTACCGAGAGAAGTCTCAGTCACACTGCATAGACACACACTGGGTTCCAGAGCTATTGCCAGAAAACACAGTCCAGTCCAGAGCTGGTGCTGGGAGCTGAGGGATCGTGCTGCCATTGCATCTCTAAACAGAGTGCCATGGGAGCCTGCCTTTCCTCTGCTGTGGGTTAGGTCAGCTCAGGAGGCTTTGTGTCTGTAGACAAGAGCATTGGACTCCCTTAATTAAGAGCTAAGATGTTAGTCTAAAACTGATCAGTAAAGACACAATCTTACTTAAAATCCCTCCCCATCTTAATTGGTTTAAAACTAACATCAATGGAGAAAACAAAGAGAGCCAGGGTATAATTAGCCCCTGGAATGGTGATGTGAGGCAGTAGACCCAACAGAGGCTGTGATACCTTTATTGCATCCCTCCAGGGGCAAAACCCCAGGACGAGGAAGACCTTCAGCCTGGGAGGCACCTAAAGCCAGAAGGATGACTTCCTGCTGTCTGACCATGATGGAAAAGAATTCACAAGAACTGGATTCACCCCCAAAACAGATCATTATGTTCCCTCAGTTTTCCCTTCAAACAATCTCAGGGACCTGTCCTTAGTTCTTCAACACCACTGATTGTCCCTTAGCTCAGATCCCCTCTATATTGGCTCCCAAACTGATCTCCCTGCCTCTCGGCATAGAGGTCTTTCACCCTTCAACACCTCTCCAACTTCATCTGTCCTTTGAACAATGAAATGCATGTAGCCTAGGAGATCTACTTAAAGTGCAAATGTGACTATGACAGTCTCTCATCCATCAATTTAAAAATACCCAGGTAATTTATTCAACAAAGTTTTAATGTGCATAGGTGGGTCCGAGGCACTGTACTAGGCACTGAGAATATGATGATAAAAAATAAAGAAGCCCCACCCTCATGAAGCTTGGAGTTTAATGGGGAAAAAAAGACAGCCAAGCAATTACACAAGAAGACATGGTTAAATTCTCTGAAGAAGAGGGGGCTCTAGCAGAGGCTCAATCTAGCCTGGGAGGTCAGGAGACTTTCCTGAAGAAGTAACTTGTGAACAGAGATCTGAAAGATAAGTAGGAATCAACTAGGCCAATGCTTCTTGTAAACTCTAATTAGGTTAAGGAAATTAAATAGTGTGCCACAACCAATGTCTTTTGAAATGAAATAATAGGCTGGACAATAGCACAGTAGAAGAGAAAAGGATAGAAGGAAACAGAATAGAGTAATAGAGTATAGATCAGAACATATTTCAGGTAGCAAAGGTTAATATTTCATGATATGTTTATAATGAGTTAACTATAAAATGTATTTCTTAGTGTGGGCTGTAAACTAGCCAGTGGCAGAAGTAAGGGGAATGGAAGCACACATTCTAGAAAGGGAACAGCCTCTGCAAGACTCAGCTGAGAGAAAGAAGGAGGTATTTAGCCTCATTTTCAACCTGTGAAAGAACCCACACATCATTCATTCAGCAAATACTTATTTAATTCTCTTTCAAAGTAGCACACCCAGTCAGAGTCACAAGAAGGAGCCAGGCAGCTTTCCTTGTCTAAATGAGTTTACATGCCATCAGGAGAGAGAAGTATGTAAATAAATATTAGACTAAGCTTGAAAAAAAGCTACAGGAATAAATCAAATATAATGAGAATATAAGGAAATGCTTCTATCTAGGAAAGATCTCAGAGAGCTTTATGAAAAGAGAAGGCTTTTTCTTGAGGTCTGGAAGGACAGCTAGAGGTGAAAATTCAGGAGAGGAAGGGACACAGAGGTACAAACAGTCCAGGATAAAGAACAGTGGTGATAAAGGCATGGAATGCCTTTGGGGATTCCATATTTGGGGAATGGTGAATCAAGGTTGAGAGTGGAGAGAGGGTCATTGAAAGATCTCATAAGGACCAGAGTGGATCAGTATCTGTCTCAATCTCCAACGGTGATACCTCAAACAACTCTAGCCTTCTCTCCATTGGTTATCCCCTCTGTGAATTGGGAAATATAACTCTGGCCTCTGATACAATCAGCAGAGCTTGGAAAAATAAAATGCACTCAACCATATAAAGTGTTTGTAGCTCACTGGAGTAAAGGTGTCCAAAATCTGCAAAAATCTTAGTAGCCCCAAATAAAGTCAGTTGTTTTATAGTAATAGGATTAATGGGGCTTGGGGTGTGGGGGCATATTTTTCAGTCCTTCCAATCTTCTTATTGTTGAGCTGCCTCAATTTCCTTTTCAATAAAATTTTTCCTTTTTAAGAATAAAAACTAAAAGACCTGAGGGTCATTATAGAGTAAAACAAACATCAAAGCATGAATATTTCTGTAATAATATTATGAACATACCTTCAAAGTCATAGGATCTATCCTCAGGTGGTCCTACCCATCAATAAAGGGTATTATGAAAATCTGTTAATTTTTCTCTATATCTATGTATCCTGGATACTTGATTCACTAAAATCTATTAGATTGTAATCTCTGCTAGGTAAACAGAGATCTTGTTTACCTGACATATCTTTATCGCCTCACACAAGTAGACACCCATCATTGAATGAATGAACGAACTGCAGGGTCTCCTCCAGTGAATGAAGCCATTCTCCAACCAGCAAGATGTCACAGAATCACTTTAATCAGGCCACTCCAATAAAATAACGGAAAGTGTCTGATGGACCCAAGCACTTTTTCTAGGGGAGGAAATATATATATATATATATATATATATTTTTTTTTTTTTAATGTATATGTATCTCTGGGACTGTTGTGGTGGTGCAGTGGTCAGGACTCTGCACTCCACTGCAGGGGGCCACAGCTTCAATCTCTGGATGGAGAACTAAGATCTCACATGCCTCGCAGCTTGACAAAAAAAAAAAAAAAAAGTATAAGTATTTCTAAAACACTGAATCTTATTTCCTGCAGACTGACTTCTTTCTGTCTCGTTCTCATTTTTTTAAGGATCTGAACATAAATGCTGAGGCAGAAGGTATGGTGATCAGCAGCATCATTTGAGTCAAGACTCTATGTTACAAGTGAAAAAATCTATTCAAACTGGCTCATATAATGGCAAAGCACAGGATCAGGTTTGTCTTCACGTATGACCAAACCCACATATTCAAACAAGGCCTGCAGAGTTTATCTCTCTCCATCTCTTGGCTCTCCTTTCCTCTGTCTGCATTCTTGGCTGAACTCTCCTTTGTTTGTGACAAAGAGACCAGAAACTCTAGGCTTAATGGAAAGAGAGAGCTGTTCTTTCCTGACGTGTGTGTGTGTTAAGCCACTTCAGTCATGCCCGACTTTTTGCGACCCGATGGACTATGGCCTGCCAGGCTCCTCTGTTTGTGGGATCTTCCAGGCAAGAATACTGGATTGGGCTGCCATTCCCTCCTCCAGGGGATCTGTCTAACCGACGCACAGAACCTGCAGCCTGTGTCTCGCATCTCCTGCTTTGGCAGGGGGATTCTTCACCACTAGTGCCACCTGGGTCCCAGGGGTGCCTCTCACTGGCTCAGCTTGGGTCACATGCCCATCCTTAAACCAATCATTGAGATTCTATTTGTGTAAGACCTGCCCTGGAGCAAGGGAAATGAGATCAGGTCTACTTGAACCACAGAGAATATGAGCAGGCAAAGTGTAGGAGAAAGGGTAGGGTCCCAAAAGGAAATCAGGTGTCACTAACAGGCAGAGTAAATGATTGCTGAGAAGACCAGACTGGCAGCTGTCATCATCTTCATCTGTCCAGAAAGAGATTGAAGAGGGCCTCAGATGGGCTGGCAAAAAGAAAGTGATTAAGCCTTTTGCCACTATTGACGCTATGCATGTGCTTAATGATAACCGATAAGATTCAGTGCCAGTGAGCAGCTGCAGGAAAGAGCCAGCAGGGTTGGGAGTGGAAGCCAAGCGGCAATCCATCTCACAGCCTATGAGTTCCCCCAAGTCTGTTTTACTACATGAAATGCCCAAACTGACTCAGGCACTTTTCAAGTTGTAAAACTTGCACTCATGCTCAGCAGATATATTTAAAACTGTTTTACAAACAACAGTTAAACAGAAGGAAATTAAGGGAGAAAAATCAGGGATACAGCTTCATGCATAAAACTCAACCATACAATTAACAGAGTCCATATTAATCACATGTAGGTTAGGCCTCACTGGTTTGGTAGTGCTTCGTCGGCAGAAATAAGCAAATCCTGATAGGCAAAGATGGTTTATGTCAGTATAACTGAAAGACTTTAAACATAGGGCCCCTATCATTGATTAATCAAGTAATAACTCTCTTAATGCCATATATGGTAATTAGATTTTTAGCACTTTTCCCCCTTTAGCTCTAGCTCTTTATCATACCAACATTCCTTTATCTAGAGTTTCCAGTAGAAGATGAGATGTGTTTTTAATCATAATAAAAATGCTTGTATTTGTAGATCACTTTGTACTCTATAAAATCGCTCACTAGAGTCTTCCAGCAGCCTTTGCAGATAAGCAGGACAAATATTATTCTCCCAAATAACTGCCAGAGTGTCTGGCTTGAACTCAGACTTGCAAAATGCCAATAGAATCCCATTCTCTTTCAGGTGGAGTAAGGCATCGTCTCATTCTGATGGCGGAGTCTTGGTTCCAGGGTGGTGCATAGAACAGCATCAGCCTTAGTACTTACAGTCCCCGAGGACACGAGTCAGCACTGCTCAACTCCAAAGGCATTGCATGTGCCTGGGCTTGAGTGGAACCACAATTCTCTCGAGGGGGAGAAAAGCAATCAAATAGAAAACATGAATTCACAAGATAATATTTCACAAGATAATAAAAACGTGCTTTAATGTTGCTCCCACTCATATTGTGGTTAGGAATCCTTCATGAAATGCATTATCCCATTAGTCCTCAATCTCTGTAGATCAGAAGTACTGTCATCTCTATGATGGTGAGAAATCTTATAGGAAACAGACAAGGTCCTGCATTGCTGAGAGACCTCATAGCTTTTAGATTAATCTTTCTCAGGCCTGATAATACAATTAATGTATTCAGGAAGTGACTCTTTATTTTAATAAGAAAAATATTGGCTCCTTGAATTAATAATACTTATTGGTTTTTGCATGACTTTGAGGCCCATTCTTGGAACTACTATCCTGAAAAATGATAATTATAAAAAGGTAACTGAATTTACTCTCTAAAGCATTCATTTATCCATTCATTTAGTCAAACTTTCAAGGACACGATGCCAAGTTCTACAGTGGTGCAGAGTATGTAAAGATGAAAAGTTATAGTCCCTTAATTCAGTGGCTAGCCATGCAAGTCAATCATTACAACAGTAGCAACAAATAATGCCAGATGTTTCTGAGCACTTACCATAGTCCAGGCACTGTGCCAAGTACCTTCTCTGTAGTTTGTAATCTTTCCCACAGCCAATGAGGTAGATATTATTAATAATACCATTTTACAGATGAGAAAACTGAGCCCTGAGAAGGGAAAAAGTAGAAGCAGTGACAAAATTTATTTTCTTGGGCTCCAAAATCACTGTGGATGGTGACTGCAGCCATGCAATTAAAAGATTCTTGCCACTTGGAAGAAAAGCTATGACAAACTTAGACAGGTATTAAAAAGAGACATCACTTTGCTGGCAAAGGTCCATCTAGTCAAAGCTATAGTTTTTCCAGTAGTCAGATATGGATGTGAGAGTTGGTCCATTAAAAACACTAAGCATCAAAGAACTGATACTTTTGAACTCTGGTGTTGGAGAAGACTCTTGAGAGTCCCTTGGAATGCAAGGAGATCCAACCAATCAATCCTAAAGGAAATCAACCCTGAATATTCATTGGAAGGACTGATGCTAAAGCTATAGCTCCAATTCTTTGGCCAGCTTTTGCAAAGAGCCACCTCACTGGAAAAGACTCCAATGCTGGGGGAAATTGAAGGCAAAAGGAGAAGGAGGCAGCAGAGGATGAGATGGTAAGGTATCACGATATGACTTTGAGCAAACTCCAGTACATAGTGTAGGACAGAAGAGCCTCACATGCTCCAGTCCATGGGGTCACAAAGAGTCAGATATGATTTAGCAACTTAACAACAACAACAAAATGAGGCTCCCATTATTTTAGTGACTTTTCCAGTTAGATATGGAGCTGAGAGCCAAGCTCAGGCAGTCTGACCCCATAACACATTCTTTTAGCTCTGTAACTCATACTTCATATGCACTATTCATAGCATATGGAGAAAGTTTGGTGGTTGCCCAAGGGAAGAGGCTGTATGATATCCATGAAGGAATTAGGTAAGCATCACAGGGGAGAAAGGATCTAGGCTGAGACCTAATGGACTTGTAATACTTGTTCAGGCTAAATAGCTTGCAAAGAGCAACCCAAGTGCATGCATCAGGGAATGCATGCAGCAAGCACAAAGCAGGGAGAGAAGCCTGGTACATTCTATGATGGAGAGCTAGATCCCAGGGGCTTGGGCACTGAGCAAAGACTGGGAAGAATGGAAGGCAAGGTCAGTGAGGAAGGCAGGATCTGAATACCATGCCTTATTATATAAGGTATCTATGAGCAGAAAGTGGTGATGGTGCTGGAGTGGCGAGCGGCCGAGAGGAGATACCCTATGTCCAAGGTAAGAGAAACCCCAGGAAGATGGTAGGCGCTAAGTAGGGGATCAGAGGGCAGACAGACTGAAACCACAATCACAGAAAACTAACCAATCTAATCACAATGGACCACAAACTTGTCTAACTCAATTAAACTAAGCCATGTCACCCAAGATAGACGAGTCATGGTGGAGAGTTCTGACAAAATGTGGTTCACTGGAGAAGGGAATGACAAACCACTTCAGTATTCTTGCCTTGAGAATCCCATGAACAGTATGAAAAGGCAAAAAGATAGGACACTGAAAGATGAGCTGCCCAGGTCGGTAGGTGTCCAGTATGCTACTGCAGATCAGTGGAGAAATAACTCCAGAAAGAATGAAGGGATGGAGCCAAAGCAAAAATAACACCCAGTTGTGGATGTGACTGATGATAAAGCAAGATCCAATGCTGTAAAGAGCAGTATTGCATAGGAACCTGGAATGTTAGGTCCATGAATTGGAAGTGGTCAAACAGGAGATGGCAAGAGTGAACATTGAGATTTTAGGAATCAGTGAACTAAAATGGACTGGAATGGGTGAATTTAACTCAAATGACCATTATATCTACTACTGTGGGCAAGAATCCCTTAGAAGAAATGGAGTAGCCATCATAGTCAGCAAAAGAGCAGTACTTGGATGCAATCTCAAAAAAGACAGAATGATCTCTGTTCATTTCCAAAGCAAACCATTCAATATCATGGTAATCCAAGTCTACGTCCTGACTAGTAATGCTGAAGAAGCTGAAGGTGAATGGTTCTATGAAGACCTACAAGATCGTTTGGAACTAACACCCAACAAAGATGTCCTTTTCATTATAGGGGACTTGAATGCAAAAGTAGGAAGAAAATAAAACACCCAGAGTAACAGGCAAATTAGGCCTTGGAGTACATAATGAAGCAGGGCAAAGGCTAATAGAGTTCTGCCAAGAGAATGCACTGGTCATAGCAAACACCCTCTTCCAAGAACACAAGTGAAGACTCTACACATGGACATCACCAGATGACCAACAATGAAATCAGATTGATTATATTCTTTGCAGCCAAAGAAGGAGAAGTTTTATACAGTCAGCAAAAACAAGATTGGGAGCTGACTGTGGCTCAGATCATGAACTCCTTATTGCCAAATTCAGACTTAAATTGAAGAGAGTGGGGAAAAACACTAGACCATTCAGCTATGACCTAAATCAAATCCCTTATGACTATACAGTGGAAGTGAGAAATAGATTTAAGGGACTAGATCTGATAGATAGAGTGCCTGATGAACTATGGACGGAGGTTCATGACATTATACAGGAGACGGGATTAAGATCATCCCCCAGGAAAAGAAATGCAAAAAGGCAAAATGGCTGTCTGAGGAGGCCTTACAAATAGCTGTGCAAAGAAGGGAAGCGAAAAGCAAAGGAGAAAAGGAAAGATATACCCATTTGAATGCAGAGTTCCAAAGAATAGCAAGGACAGATAAGAAAGCCTTCCTCAAAACCAGATCTGAAAGGGACACGTGTACCCCAATGTTCATCACAGCACTGTTTATAATAGCCAGGACGTGGAAGCAACCTAGATGCCCATCAGCAGACGAATGGATAAGGAAGCTGTGGTACATATACACCATGGAATATTACTCAGCCATTAAAAAGAATTCATTTGAATCAGTTCTAATGAGATGGATGAAACTGGAGCCCATTATACAAAGTGAAGTAAGCCAGAAAGATAAAGACCAATACAGCATACTAACGCATATACATGGAATTTAGAAAGATGATAATGATAACCTTATATGCAAAACAGAAAAGGAGACAGAGATGTACAGAACAGACTTTTGGACTCTGTGGGAGAAGGCGAGGGTGGGATGTTTTGAGAGAACAGCATCGAAACATGTATATTATCGAGGGTGAAACAGATCACCAGCCCAGGCTGGATGCATGAGACAAGTGCTTGGGCCTGGTGCACTGGGAAGACCCAGAGGGATGGGGTGGGGAGGGAGATGGGAGGGGGGATCGGGATGGGGAATACATGTAAATCCACGGCTGATTCACGTCAATATATGACAAAACTCACTACAATATTGTAAGTAATTAGCGTCCAACTAATAAAAATAAATGAAAAAGAAAAAAAGAAAAAAAGAAAGCCTTCCTCAGTGATCAGTGCAAAGAAATAGAGGAAAACAATAGAATGGGAAAGACTAGAGATCTCTTCAAGAAAATTAGACATACAAAGGGAACATTTCATGCATAGATGAGCTCAATAAAGGACAGAAATTGTATGGATCTAACAGAAGCAGAAGACATTAAGAACAGGTGGCAAGAATACACAGAAGAACTGTACAAAAAAGATCTTCATGGCCCAAATAATCACAATGGTGTGATCATTCACCTAGAGCCAGACATCCTGGAATGTGAGTTCAAGTGGGCCTTAGGAAGCATCACTACAAACAAAGCTAGCAGAGGTGATGGAATTCCAGTTGAGCTATTTCAAATCCTAAAAGATGATGCTGTTAAAGTGCTGCACTCAATATGCTAGCAAATTTGGAAAACTCAGCAGTGGTCACAGGACTGGAAAAGGTCAAATTTCATTCTAATTCCGAAGAAAGACAATGCCAAAGAATGCTCAAACTACTGCACAATTGCACTCATCTCACACGCTAATAATGAAATGCTCAAAATTCTCCAAGCCAGGCTACAGCAATATGTGAACTGTGAACTTCCAGATGTTCAAGCTGGTTTTAGAAAAGGCAGAGGAATCAAAGATCAGATTGCCAACATCTGCTGGATCATTGAAAAAGCGAGAGAGTTCCAGAAAAGCATCTATTTCTGCTTTATTGACTATGCCATAGCCTTTGACTGTGTGGATCACAAGAAACTGTGGGAAATTCTGAAAGAGATGAGAATACTAGACCACCTGAACTGCCTCTTGAGAAATCTGTAGGCAGGTCAGGAAGCAACAGTTCAAACTGGACATGGAACAACAGACTGGTTCCAAATAGGAAAAGGAGTACGTCAAGACTGTATATTGTCACCCTGCTTATTTAACTTATATGCCGAGTACATCGTGAGAAACGCTGGGCTGGAAGAAGCACAAGCTGGAATCAAGACTGCCGGGGAGAAATATCAATAACCTCAGATACACAGATGAGACACCACCCTTATGGTAGAAAGCAAAGAGAAACTAAAGAGCCTCCTGATGAAAGTGAAAGAGGAGAGTGAAAAATTTGGCTTAAAATTCAACATTCAGAAAACTAAGATCATGGCATCCGGTCCCATCACTTCATGGGAAATAGATGGGTAAACAGTGGAAACAGTGGGTGACTTTTTTGGTGGGGGCACCAAAATCACTGCAGATGGTGACTGCAGCCATGAAGTTAAAAGACACTTACTTCTTGGAAGCAAAGTTATGACCAACCTAGAGAGCATATTAAAAAGCAGAGACAACACTTTACCAACAAATGTCCATCTAGTCAAGGCTATTGTTTTTCCAGTAGTCATGTATGGATGTCAGAGTTGGACTATAAAGAAAGTTGAATGCCAAAGAATTGATGCTTTTGAACTGTGGTGTTGGAGAAGACTCTTGAGAGTCCCTTGGACTGCAAGGAGATCTAACCAGTCCATCCTAAAGGAGATCTTTTGAAGTGTTCATTGAAGTGTTCATTGAGTATTCATTGGAAGGACTGATGCTGAAGCTGAAACTCCAATACTTTGGCCATCTGATGCAAAGAGTTGACTCATTTGAAAAGACCTTGATGCTGGGAAAGATTGAGGGCAGGAGGTGAGGGGGATGGCAGAGGATGAGATGGTTGGATGGCATCACCGACTCAAAGGACATGGGTTTGGGTAGACTCCAAGAGTTGGTGATGGACAGGGAGGCCTGGCATGCTGTGGTCCATGGGGTTGCAAAGAGTCGGACACGACTGAGTGAACTGAACTGAACTGATGTAATTGTCCAGTTATGAAACAAATCTTTCATTTAATTTTGCCTGGCAAGTCATAGCTCTCACTGCCTGATTAACATCAGAATGAACTTACCCTTAGATTGTTGGGGTCTAGTCACATTGGTAAATAGGCTAATTTTACTGCTATTGCTTAATGCCAAAGGTCTCTTTGCAGAAAGACTTTAATATCATGTTTATTTTGGTTTCATTTGAAATCATAAGGGAGATTTTAAATGTTACAAATTATCCATGGAATCTAAGTTAATCAGTTCAGATTCACAAATTTGAATACATCAAGTCGTATCCTTACTCCACATAATCACAAATGTGTGTAAATGTAATTGATCTCAAAAGACTAGAAGAAAATGGGCCAATATTTTAATAGTTACGTCTAAATCCTGGAGAAGTTTTATATAGTTTCTAAATTTTCCATAGTGAAAGCATATCACTTTCAGGAGTACAGAAAGAAATTTTTGTAGAGTGGAAACCAGATATTTTAAAATTCAGTGTAATGCACACACATAGTTCAAAAGTCAAATTTGTCTGAAAGGACTAATAATGAAAATAATACTCTGTTCTTCACTCCCACCCTGTCTTAACTCCCCAAAATCAGCCCACTAACTCTATAACTTGTTTATTCTTTAGCTACATCAAAATTCTGTATTTCTTCTATGATTCTACAGTAAATGTGAGTTTATATACAATGTCTGAATTTGTCCATTTTAGATATTCAAGTTGCTGCTATAAGATTCAGCTCACTTATATCACCTCACATCTATCTTCCCCAATTTCCCTGTGTAATTATAACACATATATGTTTCTCTATTGTTTGGCTATCTTTGAAATTTTAGGCAGTAAACATACACCAATTATAGTCAGTCTCTTAACATCCCCTTGGGTTTAAAGAGAACACTGGTGCTCTTAGACTCATCTTTAGCTCTGCTGTCTTCCTTTTCTGGCATTCCAATCGTAGAGAATTCCAGGTGATAACATTTACATTTGGTTCTATAATTAAAATTACATCTTCCATGCTTTCTCAATCAGTATATTTTAAAATTTGTAAACTAATAAGAAAGTTTTACATCATTGTGACTTTGTAAGCATTATTCACCGAGGAGTCAAGTGGTATTCTGTGAAGTTAACTTTCTCCTTATACTTGTTTTTGTTTCTTCGAATTCTCACAGTATTTTTAAATTTTCTATGACAACAGATATTCTACAACGTCTCCTTTTGTCCCAGGAGACCTATCCCCCAGAGCCACCTGTCTCCTGTTTTACCTGGACTGTACATTCTGCGGGTACAGTGGACAGTTTGACTGATTCCCCAAATCCATTCCATCGCAGACAATGACTGAGGAGACAGTCATGTCCCCTCATTAGACTGAGGAGACATCCTCAGTGAGGATGTTCCAAACACCATTCCTAAAGTTCCAGCAGTCTACAACACTTCCTATTTCCTCCTCTCCTTTATTTATTACACCAACACATATCACTTTATAGCATAGTGGCTTTTCATCTCTTCACCTGAATGTAAGCTCCATGAAGGCAGGAAAGTTTCTCTTTATTTTCTGATTTTTTCCCATATATTTCATATATTTCATATTATTCATATACTTTCATATATTTCATATTTTTCATATATTTATCATATATATTTCATATTTTTCATATATTTTCATATATTTCATATATACTCATATATTTCATATACTTTAATGTATTACATATCTTTCATATATGTTCATATTATTTCTTTATTTCATACATTTCATATTTTTCATATTATTCATATATTTCATATACTTTCATATATTTCATATACTTTCATATATTTCATGTTTTTCATATATTTTCATATTTTCATATTTTTCACATGTTTTCTTATTCTTCACATATTTCATATTTTTCTCAAGTTTTCATATTCTTCATATATTTCATATACTTTCATAAATTTCATATATTTCATATTTTTCATATACTATCATATATTTCATATTTTCATATTCTTCATATATTTCATATTCTTCATATATTTCATATTTTTCATATTATTCATATATTTCATTTTTTCATATGTTTCATATATTTCATATGTTTCATATATTTCATATACTTTCATATATTTAATATTTTTGATATATTTTCATATTATTCATAGATTTCATATATTTCGTGTACATTCATATTTTTCATATATTTCATATTTTTCATATTCTTCATATATTTCACATTTTTCATATTGTTCATATATTTCATTTTTTTCATATTATTCATATATTTCATATATTTCATATACTTTCATATATTTCTTATTTTTCATATATTTTCATATTATTCATATATTTCATGTACTTTTATATATTTCATATTTTTCATATTATTCATATATTTCATATACATTCATATATTTCATATTTTTCATATATTTCATATACTTTCATATATTTCATATTTTTCATATATTTCATATTATTCATATATTTCATATACTTTCATATATTTCATATTTTTCCTTTTTTTTCATATATTTCATATACTTTCATATGTGTCATATACTTTCATATACTTTCATATTTTTCATATATTTCATATTATTCATATATTTCATATACTTCATATTTTTCACATTATTCATATATTTCATATACTTTCATATATTTCATATATTTCATATTTTTCATATATTTCATATACTTTCATATATTGCATATTTTCCATATTTTTCATATTTTTTGTATTATTCATATATTTCATATACTTTCATATATTTCATATTTTTCATATATTTTCATATATTTCATGTATTTCATATATTTTCATATTTTATTTACTCTGTCTTCTTTGGTTTACTTGCCAGCTTTATTGGGATGCCTACTGGATAACTTTCTGAGAGGTCATTTTTTCTAGACCCTTGAAAGTCTTAAAAAGTTTTCATTTATCCCTTCATTGATATCTTGGATAGGTTGGGACTATAGGTTGAAAATTTTAATGTCTCCGAATTTTGAAAACAACAGTCAAATTGCCTATTACCATCCACTACTACTTGATGGGATGTTTGGGTGATCTGGTTTTACTCTGAAAAACAGCATTGCCACATCTATCAAGTAAAAATATAGGATATACAACTAAGTTTGCATTTCAGATAAACAAGGAAATTCTAGAAACATACTTATTCTAAAAAATTACTTATTGTCTATTTGAATTCCAATGTTAACTAGCTGTCCTATATTTTATGTTAACACTATTGGGACATTTTTAGGATATTCTTTTTATTCTTAACATTCTGAAATTTCACAGTATTTCTGGTTGTGAGTCTTTAAAAGAAAAAAAGTCTTTATATTAGTGCTTGAGCCCCAAGAAAGAGGGTATGATTATTATTGACATGATAATGTTTAAATAATGAGTCATTATTGCTTCCAGGCTCTGGCTGTCTATCAGCTTGAGTCTGGGGAACAGGAACAAGAAAAAAATTGTAAAAAGTTTCATCAGTCTTAGGATTTGAAAATCTTTAGAGTAATTATCACAGTGGAGGCATGAGATGACTATAACCTATTTCATACAGAGCCTGGTTATCTAGTAGAGTTGTCTGGTTTCAAACCTTGCCACCCAACTGGCATTTCATACAAGTATCAGTGAGCAACCAACATTCAGGCTGAAGAGCCTCGTTTTATAAGACTGAATATTCTGGACACATCCCAGACTTACCATGCAATTGCTCCACAGTGAACACAGCATAGATGTCTCCAAAGGAGAAAATTATTTGCTTGTGAGATGCATATTTCCTGTGGTTATCTCTGAGTGAACTAGCCAAAAAGTAAGTGAAGAGGTGAGAGACAAGAAGTAGTCACTTTGCAAAGTAGTGGTAAAATCAACCAAGGTAAAACTGGTTTAAAGAAATTCGGAGAACTATAGAGTTGAGAGAGAAATTTTTAAAACTGACTTTAGAATCAGTTATCTAGGTCAGCCCACCTTTTACAGGTGACACTACCTAGGCTAACAAAGTGGAAGAGACTTGCCCAGAATCACCGAACCAGACTAGACCAGTTCTCGGTTCCCAGTCCAGTGTTTACTCCCCTTCATTGCTGCTGTGGGTTGGGACCTATTGCACAACAGCCCTATTTAATCATCCTGACAGCAATCCTGAGAATGATAAACTTTCTCTGCAACAATCTGACTCAGCTCAGGGTAGCAGCTTCACCAAATGCCCCATTAAAATGCAGTCAACTCCAAGTGGAGGTGAAAAAAAAAGGAAGGAGGTGGTGGTCCAGAGGGCTTGGAAAAGTTTTTCCTAACCAAAAATATTGCCCGCACCCACATACCTGTGTGCCTGAAATTAACCACTGAAAATGTCTGCTGTAAGGCAAATTATCATCTTTAACATTTTGCTTGGATCTTTGGAGAGGCTCCTTAACAAGGAAGAAGGTCTTAATGATACGACACCAGACAAATACATTGTGATTGAACATGGCAGAATGACTAGACAGTGGTCTGAAATGTATTAGGACCCATCAGGTACAAATAGCAGCAGGTGCCTACTTTACCATCATCATTTCACATCAGAACAAAGCAACAGATTGCTTTGTGCTCTAATCATTTCCCTGTCATCAGATTTCACTTTTGGTGTCTGATGTCACGGTAAGGTACTTTAGTAGACCTAGTTTCCTTGATTACTTGAATAATTCGCATTTTGACTCTGAATATGGGATGTTTTCAGCAGAACAAAGGCCCTTTAAATGGCAATTGCGATTTCAGCATTGAGACTCAGTTTGTCTGGACTCAAACTTCAAAATGTATTTCCTACACCTTAAGGTCATTTGCCTTCTTCTTTTTGTGGTCAAAAAGTTAAGCAAGATGAAGATCGAAAGATAACCATTTGCTTTTGTTAATGAAGGGGTAGTTTAAACCAGAGCTGGTGTAATGATGGTTAGGAGGCCAAGGGCAGATTGCCATGCCTTGCTAAGAAACAAATGCAGGTGGAAAGGTGGAGAAAAATTAATGCAGATAACCTTTTTAAGAAGGTTGACTAGGACCAAAAAGAGAAAGTCTTTTATTGAAATGTTTGGATGGATATTGATTGATTGGTTGATTTTAAAGGGCATAGGGGAGACATGAGCATTTCTATTACCTGGGGCGTGGGCGGGGGGGAGTCAGGTCTTTAGCTTCTCCATCCAAATATTGCAGAAATGTTAATATAACTGTAAACAAAGAGTCTGTCCAAGGTCATCCAGCCAACTGACCAAAGCATCAGAATTAAAATCCTGGTCCTTCAACAGCTTGTTTTCTTGGGCACATGAGGTCTCTCCATTTTGCAACTGTTTTTTATTTCAGTGGGTCATGGGAGGATGAAGGTGATCATTTCTGTATAACTGCATTTGTAAAGAGCTATAAGGTCCTCTTGGGCAGGGAAGGGATAAGAAGAATAAATACTTGATTAAGTTAACATTTTCCATTTGCCAGACACCAGGCTAAGTGCTTTACCTAAATAAGTTATTCAACACTCACAGCAACATATGAAGCAGATTAAGTTATTATCTTTTCACAGACAAAGAAATTGTGGCTCTAAGAAATTTAGTAATTCACCTGAAATCACACCAGCAAAAGCCAAATAAAAAAAGTGGGGATTTTAACCAGTAGATTATCCCATCTCTCATATGCTATTTCAAATCCTGAAAGATGATGCTGTGAAAGTGCTGCACTCAATATGCCAGCAAATTTGGAAAATTCAACAGTGGCCACAGGACTGGAAAAGATCAATTTTCATTCCAATCCCAAAGAAAGGCAATGCCAAAGAATGCTCAAACTACTACACAATTAGTGATATTTTTAAATATCACAATTCATGTTTTCTAGGTACAGTCACATTTTTGTCCTGTTTTATTTCCAGAAATTGCTGTGAGACAACTGAGAACGTCAACTCCATTTGAGAATAGGGACAATGAAACATATTCTCTCTCTCCCCCCTGCTCCCACTTCTCTCTCAAACACACACATACACACACCATTAGGGAGGAAAGCCCATTAGAATGGAAATAATAGAGCCTAGATAGATCAGTGGTGATGGCAGTCACCATCTGCAGTGGCTGGTCCTGGCAGCCACAGAGCTGCCAGGACCCTTAAGAGAAGAGATTCAGTCCTCTGCTGTTTTTAGCCAGCAGCACCCGGTGTCCAAGGTAAAGGAAATAAACCCATTCCATCAAAATGCCAGAATGTATGCCCGCAAGCAGTTTTATTGGAAGACCAGGCGAGAGGACTCATAAATAATAACTAGGAAAACTATTTCCAAGTGGAACAAACTCTTAAAATAATAAACGCAGCAGATCTTGACCACTACTAGAATTCTTTCCTCTCCCCAGTGAACTACAATGAGTCTCTTGGCATTGCAGGGCTCTGTGCTGAGATGAGAATTTGCAATTAGCTTTAAGAATAAAAGAGTAAGTACAAATTGGCCCCATATAGCCTTGATTCATAACATACCACTTAAAAGACAGTATCCATCAGTTACAAAAAAAGAGTCTCTGTGCAAGGTCAGCCTAGGTATGGTTTGCTTGTAATTTTGTGCAAGAGCTATGTCTTACTCATCGTTGCATCCCCAGCACCCAGCATAATGTCTGGCACATTGTTAGTACCCGATAAGTTTTGTTTAGTGATTAGTGAATATTAGCCAGGATATAATGATGCCATGTCTGCCACTTTGACTTGGTTCTCTAAAACCAAGGAATATATTTAGGATTATGTTAATCAAATATACTTAGTTGGATGAAGGTAACACTGGATTGACATCAAACAGCTCTAGCCTGAATTTCCTAGGGAATTGCCTCAGCTTTTAACTTACGTGGTTTGTAGCATTCTGATTTAATGGAAGCAATTCCATTATTAATGGGTGAGTTTCTAGATCAGCTTGTAAAATTCAGTCAGTTAGTTCAGTCATTCAGTCATGTTCAGCTCTTTGCAGCACCATGGACTGCAGCAGGCCAGGCCTCCCAGTCCATCACCAACTCCCAGAGCTTGCTCAAACTCAAGCCCACAGAGTCGGTGATACCATCCAACCATCTCATTCTCTGTCATCCTCTTCTCCTCTTGCCTTCAATTTTTCCCAGCAGCAGGGTCTTTTCAAATAAGTCAGTTCTTTGCATCAGGTGACCAAAGAATTGGAGTTTCAGCTTCAACATCACTCCTTCCAATGAATATTCAGGACTGATTTCCTTCAGGATGGACTGGTTGGATCTCCTTGCAGTCCAAGGGACTCTCAAGGGTCTTCTCCAACACCACAGTTCAAAAGAATCAGTTCTTTGGCACTCAGCTTTCATTATGATCCAACTCTCACATCCATACATGACTACTGGAAAAGCCATAGCCTTGACTAAATGGACCTTTGTTGGCAAAGTAAGTCTCTGCATTTTAATATACTGTCTAGGTTGGTCATAACTTCCCTCCCATGGAGTAAGCGTCTTTTAATTTCATGGCTGCAGTCACCATCTGCAGTGATTTTGGAACCCCCAAAAATAAAGTCTCTCACTGTTTCCATTGTTTCCCCATCTACTTACTATGAAGTAATGGGACTGGATGCCATAATCTTAGTTTTTTTAATGTTGAGTTTTAAGCCTGCTTTTTTACTCTTCTCTTTCACTTTCATCAGGAGGCTCTTTAGTTTCTCTTCACTTTCTGCCATAAAGGTGGTGCCATCTGCATATTTTAGGTTATTGATATTTCTTCCGGCAATCCTGATTCCAGCTTGTGCTTCATCCAGCCCAGCATTTCGCATGATGTACTCTGCATATAAGCTAAGTAAGCAGGTGACAATATACAGCTTTGATGTACTCCTTGTAAAATTATTTTATCAGAATGTAGAAAACTAATGGCATTCAATTATATTACAGACCTGTTTTCCCATTGTAATCATTCTTACTTGGCAATATTTATTTGAAGTTCCAGTATAAGATGGCAGAAAGAGACTACCTGCTGTTCAGATTCGGGAATTCCTTCTTAACTCTCCGCTCTTTCTTACCTTCCATTACCTGTATTCACCTACCCACCTTCATTCAAATAAAACCTACTTCTCCTCCTGTTTTCTGAATCTCAGTGAGTAGCACTTGTCGTCTACCATTGACTAAAGTCTGACACTTTGGAGTCATTCTCCCTTAGTGTGCCCCCTCACTCGCATTACATAGATCCACATCCACACAGACATGTCTAGTGGGCTATCAGGTACTGATGATTCTATCCCAGCCACTGCTTTAGTTCAGGACATTATCTTTCTCGACTACTTCATATGGTTCCTGGGTTCCAGAGAGAAGAAATCTGTAAATATGGCAAGTTTTCTTGCCATTTCCATGCATAGAAAATTTACCTGAATTCATAAGTTAGTACGTATACTCAGGTGAAGACAACATTGAGGTAATAAATAAGGTTTTAGTAGTGGATAAACTCTCCAAAGAAGGACACAATCTTTCATCAGGACCTTGGAGAGAACCAGCAAAGGTAGCTGATAAATAGAACTAGGCAAGTTCTGTCAAAACCAGGATTATAAATGGGCAAATACTGGAAAGAAGTCAGCTTAGACTTTCCAGTCACAGGTTGACTTTCTGACCCTTAAATGCTTCAAGTCCAGTCCTGTGACAGGCTTTTGCACCAGATGTTTCCCTTGATTGCAACCCTCTTCCCCCATATCTTTGCATTGCTGTCACCTTCTCACCATTCAGGTCTCAATCCAAATGACTGTGCAGTACAGCTTTTCCTCAATCACTCCTATCCCATTTACCCATTTTACTTTCTTCATAACAATTATCACTGCTCGAAACTGTGTTATTTATTCATTTGTTTACATGACTATTGTCTCCCTAGCCTTCACAGAGAGTAAGCTTTGTGGGTGGATAGACCATGTCTATGTGATTAACTGTCATATATCTTTAGTGTTTAAAACATATCTGACACCTAGGAGGCAGTCTATAAATATTTGACAAATGAGAAAATGAAATAAGACAGGCAATTAGACTTGAAGTTTAGGAGACTAGTGAGGACTTTGAACTGAGAAGTTGGAGCTAATATCAGACACTAATTATTGAGTTTGGAGAAATAGGATTCAAGTTGCCATGTACAGATTTGTGTTCGCATGATCCATGTAGGGCCAAACACCAAACACACCCATTGGGTAGCATGCATACCAATACTACATTTTAATTTCTAGAATAATTACTATAGTTTGAATAAAAGCAAGATAGCCCTTATTTTGATCTCTGCAAAAGGAACAACACTTTTCCCTGCATTTTCTCTAGAGTGGGATTTTTATTCTCTCAGTGGCATTAAGTGGGAACTGACCAAGCAAATCAGTGGGTGGGTTGTTTGACCACTCCAGAGGTCAATGAGTTAGGACTATTTCTCTTGAGCCCTCACTTCCAGAATTCTTAGAAATGAGAGAGTCCTGTGGCTTGGAAGCTTGGATCTTGCAATTTGTCTCTGCAAATGGAGAAGGCACACAAAGGGTGCTAGGGCAAACTATATGTCCAGGATTTTAATTAGGTACACATGTTTCACTTGGCCAATGCAGAGGTTTTTAATGTTTTTGATTAGTCATCAACATTATAAAAATCAGGAGATTTCATATAAAGAAGGATTTCCAGCCTCTCTTAGAAATACAGAAGTTCTAGAAGTACTAGCCCTTGATTTCCCACAAGACAAAAATCACCTGATATGGAGTGGCAGCTGCCCCTTCAAACAGGACTTGTAGTCTCAACACCACCTCTGTCTCCAGGTCTCCACCTACTTCACTCATTTACCATAACTACATGGCCTTTGAAGGTGTTTGAGTCTGAGGTCCTCCACTATGAAATACAAGAATTAGATGATTCTAAGAATTGGAGACATGGGAATAATTATGAAGGTAAACTATCTACAAGGAATCACAGTGTGCATTTCCCTAAAAAAGCAACTAATTTTTGGTATATTGCTATGGGTATGAAACTTATATGTATTACAAGATATTTATGAGGATACTAACACCATTCACACAGTGGCTCCCTAAAAGAAGATCTAAGGAAATTGTGTTTATTTGTGTATACACACAGATATGCATAGAGTAGATACTCAGTAAATATTTCTTGAATAAAGTAATGAGAGGCTCAAGAGCATTCATCAAAACCCTAAGCAATAATAAATATTATGAACTGCTGCTGTACACCTCACAGCTTATGAACTCACTCTACTTCTCTTTTTTCTCTTATTTTCCCCCAGTTGTAGTCCAAGACTGAGAATCTAATTGAGGTATAATGAAAATTTATTAATTAATTGTAAATAGAACGGGTTGATCAAGCATCAGTTAGCCTACCTGCATTAGTTTGATGTGGTCTGAGAGTGAATTCATTACTATAGTGAAACCAGAACTTCTTAGTTTGGAGATGCAGATTCTGGCCCTGATTGTGCCACTAACTGTAGTTCTTTGAATAAGTCACTTGGCTCTCTGGCCAAAGTTTGATCATCCATAAAATTATATGGTCTTCAGGGCTTCTCTCTGCTTTATGATCTCTCTTTATGTGAAAAACAAAGACACATCAGAGGTAAGAACTAGAAACTCAGAGCCAGCAATATCTAGCAAGGAAAGACCGAGAAGACATTTTCACCCCAATAATTAAGGCAAGGAAGTCTCCAAACGCATGGGCAACAATCCATGGAGGGACAAGAGTGGAATGTGAACTCATTAGCAGAATGTTGAGTAAAACTCAGGGAGGAAAAGAGAGTAATAGAGGGGGAGTCCAACTGTAGACTAAGAGAATTCTAAAGAAAAAAAAAAAAAGGAAAAACTGCTGCTAATTAGGTCATTTAGAAACTGAACAACCGAATATAATTCTTGCTGAAGCAATAAGGAAACAACCATGGGATGCACGATAATAAAGAGAATACATGCTAATAGACAAAACTAGGATCCCCCAAGTAACTTAACAAGTCCCATGCAAGCTAGTAGATATCAGGTGGAAAACAGTACTTGAATTTCACACAGATTTTTAAAATATACTGAGGAAACATGTAGCGAAGGATCAGATAATATTTGCTGAATCAAGTTCTGTTATTAAAAACTCTGGTATGCTTCACTATTTAAAAACTTTAATGTGAAAAATTAAAAATTTGAAAAATCTCAGAGTGATTATTTCTTTTTATAAAAGAATTCACTGCCAGTATATTTTAAACAGAAATCTTTCACCCTTAAAATTTAAAAAAAAAAAAAATTGAAACATTTCCTTTTACAAAAATCTCTCATTAACAAAAATGAGGTAGAGCTCAGAATCAATGCTTTATTTAGTCTTACATTCACGTCACCTAATGCAGCGTCAGGCACAGATGGACAGTTCAGTAACTTTCAGTGAATGGATTATGTGTAGTTTTCTACTGCTGCATAACAAACCACCCCAATTTAATGGCTTAAAATGACTTTACCTTTCACAGTTCCAAAGGTTGACTAGGCTCAATGGGAAGTTCTTCTGGTGGTTTCACTTGGATTCTCTCATGTGCTTGCAGCCAGGTAACAGCTTAGCATGGGTTCATCTGGAGGCTCAACCAGGATACTGGGTTGACATGGTCTCTCTCCCTCTCCATAGTCTCAAGTTTCTTCCTCTCTATGTAGACTCTACATGTGGTCTTTGCAGCAGGGAAACCAGACCTCTTACATGGTGGTGGCTCAGGCATCCCCAAAGTACAAAATCAGAAAACTGCCATTGTCCATTGGTTAAAACAGATCAGTGGGCCAGCCCAGATTCAACGACTAGGGGAACCACAGAAGAATATGAACAGGAGGTGTGATTCATTGGGGCATGTTCATAGACTAGCCACCCCAGTTTGCCTTCACTTTGGGTCCTTAACTTCCAAAGAGATAGGAAACAGGTTTAGAGTTATGCAGCCTCAAACATAGGCCATTTTAATGAAAATAGAAGAATGACTCAGAGCCAGAACCCAGAGGATAAAACCAAGAGCAGAGGGAAACCATTCCTAAAAAGCAAAACTGTACGTTAATCAAGGACTATCCTCTGCCTTGAGTTAGAGAAATTGGGATATGCACCAGGTTGGATTTTAGAATTGCTATAAATCAGGAAATGCTCATGTCTCCCTTTTCTCCTCTTTTTGAACATGGGAGTCTGCTGAAGTTTTTCTGTCTCTTTCACCACTACATGAAAGAGATTGGTTGGGGGTGGGTGGATAATCTGCTCTTCTTCACTGGTCTCTGCACCTGAGAAAGTGCATATGAGAAGATGTCTTCGAGCAGTCACATTCATACCAGCACCTGATTTTGTTGACAATATCCTGGAATTTAAACTGATATCATATTTAGGATGAGATTTGCAGAGGTAAGCACATTTTTCATGTAAAAGGCCATGAATCAGTAAGAGCCAGAGGATGGTACCCCGGTCTCCAAAGATGGCTCCCAATGAACCACATCTCTTTGAATTTACACCATGTGTAGACCCCTCCGTCATTGAAGCTGGGCTTTCCTGGGACTTGATTTAAATAACAGAATATGACAGAACTGACACTATACCAGCTAGAGCCTAAGCTTTATAGACCTGGCAGCTTCCACTTTTTAGTTTTGAAAACCTTGAGTCTTCACATAAGAAGTCTGGCTTTCCTTCTGGAAAGATCACATTGACAAAAAACGTAGAGAGGTCACACGGAGAGACAGAGGAGGCCACTTAAAGTGGGAAAGAGGAGCAGCCATCCTGGCATCTCAGCCAAGCCTCCATCTAAGTACAACTGCATGACAGAACTCAAGAGTGATCAGCAGAAGAACTGCCCTGATGACCCCAGGCATCCCACAGAAATATGAAAGGTAATAAAATCATTGTTTTAAGCCACCAAAGTTTTCAATAGCTTATTAATGCAGCTATAGATAAATAAAACAGTATCCATAAATGAATATGGACAAAGTACCATATTTAGGGGAGTTACAGTTTCACATACTAACCATAAAGTTCTTTTCTCTATTCAAGAAATATTTACTGAGCCCCTACATCAGTTAACACATCCTTCTTATGTATAAAGGAAAGATTTAGGCTTATGGAAAAACATCTTTAATTGAAAACTGGAATGTTTAGTTGAAAAAAACTTTCATATGTCATTTGCTCCAGCATCCTCAGGCCTCAGGGGAGATAATTTCGATACATTAGCAACAGGAAGCTATTGCAAACTCTTGGGGGAACAGTGACATGATGGAAATGGTATTTGGAAAGGTTCATTTGGCCGTAGAAAACAGGGTTAGTGGCAGGGTTAGTGAGGCACAATCTTAGATGCAAGTTGATCTGGATTGAAACCAGGGTAAATGGAAGAGGAAAGAACTTGATTACAGATCTTGAAATTTTGTTGAAAGAGCAAAAGAGAACATGTCCAAGATTACAGAAGCTGGGAGAATAATGGTGACAACAAAAACTAAAGGAAGAATGTGGGACACTTGGAAAAAGAGTCATGAATGGGAAGAACAGATCTGTACAGATTTGGATTTAATCATTTGGATAAGAGGAAAATTGAACAGAGCTATCTGATAGGCAGCTGGTATTTCGTTAACTTAAAAACAAAACAAACAAGCAAAAAGACTAGGGCAGCAAACTACAGGTGAGAGAAAGGATAAGGATTCAGGAGATGATGATCTGCTTCTATGCTTACACCCTTGGATTCAACATGGCTTTGCCACACCAGCCAGTGAACCGTGTGGTCTAGGCCACAATGTCTAGATCTGAGACCTGAAATTCTGTAGACCTATCCAGTCATCATGCTTCTAATGAAGATCCTAATGCATGTGGGAGGATCCAGGAAACAGTGGAGGGCTGAGTGCTAGCAAGGAGCAGATATCAAAGACCAAATCTCTGTGGAGCAGCCAGTGGCTAAGCTAGCAAAATTTGAACACAGAGCATATCATTTTCTGACTTCTCCCTCAAATTATCTTCAAAGTGATACAATTTCATTACCGATTGTCTTGGACTGAATATTTGTGTCCCACCTCAAATTTATTTCTTGAAGCCCTACCCCTAAGGTATAGCAACAGGAGGTAGGGCTTTGGGGATGTGATTAAATTTAGATGATTTCATAAAGGCAGAGCCCCCATGGTGGGACTAGTGCCCTTATAAGAAGAGGAGTAGACATCAGAGTTTCCTTTCTCTACCATGTGAGGATACAGCAACAAGACAGCCATTTGCCATCCAAGAAGAGAGCCCTTACCAAGAACCAAACTGGCCAGCGTCTTCACCCTGGACCTACCAGCCTCCAGAACTGTGAAAAACAAATGTCTGTTGTTTAAGCCAGCCAGCATGTGGTATGTTTTATAGCAGCCCATGCTGACTAAAACACTTTATCCTTTAAGTAGATACTATATTCCATATGGAAGTGAATTTGGCGAGTTTCCAATAAGTTCATAATGGTTTAGCATAAATGGAAAAGAATTGACAGTTCCTTGAACTGCAAGGAGACCAACCCAGTCAATCCGAAAAGAAATCAACCCTGAATACTCATTGGAAGGACTGATGTTGAAGCTGAAGCTCCAAAACTTCAGGCACCTGATGTGCAGAGCCAACTCACTGGAAAAGACCCTCATGCTGGGAAAGACTGAGGGCAGGAGGAGAAGAGGGTGACAGAGGATGAGATGGTTGGATGGCATCATCGACTCAATGGGCATGAGTTTGAGCAAACTCCTGGAGATAGTGATAGACAGGAAGCCTGACGTGCTGCTGTCCATGAGGCCACAAAGAGTTGGATATGACTTAGCAACTGAAAAACAACAAAAGCTCCCTTTGGGATCACTTTGTGTCTCTAACACCTGTGGTACTAGATATTCTTGCATTTAAACTGTAAAGCAAACATGAACAATGCTTGTGAAGATGATGGAACAGAAGCTGAGTTCCTTTAGTGAGTTCTATGTGACCACATGCTTTCTATTTGTGTTCAAAAGTTTAGAACATGAAACATCCCACCCTGCCTTCTCCCACTGATGATTTGAAAGAATAGCAGTGAAACATGTACATTACCATATGTAAAATAGATGACCAGCACAAATTCAGTGCATGAAGCAGGGAATCCAAAGCCTGCTCTGGGACAACCAGAGAGAGAGGGTGGGGAGGAAGGTGGGATGGGCATTCAGGATGGGGGAGGGGGAAACATGAATACCTGTGGCTGATTCATGTTGATGCATGGCAAAAACCATCACAATATTGTAAAGTAGTTATTCCCCAATTAAAGTGAGTTACTCAATTTAAATAAATAAATAAATAAAACACTGAAACAGAGTGACCAGGGTGATTATTTGAAAACATGCTCAAATGAAACTGAAATCCAATTACCTCTGTAATGTACTCCTCAAGTGTGCAGTTGGGCCCTTGTGTGTTAAGGGTCCATTCTAGCTATATAATACAATTAAATCTCAATAGTATTGCAGTAACTGTTTAGGTCTTCAGTTCAGTTCAGTCGCTCAGTCGTGTCCAACTCTTTGCGACCCCATGGACTGCAGCACACCAGGCTGTCCATCACCAACTCCCAGAGTCTCCTCAAACTCATCTCCATTGAGTTACTGATGCCATCCAACCAGTTTATCCTCTGTCATCCCCCTCTCCTCCTGCCTTCAATCTTTCCCAACATCAAGGTCTTTTCAAATGAATCAGTTCTTCACATTAGGTGGCCAAAGTATTGGAGTTTCAGCTTCAGCATCAGTCCTTCCAATGAATATTCAGGACTGATCTCCTTTAGGATGGACTGGTTGGATCTGCTTGCAGTCCAAGGGACTCTCAAGAGTCTTCTCCAGCACCACAGTTCAAAAGCATCAATTCTTCCGTGCTCAGCTTTCTTTATAGTCCAACTCTCACATCCATGCATGACTACTGGGAAAACCATAGCTTTGACTAGACGGACATTTGTTGGCAAAGTGTCGTCTCTATTTTTTAATATGCTGTCTAGGTCGGTCATAACTTTCCTCCCAAGGAGTAAGCGTCTTTTAATTTCATGGCTACAGTAACCATCTGCAGTGATTTTGGAACCCAAAAAAATTAAGTCTGCCACTGTTTCCACTATTTCCCCATCTATTTGCCATGAAGTAATGGGACCAGATGCCATGATCTTAGCTTTCTGAATGTTGAGCTTTAAGCCAACTTTTTCACTCTCCTCTTTTACTTTCATCAAGAGGTTCTTTAGTTCCTCTTCACTTTCTGCCATAAGGGTGGTGTCATCTGCATATCTGAGGTTATTGATATTTCTCCCGGCAATCTTGATTCCAGCTTGTGCTTCCTCCAGCCCAGTGTTTCTCTTGATGTACTCTGTATATAAGTTAAATAAGCAGGGTGACAATATACAGCCTTGATGTACTCCTTTTCCTATTTGGAACCAGTCTGTTGTTCCATGTCCAGATCTAACTGTTGCTTCCTGATCTGCATACAGATTTCTCAAGAGGCAGTTCAGGTGGTCTGGTATTCCCAACTCTTTCAGAATTTTCCACAGTTAGATAACAGTTTTTCTTTTAGGAAGGAATATTTTATTATTACTTACTGGCATATGACAATAAAAAAAAAAAAAAAGACCAACTCACAGATGGTTTTATAATTTAAAAAATTTCCTTGCTAAAACTGTACCCACTCATTTCCTGCACCCAGGGAAAACCATTCATATCCTTCTTCCTTGGTATGCCAGATAGGGCCTGATTCTCCAAAACAGCATGACAATATGGCATTAAACAGCCTCAATTCCTAGTATGAATGGACACAGACCAGAATGAAAAGACAGATTGGCATGAGGTCACTTCTACATGATTGTACAATCCACACAGGACTATTTAACTATCAAAGAAATCAAGTAACTTGCCTAATTACCTAGTTAATGAATTGCTAAATGAGACAGATTTCTGTATCTCACCAATATGTACCTTCTCTCTTTCCTTGGTGCTCTACTGGATCATGTTCCCAGTCCCTTTACATCTAGGTGGAACCATGTGACTAGTTCTAGCAATGGAATGAGTTAACTTCTGACATTTACATCCCTGGCCCTTAAACCCACCAGATTCTCCATGTTCTTTTCCTTTTCTTGTCTCCTGGCTGGTTGCAGAAGATCCAGTGGAGGACCCAGAGAACACACTAGGTGGAAGGAGCCTTGGTCCCTGAATCTCTACATGAATATATATGAGTGTGATCATGCACAAGTTAGCCAGCTGGAGGAAAAGATACCATCCCAACTGAGCCCTCTTAGACCTGGCAGCCAGCCAGCTCTGCAGATCATCACAGATGTGAGTGAAGAGTGTTAGTTGTTCAACTGTGTCCAACTCTTTGCAATCCCATGGACTGTAGCCCACCAGGCTCCTCTGTCCATGGAGTTCTCTAGGCATGAATACTGGAGTGGGTTGCCACTTCCTTCTCCAGCGGCTCTTCCTGACCCAGGGGTCAAACCTGATCTCCTGCATTGCAGGCAGATTCTTTGCCATCTGAGCCACCAGGGAAATACCATCGCATATGTATAGGGAACCAAATATATAAATATATAGATAAGCAGTGACATAGGAGAGAAATACACCTTTCTGATGTGAAGCCACTGAGATTTTAATGTTTTTATACCATTGAGATTTTATAGCTGTTACTTCCACACTGACATAATGCCATGATTCGAATCAATGCCAATTTGACTCCAAAGCCTGTGCTCCCGAACAGCATAGAGAGCATGACTGGTAGCAGCCCACCTGCTAGCTCAATTCACCCACATTACACTTGGCACAGTAGAAAATGTCCCTAAAATCCCAGCCATGTGATCCCACTGGTGGCACTGGGCTCTAGGAGAACACTTAGGGAAATATCTGTGTCAGTTAACTTTTGCTACATAACAAAACAGTTCAAAACCAGGTGGCCTACAACAACAACAAAAAGAAAAAAGGGAAAAGAAGACGTTACTTTGGCTTACAATTTGAGACGTTGCAGTGTAGGCCTCTTGTGCCTGAGTGGTTCTTGCAGCTTGGGACCAGACTCTGCTAATATCAGCTGGGCACTCATACATCTGTGATCAGCTGTAGAGTTGACTGGCAACTGGCTAGTCTATGATGGCTCGAGTGGGATGGCTTATCTCTGATCATGTTGTATCTCCTCCAGGAAGCAAGCTTGTGCTTGATCATTTGGTGGCAGCAGCAGTGGTTGCAAGACCAGCAAGAGGACCAGCCCCAATATACAGGCACTTTTCAGGCTGCTCCCTTGGCCAAATCAAAACACGTGACTGTGCCAAAAGTCAGTGCAGGGGGGCATTATGAAAGGCCTGGATAGAGGTGGTGGGAAAAAATTCAGACATTACTACAATCAACCAACCCCAATATCCAAGGTTCACTGGGTGGAGACCAGAGCACAGAACAAGTGTGTACTAGATGTTCAGTTCAGTTCAGTTCAGTCACTCAGTCGTGTCCAACTCTTTGCAACCCCATGAATCACAGCATGCCAGGCCTCCCTGTCCATCACCAATTCCCGGAGTTTACTCAAACTCATGTCCATTGAGTTGGTGATGCCATCCAGCCATCTCATCCTCTGTTGTCCCCTTCTCCTCCTGCCCCCAATCCCTCCCAGCATCAGGGTCTTTTCCAATGAGTCAACTCTTCACATCAGGTGGCCAAAGTATTGGAGTTTCAGCTTCAGCATCAGTCCTTCCAATGAACACTCCTTTACGATGGACTGGTTGGATCTCCTTGCAGTCCAAGGGACTCTCAAGAGTCTTCTCCAACACCACAGTTCAAAAGCATCAATTTTTTGGCACTCAGCTTTCTTCACAGTTCAACTCTCACATCCATACATGACCACTGGAAAAACCATAGATATTAAAGCTCCTCAAATAATTTCTTCCAGCTTCTGACATCCATACCTGCAGCACTCCCATAGTAATACTGATATCATCTAGGAGACAACAGCATCAGTTTGTTGCTTTTTGTGTTTTTCTGTTTTTGTTTTGTTTTGTTAGTTTATTGAAAGCCGTGTTGGGGAGGAAATGACCGACTGACTGCTCTTGTGGACGGTTTGGCAGAACCCTGGAGGCAGAGAGCCTTCTCTATCTGACAGAAGGGTGTTTCCACTGGGTGTGAGGAATCTTCTTCCTGCAAAAAAAAAATATGAGTCATGATAAAAATAGAGTGCCAGACCTCCTTTGTACTCCTCATGTGGAAAGGAGAATGTGACCAAATCCCTGGTGAATACAGCCCTTTTCCTAAGAGGGAAGAGATAAAAGGCTGTCAGGGAGAAGAGAACTGCTATTGAAGCTACTGCCTTGTCTATTCTCTCCTAGAAGTTTCCTTTCTGTCTTCATTTCTATGTTCAAGATTTTCTCTCTGTGGCTTGCTGTTATTTCTATAAAAATGCCTTCCACTTGGCAACATCTTAGCCAAGAAAAGCAAAATATCTACCATGAAAAAACATGGCATGTTGAACTTGGTGTTCCTTTAGACTTGAGACGGTATTCCCAGGGAAACTCTGGAGTTGCCTAAAGGAAGTAAGTCCCTGGTCATGTATTATGGGTAACGTGGGATGGCTCTGGAGACATTGCAGGGGAATCGGGCCTCATCTGGAGTTGATTTGGAGTACACGGAGCGCTTTCGTGTTGCATCTCTAGACTTGTGACAGTCTTCTTCAGGACTATGTGGAATTTCATCTAGGAAGTCAAGGCTCCTTTCATGTTTGATGGGGAACACGGATGTGGTCTGCATGCAATGCAGTGGAATAGGGCCTCATCTTGAGTTGATTTAGGGTACACGGAGCTCTTTCATGTTGCTGTGGGGAACTCAGGGTCCCGCTAGACTTGTGACAGTGTTCTTGGGAACTTTCTGGAGGTCCACCAAGGAAATCAAGTCTCCTTTCGTGTTTGATGAGGAACACGGACTTGCTCTGCACGCAGCATTGCAATCGGGCTTCATCTCGCGGCGATGGGGAAGTCTCATGGTTTTTCTTGAGTTGCAGCGGGAATCTGGGGTATGTTCTCATGTTACGGTGGGGATGGCCCTCAAAATTCATGTTGGTTCAGCGACTTCAGGACTCCTGTCTAGTTGCCAGCAATACTTCGGGTTTCTCCTCGAGGCTTGGCAGGGCAATAGGAACGCCTCTCGAGGTGAGACGGGAGACCTAGGCTGCCTTCCCAGTTGCCACAGGGACATTGGGATTCCTATCACTTTTCAAGTTGAGTCAGGTGTCGTTTCCTTTTGATGCCTTGAATACCGCGCTCCTCTCGAGTTGTCAAAGGGATGTGAGGCCTCCTGTCGAGATGAGGTGGGGACCTAGGGCTTTCTCTAGGTTCTCCACAGGGGATTCAGGCATCCCTTCATCTTGGGAGATGAAAGACGAGCCTGCATTCAAGTCACTGCAGGGAAATCCTGCCTTCTTTCACGTCAGGGCATCTCAGTGTCCATTCCACTTGAGGCAGCAAACTCAGGGTCCCTCTCACATAGCTACAGCTGAGAGAAGACTCCTCTTGAGATGCTTGTGGAACGTTGGCATTCCCCTTGAGTTGATGCCAGGGAATCCACTCTGATCTCGAGATGATTTTAGCTACATGGAGTTTTTCTCGAGTTGCTGTGCTGAACATGGTGTTCCTCAAGACTTGGGACGGTGTTCTCGGGGAATCTCCGGAGTTGCCTATAGGAAGTGAAGCCACTTGTTGTGCTTGATGGGGAATGCTCAGGAGCCAATGCAAGGGAATCGGGCCTCATCTCGAGTTGATTTGGGGTTCACGGAGCTCTTTTGTGTTGCTGCGGTGACCTCAGGGTCTCTCTAGACTTGTGACAGTGTTCTTGGGAACTCTATGGTGTTCCATCAAGGAAGTTAAGGCTCCATTCGTGTTTTATGTGGAACCCGGGATTGATCTGCACAAGGTGCTGTGGAATCGGGCATCATCTGGTGGAGAGGGGGAAGTCTCATGGTGTTTCTAGAGTTGCGGCGGGAACCTAGGGTATATTCCTGAGTTACGACGGGGATGGCCCTTCAAAACTCGTGTTTGTTCAGCAACGTCAGGACTCCTGTCTAGTTGCGAGGGACACCTCGGGATTCTCTTCGAGGCTTGGCAGGGCAATAGGGACCCCTCTCAAAGAGAGGCGGGAGACCCAGGGTCCCTTTCCTGGTGCCACAGGGATATTGGGATTAATATCAATTTTCAAGAGGAGTCAGGCATCGTCTCCTTTTAAAGAATTGAACTCCGCATGCCTCTCGAGGTTTCAAAAGGATGTGAGGCCTCCTGTCGTGATGAAGCGGGGAACTAGGGCTTTCTCTATGGTCTCCACAGGGTTTTCAGACATCCCTTCATTTTGGGAGATGAAAGACGAGCCTACATTTAAGTCACTGCAGGGAAATCCAGCCTTATTTCGAGTTAGGGCATCTCAGTGTCCATTCCACTAGAGGCGGAAAACTCAGGGTCCCTCTCACATACCTAAAGCTGAGAGAAGCCTCCTCTCGAGGTGCTTGTGGAAAGTTGGCATTCCTCTTGAGTCGAAGACAGGGAATCCATTCTGATCTCGAGATGATTTGGGGTACATGGAGCGTTTCTCATGTTGCTGTGCTGTCCTTGGTGCTCCTCTGGACTTGGGATGGTCTTCTTGGGGATTCCCTGGAGTTGCCTAAAGGAAGTCAAGCCATTTGTGTTTGATGTGGAACGCGAGATGGCTCTGGAGCCAATGTAGGGGAATCGGGCCTAATCGCAAGTTGATTTAGGGTACACACAGCTCTTTCGTGTTGCTGCGGTGATCTCAGGGTCCCTCTAGACTTGTGACAGTGTTCTTGGGGACTCTCTGGAGTTCCATCAAGGAAGTCAAGGCTCCTTTAATGTTTGATGGGGAACACGGAATTGCTCTGCAGGCAAAGCAGGGGAATCGGGTCTCATCCCGCGGCGAGGGGGAAGTCTCATGGTTTTTCTCAAGTTGCGGTGGGAACCTATGGTATATTCTCGAGTTACGACGGGGATAGCCCTTCAAGACTTGTGTTTGTTAAGCGATGTCAAGACTCCTGTCTAGTTGCGAGGGACACCTCGGGATTTCCTTGAGGTTTGGCAGGGCAAAAGGGACGCCTCTCGATGTGAAGCTGGAGACCGAGTGTCCCGTTTCGGTTGCCACAGGGATGTTGGGATTAATATTAATTTTCAAGATGAGACAGGCATCATCTCCTTTAGAAGCATTGAACTTCGTCTTTCTCTCGAGTTGTCAAAGGGATGTGAGTCCTACTGTTGAGGTGATGTGAGGATCTAGGGCTCTCCTTAGGGTCTCCACAGGGGATTCAAACATCCCTTCATTGTGTGAGATGAAAGACAAGCCTGCATTCAAGTCACTGCAGGGAAATCTGGCCTTATTTCGATTCAGGGCATCTAGGTGTCCGTTCCACTTGAGGCAGCAAACTCAGGGTCCCTCTCACATACTTATAGCTGAGAGAAGCCTCCTCTTGAGGTGCTTGTGGAAAGTTGGCATTCCTCTTGAGTCGAAGCCAGGGAATCAGCTCTCATCTCGAGTTGATTTGGGGTACACAGAGCTTTTTCATGTTGCTGCAATGACCTAGGGTCCCTCTAGACTTGTGAGAGTGTTCTTGGGGACTCTATGGAGTTCCATCAAGGAAGCCAACACTTCTTTCGTGTTTGATGGGGAACACGGAATTTCTCTGCATGCAATGTAAGGGAATCTGGCCTCATCTCGTGGCGAGTGGGATGTCTCATGTTTTTTCTCAATTTTCGGTGGAAACCTGCAGTATATTCACGAGTTATGACGGGGATGGCCCTTCAAAACTCGTGTTTGTTCAACGATATCAAGACTCCTGTCTAGTAGTAAGAGACAACTCAGGATTCTCCTTGAGGGGTGGCAGAGAAATAGGGACGCCTCTCAAGGGGAGGAGGGAGACCCAGGGTCCCTTTCCAGTTGCCACAGGGATTTTGGGATTCCTATCAATTTTCAAGAGGAGTCAGTCATCGTCTCCTTTTGAAGCATTAAACTCTTCATTCCTGTTGAGTTTTCAAAGGAGTGTGAGGCCTCCTGATGAGATGAGGCGTGGAACTAGGGCTTTCTCTAGGGTCTCCACAGGAGCTCAGACATCCCTTCATCTTGGGAGATGAAAGACGAGCCTGCATTCAAGTCACTGCAGTGAAATTCGGCCTCATTTCGAGTCAGGGCATCTCGGTGTCCATTCCACTTGGGGCAGCCAACTCAGGGTCCCTCTCACATACCTATAGGTGAGAGAAGCCTCCTCTTGAGGGGCTTGTGGAAAGTTGGCCTTCCTCTTGTGTCAAAGCCAGGGAAGCAGCTCTCATCTCGAGTTGATTTGAGGTACACAGAGCTCTTTCTTGTTGCTGCAGTGACCTCAGGGTCCCTCTAGACTTGTGACTGTTTTGGGGGACTCTCTGGAGTTCAATCAAGTAAGTCAAGGCTCCTTTCGTGTTTGATGTGGAACACGGAATTGCTCTGCATGCAATGCAGTGGATTCGGGCCTCATCTCGCATTGAGAGGTTATACAGATAAGGAGGTTATAAAGACTTTAATCCATGAAATTATCCCCATGTTGGATTGCCACAGAGCTTTCAGAGTGACAATGGTTCTGCCTTTGAAAGTGTTTGCAACTCAGGGGGTGTCTAAAGCTCTAGGAATAAAATATCACTTACGGTGTTCCTGTAAACCCCAATCCTCAGGGAAGTTTGAAAAAGCTAATGACATTATCAAAAGACATCTGCATAAATTAACTCGAGACACAGGACAATTGGTTGAAAGTCCTACTCATAGCTTTAATGAGGAGGGACTGTTTCCTTTTGAATGTATTTTTGGAAACCCTTTCTTATGAATAGGCATTGTTATAGACCCTGAAGTCTTGGACTTTACTAATTATGTAACTCAGCTCTCAGCTTTTCAACAGGCATTAACAGAACTCTGGGAGGTGACTCCTGACCCAGGTTGAGTCAAGCAAGCCTCTATTTGAGCCAGGAACCGAGGTCCTCAAAAAAACATTGGGGTCTGTGGGCCCATCCCTTGAGCCCCTCTGGGAAGGCCCTTACCAGGTTATTCTTTCTTCTCCCGCAGCTGTCAAAGTGCCAGGAATTGATTTGTGGGTACAGCACACTCGAGTTAAGAAGTGGCACCCTGACCAGAACTAAGTGACTTCATTTTTTGTCTTTACTTTCTATGCTCTGGCTTTGTACTTTTCAGCTGGGCATGATAATCTATGTAAGTCTACTTATGCTGACTCCAAAAATCCTGAGTCTGCCGTTTGAACCTCAAGACAATGCTTGGGCTCACTCCTACGCAGCATTTCACAATGACTCTAACTTCTGGGTCTGTGGAGAGCTCCCCTCTTCATCAGTGGAAGGCTTCCCATGGTGGACATCTCCACTTCAAGGAAAGGACTTTCTCCAAGTCTGCAAATACCTTCAACAACAATCACATGTGATGCCTCTTCTTAAACTGATGACATCTAAAAAACACTAAGATAGACTGATGTAACTATGGGCATAATGTGACTTTTCATTTTGATTTTAACTTGGTTTAATGACTATTTTGCCATACATCTGTAACTGTATGATGGGGTTTTCTAACCGTCTAAAAGCTTTTAAGTTACAAATGGTTGTCCAAGCTCCTATGAGTGCCACCGGCTTCTCCAACTATTACTTGGGGCCCCTGGATCAGAGACCCTCATTATTAGGGTTAGGAGAATATGTTGCCTTAACAATTTAGGGACCACGCCCCTAGGCAGCAGGAAGTATTTATGAAATGAAAACAACGCCCCTTTCCCTTGGCAATATAATCCTCCTTAAACAAAAGGGGGAAATGAGAAAGTCAATTCCTCGGCAGATTGATAAGAAATCCAGGGGTCCCCAAGGAGAGAAGGGTCTAGAATTCTCAAGGAGGAAGAAAGGACAAACTTTTTTTGTCCCTCTACATTCCTTAGGATTATATAGCAATAATGTATCCTGCTTGAGGACAGTCTCTGGAAAAAAAAACAAAACAAAACAAAAAAAAACACCTTTGGGCGAATCCTGTTATCTTAAGGTGTGAATTAGGGGAGTAGGTCTAGCAAGGTCTTTACAACCTCCAGACATTCTCTTGATTCACTGTAATAGCTAATTGCCTTGGACGTGTTGCAAGAGAGCATCAAAGGGCAGACACACTGAAACCATAATCACAGGAACCTAGCCAATCTGATCACACAGATCACAGTCTTGTCTAACTCAAGGAAACTAAGCCATGCTGTGTGGGGCCACCCAAGACGGAAGGGTCATGGTGGAGAGGTCTGACAGAATGTGGTCCACTGGAGAAGGGAATGGCAAACCACTTCAGTATTCTTGCCTCGATAACCCCATGAACAGTATGAAAAGGCAAAATGATAGGATACTGAAAGAGGAACTCCCCAGGTCAGTAGGTGCCCAATATGCTACTGGAGTTCAGTGGAGAAATAACTCCAGAAAGAATGAAGGGATAGAGCCAAAGCAAAAACAATACCCAGTTGTGGATGTGACTGGTGATAGAAGCAATGTCCGATGCTGTAAAGAGCAATATTGCATAGGAATCTGGAATGTTAGGTCCATGAATCAAGGCAAATTGGAAGTGGTCAAACAGGAGGTGGCAAGAGTGAATGTTGACATTCTAGGAACCAGTGAACTAAAATGGACTAGAATGGGTGAATTTAACTCAGATGACCATTATATCTACTAATGTGGTCCAGAATCGCTTAGAAGAAATGGATAGCCATCATGGCCAACAAAAGAGCCTGAAATGCAGTACTTGGATGCAATCTCAAAAATGACAGAATGATCTCTGTTCGTTTCCAAGGCAAACCATTCAATATCACGGTAATCCAAGCCTATACCCCAACCAGTAGTGCTGCAGAAGCTGTATTTGAACAGTTCTATGCAGACCTACAAGACCTTTTAGAACTAACATCCAAAAAAGACGTCCTTTTCATTATAGGGGACTGGGATGCAAAAGTAAGGAGTCAAGAAACACCTGGAGTAACTCAAAGACATATTTGGCCTTGGAGTACAGAATGAAGCAGGACAAAGGCTAATAGAGTTTTGCCAAGAGAACACACTGGTCATAGCAAATGCCCTCTTCCAACAACACAAGAGAAGAGTCTACACATGGATACCACCAGATGGTCAACACTAAAATCAAATTTATTATATTCTTTGCAACCAAAATGGAAAAGCTCTATAGAGTCAGCAAAAACAAGACTGGGAACGCACTATGGCTCAGATCATGAACTCCTTATTGCCAAATTCTGACTTAAATTGAAGAAAGTGGGGAAACCACTAGACCATTCAAGTATTACCTAAATCAAATCCCTTATGAATATACAGTGGAAGTGAGAAATAGATTTAAGGGACTCGATCCAATAGACAAAGTGCCTGGTGAACTATGGATGGAGGTTTTTGACATTGTACAGGAGACAGGGATCAAGACTATCCCCATGGAATAGAAATGCAAAAAGTCAAAATGATTGTCTGAGGAGGCCTTACAAATAGCTGTGAAAAGAAGACAAGCAAAAAGCAAAGGAGAAAAGGAAACATATTCCCATTTGAATGCAGAGTTCCAGAGAATAGCAAGGAGAGATAAGAAAGCCATCCTCAGAGATCAGTGCAAAGAAATAGAGGAAAAGAACAGAATGTGAAAGACTAGAGATCTCTTCAAGAAAATTAGAGATACCAAGGGAACATTTCATGCAAAAATGGGTTTGATAAAAGATAGAAAGACTATGGACCTAGCAGAAGCAGAAACTATTAAGAAGAGGTGGCAAGAGTACACAGAAGAACTGTACAAAAAGATCTTCATGACCCAGATTATCACAATGGTGTGATCACTCACCTAGAGCCAGACATCCTGGAGTGTGAAGTCAAGTGGGAATTAGAAAGCATCGCTACGAACAAAGCTAGTAGAGGTGATGGAATTCCAGTTGAAGTATTTCAAATACTGAAAGATGATGCTGTGAAAATGCTGCACCCATAATGCCAGCAAATTTGGAAAACTCAGCAGTGGCTACAGGACTGGAAAAGGTCAGTTTTCATTGCAATTAGAAAGAAAGGTAATCCCAAAGAATGCTCAAAATACCACACAATTATGCTCATCTCACACGCTAGTAAAGTAATTCTCAAAATTCTCCAAGACAGGCTTCAGCAATATGTGAACTGTGAACTTCCAGATGTTCAAGCTGGCTTTAGAAAAGGCAGAGGAGCCAGAGATCAAATTGCCAATATCTGCTGGATCATCAAAAAAGCAAGAGAGTTCCAGAAAAAAAACATCTATTTCTGCTTTATTGACTAAGCCAAAGCCTTTGACTGTGTGGATCACAATTAACTGTGGAAAATTCTGAAGGAGATGGGACTACCAGACCACCTGACCTGCCTCTTGAGAAACCTGTATGCAGTTCGGGAAGCAACAGTTAGAACTGGACATGGAACAACAGACTGGTTCCAAATAGGAAAAGGAGTACGTCAAGACTGTACGTTGTCACCCTGCTCATTTAACTTATATGCCGAGTACATCATGATAAATGCTGGGCTGGAAGAAGCACCAGCTGGAATTAAGATTGCCAGGAGAAATATCAATAACCACAGACATGCAGATGACACCACCCTTATGGCAGAAAGTGAAGAAGAACTAAAAAGCCTCTTGCTGAAAGTGAAAGAGGAGAGTGAAAAAGTTGGCTTACAGCTCAACATTCAGAAAACTAAGATCATGGCATCAGGTCCCATCACTCCACGGGAAGTCGATGGGGAAACAGTGGAAGCGGTGTCAGAGTTTATTTTGGGGGTCTCCAAAATCACTGCAGATGGTGATTGCAGCCATGAAATGAAAAGAAATTTACTCCTTGGAAGGAAAGTTATGGCCAACCTAGATAGCATATTAAAAAGCAGAGACACTACTTTGCCAACAAAGGTCCATCTGGTCAAGGCTATGGTTTTTCCAGTGGTCATGTCTGAATGTGAGAATTGGACTGTGAAGAAAGTTGAGCACCGAAGAGTTATTGCTTTTGAACTGTGGTGTTGGAGAAGACTCTTGAGAGTCCCTTGGACTGCAAGGACATCCAACCAGTCCATCCTAAAGGAGATCAGTCCTGGGTGTTCATTGGAACGACTGATTCTGAAGCTGAAACTCCAATAAGTTGCCCACCTGGTGTGAAGAGCTGACTCACTGGAAAAGACCCTGATGTTGGGAGGGATTGGGCACAGGAGGAGAAGGGGATGACAGAGGAATAGATGGCTGGATGGCATCACCGACCTGATGTACATGAGTTCGGGTAAACTCCGGGAGTTGGGGACTGACAGGGAGGCTTGGCGTGCTGCGATGCATGGGGTCCCAAAGAGCCAGACACGACTGAGTGACTGAACGGGACTGGACTGATCTGAATAACTAATTAAAAGTAAAGTAAGGTTGCTCAGTTGTGTCCAACTCTTTGTGGCCCCATGGACTGTAGCCTATCAGGCTCCACTGTTCATGGGATTTTCCTGGCAAATGTACTGGAGTGGGTTGCCACTTACTTCTCCAGAAGATCTTCCTGACCCACAGATCTAACCTGGGTCTCCAGCATTGCAGACAGATGCTTTACCATCTGAGCCATATCATTTCCTTGCTAACACTTGCGAGGGGCTACTCTTCCTGCCCCCTTCTGATGCCTATGTCAGAAGATTTCTCTATCTCCTTTATACTTTTATACAACTTTATTACCCAAAAGCTCTAAGCAATCAAGCCTTATCTCTGGCCCCGAATTGAATTCTTCTCCTCTGGACGCCAAGGATTCCAGTGTTTTTGCGTGGTTCAGCAATAACTTTCGAGATCATCCTGGAGATTCTGGCCATGTACCCCAGGAACATGGTCAGATAGGGGGTCACCCTTGAGACTGTGGGCTTTTGACCCAGGTGCAGGGTGTTGGAGTGGCGGGAATCCTGGATAATTTACACATGTGGCCCCAGGTAAAGGGTCTGGGAGGTAAGGTCATCTTGGAGACTGTGAATATGTTACCCAAGTTGCAGGGTGTGGGAGATAATGTTACCCTGGGAATGTAGACTTGTAGCACAAGGGATAAGTTCTTGACATTGGGGTCTCATGGGAGACTGGATGATTTCGCTCAGAAAGTGTGTGGGGATGGGATTCACCCTGGAGACTGTAGATATGTGATCTCAGGTACAGGATGTCGGAGGGCATCAGCCTGGAGCCTGTGAATATGTGATTCCAGGTTCAGGGTCTTCGAGGGAGTCACCATGGAACCTGTGTTTGTGTGACTCCAGGTGAGGTCTACAAAGTTTTGACAAACAGGAGGCTGTGGACATGTGACCCCTATTACAGGGTCTTGGAGGGGGTAACCCTTGTGGCCAGGGTCATGGGACGCAAGGTTATATGTTTGGGAGGTGGGGATATCCTGAGAGTATGGAAGTGTGACCCCAGGTACAGGTTCTGGTAGTTGGTGCGATCCTGAAAATGGTGGACATTTCACCCGAGGTATGGTTTCTGGAGGTAGGGTCACCCTGAAGACTGTGGATATGTGACGCCAAGTGCAGGGTCTGGGAGGTAGACTCACAATGGAAAAAGTGGACTTGTGACCCCAGGTACAGAATCTTGAGGGTGGGGTCACCTGAAGGCTGTAGAATTGTGACACCAGGTACAGGTTACAAAGGGGGCCACCCTCGAGACTGTGGACATGTGGTCACAGGTGTATGGTATGGGAAGTGCAGTAACCCAGGAGATTGTGGATATATATCAGTAGGCATAGGGTCTCAGGTATGTCACCATGGAAAGTGCGGACATGTGACCCCAGGTGCAGGTTTGGGTGGGTTCACCCTGGAGATTGTGGTCATGTGACCCAAAGTTCAGTGTAGGAAAAGGGTTTCACCCTGCAGACTGTGGATCTATGAACACAGGTACAGGATCTGTGGTAGTCACTGTGGCGATGGTGGACGTATGAAACCTAGTACAAGTTTACGGAGGGGGTCACCTTCCAAGACTGTGTACATGTGACCCTCGTTTCAGGGTCTGGGTTGAGGTCACTCTGGAAACTATTTGCCGTGTGACTTAGGTTCAGGGTTAGGGGATACGTTCACTTTGGAGATTGTGGTCATGTGACCCCAGATGCACCATTTGGGAGGCAAATCATCTTGGAGACTGGATACGTGACCTTAGATCCAGGGTCTGAATGGGAACCCCCAAGGTGAGATTGTGAATATGTGACTCCAAGTGCAGGGCCTGTGAGGGAGTCACCTTGGAACCTGTGTTTGTGTGACTCCAGGTGGAGGGTCTGGGAAGTGATGACACTCTTGAGACTGTGAACATGTGACCCCATTACAGGGTCTTGGAGGGGGTATCCCTGTCATCCAATATCATGGGACACCATCTTAAGTGTCTGGGCGTGTGGTAACCCTGAGACTATGGAAGTGGGACCCCAGGTACAGGTTCTGGGAGTTGGGGCCAACCTGAGTGACTGTGGATGTTTCACCCTAGGTACAGTTTCTGGGAGGTGGGGTCACCCTGGAGACTCTCGACAAGTGACCCCAAGTGCAGAGTCTAGGAGAGGGGGTTGACCATGGAAACAGTGGACTTGTGACCCTAGGTACAGGATATTAACGGTAGAGTCATCCTGGAGTCTGTCGACTTGTGACACCTGGTACAGGTTTAGGAGGGGTGTCACCCTGGATCCTGTGGATGTGTGATACCAGGTGCATGGTATGGGAAGTGGGGAAGCCCAGGAGACTGTATATATGACACTAGGTACAGGGTCTGGGGGATGACACCATGGAGAATATGGACTTGTGATCCCAGGTGCAGGTTCACAAGGTTCAGGGTACAAAATGGGTCTCATCAGGCAGACTGTTGAACTGTGACCACAGGTTCAGGTTCTGTTGGTGGTCACTGTGGCGACGGTGATCGTGTGAAATCTGGAACAAGTTCAGGGAAGAGGTCACCCGTGAGACAGTGGACAGGTGACCTTAGGTGTAGGTACTGGTATGTGGTCACTCTGGAGACTGTGGATGTGTGAGTAAGGTGCAGGGTTAGGGGATGGGGTCACTTTGAAAATTGTGGACATATGACCCCAGATGCACTGATTGGGGAGGCAAGTCATCCTGGATACTGGACATTTGACCATAGATGCAAGGTCTGAACTGGGTCCCCCAAGACACTAGGATATCTGAACACAGGTACACGGTCTGGGATGGGGGTGACCCAGGAAACTCTATATGTGACCTTAGGTACAGTGTCTGGGAGGTTCAGGGTCACTCTGGGGACTGCAGGCATTTAATGGCAGTGACATGGTCTGGAAGGTGTGTCACCCTGCACGATGTGGATATGTGAGCCCAGGTGCAGTGGGTGAAGTGGGGTTCACGCTGGAAACTGTTGACATGTGACTCCAGGTGCAGGGTATGGGAGGGCGAACATCCTGGAGATTGTGGATGTGTGTAAATAAGCACAGGGTCTGGCAGGGGAGGGTTACCCTGGAATCTGTGGCCAAGTCACCAAAGGTATAGGGTATGAGAGGTGGGGTCACACCGGATACTGAGAACATGTGACCCAAGTTACAGAGACCAAGAAGGGGTTCACCACGGAGCCTGTGAATCTGTTACCACATGTGCAGAGTCTGGGAAATGACATCACACAAAAGTTTGGGGACATGGCATGCCAGGTGAACATTCTGGGAGGGAGTCACCCTGGAGTCAGTTGATGTGTGACCCCGGGTACAGGCACTTATGGGTGGGGAAAGCCTTGAGACTGTAGACATGTGATCCCAGTTACTAGCCTTGAATGTGGGTAAATCCAGGAGACTCTGGACATGTGACCGCAGGTACAGGTTGGGGTAGTTGGGGTCACCCTGGTGACTGTGCCAATGTGATCCCGTGTACAGAGTCTGGGGAGGCATGTCTTCCTGGCCACCATGTACATGTAGCCCCAGGTACAGGGTTAGAGACACGGGTCAACCTGGAGACTGGGACAATGTGGCCAGAATTACAATATTCTGTGAGGTGTAGCCAAACTGGAGAACACGGAGGTGTGAGACCTGGTACATGATCTGGGAGGCGTTGCCACCCAGGGGACCATGGATGTGTGACCCTAGGTTCACGGGCTTGGAATTGGTGTCACCCTAGAACCAGTGGGTGTTTGAACCCAGTACAATTGTTTGGCAGGTGGTGTTACCCTGGGCGCTGTGGGCATATGAACCCAGGTACAAGTTCTGGCGAGTGGGGTCACCGTGAGACTATCTATGTGTGACCCTAGGTACAGGGTTTGGGAGTTGGTGAATGTGCCCATGTGACACCATGTACAGTGTCTAGGAGGGTGTTCAGCCTAGAGACTGTGGGTATGTGTCCCAAGGTACAGTGTCTGGAATGTGGGGTCATGCTAGAATCTGTGGACATGTGGTGCTGGGTGCTGGGGTCAATAGTCCAGCATCTGGAAGACTGTGGTTATGTGAGCCCTGGTACAGTGATTTGGATGAGTCACCTGTGAGACTGTGGATATGTGGCTCCAAGTGCAGGGTCTATGAGGGAGTCAACCTGGAACCTCTGTTTGTGTGCCTGCAGGTGAAGGTTCTGGGAAGTGATGACACACAGGAGACTGTGGACATGCAAACCACATTACAGAGTCTTGGAGGGTGTAACCCTGTGGGCCAGGGGCAAGGAACAGGCTCAATGTCTATGGAAGACTGACTCCAGGTACAGTTTCAGGGAGTTGGGATCATCCTGAAAACTGTGGAGGTTTAACCCCAGGTAAAATTTCTGGGAGGTGGGATCACACTGGAGACAGGAATGTGACCCCAGGTATGGGGTCTTGAGGGTGGGGCCATCCTGGTGGCTGTGGACTTGTGACACATGGTACAGGAATGGGATCAGGGTCACCTTGCAGACTGTGAGCGTTTGATCCCAGGTGGGCAACCCACTCCAGTACTCTTGCCTGGAAAATCCCATGGATGGAGGAGCCTGGTAGGCTGCACTCTATGGGTTCGTTAAGAGTCAGACACGACTGAGTGACTTCACTTTCACTTTTCACTCTCATGCTTTGGAGAAGGAAATGGCAACCCACTCCAATGTTCTTGCCTAGAGAATCCCAGGGATGGGGGAGCCTGGTGGGCCGCCATCTATGGGGTTGCAGAGTTGGACACGACTGGCATGACTTAGCAGCAGCAGCAGCAGCAGCACAGGGCCTGGGGGATGTCACCATGGAGAGTATGGACATGTGACCCCAGGTGCAGGTTTCGCAGTGATGACCTTGGAGACTGGCTAGCTGAACCAAGGTTTAGGATACAAAATGGTCTCACCCTGCAGACTGTGGACCCTGACCACAGGTACAGGATCTGGTGGTGGTCACTGTGGAGATGCTGCATGTGTGAAACCTGATAGAAGTTCAAGGAGGGGGTCAATATGGAGAAGGTGGAGGTGTGACCCTATGTGCAGGGTCTAGAGTGACGTCATTCTGTAGACTGTGGCTGTGTGACTAAGATGCAGGGTTAGAGAAAGGTTTCACTTTGCAGAATGTGGACATGTGACTCCACATGCGCCATTTGGGTCATCCTGGAAACTGTGGACAAGTCACCAAAGTACAGGGTATGAGATATGGTGTCACACTGGAGACTGAGAACGTGGGATCCAAATTACAGGGTCTGGGAAGGGGATCACCATGGAGACTGTGGATTTGTGACCACAGGTATAGAGTCTGGGAAGTGATATCACACAGGAGACTATGGACATAGGATGCCAGGTGAAGGGTCTGGGAGGGAGCCACCCTGGAGACTGTGGACGTGTGATCCCAGGTAAAGGCTCTTGAGGGTGGGGAAAGCCTGGTGACTGTGACCTGCGACCCCAGGTACAGGGTTGGGAATTTAGCGTCGCCCTGGAGACTGTGCCAATGCGACCCCAGGTACAGGGTCTGGGGAGAGCTGTCATCCTGGCCACCGTTGATATGTAAGCCCAAGTACAGTGTCTAAGATATGGGGTCACCATGGAGACTGAGGCCATGTGACCAGAGGTACAATCGTCAGTGAGGTGGGTTCACCCTGGAGACTGTGGTCGTGTAACCCCAGCTGCAGTGTCTGGGAGGGGTGTCAACCTGGAGACTGAGGACGTGTGAGACCAGGTGCATGATCTGGGAGGGGTTGCGACCCAGAAGTCTATGGATCTGTGCCCCCAGTATCAGACTTTGGTGTGGATGTTACCATGGAGACTGTGGATGTTTGACACCAGGTGAAGGAACAGGGAAGGGCATCACCCTCGAGACCCTGGAGGTAGGAACCCAGATTCAGAGTCTGGGAAGAGAGTTCTTCAGGAGTCTGTGGAAATGTTATGTCAGAAAAAGGGCCTGCAGTGGTTACCCTGGTGACTATGTACATGTGACACATAATACAAATACTGAGATTGGGGGTCATTCTGGAGACTGGAGAAATGTAACCACAGGTGCAGATTCTGAGGATGGGGTCACCTTGGAGACTGTTGACATGTGACATCATTTATTTCATCTTGGAAGTGGATCATTCTGGAGATTCTGGACATGTGACCCCATGAACAGGGCCTGAGAGGGGGGTCATCATGTTGGAAGGGTGGTAACCCTAGAGAATGTGCACAATTGACACCATGTACAGGCTCTGGGAGTTGAGTTCACCCTGTTGACTATGGATATGTGACCCAAGGTGTGACTCTGGAGACTATGGATATGTGACCCAAGGTGTTACTTTGGAGACTATGGATATTTCTCACCCAAACCAGGTCTGGGGATGGGGATCACACTGGAGGCTATAGATATGTGACCTCAGGTGCAGGGTCTGCAAGAGGTACACCCTGGACCCTGTGGATATGTGACCCCCGGTTCAGGATCTGGGTGCTTGGGTCACCCTGGACACTGTGGTCATGTGAGCCCCAGTGTGGGGTTTTGGATGAGTCACCCTGGAGACTCTGGATAAGTGACTCCAGTGCAGGGTCTGCAAGGGAGTTACCTGGAAACTGTGATTTTGATTCCAGGTGAAGGGTCTGGGAACTGACGACACACAGCAGACTGTGGACATGTGATTCCCAATACAGGGTCATGGAGAGGGTAACCCTGGCTAACAGGGACATGGGAAGCCGGGTTCAATGTGTGGGAGGTGAGGTAACCCTTAGACTATGGAAGTGTGACCCCAGGTACAGGTTCTGGGAATTGGGTCCATCCTTAAAACTGTGGCTGCTTCACACTGGTAGCTTCTGGGAGGTGGGGTCACCCTGAAGAATCTGGACATGTGACCACAAGTTCAAGTTCTTGGAGGTGGACTCGACATGGAAATAGTGGACTTGTGACCCGAGGTACAGGTTCTTGAGGGTGGGGTCATCCTGGAGGCTGTGGATTTGTGACACCATGTATAGATTTTGGAGGGTTCACACTGGACACTCTGGATGTATGTTTCCTCTGCAGGAGAGCTCCAGTGAACCTAGGTCTGTTTGAAAAATTCTTGGATCATGTGGGGAAACACCCTGTGTGTTAATCTGGACACTCAGGTTCAAATTTGCATATTTTTCTCGGGTTGCCCTAAAGCGGTGTGACCTATCCACATCTTGAAAATCCGTCCAATTGCCATTTTCTTACTTTTCACAGAGCTAACTTTGTTCCACCCCTGGGGTTTCTGAAGCACATGGGAGGCTCACAACTCCTATCTTTGGGCCTATTTACAGTGGAATGTCACCTCACAGAGGTGACCACTGTAAGGGACCCAGCACTCTGAGACATATTCCCACAGTCTTCTTCCTCATGGGCAGTACGAGTATCACCTAGACATGTGTTTGAAAGGTGGGAAAATGCACCGAGACACACGGCACAGACTCTCGAATTTAGGTCCTCTGAGCAGAATTGGAGGGTTCATGTCTTAGGAGGTAAAGAGTTCCTGCAAGAGAGAGGTTTGAAAACACACTCTCTGTGGATGCCTTTCCTTCCTTGAAGAAATATAGGTTTCCCAGTATCCTGCGAAATGAGTGTCACACAATGATTGAAAAGTGCTCGCTTAGACATGAGTTTTTAATGGTAATTTCCACTTCCAGCTGTAGCCAAACAGAGGTGTCCCACAATCACTGGGAAAGGCAAAGCAATATCTAAATGTCTGTTCCATCCCGTTTTCTCTGTAGGAGAGCTTTAGTCAGTGTAAGTCTGTCTGGAAAATTCTTGGATCCTTTGGGGAAACACCCTGTTTGTGAACCAGGACACCAGAATGAGGGGGCACAATCCGTGTTTCTCTCTGTTGGCCTTAAAGCAGTGTGGCCTAGCAACAGCTTGAAAATCCATCCAATTGCTCTTTTCTTGATTCTGAGAGAGCTAGATTTGCTACATCCTTTTTGATTTCTGAAGTAAGTGGGTGAATTGCAACTCCCAGCTGTGGGCCTTTTTACAGTGGAATGACACCTCACAGAAGTGAGTATAGTGAGGGACCTAGCCCTCTTGGACACACTCTCGCAGCCTGCTTCCTCATGTGCAGTACCGGTATAACCTAGGAATGGCTTTGCAAGGCTTGGAAAGTGCAGGGAGAAACATGGACTTAACTCTGGAATGTAGTTCCTCTGAGCAGTACTGGAGGCCTCCCATCTGGGAAGCTAAACAGTTCCTGCAAGATAGAGGGTTGAGAATACACTCTCTTTTGATGCTTTTCTTTCCTTGAAGGAAGATATCTTTCCCTGCATTCTGTGAACTGAGAGCCACACACTGCTTGAAAACTGCTTGCTTGGAAGTCATCTTTCAGGGGCACTTTCTCCTTGAGTCTGTGACAATAGGCAGGGGCAAACCAACTTCCAATGTCTGTTCCATCCCATTTTCCCAGCAGGAGAGGTCTAGTGAGCCTAGTTCTGTGGAAAATTCTTGGATCCTGCCAGGACACACCCTATGTTTCAACCCGGATACCTGACCTACAGGGCACAATTCTCATTTTTCTCTCAGGGGCCCCTAAAGTGGTTCTGCCTAGCAAAAGCTTGAAAATCCGTCCAATTGCTATTTTCTTACCTCTGACAGAGGTAGCTTTAGTCTACCTTTTGGGGTTTCTGAAGCAAGAGAGTGGCTCACACCTTGTAGCTTTGAGACTGTCACTGGAATGTCACCTCACACAGTTGACCACAGTAAGGTACTCAGCCCTTTCAAACACGCTCCTATTACCAGCTTTCTCATGGTCAGTACCGTTATGACCTAGGAATGTGTTTGCCAGACTCAGAAACTACAGGGAGACACACGGGCCTGACTCAGGAATTTAGGTCCTCTCAGCAGACCTGCTGGTCTCATGTTTTAGAAGCTCAAAATTTCCTGCAAGATACAGGTTTGAAAACACACTCTCTGTGGATGTCTTTCCTTCCTCAGAGCAAGATAGCTTTCTTCACATTCTGTGACCTGAGTGTCACACTCTGTTTGAAAAGTGCTTGCTTGGAAGTCCATTTTCAGTGACAATATCTCCTTGAGGTTTTGACCATAGGTAGGGGTCCCACACGCACATGGAAAGGCAAAGCAACCTCCAAATGGCTGTTCCAACCAGTTTTCTCTGTAGAAGAACTCTAGGGAACAAAGGTCTGTCTGGAAATTTCTTGAATCACGAGGGGACACATCCCGTGTGTGAACCTGAATACCGGACCTAGGGTGCAAAATTTGTATTTTTCTCTCTGGGTGCCATAAAGAGGTGTGGCTAGCAATTGCTTGAAAATCTATTCAATTACTGTTTTCTTACTTCTTACAGTGCAAACTTTGGTCCATCATTCAGGATTTCTGAAGCAAACTGGTGGCTCACAACTCCTAGCCACGTTCCAATATGCTATGGAAAGTTACCTCATTTAGGTAAGCACAGTATGGTACTCAGCACTCTCAGACACACACCTGAAGCCTGCTTTCTCATCAGCAGTCCTGGCATTACTGAGAAATGTGTTTAAAAAGCTCAGAAAATACTAAAAAAACACACTGCCCTTGCTCTGAAATTTAGGTCCTCTGTGCCAACCTAGAGGTCTCACATCTTAGTATCTAGACAGTAGAGAGCCTGTTTCCTCATGGGCAGTCCTGGTATGACCAAGAAATGTGTTTACAAAGCTCAAAAAGTGCAGGAAAACACATTGCCCTGAATCTGGAAGTGAGGACCTCTGGGCAAATATGGAGAATTCATATCTTTGAAGCTAGAGAGTTCCTAATAGATAGTCTTGAAAACCCACTGACTATAAATACATTTCCTTCCTCAATGGAACATAGGTTTCCAACATTCCATGTCCATAGAGTCACATACTGCTTGAAAACACTTGTTGGAAGTCATTTTTCATTAGCAATTGCTCCTGATAGTGTGACCATAGGGAAGCCCACAAACTCACAGGAAAAGGAAAAGCAACATCCAAAGGTCAGTTCCATAATGTTTTTTCTGTAGTGGAGATTCAGTGTGCCTAGGTCTGTTTGGAAAATTCTTGGATCCTGAGTGGACACATCCTGGGTGTGAACATGGACAGTGGACTTTGGTGGCAAAATACACATTTCTCTCTCAGTTGGCCAAAAACTGTACAGCAAAATAACTACCTGGAAATGCATTTAGCTCCTGGTTTCTTACTTCTGGCAGTGATCGCTTGGTACACTCATTGGGATTTCTGAAGCAAGTAAGCAGCTAGCAACTCGTAGCCGCTGGCCCATTTACAGTGGAATGCTACATCATCTTGGTAAGTGCAGCATGGCACCCAGCAATCACAGAAAGCCTCCTGCACCCAGTTTTTTCTTAAGGGCACTTCTGGTATGACCTAAGAATGTGTATACAATGCTCAGAAAACGTTCATTTCCATTCAGACACTCAGTTGTATCCGACTCTTTCGGACCCCATGAATCGAAGCACACCAGGCCTCCCTGTCCATCACAAGGAACCGGAGTTTACTCAAACTCACAACGATCGAGTTGGTGCTGCGATCAAGCTATCTCATCCCTTGTCATCCCCTTCTCCTCCTGCCCCCAATCCCTCCCAACATCAGGGTCTTTTCCAGTGAGTCAGCTCTTCACACCAGGTGGGCAACTTATTGGAGTTTCAGCTTCAGAATCAGTCGTTCCAATGAACACCCAGGACTGATCTCCTTTAGGATGGACTGGTTGGATGTCCTTGCAGTCCAAGGGACTCTCAAGAGTCTTCTCCAACACCACAGTTCAAAAGCAAAAACTCTTCGGTGCTCAACTTTCTTCACAGTCCAATTCTCACATTCAGACATGACCACTGGAAAAACCATAGCCTTGACCAGATGGACCTTTGTTGGCAAAGTAGTGTCTCTGCTTTTTAATATGCTATCTAGGTTGGCCATAACTTTCCTTCCAAGGAGTAAATTTCTTTTCATTTCATGGCTGCAATCACCATCTGCAGTGATTTTGGAGACCCCCAAAATAAACTCTGACACCGCTTCCACTGTTTCCCCATCGACTTCCCGTGGAGTGATGGGACCTGATGCCATGATCTTAGTTTTCTGAATGTTGAGCTGTAAGCCAACTTTTTCACTCTCCTCTTTCACTTTCAGCAAGAGGCTTTTTAGTTCTTCTTCACTTTCTGCCATAAGGGTGGTGTCATCTGCATGTCTGTGGTTATTGATATTTCTCCTGGCAATCTTAATTCCAGCTGGTGCTTCTTCCAGCCCAGCATTTATCATGATGTACTCGGCATATAAGTTAAATGAGCAGGGTGACAACGTACAGTCTTGACGTACTCCTTTTCCTATTTGGAACCAGTCTGTTGTTCCATGTCCAGTTCTAACTGTTGCTTCCCGAACTGCATACAGGTTTCTCAAGAGGCAGGTCAGGTGGTCTGGTAGTCCCATCTCCTTCAGAATTTTCCACAGTTAATTGTGATCCACACAGTCAAAGGCTTTGGCTTAGTCAATAAAGCAGAAATAGATGTTTTTTTTCTGGAACTCTCTTGCTTTTTTGATGATCCAGCAGATATTGGCAATTTGATCTCTGGCTCCTCTGCCTTTTCTAAAGCCAGCTTGAACATCTGGAAGTTCACAGTTCACATATTGCTGAAGCCTGTCTTGGAGAATTTTGAGAATTACTTTACTAGCGTGTGAGATGAGCATAATTGTGTGGTATTTTGAGCATTCTTTGGGATTACCTTTCTTTCTAATTGCAATGAAAACTGACCTTTTCCAGTCCTGTAGCCACTGCTGAGTTTTCCAAATTTGCTGGCATTATGGGTGCAGCATTTTCACAGCATCATCTTTCAGTATTTGAAATACTTCAACTGGAATTCCATCACCTCTACTAGCTTTGTTCGTAGCGATGCTTTCTAATTCCCACTTGACTTCACACTCCAGGATGTCTGGCTCTAGGTGAGTGATCACACCATTGTGATAATCTGGGTCATGAAGATCTTTTTGTACAGTTCTTCTGTGTACTCTTGCCACCTCTTCTTAATAGTTTCTGCTTCTGCTAGGTCCATAGTCTTTCTATCTTTTATCAAACCCATTTTTGCATGAAATGTTCCCTTGGTATCTCTAATTTTCTTGAAGAGATCTCTAGTCTTTCGCATTCTGTTCTTTTCCTCTATTTCTTTGCACTGATCTCTGAGGATGGCTTTCTTATCTCTCCTTGCTATTCTCTGGAACTCTGCATTCAAATGGGAATATGTTTCCTTTTCTCCTTTGCTTTTTGCTTGTCTTCTTTTCACAGCTATTTGTAAGGCCTCCTCAGACAATCATTTTGACTTTTTGCATTTCTATTCCATGGGGATAGTCTTGATCCCTGTCTCCTGTACAATGTCAAAAACCTCCATCCATAGTTCACCAGGCACTTTGTCTATTGGATCGAGTCCCTTAAATCTATTTCTCACTTCCACTGTATATTCATAAGGGATTTGATTTAGGTAATACTTGAATGGTCTAGTGGTTTCCCCACTTTCTTCAATTTAAGTCAGAATTTGGCAATAAGGAGTTCATGATCTGAGCCATAGTGCGTTCCCAGTCTTGTTTTTGCTGACTCTATAGAGCTTTTCCATTTTGGTTGCAAAGAATATAATAAATTTGATTTTAGTGTTGACCATCTGGTGGTATCCATGTGTAGACTCTTCTCTTGTGTTGTTGGAAGAGGGCATTTGCTATGACCAGTGTGTTCTCTTGGCAAAACTCTATTAGCCTTTGTCCTGCTTCATTCTGTACTCCAAGGCCAAATATGTCTTTGAGTTACTCCAGGTGTTTCTTGACTCCTTACTTTTGCATCCCAGTCCCCTATAATGAAAAGGACGTCTTTTTTGGATGTTAGTTCTAAAAGGTCTTGTAGGTCTGCATAGAACTGTTCAAATACAGCTTCTGCAGCACTACTGGTTGGGGTATAGGCTTGGATTACCGTGATATTGAATGGTTTGCCTTGGAAACGAACAGAGATCATTCTGTCATTTTTGAGATTGCATCCAAGTACTGCATTTCAGGCTCTTTTGTTGGCCATGATGGCTATCCATTTCTTCTAAGCGATTCTGGACCACATTAGTAGATATAATGGTCATCTGAGTTAAATTCACCCATTCTAGTCCATTTTAGTTCACTGGTTCCTAGAATGTCAACATTCACTCTTGCCACCTCCTGTTTGACCACTTCCAATTTGCCTTGATTCATGGACCTAACATTCCAGATTCCTATGCAATATTGCTCTTTACAGCATCGGACATTGCTTCTATCACCAGTCACATCCACAACTGGGTATTGTTTTTGCTTTGGCTCTATCCCTTCATTCTTTCTGGAGTTATTTCTCCACTGAACTCCAGTAGCATATTGGGCACCTACTGACCTGGGGAGTTCCTCTTTCAGTATCCTATCATTTTGCCTTTTCATACTGTTCATGGGGTTATCGAGGCAAGAATACTGAAGTGGTTTGCCATTCCCTTCTCCAGTGGACCACATTCTGTCAGACCTCTCCACCATGACCCTTCCGTCTTGGGTGGCCCCACACAGCATGGCTTAGTTTCCTTGAGTTAGACAAGACTGTGATCTGTGTGATCAGATTGGCTAGGTTCCTGTGATTATGGTTTCAGTGTGTCTGCCCTTTGATGCTCTCTTGCAACACGTCCAAGGTAATTAGCTATTACAGTGAATCAAGAGAATGTCTGGAGGTTGTAAAGACCTTGCTAGACCTACTCCCCTAATTCACACCTTAAGATAACAGGATTCGCCCAAAGGTGTTTTTTTTTGTTTTGTTTTGTTTTTTTTTCCAGAGACTGTCCTCAAGCAGGATACATTATTGCTATATAATCCTAAGGAATGTAGAGGGACAAAAAAAGTTTGTCCTTTCTTCCTCCTTGAGAATTCCAGACCCCTCTCTCCTTGGGGACCCCCGGATTTCTTATCAATCTGCCGAGGAATTGACTTTCTCATTTCCCCCTTTTGTTTAAGGAGGATTATATTGCCAAGGGAAAGGGGCGTTGTTTTCATTTCATAAATACTTCCTGCTGCCTAGGGGCGTGGTCCCTAAATTGTTAAGGCAACATATTCTCCTAACCCTAATAATGAGGGTCTCTGATCCAGGGGCCCCAAGTAATAGTTGGAGAAGCCGGTGGCACTCATAGGAGCTTGGACAACCATTTGTAACTTAAAAGCTTTTAGACGGTTAGAAAACCCCATCATACAGTTACAGATGTATGGCAAAATAGTCATTAAACCAAGTTAAAATCAAAATGAAAAGTCACATTATGCCCATAGTTACATCAGTCTATCTTAGTGTTTTTTAGATGTCATCAGTTTAAGAAGAGGCATCACATGTGATTGTTGTTGAAGGTATTTGCAGACTTGGAGAAAGTCCTTTCCTTGAAGTGGAGATGTCCACCATGGGAAGCCTTCCACTGATGAAGAGGGGAGCTCTCCACAGACCCAGAAGTTAGAGTCATTGTGAAATGCTGCGTAGGAGTGAGCCCAAGCATTGTCTTGAGGTTCAAACGGCAGACTCAGGATTTTTGGAGTCAGCATAAGTAGACTTACATAGATTATCATGCCCAGCTGAAAAGTACAAAGCCAGAGCATAGAAAGTAAAGACAAAAAATGAAGTCACTTAGTTCTGGTCAGGGTGCCACTTCTTAACTCGAGTGTGCTGTACCCACAAATCAATTCCTGGCACTTTGACAGCTGCGGGAGAAGAAAGAATAACCTGGTAAGGGCCTTCCCAGAGGGGCTCAAGGGATGGGCCCACAGACCCCAATGTTTTTTTGAGGACCTCGGTTCCTGGCTCAAATAGAGGCTTGCTTGACTCAACCTGGGTCAGGAGTCACCTCCCAGAGTTCTGTTAATGCCTGTTGAAAAGCTGAGAGCTGAGTTACATAATTAGTAAAGTCCAAGACTTCAGGGTCTATAACAATGCCTATTCATAAGAAAGGGTTTCCAAAAATACATTCAAAAGGAAACAGTCCCTCCTCATTAAAGCTATGAGTAGGACTTTCAACCAATTGTCCTGTGTCTCGAGTTAATTTATGCAGATGTCTTTTGATAATGTCATTAACTTTTTCAAACTTCCCTGAGGATTGGGGTTTACAGGAACACTGTAAGTGATATTTTATTCCTAGAGCTTTAGACACCCCCTGAGTTGCAAACACTTTCAAAGGCAGAACCATTGTCACTCTGAAAGCTCTGTGGCAATCCAACATGGGGATAATTTCATGGATTAAAGTCTTTATAACCTCCTTATCTGTATAACCTCTCAATGCGAGATGAGGCCCGAATCCACTGCATTGCATGCAGAGCAATTCCGTGTTCCACATCAAACACGAAAGGAGCCTTGACTTACTTGATTGAACTCCAGAGAGTCCCCCAAAACAGTCACAAGTCTAGAGGGACCCTGAGGTCACTGCAGCAACAAGAAAGAGCTCTGTGTACCTCAAATCAACTCGAGATGAGAGCTGCTTCCCTGGCTTTGACACAAGAGGAAGGCCAACTTTCCACAAGCCCCTCAAGAGGAGGCTTCTCTCACCTATAGGTATGTGAGAGGGACCCTGAGTTGGCTGCCCCAAGTGGAATGGACACCGAGATGCCCTGACTCGAAATGAGGCCGAATTTCACTGCAGTGACTTGAATGCAGGCTCGTCTTTCATCTCCCAAGATGAAGGGATGTCTGAGCTCCTGTGGAGACCCTAGAGAAAGCCCTAGTTCCACGCCTCATCTCATCAGGAGGCCTCACACTCCTTTGAAAACTCAACAGGAATGAAGAGTTTAATGCTTCAAAAGGAGACGATGACTGACTCCTCTTGAAAATTGATAGGAATCCCAAAATCCCTGTGGCAACTGGAAAGGGACCCTGGGTCTCCCTCCTCCCCTTGAGAGGCGTCCCTATTTCTCTGCCACCCCTCAAGGAGAATCCTGAGTTGTCTCTTACTACTAGACAGGAGTCTTGATATCGTTGAACAAACACGAGTTTTGAAGGGCCATCCCCGTCATAACTCGTGAATATACTGCAGGTTTCCACCGAAAATTGAGAAAAAACATGAGACATCCCACTCGCCACGAGATGAGGCCAGATTCCCTTACATTGCATGCAGAGAAATTCCGTGTTCCCCATCAAACACGAAAGAAGTGTTGGCTTCCTTGATGGAACTCCATAGAGTCCCCAAGAACACTCTCACAAGTCTAGAGGGACCCTAGGTCATTGCAGCAACATGAAAAAGCTCTGTGTACCCCAAATCAACTCGAGATGAGAGCTGATTCCCTGGCTTCGACTCAAGAGGAATGCCAACTTTCCACAAGCACCTCAAGAGGAGGCTTCTCTCAGCTATAAGTATGTGAGAGGGACCCTGAGTTTGCTGCCTCAAGTGGAACGGACACCTAGATGCCCTGAATCGAAATAAGGCCAGATTTCCCTGCAGTGACTTGAATGCAGGCTTGTCTTTCATCTCACACAATGAAGGGATGTTTGAATCCCCTGTGGAGACCCTAAGGAGAGCCCTAGATCCTCACATCACCTCAACAGTAGGACTCACATCCCTTTGACAACTCGAGAGAAAGACGAAGTTCAATGCTTCTAAAGGAGATGATGCCTGTCTCATCTTGAAAATTAATATTAATCCCAACATCCCTGTGGCAACCGAAACGGGACACTCGGTCTCCAGCTTCACATCGAGAGGCGTCCCTTTTGCCCTGCCAAACCTCAAGGAAATCCCGAGGTGTCCCTCGCAACTAGACAGGAGTCTTGACATCGCTTAACAAACACAAGTCTTGAAGGGCTATCCCCGTCGTAACTCGAGAATATACCATAGGTTCCCACCGCAACTTGAGAAAAACCATGAGACTTCCCCCTCGCCGCGGGATGAGACCCGATTCCCCTGCTTTGCCTGCAGAGCAATTCCGTGTTCCCCATCAAACATTAAAGGAGCCTTGACTTCCTTGATGGAACTCCAGAGAGTCCCCAAGAACACTGTCACAAGTCTAGAGGGACCCTGAGATCACCGCAGCAACACGAAAGAGCTGTGTGTACCCTAAATCAACTTGCGATTAGGCCCGATTCCCCTACATTGGCTCCAGAGCCATCTCGCGTTCCACATCAAACACAAATGGCTTGACTTCCTTTAGGCAACTCCAGGGAATCCCCAAGAAGACCATCCCAAGTCCAGAGGAGCACCAAGGACAGCACAGCAACATGAGAAACGCTCCATGTACCCCAAATCATCTCGAGATCAGAATGGATTCCCTGTCTTCGACTCAAGAGGAATGCCAACTTTCCACAAGCACCTCGAGAGGAGGCTTCTCTCAGCTTTAGGTATGTGAGAGGGACCCTGAGTTTTCCGCCTCTAGTGGAATGGACACTGAGATGCCCTAACTCGAAATAAGGCTGGATTTCCCTGCAGTGACTTAAATGTAGGCTCGTCTTTCATCTCCCAAAATGAAGGGATGTCTGAAAACCCTGTGGAGACCATAGAGAAAGCCCTAGTTCCCCGCTTCATCACGACAGGAGGCCTCACATCCTTTTGAAACCTCGAGAGGCATGCGGAGTTCAATTCTTTAAAAGGAGACGATGCCTGACTCCTCTTGAAAATTGATATTAATCCCAATATCCCTGTGGCACCAGGAAAGGGACCCTGGGTCTCCCGCCTCTCTTTGAGAGGGGTCCCTATTGCCCTGCCAAGCCTCGAAGAGAATCCCGAGGTGTCCCTCGCAACTAGACAGGAGTCCTGACGTTGCTGAACAAACACGAGTTTTGAAGGGCCATCCCCGTCGTAACTCAGGAATATACCCTAGGTTCCCGCCGCAACTCTAGAAACACCATGAGACTTCCCCCTCTCCACCAGATGATGCCCGATTCCACAGCACCTTGTGCAGATCAATCCCGGGTTCCACATAAAACACGAATGGAGCCTTAACTTCCTTGATGGAACACCATAGAGTTCCCAAGAACACTGTCACAAGTCTAGAGAGACCCTGAGGTCACCGCAGCAACACAAAAGAGCTCCGTGAACCCCAAATCAACTCGAGATGAGGCCCGATTCCCTTGCATTGGCTCCTGAGCATTCCCCATCAAGCACAACAAGTGGCTTCACTTCCTATAGGCAACTCCGGAGATTCCCCGAGAACACCGTCCCAAGTCTTGAGGAACACCATGTTCAGCACAGCAACTCGAGAAAAACTCCATGTAGCTAAAATCATCTCGAGATCAGAGTGGATTCCCTGGCATCAACTCAAGGGGAATGCCAACGTTCCACAAGCATCTCAAGAGGAGTCTTCTCTCAGCTGTAGCTATGTGAGAGGGACCCTGAGTTTGCTGCCTCAAGTGGAATGGACACCGAGATGCCCTGACGTGAAAGAAGGCAGGATTTCCCTGCAGTGACTTGAATGCAGGCTCGTCTTTCATCTCCCAAGATGAAGGGATGCCTGAATCCCCTGTGGAGAACCTAGAGAAAGCCCTAGGTCCCCACCTCATCTCGACAGGAGGCCTCACATCCCTTTGACAACTCGAGAGGAGCGCGGTATTCAAGGCATCAAAAGGAAACGACACCTGACTCAACTTGAAAAGTGATAGGAATCCCAATGTCCCTGTGGCAACTGGGAAGGCAGCCTAGGTCTCCCGTCTCACCTCGAGAGGCGTTCCTATTGCCCTGCCAAGCCTCGAGGAGAAACCCGAAGTATTGCTGGCAACTAGACAGGAGTCCTGAAGTCGCTGAACCAACATGAATTTTGAGGGCCATCCCCACCGTAACATGAGAACATACCCCAGATTCCCGCTGCAACTCAAGAAAAACCATGAGACTTCCCCATCGCCGCGAGATGAAGCCCGATTGCAATGCTGCGTGCAGAGCAAGTCCGTGTTCCTCATCAAACACGAAAGGAGACTTGATTTCCTTGGTGGACCTCCAGAAAGTTCCCAAGAACACTGTCACAAGTCTAGCGGGACCCTGAGTTCCCCACAGCAACATGAAAGAGCTCCGTGTACCCTAAATCAACTCAAGATGAGGCCCTATTCCACTGCATTGCATGCAGACCACATCCGTGTTCCCCATCAAACATGAAAGGAGCCTTGACTTCCTAGATGAAATTCCACATAGTCCTGAAGAAGACTGTCACAAGTCTAGAGATGCAACACGAAAGCGCTCCGTGTACTCCAAATCAACTCCAGATGAGGCCCGATTCCCCTGCAATGTCTCCAGAGCCATCCCACGTTACCCATAATACATGACCAGGGACTTACTTCCTTTAGGCAACTCCAGAGTTTCCCTGGGAATACCGTCTCAAGTCTAAAGGAACACCAAGTTCAACATGCCATGTTTTTTCATGGTAGATATTTTGCTTTTCTTGGCTAAGATGTTGCCAAGTGGAAGGCATTTTTATAGAAATAACAGCAAGCCACAGAGAGAAAATCTTGAACATAGAAATGAAGACAGAAAGGAAACTTCTAGGAGAGAATAGACAAGGCAGTAGCTTCAATAGCAGTTCTCTTCTCCCTGACAGCCTTTTATCTCTTCCCTCTTAGGAAAAGGGCTGTATTCACCAGGGATTTGGTCACATTCTCCTTTCCACATGAGGAGTACAAAGGAGGTCTGGCACTCTATTTTTATCATGACTCATATTTTTTTTTTGCAGGAAGAAGATTCCTCACACCCAGTGGAAACACCCTTCTGTCAGATAGAGAAGGCTCTCTGCCTCCAGGGTTCTGCCAAACCGTCCACAAGAGCAGTCAGTCGGTCATTTCCTCCCCAACACGGCTTTCAATAAACTAACAAAACAAAACAAAAACAGAAAAACACAAAAAGCAACAAACTGATGCTGTTGTCTCCTAGATGATATCAGTATTACTATGGGAGTGCTGCAGGTATGGATGTCAGAAGCTGGAAGAAATTATTTGAGGAGCTTTAATATCTATGGTTTTTCCAGTGGTCATGTATGGATGTGAGAGTTGAACTGTGAAGAAAGCTGAGTGCCAAAAAATTGATGCTTTTGAACTGTGGTGTTGGAGAAGACTCTTGAGAGTCCCTTGGACTGCAAGGAGATCCAACCAGTCCATCGTAAAGGAGTGTTCATTGGAAGGACTGATGCTGAAGCTGAAACTCCAATACTTTGGCCACCTGATGTGAAGAGTTGACTCATTGGAAAAGACCCTGATGCTGGGAGGGATTGGGGGCAGGAGGAGAAGGGGACAACAGAGGATGAGATGGCTGGATGGCATCACCAACTCAATGGACATGAGTTTGAGTAAACTCCGGGAATTGGTGATGGACAGGGAGGCCTGGCATGCTGTGATTCATGGGGTTGCAAAGAGTTGGACACGACTGAGTGACTGAACTGAACTGAACTGAACATCTAGTACACACTTGTTCTGTGCTCTGGTCTCCACCCAGTGAACCTTGGATATTGGGGTTGGTTGATTGTAGTAATGTCTGAATTTTTTCCCACCACCTCTATCCAGGCCTTTCATAATGCCCCCCTGCACTGACTTTTGGCACAGTCACGTGTTTTGATTTGGCCAAGGGAGCAGCCTGAAAAGTGCCTGTATATTGGGGCTGGTCCTCTTGCTGGTCTTGCAACCACTGCTGCTGCCACCAAATGATCAAGCACAAGCTTGCTTCCTGGAGGAGATACAACATGATCAGAGATAAGCCATCCCACTCGAGCCATCATAGACTAGCCAGTTGCCAGTCAACTCTACAGCTGATCACAGATGTATGAGTGCCCAGCTGATATTAGCAGAGTCTGGTCCCAAGCTGCAAGAACCACTCAGGCACAAGAGGCCTACACTGCAACGTCTCAAATTGTAAGCCAAAGTAACGTCTTCTTTTCCCTTTTTTCTTTTTGTTGTTGTTGTAGGCCACCTGATTTTGAACTGTTTTGTTATGTAGCAAAAGTTAACTGACACAGATATTTCCCTAAGTGTTCTCCTAGAGCCCAGTGCCACCAGTGGGATCACATGGCTGGGATTTTAGGGACATTTTCTACTGTGCCAAGTGTAATGTGGGTGAATTGAGCTAGCAGGTGGGCTGCTACCAGTCATGCTCTCTATGCTGTTCGGGAGCACAGGCTTTGGAGTCAAATTGGCATTGATTCGAATCATGGCATTATGTCAGTGTGGAAGTAACAGCTATAAAATCTCAATGGTATAAAAACATTAAAATCTCAGTGGCTTCACATCAGAAAGGTGTATTTCTCTCCTATGTCACTGCTTATCTATATATTTATATATTTGGTTCCCTATACATATGCGATGGTATTTCCCTGGTGGCTCAGATGGCAAAGAATCTGCCTGCAATGCAGGAGATCAGGTTTGACCCCTGGGTCAGGAAGAGCCGCTGGAGAAGGAAGTGGCAACCCACTCCAGTATTCATGCCTAGAGAACTCCATGGACAGAGGAGCCTGGTGGGCTACAGTCCATGGGATTGCAAAGAGTTGGACACAGTTGAACAACTAACACTCTTCACTCACATCTGTGATGATCTGCAGAGCTGGCTGGCTGCCAGGTCTAAGAGGGCTCAGTTGGGATGGTATCTTTTCCTCCAGCTGGCTAACTTGTGCATGATCACACTCATATATATTCATGTAGAGATTCAGGGACCAAGGCTCCTTCCACCTAGTGTGTTCTCTGGGTCCTCCACTGGATCTTCTGCAACCAGCCAGGAGACAAGAAAAGGAAAAGAACATGGAGAATCTGGTGGGTTTAAGGGCCAGGGATGTAAATGTCAGAAGTTAACTCATTCCATTGCTAGAACTAGTCACATGGTTCCACCTAGATGTAAAGGGACTGGGAACATGATCCAGTAGAGCACCAAGGAAAGAGAGAAGGTACATATTGGTGAGATACAGAAATCTGTCTCATTTAGCAATTCATTAACTAGGTAATTAGGCAAGTTACTTGATTTCTTTGATAGTTAAATAGTCCTGTGTGGATTGTACAATCATGTAGAAGTGACCTCATGCCAATCTGTCTTTTCATTCTGGTCTGTGTCCATTCATACTAGGAATTGAGGCTGTTTAATGCCATATTGTCATGCTGTTTTGGAGAATCAGGCCCTATCTGGCATACCAAGGAAGAAGGATATGAATGGTTTTCCCTGGGTGCAGGAAATGAGTGGGTACAGTTTTAGCAAGGAAATTTTTTAAATTATAAAACCATCTGTGAGTTGGTCTTTTTTTTTTTTTTTATTGTCATATGCCAGTAAGTAATAATAAAATATTCCTTCCTAAAAGAAAAACTGTTATCTAACTGTGGAAAATTCTGAAAGAGTTGGGAATACCAGACCACCTGAACTGCCTCTTGAGAAATCTGTATGCAGATCAGGAAGCAACAGTTAGATCTGGACATGGAACAACAGACTGGTTCCAAATAGGAAAAGGAGTACATCAAGGCTGTATATTGTCACCCTGCTTATTTAACTTATATACAGAGTACATCAAGAGAAACACTGGGCTGGAGGAAGCACAAGCTGGAATCAAGATTGCCGGGAGAAATATCAATAACCTCAGATATGCAGATGACACCACCCTTATGGCAGAAAGTGAAGAGGAACTAAAGAACCTCTTGATGAAAGTAAAAGAGGAGAGTGAAAAAGTTGGCTTAAAGCTCAACATTCAGAAAGCTAAGATCATGGCATCTGGTCCCATTACTTCATGGCAAATAGATGGGGAAATAGTGGAAACAGTGGCAGACTTAATTTTTTTGGGTTCCAAAATCACTGCAGATGGTTACTGTAGCCATGAAATTAAAAGACGCTTACTCCTTGGGAGGAAAGTTATGACCGACCTAGACAGCATATTAAAAAATAGAGACGACACTTTGCCAACAAATGTCCGTCTAGTCAAAGCTATGGTTTTCCCAGTAGTCATGCATGGATGTGAGAGTTGGACTATAAAGAAAGCTGAGCACGGAAGAATTGATGTTTTTGAACTGTGGTGCTGGAGAAGACTCTTGAGAGTCCCTTGGACTGCAAGCAGATCCAACCAGTCCATCCTAAAGGAGATCAGTCCTGAATATTCATTGGAAGGACTGATGCTGAAGCTGAAACTCCAATACTTTGGCCACCTAATGTGAAGAACTGATTCATTTGAAAAGACCTTGATGTTGGGAAAGATTGAAGGCAGGAGGAGAGGGGGATGACAGAGGATAAACTGGTTGGATGGCATCAGTAACTCAATGGAGATGAGTTTGAGGAGACTCTGGGAGTTGGTGATGGACAGCCTGGTGTGCTGCAGTCCATGGGGTCGCAAAGAGTTGGACACGACTGAGCGACTGAACTGAACTGAAGACCTAAACAGTTACTGCAATACTATTGAGATTTAATTGTATTATATAGCTAGAATGGACCCTTAACACACAAGGGCCCAACTGCACACTTGAGGAGTACATTACAGAGGTAATTGGATTTCAGTTTCATTTGAGCATGTTTTCAAATAATCACCCTGGTCACTCTGTTTCAGTGTTTTATTTATTTATTTATTTAAATTGAGTAACTCACTTTAATTGGGGAATAACTACTTTACAATATTGTGATGGTTTTTGCCATGCATCAACATGAATCAGCCACAGGTATTCATGTTTCCCCCTCCCCCATCCTGAATGCCCATCCCACCTTCCTCCCCACCCTCTCTCTCTGGTTGTCCCAGAGCAGGCTTTGGATTCCCTGCTTCATGCACTGAATTTGTGCTGGTCATCTATTTTACATATGGTAATGTACATGTTTCACTGCTATTCTTTCAAATCATCAGTGGGAGAAGGCAGGGTGGGATGTTTCATGTTCTAAACTTTTGAACACAAATAGAAAGCATGTGGTCACATAGAACTCACTAAAGGAACTCAGCTTCTGTTCCATCATCTTCACAAGCATTGTTCATGTTTGCTTTACAGTTTAAATGCAAGAATATCTAGTACCACAGGTGTTAGAGACACAAAGTGATCCCAAAGGGAGCTTTTGTTGTTTTTCAGTTGCTAAGTCATATCCAACTCTTTGTGGCCTCATGGACAGCAGCACGTCAGGCTTCCTGTCTATCACTATCTCCAGGAGTTTGCTCAAACTCATGCCCATTGAGTCGATGATGCCATCCAACCATCTCATCCTCTGTCACCCTCTTCTCCTCCTGCCCTCAGTCTTTCCCAGCATGAGGGTCTTTTCCAGTGAGTTGGCTCTGCACATCAGGTGCCTGAAGTTTTGGAGCTTCAGCTTCAACATCAGTCCTTCCAATGAGTATTCAGGGTTGATTTCTTTTCGGATTGACTGGGTTGGTCTCCTTGCAGTTCAAGGAACTGTCAATTCTTTTCCATTTATGCTAAACCATTATGAACTTATTGGAAACTCGCCAAATTCACTTCCATATGGAATATAGTATCTACTTAAAGGATAAAGTGTTTTAGTCAGCATGGGCTGCTATAAAACATACCACATGCTGGCTGGCTTAAACAACAGACATTTGTTTTTCACAGTTCTGGAGGCTGGTAGGTCCAGGGTGAAGACGCTGGCCAGTTTGGTTCTTGGTAAGGGCTCTCTTCTTGGATGGCAAATGGCTGTCTTGTTGCTGTATCCTCACATGGTAGAGAAAGGAAACTCTGATGTCTACTCCTCTTCTTATAAGGGCACTAGTCCCACCATGGGGGCTCTGCCTTTATGAAATCATCTAAATTTAATCACATCCCCAAAGCCCTACCTCCTGTTGCTATACCTTAGGGGTAGGGCTTCAAGAAATAAATTTGAGGTGGGACACAAATATTCAGTCCAAGACAATCGGTAATGAAATTGTATCACTTTGAAGATAATTTGAGGGAGAAGTCAGAAAATGATATGCTCTGTGTTCAAATTTTGCTAGCTTAGCCACTGGCTGCTCCACAGAGATTTGGTCTTTGATATCTGCTCCTTGCTAGCACTCAGCCCTCCACTGTTTCCTGGATCCTCCCACATGCATTAGGATCTTCATTAGAAGCATGATGACTGGATAGGTCTACAGAATTTCAGGTCTCAGATCTAGACATTGTGGCCTAGACCACACGGTTCACTGGCTGGTGTGGCAAAGCCATGTTGAATCCAAGGGTGTAAGCATAGAAGCAGATCATCATCTCCTGAATCCTTATCCTTTCTCTCACCTGTAGTTTGCTGCCCTAGTCTTTTTGCTTGTTTGTTTTGTTTTTAAGTTAACGAAATACCAGCTGCCTATCAGATAGCTCTGTTCAATTTTCCTCTTATCCAAATGATTAAATCCAAATCTGTACAGATCTGTTCTTCCCATTCATGACTCTTTTTCCAAGTGTCCCACATTCTTCCTTTAGTTTTTGTTGTCACCATTATTCTCCCAGCTTCTGTAATCTTGGACATGTTCTCTTTTGCTCTTTCAACAAAATTTCAAGATCTGTAATCAAGTTCTTTCCTCTTCCATTTACCCTGGTTTCAATCCAGATCAACTTGCATCTAAGATTGTGCCTCACTAACCCTGCCACTAACCCTGTTTTCTACGGCCAAATGAACCTTTCCAAATACCATTTCCATCATGTCACTGTTCCCCCAAGAGTTTGCAATAGCTTCCTGTTGCTAATGTATCGAAATTATCTCCCCTGAGGCCTGAGGATGCTGGAGCAAATGACATATGAAAGTTTTTTTCAACTAAACATTCCAGTTTTCAATTAAAGATGTTTTTCCATAAGCCTAAATCTTTCCTTTATACATAAGAAGGATGTGTTAACTGATGTAGGGGCTCAGTAAATATTTCTTGAATAGAGAAAAGAACTTTATGGTTAGTATGTGAAACTGTAACTCCCCTAAATATGGTACTTTGTCCATATTCATTTATGGATACTGTTTTATTTATCTATAGCTGCATTAATAAGCTATTGAAAACTTTGGTGGCTTAAAACAATGATTTTATTACCTTTCATATTTCTGTGGGATGCCTGGGGTCATCAGGGCAGTTCTTCTGCTGATCACTCTTGAGTTCTGTCATGCAGTTGTACTTAGATGGAGGCTTGGCTGAGATGCCAGGATGGCTGCTCCTCTTTCCCACTTTAAGTGGCCTCCTCTGTCTCTCCGTGTGACCTCTCTACGTTTTTTGTCAATGTGATCTTTCCAGAAGGAAAGCCAGACTTCTTATGTGAAGACTCAAGGTTTTCAAAACTAAAAAGTGGAAGCTGCCAGGTCTATAAAGCTTAGGCTCTAGCTGGTATAGTGTCAGTTCTGTCATATTCTGTTATTTAAATCAAGTCCCAGGAAAGCCCAGCTTCAATGACGGAGGGGTCTACACATGGTGTAAATTCAAAGAGATGTGGTTCATTGGGAGCCATCTTTGGAGACCGGGGTACCATCCTCTGGCTCTTACTGATTCATGGCCTTTTACATGAAAAATGTGCTTACCTCTGCAAATCTCATCCTAAATATGATATCAGTTTAAATTCCAGGATATTGTCAACAAAATCAGGTGCTGGTATGAATGTGACTGCTCGAAGACATCTTCTCATATGCACTTTCTCAGGTGCAGAGACCAGTGAAGAAGAGCAGATTATCCACCCACCCCCAACCAATCTCTTTCATGTAGTGGTGAAAGAGACAGAAAAACTTCAGCAGACTCCCATGTTCAAAAAGAGGAGAAAGGGAGACATGAGCATTTCCTGATTTATAGCAATTCTAAAATCCAACCTGGTGCATATCCCAATTTCTCTAACTCAAGGCAGAGGATAGTCCTTGATTAACGTACAGTTTTGCTTTTTAGGAATGGTTTCCCTCTGCTCTTGGTTTTATCCTCTGGGTTCTGGCTCTGAGTCATTCTTCTATTTTCATTAAAATGGCCTATGTTTGAGGCTGCATAACTCTAAACCTGTTTCCTATCTCTTTGGAAGTTAAGGACCCAAAGTGAAGGCAAACTGGGGTGGCTAGTCTATGAACATGCCCCAATGAATCACACCTCCTGTTCATATTCTTCTGTGGTTCCCCTAGTCGTTGAATCTGGGCTGGCCCACTGATCTGTTTTAACCAATGGACAATGGCAGTTTTCTGATTTTGTACTTTGGGGATGCCTGAGCCACCACCATGTAAGAGGTCTGGTTTCCCTGCTGCAAAGACCACATGTAGAGTCTACATAGAGAGGAAGAAACTTGAGACTATGGAGAGGGAGAGAGACCATGTCAACCCAGTATCCTGGTTGAGCCTCCAGATGAACCCATGCTAAGCTGTTACCTGGCTGCAAGCACATGAGAGAATCCAAGTGAAACCACCAGAAGAACTTCCCATTGAGCCTAGTCAACCTTTGGAACTGTGAAAGGTAAAGTCATTTTAAGCCATTAAATTGGGGTGGTTTGTTATGCAGCAGTAGAAAACTACACATAATCCATTCACTGAAAGTTACTGAACTGTCCATCTGTGCCTGACGCTGCATTAGGTGACGTGAATGTAAGACTAAATAAAGCATTGATTCTGAGCTCTACCTCATTTTTGTTAATGAGAGATTTTTGTAAAAGGAAATGTTTCAATTTTTTTTTTTTTTTTTTAATTTTAAGGGTGAAAGATTTCTGTTTAAAATATACTGGCAGTGAATTCTTTTATAAAAAGAAATAATCACTCTGAGATTTTTCAAATTTTTAATTTTTCACATTAAAGTTTTTAAATAGTGAAGCATACCAGAGTTTTTAATAACAGAACTTGATTCAGCAAATATTATCTGATCCTTCGCTACATGTTTCCTCAGTATATTTTAAAAATCTGTGTGAAATTCAAGTACTGTTTTCCACCTGATATCTACTAGCTTGCATGGGACTTGTTAAGTTACTTGGGGGATCCTAGTTTTGTCTATTAGCATGTATTCTCTTTATTATCGTGCATCCCATGGTTGTTTCCTTATTGCTTCAGCAAGAATTATATTCGGTTGTTCAGTTTCTAAATGACCTAATTAGCAGCAGTTTTTCCTTTTTTTTTTTTTTCTTTAGAATTCTCTTAGTCTACAGTTGGACTCCCCCTCTATTACTCTCTTTTCCTCCCTGAGTTTTACTCAACATTCTGCTAATGAGTTCACATTCCACTCTTGTCCCTCCATGGATTGTTGCCCATGCGTTTGGAGACTTCCTTGCCTTGATTATTGGGGGGAAAAAAGTCTTCTCGGTCTTTCCTTGCTAGATATTGCTGGCTCTGAGTTTCTAGCTCTTACCTCTGATGTGTCTTTGTTTTTCACATAAAGAGAGATCATAAAGCAGAGAGAAGCCCTGAAGACCATATAATTTTATGGATGATCAAACTTTGGCCAGAGAGCCAAGTGACTTATTCAAAGAACTACAGTTAGTGGCACAATCAGGGCCAGAATCTGCATCTCCAAACTAAGAAGTTCTGGTTTCACTATAGTAATGAATTCACTCTCAGACCACATCAAACTAATGCAGGTAGGCTAACTGATGCTTGATCAACCCGTTCTATTTACAATTAATTAATAAATTTTCATTATACCTCAATTAGATTCTCAGTCTTGGACTACAACTGGGGGAAAATAAGAGAAAAAAGAGAAGTAAAGTGAGTTCATAAGCTGTGAGGTGTACAGCAGCAGTTCATAATATTTATTATTGCTTAGGGTTTTGATGAATGCTCTTGAGCCTCTCATTACTTTATTCAAGAAATATTTACTGAGTATCTACTCTATGCATATCTGTGTGTATACACAAATAAACACAATTTCCTTAGATCTTCTTTTAGGGAGCCACTGTGTGAATGGTGTTAGTATCCTCATAAATATCTTGTAATACATATAAGTTTCATACCCATAGCAATATACCAAAAATTAGTTGCTTTTTTAGGGAAATGCACACTGTGATTCCTTGTAGATAGTTTACCTTCATAATTATTCCCATGTCTCCAATTCTTAGAATCATCTAATTCTTGTATTTCATAGTGGAGGACCTCAGACTCAAACACCTTCAAAGGCCATGTAGTTATGGTAAATGAGTGAAGTAGGTGGAGACCTGGAGACAGAGGTGGTGTTGAGACTACAAGTCCTGTTTGAAGGGGCAGCTGCCACTCCATATCAGGTGATTTTTGTCTTGTGGGAAATCAAGGGCTAGTACTTCTAGAACTTCTGTATTTCTAAGAGAGGCTGGAAATCCTTCTTTATATGAAATCTCCTGATTTTTATAATGTTGATGACTAATCAAAAACATTAAAAACCTCTGCATTGGCCAAGTGAAACATGTGTACCTAATTAAAATCCTGGACATATAGTTTGCCCTAGCACCCTTTGTGTGCCTTCTCCATTTGCAGAGACAAATTGCAAGATCCAAGCTTCCAAGCCACAGGACTCTCTCATTTCTAAGAATTCTGGAAGTGAGGGCTCAAGAGAAATAGTCCTAACTCATTGACCTCTGGAGTGGTCAAACAACCCACCCACTGATTTGCTTGGTCAGTTCCCACTTAATGCCACTGAGAGAATAAAAATCCCACTCTAGAGAAAATGCAGGGAAAAGTGTTGTTCCTTTTGCAGAGATCAAAATAAGGGCTATCTTGCTTTTATTCAAACTATAGTAATTATTCTAGAAATTAAAATGTAGTATTGGTATGCATGCTACCCAATGGGTGTGTTTGGTGTTTGGCCCTACATGGATCATGCGAACACAAATCTGTACATGGCAACTTGAATCCTATTTCTCCAAACTCAATAATTAGTGTCTGATATTAGCTCCAACTTCTCAGTTCAAAGTCCTCACTAGTCTCCTAAACTTCAAGTCTAATTGCCTGTCTTATTTCATTTTCTCATTTGTCAAATATTTATAGACTGCCTCCTAGGTGTCAGATATGTTTTAAACACTAAAGATATATGACAGTTAATCACATAGACATGGTCTATCCACCCACAAAGCTTACTCTCTGTGAAGGCTAGGGAGACAATAGTCATGTAAACAAATGAATAAATAACACAGTTTCGAGCAGTGATAATTGTTATGAAGAAAGTAAAATGGGTAAATGGGATAGGAGTGATTGAGGAAAAGCTGTACTGCACAGTCATTTGGATTGAGACCTGAATGGTGAGAAGGTGACAGCAATGCAAAGATATGGGGGAAGAGGGTTGCAATCAAGGGAAACATCTGGTGCAAAAGCCTGTCACAGGACTGGACTTGAAGCATTTAAGGGTCAGAAAGTCAACCTGTGACTGGAAAGTCTAAGCTGACTTCTTTCCAGTATTTGCCCATTTATAATCCTGGTTTTGACAGAACTTGCCTAGTTCTATTTATCAGCTACCTTTGCTGGTTCTCTCCAAGGTCCTGATGAAAGATTGTGTCCTTCTTTGGAGAGTTTATCCACTACTAAAACCTTATTTATTACCTCAATGTTGTCTTCACCTGAGTATACGTACTAACTTATGAATTCAGGTAAATTTTCTATGCATGGAAATGGCAAGAAAACTTGCCATATTTACAGATTTCTTCTCTCTGGAACCCAGGAACCATATGAAGTAGTCGAGAAAGATAATGTCCTGAACTAAAGCAGTGGCTGGGATAGAATCATCAGTACCTGATAGCCCACTAGACATGTCTGTGTGGATGTGGATCTATGTAATGCGAGTGAGGGGGCACACTAAGGGAGAATGACTCCAAAGTGTCAGACTTTAGTCAATGGTAGACGACAAGTGCTACTCACTGAGATTCAGAAAACAGGAGGAGAAGTAGGTTTTATTTGAATGAAGGTGGGTAGGTGAATACAGGTAATGGAAGGTAAGAAAGAGCGGAGAGTTAAGAAGGAATTCCCGAATCTGAACAGCAGGTAGTCTCTTTCTGCCATCTTATACTGGAACTTCAAATAAATATTGCCAAGTAAGAATGATTACAATGGGAAAACAGGTCTGTAATATAATTGAATGCCATTAGTTTTCTACATTCTGATAAAATAATTTTACAAGGAGTACATCAAAGCTGTATATTGTCACCTGCTTACTTAGCTTATATGCAGAGTACATCATGCGAAATGCTGGGCTGGATGAAGCACAAGCTGGAATCAGGATTGCCGGAAGAAATATCAATAACCTAAAATATGCAGATGGCACCACCTTTATGGCAGAAAGTGAAGAGAAACTAAAGAGCCTCCTGATGAAAGTGAAAGAGAAGAGTAAAAAAGCAGGCTTAAAACTCAACATTAAAAAAACTAAGATTATGGCATCCAGTCCCATTACTTCATAGTAAGTAGATGGGGAAACAATGGAAACAGTGAGAGACTTTATTTTTGGGGGTTCCAAAATCACTGCAGATGGTGACTGCAGCCATGAAATTAAAAGACGCTTACTCCATGGGAGGGAAGTTATGACCAACCTAGACAGTATATTAAAATGCAGAGACTTACTTTGCCAACAAAGGTCCATTTAGTCAAGGCTATGGCTTTTCCAGTAGTCATGTATGGATGTGAGAGTTGGATCATAATGAAAGCTGAGTGCCAAAGAATTGATTCTTTTGAACTGTGGTGTTGGAGAAGACCCTTGAGAGTCCCTTGGACTGCAAGGAGATCCAACCAGTCCATCCTGAAGGAAATCAGTCCTGAATTGGAAGGAGTGATGTTGAAGCTGAAACTTCAATTCTTTGGTCACCTGATGCAAAGAACTGACTTATTTGAAAAGACCCTGCTGCTGGGAAAAATTGAAGGCAAGAGGAGAAGAGGATGACAGAGAATGAGATGGTTGGATGGTATCACCGACTCTGTGGGCTTGAGTTTGAGCAAGCTCTGGGAGTTGGTGATGGACTGGGAGGCCTGGCCTGCTGCAGTCCATGGTGCTGCAAAGAGCTGAACATGACTGAATGACTGAACTAACTGACTGAATTTTACAAGCTGATCTAGAAACTCACCCATTAATAATGGAATTGCTTCCATTAAATCAGAATGCTACAAACCACATAAGTTAAAAGCTGAGGCAATTCCCTAGGAAATTCAGGCTAGAGCTGTTTGATGTCAATCCAGTGTTACCTTCATCCAACTAAGTATATTTGATTAACATAATCCTAAATATATTCCTTGGTTTTAGAGAACCAAGTCAAAGTGGCAGACATGGCATCATTATATCCTGGCTAATATTCACTAATCACTAAACAAAACTTATCGGGTACTAACAATGTGCCAGACATTATGCTGGGTGCTGGGGATGCAACGATGAGTAAGACATAGCTCTTGCACAAAATTACAAGCAAACCATACCTAGGCTGACCTTGCACAGAGACTCTTTTTTTGTAACTGATGGATACTGTCTTTTAAGTGGTATGTTATGAATCAAGGCTATATGGGGCCAATTTGTACTTACTCTTTTATTCTTAATGCTAATTGCAAATTCTCATCTCAGCACAGAGCCCTGCGATGCCAAGAGACTCATTGTAGTTCACTGGGGAGAGGAAAGAATTCTAGTAGTGGTCAAGATCTGCTGCGTTTATTATTTTAAGAGTTTGTTCCACTTGGAAATAGTTTTCCTAGTTATTATTTATGAGTCCTCTCGCCTGGTCTTCCGATAAAACTGCTTGCGGGCATACATTCTGGCATTTTGATGGAATGGGTTTATTTCCTTTACCTTGGACACCGGGTGCTGCTGGCTAAAAACAGCAGAGGACTGAATCTCTTCTCTTAAGGGTCCTGGCAGCTCTGTGGCTGCCAGGACCAGCCACTGCAGATGGTGACTGCCATCACCACTGATCTATCTAGGCTCTATTATTTCCATTCTAATGGGCTTTCCTCCCTAATGGTGTGTGTATGTGTGTGTTTGAGAGAGAAGTGGGAGCAGGGGGGAGAGAGAGAATATGTTTCATTGTCCCTATTCTCAAATGGAGTTGACGTTCTCAGTTGTCTCACAGCAATTTCTGGAAATAAAACAGGACAAAAATGTGACTGTACCTAGAAAACATGAATTGTGATATTTAAAAATATCACTAATTGTGTAGTAGTTTGAGCATTCTTTGGCATTGCCTTTCTTTGGGATTGGAATGAAAATTGATCTTTTCCAGTCCTGTGGCCACTGTTGAATTTTCCAAATTTGCTGGCATATTGAGTGCAGCACTTTCACAGCATCATCTTTCAGGATTTGAAATAGCATATGAGAGATGGGATAATCTACTGGTTAAAATCCCCACTTTTTTTATTTGGCTTTTGCTGGTGTGATTTCAGGTGAATTACTAAATTTCTTAGAGCCACAATTTCTTTGTCTGTGAAAAGATAATAACTTAATCTGCTTCATATGTTGCTGTGAGTGTTGAATAACTTATTTAGGTAAAGCACTTAGCCTGGTGTCTGGCAAATGGAAAATGTTAACTTAATCAAGTATTTATTCTTCTTATCCCTTCCCTGCCCAAGAGGACCTTATAGCTCTTTACAAATGCAGTTATACAGAAATGATCACCTTCATCCTCCCATGACCCACTGAAATAAAAAACAGTTGCAAAATGGAGAGACCTCATGTGCCCAAGAAAACAAGCTGTTGAAGGACCAGGATTTTAATTCTGATGCTTTGGTCAGTTGGCTGGATGACCTTGGACAGACTCTTTGTTTACAGTTATATTAACATTTCTGCAATATTTGGATGGAGAAGCTAAAGACCTGACTCCCCCCCGCCCACGCCCCAGGTAATAGAAATGCTCATGTCTCCCCTATGCCCTTTAAAATCAACCAATCAATCAATATCCATCCAAACATTTCAATAAAAGACTTTCTCTTTTTGGTCCTAGTCAACCTTCTTAAAAAGGTTATCTGCATTAATTTTTCTCCACCTTTCCACCTGCATTTGTTTCTTAGCAAGGCATGGCAATCTGCCCTTGGCCTCCTAACCATCATTACACCAGCTCTGGTTTAAACTACCCCTTCATTAACAAAAGCAAATGGTTATCTTTCGATCTTCATCTTGCTTAACTTTTTGACCACAAAAAGAAGAAGGCAAATGACCTTAAGGTGTAGGAAATACATTTTGAAGTTTGAGTCCAGACAAACTGAGTCTCAATGCTGAAATCGCAATTGCCATTTAAAGGGCCTTTGTTCTGCTGAAAACATCCCATATTCAGAGTCAAAATGCGAATTATTCAAGTAATCAAGGAAACTAGGTCTACTAAAGTACCTTACCGTGACATCAGACACCAAAAGTGAAATCTGATGACAGGGAAATGATTAGAGCACAAAGCAATCTGTTGCTTTGTTCTGATGTGAAATGATGATGGTAAAGTAGGCACCTGCTGCTATTTGTACCTGATGGGTCCTAATACATTTCAGACCACTGTCTAGTCATTCTGCCATGTTCAATCACAATGTATTTGTCTGGTGTCGTATCATTAAGACCTTCTTCCTTGTTAAGGAGCCTCTCCAAAGATCCAAGCAAAATGTTAAAGATGATAATTTGCCTTACAGCAGACATTTTCAGTGGTTAATTTCAGGCACACAGGTATGTGGGTGCGGGCAATATTTTTGGTTAGGAAAAACTTTTCCAAGCCCTCTGGACCACCACCTCCTTCCTTTTTTTTTCACCTCCACTTGGAGTTGACTGCATTTTAATGGGGCATTTGGTGAAGCTGCTACCCTGAGCTGAGTCAGATTGTTGCAGAGAAAGTTTATCATTCTCAGGATTGCTGTCAGGATGATTAAATAGGGCTGTTGTGCAATAGGTCCCAACCCACAGCAGCAATGAAGGGGAGTAAACACTGGACTGGGAACCGAGAACTGGTCTAGTCTGGTTCGGTGATTCTGGGCAAGTCTCTTCCACTTTGTTAGCCTAGGTAGTGTCACCTGTAAAAGGTGGGCTGACCTAGATAACTGATTCTAAAGTCAGTTTTAAAAATTTCTCTCTCAACTCTATAGTTCTCCGAATTTCTTTAAACCAGTTTTACCTTGGTTGATTTTACCACTACTTTGCAAAGTGACTACTTCTTGTCTCTCACCTCTTCACTTACTTTTTGGCTAGTTCACTCAGAGATAACCACAGGAAATATGCATCTCACAAGCAAATAATTTTCTCCTTTGGAGACATCTATGCTGTGTTCACTGTGGAGCAATTGCATGGTAAGTCTGGGATGTGTCCAGAATATTCAGTCTTATAAAACGAGGCTCTTCAGCCTGAATGTTGGTTGCTCACTGATACTTGTATGAAATGCCAGTTGGGTGGCAAGGTTTGAAACCAGACAACTCTACTAGATAACCAGGCTCTGTATGAAATAGGTTATAGTCATCTCATGCCTCCACTGTGATAATTACTCTAAAGATTTTCAAATCCTAAGACTGATGAAACTTTTTACAATTTTTTTCTTGTTCCTGTTCCCCAGACTCAAGCTGATAGACAGCCAGAGCCTGGAAGCAATAATGACTCATTATTTAAACATTATCATGTCAATAATAATCATACCCTCTTTCTTGGGGCTCAAGCACTAATATAAAGACTTTTTTTCTTTTAAAGACTCACAACCAGAAATACTGTGAAATTTCAGAATGTTAAGAATAAAAAGAATATCCTAAAAATGTCCCAATAGTGTTAACATAAAATATAGGACAGCTAGTTAACATTGGAATTCAAATAGACAATAAGTAATTTTTTAGAATAAGTATGTTTCTAGAATTTCCTTGTTTATCTGAAATGCAAACTTAGTTGTATATCCTATATTTTTACTTGATAGATGTGGCAATGCTGTTTTTCAGAGTAAAACCAGATCACCCAAACATCCCATCAAGTAGTAGTGGATGGTAATAGGCAATTTGACTGTTGTTTTCAAAATTCGGAGACATTAAAATTTTCAACCTATAGTCCCAACCTATCCAAGATATCAATGAAGGGATAAATGAAAACTTTTTAAGACTTTCAAGGGTCTAGAAAAAATGACCTCTCAGAAAGTTATCCAGTAGGCATCCCAATAAAGCTGGCAAGTAAACCAAAGAAGACAGAGTAAATAAAATATGAAAATATATGAAATACATGAAATATATGAAAATATATGAAAAATATGAAATATATGAAAGTATATGAAATATATGAATAATACAAAAAATATGAAAAATATGGAAAATATGCAATATATGAAAGTATATGAAATATATGAAAAATATGAAATATATGAAATATATGAAAGTATATGAAATATATGAATAATGTGAAAAATATGAAGTATATGAAATATATGAATAATATGAAATATATGAAAAATATGAAAGTATATGAAAGTATATGACACATATGAAAGTATATGAAATATATGAAAAAAAAGGAAAAATATGAAATATATGAAAGTATACGAAATATATGAATAATATGAAATATATGAAAAATATGAAATATATGAAAGTATATGAAATATATGAAAAATATGAAATATATGAATGTATATGAAATATATGAATAATATGAAAAATATGAAATATATAAAAGTACATGAAATATATGAATAATATGAAAATATATGAAAAATAAGAAATATATGAAAGTATATGAAATATATGAAATATATGAATAATATGAAAAAAATGAAATATATGAACAATATGAAAAATGTGAAATATATGAAGAATATGAAAAATATGAAATATATGAAAAATATGAATGTACACGAAATATATGAAATCTATGAATAATATGAAAATATATCAAAAATATTAAATATATGAAAGTATATGAAATATATGAAACATATGAAATATATGAAACATATGAAAAAATGAAATATATGAATAATATGAAAAATATGAAATATATGAAGAATATGAAATATATGAAGAATATGAAAATATGAAATATATGATAGTATATGAAAAATATGAAATATATGAAATTTATGAAAGTATATGAAATATATGAAGAATATGAAAACTTGAGAAAAATATGAAATATGTGAAGAATAAGAAAACATGTGAAAAATATGAAAATATGAAAATATATGAAAAACATGAAATATATGAAAGTATATGAAATATATGAAAGTATATGAAATATATGAATAATATGAAAAATATGAAATGTATGAAATAAAGAAATAATATGAACATATATGAAAGATATGTAATACATTAAAGTATATGAAATATATGAGTATATATGAAATATATGAAAATATATGAAAAATATGAAATATATATGATAAATATATGAAAAATATGAAATATATGAAAGTATATGAATAATATGAAATATATGAAATATATGGGAAAAAATCAGAAAATAAAGAGAAACTTTCCTGCCTTCATGGAGCTTACATTCAGGTGAAGAGATGAAAAGCCACTATGCTATAAAGTGATATGTGTTGGTGTAATAAATAAAGGAGAGGAGGAAATAGGAAGTGTTGTAGACTGCTGGAACTTTAGGAATGGTGTTTGGAACATCCTCACTGAGGATGTCTCCTCAGTCTAATGAGGGGACATGACTGTCTCCTCAGTCATTGTCTGCGATGGAATGGATTTGGGGAATCAGTCAAACTGTCCACTGTACCCGCAGAATGTACAGTCCAGGTAAAACAGGAGACAGGTGGCTCTGGGGGATAGGTCTCCTGGGACAAAAGGAGACGTTGTAGAATATCTGTTGTCATAGAAAATTTAAAAATACTGTGAGAATTCGAAGAAACAAAAACAAGTATAAGGAGAAAGTTAACTTCACAGAATACCACTTGACTCCTCGGTGAATAATGCTTACAAAGTCACAATGATGTAAAACTTTCTTATTAGTTTACAAATTTTAAAATATACTGATTGAGAAAGCATGGAAGATGTAATTTTAATTATAGAACCAAATGTAAATGTTATCACCTGGAATTCTCTACGATTGGAATGCCAGAAAAGGAAGACAGCAGAGCTAAAGATGAGTCTAAGAGCACCAGTGTTCTCTTTAAACCCAAGGGGATGTTAAGAGACTGACTATAATTGGTGTATGTTTACTGCCTAAAATTTCAAAGATAGCCAAACAATAGAGAAACATATATGTGTTATAATTACACAGGGAAATTGGGGAAGATAGATGTGAGGTGATATAAGTGAGCTGAATCTTATAGCAGCAACTTGAATATCTAAAATGGACAAATTCAGACATTGTATATAAACTCACATTTACTGTAGAATCATAGAAGAAATACAGAATTTTGATGTAGCTAAAGAATAAACAAGTTATAGAGTTAGTGGGCTGATTTTGGGGAGTTAAGACAGGGTGGGAGTGAAGAACAGAGTATTATTTTCATTATTAGTCCTTTCAGACAAATTTGACTTTTGAACTATGTGTGTGCATTACACTGAATTTTAAAATATCTGGTTTCCACTCTACAAAAATTTCTTTCTGTACTCCTGAAAGTGATATGCTTTCACTATGGAAAATTTAGAAACTATATAAAACTTCTCCAGGATTTAGACGTAACTATTAAAATATTGGCCCATTTTCTTCTAGTCTTTTGAGATCAATTACATTTACACACATTTGTGATTATGTGGAGTAAGGATACGACTTGATGTATTCAAATTTGTGAATCTGAACTGATTAACTTAGATTCCATGGATAATTTGTAACATTTAAAATCTCCCTTATGATTTCAAATGAAACCAAAATAAACATGATATTAAAGTCTTTCTGCAAAGAGACCTTTGGCATTAAGCAATAGCAGTAAAATTAGCCTATTTACCAATGTGACTAGACCCCAACAATCTAAGGGTAAGTTCATTCTGATGTTAATCAGGCAGTGAGAGCTATGACTTGCCAGGCAAAATTAAATGAAAGATTTGTTTCATAACTGGACAATTACATCAGTTCAGTTCAGTTCACTCAGTCGTGTCCGACTCTTTGCAACCCCATGGACCACAGCATGCCAGGCCTCCCTGTCCATCACCAACTCTTGGAGTCTACCCAAACCCATGTCCTTTGAGTCGGTGATGCCATCCAACCATCTCATCCTCTGCCATCCCCCTCACCTCCTGCCCTCAATCTTTCCCAGCATCAAGGTCTTTTCAAATGAGTCAACTCTTTGCATCAGATGGCCAAAGTATTGGAGTTTCAGCTTCAGCATCAGTCCTTCCAATGAATACTCAATGAACACTTCAATGAACACTTCAAAAGATCTCCTTTAGGATGGACTGGTTAGATCTCCTTGCAGTCCAAGGGACTCTCAAGAGTCTTCTCCAACACCACAGTTCAAAAGCATCAATTCTTTGGCATTCAACTTTCTTTATAGTCCAACTCTGACATCCATACATGACTACTGGAAAAACAATAACCTTGACTAGATGGACATTTGTTGGTAAAGTGTTGTCTCTGCTTTTTAATATGCTCTCTAGGTTGGTCATAACTTTGCTTCCAAGAAGTAAGTGTCTTTTAACTTCATGGCTGCAGTCACCATCTGCAGTGATTTTGGTGCCCCCACCAAAAAAGTCACCCACTGTTTCCACTGTTTACCCATCTATTTCCCATGAAGTGATGGGACCGGATGCCATGATCTTAGTTTTCTGAATGTTGAATTTTAAGCCAAATTTTTCACTCTCCTCTTTCACTTTCATCAGGAGGCTCTTTAGTTTCTCTTTGCTTTCTACCATAAGGGTGGTGTCTCATCTGTGTATCTGAGGTTATTGATATTTCTCCCCGGCAGTCTTGATTCCAGCTTGTGCTTCTTCCAGCCCAGCGTTTCTCACGATGTACTCGGCATATAAGTTAAATAAGCAGGGTGACAATATACAGTCTTGACGTACTCCTTTTCCTATTTGGAACCAGTCTGTTGTTCCATGTCCAGTTCGAACTGTTGCTTCCTGACCTGCCTACAGATTTCTCAAGAGGCAGTTCAGGTGGTCTAGTATTCTCATCTCTTTCAGAATTTCCCACAGTTTCTTGTGATCCACACAGTCAAAGGCTATGGCATAGTCAATAAAGCAGAAATAGATGCTTTTCTGGAACTCTCTCGCTTTTTCAATGATCCAGCAGATGTTGGCAATCTGATCTTTGATTCCTCTGCCTTTTCTAAAACCAGCTTGAACATCTGGAAGTTCACAGTTCACATATTGCTGTAGCCTGGCTTGGAGAATTTTGAGCATTTCATTATTAGCGTGTGAGATGAGTGCAATTGTGCAGTAGTTTGAGCATTCTTTGGCATTGTCTTTCTTCGGAATTAGAATGAAATTTGACCTTTTCCAGTCCTGTGACCACTGCTGAGTTTTCCAAATTTGCTAGCATATTGAGTGCAGCACTTTAACAGCATCATCTTTTAGGATTTGAAATAGCTCAACTGGAATTCCATCACCTCTGCTAGCTTTGTTTGTAGTGATGCTTCCTAAGGCCCACTTGAACTCACATTCCAGGATGTCTGGCTCTAGGTGAATGATCACACCATTGTGATTATTTGGGCCATGAAGATCTTTTTTGTACAGTTCTTCTGTGTATTCTTGCCACCTGTTCTTAATGTCTTCTGCTTCTGTTAGATCCATACAATTTCTGTCCTTTATTGAGCTCATCTATGCATGAAATGTTCCCTTTGTATGTCTAATTTTCTTGAAGAGATCTCTAGTCTTTCCCATTCTATTGTTTTCCTCTATTTCTTTGCACTGATCACTGAGGAAGGCTTTCTTTTTTTCTTTTTTTCTTTTTCATTTATTTTTATTAGTTGGACGCTAATTACTTACAATATTGTAGTGAGTTTTGTCATATATTGACGTGAATCAGCCGTGGATTTACATGTATTCCCCATCCCGATCCCCCCTCCCACCTCCCTCCCCACCCCATCCCTCTGGGTCTTCCCAGTGCACCAGGCCCAAGCACTTGTCTCATGCATCCAGCCTGGGCTGGTGATCTGTTTCACCCTCGATAATATACATGTTTCGATGCTGTTCTCTCAAAACATCCCACCCTCGCCTTCTCCCACAGAGTCCAAAAGTCTGTTCTGTACATCTCTGTCTCCTTTTCTGTTTTGCATATAAGGTTATCATTATCATCTTTCTAAATTCCATGTATATGCGTTAGTATGCTGTATTGGTCTTTATCTTTCTGGCTTACTTCACTTTGTATAATGGGCTCCAGTTTCATCCATCTCATTAGAACTGATTCAAATGAATTCTTTTTAATGGCTGAGTAACATTCCATGGTGTATATGTACCACAGCTTCCTTATCCATTCGTCTGCTGATGGGCATCTAGGTTGCTTCCACGTCCTGGCTATTATAAACAGTGCTGTGATGAACATTGGGGTACACGTGTCCCTTTCAGATCTGGTTTTGAGGAAGGCTTTCTTATCTGTCCTTGCTATTCTTTGGAACTCTGCATTCAAATGGGTATATCTTTCCTTTTCTCCTTTGCTTTTCGCTTCCCTTCTTTGCACAGCTATTTGTAAGGCCTCCTCAGACAGCCATTTTGCCTTTTTGCATTTCTTTTCCTGGGGGATGATCTTAATCCCGTCTCCTGTATAATGTCATGAACCTCCGTCCATAGTTCATCAGGCACTCTATCTATCAGATCTAGTCCCTTAAATCTATTTCTCACTTCCACTGTATAGTCATAAGGGATTTGATTTAGGTCATAGCTGAATGGTCTAGTGTTTTTCCCCACTCTCTTCAATTTAAGTCTGAATTTGGCAATAAGGAGTTCATGATCTGAGCCACAGTCAGCTCCCAATCTTGTTTTTGCTGACTGTATAAAACTTCTCCTTCTTTGGCTGCAAAGAATATAATCAATCTGATTTCATTGTTGGTCATCTGGTGATGTCCATGTGTAGAGTCTTCACTTGTGTTCTTGGAAGAGGGTGTTTGCTATGACCAGTGCATTCTCTTGGCAGAACTCTATTAGCCTTTGCCCTGCTTCATTATGTACTCCAAGGCCTAATTTGCCTGTTACTCTGGGTGTTTTATTTTCTTCCTACTTTTGCATTCAAGTCCCCTATAATGAAAAGGACATCTTTGTTGGGTGTTAGTTCCAAACGATCTTGTAGGTCTTCATAGAACCATTCACCTTCAGCTTCTTCAGCATTACTAGTCAGGACGTAGACTTGGATTACCATGATATTGAATGGTTTGCTTTGGAAATGAACAGAGATCATTCTGTCTTTTTTGAGATTGCATCCAAGTACTGCTCTTTTGCTGACTATGATGGCTACTCCATTTCTTCTAAGGGATTCTTGCCCACAGTAGTAGATATAATGGTCATTTGAGTTAAATTCACCCATTCCAGTCCATTTTAGTTCACTGATTCCTAAAATCTCAATGTTCACTCTTGCCATCTCCTGTTTGACCACTTCCAATTCATGGACCTAACATTCCAGGTTCCTATGCAATACTGCTCTTTACAGCATTGGATCTTGCTTTATCATCAGTCACATCCACAACTGGGTGTTATTTTTGCTTTGGCTCCATCCCTTCATTCTTTCTGGAGTTATTTCTCCACTGATCTGCAGTAGCATACTGGACACCTACCGACCTGGGCAGCTCATCTTTCAGTGTCCTATCTTTTTGCCTTTTCATACTGTTCATGGGATTCTCAAGGCAAGAATACTGAAGTGGTTTGTCATTCCCTTCTCCAGTGAACCACATTTTGTCAGAACTCTCCACCATGACTCGTCTATCTTGGGTGACATGGCTTAGTTTAATTGAGTTAGACAAGTTTGTGGTCCATTGTGATTAGATTGGTTAGTTTTCTGTGATTGTGGTTTCAGTCTGTCTGCCCTCTGATCCCCTACTTAGCGCCTACCATCTTCCTGGGGTTTCTCTTACCTTGGACATAGGGTATCTCCTCTCGGCCGCTCGCCACTCCAGCACCATCACCACTTTCTGCTCATAGATACCTTATATAATAAGGCATGGTATTCAGATCCTGCCTTCCTCACTGACCTTGCCTTCCATTCTTCCCAGTCTTTGCTCAGTGCCCAAGCCCCTGGGATCTAGCTCTCCATCATAGAATGTACCAGGCTTCTCTCCCTGCTTTGTGCTTGCTGCATGCATTCCCTGATGCATGCACTTGGGTTGCTCTTTGCAAGCTATTTAGCCTGAACAAGTATTACAAGTCCATTAGGTCTCAGCCTAGATCCTTTCTCCCCTGTGATGCTTACCTAATTCCTTCATGGATATCATACAGCCTCTTCCCTTGGGCAACCACCAAACTTTCTCCATATGCTATGAATAGTGCATATGAAGTATGAGTTACAGAGCTAAAAGAATGTGTTATGGGGTCAGACTGCCTGAGCTTGGCTCTCAGCTCCATATCTAACTGGAAAAGTCACTAAAATAATGGGAGCCTCATTTTGTTGTTGTTGTTAAGTTGCTAAATCATATCTGACTCTTTGTGACCCCATGGACTGGAGCATGTGAGGCTCTTCTGTCCTACACTATGTACTGGAGTTTGCTCAAAGTCATATCGTGATACCTTACCATCTCATCCTCTGCTGCCTCCTTCTCCTTTTGCCTTCAATTTTCCCCAGCATTGGAGTCTTTTCCAGTGAGGTGGCTCTTTGCAAAAGCTGGCCAAAGAATTGGAGCTATAGCTTTAGCATCAGTCCTTCCAATGAATATTCAGGGTTGATTTCCTTTAGGATTGATTGGTTGGATCTCCTTGCATTCCAAGGGACTCTCAAGAGTCTTCTCCAACACCAGAGTTCAAAAGTATCAGTTCTTTGATGCTTAGTGTTTTTAATGGACCAACTCTCACATCCATATCTGACTACTGGAAAAACTATAGCTTTGACTAGATGGACCTTTGCCAGCAAAGTGATGTCTCTTTTTAATACCTGTCTAAGTTTGTCATAGCTTTTCTTCCAAGTGGCAAGAATCTTTTAATTGCATGGCTGCAGTCACCATCCACAGTGATTTTGGAGCCCAAGAAAATAAATTTTGTCACTGCTTCTACTTTTTCCCTTCTCAGGGCTCAGTTTTCTCATCTGTAAAATGGTATTATTAATAATATCTACCTCATTGGCTGTGGGAAAGATTACAAACTACAGAGAAGGTACTTGGCACAGTGCCTGGACTATGGTAAGTGCTCAGAAACATCTGGCATTATTTGTTGCTACTGTTGTAATGATTGACTTGCATGGCTAGCCACTGAATTAAGGGACTATAACTTTTCATCTTTACATACTCTGCACCACTGTAGAACTTGGCATCGTGTCCTTGAAAGTTTGACTAAATGAATGGATAAATGAATGCTTTAGAGAGTAAATTCAGTTACCTTTTTATAATTATCATTTTTCAGGATAGTAGTTCCAAGAATGGGCCTCAAAGTCATGCAAAAACCAATAAGTATTATTAATTCAAGGAGCCAATATTTTTCTTATTAAAATAAAGAGTCACTTCCTGAATACATTAATTGTATTATCAGGCCTGAGAAAGATTAATCTAAAAGCTATGAGGTCTCTCAGCAATGCAGGACCTTGTCTGTTTCCTATAAGATTTCTCACCATCATAGAGATGACAGTACTTCTGATCTACAGAGATTGAGGACTAATGGGATAATGCATTTCATGAAGGATTCCTAACCACAATATGAGTGGGAGCAACATTAAAGCACGTTTTTATTATCTTGTGAAATATTATCTTGTGAATTCATGTTTTCTATTTGATTGCTTTTCTCCCCCTCGAGAGAATTGTGGTTCCACTCAAGCCCAGGCACATGCAATGCCTTTGGAGTTGAGCAGTGCTGACTCGTGTCCTCGGGGACTGTAAGTACTAAGGCTGATGCTGTTCTATGCACCACCCTGGAACCAAGACTCCGCCATCAGAATGAGACGATGCCTTACTCCACCTGAAAGAGAATGGGATTCTATTGGCATTTTGCAAGTCTGAGTTCAAGCCAGACACTCTGGCAGTTATTTGGGAGAATAATATTTGTCCTGCTTATCTGCAAAGGCTGCTGGAAGACTCTAGTGAGCGATTTTATAGAGTACAAAGTGATCTACAAATACAAGCATTTTTATTATGATTAAAAACACATCTCATCTTCTACTGGAAACTCTAGATAAAGGAATGTTGGTATGATAAAGAGCTAGAGCTAAAGGGGGAAAAGTGCTAAAAATCTAATTACCATATATGGCATTAAGAGAGTTATTACTTGAATCAATGATAGGGGCCCTATGTTTAAAGTCTTTCAGTTATACTGACATCAACCATCTTTGCCTATCAGGATTTGCTTATTTCTGCCGACGAAGAACTACCAAACCAGTGAGGCCTAACTGACATGTGATTAATATGGACTCTGTTAATTGTATGGTTGAGTTTTATGCATGAAGCTGTATCCCTGATTTTTCTCCCTTAATTTCCTTCTGTTTAACTGTTGGTTGTAAAACAGTTTTAAATATATCTGCTGAGCATGAGTGCAAGTTTTGCAACTTGAAAAGTGCCTGAGTCAGTTTGGGCATTTCATGTAGTAAAACAGACTTGGGGGAACTCATAGGCTGTGAGATGGATTGCCGCTTGGCTTCCACTCCCAACCCTGCTGGCTCTTTCCTGCAGCTGCTCACTGGCACTGAATCTTATCTGTTATCATTAAGCACATGCATAGCGTCAATAGTGACAAAAGGCTTAATCACTTTCTTTTTGCCAGCCCATCTGATGGCCCTCTTCAACCTCTTTCTGGACAGATGAAGATGACGACAGCTGCCAGTCTGGTCTTCTCAGCAATCATTTACTCTGCCTGTTAGTGACACCTGATTTCCTTTTGGGACCCTACCCTTCCTCCTACACTTTGCCTGCTCATATTCTCTGTGGTTCAAGTAGACCTGATCTCATTTCCCTTGGTCCAGTGCAAGTCTTACACAAATAGAATCTCAATGATTGGTTTAAGGATGGTCATGCGACCCAAGCTGAGCCAGTGAGAGGCACCCCTGGGACCCAGGTGGCACTAGTGGTGAAGAACCCCCCTGCCAAAGCAGGAGATGCGAGACACAGGCCGCAGGTTCTGTGCGTCGGTTAGACAGATCCCCTGGAGGAGGGAATGGCAGCCCAATCCAGTATTCTCGCCTGGAAGATCCCACAGACAGAGGAGCCTGGCGGGCCATAGTCCATCGGGTCACAAAAACTCGCGCACGACAGAGGCGGCTTAACAGACACACACGTGGGGAAAGAACAGCTCTCTCTTTCCATTAAGCCTAGAGTTTCTGGTCTCTTTGTCACAAACAAAGGAGAGTTCAGGCAAGAATGCAGACAGAGGAAAGGAGAGCCAAGAGATGGAGAGAGATAAACTCTGCAGGCCTTGTTTGAATATGTGGGTTTGGTCATACGTGAAGACAAACCTGATCCTGTGCTTTGCCATTATATGAGCCAGTTTGAATAGATTTTTGTCACTTGTAACATAGAGTCTTGACTCAAATGATGCTGCTGATAACCATACCTTCTGCCTCAGCATTTATGTTCAGATCCTTAAGAAAAATGAGAACGAGACAGAAAGAAGTCAGTCTGCAGGAAATAAGATTCAGTGTTTTAGAAATACTTATACTTTTTTTTTTTTTTTCAAGCTGCGAGGCATGTGAGATCTTAGCTCTCCATCCAGAGATTGAAGCTGTGCCCCCTGCAGTGGAGTGCAGAGTCCTGACCACTGCACCACCACAACAGTCCCAGAGATACATATACATTAAAATATGTATATATTTCCTCCCGTAGAGAAAGTGCTTGGGTCCATCAGACACTTTCCGTTATTTTATTGGAGTGGCCTGATTAAAGTGATTCTGTGACATCTTGCTGGTTGGAGAATGGCTTCATTCACTGGAGGAGACCCTGCAGTTCATTCATTCATTCAATGATGGGTGTCTACTTGTGTGAGGCGATAAAGATATGTCAGGTAAACAAGATCTCTGTTTACCTAGCAGAGATTACAATCTAATAGATTTTAGTGAATCAAGAATCCAGGATACATAGATATAGAGAAAAATTAACAGATTTTCATAATACCCTTTATTGATGGGTAGGACCACCTGAGGATAGATCCTATGACTTTCAAGGTATGTTCATAATATTATTACAGAAATATTCATGCTTTGATGTTTGTTTTACTCTATAATGACCCTCAGGTCTTTTAGTTTTTATTCTTAAAAAGGAAAAATTTTATTGAAAAGGAAATTGAGGCAGCTCAACAATACGAAGATTGGAAGGACTGAAAAATACGCCCCCCACACCCCAAGCCCCATTAATCCTATTACTATAAAACAACTGACTTTCTTTGGGGCTACTAAGATTTTTGCAGATTTTGGGAACCTTTACTCCAGTGAGCTACAAACACTTTATATGGTTGAGTGCATTTTATTTTCCCCAGCTCTGCTGATTGTATCAGAGGCCAGAGTTATATTTCCCAATTCACAGAGGGGATAACTAATGGAGAGAAGGCTAGAGTTGTCTGAGGTATCACAGTTGGAGATTGAGACAGATACTGATCCACTCTGGTCCTTATGAGATCTTTCAATGACCCTCTCTCCACTCTCAACCTTGATTCACCATTCCCCAAATATGGAATCCCCAAAGGCATTCCATGCCTTTATCACCACTGTTCTTTATCCTGGACTGTTTGTACCTCTGTGTCCCTTCCTCTTCTGAATTTTCACCTCTAGCTGTCCTTCCAGACCTCAAGAAAAAGCCTTCTCTTTTCATAAAGCTCTCTGAGATCTTTCCTAGATAGAATCAATTTCCTTATATTCTCATTATATTTGATTTATTCCTGCAGCTTTTTTTCAAGCTTAGTCTAATATTTATTTACATACTTCTCTCTCCTGATGGCATGTAAACTCATTTAGACAAGGAAAGCTGCCTGGCTCCTTCTTGTGACTCTGACTGGGTGTGCTGCTTTGAAAGAGAATTAAATAAGTATTTGCTGAATGAATGATGTGTGGGTTTTTTCAAAGATTAAAAATGAGGCTAAATACCTCCTGCTTTCTCTCAGCTGAGTCTTGCAGAGGCTGTTCCCTTTCTAGAATGTGTGCTTCCATTCCCCTTACTTCTGCCACTGGCTAGTTTACAGCCCACACTAAGAAATACATTTTATAGTTAACTCATTATAAACATATCATGAAATATTAATCTTTGCTACCTGAAATATGTTCTGATCTATACTCTATTACTCTATTCTGTTTCCTTCTATCCTTTTCTCTTCTACTGTGCTATTGTCCAGCCTATTATTTCATTTCAAAAGACATTGGTTGTGGCACACTATTTAATTTCCTTAACCTAATTAGAGTTTACAAGAAGCATTGGCCTAGTTGATTCCTACTTATCTTTCAGATCTCTGTTCACAAGTTACTTCTTCAGGAAAGTCTCCTGACCTCCCAGGCTAGATTGAGCCTCTGCTAGAGCCCCCTCTTCTTCAGAGAATTTAACCATGTCTTCTTGTGTAATTGTTTGGCTGTCTTTTTTCCCCATTAAACTCCAAGCTTCATGAGGGTGGGGCTTCTTTATTTTTTATCATCATATTCTCAGTGCCTAGTACAGTGCCTGGGACCCACCGATGCACATTAAAATTTTGTTGAATAAATTACCTGGGTATTTTTAAATTGATGGATGAGAGACTCTCATAGTCACATTTGCGCATTAAGTAGATCTCCTAGGCTACATGCATTTCTTTGTTCAAAGGACAGATGAAGTTGAAGTTGAAAAATATGAAATATATGCAAGTATATGAAATATATGAAAATATATGAAATATATGAAGAATATGAAAACTTGAGAAAAATATGAAATATATTTTTATGAAAAAATGAAATATATGAAGAATATGAAAAATATGAAATATATGAAGAATATGAAAAATATGAAATATATGAAAGTATATGAAATATATGAAGTATATGAATAATATGAAAAATATGAAATATATGAAAGTACATGAAATATATGAATAATATGAAAATATATGAAATATATGAAAGTATATGAAAACTTGAGAAAAATATGTAATATATGAAATATATGAAGAATATGAAAACATGTGAAATATATGAAAACATGAATATATATGAAAAACATGAAATATATGAAAGTATATGAAATATTTGAAAATAAATGTAGAATATGAAAACATGAAAAAATATGAAATATATGAAATATACCAATAAAATGAAAATATATGAAAGATATATAATATATTAAAGTATATGAAATATATGAATATATATGAACTATATGAAAATATATGAACAATATGAAATATAAATGATAAATAATTGAAAAATATGAAATATATGAAAATATGTGAAATATATGGAAAATATGAAATATATGAAATATATGGGAAAAAAACAGAAAATAAAGAGAAACTTTCCTGCCTTCATGGAACTTACATTCAGGTGAAGAGATGAAAAGCCACTATGCTATAAAGTGATGTGTTGCTGTAATAAATAAAGTAGAGGAGGAAATAGGAAGTGTTGTAGACTGCTGGAACTTTAGGAATGGTGTTTGGAACATCCTCACTGAGGATGTCTCCTCAGTCTAATGAGGGGACATGACTGTCTCCTCAGTCATTGTCTGCGATGGAATGGATTTGTGGAATAAGTCAAACTGTCCACTGTACCCGCAGAATTTATAGTCCAGGTAAAACAGGAGACAGGTGGCTCTGGGGAAGAGGTCTGGGACAAAAGGAGACGTTGTAGAGTATCTTTTGTCATGGAAAATTTAAAAATACTGTGAGAATTCGAAGAAACAAAAACAAGTATAAGGAGAAAGTTAACTTCACAGAATACCACTTGACTCCTCGGTGAATAATGCTTACAAAGTCACAATGATGTAAAACTTTCTTATTAGTTTACAAATTTTAAAATATACTGATTGAGAAAGCATGGAAGATGTAATTTTAATTATAGAACCAAATGTAAATGAATTTTCATTTCCAATAGTTCTACAGATTTGTTTAAAAGAAAGAAAACTCACATTTAACATTTGGAAAGAAAAGTGATTAGATCAAATCACTGGGGTAAGGCCCTTCAGTAATGGCGATCAGGATAGCAACCCATGTGAGCCTGGCTGCTGTATCCCAGGTAGAAGAAAAGACTTTCTTTAGAGGCATGAGGCCTCCCCCCTAAAGAGACTATGTAAAATAGTATGAAGACACACACAGAGTCACACCTCCACACAGACATATTCCTTCCCCTGCCCCCTGCCACACTCGTTTCTCTTTCTCTCTCTTTAGCCAAACCTTTCTTTTTCCCTGGGTGCCTGCATTTGTGCTCAGTTGTGCTGACTCTTTGGGACTGCATGGACTGCAGCCTGCCAGGCTCCTCTGCCCATGGAATTTTCCAGGCAAGAATACTGGAATGAGTTGCCAATTCACACTCCAGGGTATCTTCTCCAACCAGGAATTTAACCCATGTCTATTGCATCTCCTGCATTGGCAGGCAAATTCTTTACCACTGATCCATGTGGGAAGCCCCTTTTCTTATTCCCTACCTATGGAAAAATTCCCTTTCCCCACTCAGAATCCTCCCTGGGGCGAAGTTGTAGTTTACTATGTATGAGACACTCATAGCATTTTCACAGCCTTTCCAAACTTCACATTTCTCATTGTAAAATAGCTATAAGAGTAGTTCCAGGTTTGCTGGGATATGAATTTTTTTAAAGGATTCATGTGCAGGGTTTTACATGAATCCTTTAATGTTACTTCTCTTCTGTATTAGTTTCCTGTTGTTGCTGTAACAAATAACCACAGACTCAGCTCTCATCGTGAGATGATTTGGGGTACACGGAACTTTTCTTGAGGTGCTCTGCTGAACTTGGTGTTCCTCTAGACTTGGGACATTGTTCTTGGGGAATCTCTGGAGTTGCTTAAAGGAAGTCAGGCCAATTGTTGTGTTTGATGGGGAACGTGGGATGGCTCTGGAGCCAATGCAGGGGAATTGGACCTCATCTCAAGTTGAATTGGGGTACACGCAGCTCTTTCGTGTTGCTGCGTTGACCTCAGGGTCCCTCTAGACTTGTGACAGTGTCCTTGGGGACTCTCTGGAGTTCCATCAAGGAAGTCAAGACTCCTATCGTGTTTGATGTGGAACACGAAATTTCTCTGCATGCAATGCTGGGGAATTGGGCCTCATCTCACAGCAAAGGGAAGTTTCATGGTTATTCTCGAGTTGTGGTGGGAGCCTGGGGTATATTCTCAAGTTACGACGGGGATGGTCCTTCAAAACTCGTGTTTCTTCAGTCACGTCAGGACTCCTGTCTAGTTGCAAGGGACACTTCGGGATTCTCCTCGAGGCTTGTCAGGGCAATAGGGGCGCCTTTGATGTGAGGTGGGAGACCCAGGGACCCTTTCCAGTTTCCACAGGGATATTGGGATTCATATCAATTTTCAAGAGGAGTCAGGCATCGTGTCCTTTTGAAGCATTGAACTTGATGTTCCTCTCGAGTTGTCAAAGGTATGTGAGGCTCAGCCTGCATTCAAGTCACTGCGGGGACATCCGGCCTTATTTCAAGTCAGGGCATCTCGGTGTCCATTCCACGTGAGGCAGCAAACTCAGGTTTCCTCTCACATACCTATAGTTGAGAGAAGCCTCCTCGTGAGGTGCTTGTGCAAAGTTGGCATTCCTCTTGAGTCGAAGCCAGGGAATCTGCTCTCATCTCGAGATGATTTTGGTTACACGGAGCTTATCTCAAGTTGCTCTGCTGAACTTGGTGTTCTTCTAGACTTTGAACGGTATTCTCGGGGAATCTCTGGAGTTGTTTAAAGAATGTCAAGCCACTTTTTGCGTTTTATGGGGAATGCGAGATTGCTCTGAAGCCAATGCAGGGCAATCGGGCCTCATCTCGGGTTGATTTGTGGTACATGGAGCGCTTTCGTGTTGCTGCAGTGACTCAGGGCCCCTCTAGCCTTGTGACAGTGCTCTTGGGGACTCTCTGGAGTTCCATCAAGGAAGTCAAGGATCCTTTCATGTCTGATGTGGAACACAGAAATGCTTTGCATGCAATCCAGGGGAATCGGGCCTCATCTCATGGCAAGGGGTTAGTCTCATTGTTTTTCTCGAGTTGCGACGGGAACCTGGGGTATATTCTCGAGTTACGAAGGGGATGGCCCTTCAAAACTCGTGTTTGTTCAGCAAAGTCAGGACTCCTTTTTAGTTGTGAAGGACACCTCGGGTTTCTTCTTGAGGCTTGGCAGGGCAACAGGAATGCCTTTTGAGGTAAAGCATGAGACCCAGGGTCCCTTTGCAGTTGCCACAGGGATATTAGTATTCCTAACAATTTTCAAGAGGAGTCAGGCATCATCTCCTTTTGAGGAATTGAACTCCGCGTTCCTCTTGAGGTGTCAAAGGGATGTGAGGCCTCCTGTGGAGATGACTCGGGGAACAAGGGCTTTCTCTTGGGTCTCCACAGGGGATTCAGGCATCCCTTCATCTTATGAGATGAAACACGAGCCTGCAATCAAGTCACGGCAGGGATATTCGGCCTTATTTTGAGTCATGGCATCTCGGTGTCCATTCCCCTTGAAGCAGCAAACTCGGGGTCCCGCTCACCTACTTATAGCTGAGAGAAGCCTCCTCTTGAGGTGCTTGTGGAAAATTGGCATTCATCTTGAGTCAAAGTCAGGGAATTCACTGTCATCTCGAGATGATTTGGGGTACACCGAGCTTTCCTCCAGTTGCTGTGCTGAAATTGGTGTTCTTCTAGACTTGGGACGGTGTTCTCGGGGAATTTCTGGAGTTGTCTAAAGGAAGTCAAGTCACTTGTCATGTTTGATGGGGAACGCGGGATGGCTCTGTAGCCAATGCAGGGGAATCGGGCCTCATCTTGAGTTGATTTGGGGTACACGGAGCTCTTTCATGTTGCTGCTGTGACCACAGCATCCCTCTAGACTTGTGACAGTGTTCTTAAGGGCTCTCTGGAGTTCAATCAAGGAAGTCAAGGCTCCTTTCGTGCTTGATGTGGAACACAGAATTGCTCTGCATGCAATGCAAGGGAAACGGGCCACATCTCGTGGCGAGGGGGAAGTCTCATGGTTTTTCTCGGGTGCGGTGGGAACCTGGGGTATATTCTCGAGTTACGACAGGGATGGGCCTTCAAAATTCGTGTATGTTCAACGATGTCAAGACTCCTGTCTAGTTGCGAGGGACACCTAGGGATTCTCCTTGAGGCTTGGCAGGGCAATAGGACGCCTCTTGAGGTGAGGCAGGAGCCCCAGGGTCCCGTTCCTGTTGCCACAAGGATATTGGGAATCATATCAAGTTTCTAGAGGAGTCAGGCATCGTCTCCTTTTGAAGCATTGAACTCTGCGTACCTCTCGAATTGTCAAAGGGATATGAGGGCTCCTGTCAAGATGAGGCGGGTAAACATGCCTTTCTCTAGTGTCTCCACAGGGGATTCAGACATCCTTTCTTCTCGTGAGATGAAATTCAAGCCTGCATTTAAGTCACTGCCAGGAAATCTGGCCTTATTTCGAATCAGGGCATCTCGATGTCCGTTCTACTTGAGGAAGCACACTTAGGGTCCCTCTCACATATCTATAGCTGAGAGAAGCCTCCTCTTGAGGTGCTTATTGAAAGGTAGCCTTCCTCTTGAGTCAAAGCCAGGGAATCAGCTCTCATCTCGAGTTGATTTGGGGTACACAGAGCTTTTCTTGAGTTTCTGAACTGAACTTAGTGTTCCTCAAACTTGGCTTGGTGTTCTCGGGGTATATCTGGTGTTGCCTAAAGGAAGTAAAGCCACTTGTCATGTTTGACAGGGAAGGCAGGATTCTCTGGAGCCAATGCAGGGGAAATGGAACTCATCTCGAGTTGATTTGTGGTACATGGAGCACCTTTGGGTTGCTACGGTGACCTCAGGGTTCCTCTAGACGTGATAGTGTTCTTGGGGACTCTCTGGAGTTCCATCAAAGAAGTCAAGGCTCCTTTCGTGTTTGATGTGGAACACGGAGTTCCTCTGTACGCAATTCAGGGGAATCAGTCCTCATTTCGCGGCAAGGGGGAAGTCTCGTTTTTTCTTGAGGTGCAGTGGGAACCTGGGGTATTTTCTCGAGTTACGACGGGGATGGCCCTTCAAAACTCATGTTTGTTCAACGACGTCAGGACCCCTGTCTAGTTGCGAGGGACACCTCAGAATCCTCCTCGAGGCTTGGCAGATCAACAGGAACGCCTCTCGAGGGGAGGCGGGAGACCCAGGGTCCCTTTGTAGTTGCCACAGGGATATTGGGATTCCTATCCATTTTCCAGAGGAGTCAGGCTTTGTCTCCTTTTGAAGCATTCAACTCCGCGTGCCTCTTGAGTTGTCAAAGGGATGTGAGCCCTCTTGTCGAGATGACGTGGGGAACTAACGCTTTCTCTAAGGTCTCCACAGGGTATTCAGAAATCCCTTCATTTTTGATATAAAAGATGAGCCTGCATTCAAATCACTGCATACAAATCTGGCTTTATTTCGAGTCAGGTCATCTCTCTGTCCATTTCACTTGAGGCAGCAAACTCAGGGTCCCTCTCACATAACAATAGCTGAGAGAAACCTACCCTTGAGATGCTTGTGGAAAGTTGGCATTCCTCTTGAATTGAAACCAGGGAATCAGCTCTCATCTCATGTTGATTTGGCATTCACGGAGCTCTTTTGGGTTGCTGTGGTGACATCAGGGTCCCTCTAGACTTGTGACAGTGTTCTTAGGGACTCTCTGGATTTCCACCAAGGAAGTCAAGGCCCCTTTCATGTTTGATGTGGAACACGGAATTGCTCTGCACGCAATGCAGGGGAATCGGGCCTCATCACGGCGATGGGGAAGACTCATGGTTTTTCTCAAGTTGCGTCGGGAACATTGGGTGTATTCTCGAGTTACAACGGGAATGGGCCTTCAAAACTCGTGTTTGTTCAGCGACGTCAGGACTCCTGTCTAGTTGTGAGGGACACCTTGGGATTCTCCTCCAGGCTTGGCAGGGCAATAGGGATGCCTCTCGAGGTGAGGCGGGAGACCCAAGTCCCTTTTCAGTTGCCACAGGGATATTGGGATTCCTTTCAATTTTCAAGAGGAGTCAGGCATCATCTCCTGTTGAAGCATTGAACTCCGCCTTTCGCTCAAATTGTCAAATGGATGTGAGGCCTACTGTTGAGGTGAGGCAGGGAACTAGGGCTTTCTTTACGGTCTCCACAGGGGACTCAGACTTCCCATCATCGTGTAAGACCGAAGAACAGCCTGCATTCAAGTCACGGCGGGGAAATCCGGCCTTATTTTGAGTCAGGGCATCTCGGTGTCCATTCCACTTGAGGCAGCAAATTCAGGGTCCCTCTAACATACCTAAAGCTGAGGCAAGCCTCGTCTTGAGGTGCTTGTGGAAAGTTGTCATTCCTCTTGAGTTGAAGCCAGGGAATCAGCTCTCATCTCATTTTGATTTGGGGTACACGGAGCTCTTTCTTGTTGTTGCGGTGGCCTCAGGGTCCCGCTAGACTTGTAACAGTGTTCTTGGGGACTCTCTGGAGTTCCATCAAGGAAGTTAAGGCTCCTTTAATATTTGATGTGGAACACGAAATTGTGCTCCATGCAATACAGGGGAATCACATCTCATCTCATGGCGATGGGGAAGTCTCAGCGTGTCTCTTGAGTTGCTCTGGGAACCTGGAGTATATTCTCGAGTTACGATGGGGATGGCCCTTCAAAACTCATGTTTATTCAGCCATGTCAGGCCTCCTGTCTAGTTGAGAAAGACACCTTGGGATACTCCTCGAGGATTGGCAGGGCAGTAGGGATGCCTCTCGAGGTGAGGCAGGAGACCCCGGGTCCCTATCCAGTTGCCACACGGATATTGGTATTCCTATCAATTTTCCAGACGAGTCAGGCATCATCTCCTTTTGAAGCATTGAACCCAGCGATCCTCTCGAATTTCCAAAGGGATGTGAGGCCTCCTGTCCAGATGAGGCGGGGAACTAGGTCTTTATCTATGGTCTACACTGGGCATTCAGACATCCCTTCATCTTGGGAGATGAAAGACGAGCCTGCATTCAAGTCACTGCAGGGAAAACCAGCCTTATTTCTAGTCAGGGCATCTCTGTGTCCATTCCACTTGAGGCAGCAAACTCAGGGTCCCTCTCACATACCTATAGCTGAGAGAAACCTCCTCTGTGGTGCTTGTAGAAATTTGGCATTCCTCTTGAGTCGAAGCCAGGGAATCAGCTCTCATCTCGAGATGATTTGGGTTCAAGGATCTTTTCTCGAGTTGCTGTACTGAACTTGGAGTTCCTCTAGACTTGGGATGGTGTTCTTGGGGCATCTCTAGAGTTGCCTAAAGAAACTCAAGCCTCTTGTCATGTTTGATGGGAAACGTGGGATGGCTCTGGATCTAAGGCAGGGAAATCGGGCCTCATCTCATGGTGATTTGGGGTACACGGCAGTTTTTCGTGTTCCTGCAGTGACCTCATGGTCCCTTTAGACTTGTTACAGTGTTATGGGGGATTCTCTGGAGTTCCATCAAGGAAGTCAAGGCTCCTTTCGTGTTTGATGTGGAACACGGAATTGCTCTGCATGCAATGCACGGGAATCAGGCCTCATCTTTCATCAAGAGTTTATAAAGCTAAAGAGGTTATAGAGATTTTAATCCATGAAATTATCCCAAGGTTTGGATTGCCATGGAGCTTTCAGAGTGACAATGGTTCTGCCATTGAAGCTGCTGTATCTCAGTGGATGTCTAAAGCTCTAGGAATAAAATATCACTTACACTGTTCCTGTAAATCCAAATCCTCAAGGCAGGTTGAAAAAGACAATGACATTATCAAAAGACATCTGCATTAATTAACTCGAGACACAAGAAAATTGTTTTAAAGTCCTACTCATAACTATAATGAGGAGGGACTGTCCCCTTTTGAATGGATTTGTGGAAAGTCTTTCTAATGCATAGACATTGTTATAGACCCTGAAGCCTTGGACTTAACTTATTATATAACTCAACTCTCAGCTTTTCAACAGGCATTAGCAGAACTCTGGGAGATGACTCCTGACCCAGCTTGAGTCAAGCAAGCCTCTATTTGAGCCAGGAACTGAGGTCCTCATAAAAACATTGGGGTCTGGGGGCCCATCCCTTGAGACCCTCTGGGAAGGCCCTTACCAGGTTATTCTTTCTTCTCCCACAGCTGTCAAAGTGCCAGTAATTGATTTGTGGGTACATCACACTCAAGTTAAGAAGTGGCACCCTGACCAGAACTAAGTGACTTCATTTTATGTCTTTACTTTCTATGCTCTGGCTTTGTACTTTTCAGTTGGGCGTGATAATCTATGTAAGTCTACTTATGCTGACTCCAAAAATCCTGAGTCTGCCGTTTGAACCTCAAGACAATGCTTGGGTTCAGTCTTACGCAGCATTTCACAATGAGTCTAACTTCTGGGTCTGTGGAGAGCTCCCTTCTTCATCAGTGGAAGTCCTCCCATGGTGGACATCTCCACTTCAAGGAAAGGACTTTCTCCAAGTCTGCAAATACCTTCAACAACAATCACATGTGATGCCTCTTCTTAAAATGATGACATCTAAATAGCACTCTGATGGGCTGATGTAACTATAGGCATAATGTGACTTTTCATTTTGATTTTAACTTAGTTTAATGACTATTTTGCCTTACATCTGTAACTGTATAATGGGGTTTTCTAACCATCTAAAAGCTTTTAAGTTACAAATGGTTGTCCAAGCTCCAATGAGTGCCAAAGCCTCCTCCAACTATTACTTGGGGCCCCTGGATCAGAGACCCTCATTATTAGGGTTAGGAGAATATGTTGCCTTAACAATTTAGGGACCACACCCCTAGGCAGCAGAAAGTATTTATGAAATGAAAACAATGCCCCTTTCCCTTGACAACATAATCCTCCTTAGACAAAAGGGGGAAATGAGAAAGTCTATTCCTCAGCAGACTGATAAGAAGTCAAGGGGTCCCCAAAGAGAGAGGGGTTGGGAATTCTCAAAGAGGAAGAAAGGACAAACTTTTTGTCCCTCTACATTACTTAGGATAATATAGAAATAATGTATCCTGCTCAAGGACAGTCTTTGGAGAAAAATCTTTGGGCGAATCCTGTTATCTTAATGTGTGAATTATGGGAGTAGGTCTAGAAAGGTCGTTACAACCTCCAGACATTCTTTTGATTCACTGTAATAACTAATTACCTTGGACGTGTTGCAAGAGAGCATCAAAGGGCAGGCACAATGAAACCATAATCACAGGAACCTAGCCAATCTGATCACAGGACCACAGTCTTGTCTAACTCAATGAAACTAAGCCATGCTGTGTGGGGCCACCCAAGATGGAAGGGTCATGGTGGAGAGGTCTGACAGAATGTGGTCCACTGGAGAAGGGAATGGCAAACCACTTCAGTATTCTTGCCTCGAGAACCCCATGAACAGTATGAAAAGGCAAAATGATAGGATACTGAAAGAGGAACTCCCCAGGTCAGTAGGTGCCCAATATGCTACTGGAGTTCAGTGGAGAAATAACTCCAGAAAGAATGAAGGGATAGAGCCAAAGCCAAAACAATACCCAGTTGTGGATGTGACTGGTGATAGAAGCAATGTCCGATGCGGTAAAGAGCATTATTGCATAGGAACCTGGAATGTTATGTCCATGAATCAAGGCAAATTGTAAGTGGTCAAACAGGAGATTGCAAGAGTGAATGCTGACATTCTAGGAATCAGTGAACTAAAATGAACTAGAATGGGTGAATGTAACTCAGGTGACAATTATATCTACTACTGTGGGCAGGAATCCCTTAGAAGAAATGAAAAGCCATTATGGTCAACAAAAGAGTCTCAAATGCAATACTTGGATGCAACCCCAAAAATGACAGAATTATCTCTGTTCATTTCCAAGGCAAACCATTCAATATCACGGTAATCCAAGCCTATACCCCAACCAGTAAAGCTGAATAAGCTGAAGTTGAATGGTTCTATGCAGATCTACAAGACCTTTTAGAACTAACATCCAAAAAAGACGTACTTTTCATTATAGGGGACGGGGATGCAAAAGTAGGACGTCAAGAAACACCTGGAGTAACTCAAAGGCAAATTTGGCCTTAGAGTACAGAATGAAGCAGGACAAAGGCTAATAGAGTTTTGCCAAGAGAACAAGCTGGTCATAGCAAATGCCCTCTTCCAACAACACAAGAGAAGTATTTACAGATGGATACCACCAGATGGTCAACATTAAAATCAAATTGACTATATTTTTTGCAACCAAAATGGAAAGCTCTAAACAGTCAACAAAAACAAGAATGGTAATGGACTGTGGCTCAGACCATGAACTCCTTTTTGCCAAATTCTGACTTAAATAGAAGAAAGTTGGGAAGACAACCCGACCATTCAAGTATGACCTAAATCAAATACCTTGTGAATATACAGTGGAAGTGAGAAATAGATTTAAGGGACTCGATCCAATATACAGAGTGCCTGATGAACTATGGATGGAGGTTTGTGACATTGCACAGGAAACAGGGATCAAGACTATCCCCATGGAATAGAAATGCAAAAGGTCAAAATGGTTGTCTGAGGAGGCCGTACAAATAGCTTTGAAAAGAAGAGAAGTGAAAAGCAAAGGAGAAAAGGAAACATATTCCCATATAAATGCAGATTTCCAAAGAATACCAAGGAGAGATAAGAAAGCCATCCTCAGAGATCAATGCAAAGAAATAGAGTAAAAGAACAGAATGGGAAAGACTAGAGATCTCTTCAAGAAAATTAGAGATACCAAGGGAACATTTCATGCAAAAATGGGTTTGATAAAAGATAGAAATGCTATGGACCTAACAGAAGTAGAAGATATTATGAAGAGGTGGCAGAATACACGGAAGAACTGTACACAAAGATCTTCATAACCCAGATAACCACAATAGTGTGATCACTCACCTAGAGCCAGACATCCTGGAGTGTGAAGTCAAGTGGGAATTAGAAAGCATCACTATGAACAAAGCTAGTGGAGGTGATGGAATTCCAGTTGAAGTATTTCAAATACTGAAAGATGATGCTGTGAAAGTACTGCACTCATAATGCCAGCAAATTTGGAAAACTCAGCAGTGGCCACAGGACTGGAAAAAGTCAGTTTTCATTCCAATTAGAAAGAAAGGTAATCCCAAAGAATACTCAAAATACCACACAATTATGCTCATCTCACACGCTAGTAAAGTAATTCTCAAAATTCTCTCAGCCAGGCTTCAGCAATACATTAACTGTGAACTTCCAGATGTTCAAGCTGGCTTTAAAAAAGGCAGAGGAACCAGAGATCAAATTGCCAATATCTGCTGGATCATCGAAAAGGCAAGAGAGATCCAGAAAAAAAAACATCTGTTTCTGCTTTATTGACTATGCCAAAGACTTCGACTATGTGGATCACAATAAACTGTGGAAAACTCTGAAGGAGATGGGAATACCAGACCACCTCACCTGCCTCTTGAGAAACCTGTATGCAGTTCAGGAAGCAACAGTTAGAACTGGATATGGACCAACAGACTGGTTCCAAATAGGAAAAGGATTACGTAAAGACTGTACATTGTCACCCTGCTTATTGAACTTATATGCCGAGTACATCATGATAAATGCTGGGCTGGAAGAAGCACAAGCTGGAATTAAGATTGCCAGGAGAAATATCAATAACCTGAGACATGCAGATGACACCACCCTTATGGCAGAAAGTGAAGAAGAACTAAAAAGCCTCTTGATGAAAGTGAAAGATGAGAGTGAAAATGTTGACTTACAGCTCAACATTCAGAAAACTAAGATCATGGCATCAGGTCCCATCACTCCATGGGAAGTCGATGGGGAAGTAGTGGAAGCAGTGTCAGACTTTATCTTTTGGGCTCCAAAATCATAGCAGATGGTGATTGCAGAGATGAAATTAAAAGACACTTACTCCTTGGAAGGAAAGTTATGGCCAACCTAGATAGCATATTAAAAAGCAGAGACACTACTTTGCCAACAAATGTCTGTCTGGGCAAGGCTATGGTTTTTCCAGTGGTCATGTCTGAATGTGAGAATTGGACTGTGAAGAAAGTTGAGAACCGAAGTGTTTATGCTTTTGAACTGTGGTATTAAAGAAGACTTTTGAGAGTCCCTTGGACTGCAAGGACATCCAACCAGTCCATCCTAAAGGAGATCAGTCCTGGGTGTTCATTGGAACGACTGATTCTGAAGCTGAAATTCCAATAAGTTGCCCACCTGGTGCGAAGAGTTGACTCATTGGAAAAGACCCTGATGCTGTGAGGGATTGGGGACAGGAGTAGAAGGGGATGACAGAGGATGAGATGGCTGGATACATCACTGACTTGATGTACATGAGTTCGAGTAAACTCCGGGAGTTGATGACTGACAGGGAGGCTTGGCGTGCTGTGATTCAGGGGGTCCCAAAGAGTCAGACACAACTGAGCTACTGAACGGACCAGAACTGATCTGAATAACCAATTAAAAATAAAGTAAAGTTGCTCAATCATGTCCAACTCTTGGTGGCCCCGTGAACTATAGCCTACCAGGCTCCTCTGTCCATGGGATTTTCCAGGCAAATGTACTGGAGTGGGTGGCCATTTCCATCTCCATGAGATCTTCCTGACCCAGGGATCTAACCTGGGTCTCCAGCATTGCAGACATATGCTTTACCATCTGAGCCATATAATTCCATTGCTAACACTTGCGAGGGGCTACTTTTTCTGCCCTCTTCTGATGCCTATGTCAGAAGCTTTCTCTATCTCCTTTATACTTTAATACAACTTTATTACACAAAATCTCTAAGCAATCAAGCCTCGTCCCTGGCCCTGAATTGAATATTTCTCCTCTGGAGGCCAAGAATTCCAGTGTCTTTGCGTGGTTCAGCAATAACTTTCAAGATCATCCTGGAGATTCTGGCCATGTACCCCAGGAACATGGTCAGATAGGAGGTCACCCTTGAGACTGTGGGTTTTGACCCAGGTGCAGGGTGTTGGAGTGGTGGGAATCCTGGATAATTTGCACATGTGACCCCAGGTAATGGGTCTCGGAAGTAAGGTCACCTTGGAGACTGTGGATATGTTACCCAAGATTCAGGGTTGGGGGATAATGTCACCCTGGAGAATGTAGACTTGTAGCACAAGGGATAAGTTCTTGACTTTGGGGTCTCATGGGAGACTGGATGATTCCACTCAGAAAGTGTGTGGGGAAGGGGTTCACCCTGGAGACTGTAGATATGTGATCTCAGGTACAGGATTTCTGAGGGGGTCACCCTGGAGCCTGTGAATGTGTGATTCCAGGTGCAGGGTCTGCGAGGGAGTCACCATGGAATATGTGTTTGTGTGATTCCAGGTGAGGTCTACAAAGTTTTGACAAACAGGAGGCTGTGGACATGTGACCCCTATTACAGGGTCTTGGAAGGGGTAATGCTTGTGGCCAGGGTCATGGGATGCAAGGTTATATGTCTGGGAGGTGGGGATACCCTGAGAGTATGGAAGTGTGACCCCAGGTACAGGTTATGGGAGTTAGTGCCATCCTGAAAATTGTGGACATTTCACCCGAGGTATGATTTATGGGAGGTGGGGTCACCCTGGAGACTCTGGACATGTAACCCAAATGCAGGATCTGGGAGGTAGACTCACCATGGAAACAGTGGACTTGTGACCCCAGGTACAGAATCTTGAGGGTGGGGTCACCTGGAGGCTGTGGACTTGTGACACCAGGTACAGGTTACAAAGGGGGCCACCCTCGAGACTGTGGACATGTGATCACAGGTGTATGGTATGGCAACTGCGGTAGCCCAGGAGATTGTGGATATATGACAGTAGGTAGAGGGTCTCAGGTATGTCACCATGGAAAGTGTGGACATGTGACCCCAGGTGCAGGTTTGGGTGGGGTCACACTGGAGACTGTGGACGTGTGACCCAAAGTTCAGGGTAGGAAAAGGGTTTCACCCTGCAGACTGTGGATCTATGACCACAGGTACAGGATCTGGAGGTAGTCACTGTGGCGATGGTGGACGTATGAAACCTAGTGCAAGTTCACGGAGAGGGTCACCCTCCAAGACTGTGGACATATGACCCTCGTTTCAGGGTCTGGGTTGAGGTCACTCTGGAAACTATTTGCCATGTGACTTAGGTGCAGGGTTAGGGGATGCATTCACTTTGGAGATTGTGGTCATGTGATCTCAGATGCACCGTTTGGGAGGCAAATCATCTTGGAGACTGGATACGTGACCCTAGATCCAGGGTCTGAATGGGAACCCCCAAGGTGAGATTGTGAATATGTGACTCCAGGTGCAGGGCCTGCGAGGGAGTCACCTTGGAATCTGTGTTTGTGTGACTCCAGGTGGAGGGTCTGGGGAGTGACGACACTCTTGAGACTGTGAACATGTGATCCCATTACAGGGTCTTGGAGGGGGTAACCCTGGCATCCAAGATCATGGGACACCATGTTAGATGTCTGGGCGTGTGGTAACCCTGAGACTATGGAAGTGGGACCCCAGGTACAGTTTCTGGGAGTTGGGGCCAACCTGAGTGACCGTGGATGTTTCACCCTAGGTACAGTTTCTGGGAGGTGGGGTTACCCTGGAGACTCTCGACAAGTGACCCCAAGTGCAGAGTCTGGGAGGGGGACTCACCATGGAAAGAGTGGACTTGTGATCCTAGGTACAGGATCTTAATGGTGGGGTCATCCTGGAATCTGTCGACTTGTGACACCAGGTACAGGTTTAGGAGGGGGGGTCACCCTGGATACTGTGGATGTGTGATCCCACGTGCATGTTATGGGAAGTGGGGAAGCCCAGGAGACTGTATATGTGACACTATGTACAGGGTCTGGGGGATAATACCATGGAGAATATGGACTTGTGATCCCAGGTGCAGGTTCACAATGTTCAGGGTACAAAATGGGTCTCATCAGGCAGACTGTTGAACTGTGACCACAAGTTCAGGATCTGTTGGTGGTCACTGTAGCAATGGTGATCGTGTGAAATCTGGAACAAGTTCAGGGAAGAGGTCACCCGTGAGACAGTGGACATGTGACCTTAGGTGTAGGTACTGGTATGTGGTCACTCTGGAGACAGGGGATGGGGTCACTTTGAAGATTGTGGACATATGACCCTAGATGCACTGATTGGGGAGGCAAGTCATCCTGGATACGGGACTTTTGATCCTAGATGCAAGGTTTGAACTGGGTTCCCCAAGACACTAGGATATCTGAACCCAGGTACAGGGTCTGGGATGGGGGTGACCCAGGAAACTCTGTATATGTGACCTCAGTTACAGTGTCTGGGAGGTACGGGGTCACTCTGGGGACTGCAGGCATTCAATGTCACGGAAATGGTCTGGAAGGGGTGTCACCCTGCAGAATGTGGGTATGTAATCCCAGGTGCAGTGTGTAAAGTGGGGTTCACGCTGGAAACTCTTGACATGTGACTCCAGGTGCAGGATATGGGAGGGCGAACATCCTGGAGATTGTGGATGAGTGTAAATAAGCACAGGGTCTGGCAGGAGAGGGTTACCCTGGAATCTGTGGCCAAGTCACCAAAGGTATAGGGTATGAGAGATGGTGTCACACCGGACACTGAGGACATGTGACCCAATTTACAGAGACCAGGATGGGGGTAAGCACGGAACCTGTGAATCTGTTAGCATATGTGCAGAGTCTGGGAAATGACATCACACAAAATTCTGGGGACGTGAGATGCCAGGTGAATGGTCTGGGAGTGAGTCACCCTGGAGTCAGTTGACGTGTGACCCCGGGTACAGGCATTTATGGGTGGGGAAAGCCTCGAGACTGTGGACATGTGATCCCAGTTATTAGACCTTGAATGTGGTTAAACCCAGGAGATTCTGGACATGTGACCCCAGGTACCGGGTGGGGAAGTTGGGGTCACCCTGGCGACTATGCCAATGTGATCCCGTGTACAGAGTCTGGCGAGGCGTGTCTTCCTGGCCACCATGTATATGTAACCCCAGGTACAGGGTTAGAGACACGGGTCAACCTGGAGACTGGGACAATGTGACCAGAACTACAATATTCTGTGAGGTGTAGCCACCCTGGAGAACACGAAGGTGTGAGACCTGGTGCATGATCTGGGAGGCGTTGCTACCCAGGGGACCATGGATGTGTGACCCTAGGTTCACGGGCTTGGAATTGGTGTCACCCTAGAACCAGTGGGTGTTTGAACCCAGTACAATTGTTTGACATGTGGTGTTACCCTGGGCGCTGTGGACATATGAACCCAGGTGCAAGTTCTGGCGAGTGGGGTCACCGTGAGACTATCTACGTGTGACCCTAGGTACAGGGTTTGGGAGTTGGTGAATGTGCCCATGTGACACCATGTACAGTGTCTAGGAGGGTGTTCAGCCTAGAGACTGTGGGTATGTGTCCCAAGGTACAGTGTCTGGAATGTGGGGTCATGCTAGAATCTGTGGACATGTGGCGCTGGGTGTTGGGGTCAATAGGCCAGCATCTGGAAGACTGTGGTTATGTGAGCCCTGGTACAGTGATTTGAATGAGTCACCTGTGAGACTGGATATGTGGCTCCAAGTGCAGGGTCTATGAGGGAGTCAACCTGGAACCTCTGTTTGTGTGCCTGCAGGTGAAGGTTCTGGGAAGTGATGACACACAGGAGACTGTGGACATGCAAACCACATTACAGAGTCTTGGAGGGTGTAACCCTGTGGGCCAGGGGCAAGGAACAGGCTCAATGTCTATGGAAGACTGACTCCAGGTACAGTTTCAGGGAGTTGGGATCATCCTGAAAACTGTGGAGGTTTAACCCCAGGTAAAATTTCTGGGAGGTGGGATCACACTGGAGACAGGAATGTGACCCCAGGTATGGGGTCTTGAGGGTGGGGCCATCCCGGTGGCTGTGGACTTGTGACACAAGGTACGGGAATGGGATCAGGGTCACCTTGCAGACTGTGAGCGTTTGATCCCAGGTGGGCAACCCACTCCAGTACTCTTGCCTGGAAAATCCCATGGATGGAGGAGCCTGGTAGGCTGCAGTCTATGGGTTCGCTAAGAGTCAGACACGACTGAGTGATTTCACTTTCACTTTTCACTCTCATGCTTTGGAGAAGGAAATGGCAACCCACTCAGTGTTCTTGCCTAGAGAATCCCAGGGATGGGGGAGCCTGGTGGGCTGCCATCTATGGGGTCGCAGAGTTGGACACGACTGGCATGACTTAGCAGCAGCAGCAGCAGCACAGGGCCTGGGGGATGTCACCATGGAGACTATGGACATGTGACCCCAGCTGCAAGTTTGGCAGGGATGACCCTGGAGAATGGCTAGGTGAACCAAGGTTTAGGGTACGAAAAGGTCTCACTCTGCAGACTGTGGACCCTGACCACAGGTACAGGATCTGGTGGTGGTCACTGTGGAGATGGTGCATGTGTGAAGCCTGATAGAAGTTCGAGGAGGGGGTCAATATGGAGATGGTGGAAGTGTGACCCTATGTGCAGGGTCTGGAGTGAGGTCATTCTGGAGACTCTGGCTGTGTGACTAAGGTGCAGGGTTAGGGAATGGGGTCACTTTGCAGAATGTGGACATGTGACTCCACATGCACCGTTTGGGTCATCCTGGAAACTGGACAAGTCACCAAAGTACAGGGTATGAGATATGGTGTCACACTGGAGACTGAGGACATGGGATCCAAATTACAGAATCTGGGAAGGGGATCACCATGGAGACTGTGGATCTGTGACCACAGCTATAGAGTCTGGGAAGTGATATCACACAAGAGACTGTGGATATAGAATGTCAGGTGAAGGGGCTAGGAGGGAGTCACCCCGGAGTCTGTGGGTGTGTGACCACATGTAAAGGCTCTTGAGGGTGGGGAAAGCCTGGTGACTGTTACCTGTGACCCCAGGTACAGGGTTGGGAATTTAGCATCGCCCTGGAAATAGTGCCAATGCGACCCCAGGTACAGGGTCTGGGGAGAGGTGTCATCCTGGCCACCGTTGACATGTAACCCCAAATACACTGTCTGAAATATGGGGTCACCCTGAAGACTGAGGCCATGTGACCGGAGGTACAATAGTCAGTGAGGTGGGTTCACCCTGGAGACTGTGGACGTGTAACCCCAGCTGCAGTGTCTGGGAGGGGTGTCAACCTGGAGACTGAGGACGTGTGAGACCAGGTGCATTATCTGGGAGGAGTTGTGACCCAGAAGAATGTTGATATGTGTCCCCAATATCAGACTTTGGTGTGGATGTTACCATGGAGACTGTGGATATTTGACACCAGGTGAAGGGACCTGGAAGGGCATTACCCTCGAGACCCTGGAGGTAGAATCCCACATTCAGAGTCTGGGAAGGGAGTTCTTCAGGAGTCTGTGGAAATGTTATGTCAGAAAAAGGGCCTGCAGTGGTTACCCTGGTGATTATGTACATGTGACACATAATACAAATACTGAGATTGGGGGTCATCCTGGAGACTGGAGAAATGTAACCACAGGTGCTTCATCTTGGAAGTGGATCATTCTGGAGATTCTGGACTTGTGACCCCAGGAAGAGGGTCTAAGAGGGGGTCACACTTGAGACTGTGAGCTTTTGACCCAGGTACAGCATGTTGGAAGGGTGGTAACCCTGGATAATGTGCACATTTGACACCATGTACAGGCTCTGGGAGGTGAGTTCACCCTGTTGACTATGGATATGTGACCCAAGGTGTGACTCTGGAGACTATGGATATGCGACCCAAGGTGTGACTCTGGAGACTATGGATATTTCTCACCCAAACCAGGTCTGGGGATGGGGATCACACGGGAGGCTGTAGACATGTGACCCCAGGTGCAGGGTCTGCAAGAGGTACACCCTGGAGCCTGTGGATATGTGACCCTGGGTGCAGGATCTGGGTGCTTGGGTCACCCTGGAGACTGTGGTCATATGAGCCCCAGTGTGGGGTTTTGGATGAGTCACCCTGGAGACTCTGGATAAGTGACTCCAGGTGCAGGGTCTGCAAGGGAGTAACCTGCAAACTGTGATTGTGACTCCAGGTCAAGGGTCTGGGAAGTGACGACACACAGCAGACTGTGGACATGTGATCCCCATTACAGGGTCATGGAGAGGGTAACCCTGGCTAACAGGGACATGGGAAACCGGGTTCAATGTGTGGGAGGTGGGGTAACCCTTAGGCTATGGAAGTGTGACCCCAGGTACAGGTTCTGGGAATTGGGTCCATCCTTAAAACTGTGGATGCTTCACACCGGGAACTTCTGGGAGGTGGGGTCACCCTGAAGACTCTGGACATGTGATCACAAGTTCAAGTTCTTGGAGGTGGACTCGACATTGAAATAGTAGACTTATTACCCCAGGTACAGGATCTTGAGTGTAGGGTCATCCTGGAGGCTGTGGATTCGTGACACCAGGCATAGATTTTAGAGGGTTCACACTGGAGACTCTTGATGTATGTTTCCTCTGCAGGAGAGCTCCAGTGAACCTAGGTCTGTCTGAAAAATACTTAGATCCTGTGGGGAAACAGCCTGTGTGTTAATCTGGACACCCAGGTTCAAATTTGCATATTTTCCTCAGGTGACCCTAAAGTGGTGTGACCTATCCACATCTTGAAAATCCGTCCAATTCCCATTTTCTTACTTTTCACAGAGCTAACTTTGTTCCACCCCTGGGGTTTCTGAAGCACATGGGAGGTTCGCAACTCCTATCTTTGGGCCTAATTACAGTGGAATGTCACCTCACAGAGATGACCACTGTAAGGGACCCAGCACTCTGAGACATATTCCCGCAGTCTGCTTCATTATGGGCAGTACCAGTATCACCTAGATATGTGTTTGAAAGGTGGAAAATGCACTGAGACACACGGCACAGACTCTCGAATTTAGGTCCTCTGAGCAGAACTGGAGGGTTTATGTCTTAGGAGCTAAAGAGTTCCTGCAAGAGAGAGGTTTGAAAACACACTCTCTGTGGATGCCTTTTCTTCCTTGAAGAAATATAGGTTTCCCAGTATCCTGTGAACTGAGAATCACAGAGTGCTTGAAAAGTGCTCGCTTAGACATGAGTTTTCAATGGTAATTTCCACTTGGGGCTATAGCCAAACAGAGGGGTCCCACACTCACTGGGAAAGACAAAGCAATATCTAAATGTCTGTTCCATCCTGCTTTCTCTGTAGAAGAGCTCTAGTGAGCATAAGTATGTCTGGAAAATTCTTGGATCCTTTGGGGACACACCCTTTTTGTGAACCAGGATACCAGAATGAGGGGGCAAAATTCGTGTTTCTCTCTGTGGGCCTTAAAGCAGTGTGGCCTAGCAACAGTTTGAAAATCCATCCAATTGCTCTTTTCTTGATTCTGAGAGAGCTAGATTTCCTCCATCCTTTTTGATTTCTGAAGCAAGTGGGTGAATTGCAACTCCCAGCTGTGGGCCTTTTTACAGTGGAATGACACCTCGCAGAAGTGAGTATAGTGAGGGACCTAGCCCTCTTGGACACACTCTCGCAGCCTGCTTCCTCATGTGCAGTAGTGGTACAACCTAGGAATGGCTTTGCAAGGCTTGGAAAGTGCTGGGAGAAACATGACCTTGACTCTAGAATTTAGTTCCTCTGAGCAGTACTGGAGGCCTCCCATCTGGGAAGCTAAACAGTTCCTGCAAGATAGAGGGTTGAGAATACACTCTTTTTTGATGCCTTTCTTCCCTTGAAGGAAGATATCTTTCCCTGCTTTCTGTGAACTGAGAGTCACACACTTCTTGAAAAGTGCTTGCTTGGAGGTCATCTTTCAGGGGCACTTTCTCCTTGAGTCTGGGGCAAACCAACTTTCAATGTCTGTTCCATCCCATTTTCCCAGCAGGAGAGGTTTAGTGAGCCTAGTTCTGTGGAAAATTCTTGGATCCTGCCAGGACACACCCTGTGTTTCAACCTGGATACCTGACCTACAGGGCACAATTCGCATTTTTCTCTCAGGGGGCCCTAAAGTGGTTCAGCCTAGCAACAGCTTGAAAATCCGTCCAATTGCTATTTTCTTACCTCTGACAGAGCTAACTTTGCTCTACTTTTTGGGGTTTCTGAAGCAAGCAGGTGGCTCACAACTTGTAGCTTTGAGCCTGTCACTGGAATGTCACCTCACACAGTTGACCACAGTAAGGCACTCAGCCCTTTCAGACGCACTCCTATTACCAGCTTTCTCATGGTCAGTACCGTTATGACCTAGGAATGTGTTTGCCAGACTCGGAAATTACAGGGAGACACACGGCCCTGACTCAGGAATTTAGGTCCTCTCAGCAGACCTGCTGGTCTCATGTTTTAGAAGCTCAAAATTTCATGCAAGATAAAGGTTTGAAAACACACTCTCTGTGGATGTCTTTCCTTCCTCAGAGGAAGATATGTTTCTTCACATTCTGCGAACTGAGAGTCACACTCTGCTTGAAAAGTGCTTGCTTGGAAGTCTATTTTCAGTGGCAATATCTCCTTGAGGCTGTGACCGTAGGAAGGGGTCCCACACTCACAGGGAAAGGGAAATCAGCCTTCAAATGGCTGTTCCAACCAGTTTTCTCTGTAGAAGAACTCTAGTGCACATAGGTCTGTCTGGAAATTTCTTGAATCACGAGGGGACACATCCCATGTGTGAACCTGAATACCAGACCTAGGGTGCATAATTTGTATTTTTCTCTCTGGGTGCCATAAAGAGGTGTGGCTAGCAATTGCTTGAAAATCCATCCAATCACTTTTTTCTTACTTCTGACAGTGCAAACTTTGGTCCACCATTCAGGATTTCTGAAGCAAGCTGGTGGCTCACAACTCCTAGCCACGTGCCGATTTGCCATGAAAAGATACCTCATCTAGGTAACCACAGTATGGTACTCAGCACTCTCAGACACACACGTGAAGCCTGCTTTCTCATCAGCAGTCCTGGCATTACTGAGAAATGTGTTTACAAAGCTCAGAAAATGCTCAAAAACACTGCCCTTGCTCTGAAATTTAGGTCCTCTGTACCAATCTAGAGGTCTCACATCTTAGTATCTAGACAGTTCCTGATATAGAGAGCCTGTTTCCTCATGGGCAGTCCTGGTATGACCAAGAAATGTGTTTACAAAGCTCAAAAAGTGCAGGAAAACCTGTTGCCCTGACTCTGGAAGTAAGGTTCTCTGGGCAAATATGGAGAATTCACATCTTTGAAGCTAGACAGTTCCTAATAGATAGAGTCTTGAAAACACACTGTCTATAAATATATTTCCTCCTTCAATGGAACATAGGTTTCCAGCATTCCATGTCCATAGAGTCACATACTGCTTGAAAACACTTGCTGGAAGTCATTTTTCATTAGCAATTGCTCCTGATAGTGTGACCATAGGAAAGGCCACGAAACTCAAAGGAAAAGGAAAAGCAACATCCAAACGTCAGTTCCATCATGTTTTCTCTGTAGTGGAGATTCAGTGTGCCTAGGTCTGTCTGGAAAATTCTTGGATTCTGAGTGGACACATTCTGGGTGAGAATACGGACAGTGGACCTTGGCGGCAAAATTCACATTTCTCTCTCAGTTGGCCAAAAACAGTACAGCATAACAACTACCTGGAAATGCATTAAGCTCCTGGTTTCTTACTTCTGGCAGTGATCGCTTGGTACACCCTTTGGGATTTCTGAAGCAAGTAAGCAGCTAGCAACTCGTAGCCACTACCCCACTCACAGTGGAATGCTACATCATCTTGGTAAGTGCAGCATGGCACCCAGCAATCTCAGAAAGACTCCTGCACCCAGATTTTTCTTAAGGGCACTTCTGGTATGACCTAGGAATGTGTTGACAATGCTCAGAAAGTGTTCAATTCCGTTCAGAAGCTCAGTTCTATCCGACTCTTTGGGACCCCATGAGTCGAAGCACACCAGGCCTCCCTGTCCCTCACCATCTCCCGGAGTTTACTCAGACTCATGACCATCGAGTTGGTGATGACATCCAGCCATCTCATCCTCTGTCATCCCCTTCTCCTCCTGCCCCCACGCCCTCCTAGCATCAGGGTCTTTTCCAGTGAGTCAACTCTTCACATCAGGTGGCCAAAGTACTGGAGTTTCAGTTTCAGCATCAGTCTTTCCAATGAACACCCAGGACTGATCTCCTTTAGGATAGACTGATTGGATTTCCTTGCAGTCCAAGGGACTCTCAAGAGTCTTTTCCAACACCACAGTTCAAAAGCATCAATTCTTCAGTGTTCAGCTTTCTTCACAGTCCAACGCTTACATCCATACATGACCACTGGAAAAACCAGAGCCTTGACCAGATGGACCTTTGTTGGCAAAGAAATGTCTCTGCTTTTTAATATGCTATCTATGTTGGTCATAACTTTCCTTCCAAGAAGTAAGCATCTTCTAATTTCATGGCTGCAATCACCATCTGCAGTGATTTTGGAGCCCCCCAAAATAAACTCTGACACTGTTTCTGCTGTTTCCCCATCTATTTTTCATGAAGTGATGGAACCAGATGCCATGATCTTAGTTTTCTGAATGCTGAGATTTAAGTCAACATTTTCACTCTCCTCTTTCACTTTCATCAAGAGGCTTTTTAGTTCCTCTTCACTTTCTTCCATAAGGGTGGTGTCATCTGCATATCAGAGGTTACTGATGTTTCTCCTGGCATTCTTGATTCCAGCTTGTGCTTCTTCCAACCCAGTGTTTCTCATGATGTACTTGGCATATAAGTTAAATTAGCAGGGTGACAATATACAGCCTTGACATACTCCTTTTCCTTTTTTGGAACCAGTCTGTTGCTCCATGTCCAGTTCTAATTGTTGCTTCCTGACCTGCACATAGGTTTCTCAAGAGGCAGGTCAGGTGGTCTGGTAGTCCCATCTCTTTCAGAATTTTCCACAGTTTATTTTGATGCAAACAGTCAAAGGCTTTGGTATAGTCAATAAAATAGAAATAGATGTTTTCTGGGACTCTCTTGCTTTTTCAATGATCCAGCAGATGTTGGCACTTTGATCTCTGGTTCCTCTGCCGTTTCTAAAACCAGCTTGAACATCTGGAAGTTCACGGTTCATGTATTGCTGATGCCTGGCTTGGAGAATTTTGAGCATTACTTTACTAATGTGTAAGATGAGTGCAATTGTGCAGTAGTTTGATCATTCCTTGCTATTGCCTTTCTTTGGAATTGGAATGAAAACTGACCTTTTCCAGTCCTGTGGCCACTGCTGAGTTTTCCAAATTTGCTGACCTATTGAGTACAGCACTTTCACAGCATCATCTTTTAGGGTTTGAAATAACTTAACTGGAATTCCATCACCTCCACTAGCTTTGTTCGTCGTGATGCTGTCTAAGGCCCACTTGACCTCACATTCCAGGATGTCTGGATCTAGGTGACTGATCACGCCATCATAATTATCTGGGCCATGAAGATCTTTTTTTGTACAGTTTTTCTGTGTATTCTTGCCACCTCTTCTTAATAGTTTCTGCTTCTGTTAGATTCATAGCATTTCTGTCCTTTATTGAACCCAATCTTTGTATGGAATGTTCCCTTGGTATCTCTAATTTTCTTGAAGAGATCTCTAGTCTTTCCCATTCTGTTGTTTTTCTCTATTTCTTTGCATTGATGAGAGTAAGGCTTTCGTATGTCTCCTTGCTATTCTTTGGAACTCTGCATTCAAATGGTGCAGGCTGTGACGGACCATGCAGAAGCATGGCCATGAGGAGCTACCTCTCGCCCAAGGTCAGAAGCAGTGGCTGAGGGGAGCCACCCTATGTCTGAGGCCAGGGCCAGCGGCCCAGAGGAGCTACCTCATGCCTGAGGTCAGGGGAGGTAGCTGAGTTGAGCTACCCCATGCCCAAGTTCAAGGGCTGTGGCCAAGAAGAGCAATCCCACATCTAAAGAGCAGCAGCTGCACGGGTGCAGGAGGACCGAGAGGAGCTACTCCACATTCAAGGTCAGGAGGGGCGGCCTGAGGAGATACCCATTGTCCAAGGTAAGGAGGAGTGGCTGCGCTTTGCTGGAGCAGCTGTAAAGAGATACCCCATGTCCAAGGTAAGAGAAACTCAAGTAAGATGGTAGGTGTTTTGAGAGGACATCAAAGGGCAGACACTGAAATCATAATCACAGAAAACTAGTCAATCTGATCACATGGACCATAACCTTGTCTAACTCAATGAAACTAAGCCATGCTGTGTGAAGCCACCCAAATGGACGGGTCAGGGTGGACAGGTCTGACAGAATGTGGTCCACTGGAGAAGGGAATGGCAAACCACTTCAGTATTCTTGCCTTGAGAACCCCATGAACAGTATGAAAAGGCAAAATGATAGGATACTGAAAGAGGAACTCCCCAGGTCGGTAGGTGCCCAATATCCTCCTGGACCTCAGTGGAGAAATAACTCCAGAAAGAATGAAGGGATGGAGCCAAAGCAAAAACAATACCCAGTTGTGGATGTGACTGGTGATAGAAGCAAGGTCCGATGCGGTAAAGAGCAATATCGCATGGGAACCTGGAATGTTAGGTCCATGAATCAAGGCAAATTGTAAGTGGTCAAACAGGAGATTGCAAGAGTGAATGTCGACATTCTAGGAAACAGCAAGTTACAATGGACAAGAATGGGTGAATGTAACTCAGATGAACATTATATCTACTACTGTGGGCAGGAACCCCTTAAAAGAAATGGAGTAGCCATCATGGTCAACAATAGACTCCAAAATATGGTACTTGGATGCAGTCTCAGAAAGTGTAGGGAAATACAATGCTCTAACTCTGGAATTTAGGTCCTCAGGGCAAAACTGGAAGTCTCACATCTTTGAGTCTGTACAGTTTGTGATACGCAGAGGCCTGATAAAACACTCTCTGTTGATCCCTTACCTACCTGGATGGAATATAATTTTCCCAGCTTTTTGTGCTCAGAGTCACACACTGTTTGAAAACACTTGTTGGAAGTAATTTTTCAGTAGGAACTTCCCCTGATGTTGTGACCTTAGTAAAGACTGCCACACTCACAGGAAAAGGCAAAGTATCATCCAGACGTCAGTTCAATCACGTTTTCTTGATAGGAGTGATTCATTCAACCTGTCTAGAACACTCATGGATACTGAGTATTCTAGACATCCTATGTTTGAACCTGGATACCAGACCTTAGCAGCAAAATTTGCATTTCTTTCTCAGTTGGCCCTAAAGTGGTTAGACCTAGTTACTGCCTGAAAATGCATCTAATTGCTGTTTTCTTACTTCTGACAGTGATAGTGTTGGTGCACCCTTTGGGATTTATGAATCAAGCAGGAGGCTCTCCACTCCAAACCACTGGCCTTTCCAGGGAGATGTCATCTCATCTAGATTAGCACAATATGTCACCCAGCATTCTGAGCACACTCTTGTAGCCTGACTTTTCATGGTCAAATCTGGTATGACCTAGGAATGTGTTTACAAATCTCAGAAAGTGGTGGGAAACACACTGCCCTGACTCTGGTATTTAGGTCCTCTGGGAAACTTGGAGGACTCACATGTTTGAATCTAGACAGTTCATGACAGGTAGAGGCCTGATAACATATCCTCTCGAGATGCCTTTCCTTCCACAAAGGAATATAGCTTTCTCAGCATTCTGTGTGCTGAGTGTCACACACTGCATGAAAACGCTTGTTGGAGGTCATTTTTCATTAGCAATTTCCCCCTGGAGCTGTGACTGTAGGAAAGGCGCCACACTCATGGGTAAATTCAAAAGCACTTCCAAACATCTGTTCAATCACGTTTTCTTGGTAGGGGCCATCAATTCAACGTAAGTCTATCTAGAATATTCGTGGACACTGCGGGGAAACACCTATGTTTGAATCTGGATACCAGACTTTGGTGTTAAAATATGCATATTTCTCTCACTTGGCCCTAAAACAGTGCAGCTGAGCAACTGCTTGAAATTCCATCTGAATGCTGTTTTCTTAATTCTCACAATGCTAACTTTGATTCACCCTTTGGGATTTCTGAAGCACGTGAATGACTTGCAACTCCTAGCTGCAGGCCCATTTCCAGTGGAATGACACCTCATCTATGTGACCACAGTATTTCACCCAGCACACTCTGATACACTCCCTCAGCATCCTTCCTTAGGAGCAGACCTGGTATGACCTAGGAATGCATTTATAAGCCTCAGAAAGTGCAGCAAGACACACTGTCCTGACTCTGGAACTTAGATCCTTTAAGCAGGCCTGAACTCTCACATCTTAGAAGATGAATAGTTCCTGCTATAAAAACACACTCTCTGTTAATGCCTTTCCTTCATTGAAGGAACATAACTTTCCCAATGTACTGTGTGCTGAGAGTCACACACTGCTTGAAAACGTTTGCTTGGAGTTCATTTTTCAGTCACAATTTCCCCTGAGACTGTGACAGTATGGAAGCGCCCACAATCACAAGACAAGCAAGCAAGCATCCAAATGCCTGTTCCATCACGTTTTCTCTGTTAGAGAGGGCCAGTGAACCCAGGTCTATCTGGAAAATTTGGATCCTGTGGGGTCACATCCTGAGTGTGAACCTGAATACAGGACAAAATTCACCTTTTTCTCTCAGTTGGCACTAAAACGGTTTGACATAGCAACTGCTTGAATATCCATCCAGTACTTGTTTTCTTATTTCTGACAGCGACAGATTTGGTCCACCCATGTAATTTCTGAAGCAAGCAGTCTGCGTGCCACTTCTATCTGGTGGTCCCTTTCCTGTGAAATGTCACATAATATAGGTAGCACCACATGGCACCCAGCTCACTCAGACACACTCCTACAGCCTGTTTCCTCATTGGCAGTCCTGGTATGACCTAGGAATGTATTTACAAGGCTCAGAGATTGTATGGAAACATATGCCCTGACTCAGGATGTTAGGTCATCTGGGCAAGACTGGAGGACTCACGTCTTACAATCTAGACAGTTTCTAATAGATAGAGGCCTGGAAACACACTCTCTGTTGATTTCTTTCCTTGCTCAAAGGGCCATTGCTTTCCCAACATTTTAGGGTCAACCTAGAGGAAAATGCGAATTTTCCCACCAAGGTCCATTACCCAGGTTCACACACAGGATGTGTCCCCACAGCACTGAAGAATTTTCAAGACAGACCTAGGCTAACCCTAACCCTAACCCTAATCCTAGGATCTCTCCTTCAGAGAAACATGATGGAAGAGACGTTTGGATGATGTTTTGCCTTTTCCTGTGAGTGTGGTGGACTTCCCTATGGTCAAACCATCAAGGGAAATTGCTACTGAAAAATGACATCCAGGCAAGCATTTTTAAGCAGCATGTGACTCTCAGCACACAGAATGCTGGGAAAGCTATGTTCATTCGAGGAAGGAAAGACATCAATAGAGAGTGTGTTTTCAGCCCTCTATCTATCAGGGTCTCTTATATTCTAAGATGTAAGATCTCCAGTCTTGTCCAGAGGACCCATCTTCCAGAGTCTGGGCAGGGTTTCCCTGCAAATTCTAAGCCTTGTAAGCACATTCCAAGATCACTCAGGAATGCCCATGATGAAACAGGCTATGGAAGAGTGTCCGTGTGTGCTGTGTGTCATTCTGTCCTTGCCAAACGAACTGATATTTCACTGGAAATGGGCCAGGGACTAGGAGTTATGAACCGCCTGTTACTTCAGAAATCCAGAAAGGTAGAACAAAGCTATCATTGTCAGAAGTAAGAAAACAGGTATTAAATGAACTTTCAAGCAGTTGTTAGGCCACAACTTTTTAAGCCCAATGGAGAGAAAAGTGCAAATTTTGCCACCAAGATCTGCTATCAAGATTCACATTCAGGATGTGTCCCTGCAGTATCCAAGAATTTTCCAGATAGGATTAGGCTCACTATATCTCACCTACAGAGCAAACGTGATGGAACAGACATTTGAATGTGGTTCCCTTTTACTGTGTTTGTGGGGCTTTCCCTCCAGCCACATCTTCAGGGGAAATTCTTAGTGATAAATGACCTCCAAGCAAGTGTGTGACACTCAGGAAGCAGAATGTTGGGAAAACAATGTTCCTTCAAGGAAAGAAAGGCATCAGCAGAGAATAAATTTTCAGTCCTTTATCTATCAAGAATTGTCTAGATTCTAAGATGTGAGGCCTCCAGTCTTACCCTGAAGACATAACTTGCAGAGTTAGGGCAGTGTGTTTCCCTGCACTAACCCAGGCTTTTAATCACCTTCCTACCTCATCCCAGAAGTGCCCATGAGAAAACAGGCTGCAGGAATATGTTCAGACTGCTGGGTGCCATACTGTTGTTACCCAGGTGAGGTGACATTCCATTGCAAATAGGCCATCAGCAGCACTTGCGAGCTGCCTTCTTGCTTCTGAAATCCCAAAGGTGGGTCAAAAGCAATCACTGTCAGAAGCAAAAAAAAAAAAAAAAAAAAAAAAGCAATTGTATGGATTTTGTAGCAGTTGCAAATTTAGCCATCAAGGTCCGGTATTCACTGTCAGACTCAGGAGGTGTCTCTGCTGTATCTACCCATATTTCACAAAGACCTAGGTTCACTGTCTGCTCCTATAGAGAAAATGTGATGGAACAGATGTTTGGATCTTGGATTGCCTTACCTGTGAGTGTGGGGGACATCCTTACTGTTACAACATCACAAGAAATTGCTACTGAAAAATGACCTGCAAGCAAACGGTTTCAAGCAATGTGTGAGTCTCATTTCACAGAATACTGGGAAAGTACCGTTTCTTCGAGGAAGGAAGGGTATCAACAGAGAGTGTGTTTTCAGGCCTCTACGAAGAACTGTCTTGAGTCTAACAAGAGAGCCCTCCAGCCTTCCCAGAGAACCGAACTTCCAGAGTCAGGGTAGTGTATTCCCTGCCGTTTTAATGCTTTGTAAACATATTCCTAGGTCACACTGGGACTGTCCATGAGGACACAAACTGTGGGAGTGTGTCTGAGTATACAGAGGGGCCATTATGTGCTTACTTAGATAAGGTATTCCATTCCACTGGAAATAGGCCCATGACTAGGAGTGGTGATCTGCTTGCTTGCTTCAGAAATCCCAAAGGGTGAACCAAAGTTATTGCTCTTCAAAGTAAGAAAACAGCAATTAGATGGATTTTCAAGCAGGGGCCAGGCCACACAGTTTTAGGACAAACCGAAAGAAAAATGTGAATTGTGCCACCAGTTCCAGTATCCAGGTTCACACTTAGGATGTGGTCCTGCAGTATACACGATTTTCCAGACAGACCTAGGTTCTCTGGATCACTCCTAGAGACAAAATGTGATGCAACAGAAGTTTGGGTGTTGGTTTGCCTTTTCCAGTGATTGTGGGGGCCTTCCCAAGATTACACTGTCAGAGGAAGTTTCTACTGAAAAATGACCTCCAAAGAGCGTTTTCAAGCAGTGTGTGATTTACAGCACAGAGAATGCAGGGAAAAGTATGTTTCTTCAAGGAAGAAAAGTCATCAACAGAGACTGTGTTATTAGGCCTATATCTATTAGGAACTGTCTAGAATCTAACACTGACCTCCAGGCTTGTCCAAGGGACGTAACTACCAGAGTCAAGGCACTGTTTTTCCTGCACTTTCCAAGCCTCCCAAAGACATCCTAGGTCATATAGGGACTGCCCATGAGGAAACAGACTGTAGGAGAGTGTCTGAGATGTATGGTACCATACTGTGCTTACCTAGATGAGATGACATTCTCCTGGGAATGGGCCAGAGGCTAGGAGTGGTGAGTCGCCTGCTTGATTCAGAAATACCAAAGGATGGACCTAAGCTATCACTGTCAGAAGGAAGAAAACAGCAATTGGATGGATTTCCAAGCAATTGCAAGGCCGTAGCATTTTCCCAAATCAAGAGAAAAAATGTTATTTTTGCCCCCAAAATCTGGTATCCATGTTCAGACTCAGGATATCTCCATGAAGTATCCACAAAGTTTCCAGACAGAAGCAGTCTCAGTGGATCGATCCTACTGAGAAAATGTGATGGAACAGACATTTGGGTGCTAATTTGTCTTTCTCTATGAATGGGGAGTGTGGCATCCCATGGTCACACCATCAGGGGAAAGTGCTACTGAAAAATGACCTCCATGCCAGCATATTCAAGCCATGTGTGTCTCTCTGCACACAAAATGTTTGAAAGGTTATATTCCTTCAAGAAAAGAAATGCATCAACAGAGAGTGCTTTCAGCCCTCTATCTATCAGGAGCTGTCTACATTCTAAGTCATGAGATCTTCAGTCTTTCCTAGGGATGCTAACACCCAGAGTCAGGGCAGTGTGTTTCCATGAACTTTTCAAGCCTTGTAAACACTTTCCAAGCACATACTGGGACTGCGCCTGATGAAACAGGCTGCACAAGTGTCCGAGTGTGTTGGGCAGCATACTGTGCTTACCTGCATGAGGTGCCAATACAATGAAATCGGCTAGTGGCTGGAGTGGTGAGCAACCTGCTTGCTTCAGAAATTTCAAAGGGTGGGCAAATCTATCCCTGTCAAAAGTAAGAAAACAGCAATTGGATGGATTTTCAAGGATTTGCAATGCTGCACCATTCTAGAACCAATGTGGTCCCAAAATGAGTGTGGGAGATAAAAATGAGAATTTTGCCACCAAGTTCATGTATACAAGTTCACACTCATGATGTGCCCCCACAATACCCACGAATTTTCCAGACAGACCTAGGGTCACTTGGTCACACCTAAAGACAAAATGTGATGAAGTACACGTTTGGATGTTGGTTTGCATTTCCTCATGAGTGTGCTAGCCTTCCCTACCTTGCACCTTCAGGGGAATTTTCTACTGACCAATGACCTACAAGCAAGTGTTTTCAAGCACCGTGTGACTCTCAGCACACAGAATGTTTGGAAAGCTGCGTTCCTTCGAGGAAGGAAAGGCATCCATACGGAGTGTATTTTTAGGCCTCTATCTATCAGGAACTGTCTAGAACCCAAGGCATGAGACTTCAAGGCTTTCCCAGGGTCCTAACTTCCAGAGATAGGGCACTGTGTTTCCCTGCACCTTCCAAGGCTTTAAACACATTCCTTATTAAAACTGGGACTGCCCACGAGGAAACAGGATGCAGGAGTATGTATTAGACGTCTGGGCGCCATACACTGCTTAACTAGATGAGGTGATATTCCACTGGAAATGGGCCAGCAGACAGGAGAGGCGAGCCGCCTGCTTGCTTTAGAAATCTCCAAGTTTGGCCAATATTATCACTGATATTATTAAGAAGAGAGCAAATGGATGGATTTTCAGGCAGGTGCTAAGGCCGCACTCTTTTAGATCCAACCGACAAGCCGCCTCTTGTGCTGCTTCTGGAAAGTTGGCATTACTCTTGATTTGAAGCGAGGAAATCAGCTCTCATCTCAAGATGATTTAGGGTACGTGGGCCTCTTTCTTCTTGCTACAGTGAGCTCAGGATCCCTCTAGTCTTGAGACAGTGTTCTTGGGGTCTCTCTGAATTTCCATCAAGGAAATCAAGGCTCCTTTCATGTTTGATGTGGAACATGGTTTTTCTCTGCACGCAGTGCAGGGGAATTGGGCCTCATGTCACGGCAAGGGGGAAGTCTTATAGTTTTTCTCGAGTTGCGGCGTGAACCTGGGGTATATTCTCGAGTTACGACGGGGATGGCCCTTCCAAACACGTGTTTGTTCAGCGATGTCAGGACTCCTGTCTAGTTGTGAGGGACACCTCGGGATTCTCCTCGAGGCTTGCCAGGGCAATTGGGACGCCTCTCCAGGTGAGACGGGAGGACCACAGTTCCATTCCACGTGCCACAGGGATACTGGGATTCCTCTCAATTTTCAAGAGGAGTCAGGCATCGTCTCCTTTTGAATCATTGAAATCCGTGTTTCTCTCGAGTTGTCAAAGTGATGTGAGGCCTCCTGTGGAGATGGGGCAGGGATCTAGGGCTTTCTCTAGTGTCTCCCAAGGGGATTCAGACATCCCTTCATCTTGTGAGATGAAATCCAGGTTGCATTCAAGTCACTGCAGGGAATTCCGGCCTTATTTCGCGTCAGGGCATCTTGGTGTCGGTTCCATTTGAGGCCGCAAGTTCAGGGTCCCTCTCACATACATATAGCTGAGAAAAGCCTCCTATTGTGGTGCTTGTAGAATGTTGGCATTCCTCTTGATTTGAAGCCAGAAAATCAGCTCTCATCTAGAGATGATTTCGGGTACATGGAACTCTTTCATTTTGGTGCAGTGACCTCAGAATCCCTCTAGACGTGAGACAGTGTTCGTGGGGTTTCCCTGGAGTGCCATCAAGGAAATCAAGGCTCCTTTCATGTTTGATGTAGAACAGGAAATTGCTCTTCATGCAGTGCAGGGCAATTGGGATTCATCTCCCGGCGAGGGGAAAGTCTCAAGGTTTTTCTCGAGTTGCGGCAGGAACCTGGGGTATTTTCTCGAGTTACGACGGGGATGGCCCTTCCAAACACGTGTTTTTTCAGCGACGTCAGGACTCCTGTCTAGTTGTGAGGACACCTCGGTATTCTCCTCGAGGCTTGGCAGGGCAATTGGGACGCCTCTCCAGGTTAGGCGGGAGACCCAGTGTCCCTTCCCACATGCCACAAGGATACTGGAAATCCTCTCAATTTTCAAGAAGAGTCAGGCATCGTCTCCTTTTGAAGCATTGATCTCCGCGTACCTTTCGAGTTTTCAAAGGATGTGAGGCCTCCTGTCGCGATTAGGCGTGGAACTAAGACTTTCTCTATGTTCTCCACAGGAGATTCAGACAACCCTTCATGTTGTGAGATGCAAGACGAGCCTGCATTCAAGTCAGTGCAGGTATATCTGGCCTTATTTCGAATCAGGAAATCTCGGTGTCCATTCCGCATGAGGCCACAAACTAAGGGTCTCTCTCACATACCTATAGCTGAGAGAAGCCTCCTCTTGAGGTGGTTGTGGAAAGTTGGTATTCCTCTTGAGTCGAAGCCAGGGACGATGCTCTCATTTCGAGTTGATTTGGGGTACATGGAGGACTTTTGTGTTGCTGTAATGACCTCAGGATCCATCTAGACTTGAGACAGTGTTCTTGGGGATTCTCTGGAGTGCCATCGAGGAAATCAAGGCGCCTTTCCTGTTTGATGTGGAGCACAGAAATTCTCTGCCCGCACTGCAAGGAAATCGAGCTTCACCTCACAGCGAATGGGAAGTCTCATGATTTTTCTGGAGTTGCGGCGGGAACCTGGGGTATATTCTCGAGTTACGACGGGGATGGCCCTTCAGAACACGTGTTTATTCAGGGACGTCAGGACTACTGCATAGCTGCGAGGAACACCTCGGGATTTTCCTCGAGGCTTGAAAGGCAATAGAAACACCTCTCGAGGTGAAGCGGCATACCCAGGGACCCTTTCCTGTTTCCATTGGGATACTGGGATTCCCTTCAATTTTCAAGAGGAGTCAGGCATCGACTCTTTTTTAATCATTGAACTCTGTGTTCCTTTGGAGTTGTCAAGGTGATGTGAGGCCTCCTGTCGAGATGGGGCAGGGAGCTAGGGCTTTCTCTAATGTCTCCCCAGGGGATTCAGATATCCCTTCATTTGAGAGATGAAATACAGCTTGCAATCAGGTCACTGCAGGTAATTCCATTCTGATTTTAAGTCAGGGCATCTCGGTGTAGATTCCAATTAAGGCTACAAATTCAGGGTCCCTTTCACATAGGTATAGTTGATAGAAGACTCGTCTTGTGGTGCTTTTGGAAAGGTGGCATTCCTCTTGATTTGAAACCAGGAAATCAGCTCTCATCTCGGGATGATTTGGGGTATATGGAATTCTTTCTTGTTGCTGCAGTGACCTCAGGATCCCTCTAGACTTGAGATAGTGTTCTTGGGTTCTTGGGGTTTATCTGGATTGCCATCAAGGAAATCAAGGCTCCTTTCGTGTTTGATATGGAACACGGAATTGCTCTGCATGCAGTGCAGGGGAATTGGGCCTCATGTCGCAGCGAGGGGAAGTCTCATGGTTTTTCTCGAGTTGCGGCAGGAACCTGGGGTATATTCTCGAGTTACGACAGGGATGAACCTTCCAGACACGTGTTTCCTCAGCAATGTCAGGACTCCTGTCTAGTTGCGAGGGACACCTCGGATTCACTTCGAGGCTTGGCAGGGCAGTTGGGACGCCTCTCCAGGTGAGGCGTGAGACCCAGGGTCCCTTTCCACGTGCCACAGGGATACTGGGATTCTTGTCAGTTTTCAAGAGGAGTCAGGCATTGTCTCCTTTTGACGCATTGATCTCCGAGTACCTCCCGAGTTTTCAAAGGATGTCAGGCCTCCGGTTTTGATTAGTCGTGGAACTAGGTCTTTCTCTATGGTCTCCGCAGGCGATTCAGACACCTCTTCGTCTTGGAAGATGCAAGACGTGCCTACATTGAGGTCACTGCAGGGATATCTGGCCTTATTTTGAGTCAGGGAATATCGGTGTCCATTCCACTTGAGGCCGCAAACTCAGGTCCCTCTCACATACATATAGCTGAGACAAGCCTCTTCCTGAGGTGCTTGTCGAAAGTTGGTATGCCTCTTGAGTCGAAGCGAGGGACTAAGCTCTCATCTCGAGGTGATTGAGGGTACATGGAGCCCTTTCGTGTTGCTACAGCATCCTCATGGTCCCTATAGACTTGACACACTGTTCTTGGGGTTTTTCTGGAGTGCCATCAAGGAAATCAAGGCTCCTTTCGTGTTTGATGTGGAACACGGAATTGCTCTGCACACAGTGCAGGGGAATCGGTCCTCTTCTCCCGGCGAGGGGGAAGTCTCATTGTTACTCTCGCGTTGCGGGGGGAACCTGGGCTATATTCTCGAGTGAAGAAGGGGATGACACTTCCGAACACGTGTTTGTTCAGTAACGTCAGAACTGTCTAGCTGCGAGGGACACTTTGGGATTCTCCTCGAGGCTTGCCAGGGAATCTGGGATGCTTCTCCAGGTGAGGCAGAGACCCAGGGTCCCATTCCATGTGCCACTGGGATACTGGGATTCCTCTCAACTTTCAAGGTGAATCAGGTATCGTTTCCTTTTGATACATTGATCTCCGCATACCTCTCGAATTTTCAAGGGTTATGAGGCATTTGGTCGCGATTTGGCATTGAACTAATTCTTTCTTTATGGTCTCCACAGCAGATTCAGATATCCCTTTGTCTTGGGATACGCAAGACAAGCCTGCATTCAAGTCATTTCAGGGAATTCTGGCCTTATATCGAGTCAGGTCCTCTATGTGTTCATACCACTTGAGGACGCAAAATCTGGGTCCATCTCACATACATATAGCTGAGAGAATCCTCCCCTTGAGGTGCTTGTGGAAAGCTGGTATTCCTCTTGAGTCGAAGCCACATGCTAAGCTCTCATCTCGGGTTGATTTGGGGTACATGGGGCTCTTTCTTCTTGCTACTGTGAGCTCAGGATCCCTCTAATATTGAGATAGTGTTCTTGGGGTTTCTCTGGAGTGACATCAAGGAATTCAAGGCCCCTTTCGTGTTTGATGTGGAATACGGAATTCCTCTGCAAGCAGTGCAGAGGAATCAGGCCTCATCTCGCGGCGAGGGGGAAATCTCAAGGTTTTTCTCAAGTTGCGGCGGGAACCTCGGGTATATTCTCGAGTTACAAAGGGGATGGCCCTTCATAACACGTGTTTGTTCAGCGACGTCAGTACACCTGTCTAGCTGCGAGGGACACCTCGAGATTCTCCTTGAGACTTGAAAGGGCAATAGGAACACCTCTCGAGGTGAGGCGGCAGACCGAGGGTCCCTTTCCTGTTTCCAATGGGATACTGGGTTTCCTGTCAATTTTCAAGAGGTGTCAGGCATCATCTCCTTAGGAATCATTGAACTCCGTGTTTCTCTCAAGTTGTCATAGTGATGTGGGGCTTCCTGTCGAGATGGGGCAGGGACCTAGGGCTTTCTCTAGTGTCTCCCCAGGGGATTCAGTCATCCCTTCATCTGGTGAAATGAAATCCAGCTTGCATTCAAGTCACTGAGGGAAGTCCGGCCTTATTTCGAGTCAGGGCATTTCAATGTGGATTTCATTTGAGGCTGCAAATTCAGGGTCCCTCTCACATACGTTTAGCTGAGAGATGCCTCATCTTGAGGTGCTTGTGGATAGTTGGCATTTCTCTTGATTTGAAGCCAGGAAATCAGCTCTCATCTCGTGATGATTTGGGGTACAAGAAGCTCTTTGTGTTGCTGCAGTGACCTCAGGATCCCTGTAGATTTGAGACAGTGTTCTTGAGGTTTCTCTGGAATGCCATAAAGGAAATCAAGGATCCTTTCATGTTTGATGTGGAACATGGAATTGCTCTGCACGCAGTACAGGGGAATCGGGCCTCATCTCACGGCGAGGGGGAAGTTTCATGGTTTTTCTCAGTTGCGGCGGGAATCTGGAGTATATTCTCGAGTTACAACAGGAATGGACCTTCAGAACATATGTTTGATCAGTGAAGTCAGGACTCCTTTCAAGTTGCGAGGGACACCTCGGGATTCTCCTCGAGGCTTGGCAGGGCAATTGGGATGCCATTCCAGGTGAGACAGGAAATACAGGGTCCCTTTCCACGTGCCACAGGGATACTGGGATTCCTATCAATTTTCAAGAGGAGTCAGGCATCGTCTCCATTTGAGCATTGATCTCTGCGTACCCCTCGAGTTTTCAAAGGATGTGAGTCCTCCAGTTGCAAATAGGCATGAACAGAGGTCTTTTTCTATGGTCTCCACAGGGGATTCAGGCATCCCTTCGTCTTTGGAGATGCAAGAAGAGCCTGCATTCAAGCCACTGCAGGGATATCTGGCCTTTTTTCGAGTCTGGGCATCTCGTTGTCCATTCCACTTGAGGCCGCATATTCAGGGTCCCTCTCACAAACCTATAGCTGAGAGAAGGCTCCCCTTATGGTGCTTGTGCAAAGTTGGTATTCTTCTTGAGTCAATGGCAGTGCATCAGCTCTCATCTCGTGTTGATTTGGGGTACATGGAGCTCTTTCATGTTGGTGCATTGACCTCAGGATCCCTCTAGACTTGAGACAGTGTTCCTCTGGTTTCCCTGCATGCCATCAAGGAAATCAAGGCTTCTTCCGGTTTGATGTAGAACACGGAATTACTCTGCAGGCAGTGCAGGGGAATCGAGACTCATCGCGTGGCGAGGGGGAAGTCACATGACTTTTCTCGAGTTATGGCGTGAACCTGGGGTGTATTCTCGAGTTACGACAGGGATGGCCCTTCACAACACGTGTTTGTTCAGCAACGTCAGGACTCCTGTCTAGTTGTGAGGGACACCTCGGGATTCTCCTCGAGGCTTGGCAGGGCAATTGGGACTCCTCTCCAGGTGAGGCGGGAGACCCAGTGTCCCTTTCCACGTGACACAGAGATACTGGGATTCCTCTCAATATTCAAGAGGAGTCAGGCATCGTCTCCTTTTGAAGCATTGATCTCTGCATACCTCTCGAGTTTTCAACGTATATGAGGCCTCCAGTCGCGATTAGGCGAGGAACTCAGTCTTTCTCTATGGTCTCCACAGGGGATTCAGGCATCCCCTAGTCTTGGGAGATGCAACACGACCCTGCATTCAAGTCACTGCAGGGATATCTGGCCTTATTTTGAGTCTGGGCATCTCGGCGTCCATTCCACTTGAGGCCGCAAAGTCAGGGTCCTTCTCACATACCTATAGCTGAGAGAAGCCTCCTCGTGAGGTGCTTGTGGAAAGTTGGTATACCACTTGAGTCGAATCCAGGGACTAAGCTCTCATCTCAAGTTGATTTGGGGTACATTGAGCTCTTTCGTGTTGCTGCAGTGACCTCAGGATCCCTCTAGACTTGAGACAGCGTTCTTGTGGTTCCTCTGGAGTGCCATCTAGGAGCTCAAGGCTCCTTTCATATTTGATGTGGAACACGGAACTGCTCTGCATGCAGTGCATGGGATTCGGGACTCATCTCACAACGAGGGGGAAGTCTCATGGCTTTTCTCGAGTTGCGGCAGGAACCTGGGGTATATTCTCGAGTTACGATGGGGATCGCCCTTCAGATCACGTGTTTGTTCAGTGAAGTCAGTACTCCTGCCTAGTTATGAAGGACACCTTGGTGTTCTCCACAAGGCTTGAAAGGGCAATAGGAACAGCTCTCGAGGTGAGGCGGCAGACCCAGTGTCCCTTTCCTGTTGCCACTGGGATACTGGGATTCCTGTCAATTTTCAAGAGGAGTCAGGCATCGTCTCCTTTTGAATCTTTGAAATCCGTGTTACTCTCGAGTTGTGAAACTCATGTGAGCCCTACTGTCGAGATGGGGCAGGGAGCTAGGGCTTCCTCTAGTGTCTCCCCAGGGGATTCAGACATCGCTTCATCTTGTGAGATGAAATCCAGCTTGCATTCAAGTCACTGCAGGGAATTCCGGCCTTATTTCGAGTCAGGGCATCTGGGTGTCGATTCAATTTGGGGCCGCAAATTCAGGGTCCCTTTCAAATACGTATAGCTGAGAGAAGCCTCCTCTTGTGGTGCTTGCGCAAAGTTGGCATTCCTCTTGATTTGAAGTCAGGAAATCAGCTCCCATCTCGAGATGATTTGGGGTACATGGAGCTCTTTCATTTTGGTGCAGTGACCTCAGGATCCCTCTAGACTTGAGACAGTGTTCTTGGGGTTGCTCTGGAGGGCCATCAAGGAAATCAAGGCTCCTTTCATGTTAGATATGGAACATGAAATTGCTCTGCACACAGTGCAGGGTTATCGGGCCTCATCTCACGGCGTGGGGGAAGTCGCTTGGTTTTTCTCGAGTTGAGGCTGGAACCTGGGGTATATTCTCGAGTTATGACGAGGACAGCCCTTCCAAACACGTGTTTTTTCAGCGACGTCAGGACTCCTGTTTAGTTGAGAGGGACGCCTCGTAGTCTCCTCGAGGCTTGGCAGGGCAACCTGGACGCCTCTCCAGGTGAGACGGGGGACCCAGGGTCCCTTTCCACGTGACACAGGGATACTGGGATTCCTCTCAATTTTCAAGAAGAGTCATGCATCGTCTCCTTTTGAAGGATTGATCTCGGTGTACCTCTCGAATTTTCAAAGGATGTGAAGCCTCCGGTTGTGATGAGGCGTTGAACTAGGTCTTTCTCTATGATCTCCACAGGTGATTCAGACTTCCCTTTGTCTTGGGAAATGCGAGACTAACCTGCATTCTAGTCACTGCAGGGATATCTGGCCATATTTCGAGTCAGGGTATCTCGGTGTCTATTCCACTTGAGGCCGCAAATTCAGGGTCCCTCTCACATACATATAGCTGAGAGAAGTCTCCTCTTGAGGTGCTTGTGGAAAGTTAGTATTCCTCTTGAGTCAAAACCAGGGAATAAACTCTCATTTTGAGTTGATTTGGGGCACATGGAGCTCTTTCGTGTTGCTACACTGACCTCAGGATCCCTCTAGACTTGAGACAGTTTTCTTGGGGATTCTCTGGAGTGCCATCAAGGAAATCAAGGCTACTTTTGTGTTTGATGTGGAACACGGAATTGCTCTGCACGCAGTGCAGGGGAATCGGGCCTCATCTCGTGGCGAGGGGGAAGTCTCATAGTTTTTCTCGAGTTGCAGCGAGAACCTGGGGTATATTCTCGAAATACGACGGGGATGGACCTTCCAAACACGTGTTTGTTCAGCGACGTCAGGACTCCTGCCTAGCTGTGAGGGACACTTCGGGATTCTCCTCAAGGTTTGGCAGTGCAACTCGGACGCCTCTCCAGGTGAGGCGGGAGACCTAGGGTTCCTTTCCATGTATCACAGGGATACTGGAATTCCTGTCATTGTTCAAGAGGAGACAGGCCTCGTCTCCTTTTGAAGAATTGATTTCCGCATACCTCTTGAATTTTCAAAGGATGTGAAGCCTCTGGTCGGGATTATGGGTGGAGCTAGGTCCTTCTCTATTCTCTCCACAGGGGATTCAGACATCCCTTCGTCTTGGTAGATGCGAGACGAGCCTCCATTCAAGTCACTGCAGGGATATCAGGTCTGTTTTCAAGTCATGGCATTTCGGTGTCCATTCCACTTGAGGCCGCAAACTCAGGGTCCCTCTCACATAGCTATAGCTAAGAGAAGCCTCCTCTTGAGGTGCTTGTGGAAAGTTGGTATTCCTCTTGAGTCGAAGCCAGGGACTAAGCTCTCATCTCGAGTTGATTTGGGGTACATGGAGCTCTTTCGTGTTTCTGCAGTGACCTCAGGATCCCTCTAGACTTGAGACAGTGTTCTTGGGGTTTCTCAGGAGTGCCATCAAGGAAACCAAGACTCCTTTCGGGTTTGATGTGGCACACGGAATTGCTCTGCATGCAGTGCAGGGGAATCAGGCCTCATCTCACGGCGAGGGGGTAGTCTCATGGTTTTTCACAGGTTGCGGCGGGAACCTGGGGTTTATTCTCGAGTTACGACGGGGATGTCCCTTCCACTCACGTGTTTCTTCAGTGACGTCAGGACTCCTGCCTACCTGCGAGAGACATCTCGGGATTCTCCTCAAGGCTTTAAGGGGCAATAGGAACACCTCTCGAGGTGAGGCAGCAGACCCAGTGTCCTTTCCTGTTGCACTGGGATACTGGGTTTGTTGTCAATTTTAAAGACGTGTCAGGCATAGTCTCCTTTTGAATCATTGAACTATGTGTTCCTCTCAATTTGTCAAAGTAATGTGAGGCCTACTGTCGAGATGGGGCTGGGACCTAGGGTTTTCTCTAGTGTTTCCCCAGGGGATTCAGACATCCCTTCACATTGTGAGATGAAATCCGTCTGGCATTCAAGTCATTGCATGGAATTCCGGCCTGATTTCAATTCAGAGCATCTCGGTGTCGATTCCAATTAAGGCCGCAAATTCAGCGTCCCTCTCACATACATATAGCTGAGAGAAGCCTCCTCTTGTGGTGCTTGTGCAAAGTTGGCATTCCTCTTGATTTGAGGCCAGGAAATCAGCTCTCTTCTCGAGACGATTTGGGGTACATGGAGCTCTTTCATGATGCTGCAGTGACCTCAGGAACCCTCTAGACTTGAGACAGTGTTCTTGGGGTTTCTCTGGATTGCCATCATGGAAATTAAGGCTCCTTTTGTGTTTGATATGGAGCATGGAATTTTTCTGCAGGCAGTGCAGGGGAATCGGGCCTCATCTCACGGACAGGGGGACGTCTCATGGTTTTTCTCGAGTTGCGGCGGGATGCTGGGGTATATTCTCCAGGTCCGACGGGGATGACCTTTCCAAACACATGTTTTTTCAGTGACGTAAGGAATCCTGTCTAGTTGCGAGGGACACCTCGGGATTCTCCTCGAGGCTTGGCAGGGCAATTGGGACGCCTCTCCGTGTGAGGCGGGTGACCCAGGGACCCTTTCCACGTGCCACAGGGATACTGGGATTCCTCAAGTTTTTCAAGAGCAGTCAGGCATCATCTCTTTTGAATCATAGAACTCCGGGTTCCTCTCGAGGTGTCAAAGTGATGTGAGGCCTAATGTAGAGATGGGGCAGGGAACTAGGGCTTTCTCTAGTGTCTGCCCAAGGGATTCAGACATCCTTCATCTTTTGAGATGAAATCCAGCTTGTATTCAAGTCACTGCAGGGAATTCTGGCCTGATTTCGAGTCAGGGCATCTCAGTGTCGATTCCATTGTAGGCCGCAAATTCAGAGTCCCTCTCACATACATATAGCTGAGAGAATCTCCTCTTGTGGTGCTTGTGGAAAGGTGGCATTCCTCTTGATTTGAAGCCAGGAAATCATCTCCCATCTCGAGATGATTTGGGGTACATGGAGCAATTTCATTTTGTTACAGTGACCTCAGGATCCCTCTGTACTTGAGACAGTGTTCTTGGGGAATCTCTGGAGTGCCATGAAGTAAATCAAGGCTCCTTCAATGTTTGATGTGGGAGACGGAATTGTTTTTTACGCAGTGCAAGGGAATCAGGCCTCATTTTGCAGTGAAGGGAAAGACTCATGGTTTTTCTCGAGTTGCGGCCGGAATCTGGGGTATATTCTCGAGTTAGGATGAGGATGGCCCTTCCAAACACGTGTTTGATCAGTGACGTTAGGACTGCTGTCTAGTTGTAAGGGACACCTCGGGATTCTCCTCAAGGCTTGGCAGTCCAATTGGGACGCCTCTCCAGTTGAGGCGGCAGACCCAGTGTCCCATTCCTGTTGCCACTGGGATACTGGAATTTCTGTCAGTTTTCAAGAGGAGTCAGCCATCCTCTCCTTTTGAATCATTGAACTCCGTGTTCCTCTCGAGTTGTAAGGTGATGTGAGGTCTCCTGTCCAGATGGGGCAGGAAGCCAGGGGTTTCCCTTGTGTCTCCCCAGGGGATTCAGACATCCTTTATCTTGTGAGATGAAATCAAGCTTGCATACAAGACACTGCAGGGAATTCCGGCCTGATTTCGATTCAGGGTATCTCAGTGTCGATTCCATTTGATGCAGGAAATTCAGGGTCCCTCTCACATACTTATAGCTGAGAGAAGTTTCCTCATGTGGTGCTTGTGAAAAGCTGGCATTCCTCTTGATTTGAAACCAGGAAATCAGCTCTCATTTCGAGATTATTTGGGGTACATGGAGTTCTTTCATGTTGCTACAGTGACCTCAGTATCGTTCTAGACTTGAGACAGTGTTCTTCGGGATTCTCTGGAGTGCCATCGAGGAAATCAAATCTCCTTTAATGTTTGATGTAGAACACGGAATTGCTCTGCACGCAGTGCAGGGAATCGGGACTCATCTCGCGTCGAGTGGAAATGTCATGGTATTTCTCGAGTTGCGGCGGGAACCTAGAATATATTGTCGAGTTACGACGGGGATGGACCATCAGAACACATGTTTGTTCAGCGACGTCAGGACTCCTGTCTAATTGTGAGGGACACTTCGTGATTCTCCTCGAGGCCTGGCAGGGCAATGGGACGCCTCTCAAGGTGAGGCGGGAGATGCAGGCTCCCTTTCCACGTGGCACAGGGATAGTGGGATTCCACTCAATTTTCAAGAGGAGTCAGGCATCGTCTCCTTTTGAAGCATTGATCTCTGCGTACCTCTCGAGTTTTCAAAAGATGTGAGGCCTCCAGTCGCAGTTAGGCGTCGAATTAGGTCTTTCTCAATGGTCTCCACAGGGGATTCAGACATCCATTCGTCTTGGGAGATGCAAGACGAGCCTGCATTCAAGTCACTGCAGGGATATCTGGCCTTATTTCGAGTCAGGGCCTCTATGTGTCCATTCCACTTGAGGTTGCAATCTCAAGGTCCCTCTCACATACCTATAGCTGAGAGAATCCTCCTCTTGAGGTACTTGTGGAAAGTTGGTATTCCTCTTGAATCGAAGCCAGGGCCTAATCTCTCATCTCAAGTTGATTTGGGGTACATGGAGATCTTTTGTGCTGCTACAGTGACCTCAGGATCCTTCTAGACTTGAGACAGTGTTCTTGGAGTTTATCTGGAGTGCCGTCAAGGAAATCAAGGCTCCTTTCTTGTTTGATGTGGAAAACGGAATTGCTCTGCATGCAGTGCCAGGGAATTGGGACTCATCTTGCGTCGAATGGGAAATGTCATGGTTTATCTCGAGTTGTGGCGGGAACCTGGAGTATATTCTCTAGTTAGGACGGGGATGGGCCTTCAGAACACATGTTTGTTCAGCGATATCAGGACTCCTGTCTAGTTGTGAGGGACACCTCACGATTCTCCTCGAGGCCTGGCAGGGCAATGGGACGCCTCTCAAGTTAAGGTGGGAGATGCAGGCTCCCTTTCCAAGTGCCAAAGGGATACTGGGATTCCACACAATTTTCAAGAGGAGTCAGGAATCGTCTCCTTTTGAAGCATTGATCTCCGCGTACCTCTCGAGTTTTCAATGATATGAGGCCTTCGGTTGCAATTAGGTGTCGAATTAGGTCTTTCTCTATGGTCTCCACAGGGGATTCAGACATCCCTTCATCTTGGGAGATTCAAGACGAGCCTGCATTCAAGTCACTGCAGGGATATTTGGCGTTATTTCGAGTCAGGTCCTCTAAGTGTCCACTCCAACTGAGGCCGCTAATTCAGGGTCCCTCTCACGTATGTATAGCTGAGAGAAGCCTCATCTTGAGGTTCTTGTGGAAAGTTGGCATTCCTCTTGAATTGAAGCCAGGAAATCAGCTCTCATTTCGAGGTGATTTGGCGTACATGGAGCTATTTGTGTTGTGCAGTGACCTCAGAATCCCTCTAGACTTGAGACAGTGTTCTTGGGGTTTCTCTGGAATGCCATAAAGGAAATCAAGGCTCCTTTTGTGTTTGATTTGGAAACAGAATTGCTCTGCAAGTACTGCAGGGGAATCGGGCTTCATCTCGTGGCAAGGGGGAAGTTTCATGGTTTTTCTCAACTTGCGGCAGGAACCTGGGTATATTCTCGTGTTAGCACGGGGATGGCTCTTCAGAACACATGTTTATTTAGCGACGTCAGGACTCCTGTCTAGTTGCAAGGGACACCTCGGGATTCTCCTCAAGGCATCACAGAACAATTGGGACACCTCTGCAGTTGAGGCGGCAGACTCAGGTTCCTTTCCTGTTGCCACTGGGATAGTGGGATTCCTGTCAATTTTCAAGAGGAGTCAGGCATCGTCTCCTTTTGAAACACTGAACTCCGTGTTCCTCTCGAGTTGTCAAAGTGATGTGAGTCCTGCTGACGAGATGGGGCAGGGAGCTAGGGCTTTCTCTAGTGTCTCCCCAGGGGACTCAGACATTCCTTCATTTGTGAGACGACATCCAGCTTGCATTCAAGTCACTGCAGGGAATTCCGACCTTATTTCGTGTCAGAGAATTTCGGTTTCAATTCCATTTGACGCCGCAAATTCAGCGTCGGTCTCACATACGTATACCTGAGAGAAGCCTCCTCTTGTGGTGCTTGTGGAAAGTTGGCATTCCTCTTGATTTGAAGCCAGGAAATCAGCTCTCATCTCGAGTTGATTTGGGGTACATGGAGCTCTTTCGTGTTACTGCAGTGACCTCAGGATCCCACTAGACTTGAGAAAATGTTCTTGGGGTTACTCTGGAGTTCCATCAAGGAAATCAATGCACCTCTCTTGTTTGATGTGGGACACGGAATTGCTCTGCATGCAGTGCAGGGGAATCGGGCCTCATCTTGCAGCGAGGGGGAAGTCTCATGGTTTTTCGCGACTTGCGGCAGGATCCTGGGGTATATTCTGGACTTACGCCTGGGATGGCCCTTACAAACATGTGTTTGATCAGCGACGTCAGGACTCCTGTCTAGATGCAAGCGACACCTCGGGCTTCTCCTCGAGGCTTGGCAGGGCAACTAGGAGACCTCTCTAGGTGAGGAGGGGATCACAGGTTCCCTTTCCACGTGCTACTGTGATATTGGGATTCCTCTCAATTTTCAAGAGGAGTCAGGAATTGTCTCCTTTTGAAGCATTGATCTCGGCATACCTCTCAAGTTTTCTAAGGATGTGAGGCTTCCGGTCGTGATTAGGCGTGGATTTAGGTCTTCCTCTATGGTCTCCACAGGGGATTCAGACATCTCTTCGTCTTCTGAGATGTAAGACAAGACTGAATTCAAGTCACTGCAGGGATATCTGGCCTTATTTCTAGTCAGGACATGTCGGTGTCCATTCCACTTGTGGCCGCAATCTCAGGGACCCTCTCACATACCTATAGCTGAGAGAAGCCTCCTCTTGAGGTGCTTGTGGAAAGTTGGTATTCCTCTTGAGTCGAATCCAGGGACGAAGCTCTCATCTTGAGTTGATTTGGGGTATATGGAGCTCTTTCGTGTTGCTTCAGTCACCTCGGGATCCCTCTAGACATGAGACAGTGTTCTTGGGTTTTCTCTTGAGTGCCATCAAGGAAATCAAGGCTCCTTTCGTGTTTGATGTGGAACACGTAATTGCTCTGCATGCAGTGCAGGGGAATCGGGCCTCATCTCACGGCGAGGGGGAAGTCTCATGATTTTTCTCGAGTTCCAGTGGGAACCTGGCATATATTCTCGAGTTATGTCTTTGATACCCCTTCCAAACCCGTGTTTGTTCAGCAATGTCAGGACTTCTGCCTAGCTGCGAGGGACACCTCGGGATTCTCCTCGAGGCTTGAAAGGGCAATAGGAACACCTCTCGAGTTCAGGCAGCAGACCCAGTGTCCATTTCCTGTTGCCACTGGGATACTGGGATTCCTGTTCATTTTCAAGAGGAGTCAGGCATCTTCTCCTTCTGTATCACTGAACTCCATTCTCCTCTCGAGTTGTCAAAGTGATGTGAGGCCTCCTTCTAGATTTGCAAGGAGCTAGGCCTTTCTCTAGTGCCTCCCCAGGGCTTTGAGACATCCCTTCATCTTGTGAGATGAAACCCAGCTTGCATTCAAGTCATTGCAGGGAATTCCGGCCTGATTTCAAGTCAGGGTATCTCCGTGTCAATTCCATTGGAGGCTGCAAATTCAGGGTCCCTCTCACATACGTATAGGTGAGAGAAGCCTCTTCTTGTTGGGCTTGTGGAAAGTTGGCATTCCTCTTGATTTGAAGCCAGGAAATCAGCTCTCATCTCGAGATGATTTGGGGTACATGGAGCTCTTTTGTGTTGCTGCAATGACCTCAGGATGCCTCCAGACTTGAGACAGTGTTCTTGGGGTTTCTCTGTAGTGCCACCAAGGAAATCAAGGCTCCTTTCATGTTTAATGCGGAACTCGGAATTGCTCTGCATGCACTGCAGGGAAATCAGGCCTCAACTCACGGCGAGGGGGAAGTCTCATGATTTTTCTCGAGTTGCGGCTGGAACCTGGGTTATATTCTCGAGTTATGATGGGGATGGCCCTTCCAAACACGTGTTTGATCAGCGACGTCAGGACTCCTGTCTAGTTGCAAGGGACACCTCGGGATACTCCTCGAGGCTTGGCAGGCCAATTGGGACGCCTCTCCAGTTGAGGTGGCAGACCCAGTGTCCCATTCCTGTTGGTACTGGGATACTGGAATTCCTGTCAGTTTTCAAGAGGAGTCAGCCAATCTCTCCTTTTGAATCATTGAACTTCGTGTTCCTCTCGAGTTTTAAAAGTGAGGTGAGGTCTCCTGTCCAGATGGGGCAGGACACTAGGGCTTTCTCTAGTGTCTCCCCAAGGGATTCAGACATCCTTTATCTTGTGAGATGAAATCCAACTTGCATTAAAGACACTGCAGGGAATTCCGGCCTGATTTCGATTCAGGGCATCTCGGTGTCTATTCCATTTGAGGCGTGAAATTCAGGGTCCCTTTCACATACATATAGCTGAGAGAAGCCTCCTCATGAGGTGCTTGTGGAAAGCTGGCATTCCTCTTGATTTGAAACCAGAAAATCAGGCCTCATTTCGAGATTATTTGGGGTACATGGAGCTCTTTCATGTTGTTACAATGATCTCAGTATCTCTCTAGACTTGAGACAGTGTTATCGGGGTTTCTCTGGAGTGCCATCAAGGAAATCAAATCTCCTTTCATGTTTGATGTAGAAGACGGAATTGCTCTGCACGCAGTGCCAGGAAATCAGGATTCATCTCGCGTTGAGTGGGAAATCTCATGGTTTTTCTTGAGTTGCGGTGGAACCTGGAGTATATTCTAGAGTTATGACGGGGATGGACCTTCAGAACACATGTTTGTTCAGCGACGTCAGGACTCCTGTCTAGTTGCGAGGGACACCTTGCAATTCTCCTGGAGGCCTGGTAGGGCAATGGGGCGCCTCTCAAGTTGAGGTGGGAGATGCAGGCTCCCTTTCCACGTGCCAAAGGGATACTGTGATTCCACTCAATTTGCAAGAGGAGTCAGGAATCTTCTCCTTTTGAAGCATTGATCTCCACATACCTCTCGAGTTTTCAAAGGATGTCAGGTCTCTGCTCGCAATTAGTCTTGGAACTAGGTCTTTCTCTATGGTCTCCACAGGGGATTCAGATATCCCTTCGTCTTGGGAGATGCAAGACGAACCTGCATTCAAGTTACTGCAGGGATACCTGGCTTTATTTTGAGTCAGGGCCTCTACGTGTCCATTCCACTTGAGGCCGCAATCTCAAGGTCCCTCTCACATACTTATAGCTGAGAGAAGCCTCCTCTTGATGTGCTTGTGGAAAGTTGGTATTCCTCTTCAGTCGAAGCCAGGGCCTAAGGTCTGATCTCGAGTTGATTTGGGGTACATGGAGATCTTTAGTGTTGCTACAGTGACCTCAGGATCCCTCTAGACTTGAGACAGTGTTCTTGTGGTTTTTCTGGAGTGCCGTCAAGGAAATCAAGGCTCCTTTCGGGTTTGATGTGGAACACGGAATTGCTCTGCACGCAGTGCAGGGGAATCGGGCCTCATGTCGCAGCGAGGGGGAAGTCTTGTGGTTTTTCTCGAGATGCGGTGGGAACCTGCGGTATATTCTCAAGTTACGACGGGGATAGCCCTTCCAAACACGTGTTTGTTCAGCAACGTCAGGCCACCTGTCTAGCTGCGAGGGACACTTCTGTATTCTCCTCGAGGCTTGGCAGGGAAATTGGGATGCTTCTCCAGGTGAGGCAGAGACCCAGGGTCCCGTTCCACGTGCCACGGTGATACTGGGATTCCTCTCAATTTTCAAGATGAGTCAGGCAACGTCTCCTTTTGAAGTATTGATCTCCGAGTACCTCTCGAGTTTTCAAAGGATATGAGGCCACCGGGCGCGATTAGGCATGGAACTAGGTTTTCTCTATGTTCTCCACAGGGGATTCAGACATTCCTTCGTCTTGGGAGGTGCAAGATGAGCCTGCATTCAAGTCACTCCAAGGATATCTAACCTTATTTCGAATCAGGGCACCTCAGTGTCCATTCCACTTGAGGCCACAAACTAAGAGTCCCTCTCACATACCTATAGCTTAGAGAAGCCTCTTGAGGTGCTTGTGGAAAGTTGGTATTCCTCTTGAGTCAAAGCCAGGGACTAAGCTATCATTTCGAGTTGATTTAGGGTACCTGGAGTTCTTTTGTGTTGCTACAGTGACCCCAGGATCCCTCTATACTTGAGACAGTGTTCTTGGGGATTCTCTGGAGTCCCATCAAGGAAACTGAGGCTCCTGTCATGTTTGATGTAGAACACGGAATTGCTCTGCACGCACTGCAGGGGAATCAGGCCTCATCTCACACCGATAGGGAAGTCTCATGGTTTTTCTGGAGTTGCGGCGGGACCATGGGTATATTCTTGAGTTAAGACAGGGATGGCGGTTCAGAACACGTGTTTGTTCAGCAACGTCAGGACTCCTGCCTAGCTGTGAGGGACACATCTGGATTCTCCTCGAGGCTTGACAGAGCAATATGAACAACTCTCGAGGTGAGACGGCAGACCCAGTGTTCATTTCCTGTTGCCAGTGGGGTACTGGGATTCCTGTCAAGTTTCAAGAGTACACAGGCATCATCTCCTTCTGAGTCATTGAACTCCAGGTTCCCCTCGAGTTGTCAAAGTGATGTGAGGCCTCCTGTCGAGATGGGGCAGGGATCTAGGGTTTTTCAAATGCCTCACCAGGGGATTCAGACATCCCTTCATCTTGTGAGGTGAAATCCAGCTTGCATTCAAGTCACTGCAGGGAATTTCAGCCTTATATCGAGTCAGGGCATCTCGGTGTCGATTCCATTTGAGACCACAAAATCAACGTCCCTCTCACATACCTATAGCTGAGAGAAGAATCCTCTTTTGGTTCTTGTGGAAAGTTGGCATTCCTCTTGATTTGAAGCCAGGAAATCAGCTCTCATTTCGAGATGATTTGGGGTACATGGAGCTATTTGTGTTGCTGCAGTGACCTCAGAATCCCTCTAGACTTGGGACAGTGTTCTTGGGGTTTCTCTGGAGTGCCATCAAGGAAATCAAGGCTCCTTTCCTGTTTGATGTTGAAACGGAATAGCTCTGCACGCACTGCAGGGGAATCGGGCCTCATCTCGTGGCAGGGAGGAAGTTTCATGGTTTTTCTTGACTTGCGGCGGGAATCTGGGGTATATACTCGAGTACGACGGGGATGGCCCTTCAGAACACGTCTTTGTTCAGCGACGTCAGGACTCCTGTCTAGTTGCGAGAGACACCTCGGGATTCTCCTCGAGGCTTGGCAGGTCAATTGCAATGTCTCTGCAGTTGAGGTGGAGGACCCAGGTTCCCTTTCCTGTTGCCACTGGGATAGTGGGATTCCTCCCAATTTTCAAGAGGAGTCAGCCATCATCTCCTTTTGAATCATTGAAATCCGTGTTCCTCTCAGGGGTCAAAGTGATGTGAGGCCTGCTGCCGAGATGGGGCAGGGAGCCAGGGCTTCCTCTAGTATCTCCCCAGGGGACTCAGACATTCCTTCATTTGTGAGACGAAATCCACCTTGCATTCAAGTCACTGCAGGGAATTCCGACTTTATTTCGTGTCAGAGCATTTCAGTTTTCATTCCATTTGATGCCGCAAATTCAGCGTCCCTCTCACATACATAAAGCTGAGAGAAGCCTCCTCTTGTGGTGCTTGTGGAAAGTTGGCATTCCTCTTGATTTGAAGCCAGGAAATCAGCTCTCATCTCAAGATGATTTGGGGTACATGGAGCTCTTTCGTGTTGATGCAGTGACATCAGGATCCTTCTAGACTTGATATAGTGTTCTTGGGGTTTCTCTGGAGTGTCATCAAGGAAATCAATTCACCTTTCTTGTTTGATGTGGAACACGAAATTGCTCTGCACGCAGTGCAGGGGAATCAGGCCTCATCTCACAGCAACGGGGAAGTCTCATGGTTTTTCTCGACTTGCGGTGGGACCCAGGGCTATATTCTGGACTTATGCCTGGAATGGACCTTCCAAACACGTGTTTGTTCAGCGACGTCAGGACTCTTGTGTAGTTGCAAGGGACACCTCGGGATTCTCCTTGAGGCTTGGCAGGGCAACTTGGAGTCCTCTCCAGGTGAGGCGGGGGACCCAGGTTCCCTTTCCAAGTGCTACTGTGATACTAGGATTCCTCTCAATTTTCAAGAGGAGTCAGGCATTGTCTCCATTTGAAGCATTGATCTCTGTGCACCTCTCGAGTTTTCAAAGGATGTGAGGCCTCCGGTCACGATTAGGCTTGGACCTAGGTCTATCTCTATGGTCTCCGAAGGGTATCCAGACTTCCCTTCGTCTTGGGAGATGCAAAACGAGCCTGCATTCAATTCACTGCAGGGATATCTAACCTTATGTCGAGTCAGGGCATCTCGGTGTCCATTCCACTTGAGGCCGCAAATTCAGGGTCCCTCTCACATATATTTAGCTGAGTTAAGCCTCCTCTTGAGGTGCTTGTGGAAAGTTGGTATTGCTCTTGAGTCGAAGCCAGGGACTAAGCTCTCATCTCGAGTTGATTTTGGGTACATGGAGCTCTTTCATGTTGCTACAGTGACCTCAGTATCCCTCTAGAATTGAGACCGTGTTCTTGGGGTTTCTCTGGAGTGCCATCAAGGAAATCAAGGCTCCTTTCATGTCTGATGTGGAACACGGAATTGCTCTGCACGCAGTGCAGGGGAATTGGGCCTAATGTCACAGCGAGGGGTAAGTCTCATGGTTTTTCTCAAGTTGCGGCAGGTACCTGGGGTATATTCTCAAGTTAAGAAGGGGATGGCACTTCCGAACACGTGTTTGTTCTGCAACATCAGGCCTCCTGTCTAGCTGCGAGGGAAACCTCGGGATTCTCCTCGAGGCTTGGCAGGGAAATTAGGATGCTTCTCCAGGTGAGGCGGAGACCCAGGGTCCCGTTCCACGTGCCAAAGGGATACTGAGATTCCTCAATTTTCAAGAGGTGTCAGGCATCGTCTCCTTTTGATGCATTGATCTCCACATACCTCTCGAATTTTCAAAGGATATGAGGCCTCTGGTCATGAATTGGCTTTGAACTAAGTCTTTCTCTATGTTCTCCACAGGGGATTCAGACATCCCTTCGTCTTCGGAGTTGCAAGACAAGGCTGCATTCAAGTCACTGCAGGGATATTTGGCCTTATTTCGAGTCAGGTCCTCTAAGTGTCCATTCCAACTGAGGCCGCTAATTCAGGGTCCCCCTCACGTACCTATAGTTGAGAGAAGCCTCCTCTTGAGGTGCTTGTTGAAAGTTGGTATTCCTCTTGAGTCGAAGCCAGGGACTCAGCTCTCATCTCAAGTTGAATTGGGGTACATGGGGCTCTTTCATGTTGTTACAGTGAGATCACGATCCCTCTAGTCTTGAGACAGTGTTCTTGGGGATTCTCTTGAGTGCCAACAAGGAAATCAAGTCTCCTTCCGTGTTTGATGTGGAACACGGAATTGCTCTGCAAGCAGTTGCAGGGGGATCGGGCCTCATCTCGCGACGAGGGGGCAGTCTCATGGTTTTTCTCGAGTTGCGGTGTGAACCTGGGTTATATTCTTGAGTTTCGACAGGGATGACCCTTCAGAACACGTGTTTGTTCAGTGTCATCAGGACTTCTGCCTAGCTGCGAAGGACACCTCGGTATTCTCCTCGAGGTTTGAAAGGACAATAGGAACACCTCTTGAGGTGAGGCGGCAGAGCCAGGGTCCCTTTCCTGCTGCCACTGGGGTACTGGGATTCCTCTCAGCTTTCAAGAGGAGTTAGGCATTGTCTTGTTTTGAAGCATTGAACTCCGTGTTCCTCTCGAGTTGTCAAAGTGATGTAAGGCCTCCTGTCGTGATGGGGCAGGGAGCTAGGGCTTTCTCTACGGTCTCCCCAGGGGACTCAGACATCCCTTCGTCTTGTGAGATGAAATCCAGCTTGCATTCAAGTCACTGCAGGGAATTCCAGCCTGATTTCAATTCAGGTCATCTCGGAGTCGATTCCATTTGAGTCCGCAAATTTAGGGTATCTCTCACATACGTATAACTGAGGGAAGCCTCCTCTTGAGGTGCTGGTTCAAAGTTGACATTCCTCTTGATTTGAAACCAGGAAATCAGCTCTCATTTCGAGATGGTTTGGGGTACATGGAGCTCTTTCATGTTGCTACAGTGACCTCAGGATCCCTCTAGACTTGAGACAGTGTTCTTGGGGTTTCTCTGGAGCGCCATCAAGGAAACCAAGACTCCTTTCGTGTTTGATGTGGCACACGGAATTGCCCTGCACGCACTGCAGGGGAATCGGGCCTCATCTCTTTGCGAGGGGGAAGTTTCATGGTTTTTCTGGAGTTCCGGCGGGAACACCGAGTATATTCTCGAGTTATGACGGGGATAGGCCTTCAGAACACATGTTTGTTCAGCGAAGTCAGGACTCCTCTCTAGTTGTGAGGGATACCTCGGTATTCTCCTCGAGGCTTGGCAGGCCAATTGGGAACCCTCTCCAGGTGAGGCGGGAGACCCAAGGTCCCTTTCCACGTGCCAAAGGGATACTGGGATTCCTGTCAATGTTCAACAGGAGTTAGGGATCGTCTCTTTCTGAATCACTGAACTCCATGTACCTCTCGAGTTTTCAAAGTGATGTGAGGCCTCCTGTCGAGATGGGGCAGGGATCTAGGGCTTTATTTGGTGCCTCCCCAGGGGATTCAGACACCCCTTCTTCTTATGAAGTGAAATCCAGTTTGCATTCTAGCCACTGCAGGGAATTCCGGCCTTATTTCGAGTCAGGGCATCTTGGTGTCGATTCCATTTGAGACTGTAAATTCAACGTCCCTCTCACATACCTATACCTGAGAGAACCCTCTTCTTGTGGTTCTTGTGGAAAGTTGGCATTCCTCTTGATTTGAAACCAGGAAATCAGCACTCATTTCGAGATGATTTGTGGTACATGGAGCTATTTGTGTTGCTGCAGTGACCTCAGAGTCCCTCTAGACTTGAGACAGTGTTCTTGGGGTTTCTCTGGAGTGCCATCAAGGAAATCAAGGCTCCTTTCATGTTTGATGTTGAAACGGAATTGCTCTGCACGAACTGCAGGGGATTCGGGCCTCTTCTCGTGGCAAGGGGGAAGTTTCATTGTTTTTATCGACTTGCGGTGGGAACCTGGGTTATATTCTCGAGTTACGACGGGGATGGCCCTTCAGAACATGTGTTTGTTCAGCGACGTCAGGACTCCTGTCTAGTTGCGAGGGACACCTCGGGATTCTCCTCGAGGCTTGGCAGGCCAATTGGGACGCCTCTGCATTTGAGGTGGGGGACCCAGGTTCCCTTTTCTGTTGCCACTGGGATAGTGGGATTCCTCTCAATTTTCAAGAGGAGTCAGCCATCTTCTCCTTTTGAATCATTGAATTCCGTGTTCCTCTCAGGGGCCAAAGTAATGTGAGTCCTGCTGCTGAGATGGGGCAGGGAGCTAGGGTTTTCTCTTGTGTCTTCCCAGGGGACTCAGACATCCCTTCATTTGTGAGACAAAATCCAGCTTGCATTCAAGTCACTGCAGGGAATTTCGGCCTTATTTCGTGTCAGAGCATTTCGGTTTCCATTCCATTTGATGCCGCAAATTCAGCATCCCTCTCACATACGTCTAGCTGAGAGAAGCCTCCTCTTGTGGTGCTTGTGGAAAGTTGACATTCCTCTTGATTTGAAGCCAGGAAATCAGCTCTCATCTCGAGATGATTTGGGGTACATGGAGCTCTTTCGTGTTGATGCAGTGACATCAGGATCTTTCTAGACTTGAGATAGTGTTCTTGGGGTTTCTCTGGAGTGCCATCAAGGAAATCAATGCACCTTTCTTGCTTGATGTGGAACACGGAATTGCTCTGCACGCAGTGCAGGGGAATCGGGCCTCATCTTGCAGCGAGGGGGAAGTCTCATGGTTTTTCTCGAGTTGCAGCAGTAAACTGGGCTATATTCTCGAGTTACGTCGGGAATGGCCCTTCCAAACACATGTTTGTTCAGCGACGTCAGGACTCCTACCTAGCTGCGAGGGACACCTCGGGATTCTCCTCGAGGCTTGAAAGGGCAAAAGGAACACCTCTCGAGTTGAGGCGGCAGACCCAGTGTCCCTTTCCTGTTCCCACTGGGATACTGTGATTCCTGTCAATTTTCAGGAGGTTTCAGGTATCGTCGCCTTTTAAATCACTGAACTCCATGTTCCTCTCGATTTGTCAAAGTGATGTGAGGCCTCCTGTCGAGATGGCACAGTTAGCTAGGGCTTTCTCTAGTGTCTCTCCAGGGCATTCAGACATCCGTTCATCTTGTGAGATGAAATCCAGCTTGCATTCAAGACACTGCAGGGAATTCCGGCCTGATATCGAGTCAGAGCATCTGGGTGTCGATTCCATTGGAGGCCGCAAATTCAGCGACCCTCTCACATACGTATAGCTGAGAGAAGCCTCCTCTTGTGGTGCTTGTGGAAAGTTGGCATTCCTCTTGATTTTAAGCCAGGAAATCAGCTCTTATCTCGAGATGTTTTGGGGTACATGGAGCTCTTTCGTGTTGCACAGTGACCTCAGTATCCCTCTAGACTTGAGACAGTATTCTTGGGGATTCTCTGGAGTGGCATCAAGGAAATCAAGGCTCCTTTCATGTTTGATGTGGAAGACGGAATTGCTCTGCACGCAGCGCAGGGGAATGAGGCCTCATCTCGAGGCTAGGGGGAAGTCTCTTGGTTTTTCTTGAGTTGCGGCGGGAAGCTGGCATATATTTTCGAGTTATGACTGGGATGGCCCTTCCAAACTCGTGTTTTTTCAGTGACGTCAGGACTCCTGTCTAGTTGCAACGGACACCTTGGGATTCTCCTTGAGGCTCTGCAGGGCAACAGGGATGCCACTCCACGTGAGGCGGGAGACACAGCCTCCCTTTCAACCTGCCACAGGGATACTGGGATTACTCTCAATTTTCAAGAGGAGTCAGGCATCGTCTCCTTTTGAAGAATTGATCTCCGCGCACCTCTCGTGCTTTCAAAGGATGTGAGGCCTCTTATCGCCATTAGGCGTGGAACTAGGTCTTTCTCTGTGGTCTCCAGAGCGGATTCAGACATCCCTTCATCTCGGGAGATGCAAGACGAGACAGCATTCAAGTCACTCCAGGGATATCTGGCCTTATTTGGAGTCAGGGCACCTCGGGGTCCATTCCACTTGAGGCCACAAACTCAGGGTCCCTCTCACATATCTGTGGCTGAGAGAAGCCTCCTCTTGTGTTGCTTGTGGAAAGTGGGCATTCCTCTTGATTTGAAGCCAGGTAATCAGCTCTCATCTCGAGATGATTTGGGGTACATGGAGCACTTTCATGCTGCTGCAGTGACCTCAGGATCCCTCTAGACTTGAGACAGTGTTCTTGGGGTTTCTCTGGAGTGCCATCAAGGAAATCAAGGCTCTTTTCTGGTTTGATGCAGATCACGGAATTGCTCTGCACGCAATGTAGGGTAATCGGGTCTCATCTCACAGCGAAGGGGAAGTCTCATGGATATTCTCGAGTTGCGGTGGAACCTGGGGTATATTCTCAAGCTATGACGGGGTTGGCCTTTCCAAACACTTGTTTGTTCAGAAACATCTAAACTCCTGTCGAGTTGCGAGGGACACCTCGGGATTCTTCGCGAGGCTTGGCAGGGCAATTGGGACGCCTCTCTAGGTGAGGCGGGAGACACAGTGTCACTTTCCACAAGCCAAAGTGATACTGGTATTCCTCTCAATTTTCAAGAGGAGTCAGGCATCGTCTCCTTTTGAAGCATTGATCGCCGCGTACCTGTCGAGTTTTCAAGGATATCAGGCCTCCGCTCGCGATTAAGTGTGGAAATAATTCTTTCTGTATGGTTTCCACAGGGGATTCAGACATCCCTTCGTTTTGGGAGATGTAAGACGAGCCTGCATTTAAGACACTGCAGGGGTATGTGACCATATTTCGAGACAGGGCATCTCGTTGTCCATTCCAATTGAGGCTGCCAATTCGGGGTTCCCTTACATACGATTGCTGAGAGACGCCTCCTCTTGAGGTGCTTGTGCAAAGTTGGTACTCCTCTTGAGTCGAATCCAGGGACTAAGCTCTCAGCTAGAGTTGATTTGGGGTACATGAAGCTCTTTCGTGTTGCTACAGAGACCTCAGTATCCCTCTAGACTTGAGACAGTGTTCTTGGGGTTTCTCTGGAGTTCCATCATGGAAATCAAGGCTCCCTTCGTGTTTGCTGTGGAACTCGGAATTGCTCTGCAAGCTGTGCAGGGGAATCGGGCCTCATCTCATGGCGAGGGGGAAGTCTCGTGGTTTTTTCTGCATTGCGGTGGGAACCTGTCATATATTCTCGAGTTATGACGGGGATGGCCTTCCAAACACGTGTTTGTTCAGCAACGTCAGGACTCCTGTTCAGTTGCGAGGGACAGCTCGGGATTCTCCTTGAGGCCTGGCAAGGCAATTGGGACGCCTCTCCAGGTGAGGCGGGAGACTCAGTGTCCCTGTCCATGTGCCACAGGGATACTGGAATTCCTCTCAACTTTCAAGAGGAGTCAGGCATCATCTCCTTTTAAAGCATTGATCTCCGCCTACCTCTCAAGTTTTCAATGGATGTGAGGCTCCCGATCGTGATTAGGGGTGGAACTAGGTCTTTCTCTATCATCTCCACAGGGGATCAGACATCCCTTCATCTTGGGACATGCGAGACGAGCCTGCATTCAAGTCACTGCAGAGATATCTGGCCTTATTTCGTGTCAGAGCATCTCGGTGTCCATTCCACTTTAGGTCACAATTTCAGGGTCCCTCTCACATACCTATAGCTGAGAGCAGCCTCCTCTTGAGGTGCTTGTGGAAAGTTGGTATTCCTCTTAAATTGAAGCCAGGGACTAAGCTCTCATCTCGAGTTGATTTCAGGTACAGGGAGTGCTTTTGTGTTGCTACAGTGACCGCAGGATGCCTATAGACTTGAGACAGTGTTCTTGGTGTTTCTCTGGAGAGCCATCAAGGAAATCAAGGCTCCTTTCGTGTTTGATATGGAACACGGAATTGCTCTGCACGCAGTGCAGGGGAATCGGGCCTCATCTCATGGCGATGGGGAAGTCTCATTGTTTTTCTCTAGTTGCAGTGGGAACCTGGGATATATTCTCAAATTACGACGGGGATGGTCCTTCAGAACCGTGTTTTTTCAGTGATGTCAGGACTCGTGCCTAGCTGTGAGGGACACCTTGGGATTCTCCTCGAGGCTTGAAAGGGCAATTGGGACACCTCTCAAAGAGGCGGGAGACCCAGCGTCCCTTTCCATGTGCCACAGGTATACTGGGATTCCTGTCAATTTTCAAGAGGAGTCAAGCCTCGTCTCCTTTTGCAACATTGATCTCTGCGTACCTCTCGAGTTTTCAAAGGATGTGAGGCCTCCGGTCGCGATTAGCCGTGGAACTAGGTCTTTCTTTATGGTTTCCACAGGGGATTCAGACATCCCTTTGTCTCGGGAGATGCAAGACGAGCCTGCATTTTAGTCACTCCAGGGACATCTGGCCTTAGTTTGAGTCAGGGCACCTCGGTGTCCATTCCACTTGAGGCCGCAAACTTAGGTTCCCTCTTACATACCTATAGCTGAGAGAAGCCTCCTCCTTAGGTGCTTGAGGAAAGTTGATATTCCTCTTGAGTCGAAGCCAGGGACTAAGCTCTCATCTCGAGTTGATTTGGGGTACATGGAGCTCTTTCCTGTTGATACAGTGACCTCAGGATCCCTCTAGACTAGAGACAGTGTTCTTGGTGATTCTCAGGAGTGCCACCAAGAAAATCAAGGCTGCTTTTTTGTTTCATGTGGAACACGGAATTGCTCTGCATGCAACGCAGGGGAATCGGGGCTCATCTCGTGGCAAGTGGGAACTCTCATGGTTTTTCTCGAGTTGTGGCGCGAACCTGGCATATACTTTAGAGTTATGACGCGGAAGGACCTTCCAAACTCGTGTTTGTTCAGTGACGTCAGGATTCCTGTCTAGTTGCGAGGGACACCTCGTGATTCTGCTCGAGGCTTGACAGGGCATTTGGGACGTCTCTCCAGGTGAGGTGGGAGACCCTGCATCCCTTTCCACGTGCCACAGGGATACTGGGATTCCACTCAATTCTCACGAGAAGTCAGGCATTGTCTCCTTTTGAAGCATTGGTCTCCGCGTACCTCTCGAGTTTTCAAAGGATGTCAGGTCTCCGGTCGCGATTAGACGTGGAACTAGGTCTTTCTCTATGGTCTCCACAGGGGATTCAGACATCCCTTTTTCTTGGGAGATGCAAGATGAGCCTGCATTCAAGTCACTACAGGGATATCTGTCCTTATTTCTAGTCAGAGCATCTCGGTGTCCATTCCATGTGAGGCCGCAAACTCAGGGTCCCTCTCACATATCTTTAGCTGAGAGAAGCCTTCTCTTGAGGTGTTGTTGAAAGTTGGTATTGCTCTTGAGTCGAAGCCAGGGACTAAGCTCTCATCTCGAGTTGATTTGTGGTATATGGAGCTCTTTTGTGTCACTACAGTGACCTCAGGATCCCTCTTGACTTGAGACAGTGTTCTTGTGGTTTCTCTGGAGTGACATCAAGGAAATCAAGGCTCCTTTCGCGTTTGATGTGGAACACGGAATAGCTCTGCACGCAGTGCAGGGGAATTGGTCCTCATCTCGCGGCTAGTGGGAAGTCTCATGGCTTTTCTCGAGTGCGCCGGGAACGTGGGGTATATTCTCGAGTTATGACGGGGATGGCCCTTCAGAACTCGTGTTTGTTCAGTGACGTCAAGACTCCTGCCTAGCTGCGAGGGACACCTCGGGATTCTCCTCGAGGCTTGAAAGGGCAATAGGAACACCTCTCGAGGTGAGTCGGCAGACCCAGGGTCACTTTCCTGTTGCCACTGGGATACTGGGATTCCTCTCAATTTTCAAGAGGAGTCAGGCAGCGTCTCCTTTTGAATCATTGAACTCCGTGTTCCTCGTGAGTTGTCAAACTGATGTGAGGCCTCCTGTCGAGATGAGGCAGGGAGCTAAGACTTTCTCTAGTGTCTCCCCAGGAGTTTCAGACATCCCTTCATTTTCTGAGATGAAATCCAGGTTGCATTCAAGTCACTGCCGGGAATTCCGGCATGATATCAAGTCAGGGCATCTCGGGGTCGATTCCATTTGAGGCCACAAAATCAGCGAGCCTCTCACATACCTATAGCTGAGAGAAGCCTCCTCTTGTGATTCTTGTGGAAAGTTGGCATTACTCTTGATTTGAAGCCAGGAAATCAGCTCTCATCTCGAGATGATTTGGGGTACATGGAGCTCTTTCATGTTGCTGCAGTGACCTCAGGATCCCTCTAGACTTGAGACAGTGTTCTTGGGGTTTCTCTGGAGTGCCATCAAGGAAATGCAGTCTCCCTTCATGTTTGATGTGGAACACGGAATAGCTCTGCAAGCAGTGTAGGGGAATCGGGCCTCATCTTGCACCGAGGGGGATGTCGCATGGTTTTTCTCGAGTTGCGGCTGGAACCTGGGGTATATTCCCGAGTTACAATGGGGATGGCCCTTCCAAACACGTGTTTGTTCAGTGACGTCTAGACTCCTGTCTAGTTGCGAGGGACATCTCGGGTTTCTCCTCGAGGCTCGGCAGGGCAACTGGGACGCCTCTCCAGATGAGGCGGGAGACCCAAGTTACCTGTCCACGTGGCACAGGGATACTGGAATTCCTCTCAATTTTCAAGAGGAGTCAGGCATCGTCTCCTTTTAAAGCATTTATCTCCACGTACCTCCCGAGTTTTCAAAGGATGTGAGGCCTCAGGTCACAATTAGACGTTGGACTAGTTCTTTCTTCATCGTCTCCACAGGGGATTCAGACATCCCTTCATCTTGGGAGATGCAAGACGAGCCTGCATTCAAGTCACTGCAAGGATATCTGGCCTTATTTCGAGGTAGGGCATCTCGGTGTCCATTCCACTAGAGGCCGCAATCTCAGGGTCCCTCTCACATACTCATAGCTGAGAGACGCCTCCTCTTGAGGTGCTTGTGGAAAGTTGGTATTCCTCCTGAGTCGAAGCCAGGGACTAAGCTCTCATCTCGAGTTGATTTGGGGTACATGGAGGTCTTTCGTGTTGCTACAGTGACCTCAGGATCCTTCTAGACTTGAGACAGTGTTCTTGCGTTTCTCTGGAGTGTCATCAAGCAAATCAAGGCTCCTTTCGTGTTTGATGTGGAACACGGAATTGCTCTGCACGCAGCGCAGGGGAATGCGGCCTCATCTCGAGGCGAAGGGGAAGTCTAATGGTTTTTCTCGATTTGCGGCAGGAACCTGGGGTATATTCTCGAGTTACGACGGGGATGACCCTTCAGAGCTCGTGTTTGTTCAGCGACGTAAAGACTCCTGCCTAGCTGCGAGGGACACCTCGGGATTCTCCTCGAGGCTTGAAAAGGCAATAGGAACACCTCTCGAGGTGAGTCAGCAGACACAGCATCCCTTTCCTGTTGCCACAGGGATACTGGGATTCCTGTCAATTTTCAAGAGGTGTCAGTTAGCCTCTCCTTTTGAATCATTGAACTCTCTGTTCCTCGCGAGTTGTCAAAGTGATGTGAGGCCTCCTGTCGAGATGGGGCAAGGACCTAGGGCTTTCTCTAATGTCTCCCCAGGGCATTCAGACATCCGTTCAGCTTGTGAGATGAAATCAAGCTTGCATTCAAGTCACTGCCAGGAATTCCGGCCTGATTTCTAGTCAGGGCATCTCGGGGGCGATTCCACTCGTGGCAGCAAATTCAGCGACCCTCTCATTTACGTATAGCTTAGAGAATCCTCCTCTTGTGGTGCTTGTGGAAAGTTGGCATTCCTCTTGATTTGAAGCCAGGAAATCAGCTCTCATCTCGAGATGATTTGGGGTACATGGAGCTCTTTCATGCTGCTGCAGTGACCTCAGGATCCCTCTAGACTTGAGACAGTGTTCCTGGGGATTCTCTGGAGTGCCATCAAGGAAATCAAGGCTCCTTTCGTGTTTGATGTGGAACACGGAATTGCTCTGCACGCAGTGCGGGAGAATCGGGCCTCATCTCGTGGCAAGGGGCAAGTCTCATGGTTTCTCTCGAGTTGTGGTGGGAACCTGGCGTATATTCCCGAGTTACAACGGGGATGGCCCTTCCAAACACGTGTTCGTTCAGTGACGTCAAGACTCCTGTCTAGTTGAGAGGGACACCTCGGGATTCTCCTCGAGGCTTGGCAGGGCAATTAGGACGCCTCTCCAAGTGAGGCGGGAGACCCAGCGTCGCTTTCAATATGCCACCGGGATACTGGGATTCCTCACAATTTTCAAGAGGAGTCAGACATCGTCTCCTTTGGAATTATTGTTCTCCGCATACCTTTCTATTTTTCAATGGATGTGAGGCCTCCGTTTGCGATTAGGGGTGGAACTAGGTCTTTCTCTATGGTCTTCACAGGGGATTCAGACATCCCTTCATCTTGGGAGATGCAAGACCAGCCAACATTCAAGTCACTGCAGGGATACCAAGCCTTATTTCGAGTCAGGGAATCTCGGCGTCCATTCCACTTGAGGCCACAAATTAAGGGTCCTTCTCACATACCTATAGCTGAGAGAAGCCTCCTCTTGAGGTGCTTTTGGAAAGTTGGTATTCCTCTTGAGTCGAAGCCAGGGACTAAGCTCTCATCTCGAGTTGATTTGGGGTACATGGAGCTCTTTCGTGTTGCTACAGTGATCTCAGGATCCCTCTAGGCTTGAGACAGTGTTCTTGGGGATTCTCTGGAATGCCATCAAGGAAATCAATGGTCCTTTTGTGTTTGATGTGGAACATGGAAGTGCTCTGCACGCAGCACAGGGGAATCAGTGCTCATCTCGTGGCGAGTGGAAAGTCTCATTGTTTTTCAGGAGTTGCGACTTGAACCTGGGGTATATTCTCGAGTTACGATGGGGATGCAACTTCCAAACACGTGTTTTTTCAGTGACGTCAGGACTCCTGTCTATTTGCGAGGGACAACTTGAGATTCTCCTCGAGGCTCGGCAGTGCAACTGGGACGCCTCTCCAGGTGAGGCGGGAGATGCAGGATCTCTTTTCTGTTGCCACAGGGATACTGGGATTCCTGTCAATTTCCAAGCGGGTCAGGCATCATCTCCTTTGGAATCATTGAACTCAGTGTTCCTCTCGAGTTGTCAAAGTGATATGAGGCCTCCTTTGTAGATGGGGCAGGGAGCTGGGGCTTTCTCTAATGTCTCCCCAGGGGATTCAGACATCCCTTCATCTTGTGAGATGAAATCCAGCTTGCATTCAAGTCACTGCAGGGAATTCCGTCCTGATATCAAGTCAGGGCTTAACGATGTCAATTCCATTTGAGGCCGCAAATTCAGCGACCGTCTCTCATACATATAGCTGAGAGAAGCCTCCACTTGTGGTTCTTGTGGAAAGTTGGCATTCCTCTTGATTTGAAGCCAGGAAATCAGCTCTCATCTCGAGATGATTTGGGGTACATGGCGCTCTTTTGTGTTGCTGCACGACCTCAGGATCCCTCTAGACTTGAGACAGTGTTCTTGTGGTTTCCCTGGAGTGCCAGCAAGGAAACCAAGGTTCCTTTCTTGCTTGATGTGGAGCACGGAATTGCTCTGCACACAGTGCAGAGGAATCAGGCCTCACCTCGCGGCGAGGGGGAAGTCTCATGGTTTTTTTCGAGTTGCGGCGGGAACCTGGGTATATTCTCCAGTTACAACGGGGATGGCCCTTCCAAATACGTGTTTGTTCAGTGACATCAATACTCCTGTCTATTTAGGAGGGACTTCTCGGGATTCTCCACGAGGCTTGGCAGGGCAATTGGGACGCTTCTCCAGGTGAGGCGGGAGACCTTGTGTCCCTTCACATGTGCCACAGGGATACTGGTATTCCTCTCAATTTTGAAGACGAGTCAGGCATCATCTCCTTTTGAAGCATTGATCTCCACGTACCTCTCGAGTTTTCAAAGATGTGATGCCTCCGGTTATGAATAGGTGTAGAACTAGGTCTTTCTCTATGTTCACCACAGGGGATTCAGACATCCCTCCGTCTTGTGAGATGTAAGGCAAGCCTGCACTCAAATCACTGCAGGGATATCTGGCCTCATTTCGTGTCAGGTTATCCCGGTGTCCATTCAAGCTGAGGCTGAAAATTCAGGGTCCCTCTCATATACCTATACCTGAGAGAAGCCTCCTCTTGAGGTGCTTGTGGAATGTTGGTGTTCCTCTTGAGTCGAAGCCAGGGACTAAGCTCTCATCTCGAGATGATTTGGGGTACATGGAGCTCTTTCATGTTGCTGCAGTGACATCAGGATCCCTCTAGACTTGAGACAGTGCTCTTGGGGTTTCTTTTGTGTGCCATCAAGGAAATCAAGGCTCCTTCCGGGTTTGATGTGGAACACGGAATTTATCTGCACGCAGTGCAGGGGAATCAGGTCTTATCTCGCGGCTGGGGCAAGTATCATGGTTTTTCTCGAGTTGCGGCGGGAACCTGGGTTATATTCTCGAGTTTCGACGGGGATGGCACTTCAGAACACGTGTTTGTTCATCGACGTCAGGACTGCCTAGCTGCGAGGGTCACTTTGGGATTCTCATTGAGGCTTGAAAGGCAATAGAAACACCTCTCGAGGTGAGCCGGCATATCCAGGGACCCTTTCCTGTTTCCACTGGAATACTGGGATTCCTGTCAATTTTCAAGATGAGTCAGGCATCGACTGTTTTTGAATCATTGAACTCCGTGTTCCTCTGGAGTTGTCAAAGTGATGTGAGGCCTCATGTCGAGATGGGGCAGGGAGCTAGGGCTTTCTCTAGTGTCTCCCCAGGGGATTCAGACACCCCTTCCTCTTCAGAGATGAAATGCAGCTTGCATTCAAGTCACTGCTGGGAATTCCATTCTGATTTCTATTCAGGGCATTTCAGTGTAGATTCCATTTGAGGCTGCAAATTCAGGGTCCCTCTCACAAGCATATAGCTGAGAGATGCCTCCTCTTGTGGTGCTAGTGTAAAGTTGGCATTCCTCTTGATTTGAAGACACGAAATCAGCTCTATTCTCAAGATTATTTAGGGTACATGGAATTCTTTCTTGTTGCTGCAGTGACCTCAGGATCCCTCTAAACTTGAGACAATATTCTTGGGTTTCTCTACAGTGCCATCAAGGAAATCAAGGCTCCTTTCTTTTTTGATGTGGAACACGGAATTGGTCTGCATGCAGTGCAGGGGAATCAGGCGTCATCTCGTGGCAAGTGGGAAGACTCATGGTTTTTCTTGAGTTGCGGCGGGAACTTGGGGTATATTCTCGAGTTACGACAGGGATGACACTTCCAGACACGTGTTTGTTCAGCGACGTCAGAACTCCTGCCAAGTTGCGAGGCACAACATGGGATTCTCCTCGAGTCTTCAAGGGCAATAGGAACACCTCTCGAAGTGATACGACAGACCCACGTTCCCTTTCCTGTTGCCACTAGGATACTGTGATTCCTATCAATTTTCAAGAGGAGTCAGGCATCGTCTCCTTTTGAATCATTGCACTCCGTGTTCCTCTCAAGTTGTCAAAGTGATATGAGGCCTCCTGTCGAGTTGGGGCAGGGAGCTAGGGGTTTCTCTAGTGTCTCACCAGTGGATTCAGACATCCCTTCAACTTGTGAGATGAAATCCAGCTTGCATTCAAGTCACTGAAGGCAATTCCTGCGTTATTTCGAGTCAGGGTATCTCGGTATCAATTCAATTTTAGGCCAAAAATTCAGGGTCCCTCTCACATACGTATAGCTGAAAGAAGCCTGCTTTTGTGGTGTTTGTGGAAAGTTCGCTTTCCTCTTGATTTGAAGCCAGGAAATCAACTCTCATCTCGAGATGATATGGGGTACATTTAGGTCTTTCGTGTTGCTGCAGTGACCTCAGGATCCCCTGAATTTAAGACACTGTTCTTGGGGTTTATCTGGAGTGCCATCAAGGAAATCAAGGCTCCTTTCGTGTTTGATGTGGAACACGGAATTTCTCTGCATGCAGGGCAGGGAAACAGGGCCTCATCTCGCGGCTAGTGGGAAGTCTCATGGTTTTTCTCGAGTTGCGGCGGGAAGCTGGGGTATATTCTCGAGTTAAGACCGGGATGGCTCTTCAGAACACGTGTTTGTTCAGCGACGTCAGTACTCCTGTCTAGCTGCAAGGGACACCTCGGGTTTCTCCTCGAGGCTTGAAAGGGCTCACATCTCGAGATGAGGCGGCAACCTCAGAGACCCTTTCATGTTGCCACTGTGATACTGGGATTCCTGTCAATTTTCAAGAGGAGTCAGGCATCATCTCCTTTTGAATCATTGCACTCCGTGTTCCTCTCGAGTGGTCAAAGTGATATGAGGCCTCCTGTCGAGATGGGGCAGGGAGCTTGGGCTTTCTCTAGTGTCTCCCCAGGGGATTCAGACATCCCTTCATCTTGGGAGATGAAATCCAGCTTGCATTCATGTCACTGCAGGGAATTCCGGCCTGATTTCGAATCAGGGCATCTGGGTTCCGATTCCATTTGAGGCCGCATATTCAGGGTTCATCTCACATACGTATAGCTGGGAGAAGCCTCCTCTTGTGGTGCTTGTGGAAACTTGTCATTCCTCTTGAGTGGAAGCCTGGAAATCAGCTCTCACCTCGAGATGATTTGGGGTACATGGAACTCTTTCATTTTGGTGTAGTGACCTCAGGATCCCTCTAGACTTGAGATAGTGTTCATGGGGACTCTCTGGAGTGCCATCAAGGAAATCAAGGCACCTTTCTTGTTAGATATGGAACACGGAATTTCTCTGCACACAGTGCAGGGGAATCGGGTCTCGTCTCACGGCGAGGAGGAAGTCTCATGGTTTTTCTTGAGTTGCGACGGGAACCTGAGTTATATTCTCGAGTAACGACGGCGATGGCCCTTCCAAACACGTCTTTGTTCAGTGACGTCAGGACTCCTCTCTAGTTGCGAGGGACACCTCGGGATTCTCTTCGAGGCTTGGCAAGGCAATTGGGACGCCTCTCTATCTGAGAGGGAGACCCAGGGTCCCTTTCCACATGCCACAGGGATACCTGGATTCCTATCAAATTTCAAGAGAAGTCAGGCATCGTGTCCTTGTGAAGCATTGATCTCCGCGTACCTCTCAAGTTTTCAAAGGATGTGAGGCCTCCGGTCGCAAATAAGCGTTGAACTAGGTCTTTCTCTATGGTCTACACAGGAGATTCAGATATCCCTTCGTCTTGGGACAAGCAAGACGAGCCTGCATTCAAGTCACTGCAGGGATATCTGGCCTTACTTCGAGTTAGGGCATCTCGGTGTCCATTTCACTAGAGTCTGCATACTCAGGGTCCCTCTCACATACATATAGCTGAGAGAATCCTCCTCTTGAAGTGCTTGTGGAAAGTTGGTATTTCTCTTAAGTTGAAGCCAGGGAGTAAGCTCTCATCTCGAGTTGATTTGGGGTACATGGAGCTCTTTCGTGTTGCTACAGTTACCTCGGGATCCCTCTAGACTTGACGCAGTGTTCTTGGGGTTTCCCTGGAGTGCCATCAAGGAAATCAAGGCTCCTCTCGTGTTTGATGTGGAACACGGAATTGCTCTGCACGGAGTGCAGGGGAATCGGGCCTCATCTCGCGGCGAGGGGTAGTCTCATGGTTTTTCTAGAGTTGGGGAGGGAACCAGGGGTGTTTTCCCGAGTTACGACGGGGATGGCCCTTGCAAACACGTGTTTCTTCAGCAACGTCAGGACTCATGTCTAATTGCGAGGGACACCTCAGGATTCTCCTCGAGGCTTGGCAGGGCAATTGGGTCGCCTCTCCAGGTGAGGCGGGAGACCCAGTGTCCCTTTCTACGTGCTGCAGGGATAATGGGATTCCTCTGAGTTTTCAAGAGGAGTCAGGCATCGTCTCCTTTTGAAGCAATTATCTCCGTGTACCTCTCGAGTTTTCAAAGGATGTGAGGCCTCTGGTTGTGATTAGGCGTGGACCTAGGTCTTTCCTTATGGTCTCCACAGGGGATTCAGACATCCCTTCGTCTTGGGAGATGCAAGACGAGCCTGCATTCAAGTCACTGTAGAGATAACTGGTTTTATTTCGAGTCAGCGCATCTCGGTGTCCTTTCCACTTGAGGCTGCAAATTCAGGATTCCTCTCACATACCAATAGCTTAGAGAAGCCTCCTCTTGAGGTCCTTGTGGAAAGTTGGAATTCCTCTTGAGTCAAAGCCAGGGACTAAGCTCTCATCTCGAGTTGATTTGGGGTACAAGGAGCTCTTTTGTGTTGCTACAGTCACCTCAGGATCCCTCTAGACTTGAGACAGTGTTCTTGGGGATTCTCTGGAGTGCCATCAAGTAAATCTAGGCTCCTTTCGTGTTTGATGTGGAACACGGAATTGCTCGGCATGCAGTGCATGGGGATCGGGCCTCATCTCGCGGCGATGGGGAAGTCTAATGGTTTTTCTCGAGTTGCGGCGGGAACCTGAGGTATATTCCCGAGTTACCACAGGGATGACCCTTCAGAATACGTGTTTGTTCAGCAACATCAAGACTCCTGTCTAGCTGCGAGCGACACCTCAAGATTCTCCTCGAGGCTTGAAAGGGCAATAGGAACACGTCTCGAGGTGAGGTGGCAGACCCAGTGTCCCTTTCCTGTTGCCACTGGGATACTGCGATTCCTATCAATTTTCAAGAGGAGTCAGGCATCATCTCCTTTTGAATCACTGAACTCCGGGTTCCTCTCGAGTTTTCAACGTGATGAGTCCTCCTGTCAAGATGGGGCAGGGCGCTCTGGCTTTCTCTAGTGTCTCCCCAGGGGATTCAGACATCCCTTCATCTTGGGAGATGAAATCCAGCTTACATTCAAATTACTGCAGGGAATTCCGGCCTGATTTCGAGTCAGAGCATCTCGGTGTCGATTCCATTTGAGGCTGCAAATTCAGGGTACCTCTCACATACTTATAGCTGAGAGAAGCCTCCTCTTGTGGTGATTTTGGAAAGTTGGCATTCCTCTTGATTTTAAGCCAGGAAATCAGCTCGATTCTCGAGATGATTTGGGGTACTTGCGGCTCTTTCTTGTTGCTGCAGTGACCTTAGTATCCCTCTAGACTTGAGACAGTGTTCTTGGGATTTCTCTGGAGTGCCGTCAATGAAACAAGTCACCTTTCTTGTTTATTGTGTAACTCAGAATTGCTCTGCAGGCAATGCAGGGGAATCGGACCTCATATCACTGCGAGGGGGGAAGTCTCATGGTTTTTCTCGAGTTCTGGCGGAAACCTGGGGTATATTCTCGAGTTACGCCAGGTATGGACCTTCAGAACACGTGTTTGTTCAGAGACGTCAGGACTCCTGTCTAGTTGTGAGGGACATATCGGGATTCTCTTCGAGGCTTGGCAGGGCAATTGGGCTGCCTCTCCAGGTGAGGCAGGAGACCCAGTGTCCCGTTCCACGTGCCACAGGGATATTGGTATTCCTCTCAATTTTCAAGATGAGTCAGGCATCGTATCCTTTTGAAGCATTGGTCTCCGCGTACCTCTCCAGTTTTCAAACGATTTGAGGCCTCCGGTCGCCATTAGGCGTGGAACTATGTCTTTCTTTATGGTCTCCACAGGGGATATACACATCCCTTCATCTTGGGAGATGCAAGACAAGCCTGCATTGAAGTCACTGCAGGGATATCTGGCCTTATTTTGAGTCAGAGCATCTCGGCGACCATTCCACTTGAGGCTCAAAACTCAGGGTCCCTCTCACATACCTATAGCTGAGAGAAGCCTCCTCTTGAGGTGGTTGTGGAAAGTTGGTATTCCTCTTGAGTCGAAGCCAGGGACTAAGCTCTCATCTCGAGTTGATTTGGGGTACATGGAACTCTTTCGTGTTGCTACAGTGACGTCAGGATCCCTCTAGATTTGAGACAATATTCTTGGGTTTTCTCTGGAGTGCCATCAAGGTAATCAAGGCTCCTTTCAAGGTTGATGTGGAACACGGAATTGCCCTGGACGCAATTTAGGGGAATCTGGCCTCATTTTGCGGCGAGGAGGAAGTCTCATGGTTTTTCTCGCGTTGCAGTGGGAACCTGGGATATATTCTCCAGTTACTACGGGGATGGTCCTTCAGAAACCGTGTTTGTTCAGCGACATCAGGACTCCTGCCTAGCTGCGAGGGACACCTCGGGATTCTCCTCGAGGTATGAAAGGGCAATAGGAACACCTCTAGAGGTGAGGTGGCAGACCCAGGGTCCCTTTCCTGTTTCTACTGGGATGCTGGGATTCCTGTCAATTTTGAAGAGGAGTGAGGCATCGTCTCCTTTTGAATCATTGAACTCCGTGTGCCTCTCGAGTTGTCCAAATGATGTGAGACCTCCTGTCGTGATGGGTCAGGGAGCTAGGGCTTTCTATAGTGTCTCCCCAGGGGATTCAAACATCCCTTCATCTTGTGAGATGAAATCCAGCTTGCATTCAAGTCACTGCAGGGAGATCCATCCTTATTTCGAGTTAGGGCATCCCAGTGTCCATTCCACTTGAGGCATCAAACTAAGGGACCCTCTCACAAGTGATAGCTGAAAGAAGCCTCCTCGTGAGGTGCTTGTGGTATGTTGGCATTCCTCTTGAGGTGAAGCCACGGAATCAGCTCTCATCTCAAGATGATTTGCGGTACATGAGATTTTCTTGAGTTGCTGTGCTGAAATTTGTGTTCCTCTAGACTTGTTTTGGTATTGTCAGGTAATCTCTGGAATTGCCTAAAGGAAGTCAAACCACTTGTCATGTTTGATGGTTTAAACAGGATGTCTCTGGAGACAATACAAGAGAATTGGGCCACAACTCGAGTTGATTTGGAGTACACGGAGCATTTTCGTGTTGCTTCTGGGGCCTCAGTGTCCATCTAGACTTGTCACAATGTTCTTGGGGACTCTCTGGAGTTCCATCAAGGAAGTCAAGGCTCCTTTGTTGTTTAATGGGTAACACAGACTTGCTCTGCATGCAGTGCAGGGGAAACGGGCCTCATCTCGCGGTGAGGTGAAAGTCTCATGGTTTTTCTCGAGTTGCGGCGGGAACCTGGGTTATGTTCTCAAGTTACGACGATAATGGCCCTTCAAATCTCGTGTTGGATCAGCGATGTCAGGACTCCTGTCTAGTTGCGAAAGACATCTTAGTATTCTCCATGAGTCTTGGCAGGTCAAGTGGGACGCCTCTCGAGGTGAGGGGAGAAACCCAGGTTCCTTTTGCAGTTCCCACAGGGATATTGTGATTCCTATCAATTTTCAAGAGGAGTCAGGCCTCGTGTCCTTTTGAATCATTGAACTCCACATGCCTCTCGAATTTTCAAAGGGATGTGTGGCCTCATATCGAGATCATACTGGGAAATAGGGCTTTCTCTAGAGTCCCCACAGGGGATTCAGACATCCCTTCTTCATGTGAAATGAAAGACGAGCCTGCATTCAAGTCACTGCAGGGAAATCCGGCCTTATTTCTAGTCAGGGCATCTCGGTGTCCATTCCACTTGAGGCACCAAACTCAGAGTCCCTTTCACATAATTATAGCTGAGAGACACCTCCTCTTGACGTGCTTGTGGAAAGTTGGCCTTCCTCTTGAGTCAAATGGAGGGAATCAGCTCCCATCTCGAGATGATTTGGGGTTCAGGGAACTTTTCTCGATTGCTGTGCTGAACTTGGTGTTCCTCTAGATATGGGACGGTGCTCTCGGGAAATCTCTGGATTTGCCTAAAGGAAGTCAAGCCACTTGTCCTGTTTCATGGGGAATTCGCAATGACTCTGTAGCCAATGCAGGGGAATCGGGCCTCATCTCGAGTTGATTTGAGTTACATAAGCTCTTTCGTGTTGCTGCATTGACATCAGGGTCTCTCTAGACCTGTGACAGTGTTCTTCGGGACTGTGTGGAGTTTCATCTAGGATGTGAAGGCTCCTTTCGTGTTTGATGGGGAACATGAACTTGCTCTGAGCTCAATGCAGTGGAGTTGGGCTTCATTTCACGGCAAGGGGGAAGTCTCATTGTTTTTGTCGAGTTGAGACGGGAACCTAATGTATGTTCTAGAGTTACGGTGAGGATGGCCCTTCAAAACCCATGCTGGGTGAGTGGCGACAGGACTGCTGTCTTGTTGTGAGGTACAAATCGGGATTCTACTCGAGGCATGGCAGGGTAATAGGGATGCCTCTCGAGGTGAGGCGTTTGACCCAGTTTCCCTTTTCATTTGCCACAGGGACACTGTTATTCCTATCAATTTTCAACAGGTGTCAGGCATCGTCTCCTTTTGAAGCATTGAACTCCGTGATCCTCTCGAGTTGTTCAAGGGATGTAAGGTCTCCTGCCGAGATGAGGCGGGAAGTTGGGATTTCTCTAGGGTATCCACAGGGGATTCAGACAGCCCTTCATCTTGTGAGATGAAAGACGAGCCTGCATTCAAGTCACTGTAGGGAATTCCGGCCTTATTTCGAGTCATGGCATCTCGGTGACCATTCCACTTGACACAGCAAACTCAGGGTCCCTCTTACATACCTATAGCTGAGAGAAGCCTCCTCTTTAGGGGCTTGTGGAAGGTTGGCATTCCTCTTGCATCAAAGCCAGGGAATCAGCTCTCATCTTGAAATGATTTGGTGTACACGGAGCTTTTCTCGAGTTGCTGTGCTATACTTGGTGTTCCTCTAGACTTGGGATTGTGTTCTCGGGGAATCTCTGGAGTTGCCTAAAGGAAGTCAGGCCACTTGTCCTATTTGATGGGGAATATGGGATGGCTCTGGAACCAATGCAAGGGAATCAGGCCTCATCTCGAGTCGATGTGGGGTACACGGACCTTTCTCGTGTTGCTACGGGAACCTCATGATCCCTCTAGAATTGTGACAGAATTATTGGGGACTACGTGGAGTTTCAATTATGAAGTCAAGGCTCCTTTCGTTTATGACGGGGAACACGGAGTTGCTCTGCACGCAATTGGGGGAATTGTGCCTCATCTCGCCTCGAGGGGAAATTTTCATGGTTTTCTGAAGTTGCGGCGGGAACCTGGGGTATGTTCTCCAGTTACGATGAGGATAGCCCTTCAAAACTCATGTTGGTTCAGCGACGTCAGGACTGCTGTCTCAATGCAAGGGACACCTGGGGATGAACTTCGAGGCTTCTAGGCCAATAGGGACGCCACTCGAGTTGAGGTGGGAGACCCTGTTTCCCTATCCCGTTGCCTCAGGGATATTGGGATTCCTGTCAATTTTCAAGAGGAGTCAGCCATTGTCTCCTTTTGAAGCATTGAATTCCACCTACCTCTTGACCTGTCAAACGGATGTGAGGCATCCTCTCGAGATGAGGCAGGGATCTAGGGCTTTCTCAAGGGTCTCCACCTTGGATTCAGACATCCCTTCATCTTGTGAGTTGAAAGACGAACCTGCATTCAAGTCACTGCAGGGAAATCCGGCCTTATTTCGAGTCATGGCATCTCGGTGTCCATTCCACTTGAGGCAGCAAACAAAGGGTCCCTCTCACATACAGATAGTTGACAGAAGCCTCCTCGTGAGGTGCTTGTGGAAAGTTGGCACTCCTCCTGAGTTGAAGCCATGGAATCAGCTCTCATCTCAAGATGATTTGTGGTACACGAACTTTTCTCGAGTTGCTGTGCTGAATTTTGTGTTCCTCTAGGCTTGTGACAGTATTCTTGGGGAATCTCTGGAGTTGCCTAAAGGAAGTCAAACCACTTGTCGTGTTTGATGGATAAAGCGGGATAGCTCTGGAGACAATGCAGGGGAATCGGGCCTCATCTGGATTTGATTTGGAGTACACGGAGCACTTTTGTGTAGTTCCGGGGGCCTCAGGGTTCATCTAGACTTGTCACAGTGTTCTTGGGGACTCTCTGGAGTTCCATCAAGGAAGTCAAGCCTCCTTTGTTGTTTGATGGGTTACACGGACTTGCTCTGCACGCAGTGCAGGGGAAACGGGTCTCATCTCGCGGCGAAGTGAAAGCCTCATGGTTTGTCTCGAGTTGCGGTGGGAACCTGGGTTATGTTCTCGAGTTATGAGGATGGCCCTTCAAATCTCGTGTTGGATCAGCCACGTCAGGACTCCTGTCTAGTTGTGAGGGACACCTCGGAATTCTCCTCTATCTTGGCAGGTCAAGAGGGATGCCTCTCGAGGTGAGGGGGGAAACCCAGGTTCCTTTTGAAGTTGTCACAGGGATATTGGGATTCTTATCAATTTTCTTTTTTTTTTTTTTTTCCTATCAGTTTTCAAGAGGAGTCAGACCTCGTGTTCGTTTGAAGCACTGAACTCCACACACCTCTCGAGTTTTCATAGGGATGTGAGACCTCATGTCGAGATCAGGCTGGGAACTAGGGCTTTCTCTAGGGTCTCCACAGGGGATTAAGACATCCCTTCTTCTTGTGAGATGAAAGACGAGCCTGCATTCAAGTCACTGCAGGGAAATCCGGCCTTATTTCGAGTCAGGGCATCTTGGTGTCCATTCCACTTTAGGCAGCAAACTCAGGGTCCCTTTCACATACCTATCGCTGAGAGAAGCCTCCTCTTGAGGGGCTTGTGGAAAGTTGTCATTCCTCTTGAGTCGAATGCAGGGAATCAGATCTCATCTCGAGATGATTTGGGGTTCAGGGAGCTTTTCTCGAGTTGCTGTGCTGAACTTGGTGTTCCTCTAGATATGGGACGTGCTCTCAGGGAATCTCTGGAGTTGCCTAAATGAAGTCAAGCCACTTATCCTGTTTGACGGGGAATGCAGGATGGCTCTGTAGCCAATGCAGGGGAATCGGGCCTCATCTCGAGTTGATTTGAGTTACATGAGCTCTTTCGTGTTGCTGCATTGACTTCAGGGTCTCTCTAGACCTGTGACAGTGTTCTTGGGGACTGTGTGGAGTTTCATCTAGGAAGTCAAGGCTCCTTTTGTGTTTGAAGGGGAACACGGACTTGCTCTAATCTCTATGCAGGGGAATTGGGCCTCACCTCCCCACCAGGTGGAAGTCTCATGGTTTTTTTCGAGTTGAGGAGGAAACCTAGGGTATGTTCTCGAGGTACAGCAAGGATGGTCCTTCAAAACACGTGTTGTTTGAACGGTGACAGGACACCTGTCTAGCTGTGAGGGACAGCTTGGGGTCTCCTCAAGGCTTGGCAGGGCAATAGGGATGACTTTCGAGGTGAGGCTCTTGACCCAGTTTCCCTTTGCATTTGCCACAGGGATACTGTTATTCCTATCTATTTTCAAGACGAGTAAGTCATCATCTCCTTTTGAAGCATTGAACTCCTTGTTCCTCTCGAGTTTTCAAAAGGGATATAAGGCCTCCTGTCAAGATAAGGCGGGGAACTAGGCCTCTCTCTAGGATCTCCACAGGAGATTCAGACATCACTTCATCTTATGTGATGAAAGACGATCCTGCATTCAAGTCACTGCAGGGAAATCTGGCCTTATTTCGGGTCAGTTCATCTCGGTGTCCAATCCACTTTAGGCAGCAACCTCAGGGTCCCTCTAACATACCTATTGCTGAGAAAATCCTCCGCTTGAACAGCTTGTGGATAGTTTGCATTCTTCTTGATTTGAAGCCAGGGAATCAGCCCTCATCTCGAAATGATTTGGGGTCCACAGAGCTTTTCTCGTGTTGCTGTACTGAACTTGGAGTTCCTCTACACTTGTGACGGTAGTCTTGGGACATCTCTGGAGTTGCCAAAAGGAAGTCAAGCCTCTTTCCTGTTTGATAAGCAGCTGGGATTTCTCTGGAGCCAATGCAGGGGAATCGGGCCTCATCTCGAATTGATTTGGGCTACATGGAGCTCTTTCGTGTTGCTGTGGTGACCTCTGGGTCCCTCTAGACTTGTGACAGAAATCTTGAGGACTATGTGGAGTTTCATCTAGGAAGTCAGGGTTCCTTTCATGTTTGACGGGGAACACGGACTTGCTCTGGACACAATACAGTTTAATCGGGCCTCATCTCACTGCAAGACGGAATTCTCATGCTTTTCTCGAGTTGTGGCGGGAACCTGGGGCATGTTCTCGAGTTACGGCGGGGATCTCCCTTCAAAACTCGTGTTGGTTCAGTGACGTCAAGAGTCCTGTCTAGTTGCGAGGGACACATCTGGATTCTCCTCGAGGCTTGGCAAGGCAATAGGGATGCCTCTCAAGGTGAGGTGGGAGACCCAGTGTCCCTTCCGGGTTGCCACAGGTATATTGGTATTCCTGTCAATTTTCAAGGAGAGTCAGGCATCGTCTCCTTTTGACGCTTTGAACTCAGCCCTCCTCTCGAGTTGTCAAAGGGATATGCGGCCTCCTTTCTAAATAAGTCGTGGAACAAGGGCTTTCTTTAGGGTCTCCACAGGGGATTCAGATATTAATTCAAATTGTGAGATGAAAGACGAGCCTGCATTCACGACACTGAAGGGAATCCGGCCTTTATTCTAGTAAGGGCAGCAAGGAGTCCATTCCACTTGAAGCAGCAAACTCAGGGTCCCACTCTGATACCTATAGCTGAGAGAAGCCTCCTCTTGTGGTGCTTGTGGAAAGCTGGCATTCCCCTTGAGTCAAATCCCGGAAATCAGCTCTCACCTCGAGATGATTTGGGGTACACAGAACTTTTCTTGAGTTGCTGTGCAGAACTTGGTGTTCCTCAAGGCTCGGGATGGTGCACTTGAGGAATCTTTGGAGTTGCCAAAAAGAATTCAAGCCACTTTTTTTGCTTGATGGGGAATGCGTGATGGCTCTGGAGCCAATTCAGGGAAATCAGGCCTCATCTCGAGTTGATGTGGGGTACACGAGCACTTTCGTGTTGCTGTGGTGACTTCAGGGTACCTCTAGATTTGTAACAGTGTTCTTGGGGAATCTGTGAAGTTCCATCAAGGACGTCAAGGCTCCTTTTGTGTTTGATGGGGAACATGGACATGCTCTCCATGTAATGCAGGGGAATCAGACCTCATCTTGCGCGAGGGGGAAGTCTCAGGTTTTATCTCGAGTTGCAGTGGGAACCTGGGGTATGGGCCTCAAGTGGAAAGGACACCGAGATGGTCGGACTCGAAATAAGGCCAGATTACTTGCATTGACTTGAATGAGGGATCAACATTCATCTCACAAGAAGATGGAATATCTGAATCCCCTGTGGAAACCCTAGAGAAAGCCCTAGTTACCCGCCTCATCTCGAGATGAAGCCTCATATCTCTTTGACAACTTGAGAGGAATATGGAGTTCAATGCTTCAAAAGTAGGGGAAGACTGACTCCTCTTGAAAATTGACAGGAATCCCAGTATCACTCTGGCAACTTGAAAGGGACACTGGGTTTCCCAACTCACATCGAGAGGCATCCTTATTGCCCTGCCAAGCAACGAGGAGAATCTGGAGGTGTCCCTCACAACTACACATGCGTCCTGACATTGCTGAACAAACACAAGTTTTGAGGGGCCATCCCTGTCATAAATCTAGAATAAAACCCAGATTCCCTCCGCGACTCCAGAAAAACCATGAGCCTTCCCACTCGATGAAAGATGAAACCAGATTCCCCTGCATTGCATGCAGAGCAATTCCGTGTTCCCATCAAACATGAAAGGAGCCTTGACTTCCTTGATGGAGCTCCAGAGAGTCCCCAAGAATAATGTCACAAATCTAGACAGACCCTGAGGTCAGTGCAACAACACGAAACAATTCGGTGTAATCCAAATCATTCGAGATGAGGCCTGATTCCCACCATTGGCTCCAGGGCCATCACATGTTCCACATCAAACATGAGTTACTTGACTTCCTTTAGGCAACTCCAGAGATTCCCCGAGAACACCGTCCCAAGTCTAGAGGAACACCAATTTCAGCACAGCAACTCGAGAAAAGCTCCGTGTACCCCAAATCATTTCGAGATGAGAGCTGATTCCAAGCCTTGGATTCATGAGGAATGCCAACCTTCTACAAGCACCTCAAGAGGAGGCTTTTCTCAGCTATAGGTATGTGATAGGGACCCTGAGTTTGCTGCCTCAAGTGGAGTGGACACCGAGATGCCCTGACTCGAATTAAGGCCGTATTTCCCTGCAGTGACTTGAATGCATGCTTGTCTTTCATCTCCCAAGTCAAAGAGATGTCTGAATTCCCTGTGGAAATCCTAGAGAAAGCCCTAGTTCCCTGCCTCATGTCGACAGGAAGCCTCATATCCCGTTGACAACTAGAGAGGCAACGGAGTTCAATGCTTCAAAAGGAGACGATGCCTGACTCTTCTTGAAAACTGATAGGAATCCCAATATCAGTGTGGCAACTGAAAAGGTTCGCTGGGTCTCCCGCCTCACCTCGAGAGGCAACCCTGCTGCCTTGCCAAGTCTCGAGGAGAATACCGAGGTGTCCCTCGCAACTAGACAAGAGACCAGACATCGCTGAACCAACACAAGTTTTGAAGGGCCATCCTCGCCGTAACTAGAGAATATACCGCAGGTTCCAGCAGCAACTGGAGAAAACTCATGAGACTTCTGGCTCGTCGCGAGATTAGGCCCGATTGCACTTCACTGGATACAGAGCAAGTCCGTGATCCCCAACAAACATGAAATGAGACTTGACTTCCTTGATGGAACCACAGAGAGTCCCCAAGAACACTGCCACAAGTGTAGAGGGACAGTGAGGTCACCGCATCAACGTGAGAGAGCTCCGTGTACCCAACATCATTCAAGATGAGGCCCAATTTCCATGCATTGTCTCCAGAGCAATGCTGCATTCCCCAGCATACACCACAAGTGGCTTGACTTCCTTTAGGCAACTCCAGAGATTCCTCGAGAACATCATGCCAAGTCTAGAGGAACACAAATTTCAGCACAGCAACTCGAGAAAAGCTCCATGTACCCCAAATAATTTCGAGGTGAGAGCTGATTCCAAGGCTTGGATTCAAGAGGAATGCCAACCTCCCACAAACACTTCAAGAGGAGGCTTTTCTCAGCTATAGGTATGTGAGAAGGACCCTGGGTATGCTGCCTCAAGTGGAATGGACACTGAGATTCCGTAACTCGAATTAAGGCCGGATTTCTCTGCAGTGACTTGAATGCAGGCTCATCTTCCATCTCACAAGATGAAGAGATATCTGAATCCCCTGTGGAGACCCTAGAGAAAGCCCTAGCTCCCTGCCTCATCTCGACAGGAAGCCTCACATATCTTTGAGAACTCCAGAGGCACGCGGAGTTCAATGCTTCAAAAGGAGACGATGCCTGACTCATCCTGAAAATTGATAGGAATCCCAATAGCACTGTGGAAACTGGAAAGGGATCCTGGGTCTCCAGCCTCAACTCGAGAGGCGTCCCTATTGGCCTGCCAAGCCTCAAGGAGAATACAGAGGTGCCTCTCAAAACTAGACAGGCGTCCTACGTCACTAAACCTACACGAGTTTTGAAGTGCCGTCCTGCCATAACTCGAGAACAAAACCCAGGTTCCCACTGCAACTCAAGAAAAACCATGAGCCTTCCCTTTCGCCATGAGATGAGGCCCGAATTCCGTGCATTGCATGCAGAAAAAGTCCGTGTTCCTAAACTAACACGAAAGGAGCATTGACTTAATTTATGGAACTCCAGAGAGTCCCCAAGAACACTGTCACATGTCTAGAGGAACCGTAACGTCACTGGAGCAACAGGAAAGAGCTCCGTGTACCCCAAGTCAACTCGAGATGAGTTCTGATTCCTCTGCTTGGCTCCAGAGCCATCCCACATTCCCCACCAGAGACGACAAGTGGATTGACTTCCTTTAGGCAACTCCAGAGATTCCCCGAGAACACCGTCTGAATTCTAGAGAAACACCAAACTCAGCACAGCAACTCCAGAAAAGCTCCGTGTTCCCCAAATCATCTCAAGATGAGAGCTGATTCCCTGGATTTGACTCAAGAGGAATGCCGACTTTCCACAAGCTCCTCAAGAGGAGGATTCTCTCAGCTAAAGTTATGTGAAAGGGACCCTGAATTTGCTGCCTCAAGTGAAATGGACACCGAGATGCCCTGACTCGAAATAAGACCGGATATCCCTGAAGTGATTTGAATGCAGGCTCGTCGTTCATCTCAGAAGATGACGGGATACCTGAAACCCTGTGGAGACCCTAGAGAAAGCAGTAGTTCCCTGCCTCTTCTCGAAAGCAGGCCTCACATCCCTTTGACAACTCGAGAGGCACGTGGAGTTCAATGCTTCAAAAGGAGACGTCGCCTGACTCCTCTTGAAAATTGACAGGAATCCCAGTATCTCTGTGGCAACTGGAAAGGGACACTCGGTCTCCCACCTCACTTCGAGAGGCATCCCTATTACTCTGCCAAGCATCGAGGAAAATCCCGATGTGTCCCTCGCAACTAGACAGGATCCTGACATCGCTGAACCAACATGAGTTTTGAAGGGCCATCCCCGTTATAACTCGAGAGTATAACCCAGGTTCCTGCCGCAACTCAAGAAAAATCATTAGACTATCACTTCCCCATGTGATGAGGCCCAATTCCCCTGCATTGCGAGCAGAGGTATTCCTTGTTTGCCATTAAACATGAAAGGAGCCTTAACTTTCTTGATGGAACTCCAGAGAGCCCCCAGGAACAGAATCACAAGTGTAGAGGGATCCTGAAGTCATCACAGCAAGAAGAAAGAGCTTCATGTACCACAAATTAACACCAGATGAGGCCCGATTCCCCTGCACTGGGTCCAGAGCCATCCCACGTACCCAGCAAACACGACAAGTGGCTTGACTTCCTTTAGACAACTTCAGAGATTCCCAGAGAACACCGTCCCAAGTCTAGAGGAACAACAAGTTCAGCACATCCATTCGAGAAAAGCTCTGTATACTGTAAATCATCTTGAGATGAGAGCTAATTCCCTGGCTTTGACTCAAGAGGAATGACAAAGTTCCACAAGTTCCTCAAGAGGAGGCTTCTCTCAGCTATACGTATGTAAGAGGGACCCTGAATTTGCTGCCTCAAGTGGAATGGACACCAAGATGCCCTGGTTCGAAATAATGTGGGACTTCCCTGCAGTGACTTAAATGCAGGCTCGTCTTTCATTTCCCAAGATGAAGGGATGTCTGAATTCCCTGAGGAGACCCTAGAGAAAGCCCTATTTTCCTGCCTCATCTCGACAGGAGGCCTCATATCCCTTTGACTACTCGAGAGAAATGCGGAGTTCAGTGTTTAAAAAGGAGACAATGCCTGACATCTCTTGAAAACTGATGGGAAAACTAATATCCCTATGGCAACTGGAAAGGGAATCTGGGTCACCCACCACACCTCGACAGGTGTCCCTATTACCCTGCCAAACCTCGAGGAGAATCCCACGATGTCCCTCACAACTAGAGAGGAGTCCTGACGTTGCTGAGGTAACAAGAGTTTTAAGGGCTATCCCCGTCATAATTTGAGAATATATCCCAGGTTCCCACCTCAACTCGAGAAAAACCATGAGACTTTCCCCTCACTGAGAGATGAGGACCGGTTCCCCAGCATTGAGGGCAGAGCAATTCCATGTTCCACATCAAACACGAAAGGAGCCTTAACTTCCTTGATGGAACTCCAGAGAGTCCCCAAGATCACTGTCACAAGTCCTGAGGTACCCTGAGGTCACTGGAGCAAGACGAAAGGACTCCGTGTAACCAAAATCAAATAGAGATGTGGCCCGATTCCCATGCATTGGTTCCAGAGCCATCCCTCATTCACCATCAAACACGACGCGTGGCTTGACTTCCTTTCGGCAACTCCAGAGATTCCCCGAGAACACAGTCTCAAGTCTAGAGTAACACCAATTTCAGCACAGCAACTTGAGAAAAGCTCCGTGTACCCCAAATCATTTCAAGATGAGAGCTGATAACCTGGCTTTGAATCAAGACGAATGGCAGCTTTCCAAAAGCACCTGAAGAGGAGGCTTCTCTTAGCTATAAGTATGTGAGATGGACCGTGATTGCTCCCTCAAGTGGAATGGACACCGAGAGGCCCTGACTCGACATAAGGCCAGATTTCCCTGCAGTGACATGAATGTAGGCTCGTCTTGCATCTCCCAAGACGAAGGGATGTGTGAAGCCCCTGTGGAGTCCCTGGAGAAAGCCCATGTTCATCACCTCATCACGACAGGAGGCCTGGCATCCATTTGAAAACTCGAGAGGCACGCTGAGTTCAGTGCCTCAAAAGGATGCAATGCCTGACTCCTCTTGAAAATTGATAGGAATTCCAATATCCCTGAGGCATCAGGAAAGGAACACTGGATCTCCCGCCTAACATCAAGAGGCATCCCTTTTGCCCTGCCAAGCCTCGAGGAGCATCCCGAGGTGTCCCTAGCAACTAGACAGGAGTCCTGATGGCGCTGAAACAACACGAGTTTTGAAGGGCCATCCCTACCGTAAATCGAGAACATAACCCAGGTTCCCACCGCAATTCGAGAAAAACCATGAAGCCCCCTCCACACAAGATGAGGCCCGATCCCCTGCACTGCATGCAATGCATGTCCGTTTTCCCCATCAAATACAAAAGGAGCGTTAACTTCCTTGATGGAACTCCAGAGTGCCCAAGAACACTGTCACAAATATAGAGGGACCATGAGGTCATGGCAGCAAAGCAAAAGAACTCCGTGTAACCTAAATAAACTCGAGAGGAGGCCTGATTCCCATGCATTGGCTCCAGAGCCATCCCTCATTCACCATCAAACATGACACGTGGCTTGACCTCCTTTAGGCAACTCCAGAGATTCCCCGAGAACATGGTCCCAGGTCTAGAGGAACACAAATGTCACACAGCAACTTGAGGAAAGCTCCGTGTACCCCAAATCATTTCGAGATGAGAGCTGATTCCAAGCCTTGCATTCATGAGGGATGCCAACCTTCCACAAGCACCTCAAGAGGAGGATTCTCTCAGCTATAGGTATGTGAGAGGGACCCTGAGTTTGCTGCATCAAGTAAAATGGACACCGAGTTGCCGTGACTCGAAATAAGGCCGGAATTCCCTGCAGTGACTTGAATGCAGGCTCGTCTTTCATCTCACAAGATGAAGAGATGTCTGAATCCCCTGTGGAGACCCTAGAGAAAGCCCTAGTTCCCTGGCTCATCCCGACACGAAGCCTCACTTCCCTCTGACAACTCGAGAAGCACGTTGAGTTCAATACTTCAAAATGATACGATGCCTGACTCTTCTTGAAAATTGATAGGAATCCCAATAGTGCTGTGGCAACTGGAAAGGGACAATGGGTCTCCCTCCTCAACTCAAGAGGTGTCCTTATTGCCCTGCCAAGCGTCGAGGAAAATCCCGAGATGTCCCTCCCAACTGGACAGGACTTCTGACATCGCTGAACCAACACAAATTTTGAAGTGCCATCCCCGTTTTAACTGGAGAATAAAACCCAGGTTCCAGCAGCAACTCAAGAGAAATAAACAGACTTTCTGTTCCCCACGTGAAGAAGCCAATTCCCCTGCATAGAGTGTGAAGAGATATTCCATGCTCACCATTAAACATTAAACGAGACTTGACTTCCTTGATGGAACTCCAGAGAGTCCCCAAGAACACTGTCACAACTCTAGAGGGACTCTGAGGTCACTGCAGCAAAAAGTAAGATCTCCGTGTACCCCAAATCAACTCGAGATGAGAACTGATTCATCTGCATTGGTTCCAGAGTCATCCCACGTTCCCCATCAAACACGACAAGTGGATTGACTCCCTTTAGACAACTCCAGAGATTCCCAGAGAACATCATCCCATGTCTAGAGGAACACCAATTTCAGCACAGTAACTCGAGAAAAGCTCCGTACACCCCAAATCATCTCAAGGTGAGAGCTGATTAACTAGCTTCCACTCAAGAAGAATGCCAACTTTCAACAAGCACATCAAGAGGAGTATTTTCTCAGCTATAGATATGTATGAGGGACTCTGAGTTTGCTGCTGCAAGTGGAATGGACACCGAGATGCCCTGACACAAAATAAGGCCAGATATCCCTGCAGTGACTTGAATGCAGGCTCGTCTTGCATCTCACAAGATAAAGGGATGTCTGAGTCCCCTTTCGAGACCATAGAGAAAGCCCCAGTTCCCTGCTTCATCTCGACAGGAGGCCTCACATCCCTTTGACAACTCGAGAGGAACGCAGAGTTCAATGCTTCAAAAGTAGGCCATGACTGACTCCTCCTGAAAATTGACAGGAATCCCAGTATCCCTGTGGCAACTTGAAAGGGACACTGGGTTTCCCAACTCACCTCGAAAGGCATCCCAATTGCCCTGCCAAGCCTCATGGAGAATTCCGAGGTGACCCTCACTACTAGACAGGCGTCATCACTTCGCTGAACAAACCGGAGTTTTGGGGGCCATCCCCATCGTAACTCGAGAATATGCCCCAGGTTCCCTCCGTGACTACAGAAAAACCATGAGACTTCCCCCTCGCCGCAAGATGAGGCCCGATTCCCCTGCACTGCATGCAGAGCAATTCCATGTTCCCATCAAACATGAAAGGAGTCTTGACTTCCTTGATGGAACTCCAGAGAGTCCCCAAGAACACCATCACAGGCCTAGAGGGACCCTGAGGTCACTGCAGCAACACAAAAGAGTTCAGTGTACCCCAAAGCAACTCGAGATGAGGCCTAATTTCCCTGTATTGGCTCCAGAGCCAACATGCGTCCCCAATCAAACACGACAAGTGACTTGACATCCTTTAGGCATCTCCAGAGATTCCGCGAGAGCACCTTCCCAAGTATAGAAGAACACCACGTTCAAAACAGCAACTCAAAAACAGCTCCGTGTACCCCAAATCATCTCGAGATGAGAACTGATGCCCTGACATTGACTCAAGAGGAATGCCAGTTTTAAAGAAAACCTAAAGAGGAGGCTTCTCTCAGCTATAGGTACGTGAGTGGGACCCTGAGTTTGCTGCCTCAAGTGGAATGGACACCGAGATACCCTGATTCCAAATAAGGCCGGATATCAATGCAGTAACTTGAATGCAGGCTCCTCTTTCATCACACAACATGAAGGGATGTCTGAATCCCCTGCAGAGACCCTAGAGAAAGCCATAGTTCCCCACCTCATCTCGATAGGACGCCTCACATCCCGTTGACAACTTGAGAGGCACGCAGAATTCAATGCCTCAAGGGGAGTTGATGCCTGACTCCTCTTGAAAATTCATAGGAATCCCAATATCACTGTTGCAAATGTAAAGTGTCGCTGGGTCTCCCGCCTCACATTGAGAGGCGTCCCTATTTCACTGCCAAGCCTCGATGAGAATCCCGATGTATCCCTCACAACTAGACAGGAGTCCTGACATCGCTGAACCAACAGGAGTTTTGAAGGGCCATCCCCACCATAATTAGCGAACATATGCCAGGTTCCCACAGCAACTCGAGAAAAACCATGAGACTTCCCCATCACCGTGAGATGAGGCCCGTTTCCCCTTCACTTGGTACAGAGCAAGTCCGTGTTCCCCATCAAACAAGAAAGGAGACTTGACTTCCTTGATGGAACCCCAGAGAGTCCCCAAGAACACTGTCACAAGTCTAGAGGGACCCTGAGGTCACCGCAGCAACACGAAAGGGCTCCGTGTCCCCAAAATCATTTGAGATGAGGCCCGATTCCCATGCATTGTCTCCAGAGCCATCCCACATTCCCCATCAAACACGAAAAGTGGTTTGACTTCCTTTAGGCAACTACAGAGACTCCCCGAGAACACCGTCCCAAGTCTAGAGGAAAACCAATGTCAGCACAGCAAGTAGAGAAAAACTCCATGTACCACAAATCATTTTGAGATGAGAGCTGTTTCCAAGGCTTGGATCGAAGAGGAATGCCAACCTTCCAAAAGCACCTCAAGAGGAGGCTTTTCTCAGCTATAGGTATGTGAGAGGGACCCTGAGTTTGCTGTCTCAAGTGGAATGGACACTGAGATGCTGTGCCTCGAAATAAGGCTGGATTTCCTTGCAGAGACTTAAATGCAGGCTAGTCTTTCATCTTACGAAAGGAAGGGATGTCTGAATCCCCTGTGGAGACCCTAGAGAAAGCCCTAGCTCCCTGCCTCATCTCGACAGGAAGCCTCACATCCCTTTACCAACTCGAGAGTCACACGGAGTCCAATGCTTTAAAAGGAGACGATGCCTGACTCATCTTGAAAATTAATAGGAATCCCAATAGCACTGTGGCAACTGGAAAGGGATCCAGGGTCTCCGACTTCAACTCGAGATGCATCCCTATTGCCTGCCAAGCCTCAAGGAGAATCCTGACGTGACCCTCACAACTAGACAGGCGTCCTGACGTCACTTATCCAACACGAGTTTTGAAGTGCCGTCCCCGCCGTAACACGAGAACATAAACCAGGTTCCCACCACATCTCAAGAAAACCATGAGCCCTCCCTTTCGCCATGAGATGAGGCGCGATTCCCCTGCATTGCTTGCAGAGCAAGTCCGCGTTCCTCATCAAACACGAAAGGAGCCTTGACTTAATTGATGGAACTCCAGAGAGTCCCCAAGAACACTGTCACATGGTTAGAGGGACCCTGAGGTCATCAGAGCAACAGGAAGGAGTTTCGTGTACACCAAGTCAACTCGAGATGAGGCCCGTTTCCCCTGCATTGGCACCAGAGCCATCCCTCATTCCCCATCAAACACGACAAGTGGTTTGACTTCCTTTAGGCAACTCCAGAGATTCCCCGAGAACACCGTCCGAAATTTAGAGAAACACCAAGTTCAGCACAGCAATCCAGACAAGATGCGTGTTCCCCAAATCATCTCGAGATGAGAGTCGATTCCCTGGATTCGATTCAAGAGGAATGCCAACTTTCCACAAGCTCCTCAAGAGGAAGATTCTCTCATCTAAAGTTGTGTGAGAGGGAACCTGAATTTTCTGCCTCAAGTGAAATGGACACCAAGATGCCCTGACTCAAAATAAGGCCGGATTTCCCTGCAGTGATTTGAATGCAGGCTCGTCGTTCATCTCAAAAGATGACGGGATATCTGAACCGCTGTGGAGACCCTAGAGAAAGCCCTAGTTCTCTGCCTCATCTCGAAAGGAGGCCTCTCATTCCTTTGACAACACGAGAGGCATGTGGAATTCAGTGCTTCAAAAGGAGACAATGACTGACTCCTCTTGAATATGGACAGGAATCCCAGCATCCCCGTGGAAACTGGAGAAGGACACTGGGTCTCCCGCCTCACTTTGAGAGGAATCCCTATTGCCATGCCAAGCATCGAGGAAAATCCCGAAGAGTCACTCGCAACTAGACAGGAGTCCTGACATCGCTGAACCATCCTGAGTTTTGAAGGGCAATCCCCGTTTTAACTCGAGAATATAACCCAGTTTCCCACCACAACTCTGGAAAAGCATTGAGACTTTCACTTCTCCACGTGATGAGGCCCAATTCCCCTGCATTGCATGCAGAGGTATTCCCTGTTAGTCATTAAACATGAAACGTGATTTGACTCCAGAGAGTCCCCAAGAATACTGTCACAAGTCTAGAGGGACCCTGAGGTTATCGCAGCAACAAGAAAGAGCTCCGTGTACCCCAAATCAATCCGATTAGGCCCGATTCCACTGCATTGGGTCCAGAGCCATCCCACATTCCCCAGCAAACACGACAAGTGGCTTGACTTCCTTTAGACAACTCCAGAGATTCCCAGAGAACATCGTCCCAAGTGTAAGGGAACAACAAGTTCACCACAGCAATTCGAGAAAAGCTCCATATACCATAAATCATCTTGAGATGAGAGCTAAATCCCTGGCTTCGACTCAAGAGGAATGCCCAAGTTCCACAAGTTCCTCAAGAGGAGGCTTTTCTCAGCTATACGTATGTAAGAGGGACCCTGAATTTGCTGCCTCAAATGGAATTGAAACCGAGATGCCCTGACTAGAAATAAGGCTGGATTTCCCTGCAGTGACTTAAATGCAGGCTCATCTTTCATCTCCCAAAATGAAGGGATGTCTGAATTCCCTGAGGAGACCCTAGAGAAAGCCCTATATTCCCGCCTCATCTCAACAGGAGGCATCACATCACTTTGACTACTCGAGAGGAACGCAGAATTCAATGTTTAATAATTAGACGATGCCTGACTCCTCTTGAAAACTGATGGGAAACTTAATATCCCTATGGCAAGAAAAAAAGGAACCTGGGTCTTCCACCTCACCTCGAGAGGCGTCCCTATTACCCTGCCAAACCTAGAGGAGAATCCCAAGTGTCCTTCACAACTAGACAGGAGTCCTGATGTTGTTGAGTAAACAAGAGTTTTGAAGGGCCATCTCCGTCATAATTCGAGAATATATCCCAGTTTCCCACCTCAACTCGAGAAAAACCATGAGACTTTCCCCTCACCGAGAGATGAGGTCCGATTCCCCTGCATTGCAGGCAGAGCAATTCCGTGTTCCACATCAAACACGAAAGGAGCCTTAACTTCCTTGATGGAACTCCAGAGAGTCCCCTAGATCACTGTCACACGTCTAGAGGGACCCTGAGGTCACCGCAGCAAGATGAAAGAACTCCGTGTAACCCAAATCAACTCGAGATGAGGCCCGATTCCCATCATTGGCTCCTGAGCCATCCCGTATTAACCATCAAACACGACATGTGGCTTGACTTCCTTTAGGCAACTCCAGAGATGCCCTGAGAACACTGTCCCAAGTCTAGAGGAACACCAATTTCAGCACAGCAACTCAATGAAAGCTCCGTGTACCCCAAATCATCTCGAGATGAGAACTGATAACTAGGCTTCAAAACAAGACGAATGGCAGCTTTCCAAAAGCACCTGAAGAGGAGGCTTCTCTTAGCTATAGGTATGTGAGATGGACCTGAGATTGCTGCCTCAAGTGGAATGTACACCGTGATGCCCTGACTCGACATAAGGCCGGATTTCCCTGCACTGACTTGAATGCAAGCTCTTCTTTCATCTCATAATAAGAAGAGAAGTCTGAATGCCCTGTGGAGACCCTAGAGAAAGCCCATGTTCATCACCTCATCCCGACAGGAGGCCTGACCTCCATCTGAAAACTCGAGAGGCATGCTGAGTTCAATGCCTCAAAAGGAGACGATGCCTGACTCCTCTTGAAAATTGATAGGAATTCCAATATCCCTGTGGCAACTGGAAAGGGACACTGGATCTCCCGCCTAACATCGAGAGGCGTCCCTATTGCCCTGCCAAGGATTGAGGAGCTTCCCACGGTGTCATTAGCAACTAGACAGGAGTCCTGACGTCACTGAATCAACACGATTTTTGAAGGGCCACCCTACCGTAAATCGAGAACATAACGCAGGTTCCCGCCGCAACTCTAGAAAAACCATGAGACTTCCCCCTCCCCACAAGATGAGGCCTGATGCCCTGCACTGCATGCAGAGCAAGTCCGTGTTCCCCGTCAAATACGAAAGGAGATTTCACTTCCATGAGGAACTCCAGAGAGTCCCCAAGAACACTGTCACAAGTCCAGAGGGACCATGAGGTCACCACAGCAACAGGAAAGAACTCTGTGTAACACAAATAAACTCGAGATGAGGCCCGATTTCAATGTATTGCCTCCAGAGCCATCCCGCATTCACCATCAAACATGACACGTGGCTTGACTTCCTTTAGGCAACTCCAGAGATTCCCTGAGAACACTGTCACCAGTCTAGAGGAACACCAATTTCAGCACAGCAACTTGAGAAAAGCTCTGTATACCCCAAATCATTTCAAGATAAGAGCTGATTCCAAGCTTGGATTCATGAGGAATGCCAACCTTCCACAACCACCTCAAGAGGAGGCTTTTCTCAGCTATAGGTATGTGAGAGGGACCCTGAGTTTGCTGCCTCAAGTGGAAAGGACACCGAGATGCCGTGACCCGAATTAAGGCTATAATTCGCTGAAGTGACTTGAATGCATGCTCGTCTTTCATCTCACAAGATGAAGAAATGTCTGAATTCCCTGTGCAGACCCTAGAGAAAGCCCTAGTTCCCTGCCTCATGTCGACAGGAGGCCTCACATCCCATTGACAATTCGAGAGGCACGTGGAGTTCAATGTTTGAAAAGGATATGATGACTGACTCATCTTGAAAAATAATAGGAATCCCAGTAGTCCTGTGGCAACTGGAAAGGGACCCTGGGTCTCACTCCTGAACTCGAGAGGCATCCCTATTGCCCTACCAAGCCTGAAGGAGAATATCAAGGTGTCCCTCACAATTATACAGGCGTCCTAACGTTGCTGAACCAAAACGAGTTTTGAAGTGCTATCCCCACCGTAACTCGAGAACATAACCCAGGTTCCCGCCGCAACTCAAGAAAATCCATGAACCTTCCCTCTCGCCATGAGATGAGGCTCGATTCCCGTGCATTGCGTGCAGAGCAAGTCCATGTTCCTCATCAAACATGAAAGGAGCCTTGACTTAATTGATAGAACTCCAGAGAGTCCCCAAGAACACTGTCGCATGTCTAGAGGGACCCTGAGGTCATCGCAGCAATGGGAAAGAACACCATGTACCCCAAATCAACTCGAGATGAGGCCCAATTCCCCTCCATTGGCTCCAGACTCATCCTGCATTCCCCATCACACATGACAAGTGGTTTGACTTCCTTTAGGCAACTCCAGAGATTCCCCGAGAACACAGACCGAACTCTATAGAAACACAAAGTTCAGCACAGCAACTCAAGAAAAGCTCTGTGTTCCCCAAAGCATCTCGAGATGAGAGCTGATTCCCTGGCGTCAACTCAAGAGGAATGCCGACTTTCCACAAGCACCTCAAGAGAAGGCTTCTCTCAGCTATAAGTATGTGAGTGGGACTCTGAATTTGCTGCCTCGAATAGAATGGACATTGAGATGCCCTGACACGAATAAGGCCGGATTTCCCTGCAGTGACCTGAATGCAAACTCGTCTTGCGTCTCCCAAGATGAAAGGATCTCTAAATCCCCTGTGGAGACCTTAGAGAAAGCCCTAGATCCCCGCCTCATCTCAACAGGAGGCCTCACATCCCTTTGACAGCATGGGAGGTAAGCGGAGGTCAATCCTTCAAATGGAGGCGATGCCTGACTCCTCTTGAAAATTGACAGGAATCCCAGTATCCATGTGGCAACTGGAAAGGGACCCTGGGTCTCCCGCCTCAGCTCGAGAGGCGTTCCTATTGCCCTGTCAAGCCTCGAAGAGAATTCTGAGGTGTCCCTCGCAACTAGACAGGAGTCCTGACATTGCTGAACACACACGGTTTTGAAGTGCCATCCCAGTCGTAACTCGAGAATATACCCAACATTCCCGCCACAACTCAAGAAATACCATGAGACTTCCCCCTCGCTGTGAGATGAGGCTTGATTCACTTGCACTACATGCAGAGAAATTCCGTGTTCCACATCAATATGAAAGGAGCCTTGACTTCCTTGACGGAACCCCAAAGATTAAAGCACTGTCACAAGTCTAGAGGGACACTGAAGTCAGCACAGCAACACGTAAAAGATCCGGTTACAACAAATCAAATTGAGATGAGGCCCTATTCCCCTGCATTGGCTCCAGAGCCATCCCGCGTGCCCCACCAAACACGACAAGTGGCTTGGCTTCCTTTAGGCAACTCCAGAGGTTCCCCGAGAACACCGTCCCAAGTCTAGAGGAACACCAAATTAAGCACAGCAATGTGAGAAAAGCTCCGTGTACCCCAAATCATCTTGAGATGAGAGCTGACTCCCTGACTTCGACTCAAGAGGAATGCCAACTTTCCACTAGCACCTCAGGAAGAGGCTTCTCTCAGTTATAGATATGTGAGAGGGACCCTGAATTTGTTGTCTGAAATGGAATGGACACCGAGATGCCCTGACTCGAAATAAGGCCGGGGTTCCCTACTGTCACTTGAATGCAAGCTGGTCTTTCATCTCACAAGATGAAAGCATGTCTGAAACCCCTGTGGAGACCCTCGAAAAAGCCCTAGTTCCCCGCCTCATCTCGCCTGGAGGACTCACATCCCTCTGACAACTCGAAAGGAACGCGGAGTTCAATGCTTGAAAAGGAGACGATGCGTGACACTTCTTGAAAATTGACAGGAATCCCAGTATCCCTATGGCAACTGGAAAGGGACAGTAGGTTCCCGCCTCAACTAGAGAGACGTCTCTATTGCCCTCCCAAGCGTCAAGGAGAATCCCGAGGTATCCCTCGCAACTAGACAGGAGTCCTGAAGTCACTGAACAAACACGAGTTTTGAAGGGCCTTCCCCGCCGTAACTCGAGAATATACCCCAGGTACCCTCCGCAACTTGAGAAAAACCATGAGACTTCCCGTTTCCGCTAGCTGAGGCCTGATTCCACTGCATTTCGTGCAGAGAAATTCCTTATTCCACATCAACTCTACAGGAGCCTTGAGTTCCTTGATGGAACTCCAGAGAGCCCCAAGAACATTGTCACAAATCTAGAGCGACACCGACGTCAGTGCAGCAACACAAAAGAGCTCCGTGTACCACAAATCAACTCGAGATGAGGACCAATTACCCTGCATTGGCTCCAGAGCCTTCCCGTGATCCCCATCAAACACGACAAGTGGCTTGATTTCCATTAGGCACCACCAGATGATCCCCGAGTACACCGTCCCAAGTCTAGAGGAACACCAAATTCAGTACAGCAATGCGAGAAAAGCTCTGTGTACCTCAAATCATATGGAGATGAGAGCTGATTCCCTGGTTTAGACTCAAGAGGAATGCCAACTTTCCACAAGCATCTCAAGAGGAGGCTTTGCTCAGCTATAAGTATGTGAATGGGACCCTGAATTTTCTGTCTGAATTGGAGTGGACACCGAGATGCCCTGACTCGAAATAAGGCCGGAGTTCCCTACCGTGACTTGAATGCAAGCTGGTCTTTCATCTCACAAGATGAAGGGATGTCTGAATTCCCTGTGGAGACCTTCAGCATAGCCCTAGTTCCCCGCCACCTCTCGACAGGACGACTCACATCCCTTTGACAACTCCAGAGGAACGCGGAGTTCAATGCTTCAAAAGGAGACAATGCCTGACTCCTCTTGAAAACTGACAGGAATCCCAGTATCCCTATGGAAACTGGAAAGGGACACTGGGTCCTCCACCTCACCTAGAGAGGCTTTCCTATTGACCTGTCAAGCATCGAGGAGAATGCCGAGGTGTCCCTCGCAATTAAACAGGAGTCCTGACATCACTGAACAAACACGAGTTTTGAAGTGCCTTCCCCGTCGTAACTCGAGAATATACCCCAGGGTCCCATTGCAACTCAAGAAAAACCATGAGACTTCCCCCTCACCCCGAGATGGAGACCGATTCCCCTGCATGGCTTGCAGAGCAAGTACGTGTTTCCCTTCAAACATGAATGGAGACTTGACATCCTTGATGGAACTCCAGAGAGAACCCAAGAGCACTGTCACAACTCTAGAGGGAGCCTAAGGTAGCCACAGCAACAGGAAAGAGCTCCGTACACCCCAAATCAACTCGAGATGAAGCCCAATTTCCCTGCATTGGCTGCAGAGCCATCCTGCATTCCCCATCAAATATCACAAGTGGCTTGACTTCCTTTAGGCATCTCCTGAGATTACCCAAGAGCACCATCCCAAGCCCAGAGGAACACCAAGGTCAGCACAGAAACTCGAGAAAAGCTCCATGTACCCGAAGTCATCTCGAGATGAGAGAAGATTCCCTGGTTTCAAATCAGGAGGAATGTCAACTTTCCACAAGCACCTCAAGAGGAGGCTTTTCTCAGCTATAGGTATGTTAGAGGGATACTGAGTTTGCTGACTCAAGTGGAATGGAAACAGAGACGCCCTGCCTCAAAATAAGGCTGGATTTCCCTGCAGTGACTTTAATGCAGGCTCTTCTTTCATCTCACAAGAAGAAGGGATGTCTGAATCTCTTGTGGAGACCCAAGAGAAAGTCATAGTTACCCACCTCATCTCGACAGAAGGCCTCACATCCCTTTGACAAATCGAAAGGCCTGAGGAGTTCAATGCATCAAAGGGAGATGATGCCTGACTCCTCTTGAAAATTGATAGGAAACCCAATATCCCTGTGGCAACTGGGAAGGGAGGCTGTGTCTTCCGCCTCACTTCAAGAGATATCCCTATTGCCATGCCAAGCCTCGAGGAGAATCCCGAGGTATCCCTCACAACTAGACAGGAGTCCTGACGTCGCTGAACACCCACGAGTTTTGTAGGGCCATCCCCGCCATAACTCGAGAACATAGCTCAGGTTCCCGCCACAACTCGAGAAAAAACATGAGTCTTCCCCCTCGCCTCAAGATGAGGCCGGATTCCCTGGCATTGCTTGAAGAGCAAATTTGTGTTCCCCTTCAAACACAAAAGGAGCCTTGAGTTCCTTGATGGAACTCCAGAGAGTCCCCAAGAAAACTGTCACATGTCTAGAGGGACCCTGAGGATACCGCAGCAACAGAAAAGAACTCCGTGTACCCCAAATCAAATTGAGATGAGGCCCGATTCCCCTGCATTGGCTCCAGAGCCATGCCATGTTTTCCATTAAACATGGCAAGTGGCTTGACTTCCTTCAGGCAACTCCAGACATTCCACGACATCACCGTCCCAAGTCAAGAGGAACACCAATTTCACCACTGGAACTCGAGAAAACTTCCGTGTATGCCAAGTCATCTCGAGATGAGAGCTTAGTCCCTGGCTTCGACTCAAGAGGAATACCAACTTTCCACAAGCACCTCAAGAGGAGGCTTCTCTCAGCTATAGATATGTGAGAGGGACGCTGAGTTTGCTGTCTCAAGTGGAATGGACACCGAGATGCCCTGACTCGAAATAAGACCGAAAATCCATGCAGTGACTTGAATGCAGGCTCGTCTTTCATCTCACAAGATGAAGGGATGTCTGAATCCCCTGTGGAGACCCTAGAGAAAGCCCTAGTGTCCCACCTCATCCTGACAGAAAGCCTCACATCCCCTTGACAATTTGAGAGGCACGTGGAATTAAATTCTTCAAAAGGAGATGATGCCTGACTCCTCTTGAAAATTGATAAGAATCCCAATACCCCTCTGGCAACTGGGAAGGAACACTGGGTCTCCTGCCTCACTTCGAGAGGCTTCCCTATTGCCCTGCCGAACCTCGAGGAGAAACCCGAGGTGTCCCTCATAACCAGACAGGAGTTCTGATGTCGCTGAACCAACACGAGTTATGAAGGGCCATACCCGCCTTAACTCGAGAACATACCTCAGGTTCCCGTCACAACTCGATAAAAACAATGAGACTTCCCCCTCGCCATGAAATGGGCATGATTCCCTTGCTTTGCATGCAGACCACATCCAAGTTCCCCATCAAACACGAAAGGAGCCTTGACTTCCTAGATGAAATTCCACATAATACCCAAGAACACTCTCACAAGTCTAGAGGGACCCTGAGGCCACCGTAGCAACACATTAGAGCTCCATGTACTACAAATCAACTCGAGATGAGGCCCGATTCCCCTCCATTGGCTCCAGAGTCATCACACATTCCCCATCAAACAGGACAATTGGCTTGACTTCCTTTAGGCAACTCCAGAGATTCCCCGAGAACAACTTGCCAAGTCTAATGAAAAACAAATTCAGCACAGCAAATCCAGAAAAGCTCTGAGTACCCCAAATCATTTTGAGATGAGAGCTGATTACCTGCCTTAAACTCAAGAGGAATGCCAGCTTTCCACAAGCACCTCAAGATGAGGCTTCTCTCAGCTATAGGTATGTGAGAGGGACCATGGGTTTGCTGCCTAAACTGGAACAGACACCGAGATGCCCTCACTTGAAATAAGGCTGGATTTCCCAGCCTTGACTTGAATGCAGGCTCTTCTTTCATCTCACAAGATGAAGGGATGTCTGCATCCTTTGGGGAGACCCAAGAGAAAGCCTTAGTTCCCTGCCTCATCTCGACAGGAGATCTCACAGTCATTTGAAAACTCGTGAGGCATGCCGAGTTCAATGCTTCAAAAGGAGACGATGCCTGACTCCTCTTGAAAATTAATAAGAATCCCAATATCACTGTGGAAACTGGGAAGGGAGCCTGGGTGTCCCGCCTCACCTCGAGAGATGTCCCAATTGCCAAATCAAGGCTCAAGGAGAATCCAGAGGTGTCCCTTGCAACTAGACATGAGCCCTGACGTCGCTGAACCAACATGAGTTTTGAAGGGCCATCCCCGCCATAATTTGAGATCATATCACAGATTCCCGGCGCAACTCGAGAAAAACAATGAGACTTCCCCCTCCCCACGAGATGAGCCCCAATTCCCCTGCATTGCGTGCATAGCAAGTCCGAGTTCCCCATCAAACACGTAAGGAGCCTTGACTTCCGTTATGGAACTCCACAGAGTCCCAACGAACACTATCACAAGTCTAGAGGGACCCTTAGGTCTCCTCAGCAACATGAAAGTGCTCCGTGCACCCCAAATCAACTCAAAATGAGGCTCGAGTCCACTGCATTGGCTCCAGATTCATCACACATTGCCCATCAAACACCACAAGTGGCTTGACTTCCTTTAGGCATCTCCTGAGATTCCCTGAGAGCACCGTCCCAAGCCCAGAGGAACACCAATTTTAGCACAGCCACTTGAGAAAAGTTCCATGTACACCAAATCATCTCGAGATGAGAGAAGATTCCCTAGTTTCAAATCAGGAGGAATTCCAACTTTCCACAAGTACCTCAAGAGGAGGCATCTCTCAGCTATATGTATGTGAGAGGAACCCTGAGTTTGCTGCCTCAAGTGGAATGGAAACCGAGATGCCCTGACTTGAAATAAGTCTGGATTTCCTGCGTTACATGACTGCAAGCTCTTTCATCTCACAAGATGAAGGGATGTCTGAATCCCTTGTGGAGACCCAAGAGAAAGCCATAGTTCCCCGCCTCAATCCTGACAGGAGGCCTCACATCCCTTTGACAACTCGAGAGTCCTGCAGAGTTCAATGCTTCAAAAGGAGACGATGCCTGACTCCTCTTGAAAACTGATAGGAATCCCAATATCCCTGTGACAAGTGGGAAGGGAGCCTTGGCCACACGCCTCACCTCAAGAGATGTCTCTATTGCCCTTCGAAGCCTAGAGGAGTATTCCGAGGTGTCCCTCGCAACTAGACAGGAGTCCTGGCCTCGCTGAACAAACACGAGTTTTGAAGGGCCTTCCCTGCCGTAACTCGAGTACATACCCCAGGTACCCGCTGCAACAAGAGAAAACCCATGAGCGTTAAGCCTCGCCAGGAGATGAGGCCTGATTCCCTGGAATTTCTTGTAGACAAAGTCCATGTTCCCCTTCAAATAAGAAAGGAGCCTTGACTTTCTTAATGGAACTCCAGAGAGTCCCCAGGAACACTGTCACAAATCTAGAGGGACCCTGTTGTCCCTGCAGAAACACGACAGAGCTCCGTGTACCCCAAATCAAATCGTGATGAGAACCGATTCCTCTCCATTGGCTCCAGAGCCATTCCATGCTCCCCATCATACACGACAAGTGGCTTAATTTCCTTTAGGCAACTCCAGAGATTTCCTGAGAATACCATCCCAAGCCTAGAGGAACACCAAGTTCAGCACAGCAACTCGAGAAAAGTTTCATGTACCCCAAGTCATCTGGAGAAGAGAGCAGATTCCCGGGTTTTGAGTCAGGAGGAATGATAACTTTCACAAGCACCTCAAGAGGAGGCTTTTGTCAGCTATAGTTATGGAAGAGGGACCCAAATTTACTGTCTCAAGTGGAATGGAAACTGAGATGCCCTGACTCGAAATAAGGCCAGATTTCCCTGCATTGAATTGAATGCAGGCTCTACTTTCATCTCACAGGATTAAGGGATGTCTGAATCCCCTGTGGAGACCCTAGAGGAAGCCCTAGTTCTCTGCTTCATCATGACAGGCAGTCTCACATCCCTTTGACAACACGAGAGCCCGTGAAGATCATTGCTTGAAAAGTAGAAGATGTCTGACTCCTCTTGAAAATTGATAGTAATTCCAATATCCCTGTAGCAAATGGGAAGGGAGCTTGCATCTCCTGCCTCACATCGAGACACATCCCTATTGCCGTGCCAAGCCTTGAGGAGAATCCCGAGGTGTTCCTCACAACTAGACAGGAGTCCTGACATCGCTGATCCAATACAAGTTATGAAGGGCCATCACTACCGTAACTTGAGAGCATAACACAGGTTCCTGCCGCGACTCGAGAAAAACCATGAGTCTTCCCCTCGCCTCGAGATTAGGCCCAATTCTCTGGCCTTGCTTACAAAGCAAGTCCGTGTTCCCCTTCAAACACAAAAGGAGCCTTGACTTCCTTGATGGAACTCCAGAGAGTCCACAAGAACACTGTCACAAGTCTAGAGGGATCCTGAGGTCCCCGCAGCAACACCAAAGAGGCACGTGTACCCCAAATCAAATTGACATGTGGCCCAATTCACCGGCATTGGCTCCAGAGAAATTCCACATTCAACATCAAACACGACAAGTGGCTTGACTTCCTTTAGGCAACTCCAGAGATTCCCCGAGAACACCATTCCAAGTCTAGAGTAACACCAAGTCCCGCACAGCAACTCGAGAAAAGCTCCGTATACCCCAAATCATCTTGAGATGAGAGCTGATTCCCTGGCTTCGACTCAAGAGGAATGCCAACTTTCCACAAGCACCTCAAGAAGAGGCTACTTTCAGCTATAGGTATGTGAGAGGGACCCTGAGTTTGCTGCCTCAAGTGGAATAGACACTGAGATGCCCTGACTCAAAATAAGGCCGGAATTCCCTGCAGTGACTTGAATGTAGGCACGTGTTTCATCTCCCAAGATGAAGGGATGTCTGAATCCCCTGTAGAGACCCTAGTGAAAGCCCTAGTTCCCCGCCTCTTCTTGACAGGAGGCCTCACATCCCTTTGAAAACTCCAGAGGAATGCGGAGTTCAATGCTTCAAAAGGAGAGGATGCCTGACTCCTCTTGAAAATTGACAGGAATCTCACTATCCCTGTGACAACTGGAAAGAGACCATGGGTCTCCAGCCTCACTTCGAGAGGCTTTCCAATTGCCCTGCCACGCCTTGAGGATAATCCCTAGGTGTCCCTCACAACTAGACAGGAGCCCCGACATCACTGAACAAACATGTGTTTTGAGGGGCCATCCCCGACGTAACTCGAGATTACAACCCAGGTTCCCATCGCAACTCGAGAAAATCCATGAGACGTCCCCCACGGCCCGAGATGAGGCCCGATTACCCTGCATTGTGTGCAGAGCATTTCCGTGTTCCCCATGAAACTCGAAAGGAGCCTTGACTTCCTTGATGAAACTCCAGAGAGTACCCAAGAACACTGTCACAACTCTAGAGTGACCCTGACGTCACTGCCCCAAACCGAAAGAGTTCGTGTACCCCAAATCAAATCGAGATGAGCCCCAATTCCCCTCCAGTTGCCCAGAGACATCCTGTGTTCCACTTCAAACACGACAAGGGGATTGACTTCCTTTAGGCAACTCCAGAGATTCCCTGAGAACACTGTCCCAAGTCTAGAGGAACACGAAGTTCAGCACAGCAATCAAGAAAAGCTCCATATACCCCAAATCATCTCGAGATGAGAGCTGATTCCCTGGTTCGACTCAACAGGAATGCCACCTTTCCACAGGCACCACAAGTGGAGGCTTCTCTCAGCTATAGGTATGTGAAAGGCACCCTGTTTTTGTGGCCTCAAATGGAATGGACACCAAGATGCCCTGACTTGTAATAAGGTCAGACTTCCCTGCAGTGACTTGAATGCAGGCTCGTCTTTCAGCTCACATGATGAATGATGTCTGAATCCCCTGTGGAGACCCTAGAGAGAGCCCTAGTTCCCCGCCTCATCATGACAGGAACGATGCACATCCCTTTGACAACTCGAGAGGAAGGCAGAATTCAACCCTTCAAAAGGAGACGATGACTGACTCCTCTTGGAAATTGATAGGAATTCCAATATCCCTGTGGCAACTGGAAAGGCAACCTGGGTCTCCCTCCTCACCTCGAGAGGCATCCCTATTGCCTGCCAGCCTCGAGGAGCATCCCAAGGTGTCCCTCGCAGCTAGATAGGAGTTCTGACGTCGCTGAATCAACACGAGTTTTGAAAGGCCATCCCCGTCATAACTCGAGAATATAACCCAGGTTCCCATCGCAACTCAAGAAAAACAACGAGACTTTCCCCTCGCCACGAGATGAGGCCTGATTCCACTGCATTGCATGGAGAGCAATTCCGTGCTCCCCATCAAACAGGAAAAGAGCCTTTACTTCCTTGATGAACTCGAGAGAGTCCCCACGAACACTGTCACAAGACTAGAGGGACCCTGAGGTCACCGCAGAATCACCAAAGAGCTCCATGTACCCCAAATCAACTCGAGATGAGGCCCGATTCCTCTGCATTGGCTCTGGAGTCATCTCGCGTTCCCATCAAACATGACTAGTGGCTTGACTTCCTTTAGGCACCTCCAGAGATTCCCCGAGAACACCTTCCCAGGTCTAGAGGAACACCAAGTTCAGCACAGCAACTCCAGAAAAGTCCCGTGTACCCCAAATCATGTCGAGGAGAGCTGATTCCCTTGCTTCAACTCAAGAGGAGTGCCAACTTTCCACAATCACCTCAAGAGGATGCCTCTCTCAGCTATACATACGTGAGAGTGACCCTGAGTTTGCTGCCTCAAGTGTAATGGACACCGTCATGCCCTGGCTCTAAATAAGGCTGGATTTCCCTGCAGTGACTTGAGTGCAGGCTCGTCTTTCATCTCCCAAGTTGAAGTGATGTCTTAATCCCCTTTGGAGAGCTTAGAGAAAGCCCTAGTTCCCCGCCTTATCTCAACAGGATTCCTTACATCCCTTTCACGACTCGAGAGGAACAGCAGAGTTCAGGGCTTCAAAAGGAGACAATGTCTGACTCTTCTTGAAAATTGATAGGAAACCCAATATCTTTGGGGAAGTGGAAAGGGTCCCTGTGTCTCCCGCCTCACCTCGAGAGGCATCCCTCTTGCCCTGCCAAGCCTCGAGGAGTATCCCGAGGTGTCCCTCACAACTAGACAGGAGTCCTGACATCTCTGAACAAACACGAATTTTGAAGGGCCATCCCCATCGTAACTCGAGAATATACCCCAGATTCCCATCGCAACTTGAGAAAAACCATGAGCCTTCCCCCTTGCTGCAAGATGAGGTCTGATTCCCCTGCACTGCATGCAGAGAAGTTCCATGTTTCCCATCAAACACAACAGGAGCCTTGACTTCCTTGATGGTACTCCAGAGAGTCCCCAAGAACACTCTCACAAGTCTACAGGGACCCTGAGGTCACCGCAGCAACATGAAAGAACTCCGTGTACCCCAAATCAATTCGAGATGAAAGCTGATTGCCTGGCTTCGATCGAGAGAGGAACAACCCCTCCATAGCTCAAATGATGTCTCCACCACAACTCGAGAGAAACACGAATTCCCCTGATGCAGACCGTGACAAGAATCCCACCAGAACTAGAAAGGAGCCCACCCAGACACCACATGTAAAAATGAGGCCCCACACCCTGTAACTAGAGAGGAGCAATTTCACAGAGCACATCCAGAGAGGAGGCCCTACACCACTTCTAGAGAGTAGCCCCTCAAACTACAAATAGAAATGAGCCAGAAAATTGAACCTGGAGAAGAGTTGCACAGCACAATGCAACAAGACAGGCGTTCCCACTCCACACCTAAAGAGGACTTCCCCAAGCCCAGCACACCTACAGAGGACCACCCCGGCACATCACCACTATAGTGAAGCCCAACCACCAAAACTAGAGAGTTGAATACATGCCACAACTAGATAGTCGACATTCAGGCATAACTAGTAAGGAGCATATTGCTGCAGCTACAGAGGAGCCACTCCCACCATAAATCGCAACTGGAGTGGAGCACCACTGCCATAACTAGAGTGAATAACCCTTGCACAGACAGACAGGATTGCGACCAACCCATCACAATTAGAAAAAATTGCCCATTCACATCAAAATTAGAGTGGAACTCCCACACAGATCAAAACGAAAGTGGAGGCCAACACTGCAACTAAAAAGGAGACCCCTGCCTTATCTAGTGATAAACCCCCCTTAACATCGCCATTAGACAGGAGCATACCCACAAATCACAATTAGACAGAAGACCCTTGCCATGAGTAGCAAGTAGCCCACCATGCCACAACTAAAGAAAACACCCACTGCCACAACTAGAGAGTAGCCTCCTGCACATTGTAACTAGAAAATGGCCCCTTCACATCACAACCAGAGAGAATCCACACCCATCACAATTTGAAAACACTTTACCACAATTTGAGAGGAGCCCAACTACACAACTAAGGAGGTGCCTCCCTGACAGAACAGATAGGACTCTGCAAATGACAAGTAGAGAGGAGCCAACCTGCCACAAGTAAAGAGTGGATCCCTACTGCAACTAGAGAGGAGCCCCATGCTGCAACTAGACAGTAGCCTCCCACACAATGGAGGTAGACAGGGACTAGCCTGCACAGCACTACTGGAGAGGAGCTGCCCCAATGCAGCTCGAGAGGAGGATCCACTACAACTCTAAAGGATCCCTGAGTCACCTTCTGTAACTCAAGATGCACTTCGAGTTCCCTGCTGCAATTTGACAGGAGCCCTAGTCAATAACAAGAAAAGGGGCCTCTGGCCATAATGACAGTGGGGCTCCCCAGATAAAACTGAAGCAGATCCCCCCCAGAAAAACTAGAGTGGATTCCCCCAGGACATCACTCCTAGAGAGAAACCCCTCTGCCACAAATAGAGATGAGCTCCCTGAAGTAAGTTGAGTGGCATCCTTCACAACTAGAGAGAAGCAATCCCACTAATGTTAGTGAGGAACCCCTATTGCCAAAATAGAGAACCTCCCCCATGGAGCCACCCACACCCCAACCAGAGAGGACATAGCCCTGCAACTCGAGAGAAGCCCTCCCTCACTACTCGAGAGGAACTCTATGGAAATCACACATTGATAGGAGACCCTCTGCTGCTACTAGAGACGAACATCACACCACAAGTAGAGAGGAGCTTGCATACCACAACTATAGAGAATCAAACCCACCACAGTACAGAGCTGACCCCAGCCACAGCTATGCCAAAACTAGTGAGTAGCCACCTGCACAATGCAATAAGAAAGGAGTCACCCTGCACATCCCTGCTAGAGATGAATTGCCCCCAAGGAAACTCGAGAGGAGGCCCCACCACAAGCCGAGGAGAACCCTGAGTAACCCTCCAACTCGAGAGGAAACCAAATTCCCCACCATGCCGCAAGTGGAACCCTGAGTCCCACACTGCAGTTGGAGAGGAACACTGAGTTCCCATGGCAACTCTAGGGGAGCTTTGAGTCCCCTGATGCAACTCAAGAAGAATCCTGAGTTTCCCACTGCAACTCGAGAGAAAACCCATATTCCCTGCTGCAACTCAAGAGGAACCCTGGGATCAGATTTCCACATTCTCCAGAGTGACGCCCTTCACAGACCCTGAAGCGGGGGTCACATGCTCACTTTTATCAGGGGGTAACCCCTCCCAGTTCATGCACCTGGTCTCACACATCAACATTCTCCAGGTTAACACCACTCCCATTTCTTGTACCTGGCATCACACATCCACAGTCTCCAGTGTGACCCCATTTCTCAGGCTCTGCACCTGGGGTCACATGGCCACAGTCTCCAGTGTGACACCCCTTTTCCACCTAGGGTCAAACATCCATAGATTCCAGGGTGACACCCTTTCTAGACCTTGCAGCTGTGGTTACACATCCACAGTCTCCAGTGTGAGCCCACCTCACCAAACTTTGTACCTCAGTTTACTTGGCCTGTCTCCAGGCTGACCTCACATCTCAGACCCTGTACCTGGAGTCACATGTTCATGGTGGCCAGGATGACAACCCTCCCCAGACACTGTACCTGGTGTCACATGGACACAGTCACCAGGGTTACCCCAACTTCCATACCCTGTAACTTGGGTCACACATACACAGTCTCCAAGGTGAACCCCTCTCATACACTCACCCTGGAGTCACATATCCACAGTCTCCAGAAGGACTCATCCAAAATCCTGTACCTGAGGTTACATGTCTACAGTCTCCAGGGTTTCCTCACCCTCAAGAGCCTGTACCTGGGGTCACACATCCAGTCTCCAGGGTGACTCCCTCTCAGACTCTGCACCTGGGGTCACATGTCCACAGTCTCCTGTGGGATGTCACTTCCCAGACACTGAACCTGTGGTCACAGATCCACAGGTTTCAGTGTTACCCCTTCCCAGACTCTGGAATCAGGATTACATGTCCTCAGTTTCCAGAGTGACCCCACTTCTCATAATCTGTACCTGGGGTGAGTTGTCCACAGTTTCCAGGGTGACCCCTCCCCGCCAGACCCTGTACTTGTTGTCACATGTCCACAATCTCCAGGATGACCGCCCTCCCCTACCCAGTAGCTGGATTCACATGTCCACAGTCTCCAGGGTGAACTGCATTTCACACACTGCATCTGGGCTCACACGTCCACATTCCCTAGGGTGACACCCTTTGAAGACCCTTTACCTATTGTTAAAAGTCTGCTATATCCAGAGTGACCCCTCCATACACTGTACCTGAGGTCACATGTCCAGAGTCTCCTGGGTCATTCCCATCCCAGACCCTGTACCTGGGATTAGATATCCAAGTGTCCAGGGTAACCCCATTCAGACCCTGTACCTATGGTCACATGTCTAGTCTCCAGAATGATGTCCCTCCCAAACAGTGCACCTGGGGCCACATGTCAACAGTCTCCAAGGTGACCCCATCCCCTAACCCTGCACATTTGTCACTCGTCCACAGTCTCCAGAGTGACCTCACCCCATACCCTGCACCTGGGGTCACTCGTCCAGTTTCCAAGGTGACTCCACCTGAAATACCCTGTGTCTGGAATCACATGTGCACATCTCCAGGATGACCCCACTTCCCATACCCAGTACCTGGGGTCACGCTTCCACAATCTCCAGGGTGACCACAACACACTGGACCATGCACCTGGGTTCACATATCCACAGTCTGCAGGGTGAAACTCTCCCAAACCCTATATCTAGGATCAATATCTACAGTCCCCTGGGTGATCCCTCCCAGACACTGTACCTGTAGTCACACATCCACAGTCTCCATGGTGACCCCTTCCCAAGCCTTGCAACTGGGCTCACAATTCCACAGTCTCCAGGGTGACTTCCTTCTGACCATTCCCCTGGGGTCACATATCCACATTCCCCAGGGTGACCAACCCAGTCCCTGTCCATGGGGTCACATATCAACAGTCTCCAGGGTGACACTCCTCCCCTGAATGCACATTTCAAGGGGAGCACAAAACAGCACACCAAAAATATGCCCATTTGACAAAAGGGTTATTTTGGATTGATTAATTAAAAAAAGAAAAAAAAAGCCGACCCAAAAGGATCTTTGAAAACCAAGTCGAAATGCCATTTTATGAAGTAGATTTACATTTATTAAGGATATCTCCATCTTTAAGGATGTGTCCCTGTCTGGACCAGGAAATAGAGGATGACTAAATATCAAGAATGGACTAAGTATCAAGACTGACTTGATTTCACTAAATGACTTGACTAAATATCAAGAAGGTCTATGGAATGGACCTGGAAGTTAATCTGCATACCACCATGCCTTTGTTTACTGTGCTTCACATAATAACCTCCCTTAAATAGCTTCTTCCATTCCCTAACCTCCTCCTTTCATTCTTAGCTGATGATAGCATTTAAGGTAAAGTCTTGGATCATTTCAGAAAGTGACTGTTTTCCCAGGTATCTTTCAACTATATAGGAGGTATGCATGGCATATATTAAACTTCTGATTGTTTTTCTCCAATCCATCTCCCTTTCATTATGAACCTCTCAGTGAAGAACATTGAGGGTAGGGGGAAAATTATCTTTCCTCTCATCTAATGCAATAAAATAGCATTCAGAGATGTAGAGGAATGAACCACAGACCAATTTAAAAAAATAAAGAAAAGCATGAATCTAACACTTACATTACTAAGTGAAGGAATTCAGCCTAAAGTGCTATACACTGGATGATCTTATAAGACACTCTAGCAAAGGTAAAACAGACATGATAAACAGTTTATGGAATATATGGCTGAAATATTTCACATGGTACTTTAGTGAGGAATACTGCCACTATGCATTTGTCTAAGCACATAGATTTTTGTTTTCAGAACACAAGTCATTTATTACCTACTCACATTTATTTATTTATGGTATGGAGTGCCAAAGACTGGAATACAGAATTTAGCAAAGAATCTAACAGATTGAGAAATACATGAAAAGCTTCAGACTTCCCTAGGGGACCAGTGGTTAATACTTCACGTTGTCATTGCAGGAAAGGTGGGTTCAATTCCTGGTCAGGGACCTAAAACCTCACATGCTGTGGCACAGCCAAAAGATTTAAAAGGAAGAAGAAAAATTTTAAAAAGCTACTCTCACTGTTAGGACAAAATTATCTGACCTAAGTTCACTGTGTAAATGAATGGAATCTGCTGGCCAAAGACAAAATGTACCATACATAAACAATGGGCTCTGTAAGTTCTTTCCACGGGAGTTTGTAGCTAACAGGACTGAAACTACCATATCAGTCATTGAAGGAGCAAGCCCTGAATTTGATAAGTGATGAGTAGTGGAAGCCAGGTTTCTTACCATTGGAGTGGGAAGTTACAGGCAGACAAAAGGAGAAGGTTATAATACCTGTGTCATAAAAGATCAGGTTGGAGACATCATTATAAACTATCTTTAGCCTAATACAGAAACATATAACTCCATGTGAAAATCTTCATAACAGTGTGTATGCATAGTCTGGATACATGCATGTGTATTTCCATGCATTGTCTGCTGAGATTATTAAGTTTCCATGTACAAGTTTTTTTTTTTAATATGCTCCAATAAAAAGGAACAAGAACTCTTTAAATATGTGTCTGATACTAGGACTGAGACAGTAAATATGTAAAGCAGCATAATCTTAAAATATGAGAAAGAAGGACAAAAAAGCCCCATAAAAAAGCTGAATTATGTAAAATAAAAGCAGACGAGTATGGAAAAAGCTGTCAATAGCCAAAGCTAGAATGAACTAAGCAGTCTAATTGGCTGGATTATAGGCAAAAGAAAGTGAAAGTGAAGTTGCTCAGTCGTGTCTGACTCTTTGCAACCCCATGGACTGTAAGCTACGAGGCGCCTTCATTCATGAAATTTTCCAGGCAAGAGTACTGGAGTGGGTTGCCATTTCCTTCTCCAGGGAATCTTCCCCACCCAGGGATTGAACCCGGGTCTCCTGCATTGCAAGCATATGCTTTTACAGGCTGAGTCACCAGGGAAGCTCCAAAAAGTTTAAAATAATTTTCAGGTGTCCAAACTGGCAAAAAATAAAAATTAGGTTTTATGAGTAATGTTGAATAAACATCTCACACAGAAAGATTCTAAATAATTGATATAGACTCAGCTGTTCATCAAGTATATGAAGCTAACTCCCCTCTCCTCAAATGTGGGTCCTGCATTATGACTTCCTCCTTAATAAGACACTCAGGATGGACGTGAGGAAAATCAACAATAAAAACAAATGACAAATGTTGGCGAAAATGTACAAAATTGAAACTCAAAACTTTACTTGTGGAGAGGTAAAATGGTGCAATCAATGTGTGCAAAACAAGCATTTTCTCGAAAACATAAAAATGTAATTGTATCACTCAGCAGTGGCCACAGGACTGGAAAAGGTCAGTTTTCATTCCAATCCCAAAGAAAGGCAAAGCCAAAGAATGTTCCAACTACCACACAGTTGCACTCATCTCACACGTTAACCAAGTAATGATCAAATTTCTACAAGCCAGGCTTCAACAGTAAATGAACCATGAATTTCTAGATGTTCAAGCTGGATTTAGAAAAGACAGGGAGACCAGAGATCAAATTGCAAATACCCGTTGGATCATTGAAAGAGCAAGAGAGAAAAACATCCAGAAAAATATTTACTTCTGCTTTGTTAACAATGCCAAAGCCGTTGACTGTGCAGATCATCACAAACTGTGGAAAATTCTGAAAGATATGGGAATACCAGGCCACCTTACCTTCCTCCTGAGAAATCTGTATGCAGGTGAAGAAGCAACAATTAGAACTAGACATGGAACAATGGACTGGTTCCAAATCAGGAAAGGAGTACAGCACCCTGCTTATTTAACTTATATGTAGAGTATATCCTGTGAAATCCCAGGGCTGGATGAAGCACAAGCTGGCATCAACATTGCAAGGAGAAATATCAATAATTTCAGATACGCAGATGACACCACTCTTATGGCAGAAAGCAAAGATGAACAAAAGAGTCTCTTGATTAAAGTGAAAGAGGAGAGTGAAAAAGTTGGCTTAAAACTCAGTATTCAGAAAACTAAGATCATGGCATCCGGCCCCATCACTTCATGGCAAATAGATGGGAAAACAATGGAAATGGGGACAGACTTTATTGTGGGGGGGGGGCTCCGAAATCACTGAAGATGATGACTGCAGCCATGAAATTAAAAGAAACCTGCTCCTTGGAATAAAAGTTATGACCAATCTCGATAGCATATAAAAAAGCAGAGACATTACCAACAAAGGTCCATGTACTCAAAGCTAAGGTTGTTCCAATAGTCATGTATAGATGTTACAGCTGGACTACAAAGAAAACTGAGCAGCGAAGAAGTGATGCTTTGGAACTGTGGTGTTGCAGAAGACTCTTGAGCATCACTTGGATTGCAAGGAGATCCAAGAAGTCAATCCTAAGGGAAATCAGCCCTGAATATTCATTTGAAGGACAGATGATGAAGCTGAAACTGCAGTACTTTGGCCACCTAATGTGAAGAACTGACTCATTGGAAAAAGCTCTGATGCTGGGAAAGATTGAAGGTAGGAGCAGAAGGGGATAACAGAGGATGAGATGGTTGATGGCATCACCAACTCGATGGACATGAGTTTGAGCAAGCTCTGGGAGTTGGTGATGGATAGGGAAGCCTGGTGTGCTGCAGCCCATGGGGTCACAAAGAGTCGGACATGACTGAGTGATTGAACTGAAATATCATATATTTTGGTAACTCCACTCCTAGATATACATCCAAAGAATTTAAAAGAGGTGTTCAAATATATACTTGTACACCAATATTTACAGCAGCAGTGTTCTTGATAGCCCAAGTTAAAAACAATGTAAATGTCCACCAACAAGTGAATGGAAAAGCAAATAGGGCAGTTCCATCCATGAGATGCATTACTCTGCCATATAAAGGAATATAGTAAAATAATGACACAGCTTCAGAAAATAGTAGGAGGCTTTTCAAAAACTTAAACACAGAGTTAACATAGAATCCATCAATTCCGGTCCAGGTTATACACTCAAAATATTTAAAACCAAATACTGGAACAGATATTCAAACCCCATATTCATAGCAGCATTATTCATAGTAACCAAAATGTGGAATCAGCACAAGTGTTCAACAGATGACTGGATAAGCACGACGTAGTATATACACAGTGGGATCTGATTCAACCTTTAAAAACAAGATAACTCTCATACATGCTATAATGTAGATGAAACTTCAAGTCATTAGGTGAAGTGAAACAAGCCTGACACAAAAGGAAAAATGTTCTGTGATTCCACTAGTATGAGATATCCATATAAGACAAATTCCAAGTAGAATAAGATGGCCAGGGATTGGGGGTTAAGAGTATTTAATGGTTACAGTGCCACTTCAGGAAAAGGGAAAGATTCTGGAGATGAGTGGTGAGGAAATTTTTACAATGTGAGTGCAGTTACTGCTATAGAAGTTCATACTTAAAATGATTCAAATAATAAATGTTGTTATATGTTTGTAAGCACAATGAAAAAAATGACACATGGCACAACATGGAAAAGCACTAAAAACATTCTCAGTGAAAGAAACCACACTGAAAAGCCACCCAGATCATAGTCATCTTGTCACTTTAAATCCATGAAGGTTTTTAACATGAGGGAAAGCCCCAGTGATGGTGCCAGAAAAAGAAAACTGCATTAGAATGAAGAAAGACAGTTGCACAAAGCTTAGGCAGCTGATGAAAGTTGAACTGGTCCTATGGATGGGATTGTAATGTGGAAACCATAATTACCCCCCATTTTGGGGTTGTGGGCTGGTTCCCCGGGAAAGTGACCATGTTTTGGGTAAAACACATTGCGGTATTTGGTGTGAATGTAGAAAACTTTGTACCACTATTTAAAGTAGATACGTTTGAAATTTTACTAGAAAGTAAGTTATTTTTCAATACAGCCATGTAAGTCACATGCCAGAAAATCAGAGATGACATCGAACATTGCAATAGAGGCCAAGACTTAACCAAACCACATTCAGCTAAAGTAGTTTGATGCTAATTGCCTTGTACTAGTCCACATGGTATTAAAAGGCACCATAGGAAGAGTATACTAGTTGACACCATGCTCTGGGTGCTGTGGATGACCAGATGGAACTGAAACTATGAGATGTCTTAATTCTAGTTTTCTGCATAACACTACACCAAAGCAACTGTCAGAACTAAAAAGCAAATTCATGGACTTGCCTGGCAGTCCAGTGGTTAAGAATGCATTTCCACTGCAGGGGGTACAGGTTTGATCATTGGTCAGGGAACTAAGATCCAATATGTCGAGCTGCAGGGCCAAAAAAAAAAAAAAAAAAAAGAAAGAAAGAAAGAAAGAAATTCAGCAGAACTGCAAGATCATTTGTGATTCTCTACACTAATAATGAACTATCAGAAAGAGAATTTAAGAAAAAATCCCTTCTACAATTTCATCCCCTCCCCCACATAACTAGAAATCTAACCAAGAACTTGAAAGACCTGCAAGCTAAAAACTACAAGACAATGATCAAAGAAACTGAATGGACACAAGTAAAAAGATATCCCATGCTTATGGGTGAAAATACCATTAAAATATCCACTCTAACCAAAGCAACGTACACATTCATGCAATCACTGCCAACATTTCAATGACATTTTTCACAGAAACAAAAGCAATTTTCACATCTGTGTGGAGCCACAAAGGAACCAGAAGAGCCAAAGGGATCCTGAGAAAGCAGAACAGGCTGGTGGCATGTCTATCCCTGACTTCAATCTAGAGTATGGACCTAAAGTCACCAGAAGACATGTGGAATTGGCACAGAAAGTCAAGAGAGCTCAGAAGTAAACTTACAGGTGCATGGTAATTAATTTACAAGAAAGGAACTAAGAACATACAAGCGGGAAATAAAAGTCCCCCCCCCACCCCCGCCAATAAACCGTGCTGGTAAAAATGGGAACCACACACCAAGGAACAATATAGGACACCATCTTATACCACAGACAAAAACTGACTAAAATCCCACAACTTTCCACATCAAGCCCTGACAGTCTTGGTTCCTCTTAAGACAGATTTTCAGCAACAGCCACACACAGAAGCTTCTTCCCAATTTTCCTCACTTTTTCTTTCAGCAGCACATCATTGCAGGAATCTTGAGGAAACCAGACTCCCGTCAGACTCAACTGAATCCCACAATGCCCCAGAGCTGAAGCACCAATGGGTTCTGAGGAGATCAGAGTCCTGTCAGCCTCAACTGAACCCCACAATGCCCCAAAATTGAATCTCTAGTGGATCCTGAGGAGACTAGATTCCATCAGCCAAAACTAAACCCCACAATGCCCCAAAGCCAAAATACAATGGATCCTGTGGTGACCCATCTCCTGTCAGCCTGAACTGAACCCCACAATGTCACAAAGCTGAACCCCCATAAGGTCCTAAGGAGATCAAATTCTATCAGCCTGAATTGAACCCCACAATGCCCCAAAGCTGAATCCACATGGGTCTTGTGGTGACCTATCTCCTGTCAGCCTGAACTGAACCCCACAATGTCCCAAAGCTGAACACCCAGCAGGTCCTGAGGAGACCAGATCGATCAACCTGAACTAAACCCCACAATGCCCCCAAACTAAAGCCCCTGTGGGTTCTGAGGAGACCAGATTCCATCTGCCTGAACTGAACCTCACAGTATCCTGAAGCTGGGTCCTGAGGAGACCAGAGTGCTGTCAGTGGCCACCAACAGCCAGGTTCTCCAACAGAGTGGGGAGTTCCCCCTGGGGTAAGGGGAGTGTCAGGGAGGCGGGCTCTTCATTATCACGAACAGGCATCATCAAGAAGGTTTGCAGAGGCCAGGGCAAGGGCAAGGGAGACGAGCTCCAGCTCCGAGTATTCTAAGTCCCCACTTTCTGAGATTGAATGACCTACATGAGCCAGACTATGCAAGGAGCAAGCTGAGTTACAGAGGCAGAAGGAGCAGGAGGTGATGCAAAATTTTAACGTTTCCTCTTCAGGTTCAGAAAGACGGAGAACTCCCAGGTTCCCAGGTCCTTGTGCCCTAGTGACTGTGAGCTCTTCCTCCTGGGTGTATGACCAACCCCCACACTAAGTCCTCTCTACACCCATGGCCCTGGCCCAAGCCTAACCTCCCCCTCTGGCCCTGATGAAGCTCCCCACCCCCATAGTGCATCTCACATCCCACCCCAATATGGTCTTTTTGAAGCCTAAACAAGACCACCCTGCTCTCCTCCCTGTGATTCCCCTCACCTGATGAAGCCAGGCCTTCATCCGTCCCAGGTGACTCCAAGGGCCTCATTCTCTCCAGACTCCATGTGTGTGGCCGCTCTCTGTGCCCATCTTTATGGGCCTGTGGTGATCTCCTAAAATGAGAGTTATTTGATACAGAGAGAATGGGGTAAATGGTGTCCACCAAAGATGTGTCCCCCCAGAACAGGGCCATATCTGGGAAAAGAGTCTTTGTAGATGTAGTTAAGGATAGCAAGGTAAGGTCATCCAGGGTTAGGGTGACCTTCAATCCAACTGACAGACTCCTTCAAAAAGACGAAAGAGGACACAAAGGGGAAGCCTCTTAAAAGCAGAGGCAGAGATGGGAGGGAGGGGGCCACAAGCCCAGGGACCCCTGGAGCCCCTGAAGTTGGAAAAACAGGAATGATCCTATCCTGGAGCCACTGGAGGGACCTCAGCCCTGTGCCACCTTGTTTTCCAGTGTCTGGTCTCCAGGACTGGGGGAGGATGAACTCCTGTTGTTTTAAACCACCCAGCTTGTGATCATGTTAGAGAAGCCACAGAGCAGCCACACAGACCCTGCTCTGTAGGATCCTAGAAATGTGGGTCTCATTAAAGCAGATGAAGGGTGGATTACAGAACCCTTAAAATCAGCACTGGACCCTCAGAAACCCTAAAGCAGTGGCTAGGCTCCAGAATGTTGAGGGGTCAAGTCTGAAGCCTGTGCCTAGGGTACTGGGTGCACACGCCTCCCCAGGTTCTTACACCAGTACATGTGGTGTAACATCTCAGTCCTGATGGAGGGCATTTAATATCAATGGCCACATTGCTAATTAAGAAGCCACCAGTTGCACAGGTGAAAGCCCAATCAGGGCACTTGCTTCAGGGGTGAGCAATTCTGAAGATGGTCAGGGATGGGGACTTACTCATGTGTAGCCAGCAGTCCTTGCACATACCCCACCCCCTCCCCTCCCAAGGAGGATCCTCAGTGGGAAGCTGGGAGACTCCATGGAGTCATCTCTAAGTAAATGCTGGCTTACCCCCAGACTAGCCATTCCTGAACCTCATCTGCCCTTCATAGATAAAACACTTGAATATGTGCAAAGACCTCACAGCCTGGAGAAAAGTGGAGCCACTCCAGCGACAGCATGCTTACTGGCATGGCTCCTGTAGGTCAGGCAGAATGGTCCTGGCCTGGGTAATCTGGAAGCTTTGCACTTTCCTACCTGAGTTACCCCTCCTGTCCTGCTTCCATTGCCTGTTTTCTTGCTTCCTCATCTCTGCCTGAGAAGATTTCCAACAGCAGGAACAGGCGACACAGCCCATCCTTAGCAAGTGACAGCCTAGCACCTCCTGCAGAAGGTCCAGCAGAGCCCAACACAGGCCCAATCCCCTGAAACACCATGGGCCCTCACTCTCTATCAAACCAGCCCTGCAACGTCTAAGCAGAAAGACAGAATCAGGTACAGCTGCAGGCACTTGAGGGGGTTTATATAGACCTCAACCCAGGCACACATCCAAAGGGCAGGCCAGTCAGGTCAGCCAATCTGCCCACCTGGGCGTGTGGTTTCAGAAAATGGGCCTCATTGTCCTGACCAGGGTTCCAGGAACAGGTGTGGGTCCTTTGGGTCAGGATGGATATGGAGCTGCTGCTCTGACTTGTTTTCTACTCTTTTTATCTGACCTATAGTTGGGAGAGGATTTTAGGAAGGCCTTCTTCTAATGAGAGGGACCCAGGGGTCAGGGAGAGAATGGGTGATGGGTGGAGACAGACTCAGTGCCCAGGTGCTATGGGGCCCTCTGGAAAACCTGCTGGAAGGAGGCTGCAACCAGTGAAGCCCAAGGTCACAAAGCTATCCTGAAGCTGCTGTATGTTACCTCAGGTCCTCTTCTGAGGGTTTCAAGGTCAGATCTGTCCAACAGAGGAGCTGGGGGCTCTTTGCAATGAGGGCTCTGTGCAGAGTTCCTGGGTGTTGATCCCTGCAGGGTACCTGCCCAGGTGAGCCCCATATCCTGGGAGGCACCTGCCCTTAAAAACCATGTATCCTGGGAGAGGCGAGTGAACAAGAATTCTCTCTGTGCAGTCATCACACAATAGCTTAGGGACTCTCACGTGGGCAGTGCTGGAATTAGATGAGAACAAGGACATGTTGGGGGACGTTCCCTGAAACACCCCCAGGCCCATCCAGAGTGAAGAGTTCAGTAGGTGGGTACTGGTTGCTGTGCTGGAGTGGGAGGCTTCATGGGTGCCTCTTGTTTCTTCACCTGACACCCCAGAGGCCTCTGCAGGACACAGAAGACAGCCTGCCCAGAGATGGTGGGAGCTCCTGGTGTCCAGGCACGGGACGTGAGAGGGAAGGACCAGGCTGAGGGGGCCTTTCTGCTCTGAGCTGGGAGTGCACAAGCAAGTGGTGAGTGTGATCTAGGAAAGTGGCTCTGGTGATGGGAGGCTTGTTGAGGCCGTCTGAGTACGAGTTGGAAAAGAATGTTCAGACATAGAGCATTTCAGAAGGGAGTGAGTTTGTATTAAGAACAAAGAGCAGAGATAAAGTAGGCACTGTGAGCTCAAAGGGCCAACCACCTGACAGACTAGGGAAAGTTGACTAATTTCCTGGGTTAAGAGCCAATTTTTACAGTTTCAAGACAAAGAAAATTCCTGCTGGAAGGTTGATATTAGGTGATTGGGTGGGGTACCATAGGGTGTTTACTGGAGTGGGCATCTTTGCCTGGTAGGCAGTCAGGAAGCTCATTAACGATGATCAGGTGCTTTTGGCAACAGTTGCAAAGGGGCCCCAGTCAGATTCACAGGTGACGTTGGTTCTGGGCCCCACTTCTATGGCCTTGGTGTGAGGCCTACCAGCTGTGGTCTTGGGGAAGGAGTCACCTCAACAAGACTGACCCTGCTTCAGATTAAATGTTCCATCAAGTTTTCTCTGCAGGAGAAATCTAGTGATCCTAGATCTGTTTGGAAAATTCTTGGACACTGCAGGGACACATACTGAGTGTGAACCTGAATATTGAACCTTGTTGGCAAAACTCACCTTTTCTCTCTGTTGTCATTAAAAGGATGTGGGCTGACAGCTACCTGAGAATCCATCCAATTGACAATTTCCTACTTACGACATAAACGGGTTTTGTCAAATTATTTTTATTTCTATGCAAACAGGCAGCTTGCAAATCCTTGTGGCAGGATCATTTCCAATAGATTGTCAACTAATCAAGGTAACATTATGGCATTCAGCACTTTTAGATAATTTCCTAAGCCTTTTTCCTCAGGGACAGACCCAATATGAATGTGTTCAAAAGGCTCAGAATGTGCAGGAAAATACAGTGGCTATGACTGGAAAATAGGCTCTCTGTGCAAACCTGGAGTTCTGACATCTTACAATCTAGACAGTTCCTGATAGACAGATGCATGAGAAACTGCCGGAGCCTGCCGGCAAACGAACTGGTCGAGAACACAATTACCAGAGTACCTAGGAAAATAAGACTCAGAAAGATGAGGTTGAGAGGGACGGAGTCTGCTTGAGTCTGACTCCAACAACTTTATTGAAGAATACCATGCCTATATATATGCTAACAAGAGTTACTAAGAATAGATCGAGGGTTTGCATACGTGCAGAGGTACAGATGTTTTAAATTCCTACACTTTAGATCAGTAAAGCATTAATTACCCTAGATAGAAAACAGGTTTCATCAATAGAACATTAACTAGATGGAAAACAGGTTTTGAGCATGAAGAGTTTATCAGCACCAGGAAAACAGGCAAAAGGTCACCGGGGTGTTTTTTCCCTGAAGGAGACAAATGCCAGTCTATACTTTAACAAGAAGGGGTGGCAGGACAAAGAGAGACCCTTTGTTCTCTCTTAGGGCCATAAGGGGCCTGTACGTTCAGGCCGGCTCCTTGCAAAAAAAAAAAAAAAAACACTCTACTTTTAAGTCTTTCTTTCATCAAAGGAACATAGATTTTCTAGCATTCTGTGTGCTGAGAGTAACTCATTGCTCTAAAATGCTTGCTTGGATATAATTTTTCAGTAAGAAATTCCCCCGACTGTGTTACAGTCAGGACAGTACCACACTCACAGGGAAAAAGCAAACTAACATCCAAACGTTTGTTCCATCAGGTTTTCTCTGTAGGAGAGATCCAGTGATCCTAGGTCTGTCTGGAAAATGCTTGGATACTGCATGGACACATACTAAGTGTGAAGCTGGATCCTGGACCTTGTTGGCTAAATCAGCATATTCTTTCAGGTGGTCCTAAAATGGTGCAGAGTAGCAACTGCCTGAAGATCAATCCAGTTGCTGTTTTCTCACTTGTGACAGCAATATCTTTGGTCAGGCCTCTTGGATTTCTGCAGCAAACATGGGACTTTCAATTCCTTGCCACTGGATCATTTCCAATGGCAGGTAAACTCATTAGGTAACCAGAATAGATGGCACTGAGCACTCTCAGACACACTCCTACAGCCTGTTTCTTCATAGGCAGTCCCAGGATGACCTAGGAATGGGTTCATTAGTATCAGAAATGCGAGGAAACATACTGGTTGTGACTCTGAAAATTAGATGCTCTGTGCAAATCTGGAGTTTTAACATTTTAGAATCTAGACAGTTTCTGGTAGATGTCTGAAATACACTCTTTTTTATTTTTTGCCTTTCATTCATCAAAGAAACATAGATTTCACAGCATTATGTTTGCTGTGAGTGACAGACTATTTGGAAATTCTTGCCTGGAGGTCATTTTGAAGTAACAATTTCCCCTCCCCTGTGTTACCATGGGAAATGCCCCCACACTAACAGAGAAAAGTAAACAAATGTCAAAACATCTGTTCCATGAAGTCTCCTGTAAGAGGGATCCAGTGATCCTAAGTCTGTCTGGAAAATTCTTGGATAGTGCTTGGTCACATGCTCAGTGTGAATCTGGATTCTGGATCTTGTTGGCAAATCAGAATTTTCTCTGTGTTGGCCACAGTAGGCTGGGGTTTAGCAACTCCTTGAAAATCAGTACAATTGCTCTTTTCCCACTAATGACAGCAATAGCTTTGGTCAAAACACTGGAATTTCTGAAGCAAGCAGGCAGCGTGCAACTCCTTGTGGCAAGATCATTTCCATTGGAATGCCAATTAAACTACTTAAAAACAGTATGGCACTCAGCTGTGTCAGACACACTCCTCCAGACTCTTTCCTCATGGGGAGTCCCAGTAAGATAGAGTATTGTGCTCATGAACCATGGAAAGTTCAGGGAAATTTACTGGCTGTGTCTCTGGAATTTAAGGCATCTGTGGAAGCATGGTCTTCTCACATCTTAGAATCCAGACAGCAGTCATGGAAAGAGAGATGCCTGAAGAGCACCCTGTTCATTGCCGCTCATTCCACAAGTGAACACAGGTGCCCCAGCATTCTGTTTGCTGAGAGTAACCCGCTAAGTGGAAACCCTTGCCTGGAAGTCATTTTTAAGTAAAAATTTCCCCTCAGGTGTGTTACAGTAGGGAAGGTTCCCACACTCACAGGGAAAAGCAAGCAAACATCAAAATGTCTCTTCCATCAATTTTTCTCTTTCAGACAGATCCAATGGTCCCAGGACTCTCTGGAAATTTCTTGGATATACAGGGAAACATACTGACTGTGAACCTGAATATTTGACCTTCTTGGCAAAATTAGCATTGTCTCACTTTTGGCACTAATAGGATGTGTGCTGGCAGCTGCCTGATAATCCATCCAATTGATATTTTCCTACTTCTGACATCAATAGGTTTGGTCAAATCTTTCAGATTTCTGACACAAACAGGTGGCTTGCAACCCCATTGGGCTGGATCATTTCCACTAAAATGTCAAATAATCTAGGTAACAACAGTATGGCTCTCAGCACTCTTAGACGATTTCACAGACTGTTTCCTCTGAATCAGACCCAATAGGAGCCAGGAATGTGTTCATAAGGCTCTGAAAGTGCAATGAAACAGACTGGCTATGACTTTGGAAATTAGGGCCTGTGTGCAAACCTGGAGTGTTCACATCTTAGACATTAGATAGTTCCTGATAGATAGATGCCTGAAAAACACCCTCTTTTATGTCTTTCGTGCATTGAAGTAACACAGTTATTCCAGATTTCTGTGTGATGAGAGTAACACACTGGTTAAGAATCCTTGCTTGAAGTTTATTTTTCAGTAACAATTTCCCATGACTGTGTTACTGTAGGGAAGACCCCCAAACTCACAGGAAAAAGAAAACAAACAACCAAATGTCTGTTCTATCAAGTTTTCTCTGTAGGAGAGATCCAATGATCCTCTGTCTGTCTGGAAAATTCTTGGATACTACAGGGACACATACTGAGTGTGAATCTGCATCCTTGAATTTGTTGGCAAAATTAGAAATTTTTTTCAATTGGGTCTAAAAGAGTACGGCCTTAGCAACTGCCTGAAAATTCATCCAATTGTTCTCTTCTTAATAATGACAGTGATAACATTGGTCAACCCTTTGAGATTTATAAGCAAGCAGGCGGCTCGCCTCTACTGTCTGCTGGCCCATTTCCGGTGGAATGTCACCTCATCTAGTTAAGCACTGTATGGCACCCAGCCCTCTCAGACACTCCTGTATCCTGTTTCCTCATGGGCAGTCCCAGTTTGAATAAGGAATGTGCTTAAAGCCTTGGGAGGTGCAGGGAAACACAGTGCCCTAACTCTGGAAGTTAGAACTCTGGGAAAGCCTTGAAACCTCATGCCTTGGGTTCTAGACAGTTCCTGATAGATAGAGGCCTAAAAATACACTCCGTATGGATGCCTTTCCTTCCTCTAAGGAGCATAGCTTTCCCAACATTCTGTGTGCTGAGAGTCACATGGTGCTTGAAAACACTTACTTGTAGGTCAATGGTCAATGGTCAATGGTAGGAAAATTCCCCTGAAGGTGCAATGGTAGGGAAGGCTTCCACAGTCACGGGGAAAGGCAAACCAACATCCAAACATGTACTCCGTCACATTTTGTCTTTATGTGTGATCAAGTGTGCCTAGGTCTGTCTGGAAAATTCGTGGGTATTGTGGGGACACACCATGAGTGTGAACCTGTATATACGAACTTGGTGGCAAAATTCTCATTTTTATCTCCCACACTCATTTTGGGACCACATTGGTTCTAAAATGGTGCAGTGCAGCAAATCCTTGAAAATCCATCCAATTGCTGTTTTCTTACTTTTGACAGGGATAGATTTGTTCACCCTTTGGAATTTCTGAAGCAACCAGGTTGCTCACCACTCCAGCCACTAGCCGATTTCATTGTATTGGCACCTCATGCAGGTAAGCACAGTATGCCGGCCAACACACTCGGATACACTCGTGCAGCCTGTTTCTTCAGGAGCAGTCCCAGTATATACTTGGAAAGTGTTTACAAGGCTCGAAAAGTTCATGGAAACACACTGCCCTGACTTTGGGTGTTAGGATCCCTAGGAAAGACTGAAGGTCTCACGACTTAGAATGTAGACAGCTCCTGATAGATAGAGGGCTGAAAATACTCTCTGTTGATGCATTTCTTTTCTTGAAGGAATGTAACTTTCCAAACATTTTGTGTGCAGAGAGACACACACAGCTTGAATATGCTTGCATGGAGGTCATTTTTCAGTAGCACTTTCCCCTGATGGTGTGACCATGGGGATGCGCCACTCCCCATTCATAGACAAAGGCAAATTAGCATCCAATGTCTGTTCCATCACATTGTATCAGTAGGATCGATCTACTGAGACTAGTTCTGTCTGGAAACTGTGGATACTGCATGGAGACCTCCTGAGTCTGAACATGGATACCGGATTTTGGGGGCAAAAATAACATTTTTTCTCTTGATTTGGGGAAAAGCTATGGCCTTGCAATTGCTTGGAAATTCATCCAATTGCTGTTTTCTTCCGTCTGACAATGTTAGCTTTGGTCCATCTTTTGGGATTTCTGGATCAAGCAGGTGACTCGCCACTCCTGGCCTCTGGCCCATTCCCAGGAGAATGTCATCTCATCTAGGTAAGCACAGTATGGTACCATACACTCTCAGACACTCTCCTACAGTCTGTTTCCTCATGGGCAGTCCCTATATGAACTAGGATGTCTTTGGGAGGCTTGGAAAGTGCAGGAAAAATAGTGCCTTGACTCTGGTTGTTAAGATCCCTGGAAAAACCTGGAGGTCAATGTTGGATTCTAGACAGTTCCTAATAGATATAGGCCTAATAACAAACTCTCTGTTGATGCCTTTTCCTCCTTGAAGAAACATACTTTTCCCTGTATTCTCTGTGCTGAGAGTCACACACTGCTTGAAAACACTCTTTGGGGGTCATTTTACAGTAGAAACTTCCTCTGACAGTGTAACCTTGGGAAGGCCCCCACATTCATTGGAAAAGGCAAACCAACATCCAAACTTCTGTTGCATCACATTTTGTCTCTAGGAGTGATCCAGAGAGCCTAGGTCTGTCTGGAAAATCGTATATACTGCAGGACCACATCCAAAGTGTGAACCTGGATACTGGAACTGGTGGCACAATTCACATATTGCTTTCAGTTTGTCCTAAAACTGTGTGGCCTGGTACCTGCTTGAAAATCCATCTAGTTGCTGTTTTCTTACTTTGAAGAGCAATAACCTTGGTTCACCCTTTGGGATTTCTGAAGCAAGAAAGCAGATCACCACTCCTAGTCACGGGCCTATTTCCAGTGGAATGTCACCTTATCTAAGTAAGCACATAATGGCCCCTCTGTATACTCAGACACGCCCACAGTCTGTGTCCTCATGGACAGTCCCAGTGTGACCTAGGAATATGTTTACAAAGCATTAAAAGGGCAAGGAAGACACTGCCTTGACTCTGGAAGTTCCGTTCTCTGGGAAGGCTGGAGGGCTCTTGTTAGAATCAAGACAGTTCTTCATAGATAGAGGCCTGAAAACACACTCTCTGTTGATACCCTTCCTTCCTCGAAGAAACAGTACTTTCCCAGTATTCTGTGAACTGAGAGTCACACATTGCTTGAAACCGTTTGCTTGCAGGTCATTTTTCAGTAGCAGTTTCTTGTGATGTTGTAACAGTAAGGATGTCCCCCACACTCACAGGGTAAGGCAATCCAAGATCCAAACGTCTGTTCCATCACATTTTCTCTATAGGAGCAGCCAGTGAACCTAGATTTTTGTGAAATATGGGTAGATACAGCAGAGACACCTCCTGAGTCTTACAGTGGATACCGGAACTTGATGGCCAAATTTGCAACTGCTACAAAATTCATACAATTGTTTTTTCTTTTTTTTTACACTTCTGAAAATGATTGCTTTTGACCCACCTTTGGGATTTCAGAAGCAAGAAGGTGGCTCGCAAGTGCTGCTGATGGCCTATTTGCAATGGAATGTCACTTCACCTGGGTAACAACAGTATGGCACCCAGCAGTCTGAACATATTCCTGCAGCCTGTTTTCTCATGGGCAGTTCTGGGATGATGTAGGAAGGTGGTTAAAAGTCTGGACTAGTGGGGAGAAACACACTGCCCTGACTCTGTGAGTTAGATCCTCAGGGCAAGACTGGAGGACTCACATCTTAGAATCTAGACAATTCTTGATAGATAAAGGACTGAAAACTCATTCTCTGCTGATGCCTTTCTTTCCTCAAAGGAACATTGTTTTCCCAACATTCTGTTTCCTGAGTGTCACACACTTGTTCGGAGGTCATTTATCACTAAGAATTTCCCCTGAAGATGTGACTGGAGGGAAAGCCCCACAAACACAGTAAAAGGGAACCACATTCAAATGTCTGTTCCATCACGTTTGCTCTGTAGGTGAGATATAGTGAGCCTAATCCTATCTGGAAAATTCTTGGATACTGCAGGGACACATCCTGAATGTGAATCTTGATAACAGATCTTGGTGGCAAAATTTGCACTTTTCTCTCCATTGGGCTTAAAAAGTTGTGGCCTAACAACTGCTTGAAAGTTCATTTAATACCTGTTTTCTTACTTCTGACAATGATAGCTTTGTTCTACCTTTCTGGATTTCTGAAGTAACAGGCGGTTCATAACTCCTAGTCCCTGGCCCATTTCCAGTGAAATATCAGTTCATTTGGCAAGGACAGAATGACACACAGCACACACGGACACTCTTCCATAGCCTGTTTCATCATGGGCATTCCTGAGTGATCTTGGAATGTGCTTACAAGGCTCAGAATTTGCAGGGAAACACTGCCCAGACTCTGGAAGATGGGTCCTCTGGACAAGACTGGAGATCTTACATCTTAGAATATAAGAGACCCTGATAGATAGAGGGCTGAAAACACACTCTCTATTGATGTCTTTCCTTCCTTGAATGAACATAGCTTTCCCAGCATTCTGTGTGCTGAGAGTCACATGCTGCTTAAAAATGCTTGCCTGGATGTCATTTTTCAGTAGCAATTTCCCTTGATGGTTTGACCATAGGGAAGTCCACCACACTCACAGGAAAAGGCAAAACATCATCCAAACGTCTCTTCCATCATGTTTCTCTGAAGGAGAGATCCTAGGATTAGGGTTAGGGTTAGGGTTAGCCTAGGTCTGTCTTGAAAATTCTTCAGTGCTGTGGGGACACATCCTGTGTGTGAACCTGGGTAATGGACCTTGGTGGGAAAATTCGCATTTTCCTCTAGGTTGACCCTAAAATGTTGGGAAAGCAATGGCCCTTTGAGCAAGGAAAGAAATCAACAGAGAGTGTGTTTCCAGGCCTCTATCTATTAGAAACTGTCTAGATTGTAAGACGTGAGTCCTCCAGTCTTGCCCAGATGACCTAACATCCTGAGTCAGGGCATATGTTTCCATACAATCTCTGAGCCTTGTAAATACATTCCTAGGTCATACCAGGACTGCCAATGAGGAAACAGGCTGTAGGAGTGTGTCTGAGTGAGCTGGGTGCCATGTGGTGCTACCTATATTATGTGACATTTCACAGGAAAGGGACCACCAGATAGAAGTGGCACGCAGACTGCTTGCTTCAGAAATTACATGGGTGGACCAAATCTGTCACTGTCAGAAATAAGAAAACAAGTACTGGATGGATATTCAAGCAGTTGCTATGCCAAACCGTTTTAATGCCAACTGAGAGAAAAAGATGAATTTTGTCCTGTATTCAGGTTCACACTCAGGATGTGACCCCACAGGATCCAAACTTTTCCAGATAGACCTGGGTTCACTAGACCTCTCTAATAGAGAAAACATGATGGAACAGGCATTTGGATGCTTGCTTGCCTGTCTTGTGATTGTGGGGGCTTCCCTACTGTCACAGTCTCAACAGAAACTGCAACTGAAAAATAAACTCCAGGCAAACGTTTTCAAGCAGCGTGTGACTCTCAGCACACAGTACATTGGGAAAGTTATGTTCCTTCATTGAAGGAAAGGCGTCAACAGAGAGTGTGTTTTTTATAGCAGGAACTGTTCAGCTTCTAAGATGTGAGAGCTCAGGCCTGCTTAAAGGACCTAAGTTCCAGAGTCAAGACAGTGTGTCTTGCTGAACTTTCCGAGGCTTATAAATGCATTCCTAGGTCATACCAGGTGCGCTCCTAAGGAAGGATGCTGAGGGGGTGTATCAGAGTGTGCTGGGTGAAATCTGTGGTAACAAAGATGAGGTGTCATTCCACTGGAAATGGGCCTGCAGCTAGGAGTTGCAAGTCATTCATGTGCTTCATAAATCCCAAAGGGTGAACCAAAGCTAGCATTGCCAAAAGTAAGAAAACAGCATTCAGATGCAATTTCAAGCAGTTGCTCGGCTGCACTGTTTTAGGGCCAAGTGAGAAAAAAATGCATATTTTAACACCAAAGTCTGGCATCCAGATTCAAAGATAGGTGTTTCCCCGCAGTGTCCACGGATTTTCTAGATAGACTTACGTTGAATGGATGGCCCCTACCAAGAAAACGTGATTGAACAGACGTTTGGAAGTGCTTTTTAATTTACCTGTGGGTCTGGCGCCTTCCTTACAGTCACACTTCCAGGGGAAATTGCTAATGAAAAATGACCTCCAACAAGCGTTTTCATGCAGTGTGTGACACTCAGCACACAGAATGCTGAGAAAGCTATATTCCTTTGAGGAAGGAAAGGCATCTCGAGAAAATATGTTATCAGGCCTCTACCTGTCATGAACTGTTTAGATTCAAGCATGTGAGTCCTCCAAGTTTCCCAGAGGACCTAAATACCAGAGTCAGGGCAGTGTGTTTCCCACCACTTTCTGAGATTTGTAAACACATTCCTAGGTCATACCAGATCTGACCATTAAAAGTCAGGCTGCAAGAGTGTGCTCAGAGTGCTGGGTGACATAATGTGCTAACCTAGATTAGATGACATCCCCCTGGAAAGGGGCCAGTGGCTTGGAGTGGAGAGCCTCCTGCTTGATTCATAAATCCCAAAGGGTGCACCAACACTATCACTGTCAGAAGTAAGAAAACAGCAATTAGATGCATTTTCAGGCAGTAACTAAGTCTAACCGTTTTAGGGCCAACTGAGAAGAAAATGCAAACTTTGCTGCCAAGGTCTGGTATCCAGGTTCAAACATAGGATGTGTAGGAACAGTATCCATGAGTATTCTAGACAGTTAGGTTGAATGAATCTCTCCTATCAAGAAAACGTGATTGAGCAGACGTCTGGATGATCCTTTGCCTTTTCCGGTGAGTGTGGCAGTTTTCCCTAAGGTCACAACATCAGGGGAAGTTGCTACTGAAAAACTACTTCCAACAAGCGTTTTCAAGCAGTGTGTGACTCTGACCACACAAAAAGCTGGGAAAATTATGTTCCATCCAGGAAGGTAAGACATCAACAGAGAGTGTTTTATCAGGCCTCTGTGTATCACAAACTGTATAGACTCAAAGATGTGAGACTTCCAAGTTTGCCCTGAGGACCCAAATTCCAGAGTCAGAGCACTGTATTTCCCTACACTTTCTGAGATTGCATCCAAGGACCATATTTTGGACTCTATTGTTGACCATGATGGCTACTCCATTTCTTTTAAGGGGTTCCTGCCCACAGTAGTAGATATAATGGACATCTGAGTTAAATTCACCCATTCCTGTCCATTTTAATTTGCTGATACCTAGAATGTCGACATTCACTCTTGCCATATCCTGTTTGTCCACTTCAAATTTGCCTTGATTCATGGATCTAACATTCCAGGTTCCTATGCAATATTGCTCTTTACAGCATCGGACCTTGCTTCTATCACCAGTCACATCCACAACTGGGTATTGTTTTTGCTTTGGCTCCATCCCTTCATGCTTTCTGGAGTTATGTCTCCACTGAGCTCCAGTAGGATATTGGGCACCTACCGACCTGGGGAGTTCCTCTTTCAGTATCCTATCATTTTGCCTTTTCATACTGTTCATGGAATCCTCAAGGCAAGAATACTGAAGTGGTTTGCCATTCCCTTCTCCAGTGGACCACATTCTGTCAGACCTGTCCACCATGACCCGTCCATCTTGGGTGGCTCCACATGGCATGGCTTAGTTTCATTGAGTTAGAAAAGGTTATGGTTCATGTGTTCAGATTGGCTAGTTTTCTGTGATTATGATTTCAGTGCCTGCCCTTTGATGCCTTCTCACAACACCTACCATCTTACTTGAGTTTCTCTTACCTTGGACATGGGGTATCTCTTTACAGCTGCTCCAGCAAAGCGCAGCCACTCCTCCTTACCTTGGACAATGGGTATCTCCTCAGGCCACCCCTCCTGACCTTGAATGTGGAGTAACTCCTCTTGATCCTCGTGCACCCGTGCAGCTGCTGCTCTTTGGACGTGGGATTGCTCCTCTTGGCCACAGCCCCTGACCTAGGGCATGGGGTAGCTCATCTCAGTCACCTCCCCTGACCTCAGGTGTGAGGTAACTCCTCTCTGCTGCTTCCCCTGGCCTCGGACATGGGGTGGCTCCCCTCAGTCACTGCCTCTGACCTTGGGCGAGAGGTAGCTCCTCGTGGCCATGCTTCTGCATGGTCCGTCACAGCATGCACCATTTGAATGCAGAGTTCCAAAGAATAGCAAGGAGAGATAAGAAAGCCTTACTCTGATCAATGCAAAGAAATAGAGAAAAACAACAGAATGGGAAAGACTAGAGATCTCTTCAAGAAACTTAGAGATACCAAGGGAACATTCTATGTGAAGATGGGTTCAATAAAGGATAGAAATGCTATGGATCTAACAGAAGCAGAAGCTATTAAGAAGAGGTGGCAAGAATACACAAAAGAACTGTACAAAAAAGATCTTCATGGCCCAGATAATTATGATGGCATGATCACTCACCTAGAGCCAAACATCCTGGAATGTGAGGTCAAGTGGGCCTTAGAAAGCATCACTATGAACAAAGCTAGTGGAGGTGATATAATTCCAGTTACGCTATTTCAAATCCTAAAAGATGATGCTGTGAAAGTGTTGTACTCAATTGGTCAGCAAATTTGGAAAACTCAGCAGTGGCCACAGGACTGGAAAAGGTCAGTTTTCACTCCAACTCCAAAGAAAGGCAATAGCAAAGAATGCTCAAACTACTGCACAATTGCACTCATCTCACACACTAGTAAAGTAATGCTCAAAATTCTCCAAGCCAGGCATCAGCAATACATGAACCGTGAACTTCCAGGTGTTCAAGCTGGCTTTAGAAAAGGCAGAGGAACCAGAGATCAAACTGCCAACATCTGCTGGGTCATTGAAAAAGCAAGAGAGTCCCAGAAAAACATCTCTTTCTGCCTTATTGACTATGCCAAAGCTTTTGACTGTGTGTATCACAATAAACTGTGGAAAATTCTGAAAGAGATGGACTGCCAGACCACTTGACCTGCCTCTTGAGAAACTTGTATGCAGGTCAGGAAGCAACAGTTAGAACTGGACATGGAACAACAGATTGGTTCCAAATAGGAAAAGGAGTACATCAAGGCTGTATATTGTCACCCTGCTTATTTAACTTATATGCCGAGTACATCAAGAGAAACACTGGGATGGAAGAAGCACAAGCTGGAATCAAAATTGCCAGGAGAAACATCAATAACCTCAGATATGCAGATGACACCACCCTTATGAAAGAAAGTGAAGAGGAACTAAAAAGCCTCTGATGAAAGTGAAAGAAGAGAGTGAAAAAGTTGGCTTAAAGCTCAACATTCAGAAAACTAAGATCACAGCATCTGGTTCCATCACTTCATGAAAAATAGATGGGGAAAGAGTAGAAACAGTGTCATACTTTACTTTGGGGGGCTCCAAAATCATTGCAGATGGTGATTGCAGCCATGAAATTAGAAGACGCTTACTTCTTGGAAGGAAAGTTATGACCAACCTAGATAGCATATTAAAAAGCAGAGACAAAACTTTGCCAGCAAAGGTTCATCTGGTCAAGCCTATGGTTTTTCCAGTGGTCATGTATGGATGTAAGTGTTGGACTGTGAAGAAGGGTGAGCACTGAAGAATTGATGCTTTTAAACTGTGGTGTTGGAGAAGACTCTTGAGAGTCACTTGGACTGCAAGGACATCCAACCAGTCCATCCTAAAGGAGATCAGTCCTGGGTGTTCAATGGAAAGACTGATGCTGAAACTGAAACTCCAGTACTTTGGCCACCTGATGTGAAGAGTTGACTCATTGGAAAAGATCCTGATGCTGGGAGGGCTTGGGGGCAGGAGGAGAAGGGGATGGCAGAAGATGAGATGGCTGGATGGCATCACCAACTCGATGGTCATGAGTTTGAGTAAACTCCAGGAGATGGTGAAGGACAGGGAGGCCTGGTGTGCTTCAATTCATGGGGTCCCAAAGAGTCAGATACAACTGAGCGTCTGAACAGAACTGAACACTTTCTGAGCATTGTAAACACATTGCTAGGTCATACCAGAAGTGCCCGTAAGAAAAACAGGCTGCAGAAGGGTTTCTGAGATTGCTGGGTGCCATGCTGCACTTACCAAGATGATGTAGCATTCCACTGTAAATGGGCCAGCTGCTACGAGTTGCTAGCTGCTTACTTGCTTCAGAAATCCCAAAGGGTGTACCAAGCGATCACTGCCAGAAGTAAGAAACCAGCAGCTAAATGCATTTCCAGGTAGTTGTTATGCTGTACTGTTTTTGGCCAACTGAGAGAGAAATGTGAATTTTGCCACCATGGTCCACTGTCCATTATCACCCACAGAATGTGTCCACTCAGAATCCAAGAATTTTTCAGACAGACCTAGGCACACGGAATCTCCACTACAGAGAAAACATGATGGAACTGACCTTTGGATGTTGCTTTTTCTTTTCCTGTGAGTTTAGTGGCCTTCCCTATGGTCACACTATCAGGATCAATTGCTAATGAAAAATGACTTCCAACAAGTGTTTTCAAGCAGTATGTGACTCTATGGACATGGAATGCTGGAAACCTATGTTCCATTGAGGAAGGAAATGTATTTATAGACAGTGTGTTTTCAAGACTATCTATTAGGAGCTGTCTAGCTTCAAAGATGTGAATTCTCCATATTTGCCCTGAGGACCTCACTTCCAGAGTCAGGGCAATGTGTTTTCCTGCACTTTTTGAGCTTTGTAAACACATTTCTTGGTCATACCAGGACTGCCCATGAGGAAACAGGCTCTCTATATCAGGAACTGTCTAGATACTAAGATGTGAGACCTCTAGGTTGGTACAGAGGACCTAAATTTCAGAGCAAGGGCAGTGTGTTTTTGAGCATTTTCTGAGATTTGTAAACACATTTCCAAGCAATGCCAGGACTGCTGATGAGAAAGCAGGCTTCAGGTGTGTGTCTGAGAGTGCTGAGTACCATACTGTGCTTACCTAAATGAGGTAAATTTCATTAGCAAATCGGCACGTGGCTAGGAGTTGTGAGCCACCAGCTTGCTTCAGAAATCCTGAATGGTGGACCAAAGTTTGCACTGTCAGAAGTAAGAAAAAAGTAATTAGATGGATTTTCAAGCAATTGCTAGCCAGACCTCTTCATGGCACCCAGAGAGAAAAATACAAATTGTGCACCCTAGGTCCGGTATTCAGGTTCACACATGGGATGTGTCCCCTCGTGATTCAAGAAATTTCCAGACAGACTTATGTTCACTAGAGTTCTTCTACAGAGAAAACTGGTTGGAACAGCCATTTGGAGGTTCCTTTGCCTTTCCCTGTGAGTGTGGGACCCCTACCTATGGTCACAGCCTCAAGAAGATATTGCCACTGAAAATAGACTTCTAAGCAAGCACTTTTCAAGCAGAGTGTGACTCTCAGGTCGCAGAATGTGACAAAAGCTATCTTGCTCTGAGGAAGGAAAGACATCCACAGAGAGTGTGTTTTCAAGCCTCTATCTTGCATGAAATTTTGAGCTTCTAAAACATGAGACCAGCAGGTCTGCTGAGAGGACCTAAATTCCTGAGTCAGGGCCGTGTGTCTCCCTGTAATTTCCGAGTCTGGCAAACACATTCCTAGGTCATAACAGTACTGACCATGAGAAAGCTGGCAGCAGGCGTGTGTCTGAAAGGGCTGAGTGCCTTACTGTGGTCAACTGTGTGAGGTGATATTCCAGTGACAGGCTCAAAGCTACAAGATGTGAGCCACCCACTTGCTTCAGAAATCCCAAAAGGTAGAGCAAAGCTAGCTCTGTCAGAGGTAAGAAAAAAGCACTTGGACGGATTTTCAAGCTGTTGCTAGGCCGAACCACTTTAGGGCCCCTGAGAGAAAAATGCAAATTCTGCCCTGTAGGTCAGGTGTCCAGGTCAAACACAGGCTTTGTCCCGGCAGGATCCAAGAATTTTCCACAGAACTAGGCTCACTAGACCTCTCCTGCTGGGAAAATGGGATGGAACAGACATTGGAAGTTAGTTTGCCTCTCCCTATTGTCACAGACTCAAGGAGAAAGTGTCCCTGAAAGATGACCTCCAAGCAAGCACTTTTCAAGCAGTGTGTGACACTCAGTTCACAGAATGCAGGGAAAGATATCTTCCTCCAAGGAAAGAAAGGTACCAAAAGAGAGTGTATTCTCAACCCTCTATCTTACAGGAACTGTTTAGCTTCCCAGATGGGAGGCCTCCAGTACTGCTCAGAGGAACTAAATTCCAGAGTCAAGGCCATGTGTCTCCGTGCACTTTGCAAGCCTTGCAAAGCCATTCCTAGGTTAGACCGGTACTGCACATGAGGAAGCAGGCTGCGAGAGTGTGTCCAAGAGGGCTAGGTCCCTCACTATACTCACTTCTGCGAGGTGTCATTCCACTGTAAAAAGGCCCATAGCTGGGAGTTACAATTCACCCACTTGCTTCAGAAATCAAAAAGGATGGAGCAAATCTAGCTCTCTCAGAATCAAGAAAAGAGCAATTGGATGGATTTTCAAGCTGTTGCTAGGCCAAACTGCTTTAAGGCCCACAGAGAGAAAAACGAATTGTGCCCCCTCATTCTGGTGTCCTGGTTCACAAACAGGGTGTGTCCCCAAAGGATCCAAGAATTTTCTAGAGAGACTTATGCTCACTAGAGCTCTCCTACAGAGAAAATGGGATGGAAGAGACATTTAGATATTGCTTTGTCTTTCCCAGTGAGTGTGGGACGCTTCTGTTTGGCTATAGCCCCAAGTGGAAATTACCATTGAAAACTCATGTCTAAGCGAGCACTTTTCAAACACTGTGTGACTCTCAGTTCGCAGGATACTGGGAAACCTATATTTCTTCAAGGAAGGAAAGGCATCCACAGAGAGTGTGTTTTCAAACCTCTCTCTTACAGGAACTTTTTAGCTCCTAAGACATGAACCCTCCAGTTCTGCTCAGAGGACCTAAATTCGAGAGTCTGTGCCATGTGTCTTGGTGCATTTTCCCACCTTTCAAACACATATCTAGGTGATACTGGTACTGCCCATGAGGAAGCAGACTGCAGGAATATGTCTCAGAGGGCTGGGTTCCTTACTGTGGTCACCTCTGTGAGGTGATATTCCACTGTAAATAGGCCCAAAGATCGGAGTTGTGAGCCTCCCATGTGATTCAGAAACCCCAGGGGTGGAACAAAGTTAGCTCTGTCAAAAGTAAGAAAATGGCAATTGGACGGATTTTCAAGATGTGGATAGGTCGCACCGCTTTAGGGCCACCAGAGAAAAATATGCAAATTTGAACCTGGGTGTCCAGATTAACACACAGGTTGTTTCCCCACATGATCCTAGAATTTTTCAGACAGACCCAGGTTCACTGGAGCTCTCCTGCAGAGGAAACACATATCCAGAGTCTCCAGTGTGAACGCTTATCTATACATGGTGTCACAAATCCACAGCCTCCAGGATGACCCTACCCTCAAGATCCTGTACCTGGGGTCACAAGTCCACTATTTCCATGTCGAGTCCACCTCCAAGAACCTGAACTTATGGTCACATGTCCAGAGTCTTCAGGGTGACCCCACCTCCCAGAAGCTACCGGTGTGAAGCATCCACAATTTTAAGGATGGACCCAATTCCCAGAACCTGTACCTGGGGTCACACTTCCATAATCTAAGGGTTACCCCACCTCCCACACATTGAACCCGGTTTCCCATGTCCCTGTTAGCCAGGGTTACCCTCTCCATGACCCTGTAATGGGGATCACATGTCCACAGTCTGCTGTGTGTCGTCATTTCCCAGACCCTTCACCTGGAGTCAAAATCACAGTTTCCAAATTACTCCCTTGCAAACCCTGCACCTGGAGTCACTTATCCAGAGTCTCCAGGGTGACTCATCCAAAACCCCACACTGGGGCTCACATGACCACAGTCTCCAGGGTGACCCAAGCACCCAGATCCTGCACCCAGGGTCACATATCCACAGGCTCCAGGGTGTACCTCTTGCAGACCCTGCACCTGGGGTCACATGTCTACAGCCTCCCATGTGATCCCCATCCCCAGACCTGGTTTGGGTGAGAAATATCCATAGTCTCCAGAGTCACACCTCGTGTCACATATCCATAGTCTCCAGAGTCACACCTTGGGTCACATATCCATAGTCAACAGGGTGAACTCACCTCACAGAGCCTGTACATGGTGTCAAATGTGCACATTATCCAGGGTTACCATCCTTCCAACATGCTGTACCTGGGTCAAAAGGCCACAATCTCAAGGGTGACCCCCTCTCAGACCCTGTTCCTGGGGTCACATGTCCAGAATCTCCAGAACGATCTACCTCCAAGATGAAACACCTGATGTCACATGTCAACAGTCTCCAAGGTGACCCCGTCCTCAGAATCTGCACCTGTGGTTACATTTTTCCAGTCTCCAGGATGACCCCCAATTTCAGTATTTGTATTATGTGTCATATGTACATAGTAACCAGGGTAACCACTGCAGGCCCTTTTTCTGACATAACATTTCCACAGACTCCTGAAGAACTCTCTTCCCAGAATCTGAATCTGGGATCCTACCTCCAGTGTCTCGAGGGTGATGCCCTTCCAGGTCCCTTCACCTGGTGTCAAACATCCACAGTCTCCATGGTAACATCCACACCAAAATCTGATATTGGGGACACAGATCCATAGTCTTCTGGGTCGCAACCCCTCCCAGATCATGCACCTGGTCTCACACGTCCTCAGTCTCCAGGTTGACACCCCTCCCAGACACTGCAGCTGGGGTTACACGTCCACAGTCTCCAGGGTGAACCCACCTCACTGACTATTGTACCTCCGATCACATGGCCTCAGTCTCCATGGTGACCCCATATCTTAGACACTGTACTTGGGCTTACATATCAACGGTGGCCAGGATGACACCTCTCCCCAGACCCTGTACCTGTGGTCGCATTGGCACAGTCTCCAGGGCGATGCTAAATTCCCAACCCTGTACCTGGGGTCGCAGGTCATAGTCACCAGGATTTCCCCACCCTCAAGAGCCTTTACCTGGGATCACACGTCCACAGACTCCAGGGTGACTCCCTCCCAGACCCTTCACCTGGCATCCTATGTCCATAGTCTCCTGTGTGATATCACTTCCCAGAATCTATACCTGTGGTCACAAATCCACAGTCTCCATGGTGATCCCCTTCCCAGACCCTGTAATTTGGATCCCATGTTCTCAGTCTCCAGTGTGACACCACCTCTCATACCCTGTACTTTGGTGACTTGTCCACAGTTTCCAGGATGACCCAAACGGTGCATGTGGAGTCACATGTCCACATTCTGCAAAGTGACCCCTTTCCCTAACCCTGCATCTTAGTCACACAGCCACAGTCTACAGAATGACGCCACTCTAGACCCTGCACATAGGGTCACACCTCCACCTTCTCCATATTGACCCCCTCCTTGAACTTCTATCAGGATTCACACATGCACAATCTACACAGTGACCACCACCAGATCCTGTACCTGTGGTCATGGTCCACAGTCTGCAGGGTGAGACCATTTCGTACCCTAGCCAGTCTCCAGGGTCATCCCTGCCAAACCTGCCCCTGAGGTCACATGTCCATACTCTCCATGGTGACATCCCCCAGGCCCTGTGCTGCTGCTGCTTCTGCTGCTGCTAAGTCATGCCAGTCGTGTCCAACTCTGCGACCCCATAGATGGCAGCCCACCAGGCTCCCCCATCCCTGGGATTCTCCAGGCAAGAACACTGGAGCGGGTTCCCATTTCCTTCTCCAAAGCATGAGAGTGAAAAGTGAAAGTGAAGTCACTCAGTCGTGTCTGACTCTTAGCGATCCCATAGAATGCAGCCTACCAGGCTCCTCCATCCATGGGATTTTCCAGGCAAGAGTACTGGAGTGGGTTGCCCACTCCAGTACCTAGTGTCATATATCCACCCAGACCCTGTACGTAGTGTCATATATCCACAGTTTCCTGGGTTACCCCACTCCCCATATCATGCACCTAGGATCACATGCTCACAGTCTGCAGGGTGACCCTGATCCCATTCCTGTACCTTGTGTCACAAGTCCACAGCCACCAGGATGGCCCCACCCTCAAGACCCCATACCTGGGGTCACATTCCTGTCTCCAGTGTGATGCCACCTCCCAGAAACTTTACCTGGGGATAAACATCCACAGTTTTCAGGATGATCCCAACTCCCTGAAACTGTACCTGGAGTCACTCTTACATAGACATTGAGTCTGTTCCACGCCCCTGGTCCACAGGGTTACACCCTCCAAGACCCTGTAATGTGGTTTGCATGTCCACAGTCTCCTGTGTGTCATCACTTCCCAGAACCTTCACCTGCAGGCACACAAACAGAAGTTCCAGGTTGACTCCCTCATAGACCCTGCACTTGGAGCCACATATCCACAGTCTCACAGGTGACTCATCCAAATCACTGTACCAGGGCTCACATAACCACAGTCTTCCAGAAGCTGGACTGTTGACCCCAGCACCTAGCCACACATGTCCACAGATTCTAGCATGACCCCACATTCCAGACACTGTACCTTGGGACACATACCCACAGTCTCTAGGCTGAAAACCCTCCTAGACAATGTACATGGTGTCACATGGGCACATTCACCAACTCCCAAACCCTGTACCTAGGGTCACACGTAGATAGTCTCAGGGAGACCCCACTCGCCAGAACTTGCACCTGGGTTCATATGTCCACAGCACCCAGGGTAACACCACCTGTCAAACAATTGTACTGTGTTCAAGCAACCACTGGTTCTAGGGTGACACCAATTCCAAGCCCGTGAACCTAGGGTCACACATCCATGGTCTCCTGGGTGGCAACCCCTCCCAGATCATGCACCTCCGCAGTCTCCAGGGTGACTACACCTCACAGAATATTGTAATTCTGGTCACATTGCCCCAGTCTCCAGGGTGACCCCATATCTCTAACTCTGTTCCTGGGGTTACATGTACATGGTGGCCAGGAAGACACACCTCCCCAGACTCTGTACCCGGGATCACATTGGCACAGTCACCAGGGTGACCCCAACTTCCCCACCCTGTACCTGGGGTCACATGTCCAGAGTCTCCTGGAATTACCCACATTTAAGGGCTACTAACTGGGATCACATGTCCACAGTCTCAAGGCTTTCCCCAACCATAAGTGCCTGTACCTGGGGTCACACGTCAACTGACTCCAGGGTGACTCCCTCCCAGACCGTTCACCTGGCATCCCATGTCCCCAGACTTTTGTTTGATGTCATTTCCCAGACTCTGCACATGTGCTAACAGATTCACAGGCTCCGTGGTGACCCCCTTCCTGGTCTCTGTAACTTGGGTCACATGTCCTCAGTATTTGGTGTGACCCCACCTCTCATACCCTATACCTTTGGTGACTTGGCCACAGATTCCAGGGTAACCCTCCCCTGCCAGACCCTGTGCTTATTTACACACATCCACAATCTCCAGGATGTTCACCCTCCCATACCCTGCACCTGGAGTCACATGTCAACAGTTTCCAGCGTGAGCCCCACTTCACACACTGCACCTGGGCTCACATATCCACATCCTGCAGGGTGACACCCCTTCCAGACCATTTCCCTGCCATTAAATGCCTGCAGTCCCCAGAGTGACCCCGTACCTCCCAGACACTGTACCTGAGGTCACATATACAGAGTTTCCTGGGTCACCCCCATCCCAGACCCTGTACCTGGGTTCAGATATCCTAGTGTCTTGGGGGACCCAGTTCAGACCTTGCATCTAGGGTCAAATGTCCAGTATCCAGGATGACTTGTCTCCCCAATCAGTACATCTGGGGTCATATGTCCACAATCTTCAAATCACAAATCTTCACAATCTTCAAATCACAATCTTCACATCCCCTAATCCTGCACCTTACTCACACATCCACATTCTCCAGAGTGACCACATACCAGTACCTACACCTAAGACCACATGTCCACTGTCTCATGGGTGACCTCTTCCCTGAACTTGTTCCAGGTTTCACACGATCACCTTTGCCATAGTGACCACCAACAGATCCTGAACCTGTGGTCACAGTTCAACAGTCTGCCTGATGAGATCCATTTTGTACACTGAACCTTATGAACCTGAACCTGGGATAACAAGTCCATATTCTCCATGGTGTCATCCCCCAGACTCTGTACCTAGTGTCATATATACAGTCTCCTGGGCTTCCCCACTTCCCATACCATGCACCTGGGGTCACACATCCACAGTATCCAAGGGCCCCCTCCTAAACCTGTACCTGGTGTCACAAGTTGACAGACTCCAGGATGACCCTACCATTAAGATCCTGTACCTAGGGTCACAAGTTCACTGTTTCCAGGGTGAGCCTCCCTCCCAGACTCTGCACTTGGGGTCACTTGTCAAGAGTCTCCAGGGTGACCCCACCTCCCAGAAACTGTACCTAGGGTGAAGCATGCACAGTCACTCAGGTTGGCCCCAGCTCCCAGATCCTGTACCTGGGGTCCCACTTCCATAGTCTCAGGGTTACCACACACCCAGACATATAACATGGAGTCCCATGATCTTGAATGCCAGGGTCACCCCCTCCAAGACCCTGTAATGGGGTCACATGTTCACAGTCTCCAGAGTGGCATCACTTCCGAGACCCTCCACCTGGAGTCACACAAACACAGGTTCCAAGGTGACTCCCTCACAGGCCCTGCACTTGGAGTCACATATTCACAATCTCACCTTGGGGGTTCCCATTCAGACCCTGGATTTAGGGTCACGTATCCAGTCTCGAAGATGATTTGCCTCCCAAATGGTTCATCTGGGGTCACATGACCACAATCTCCAAAGTGAACGCATCCCCTAACCCTGCACCTAAGTCACACAACAAATAGTTTCCAGAGTGACCTCAACCCAGACCCTGAAACGAGGGTCACATGTACACAGTCTTGGAGGGTGACCCCGTCCGTGAACTTGTACTAGGTTTCATACGTCCACCATCGCCACAGTGACTACCACCAGATCCTGTACCTGTGGTCATAGATCCACAGTCTGCAGGGTGAAACCCTTTTCCTACCCTGAACTTTGGATCACACGACTACAGTCTCCAGGGTGACCCCACCCAAACCTGCACCTTGGGTCACATGTCCACACTTTTCATGGTGACATACCTGAGACCCTCTACCTACTGTCATATATCCACAATCTCCTGGGTTACCACACTTCCCATACCATATACCTGTGATCACATGTCCACAGTCTCGAGGGTGGCCCCCTGTATAACCTGTACCTGGTGTCACAAGTGCACAGCCTCCAGGTGACCCCACCTTCAAGATTCTGTACCTGGGGTCACAAGTCCACTGTTTCCATGGTGAGTCTACCTCCCAGACCCTGCATTTGGGGTCACATGTCCAGAGTCTCCAGGGTGACCCTACCTCCCAGAAACCATATCTCGGGTGAAATGTCCACCATTTTCAGGATGGCACCAACTCCCAGAACCTGTACCTGGGGTTACACTTTCATATTCTCAGGGTATCCCCACCTCCCAGACATATAACCTTGTGTCCCATGACCCTGGCCACAAGGGTTACCCCCTCCAAGACCCTGTAACTGAGGTCACATGTACACAGCCTCCTGTTTGTCAAAACTTTGTAGACCTCACCTGGAGTCACACTAACACAGGTTCCATGGTGACTCCCTCGAAGACCCTGAACCTGGAATCACATATTCACTAGCTCCAGGGTGACGCCCTCGGAAATCCTGTACCTGAGGTCACATATCTACAGTCTCCAGGATGAACCCCATCCCCACACACTGTCTGAGCGAAATCATCCAGTCTCCCATGAGACCCCAATGTCAAGAACTTATCCGTTGTGCTAGAAGTCTACATTCTCCAGGGTGACATTATCCCCCACACCCTGAACCTTGGGTAACATATCCACAGTCTCCAAAGTGACCTTACCTCCCAGACCCTTTACCTGGGGTCACATGTTCAAATTATCCAGGATTCCCACCACTCCACCTCCCTGCACCTGGGTCGAAAGCACACAGTCTCAAGGGTGACCCCTTATCCGACCGTGTGCCTGGGGTACATGGCCAGAATCTGCAGGATGATCTTGAAAGGTATTGCTGAACCACGCAAAGACACTGGAATACTTGGCCTCCAGAGGAAAAGAATTCAATTTGGGGCCAGAGATGAGGCTTGATTGCTTAGAGCTTTTGTGTAATAAAGTTGTATTAAAGTATAAAGGAGATAGAGAAAGCTTCTGACATAGGCATCAGAAGGGGGCAGAAAGAGTAGCCCCTTGAAAGTGTTAGCAATGAAATTATATGGCTCCGATGGTAAAGGATCTGTCTGCAACGCTGGAGACCCAGGTTAGATCCCTGGGTCAGGAAGATCTCCTGGAGAAGGAAATAGCCACCCACTCCAGTACATTTGCCTGGAAAATCCCATGGACAGAGGAGCCTGGGAGGCTACAGTCCATGGGACCACAAATAGTTGGACACGACTGAGCAACTTTACTTTACTTTTAATTAGTTATTCAGATCAGTTCAGTTCCGTTCAGTCATCCAGTCGTGTCTGACTCTTTGGGACTCCATGAATTGCAGCACGCCAAGCCTCCCTGTCAGTCACCAACTCCCGGAGTTTACTTGAACTCATGTACATCGAGTCGGTGATGCCATCCAGCCATCTCATCCTCTGTCATCCCCTTTTCCTGCTGTCCTCAATCCCTCACAGCATCAGAGTCTTTTCCAATGAGTCAACTCTTCACATCAGGTGGCCAAAGTATTGGAGTTTCAGCTTCAGAATCAGTCATTCCAATGAACACCCAGGACTGATCTCCTTTAGGATGTACTGGATGGATGTCCTTGCAGTCCAAGGAACTCTCAAGAATCTTTTCCAACACCACAGTTCAAAAGCATAAACTCTTCAGCACTCAACTTTCTTCACAGTCCAATTCTCACATCCATACATGACCACAGGAAAAACCATAGGCTTGACCAGATGGACCTTTGTTGATGTTGTAGTGTGTCTGCTTTTCAATATGCTATCTAGGTTGGTCATAACTTTCCTTCCAAGGAGTAAGTGTCTTCTAATTTCATGGCTTCAATCACCATCTGCAGTGATTTTGGAACCCAAAAAGATAAAGTCTGACACTGTTTCCACTGTTTCCCCATCTGTTTGTCATGAAGTGATGGGACCTGATGCCATGATCTTAGTTTTCTGAATGTTGAGCTTTAAGCCAACATTTTCACTCTCCTCTTTCAATTTCATCAAGAGGCTTTTTAGTTCTTCTTCACTTTCTGCCATAAGGGTGGTGTCATCTGCATGTCGGAGGTTATTGATATTTCTCCTGGCAATCTTAATCCCAGCTTGTGCTTCTTCCAGCCCAGCATGTCTCATGATGTACTCGGCATATAAGTTCAATAAGCAGGGTGACAATGTACTGTCTTGATATACTCCTTTTCCTATTTGGAACCAGTCTGTTGTTCCATGTCCAGTTCTAACTGTTGCTTCCTGAACTGCATACAAGTTTCTCAAGAGGCAGGTCAGGTGGTCTGGTAGTCCCATCTCCTTCAGAGTTTTCCACTGTTAATTGTGATTCACACAGTCGAAGACTTTGGCATAATCAATAAAGCAGAAATAGATTTTTTTTTTCTGGAGCTCTCTTGCTTTTTCAATGATCCAGCAGATATTGGCAATTTGATCTCTGGTTCCTCTGCCTTTTCTAAAGCCAGCTTTAACATCTGGAAGTTCACGGTTCATGTATTGCTGAAGCCTGGCTTAGAGAATTTTGAGCATTACTTTACTAGCGTGTGAGATGAGCATAATTGTGTGGTATTTAGAGCATTCTTGGGATTACCTTTCTTTCTAATCGGAATGAAAACTGACCTTTTCCAGTCCTGTGGCCACTGCTGTTTTCCAAATTTGCTGGCATTATGAGTGCAGCACTTTCGTAGCATCATCTTTCACTATTTGAAATACTTCAACTGGAATTCCATCACATCCACAAATTTTGTCCATAGCGATGCTTTCTAATTCCCACTTGACTTCACACTCCAGGATGTTTGGCTCTAGGTGAGTGATCCATTGTGATTAGCTGGGCCATGAAGCTCTTTTTGTACAGTTCTGTATATTCTTGCCACCTGTTCTTAATATCTTCTGCTTCTGTTAGGTCCATAGCTTTTCTCTCCTTTTTCGATCCCATTTTTGTATGAAATGTTCCCTTGGTATCTCTAATTTTCTTGAAGAGATCTCTAGTCTTTCCCATTTTGTTTTTTTTCCTCTATTTCTTTGCATTTATCTCTGAGGATGGCTTTCTTTTCTCTCCTTGCTATTCTTTGGAACTCTGCATTCAAATGGGAATATGTTTCCTTTTCTTCTTTGCTTTTTGCTTCTCTTCTTTTCACAGTTATATGTAAGGCCTCCTCAGACAACTATTTTGACTTTTTGCATTTCTATTCCATGGGGATAGTCTTGATCCCTGTCTCCCGTACAATGTCACAAAGCTCCATCCATAGTTCATCAGGGTCTCTGTCTATCAGATCGAGTCCCTTTAATCTATTTCTCACTTCCACTGTATATTCATAAGGGATTTGATTTAGATAATACTTGATTGGTCTAGTGGTTTTCCCCACTTTCTTCAATTTAAGTCAGAATTTGGCAATAAGGAGTTCATGATCTGAGCCACAGTTCGTTCCAGTCTTGTTTTTGCTGACTGTATAGAGCTTTTCATTTTGGTTGCAAAGAATATAATCGATTTGATTTTAGTGTTGACCATTTGGTGGTATCCATGTGTAGACTCTTCTCTTGTATTGTTGGAAGAGGGCATTTGCTATGACCAGTGTGTTCTCTTGGCAAAACTCTATTAGCTTCTGTCCTGCTTCATTGTGTACTCCAAGGCCAAATTTGCCTTTGAGTTACTCCAGGTGTTTCTTGACTTCCTACTTCTGCATCCCAGTCCCCTATAATGAAAAGGACGTCTTTTTTGGATGTTAGTTCTAAAAGGTCTTTCTTGTAGGTCTGCATAGAACCATTCAGCTTCAGCTTCTTCAGCGTTACTGGTTGGGGTATAGGCTTGGATTACCGTGATATTGAGTGGTTTGCCTTGGAAACGAACAGAGATCATTCTGTCATTTTTGAGATTGCATCCAAGTACTGCATTTCACACTCTTTTGATGACCATGATGGCTATCTATTTCTTCGAAGGAATTCCTGCCCACAGTAGCAGATATAATCGTCATCTGAGTGAAATTCACCCATTCTAGTCCATTTTAGTTCACTGATTCCTAGAATGTCAACATTCACTCTTGCTATATCCTGTTTGACCACTTCCAATTTGCCTTGATTCATGGACCTAATATTCCAGATTCCTATGCAACATTGCTCTTTACAGCATTGGACCTTGCTTCTGTCACCAGTCACATCCACAACTGAGTATTGTTTTTTCTTTGTATCCATACCTTCATTTTTTCTGGAGTTATTTCTCCACTGAACTCCAGTGGCATATTGGACACCTACCGACCTGGGGAGTTCCTCTTTCAGTATCCTATCATTTTGCCTTTTCATACTGTTCATGGGGTTCTTGAGGCAAGAATATTGAAGGGTTTTTCCATTTCCTTTGCCAGTTGACCACATTCTGTCAGACCTCTCCACCATGACCCTTCTGTCTTGGGTGGCCCCACACAGCATGACTTAGTTTCATTGAGTTAGACAAGATTGTGGTCCATGTGATCAGATTGACCAGTTTCCTGTGATTATGGTTTCAGTGTGTCTGCCCTTTGATGCTCTCTTGCAACACGTCCAAGGTAATTAGTTATTACAGTGAATCAAAAGAATGTCTGGAGGTTGTAAAGACCTTGCTAGACCTACTCCCATAATTCTCACCTTAAGATAACAGGATTCACCCAAAGGTTTTTTTCCAGAGACTGTCCTCAAGCAGGATACATTATTGCTCTATAATCCTAAGGAATGTAGAGGGACAAAAAAAGTTGTCCTTACTTCCTCCTTGAGAGTTCCAGACCCCTCTCTCCTTGGGGACCCCTGGACTTCCTGTTAATCTGCTGAGGAATTGACTTTCTCATTTCCCCCTTTTGTTTAAGGAGGGTTATGTTGCCAAGGGAAAAGGGCGTTGTTTTCATTTCATAAATACTTCCTGCTGTTTAGGGGCGTGGTCCCTAAATTGTTAAGGCAACATATTCTCCTAACCCTAATAATGAGGGTCTGATCCAGGGGCCCCAAGTAATAGTTGGAGGAGGCTGTGGCACTCATAGGAGCTTGGACAACCATTTGTAACTTAAAAGCTTTTAGAAGGTTAGAACCCTACTATACAGTTACAGATGTAAGGCAAAATAGTCATTAAACCAACTTAAAAGCAACATGAAAAGTCCCATTATGCCCATAGTTACATCAGTCCATCTTAGTGTTCTTTAGATGTCATCAGTTTAAGAAAAGGCATCACATGTGATTGTTGTTGAAGGTATTTGCAGACTTGGAGAAAGTCCTCTCCTTGAATTGGAGATGTCCAACACGGGAAGCCTTCCACTGATGAAGAGTAGTCCACAGACCCAGAAGTTAGACTGATTGTGAAATGCTGCGTAGGAGTGAGCCCAAGTATTGTCTTGAGGTTCAAACAGCAGACTCAGGATTTTTGGAGTCAGCATAAGTAGGCTTACATAGATTATCACACCCATTTGAAAAGTACAAAGCCAGAGCATAGAAAGTAAAGACAAAAAATGAAGTCACTTAGTTCTGGTCAGGGTGCCTCTTCTTAATTCGAGTGTGATGTACCCATGAATCAATTCCTGGCACTTTGACAGCTGTGGGAGAAGAAAGAATAACCTGGTAAGGGCCTTCCCAGAGGGGCTCAAGGGATGGGCCCACAGCCCCCAATGTTTTTTTGAGGACCTCGGTTCCTGGCTCAAATAGAGGCTTGCTTGACTCAAGCTGGGTCAGGAGTCATCTCCCAGAGTTCTGTTAATGCCTGTTGAAAAGTTGAGAGCTGAGTTACATAATTAGTTAAGTCCAAGACTTCAGGGTCTATAAAAATGTCTATGCATAAGAAAGGCTTTCCAAAAATACATTGAAAAGGGAACAGTCTCTCCACATTAAAGCTATGAGGAGGACTTTAAACCAGTTGTCCTGTGTCTCGAGTTAATATACACAGATGTCTTTTGATAATGTCATTAGTTTTTCAACCTTCCCTGAGGATTGCGGTTTACAGGAACATTGTAAGTGATATTTTATTCCTAGAGCTTTAGATACCACCTGAGCTACAGCAGTTTCAAAGGCAGAACCATTGTCACTCTGAAACCTCAGTGGCAATCCAAACCTGGGGATAATTTCATGGATTAAAATCTTTATAACCTCCTTAGCTTTATAACATCCCGACGCGAGATGAGGCCCGATTCCCCTGCATTGAATGCAGACCAGTTCCGTGTTCCACATCAAACAAGAAAGGAGCCTTGACTTCCTTGATGAACCTCCAGAGAGGCCCCAAGAATACTGTCACAAGTCTAGAGGGACCCTGAGGTCACTGGAACGAAAAGAAAGAGCTCAGTGTACACCAAATCAATTCGAGATGAGAGCTGATTCCCAGGCTTTGACTCAAGAGGAAGGACAACTTTGCAAAAGCACCTCAAGGCGAAAGTTCTCTCAGCTATAGGTATGTGAGAGGGACCCTGAATTTGCTGCCTCATGTGGAATGGACACCGAGATGCCCTGACTCGAAATAAGGTCGGATTTCCCTGCAGTGACTGGAATGCAGGCTCGTCTTTCATCTCACAAGATGAAGGGATGTCTGAATCACCTATGGAGACCATAGAGAAGGCCCTGGTTCCCCGACTCATCTCGACAGGAGGCCTCACATCCCTTTGACAACTTGAAAGTCACACGGAGTTCAAAGCTTCAAAAGGAGACGATGCCTGGCTCTTCTTCAAAATTGATTGGAATCCCAATATCACTGTTGCAACTGCAAAGGGACCCTGGGTCACCCACCTCACATCGAGAGGCATCCCTATTGCCCTGCCAAGCCTCGAGGAGAATCCTGAGGTTTCCCTCGCAACTAGAAAGGAGTTCTGATGTCGCTGAGTCAACACGAGTTTTGAAGGGACATCCCCGACATAAATCGAGAACATACTCCAGGTTCCCAACGCAATTTGAGAAAAATCATGATAATCCCCCCTTGCCGCGAGATAAGGCCTGATTCCCCTGCATTGCATGCAGAACAAGTCTGTGTTCCCGATCAAACAGGAAAGGAGACTTGACTTCCTAGATGGAACACCAGAGAGTCCCCAAGAACACTGTCACAAGTCTAGAGGAACCCTGAGGTCCCCGCAGCAACATGAAATAGTTCCGTGTACCCCAAATCAACTCGAGATGAGGCCCGATTGCCCTGAATTGTCTCCAGAGCCATCCCGTGTTCCCCATCAAACACGACAAGTGGCTTGACTTCCTTCAGGCAACTCCAGAGATTCCCCGAGAATACCGCCCAAGTCTAGAGGAACACAAAGTTCAGCACGGCAACTCGAGAAAAACTCTGTGTACCCCAAATCATCTCGAGATGAGAGCTGATTCCCTGGCTTCTATTAAAGACATATGGCAGCTTTCCACAAGCACTGCAAGTGGAGGCTTTTCTCAGCTCTAGGTATGTGAGAGGAACCATGAATTTGCTGCCTCAAGTAGAATGGACACCGAGATGTCCTGACTCGAAGTAAGGCTGGATATCCCTGCAGTGACTTGAATGCAGTCTCGTCTTTCATCTCCCAAGATGAAGGGATGTCTGAATCCCCTGTGGAGTCCCTAGAGAAAGCCCTACTTCCCTGCATCATCTCGACAGGAGGCCTCACATCCTTTTGACAATTTGAGAGGCATGTGGAGTTCAATTCTTCAAAAAGAGATGATGCCTGACTCCTCTTGAAAATTGATAGGAATCCCCCTATCCCTGTGGCAACTGGAAAGGGACCCTGGGTCTCCTGCCTCAACTCAAGAGGTGTTCCTATTGCCCTGACAAGCCTCGAGGTGAATCCCGAGGTGTCCCTCGCAACCAGACAGGAGTCCTGACATCGCTGAACCAACACGAGTTTTGAACGGCCATCCCCGCTGTAACTCAAGAACATACCCCAGGTTCCCGCCGCAACTTGAGAAAAATCATGAGATTCCCCCCTTGCCGCGAGATGAGGCCCAATTCCACTGCATTGCATGCAGAGCAAGTCTGTGTTCCCGATCAAACACGAAAGGAACCTTGACTTCCTTGATGGAACTCCAGAGAATCACCAAGAACACTCTGAGAAGTCTAGAGGAACCATGAGGTCCCCGCAGCAACAGGAAAGATCTCCGTGTACTCCAAATCAACTCGAGAGAGGCCCGATTCCCCTGCATTGCGTGCAAACAAGTCCGTGCTCCCCATCGAACACGAAAGGAGCCTTGAAATATTTCATGAAACTCCAGAGAGTCCTCAAGAACACTGTCACAACTCTAGAGGACCCTGAGGACCCTGCAGCAACATAAAACAGCTCCGTGTACCACAGATCATCTCGAGATGAGAGCTGATTCCATGGCTTCGACTTAAGAGGAAGGACAACTTATCACAAGCACCTCAAGAGGAGGCTTCTCTCAGCTATAGGTATGTGAGAGGGACCCTGAGTTTGCTGCCTCAAGTGGAATGGACCCCGAGATGGCCTGACTCGAAATAAGGCGGGATTTCCCTGCAGTGACTTGAATGCAGCCTCGTCTTTCATCTCTCAAGATGAAGGGATGCCTGAATCCCCTGTGGAGACCTTTGATAAAGCCTAGTTTCCCGCCTCACCAGGACAGGAGGCCTTACATCCCGATGAAAACTCAAGAGGCATGCGGATTTCAATGCTTCCAAAGGGGACAATGCCTGACTCCTCTTGAAAATTGATAGGAATCCTAATACCACTGTGGCAACTGAAAAGCGAACCTGGCTCTCCCGTCTCACCTCGAGAGGTGTCCCTATTGCCCTGCCAAGCCTCGAGGAGAATCCCGATGTGTCCCTCAGAATTAGACAGGAGTCCTGATGTCACTGAACCAACACGAGTTCTGAAGGGTCATCCCCGCCATAACTCGAGAACACATCCCAGGTTCCAGCCGCTACTCGAGAAAAACCATAAGACTTCCCCCTCTCCACGGGATGAGTCCCGATTCACCTGCATTCCATGCAGAACAAGTCTGTGTACCCCATCAAACATGAAAGGAGCCTTGACGTCCTTGATGGAACTCCAGAGAGTCCCCAAGAAGAGTGTCACAAGTATAGATGGACCCTGAGGTCAACGCAGCAAAACGAAAGAGATCCGTGTATCCCAAATCAACTAAAGATGAAGTCCGATTCCCATACATTGGCTCCAGAGCCATGCCGCGTGCCCCATCAAACAAGACAAGTGGCTTGACTTCCTTCAGGTAATTCCAGAGATTCCCCGAGAACACCGTCCCAAGTCTAGAGGAACACCAAGTTCAGCACAGCAACTCGAGAAAAGCTCCATGCACGCCAAATGATCTCGAGATGAGAGCGGATTCCCTGGCTTTGAATCAAGAGAAATGCCAACTTTCCACAAGCACCTCAAGAGGAGGCTTCTCTCAGCGATAGGTATGCGAGAGGGACCCTGAGTTTGCTGCCTACAGTAGAATGGACACCGAGATGCCCTGACTCCAAATAAGGCCAAATTTCCCTGCAGTTACTGGAATGCAGGCACTTCTTTCATCTCACAAATGAAGGGATGTCTGAATCCCTGTGGAGACCAAAATCAAAGCCCTAGTTCCCTACCTCATCTCCACAGGAGGCATCACATACTTTTGACAATTTGAGAGGCACGTGGAGTTCAAAGCTTCAAAAGGAAACAATGCCTGACTCCTCTTGAAAATTGACAGGAATTCCAATATCCCTGTGGCAACTGGAAAGGGAGACTGGGTCTCCCACCTCAACTCGAGAGGCGTCCCTATTGCCCTGACAAACCTCGAGGAGAATACCGAGGTGTCTCTCACAACTAGACAGGAGTCCTGATATCGCTGAACCAACACGACTTTTGAAGGTCCATCCCTGCTGTAACTCGAGAACATACCTCAGGTTCCCGCTGCAATTCGAGGAAAACCATGAGACTACCCCATCGCAGTGAGATGAGGCCCTTTTCCACTGCACCGCTTGCATAGCAAGTACGTGTTCTCCATCAAACACGAAATGACAATTGACTTCCTTGATGGAACTCCAGAGAGTCCCCAAGAACACACTCACAAATCTAGAGGGACCCTGAGGACACCTCAGGAACAGGAAAGAGCTCTGTGTACCCCAAATCAACTTGAGATGAGAGCAGATTCCCTGGCTTCGACTCAAGAGGAATGCCAACTTTCCACACTCACCTTAAGAGGAGGATTCTCTCAGTTATAGGTATGTGAGACGTCCCTCAGTCTGATGCCTCAAGTGGAATGGACACCAAGATGCCCTGACTCGAAATAAGGCCAGATTTCCCTGCAGTGACTTGAATGCAGGCTCATCTTTCATCTCCCAGGATGAAGGGATGTCTGTATGCCATGTGGAGACCATAGAGAAAGCCCTGGTTTCCCGCCTCATCTCGACAGGAGGCCTCACATCCCTTTGACAACTCAAGAGGCATGCAGAGTTCAATGCTTCAAAAGGAGACAATGTCTGACTTCTCTTGAAAATTAATAGGAATCCCAATATCCCTGTGGCAACTGGAAAGGGACCCTGGTTCTCCCGCCTCACCTTTAGAGGCATCCCAATTGCCCTGCCAAGCCTCGAGGAGAATCTCAAGGTGTCCCTTGCAACTAGACTGGAGTCCTGATGTCACTGAACAAACACGAGTTTTGAAGGGCTATCCCCGTTGTAACTCGAGAATAAACAAAGGTTCCGACCGCAACTCGAGAAATACCACGAGACTTCCCCTTCACCAGGAGATGAGGCCCGATTCACCTGCATTGCGTGCAGAGCAATTTCGTGTTCCACATCAAACATGAAAGTAGGCTTAGCTTCCTTGATGGAACTCCAGAGAGTCCCCAAGAACCCCGTCACAAGTCTAGAGGAACCCTAAGGTCACTGAAGCAACACAAAAGAGCTCCGTGGACACCAAATCACCTCGAGATGAGGCCCGATTCCCCTGCATTTGCTCCAGAGCCATCCCACCTTTCCCATCAGACACCACAAGTGGCTTGATTTCCTTTAGGCAAATCCAGAGATTCCCCGAGATCACTGACCCAATTCTAGAGGAACACAGAGTTCAGAACAGCAACTAGAGGAGAGCTCTGTGTACCCCATATCATCTCGAGATGAGAGCTGATTTCCTGGCTTCAATAAAAGAGGAATGCCAACTTTCCACAAGCAACTCAAGAAGAGGCTTCTCACAGCTACAGGTATCTGAGAGGGACCCTGAGTTTGCTGCCTCAAGTGAAATGGTCACTGAGTTCCCCTCACTCGAGGCAAGGACTGATTTCCCTGCAGTGACCCAAATGCAAGCCCATGTTTCCTCTCACAACATGAAGGGATTTCTGAATGCCCTGCTGAGACCCTAGAAAGAGCCCTACTTCCCCGCCTCATCTCCACAGGAGGCTTCACACCCCCTTGAAATCTCCAGAGGAATGCAGAGTTGCATGCTTCAACAGGGGACGATGTCTGATTCCTCTTGAAAATCAATAGGAATTCCAATATCCCAGTGGCAACTGGGAAGGGACCCTGGGTCTCTCTCCTCAACTAGAGAAGCATCCCTATTGCCCTGCTCGACTCGAGGAGAATCCCGAGGTGTCCCTGGAAACTAGACAGGTGTCCTGACGTCACTGAAATAACAGGAGTGTTTAAAGAACATCCCCATCATAACTCGATAGGAAACCCCCGGTTTCCAATGCAACTCGAGAAAATCCATGAGGTTTCCCACCTCAACGCCAGATGAAGCCCGATTCCCCTGCATTGCCTTCAGAGCAATTTCGTGTTTCACATCAATCACGGAAGGAGTCTTGACTTACTTTATGGAACTCCAGAGAGCCGCCGGGAACATCGTCACAGGTCTAGAAGAACATTGAAGTCACTGCCGCAACTTGAAAGAGCTTCATGTACCCCAAATCATCTCGCGATGAGGGCAGATGCCCTCGCTTCATCTCGAGAGGAATGACGACTTTCCACTCGCACCTCAAGAGGAGGCTTCTATCAGCTATAGGTATGTGAGAGGGACCCTAAATTTGGTGCCTCAAGTGGAATGGACACCGAGATGCCCAGATTTAAAAAATAAGGCCAGATTTACCTGCAGTGACTTGAACGCAGGCTCATCTTTCATCTCACAACATGAAGGGATGTGTGACTCCCCTGTGGAGACCATAGAGAAAGCCCTAGTTCCCCACCTCATCTCGACAGGAGGGCTCACATCCCTTTGACAACTCAAGAGGCACACAGAGTTCACTGCTTCAAAAAGGGATGATGCCTGACTCCCCTTGAAAATCGATAGGAATCCCAATATCCCTGTGGCAATTGCAAAGGGAAACTGGGTCTCCTGCCTCACCTCCAGAGGCGTCCCTATTGCCCTGCTAAGCCTTGAAGAGAATCCCGAAGTGTCCCTCAAAACTAGAGAGGAGTCCTGATGTCGCTGAACAAACACGAGTTTTCAAGGGCCATCCCTGTCGTAACTCGAGAATAAAACCCAGGTTCCCACTGCAACTCGAGAAGCACCATGAGACTTCCCCCTCACAGCGAGAAGAGGCCCGATTCACCTGCATTGCGTGCAGAGCAATTCCGTGTTTCACATCAAACACAAAAGGAGCCTCAACTTCCTTGATGGAACTCCATAGAATCCCCAAGAACCCCGTCACAAGTCTAGAGGCACACTGAGGTCCCTGCAGCAACACGAAAGAGCTCCATGTACCCCAAATCAACTCGAGATGAGGCCCAATTCCCCTGCATTGACTCCAGAGCCATCCCGCGTTCCACATCAAACATGGCAAGTGGCTTGACTTCCCTGAAGCAACTCCAGAGATTCCCCGAGAACACCGACCCAAGTCTAGAGGAGCACCGAGTTCAGCACAGCAACACGAGAAGAGCTCCATGTACCACAAATCATCTCGAGATGCGAGCTGATTCCCTGGCTTCAACAAAAGAGGAATGCCAACTTTCCACAAGCAACACAGGAAGAGGCTTCTCTCAGCTATAGGTATGTGAGAGGGGCCCTGAGTTTGCTGCCTCAAGTGGAATGGACACCGAGTTCCCCTTATTCATGGCAAGGCCTGATTTCCCTGCAGTGACTCAAGTGCAAGTCTGTGTTTCCTCTGACAACATGAAGGGATGTCTGAATGCCCTGTTGAGACCCTAGAAAGAGCCCTAGTTTCCCGCCTCATCTCCACAGGAGGCTTCACACCCCTTTAACATCTCCAGAGGAATGCAGTTGCATGCTTCAACAGGAGACGATGCTTGACTCCTCTTGAAAATTGATAGGAATTCCAACATCCCAGTGGCAACTGGAAAGGGACCCTGGGTCTCTCTCCTCAACTCAAGAGGCATCACTAATTCCCTGCCTCGACTCGAGGAGAATCCCAAGTTGTCCCTGGAAACTAGACAGGAGTCCTGACGTCACTGAGAAAACACGAGTTTTTCAAGAACATCCCCGTCATAACTCAAGAGGAAACCCCCGGTTCCCAATGCAACCTGAGACAAACAATGAGATTTCCCCCCTCACTGGGAGATGAGGCCCGATTCCCCTGCATTGCCTCCAGAGAAATTCCGTGTTCCACATCAATCACACAAGGAGGCTTGACTTCTTTTATGGAACTCAAGATAGTCCCCAGGAACACTGTCACAATTTTAGAAGAACCCCGAGGTCACAGCCGCAACCCGAGAGTGGGCCGTGTACCCAAAATCTTCTCGAGATGAAGGCCGATTCTCATGCTTCCATTGGAGAGGAATTCTGATGTTCCACATACACGGGAAGCGCTGCCTTGTCTGACCTGTTGAATCTCAAGAAGAACACCAAGGTCCCTGCTGGAAGTCGAAAGGACACCCTGTTCCCCTTCAGCTCAACATAAGGACTGATTCCATGGCAATGACTTGAATGGAACACCAAGTTTCCTGTTACAACACTAAGGGAGGTCTGACTCCCTTGTTGCACTTCTAGAAAAAGCCCAAGTTCCCTGCCCCATCTCGAAATCAGGCCTGACACCCCATTTTGAACTTGAGACCAAAGAGGGCTCCCATGCCTCAACACAAGACGATGCCTGACACCCCTGGAAAATCTATACAAACCGCAAGATCCCTGTCGCAAAAGGAAATGGAAGCTGGTATATCTGCCTCACGTCCAGAATCATCCCGAATCCCCTGCCACAACTCGAGAAGAATCCCAAAGTGTCTCTGGCAACGAGAAAGGAGGCCTGACATCCCTGAGAAACCATCAGAGGTTCACTGCCATCCCCGTAGTTACTCAAGTGAAACAACGAGTTTCCTACTACAACTTGAGGAAACACACAAGAATCCACCTTCAATGCAAGATGACGGCCGATTCCCCTGCATTGCTTCCAGAGCAATACCGTGTTCCAATCAAACACGAAGGGAGGATTTACTTCCTTTATAGAACTCCAGAGAGTCCCCAGGAACACTGTCACAAGTCTAGAGAAACCCCGAGGTCACTGCCCCAACCTGAAAGAGTTCCGTGTACCCCAAATCATCTTGAGATGAGGGCCAATTCCCTTGCTTCACCTCGAGAGAAATGACGACTTTCCAGTCGAACCTCAAGAGGAGGCTTCTATCAACTATAGTTATGTGAGAGGGACCCAGAGTTTGCTGCCTCAAGTGGAAAGGACACCGAGATTCCCTGATTCGAAATGAGGCCTGATTTCCCTGCAGTGACTTGAATGCAGGCTCTTCTTTCTTCTCACAACATGAAGGGATGTCTGAATCCTATGTTGATACCCTAGAGAAAGCCCTAGTTCCCTGCCTCATCTCGACAGGAGGCCTCACATTGCTTTGATAACACGAGAGGAAGGTGGAGTTCAATGCTTCAAAAGGAAACGATGCCTGACTCCTCTGAAAAATTGATAGGAATCCCAATATTCCTGTGGCAACTGGAAAGAGACCCTGGGTCTCCCACCTCACCTCGACAGGCGTCCCTATTGCCTTTCCAAACCTCGAGGAGAATCCCGACGTGTCCCTCGCAACTAGACAGGAGTCCTGACGTCACTGAACAAACACGAGTTTTTAAGGGACATCCCATTCGTAACTCGAGAAAAACCATGAGACTTTCCCCTCACTGTGCGATGAGGTCCAATTATCCTGCAGTGCCTAGAGAGCAATTCCGTGTTCCACATCAAACACGAAAGGACCCTTGACTTCCTTTATGGAACTCCAGAGAGTCCCCAAGAACACCTTCACAAGTTTAGAGGGACCATGAGGACACGGCAGCATCATGAACGAGATCCGTGTACTCCAAATCAACTCGAGATTAGGCCTGGTTCCCCTGCTTTGGCTCTAGAGCCATCCCGCATTCACCATCAAACACGACAAGTGGCTTGACTTCCTTTAGGCAACTCCACAGTTTCCCCGAGAACACCGTCACAAGTCTAGAGGAACGCCGAGTTCAGCACAGCAACTCGAGAAGAGCTCTGTGAACTCCAAATCATCTTGAGATGAGAAGTGATTACCTGGCTTCGACTCAAGAGGAATGCCAATTTTCCACAAGCACCTCAAGAGGATGCTTCTCTCGGCTATATGTATGTGAAAGGACCCTGAATTTGCTGCCTCAATTGGAATGGACACCGAGTTCTGCTCACTCAAGGTAAGGCCAGATTTCTCTGCAGTGACTCAAATGCAAGCCCGTGTTCCTCTCCCAACATGAAGGGATTTCTGAATCGTCTGTTGAGACACTAGAAAGAGAACTAGTTCCCTGCCTCAACTCCACAGGAGGCTTCACACACCTTTGATATCTCAAGAGAAATGCAGAGTTGTGTGTTTCAACAGAAGACAATGCCTGACTCCTCTTGAAAATCGACAGGAATCCCAATATCCCAGTGGCAACTGGAAAGGGACACTGGGTCTCCATCCTCAATTCGAGAGGCATCCCTACTGACCTGCCATGACTCGAGGAGAATCCTGAGGTGTCCCTCGAAACTAGACAGGCGTCCTGATGTCACTGAGTAAACACGAGTTTTTTAACAACATCCCCTTCATAACTCGAGAGGAAACCTCAGGTTCCCAACGGAACTCGAGACAAACCATGAGATTTCCCCCCTCACCATGAGATGAGGCCTGAATACCCTGCAGTCGATCCAGAGCCATCCCGCATTCCCCATCAAACATGACTGGAGGACTGACTTCCTTTAAGCAGCTCCATAGATTCTGCAAGCACAACGTCACAAGTCTAGATGAACATGAGATCAGCACAGCAACTCGAGAAGTGTTCAGTGTATCCCAAATCATCTCGAGATGAGGGTTGATTCTCATTCTTCGATTGGAGAGGAATCCTGATGTTCCACTCACACCAGAAGTGCTGCCTTGTCTCACCTGTTGAAACTCGAGAAGAACCCGAGATCACTGCTGTATGTCAAAAGGACATCGTGTTTCCCCTCAGCTCGACATAAGGTCTGATTTCATGGCAGTGACTTGAATGGAACACTGAGTTTCCTGTCACAACACTAAGGGAGGACTGACTCTCTTGTTGCAATTCTAGTAAAGCCTGAGTTCCCCGCCCCATCTCAAAATGAGGCCTAACCCCCCATTTCGAACTTGAGAATAAAGAGGTCTTCCATGCCTCAACACGAGACGATCCCTGACTCCCCTGAAAATCGATACAAACTGCAAGATCCCTGTCGCAAGAGGAAAGGGATGCTGGAATTTCCGCCTCAACTCGAGATGCGTCCCAATTCCCCTGCAACAACTCGAGAAGAATCCCATAGTGCCTCCGGCAAGGAGAAAGGAGGCCTGATATCCCTGAGAAACCATGAGAAGTTCAATGCCATCCCCGTAGTTACTCGAGAGGAACCACGAGTTTCCTACCGCAACTTGAGTAAAACCACAAGATTCCACCTTCAATGCAAGATGATGCCCGATTCTCCTGTATTGCCCCCAGAGCAATTCCGCCTTCCACAACCAACAGGAAAGGAGGCTTGACTTTCTTATGGAACTCCAGAGAGTCCCCAGGAACACCATCACAAGTTTAGAGGAACCCCGAGGTCACTGACACAACTTGAAAGAGCCCCGTGTGCCGCAAATCATCTCGAGATGAAGACCAATTCCCTTGCTTCACCTCGAGAGGAATGCCGACTTTCCAGTTGCACATCAAGAGGAGGTTTCTATCAGCTATAGGTATGTGAGAGGGACCCTGAGTTTGTTGCCTCAAGTGGAATGGACACCAAGATGCCCTGATTCGAAATAAGTCCTTATTTCCCTGCACTGACTTGAAATCAGACTCGTCTTTCATCTCACAACATGAAGGGATGTCTGGATCCCCTGTTGAGACCCTAGGAAAAGCCTTACTTCCCCGCCCCATCTTGACAGGAGGCCTCACATCCCTTTGACAACTCGAGAGGGATGTGGAGTTCAATGCTTCAAAAGGAGACGATACCTCACTCCTTTGAAAATCGATAGGAATCCCAGTATCCATGTGGCAACTGGAAAGGGATCCTGGGTCTCCCGTCTCACCTCGAGAGGCATCCCTATTGCCCTGCCAAGCCTCGAGGAGAATACCAAGGTGTCCCTCACAACTAGGCAGGAGCCTGACGTCACTGAACAAACACGAGATTTTAAGGGTCATTCCCATCGTGACTTGAGAAGGAGCCCCAGGTTCCTGCCGCAACTCGAGAAAAAACATGAGACTTCCACCTCACCGCGAGACGAGATTCTCCTGCATTGCCTGCAGAACAATTCCGTGTTCCACATCAAACAAGAAAGGAACCTTGACTTCCTTGATGGAACTCCAGAGAGACCAGAGGAACAATGCCAAGAGTCTACAATGACCCTGAGGTAACCGCAGGAACACGAAAGAGCTCCATGTACCCCAAATCAACTCAAGATGAGACCCGATTCCCCTGCTTTGGCTCTAGAGCCATCCTGCATTCACCATCTAACACGACAACTGGCTTGACTTCCGTTAGGCAACTCCAGAGATTCCCCAAGAACACTATCACAAGTCTAAAGGAACAACAATTTCAGCAGAGCAACTCAAGAAGAGCTCCGTGTTACCCAAATCATCTCAAGATGAGAGCTGATCCCAGGCTGCGACTGAAGAGGAATGCCAGCTTTCCACAAGTACTTCAAGAGGAGGCTTCTCTCAGCTATAGGTATCTGAGAGGGACCCTGAGTTTGCTGCCTCAATTGGAATGGACACTGAGTTCCCCTCACTCAAGGTAAGACTTGATTTCCCTACAGTGACTCAAATGCAAGCCCATGTTTCCTCTGCCAACATGAAGGGATGTCTGAATCCCCTCTTGAGACCCTAGAAAGAGCCCTAGTTCCCCGCCTCATAACCGCAGGAGGCTTCACACACCTTTTACATCTCAAAAGGAATGCAGAGTTGCATACTTCAACAGGAGATGATGCCTGACTCCTCTTGAAAATTGATACGAATTCCAATATCCCAGTGGCAACTGGAAAGGGACCCTGGGTCTCCCTCCTCAACTCGAGAGGCATCCCTAGTGCCCTGCCATGACTCGAGGAGAATCCCGAGGTGTCCTTCAAAACTAGACAGGTTTCCTAACGTCCCTGAAAAAACACGAGTGTTTCAAGAACATCCCCATTGTAACTCGAGAGGAAACCCCAGCTTCCCACTGCAACTCGAGAAAAATCATGAGATATCCCCCCTCACCTAGAGATGAGGCCAAAATACCCTGCATTTGTTCAAGAACGAACCCGCATTCCACATCAAACATGACAGGAGGATTGACTTCCTTTAAGCAACTCCAGAGATTCCCTGAGCACACCATCACAAGTCTAGATAAACACAGAGGTCAGCACAACAACTCGAGAAGTGTTCGGTGTACCCCAAATCATCTCAAGATGACGGCTGAATCTCGTTCTTCGATTGGAGAGAAATCCTGATGTTCCACTCACACTGGAAGGGCTGCCTTGTCTCACCTGTTGAAACTCGAAAGGAACCCCAAGGTCCCTGTTGTGACTCAAAAGGACATCGTGCTCCCCCTCAGCTCGACATAAGGACTGATTCCATGGCAACGACTTGAACACTGAGTTTCCTGTCACAACACTAAGGGAGGTCTGATTCCCTTCTTGCCCCTCTAGATAAAGCCTGAGTTCCATGCCCCAATTCGAAATGAGGCCTGACACCCCATTTTGAACTTGAGAGCAAAGAGGTCTTCCATGACTCAACACGAGACGATGCCTGACTCCCCTGGAAAATCTATACAAACCGTAGGAACCCTGTCGCAACAGGACACGGAAGCTGGAATTTCTGCCTCTACTCGAGATGCAACCCATTTCCTCTGTCAAAACTCTAGAAGAATCCCAAACTGCCTCTGGCAATGATAAAGGAAGCAGGACATCCCTGAGAAACGACGAGAGGTTCACTGCCATTCCCATAGTTATTCAAGAGGAACCACGAGTTTCCTACTGCAACTTGAGTAAAACCACAAGATTCCACCTTCAATGCAAGATGATGCCCGATTCTCCTGTATTGCCTCCAGAGCAATTCCGTCTTCCACAACCAACATGAAGGGAGGCTTGACTTCCTTTATGGAACTTCAGAGAGTCCCCAGGAACACCATCACAAGTCTAGAGGAACCCCGAGGTTACTTCTGCAAACCGAAAATGTTCCGTGTACCCGAAATCATCTCGAGATGAGGGCAGATTCCCTTGTTCCACCTCAAGAGGAATGCCGACTTTCCAGTCGCACATCAAGAGGAGGCTTCTATCAGCTATAGGTATGTGAGAGGGACCCTGAGTTTGCTGCCTCAAATGGAATGGACACCGAGATACCCTGACTCGAAATAAGTCCTGATTTCCCTGCAGTGACTTGAATTCAGGCTCGTCTTTTGTCTCACAACATGAAGGGATGTCTGAATCCCCTGTTCAGACCCTAGGAAAAGCCCTACTTCCCCACCTTATCTTGACATGAGGCAGCACATCCCTTTGACAAATCGAGAGGAATGTGGAGGTCAATGCTTCAAAAGGAGACGATGTCTGACTCCTCTTGAAAATCAATAGGAATCCCAATATCCCTGTGGTAACTCGAAAGGGACACTGGGTCTCCCGCCTCACCTCGAGAGGCGTCCCTATTGCCCTGCCAAACCTCGAGGATAACCCCGAGGTGTCCCTCACAACTAGACAGGAGCCCTGACGTCGCTGACCAAACACAAGTTTTCAAGGGCCATCCAAGTCGTAACGCAAGAAGGAATCCCAGGTTCTAGCCACAACTCGAGAAAAACCATGAGACTTCCCCCTCACCATGAGATTAGGCCCGATTCACCTGCATTGCCTGCAGAGCAATTCTGATATCCACATTAAACACGAAAGGAGCCTTGACTTCTTTTTTTGAACTCCAGAGAGTCCCCAGGAACACCATCACAAGTCTAGAGGAACCATCAGGTCACCACAGCAACATGAAAGAACTCCGTGTACCCCAAATCAACTCGAGATGATGCCCGATTCCCCTGCTTTGGCTCCAGAGCCCTCCCGCATTCCTCATCAAACTCAGCAAGTGGCTTTACTTCCGTTAGGCAACTCCAGAGATTCCACCAGAACACTATCACAAGTCTAGAGGAAAACTAAGTTCAGCAGAGCAACTCGAGAAGAGCTCTGTGTACCCCAAATCATCTCCAGATGAGAGCTGATTCCCTGGCTTTGACTCAAGAAGAATGACAACTTTCCACAAGCACCTCAAGACGAGGCTTCTCTCAGCTATACATATGTAAGAGGGACGCTGAGTTTTCTGTCTCAAGTGGAATGGGCACCGAGTTCCCCTCACTCGAGGTAAGGCCTGGTTTCCCTGCAGTGACTCAAATGCAAGCACGTGATTCCTCTCCCAACATGAAGGGATGTCTGAATCCCCTCTTGAGACCCTAGAAAGAGCCCTAGTTCCTTGCCTCATCACCACAGGAGGCCTCACACCACGTTGAAATCTCCAGAGGAATGCGAAGTTGCATTCTTCAACAGAATACGTTGCCTGACTCCTCTTGAAAATTGATAGGAATTCCAATATCCCAGTGGCAACTAGAAAGGGACCCTGGGTCTCCCTCCTCAATGTGGGAGGCGTCCCTACTGCCCTGCCATGACTCGAGGAGAATGCTGAGGTGTCCCTGGAAACTAGACAGGAGTCCTGACATCACTGAGAAAACATGAGTGTTTCAAGAACATCCCCATCGTAACTCGAGAGGCAAACCCAGCTTCCCACTGCAACTCGAGACAAACCATAAGACATTCCCCCCTCACTGTGAGATGAGCCCCAAATACCCTGCATTGGTTCCAGAGCCATCCTGCATTCCCCATCAAACACGACAGGAGGCTTGACTTCCTTTAAGCAACTCCAGAGATTCCCCAAGCATACCGTCACAAGTCTAGATGAACACAGAGGTCAGCACAGCAACTTGAGAAGGGTTTGGTGTACCCCAAATCATCTCGAGATGATGACCAAATCTCATTCTTTGATTGGAGAGGAATCCTGATGTTCCACTCACACTGGAAGCCCTGCCTTGTCTCAACTGTTGAAACTGGAGAAGAACCCCGAGGTCCCTGCTGTGAGTTAAAAGGACATCGTGTTCCCCCTCAGCTTGACGTAAGGACTGATTCCATGGCAACGACTTGAATGGAACTCCGAGTTTCCTGTCGCAACACTAAGGTAGGTCTGACTCCCTTGTTGCACCTCTAGAAAATGCCCGAGTTCCCCACCCCATCTCAAAATGAGGACTGACACCCCAATTCGAACTTGAGACCAAAGAGGTCTTCCATGCCTCAACACGAGATGAGGCCTGAGTCCCCTGGAAAATCTATACAATCCACAAGATCCCTGTCGCAACAGGAAACGGTCGCTGGAATATCTGCCTCAACTCAAGATGCGTCCCGATTCCACTCTCACAACTCTAGAAGAATCCCAAAGTGTCTTGGCAACAAGAAATGAGGCCTGACACCCCTGAGAAACCACGAGTGGTTCACTGCCATCCCCATAGTTACTCCAGACGAACCACGAGTTTCCTACCACAACTTGAGTAAAACCACAAGATTCCACCTTCAATGCAAGATGATTCCCGACTCCCCTGCATTGCCTCCAGAGCAATTCCATCTTCCACAACCAACAAGAAAGGAGCATTGACTTCCTTATGGAACTCCAGAGAGTCCCGAGTAACACCATCACAATTCTAGAGTAACCCCAAAGTCACTGCCACAACACGAAAGAGCCCCATGTACCCTAAATCATCTCTAGATGAGGGCTGATTCCCTTGCTTCACCTCGAGAGGAATGACGACTTTCCAGTCGCACCTCAAGAGGAGGCTTCTATCAGCTATAGGTATGTGAGAGGGACCCTGAGTTTGCTGCCTCAAATGGAATGGACAACAAGGTTTCCTGACTCGAAATAAGTCCTGATTTCCCTGCAGTGACTTGAATGCAGGCTCGTCTTTCTTCTCACAACATGAAGGGATGCCTGAATCCCATGTTGATACCCTAGAAAAAGCCCTAGTTCCCCACGTTATCTTGACAGGAGGCCTCACATCCCTTTGACAACTTGAGAGGAAGGTGGAGATCAATGCTTCAAAATGAGACGATGCCTGACTCCTCTGGAAAATTGATAGGAGTCCCAATATTCCTGTGGCAACTGGAAAGAGACCCTAGGTCTCACACATCACCTCGACAGGCGTCCTCATTGCCTTTCCAAGCCTCAAGGAGAATCCCGACGTGTCCCTCACAACTAGACAGGAGTCTTGGCATCGCTGAACAAACACAAGTTTTTAAGGAGCATCCCCGTCGTAACTCGAGAGGAAACACCAGGTTCCTGCCACAACTCTAGATAAAATATGAGACTTCCCCCTCACTGCGAGATGAGGCCCGATTGTCCTGCATTGCCGGCAGAGCAATTCCGTGTTCCACATCAAGCATGAAAGGAGCCTTGACTTCCTTTATGGAAGTCCAGAGAGTCCCCGAGAACACCGTCACAATCTAGAGGAACACCGAATTCAGCACAGCAACGCGAGAAGAGCTCCATGTACCCCAAATCATCTCGAGATGCGAGCTGATTCCCTGGCTTTGACTCAAGAAGTATGCCAGCTTTCCATAAGCACCTCAAGAGGCGGCTTCTCTCAACTATAGGTATGTGAGAGGGACCCTGAGTTTGCTGCCTCAAGTGGAATGGACACCAAGTTCCCCTCACTCGAAGTAAGGCCTGATTTCCCTGCAATGACTCAAATGCAAGCCCATGTTTCCTCTCCCAACATGAAGGGATTTCTGAATCCTCTGTTGAGACCCTAGAAAGAGCCCTAGTTCCCCGCTTCATCTCCACAGGAGGCTTCACACCCATTTGATAACTCAAGAAGAATGCAGAGTTGCATGCTTCAACAGGAGATGATGCCTTGCTCCTATTGAAAATCAATAGGAATTCCAATATCCCAGTGGCAACTGGAAAGGGACCCTGGGTCTCCCTCCTCAACTCGAGAGGCGTCCCTACTGACCTGACATGACGTGAGGAGAATCCCGAGGTGTCCCTGGAAACTAGATAGGAGTCCTGACGTTGCTGAGAAATCACGAGTGTTTAAAGAATATCCCCGTCGTAACTCGAGAGGAAACCCCACGTTCCCAACGCAACTTGAGACAAACCATGAAACGTCCCCCCTCACTGCGAGATGAAGCCCTAATCCTGTGCATTGGTACCAGAGCCATTCCGCATTCCCCATCAAACATGACAGGAGGCTTGACTTCCTTTAAGCAACTCCAGAGATTCCCCGAGCACACCGTCACAAGTCTAGATGAACACCGAGGTCAGCACAGCAACTCGAGACGAGCTCCGTGTTCCCCAAACCATCTCAAGATGAGGGCTGATTCTCATTCTTCGATTGGAGAGGAATCCTGATGTTCCACTCACACTGGACGTGCTGCCTTGTCTCACCTCTTGAAACTCGAGAAAAACCCCGAGGTCCCTGCTGTAAGTCGAAAGGACTTCGTGTTCCCACTCAGCTCGATATAAGGACTGATTCCATGGCAACGACTTGAATGGAACTCCGAGTTTCCTGTCACAACACTAAGGGAGGTCTTACTCCCTTGTTGCACTTCTAGAAAAAGCCCAAGTTCCCTGCCCCTTCTCGAAATGAGGCCTGACCCCCCATTTCGAACTTGAGGCCAAAGAGGTCTTCCATGCCTCAACATGAGGTGATGCCTGACTTTCCTGGAAAGTCTATGCAAACCCCAAGATTCCTGTCACAACAGGAAAGGGACCCTGGAATTTCTGCCTCAACTCGAGTAGTGTCCCAATTCCCGTGCCACAGCTCGAGAAGAATCCCAAAGTGTTTCTGGCAACTAGAAAGTCCCTGTTGCTACAGGGGAGGAAAGCTTTGTTTCCCACCTCAACTCGATATGCCTGAATCTCCTCTTGCAACTTGAGAGGAACCTGAGTTCCTCACCGCAACTAGATTGGAACCCCGAGTTTCTTGTTTCAAATTGAAAGAAACCCCAAGTGCCCCGCTTCTTCTGGATTAGGTCAGATTCCCCTGCAGCCACTCAAGGGGAATCCTGAGTTCCCCTTGGAGATGAGCCCCAAGCCTCCTGATGCAACTCTAGAGGATTCCCAAGAGGAGTCTACTCCACCATGATTCAAGATGTACACTCTACTGCAACAAGATTGGAAGCCTCATACCACAAGTAAAGAGGAGGCCCCTACTGCCACAGCTAGACTGGTGATAGAAGCAAGGTTCAATGCTTGAAAGAGCAGTATTGCATAGGAATATTGCATAGGAACCTGGAATGTTAGGTCCATGAATCAAGGCAAATTGGAAGTGGTCAAACAGAGGATGGCAAATGTGAACATCGACATTCTAGAAATCAGCAAACTAAGATGGACTGGACTAGGTGAATTTAACTCAGATGACCATGATATCTACTACCGTGGGTAGGAATCCCTTAGAAGAAATTAAGTAGCCATCATAGTAAACAAAAGAGTCTGAAATGGAGTACTTGGATGCAATCTCAAACACAAAAGAATAATCTCTGTTCGTTTCCAAGGCAAAGATAATGATGACATCCCTCAAAGTATCCAAGGCAAACAATTCAATATCACGATAATCCAAGTCAATGCCCCAGTCAATAATGCTGAAGAAGCTGAAGGCAAACAATTCCATGAAGATATACAAGACCTTCTAGAACTAACATCTCCCCTCCAAAAAAATGTCCTTTTCATTATAGGGGACTGGAATGCAAAAGTACGAAGCCAAGAAACACCTGGAGTAACAGGCAAATTTGGCTTTGGAGCACAGAATGAAGTAGGGCAAGTGCTAATAGAGTTCTGCCAAGAGAACGCACTGGTCATAGCAAACATCCTCTTGCAACCACACAAGAGAAGACTCTACACATGGACATCATCAGATGGTCAATACAAAAATCAGATTGATTATATTATTGGCAGCCAATGATGGAGAAACTCTATACAGTCAGCAAAAACATGATCAGGGGCTGACTGTGACTCAGATCATGAACGCCTTATTTCCAAATTCAGATTGAAAGTGAAGAAAGTGGAGAAAACCGCTAGACCATTCAGGTATGACCTAAATCAAATCCCATGTGACTATACAGTGGAAGTGTGAAATAGATTTAAGGGACTAGATCTGACAGACAGAGAGCCTGGTAAGATATGGACGGAGGTTCATGACATTGTATAGGAAGCAGGAATCAAGACTGTCCCCAAGAAAATGAAATGCAAAAGGGCAAAATGACTGTCTGAGAAGGCCTTACAAACAGCTGTGGGAAAAGGGAAGTGAAAAGCAAAGGAGAAAAGGAAAGATATACACATTTGAATGCAGAGTTCCAAAGAATACTAAGGAGAGATAAGAAAGCCTTCCTCAGCAATCAATGCAAAGAAATAGAGGACAATAATAGAATGGGAAAGACTACAGATCTCTTCAAGAAAATTAGAGATACCAAGGGAACATTTCATGCAAAGATGGGCACAATAAAGGAGAGAAATGGGAGGGACCTTACAGAAGTAGAAAATATTAAGAAGAGGTGGCAAGAATACACAGAAGAACTGTACAAAAAAGATCTTCATGACCCAGATAATCATGATGGTTTGATCACTCACCTAGAGCCAGACATCCTGGAATGTGAAGTCAAGTGGGTCTTAGGAAGCATCACTATGAACAAAGCTAGTGGAGGTGATGGAATTCCAGTTGAGCTATTTCAAATCCTGAAAGATGATGCTGTTAAAGTGCTGCATGCAATATGTCAGCAAACTTAAAAAAAAAAACCCATCAGTGGCCACAGGGCTGGAAAAAGTCAGTTTTCATTCCAATCCCAAAGTAAGGCAATGTCAAAGAACACACAAACTACTGCATGATTGCACTCATCTCACACGCTAATAAAGTGATGCTTAAAATTATCCAAAATAAGTTTCAGCAGTACCTGAACCATGAACTTCCAGATGTTCAAGTGGGTTTTAGAAAAGGCAGAAGATCCAGAGATCAAAATGCCAACATCCACTGGATCATCAAAATAGCAAAAGAGTTCCAGAAAAGCATGTATTTCTGCTTATTGACTATGCCAAAGCCTTTGACTGTGTGGATCACAATAAACTGTGGAAAATTCTGAAAGAGATGGGAATATCAGACCACCTGACCTGCCTTTTGAATCGTTTGTATGCAGGTCAGGAAGCAACATTTAAAACTGGACATGGAACAACAGACTGGTTCAAAATAGGAAAAGGAGTATATCACGCCTGTATATTGTCACCCTGCTTATTTAACTTATATACAGAGTACATCATGAGAAACGCTGGGCTGGAGGAAGAACAGATGGAATCAAGATTGCCAGGAGAAATATCAATAACCTCAGATATACAGCTGACACCACCCTTATGGCAGAAATTGAAGAAAAACTAAAGAGCCTCTTGATGAAAGTGAGAGACAATAGTGAAAATTTTGGCTTAAAACTCAACATTCAGAAAACTAAAATAATGGCATCCGGTCCCATCACTTCATGGCAAATAGATAGGAAACAGTAGAAACAGTGGATGACTTTATTTTTCTGGACTCCAAAGTCACTGCAGATGGTGACTGTAGCCATGAAATTAAAAGACGCTTATTCCTTGGAAGGAAAGTTAAGGCCGACCTAGACAGCATGTTGAAAAAACAGAGACATTACTTTGCTAACAAAGGTCCATCTAGTCAAGGCTATGGTTTTTCCAGTCGTCATGTATGGATGTGAGTTGGTATAAAAAAGCTGAGGGCCGAAATATTGATACTTTTGAACTATGGTGTTGGAGAAGACTCTTGAAACTTCCTTGGCCTGCAATGAGGTCCAACCAGTCCATCCTAAAGGAGATAAGTCCTGGGTTTTCATTGATAGTACTGATGTTGATGTTGAAACTCCAATACTTTGGCCACCTGATGCAAAGAGCTGACTCATTTGAAAAGACCCTGATGCTGGGAAAGATTGACGGCAGGAGGAGAAGGGGACGACAGAGGATGAGATGGTTGGATGGCATCACCGACTCAACAGACTTGGTTTTGGGTGGACTCTGGGAGTTGGTGATGGACAGGGAGGCCTGGTGTGCTGCGATTCATGGGGTCACAAAGAGTAGGACACGACTGAGTGACTGAACTGAACTGAAAGAATAGTTCAAGTGGGCCCTGAGGATGATGAAAAAAAAAAGAAAGAAAAACTTGGCTCTGATGATATTCCAACTCTCGTTTAGGCCCCTTGATACCTAGCAGAAAGGAGCAAAATAAATTTGGCCAGTAAAGAAAATGGTGATACGTTTATAGTGACTTATAGATTCAAAGTTCAATGACTTATAGATTTAAAGCTCCATGAGAAAAACGTAAGGAATAAATGAGCACTTCAACAAAGGAAACAGGCAAAGTACAACAAAAATTGGGCACATTATATAGAAGTAGAAACAGTAGGTTTGTTCTTTCCTGTTCCTATTCAATATTTATTTGATCAATAACTTTTCATATGGTCTAGCAGGAAATGAGGCAATTCCTTTTTACTTTTCTTATGTGGGATATTTTCTTTTTTTCTCTATGTTGCATTCTAATCTCTTTTTTGAAATACTCAATGAGCACCCTCTAGTCTCAGTTCTGGTCTTTTTACAAAGACCACACTATAAAATTCTGCACACACCATGATAATCTACTTTCTAACTCTGAATAAATTTCCTTACAATTTTATGCCTGAATATGTATCATATACATATTAATTCTATTCTGTTGTGACTTCACCATTATAATTCAATTCCCAGAGGAGCAGGACTTCCACTTGCTGGTTCACTGTAGCTTTTCAAAATGGTATGTGAATATATGCACACTTACCAAGAAACAAACCTAAGAAAATAAAAAGTGTCAAATACAATGGTTAGCAGAGATAATGAAATCAGCTGAGTGATGTATTATAAGTGTATAAAACAAATCGATGGAGTATTGAAAACTAACTGAAATATGATAGATAATAGCAGTAATTGAACAGTATCAACATGAATCAATAACTAAGCAAAAACTTTGTTGAAATATATCTAGTATTCTCTAACATATATCATATGTTATGTTACAACTTCTTGAATTAATCAGGAATTAGGTTTTAGTATATATTGACATTAAATACATGATAAGGCTGATTTTTTATTTAGTTGATAAAAGTTGACTGTTTTATAAAAATTTGCATAAATGGCTAGCCATAGAAGGAAATGAAGTGTTCCCTACCTGAGACATCTTAAAAATTTTAGGGCATGTTAAAGATCTCAGTGTAAATTGAAACAGTACATGTTAGGTGGACATGTAAGGAACTGTACATTAAAGGTACAGGTGGGGAAAACCATCATAATTAAGGCAAGATACTCAGATATGAGAGCAAAGATATATTTGACTATGTAAAACTTAAAGCTTTTTACGGACAATATACCCAAATAAGTCAATAAGCAATAATCTTTAAAAATTATTTTAAATAATTCTAACTGCTATTTATAGATGTATAATTATAATGAGCAAATAATAATGAACATGGTGATCAAATATATGAATATTTGCTCAAGTTGATAATTTAAGAAAACAACACAAAATCTCTCATATTCATCAGTCTGTGAGACAACTTAAAGATCTCTCACATTGATTGGGGTTGGAATTTTTAAACAGGTTGTAAAAGAAGATTATCTAATTTTACTGGTAGAAATGTGCAGTCTACATTTTGGGGAAATAACCTGAATACAGCTATACATGTTAAAATACAGATAATTTAAATCAGAATTTCTCAATCTCCACATTATAGACATTCTGGGCCAGATTATTTTCTGTGGTGGGGGTCAATTTTGTGCATATTAGAATGTTTAGAGCATCTCTGGACTCCACTGATACTGTTCAAATCACAACCAGAAATGTTTGTCTCTGGAGGTAGCCCAATGTAACCATAAGGCACAATTTTGCCTGTGGCACAGAACCTCTTTTAACATAGCAATCTCAATTTTTTTTGCACACTTCTTTTAATAGCAATGTATTGAGAAATAATACATAAAACTTTCAAAGTATGGCTACGATAGCTACACCATGAAATTTTGTGTAGGCACTGAAATAACAAATCAGTATTACACTAGTTGACTGGAGGGAAATCCATAATAAAAAGATAGTGCATGCCTACTCAGTCACTTAATTGTGTTGGACTCTTTGTGATCCCATGGACTGCAGCCTCCTTGGCTCCTGTCTGTGGGATTTCCCAGGCAAGAATATTTCCTTCTCCAAAGAAGGAAAGAGCACACAGAAAAACAGTGCTGCACTAAAACACAGAGAACATTTATAATGGACAAATCCCTGTATTTGTGCTAAGTGTTGTTGTTGCTCAGTCAGTCACTCAGTTGTGTTCAACTCTGCAACCCTATGGACTGCAGCTCGGCTGGCTTCCCTGTTCATCACCATCTCCTGGAGCTTGCTCAAACTTATGTCTTTTGAGTCAGTGATGCCATCCGACCATCTCATACTCTGTCATCCCTTTCTTCTCCTGCCTCAATCTTTCCCAGCATCAGGGTCTTTCCCCTGCTAAGTATGTATTTGTGCATAAGTATGTGCATGTAACATACACATAGCTATCTGTGTATGTGAAAACATATATATGTGTATATAACATGGGAACAAAGTTTTAAAAGAAACTAAGAATTTATGGAATTAAAATTGTCAGTAGGGATGAATTAGGTTAAGTATAGAGGTTTCAAAATAATTATATAAAATGAAAATAAATGAGAATCTAAAACTAACTTATATAAAGACATAAAATAATAGTTTAATCATGTCAACATGATCACTAATTCAAGACTAGATTTCCAAAGACTTAAGAATTAAGGAATAGAAGGGCCTTCAAAATTGAGGAGGAAGAAGTATCTAAATAATTTCCTCTTGTAGAAAGATATATGGATTCAAACACATTTATGGAAGGTAAAGGCAATCTTTAGTTAATTGTAAAAAAGGTGTATCAAAGATGATGCAATTTTTAGAAATATATCTAATCATAAAACACCAGAAAGAGCAATCAAATTAACAGAGATGTGAAAAAAAAGTTGATATTTACAAAGTTTGATTTATTAGCACTAAGTATGCCCAAAAAATTTACTTTCATTTCTGTTTAGAGCAAAGATTTGAAAGTGAAAACTATAAAAATGACAGCTAAATTCTTTCAACAAGAAAAATAAGAAAATAATAAAGTGATGTGTGGGAGAGGAAGTGGGAGGGAGATTTGGTAGAGAGTTTTAAGAGGGGGAGGTCATGTAAATGCCTGTGGCTTATTCATGTTGATGTGTAGTAGAAACCAACATAATATTATAAAATAATTATCCTCCAATTAAAAATAAACAAATTTAAATAAAAAACAATGGAGATGACACAATGTGACTGAGTGATAAGTATGACCACACACGTTTTATAAACCCTTACAATTCCCCACATATACATTTATAACTCCATAAAAGAATTAGCAAATAGCAAGGTAGGTAGAAAAAACTCCCATTCCTGTGTTTCAGTTCAGTTCAGTCGGCCAGTCGTGTCTGACTCTTTGCGACCCCATGAACTGCAGCACGCCAGGCCTCCCTGTCCATCACCAACTCCCAGAGTCCACCGAAACCCATGTCCATCGAGTAGGTGATGCCATCCAATGATCTCATCCTCTGCCGTCCCCTTCTCCTCCTGCCCCCAATCTTTCCCAGCTTCAGGGTCTTTTCCAATAAAGAATACAATTAACAACAGGAATAAAAGTACTCTGACCATACTGTACAAAAGTAAGAGACTTGTATAGATAATTTATAATAGAAAAATATATGAAAATGTGAATAAATAATCCTTAAATATATTCACATACAGGTAATGAAACAATCCAACAATGGATTTCCCTGGTGACTCAGATGATAATGCGGGAGACTGGGGTTCAATCTCTGGGTCGGGAAGATCCTCTGGAGAAGGAACTGGCAACCCATCCCAGTACTCTTACCTGGAAAATCCCATCATTGGAGGACTGTGGTAGGTTACATCCCATGGGGTCACAAAGAGTCAGACACGACTGAACAACTTTACTTTCACTTTCACTAATGAAACAATTTCAAAGTAAATCTATCCAGCATACTTCTTCTTACTTACAAAATTATTTTTATGTGAATACCCAGGGTGAAAGATGATCCTAGATAATCATATTTCATGAACTACTGTTGTAAGGAGATATTTGCACATGATATGTTGGTCAAGATTTTTATTAACAATGTGGAAACCCAGTCAGATATGCTCTGTCTCCAAAAAAAGATGTCCTCACATCAATAGACATTCTTCTACACAAAATACACTAATTTCCTACTCTCTTTAACTACAAAATTCTTCTATAGGTTCTACTTTTACTGGAAGCATTTTGTTCCTCCTGTTCTCTTCTCTAGTTGGGTTTCAGTCTTCCCAGGTGGCTCAGATGGTAAAGAATCTGCCTGCAATGCGAGAGACCTGGGTTTGATCCCTGGGTTGGGAAGATCCCATGGAGAGGGGGACAGCTACCCACTCCAGTATTCTGGCCTACAGAATTCCCATGAGGAGGACAGAGGAGCATGGCGGGCTACAGCCCATGGCGTCGCAAAGACTTGGACACAACTGAGAGGTTGTCATTTTCACTTTTCAGTTGTCAACAGTCAACACATATACAGCTGAGTTTAATGTCTGTTTCTCTTTGTAGTATGATAAATTATTAATTAATCAGGTAAGCAAATTGGCTATCTCTACATTCTGAGCTCTATTGGTGGCTGTAAGGTGACCTCAGGTATTAATAAATGTGCATCACTTTTATTCTTTTTGACAATTTTCTGTGGCATCTACTAGGCTCTCAAACTCACTGACTTGGAAACTCTGATGGAAAACTCTGTCTGGAAGTCTGACTTCCTGTATAATTGCTGATGAAAACTGAAACTTTATCTCCACACAAGAAAGCAGGAAGGAGTCAAGCATTGGCCTTATAGCCATATTTAGGACTCCAAAAGCAACAATTCCAGCCCAAGGTTACACAGGCTGAGGGATGCAGCAGAAGAGATATTTAGAGCTCCCAAAGCCTGCTCACTAGCATATTTCCCTCTTGTTATTCTAACTTCTAATCAAATGATTTCCTTATGGGTCACTAGTCTGGACAAAAAGCAAAGATATCCTAGAGATTCTGTGTTCCCAAGAGACCACCTTAGATGTCAAGTGAATCCAGCTTTTATTGAGAGAAAATCTAAAAGTTCCTAATGAACTCTTCTGGTTCTAGATATCTAATCTCATAGCACTTTATCTCAAATCTGATTTTTAAAAAAAATTCCCAAAGTCTGAAACTGAGTAACCTGTCTGGATTAGATCATTGAATCATCAAAATATCAATTTATTTTGGATACATAACCTTTGATATCTATGGAATATTGTTGGTTTATTTTTCAACAAAGGGGAGAACTATATTCTTTTGCTGTAAATCTTGAAAACTGCACACCTTGGCTCATGATATACTTGCCAAAATGAGCAATTTTATACTTAATTTACAGCTTAAAAGCTGTTAGTCTCTCATCGTGATGTATTTGTTAAGTAGAATAGTTTTAGGGATATTTTGCATATAATTTGAGCTTGCAATAGGAATATAAATAGATTCTTCACTGTAGCCTCCAGAAGGAAACCAGCCCTGCAAACAATGTTTCCCTTTTTTAAAAAAAATTAACTGATAGTTGGTGTACAATATTATATTAGTTTCAAGTGTACTATATAGTGATTTTGCAGTTGCATGCATTATGCAACAATCAACATAAGTCTAATAAACATCTCTTTGTATACACAGGTATTACAATATTATTGACCATATCTTAAGTTGTATTTTATGTTACTGAGACATTTATTACATAACTGGAGTTTGGAACTCTTAATACCCTTCACCTATTTCATACACCTGCAATCCCCTCCCTTCTGGCAACCACTGATTTTTTTCTCTGTAACTATGAGTCTGTTTTCACTTTGTTTTATTTGCTTTGATTTTGTAGATACCACGTATAACTGGGACCATTGTTAACTATAAATTGGCACTTCATATTGAAACTTGCTATCTACCCCTACAAGGATTAAATCACATGCTGTTGCACTGCTGATTTTCAACACCCACTGAAAAGTTCAGGGTGGAGACCAGAAATGAGGTACTCTGTGCTCAGGGGGGACAAACTAGAACAGGGCTTCAGATAATTAGATGTTTACAGGAGTTGATTTTAATGAGCCCAATTCTTGTATTGGGACTTCTCTGGTGGCTCAGATGGTATACCTGTCTGCAATTCTTGACTGCTCCTCATGACTAGCAAAAACCTTCTCCAAAAAATATGTGCTTAATTGCATTTATTCCCCCTTCACCAAAATATCATATATACTTACTTTCCCATGTCTCTTTGGAGCAGTTTTTCAGAGCTATCTGAAGTGCTGTCTCCTGGGCTACAGTCCTCATTTTGTCCCCTGAAAAAACTTAACTTGCAAACTTCATGCTGTTCATTTATTTAAGTTGACATCATGTAATCTTTCCTTGGATAACTTATTTCACTAAGCATAATACCTGCTAGATCTAGGAAGTGATGAGATGTCTCTTCTACCTGAGAAGAAAAAAAATTGTCTTATATGGATATAGGGAAAGTAGAAATCAATTAAGGAATTCATAATTGTATTATTTCTTTTCTGTACAAGCTAAATGTCGATAGAAAAATAGAGTAAGTTGATTGTATGCTGATATTATGGAGAAGTGCAGTCAGGTCACACATATTATTATGAGTTTTATAAACAGGTTGACAGGCTATTGTTCTCATAGCCTACTGTAGGCTCATGAGAAATATGAAGTTCCAAACAATGTCATGCCATCCAGGAATCATGAATGTTTTTAATAGAATAAAGAATGATGACTCATTTCCAAAGGTTTTCAATTGACTTTGCCCAGATTCATCAGAGAAACTTATGACAGCTATAGGCTTACAAAATATATATCTACCTCTATTCTGATATCTAGTCTATCAATTTATCTATCTATACCACATCTTCTTTATCGAGTCATCTGCTGATGGAAATTTAGGTTGCTTCAAAGTCTTAATTATTGCTGTTGTTATGAACACTGGGGTGCTTGTATCTTTTTAAATGAGAGTTTTCTATGAATATATGCCTAGGGGTGAGATTGTTGGATCACATAGAAATTACTTTTGTTTTTTAGGGAGCCTCTGTACTGTTCTCCATAGTGGCTGCACCAGTTTACAATCCTATTAACAGTGTAGGAGGGTTCCCTTTTACACATACTCTCTTGTGAGTCATTTTTTTTAAATCATGAAGATTGAAAATTTCCTGAGCATGATGGAGATATAGAATGGACAGTATTCATACTGTTTATTCACTGTCCCTTTAGTAATTATGACAATATCTTGAAAAGGGCAGATATTTCCTAGAGCAATAGAGTCATAATCATAGGAGTCACTAAAATATATTTTAAAAAAGAAGGGTAAATGTGCAGTATAACATAGAATACACCAAACCAATCCTTCACCCAAATGAATAAAACCCCTCATTAGTGATCACCAATATTCCATACCCTAATGAGTAGATATACAGCATGAAAATAAATACTTTGCATAGTAATAAATATGTGTTTTAAAATTTTGCTTCTTCATGTTTAAGATCATTTCTGACACTAAGAGGATTATTAGGTCGATCTATTTGCTAAATTTTGTGTTTTAATGTAGACTACATTGGGAGATGTATATTTGACAACTACTTTCTGCCACTGACTATGGTAAGTATTATAGACACTGAGGTGAAAAATACATTTATAAAACACAGCAGCATGTAAAGTCTAAATGATCAGGAAGAACAATTACAGTAGTGAAATAGAAAACAATTGTGGACCCAAAGTGAAAATTGTCATTTTAGGGTTTTGCTATAATGAAATCACATAAATGGGCAGTAACATCACATGTATTATATATATATATATATATATATATATATATATATATATACATATATATATACACACACACACATACATGCATACATACACACATACACATATATATACATACATATATATACACATACAGTGTATATATACACACATATATATATATATCACATATACACATATATATGTATATATACACACACACATATACATACACACACACACACAAACATATATATATATATATATATATATACACACAAACACAAGAATCTTAAAGAGACAGACCACCTTACCTGCCTCCTGAGAAATTTATATACAGGTCAAGAAGCAACAGTTAGAACCGGACATGGAACAACGGACTGGTTCCAAATTAGGAAAAGAGTGCAACAAGGTTATATATTGTCACTTTGCTTATTTAACTTATATGCAGAGAACATCATGCAAAATATCAGGCTGGATGAAACACAAGATAGAATCAAGTTGCAGCAGAAATATCAATAACCTCAGATACGCAAATGACACCACTCTTATGAAAGAAAGTGAAGAGGAACTGAAGAATCTCTTGCTGAAAGTGAAAAAGGAGAGTTAAAAATCTGGCTTGAAACTCAAGATTCAAAAAGTGAAGATCATGGCATCTGGTCCCATCACTTCATGGCAAATATATGGGGAAAAAATGGAAACAGTGACAGACTTGGTTTTCTTAGGCTCCAAAACCACTGCAGATGGTGACAGCAGCCATGAAATTAAAATATATTTGCTCCTTGGAAGAAAAAATATGACCAAACTAGACAGCATGTTAAAAACCAGAGATATTGCTTTGCTGACAAATGTCTGTCTAGTCAAAGCTATGGTTTTTCCAGTAGTCATGTATGGATGTGAGAGTTGTACCATAAAGAAGGCTGACTGCTGAAGAATTGATGCTTTTGAACTGTGGAGTTGGAGAAGACTCTTGAGAGCCCCTTGGACTGCAAGGAGATCAAACCATTCAGTATTAAAAGAAATCAACCCTGAATGTTCATTGGAAGGGCTGATGCTGATGCTGAAGCTCCAAAACTTTGACCACATAGTGGAAAGAGCCAACTCATTGGAAAAGACCCTGATGCTGGAAAGATTGAAGATTGGAAGAGAGGGGATGACAGATATGGTTGGATGTGTTCACTGACTCAATGGACATGAGTTTGAGTAAGCTCCAGGAGGTGGTGCTGGACAGGGAAGTCTGGCGTGATGAAGTCCATGGGTTCACAAAGAGTGAGACATGACTGAGCAACTGAACTGAACTGACTGATGACAAGTCATCAGTAAATCATTTTCTCAGAAACTTAGAGAGAAAAAAAAATATTTGTGATAGTATGTATCATCTGAGAAGAAATTATTCCTTTTAAGATTAATATATTTATTTTTAATTGAAGGATAATTACTTTACAGTCCTGGTTGGTTTCTACCAAACATCAATATAAATCAGCCATAGGTTTTCCAATGTCCTCTTCCAATTGAACATCCCTTCCACTTATTTCCCCATCCCACCCCTCTAGGTTGTTACACAAACCCAGTTTGAGTTTCCTGAGTCATACTGCAAATTCCATTGGCTATCAATTTTACATATGGTAATATATGTTTCCATTTTCTTCTCCCCGTACATCTCACTCTCTCTTCCTCCCTGTCCCCCAGTCATGTCCATAAGCCTGTTCTCTATATCTGTGTCTCCATTGTACTCTACAAAATGGTTCATCTGTACCATCTTTCTAGATTCCATATATGTGTGTTGCTATATGATATTTGTTTTTCTCTTTCTGAAATACTTTACTCTGTATAATAGTTCAGCCACCTCATCAGTACTGAATCAAATACATTCCTTTTTTTATGATTGAGAAGTATTCCATTCCCATCTCTTTCAGAATTTTCCACAGTTTATTATGATCCACACAGTCATAGGTTTGGCATAGTCAATAAAGCAGAAATAGATGTTTTCTGGAACTCTTTTGCTTTTTGATGATCCAGTGGATGTTGGCAATTTGGCCTCTGGTTCCTCTACCTTTTCTAAAACCAGCTTGAACATCTGGAAGTTTATGGTTCATGTATTGCTGAAGACTGGCTTGGAGAATTTTAAGCATTACTTTACTAGCATGTGAGATGAGTGCAATTGTGCACTAGATTGAGCAGTCTTTGTCATTGCCTTTCTTAGGGATTGGAATGAAAACTGATCTTTTCCAGCCCTGTGGCCACTGATGAGTTTTTTAAATTTGCTGACATATTGAGTGCAGCACTTTCACAGCATCAACTTTCAGGATTTGAAATAGCTCAACTGGAATTCCATCACTTCCACTAGCTTTGTTCCTAGTGATGCTTTCCAAGGCCCACTTGACTTCATATTCCAGGATGTCTGGCTCTAGGTGAGTGATCACACCACCGTGATTATCTGGGTCATGAAGATCTTTTTTGTACAGTTCTTCTGTGTATTCTTGTCACCTCTTTTTAATATATTCTGTTTCTGTTAGGTCCCTACTATTTCTCTCCTTTATTGAGCCCATTTTTGCATGAAATGTTCCCTTGGTACCTCTAATTTTCTTGAAGGGATCTCGAGTCTTTCCCAGTCTATTGTTGTCCTCTATTTCTTTGCACTGATCGCTGAGGAAGGCTTTCTTATCTCTCCTTGCTATTCTTTGGAACTCTGAATCTAAATGGGTATATTTTTCCTTTTCTCCTTTGCTTTTCACTTCTCTTCTTTTCACAGCTATTTGTAAGACCTCCTCAGAAAACCATCTTGCTTTACTGCATTTCTTTTTCTTGGGGATTGTCTTGATTCCTGTCTCCTGTACAATGTCATGAACATCTGTCCATAGTTTATTAGGCACACTGTCTATCAGATCTAGTCCCTTAAATCTATTTCTCACTTCCACTGTGTAGTCATAAGGGATTTGATTTAGGTCATACCTGAATGGTCACATGGTTTTCCCCACTGTCTTCAATTTCAGTCTGAATTTGGCAAAAAGAAGTTCATGATCTGAGCCAGTCAGTTGCCAGTCTTGTTTTTGCTGACTCTATAGAGCTTCTCCATCTTTGTCTGTAAAGATGTCTGAAATCGGATTTCGGTTCCAACCATTTGGTGACGTCCATGTGTAGAGTCTTCTCTTGTGTTGTTGGAAGAGGGTGTTTGCTATGACCAGTGTGTTCTCTTGGTAGAATTCTATTAGCCTTTGCCCTGCTTCATTCTGTATTCCAAGCCCAAATTTGCCTGTTACTCTATGTGTTTCTTGATTTCCCACTGTTGCATTCCAGTCCCCAGTAATGAAAAAGACATCTTTCCTGTGTGTTAGTTCTAGAAGGTCTTGTAGGTCTTCATAGAACCATTCAACTTTAGCTTTTTCAGCATTACTGGTTGGGGCATAGACTTGGACTCTGATGGTATTGAATGGTTTGCCTTGGAAATGAACAGAGATCATTCTGTCGTTTTTGAGATTATATCCAAGTACTGCATTTTGGACTCTTTTATTGACTATAATGGCTACTTCATTTCTTCTAAGGGATTCCTGCCTACAGAAGAAGATATAATGGTCGTCTGAGTTAAATTCACCCATTCCAGTCCATCTTAGTTTGCTGATTTCTAGAATGTCGATGTTGACTCTTGCCATCTCCTGTTTGACCACTTCCAGTTTGCCTTGATTCATGACCTAAGATCCCAGGTTCCTATGCAATATTGCTCTTTACAACATTGAACCTTGCTTTCTATCACCAGTCCCATCAACAACTGGGTGTTGTTTTTGCTTTGGTTCCATCCCTTCATTCTTTCTGAAGTTATTTCTCCACTGATCTCCAGTAGCATATTGGGCACCTACCAACCTGGGGAGTTCCTCTTTCAGTGTCCAATCTTTTTGCCTTTTCATACTGTTCATGAGGTTCTCAAGGCAAGAATACTGAAGTGATTTGTCATTCCCTTCTCCAACGGACCACTTTCTGTCAGATTATCTCCACTATGACCCGTCCTTCTTGGGTGGCCTCACACAACATGACTTAGTTTCATTGAGTTAGACAAGACTGTGGTCCGTGTGATCAGATTTTTCTAGTTGTCTGTGATTGTGGTTTCAGTCTATCGGCCCTCTGATGTCTTCTGACCTGGATGCAGGTCAGGAAGCAACAGTTGGAACTGGACATGGAACAACACACTGTTTCCAAATAGGAAAAGGAGTATATCAAGGCTGTATATTGTCACCCTGCTTATTTAACTTATATGCAGGATAGATCATGAGAAACACTGGGCCAGAGAAAACACAAGCTGGATTCAAGATTGCTGGGAGAAAAATCAATAATCTCAGATATGCAGATGACACCACCCTTATGGCAGAAATGGAAGAAAAACTAAAGAGCCTCTTGATGAAAGTGAAAGAGGAGAGTGAAAAAGTTGGCTTAAAGCTCAACATTCAGAAAACTAAGATCATGGCATGCAGTCCCATCACTTCATGACAAACAGATGGGGAAACAGTGGAAACAGTGGCTGACTTTATTTTCCGTTTTGGATTCCTAAATCACTACAGATGGTGATTACAGCCATGAAATTAAAAGCCGCTTACTCCTTGGAAGGATAGTTATGGCCAATCTAGACAGCATATTAAAAAGCAGAGACATTACTTTGTCGAAAAATTCCATCTAGTCAAGGCTATGGTTTTACCAGTAGTCATGTATGGATGAGAGAGTTGGACGATAAAGAAAACTGAGCACTGAAGAATTGATGCTTTTGAACTGTGGTGTTGGAGCAGACTCTTGAGAGTCCCTTGGACTACAAGGAGATCCAACCAGTCCATCATAAAGATCAGTCCTGGGTGTTCATTGGAAGGACTGATGTTGAAGCTGAAATTTCAATACTTTTGCCAGCTGATATGAAGAGCTGACTCATTTGAAAAGACCCTGATGCTTGGAACTATTGAGGACAGGAAGAGAAGGGGATGACAGAGGATGAGATGGTTGGATGGCCTCACTGACTCAATGGACATGGGTTTGGGTAGACCCATGGGCTTGGGAGTTGGTGATGGACAGGGAGGCCTGGCATGCTGTGGTTCATGGGGTCACAAATAGTCAGACATGACTGAGCGACTGAACTGAACAGAGCTGAATATTTCATTGTTTATATGTACCACCGTTTCTTTATTTGTTTATCTGTCCATGGACATCTAAATTGCTTTGACATCCTAGCTATTGTACATAGAGCTTCAATGAACACCGGGGTACTTGACTTTTTCAACTTTTGTTTCCTCAAGGTTATGCCTAGTAGTGGCATTGCTGGATCACATGGTGCTTTTATTTTTATTTGTTTGTTTGTTTGTTTTAAAGAATCCCCATACTGTTCTCCGTAGTGGCTGTATCAATTCACATTCCCACCAACAAACAAGTATAGAAGGGTTCCCGTTTCTTCACAGCCTTCCAGTATTTGATGTTTGTATATTTTTTGATGATGGCCATTGTTACCATTGTCAGGTGATATCTCATTGTAGTTTTGATTTGCATTTCTCTAATAATAAGCAATGTTGAGCATCTTTTCATGTATTTGTTAGCCATTTTTATGTGACCTTTGGAGAAATGTCTGTTTACATCTTTTGCCCACTTTTCATTTGGGTTGTTTGTTTTCCCAGTATTGATTTGTATAAGCTACTTGTTTATTTTTGAAATTAATCCTCTGTCAGTTTTCCCATTTGCTATTATTTTCTCCCATTCTGAGTGTTACCTTTTCACCTTGATTATAGTTTTCTTTGCTGTGAAAAGGCTTCTAAGTTTAGGTAGGTCCAGTTGTTTATTTTAGTTTTTATTTTCATTACTCTATGAGGTGAGTCATAGAGGATCTTGCTGTGATTTATGTTATAGAATATTCTACCTATGTTTTCCTTGAATATGTTTATGCTTCTGTTCCATTTAGATCTTTAATCCATTTTGAGTTTATCTTTGTGTATGGTGTTAGAAAGTGTTATAATTTCATTCTTTTACATATGGCCATCCAGTTTTCTCTTCACCTCTTATTGAAGGGGAAACCTTTGCCCCATTGTATATTCTTGCTTCCATTATCAAAAATATGGTATCCATAGGTTTGCGGATTTATCTTTGTGCTTTCTATCTTGTCCCATTGGTCTATATTTCTGCTTTTGTGCCAGTACCATACTGTATTGATAACTGTAGCCGTGTAGTATAGTCTGAAGTCAGGAAGGTTGATTCGTCCAGCTCTATTATTCTTTATCAAGATTTCTTGGGCTATTTGGTGTCTTTTGTGTTTCCATATGAACTCTGAGGGGTTTTTTTGTTTGTTTGTTTGTTTGTTTTAGTTCTGTGAAAAACGCTATTGGTAATTTGATAGGGATTGCATTAAATCTGTACATTTGGTAATGTAGTCATTTTCACAATATTGATTCTTCTAACCCAGGACCATGGAATATCTCTCCATCTTTTTATATCTTCTTTGATTTCTTTTGTCAGTGTCTTACATTTTTTGTATGTAGCTCTTTTGTCTCCTTATGTAAGTTTATTCCTAGATATTTTATTATTCTTTGTGCAATGATTCAGTTCAGTTCAGTTCAGTCACTCATTCGTGTCTGATTCTTTGCGACCCCATGAAGCACAGCACGCCAGGCCTCCCTATCCATTACCAACTTCCAAAATATACCCAGACTCATGTCCATTGAGTCTGTGATGCCATCCAACAATCTCATCCTCTGTCGTCCCCTTCTCCTCCTGCCCTCAATCTTTCCCAACATCAGGTTCTTTTCAAATGAGTCAGCTTTTCACATCAGGTGGCCAAAGTATTGTAGTTTCAGCTTCAACATCAGTCCTTCGAATGAACACCTGGTACAATGATAAATGGGTTTGATTCCTTAAATTCTCTTTCTGATATTTAATTGTTAGTGTATAGGAATGGAAGTGATTTCTGTGTATTGATTTTGTATTCTGTGACATTGGTAAATTCACTGACTATCTCTAGCAATTTTATGGTCATAGTGTTAGGGTTTCCTATGCTTAGTATCATGTCATCTGCAAAAAGTGACAATTTTACTTCTTTTTTTCCAATCTGGATTGCTTTATCTTTTTTTACCTTTGATTGCCATAGCTAAGACTTCCAAAGCTATAGTGAATAATGGTGGTGAGAGTGGACACCTTTGTCTTTTTTCCTGAACTTAGAGGGAATGCTTTCAGTTTTTCACCATTGAGAATAATGTTGCTATGGGTTTATCATATATGGACTTTCTTATTTTGAAGTAGGTTCCCTCTAGGCCCATTTTTTGAAGAGTTTTATCATAAATGGGTGTTGAATTTGCCAAAGGCTTTATCTGCATCTATTGAGATTATCAATTTTTTTTTCTTTATCTTTCAGTTTGTTAATATGGTGTATCATATTGATTGATTTGTGTATATTGAAGAATCCTTGCATCCCTGGGATAAACCTTCCTTGATCATAATGTGTGATCCTTTTAACATGTTGTTGAAATGTGCTAGAATTTTGTTGAGGATTTTTGTGTCAGTGTTCATCAGTGATATTGGCATGTAATTTTCTTATTTTGTGTTGTCTATCTTTAGTTTTGGAATCAGGGTGATGTGGCCTCATAGAATAGTCTGGAAGGGTTTTGTCCTCTGCGATTTTAATGGAAGAGCTTTAGAAGGATAGATATTAGCTCTTCTCTAAATGTTTGATAGAATTTACCTGTGAAGCCACCTGGTACTGTTCTTTTGTTTTTTGGGGGGGAGAAGTTTGATGACACTTTCGGGTTTCAATGCTTGTAATTGGTTTGTTCATGATTTCTATTTCTTCATGGTTCAATCTTGGAAAATTGAACTTCTCTAAAAATCTGTCCATTTCTTCCAGGTTGTCCACCTTATTGGCATATACACATTGGTTACTCATTATAGCTTCTTATGATCCTCTGTATTTCCTTGTTGTCTGCTATAACCTCTCCCTTTTCATTTCCAATTTTGTTGATTCAATTCTTGTCCCTTTTTTTTCTTGATGAGTCTGGCTAATGGTTTGTGAATATTGTTTATCTTCTCAAAGAATCAGCATGTAGTTTTATTAATCTTTACTATCATTTCATTTGTTTCTTTTACAGTTGTTTCTGCTCTGATCTGTATGATTTCTTTCCTTCTACAACTTTGAGGTTTTTATGTTCTTCCTTTTCCAGTTCTTTTAGATGTAAAGTCAAGTTTTTCACTCGATGTTTCCCTTGTTTCTTGAGGTAGGATGAGGAAATAATTATTCTAAAGTAATCTGTGTTGCCTCATAACATAAATAGGGATTTCCTAGTATTTCTGCCTTAAAAGTTGTGTAAGTAGGAAAATGCACAAAGGTAACAATTGTTTATACATAAGAGCAGAAAGATTCAGCAAGTGAATTCCAGAAATTACATAAAGGGTTAAAGGGAAGGAAATGTAAATTCCAGGAAAAATAGAAAGAGTAAGTTTAATACACAAAATCTGATCAAAGAATAGGAATTATTTGTTCTGAGACCTTGAATTTTCTTCAAGGACACTTCTTCAGATGCTGAATACTTTCCTTTTTTATAGTCGTCAATCGAACAACCCCCTGCAGAGCACTCTTCATGTCTTCATTCAGGAGAAAATAGACTAAGTGGTCGAGCATAGCTGTGACCACAGTGGGCATCATGGAGGCTGTTGTTCTTAAATGGGAGTTCTGGGTAGCAGAAGTGCTGAGTTACACTCCTAGGCTTGAGTAACAATATAAGGAGACAACTGAGAGGTTAGATGAACAGGTGGAAATTGCTTTATACCTCCCCTGAGATGAAGCCATGAAGTGATGGGACCAGATGTCATGATCTTAATTTTCTGAATGTTGAGTTTTAAGCCAACTTTTTCACTCTCCTCTTTCACTTTCATCAAGAGGCTCATTAGTTCTTGTTTGCTTTCTGCCATAAGGGTGGTGTCATTTGTATATCTGAGATTATTGATATTTCTCCTGGCAATCTTGATTCCAGCTTGTGCTTCATCCAGTCTAACATTTCTCCTGATGTACTCTGCATATAAGCTAAATAAGCAGGGTGACAATATATAGCCTTGACTCACTCCTTTTCTTATTTGGAATCAGTCTGTTATTCCATGTGCAGTTCTAACTGTTGCTTCTTGCCTCAAAACAGATTTCTCAGGAGGCAGGTAACATGGTCTGGTATTCCCATCTCTTTAAGAATTTTCCACATTTTGTTGTGATCCACACAGTCAAAGGATTTGGCATAGTCAATAAAGCAGAAGTAGATGTTTTTCTGGAACTCTCTTGTTTTTCTGATGATTTGACTGATGTTGGCAATTTGATCTCTTATTTCTCTGACTTTTATGAATCCAGCTTGAACATCTGGAAGTTCATGGTGCATGTACTGTTGAAGCCCAGTTTGGAGAATGTTGAGCATTCAGAAAATTGAGATCATGGCATCTGGTCTGATCATATCATGGCAAATAGTTGGGGAAACAGTAGAAACAGTGACAGATTTTTTTTTTTTTTTGGGGGGGGGGGGCTCCAAAATCACTGCAGATGGTGACTGCAGCCTTAAAATTAAAAGATGCTTGCTCCTTGGAAGAAAAGTTATGACCAACCTAAAGAGCTTATTTAAAAAGCAGGGGTATTACTTTGCTAACAAAAGTCTGTATAGTCAAAGCTGTGGTTTTTCCAGCATTCATATATAGATGTGAGAGTTGGACTATAAAGAAAACTGAGCTCCAAAGAATTGAGGCTCTTGAATTCTGGTGTTGGAGAAGACTCTTAAGAGTCCCTTGCACAGCAAGGAGATCCAATCAATCCAGTCTAAAGGAAATCAGTCCTGAATATTCATTGGAAGGACTGATGCTGTAGCTGAAACTCCAATACTTTGCCACCTGGTGTGAAGAACTGACTCATTTGAAAAGTCCCTAATGCTCGGAAAGATTGAAAGTGGGAGGAGAAGGGCACGATAGAAGATGAGATGGTTGGATGGAATCACCAACTCAGAGGTATGAGTTTGAGTAAACCCTGGGAGTTGATGATGGACAGGAAGGCCTGGGGTGCTGCAGTCCACAGTGTTGCAAAAAGTCAGACACGGGTGAGTGATTGAACTGACTGAGATGATGTAATCCCATATGGAAAATATTATCTTGTAAGAGTAAAAGATACCAACCTGAGAGCCACCACCAAGTAGCATTGCTATAAAAAATATAATTGTGTCATTAAGAAAGGTGTCACAACAAACAAATCTGAGAACCTCTTTGATTTCAAAGAAAATGTGGGGGATTTCTAAGTTGTGCAGGATGACAGCTGAAATACCAGTAAGCTGGTATTGCAGTAAGCTGCAATGCCAGTAATTTTAACAAGAAATTCAAGACACTAACTATCCAGGACACCAGAAACAGCAGTCCACAGTGTCTGGGGTTTATGATGATTGTGTTATTCAGGGAGTGTCAGTTGGCCACTAAATGTTCGTCACAGCCACCAGAAAATCATCCAACACTGCAAAGTATACATAAAAATACATCTGACTGATGTAGTCTTCATAGGTTATAGCTTGCCTCTGGATCTGTATATTCATTAGCATTTTTAAGATTGCTGTTGTGGTGAAACACACATATACAAAAACTGATTTGAGAGCAAAAAGTAGCATGTGGACGTAAGAATTTGAAATGACAGCCAGGGTGATGAAGAGTTTTCCAGACACAGTGATCAGATACATGGGGAAGAAAAATCTAAATAGTTCTGATTTCTTTGATAATCTGTGAGGAAAAAATTCTAAATTGTGTTTATATTTGCTTGGTATCATATGGTGGTGATGATGACTAGGAATGAAAAAATATATAGCTAATTTTTACACAAATGTGCATTACTAAGAGTTGACACATTACAAATTGCATAATACATTCAAGAAATCAGTTTACATTTTGTTCACACATTATTCAATTTAAGAGGCCTTTCATGACATCTCTTATTAAAAATCTCTTAGATAGAAACAAAGGATATAAATATCAGTGGAGATAAAAAGGCATAATATGTCCAGGGAGTTCTGGATAGATTATAATGATAGAAACTCAGATTTTCTCCCAAGAAATTATAATTTGAATGGTTTTAATGAGAAGTATTTTCATTCATTTAATGAATACATGTTGAGTATTCAACATCTCCTAGGCAAAAATGTAGAATGTTGAAACAAAAACTAAAGTACATGGTACTAAAATAATATAAGCAAATAAATATCATATATCACAACACATGGTAAGCAATGCTATGGATAAAGAAAAATATGTATAAAAAGACAGGTAATGGGGATTTTATATTTTACTAGACATTCATAAGTCTGTCAATGATGAAGACAAAGCTGGAGACATGAAGATATTGGAAGGAAGCATGTGCCCTGCAAGACAAAAAGCAGAGAAGACTCTTAGGAAATCCCTTATTTCAGCTCTTCAGGACTGAAAATTGAACCAGTGTGGTAAGGGAATCAGCAGGAGGACATGATGAGAAATAGTGTCTGTGAATGTTGAGGAATGAGGTGGCCTCCCTGCTATAGCTGAAATTTCAAGACATGGGGAATACATCACTCATACATTGTTCTTTGCACTTTTTTTTAACAAGAGTAAAACAAACAGAAGTTTATTAACATGTATGCCTCTTATATACATGGCAGATACCAAGGAAAACTCAATAAACTCCAACAAAGCCCAAGGTATCACCTTAAATGCCTTCTTTAATTAAAGATAAGGGAAAAATCCTGGGAGAAGAGGAAAGAAGACAGTTATGGGAGGTTAGCAGGAAAGGCACGGTAAGTGGTTAGATTTGTTACTCAGATACAAATAGTTGCCTTTGCCTTAACAAGTTTCTCGTGATTTAGAGTCCACTTTCTCTTCTAGGGACCTAGATGGAGGCATATCACAAACAGAGATTTTCTTTATAAATGTAAATTTCCCTTATAGAAGGGTAACTTCTACTCTGTTTTCAGAGTTTCTTCTGTGAATCCTCTTTCTCAAAAATAACCAGCTCAAAACAATCATTCATGCCAAAACGGCATATTTGGGGGTGGCACTTTCTGCTACCCACTTCAGTAGTAAGAGTCAAGGGAAGCTGTGAACTATGGAGAAATTATGGTTATAACACATTAGAGAAATGACACAAGAGAGGTAGTATCATGCGTCAATATCATCTCGATGCTGTATTATGTACAAGCAGGTTGGTATTTATGACCTTGTTAGTGGTGCAGTGCCCATCTCCAGACTGAGTCATTCATGCTAACTACAAAGTGACTGAAATATCTTCGAGGTGTGTAAAGCATGACCTGCCTTGCTCTGAAGTGGCACTTTCATTACAGTGAGATGCTAGATAAATAAGGATTTAAAGCATAAGACCTTCAAAGACCTTGAAATCTGATTAGGTAAATATGAGAAACACACACACAGAGGAACATGAACACACCTAACAGCATAAGATAATGATTGTTAAATTGTCATATGAATGGACAGAGCAAACTATGGCTATGTAAAGCAGGAGAGATCACATCCAACTGTGATGATCAGAAATGGTCTCATAGAAAGGAAGAAATATAGATTGGACTGGGAAGGGTGGAAGAAGTTAAATGAGAAGAAAACAATTAAGAGGACATTTTAGAAAATGGAAAAATGTAAGCAAAACATCGAGCCAGCTTTCATAAAGTTTTAGAGAAGAGAGAAATTAATTGAACAGAGGATTCTAAATGAATAGAAGGAGCTAAGGGTAGAAGGGTAGGATGGACTATTATTGTGGATAGGCCATTGATTCTGGGAAAGGATGTGAGATATTCAGTTGGGTTTCCCTGATAGCTTAGCTGGCAAAGAATCCGCCTGCAATTCAGGAGACTCTGGTTTGATTCCTGGGTTGGGAAGATCCATTGGAGAATGGTTAGGCTACCCACTCCAGTATTCTTGGGCTTCCCTTGTGGCTCAGTTGATAAAGAATCCACTTGCAATGTGGGAGATCTGGGCTCAATTCCTGGGTTTGGAAGATCCTCTGGAGAAGGGAAAAGCTCACCACTCCAGTATTCTGGCCTAGAGAATTCCATGGGCTGTATAGTCCCTGTGTGGCAAAGAGTCGACAGGACTGAGTGACTTTCACTTTCACTTTCTTTTTTTTTTTTTTGGTAATTTCTTTAAAAATTTTATATAGTATAATTTATTTTTTAAATAATTTATTTTTTACTGAAGGATAATTGCTTGACAGAATTTTGTTGTTTTCCGTCAAACCTCTACATAAATCAGCCGTAGGTATACATACATCCCTTCCCTTTTAAAACTCCCTCCCATATTCCTCCCCATCCCACCACTCTAGGTTGATACAGAGCCTCTGTTTGTTTCCTGAGGCATACAGCAAATTCCCGTTGGCTCTCTATTTTACATATGGTGATTTAAGTTTCCATGTTACTCTTTCCATATATCTCACCCTCTCTTCCCCTCTCCCCATGTCCATAAGTCTATTTTCTATGTCTGTTTCTCTATTGTTGCCCTGTAAATAAATTCTTCAGTATCATTTTTCTAGATTCTGTATATATGTGTCAGAATATGGTATTTATCTTTCTGTTTCCAACTCACTTCACTCTGTATAATAGGTTCCATGTTCATCCACTTCATTAGAACTGATTCAAATGTGTTCCTTTTAATGGCGTGCTGCAATTCATGGGGTCGCAAAGAGTTGGACACGACTGAGCAACTGAACTGAACTAAACTAAATATTCTGTTATGTACATACACCACAATTTCTTGATCCTTTCATCTGTCGATGGACATCTAGGTTGCTTCCATGCTCTAGCTATTGCAAATAGTGCTGCAGTGAACAATGGGATACATGTGTCTAATTTAATTTTAGTTTCCTCAAGGTATGTGCCTAGGAGTGGAATTGCTGGTGGTTTTATTCCTGGTATTGTTTTAAGGAATCTCCATACTGCCTTCTATGGTAGCTGTATCAATTTACATTCCCACCAATAGTGCAAGAGTGTTCCCTTTTCTCCACACCCTCTCCAGCATCTATTGTTTGCAGACATTTTGATGAGGGCCATTCTGACAGGTGTGAGGTGATATCTCATTGTAGCTTTGATCTGCATTTCTCTAATAATGAGCAATATTGATCATTTTTTCATGTGTTTGTTAGCCATCTATATGTCTTCTTTGGAGAAATGTCTATTTATGTCCTTTTCCTACTTTTTGATTGGGCTGTTTGTTTTTCTGGTATTGAGTTGTATGAGCTGCCTGTGTGTTTTGAAAATTAATCCTTTGTCAGTTGTTTCATTTGTTATTATTTTCTCCCATTCTGAAGGTTTTTTTTTTTTTTTTTTTTTTTTTTTTACCATGCTTATAGTTTTCTTTGCTGTGCAAAAGTTTTTAAATTTAATCAGGTAACACTTGGGTACTTTTGTTTTTATTTCCATTACTCTAGGAGGTGGATCATAGAGGATCTTTCTTTGATTTATGTCATCGAGTGTTCTGCGTATGTTTTTCTCTAAAGTGTTTTAGTTTCTGGTCTTCCATTTAGGTCTTTAATCCATTTTGAGTTTATCTTTGTGTATAGTGTTAGGAAGTGTTCTAATTTCATTCTTTCACATATAGCTATCCAGTTTTCCAGCCCCATTTATTGAAGAGGCAGTCTTTGATCCATTATATATCCTTGCCTCCTTTGTCAAAAATAAGGTACGAATAGGTGCATGGGTTTTTGTCTGTGCTTTCTATCTTGTTCAGTTGGTCTAGGTTTCTATTTTTGTGCCAGTACCATGCTGTCTTGATGACTGTAGCTTTGTAGTATGACCTGAAGTCAGGAAGCTTGATTCCTCCAGCTCCATTCTTCTCCCTCAAGACTGCTTTGGCTATTTGGCATCTTTTGTGTTTTCGTATGAACTGTGGAATGTTTTGTTCTAGTTCTGTGAAATATGCTATTGGTAATTTGATAGGGATCCAATTAAACCTGTAGGCTGCCTTTGGTAGTATAATCATTTTCACAATATTGATTCTTCCTACCCAGAAACATGGAATACCCCTTCATCTGTCATATTTGATTTGTTTCATTAGTGTCATATTTGATTTGTTTCATTAGTGTCTTATAATTTTCTGTGTACAATTCTTTCATCTCCTTAGCTAAGTTTATTTCTAGATATTTAATTATTGTGTTGCAATGGTGAATGGGATTGATTCCTTAATTGCTCTTTCTGATTTTTCCTTGAAAGTATGTAAAAATGCAAGTGATTTCTGTGTATGGATTTTGCATCCTGCAACTTTGCTAAATTCACTAATTAGCTCTAGCAATTTTCTGATGCTATCTTTAGGATTTTATCTGTACAGTATCATGTCACCTGCCAACAATGAGAGTTTTATATCTTCTATTCCAGTCTGAATTCCTTTTATTTCTTTTTCTTATATGATTGCTGTAGCTAGAACTTCCAGAACTATGTTGAATAATAGTGGCAAAAGTGGACACTCTTGTCTTGTTCCTGTACTTAGGGTGAATGCTTTCAGCTTTTCACCATTAAGAACAATATTTGCTGTAGACTTATCATATATGGCTTATGTTGAGGTAGGTTCCTTCTATGCCCATTTTTTTGAAGAGATTTAATCATAAATAGGTGCTGAATTTTGTCAAAGGTTTTTTCTGCATCTATTGAGATGATCATATGTTTTTTTATCTTTCAATTTGTTAATATGGTGTATCACATTGATTATTTTCTGCATATTGAAGAATCCTTGCATCCCTGGAATAAACCCAGCTTGATCATGGTGTATGAGTTTTTGATGTACTGCTGAATTCTGTTTGCTAAAATTTTGTTGAGGATTTTTGCATCTATGTTTATCAGTGATTTTTTTAAAATCTTTTCAGCAGTCTGTGTCTTTTGGTTGGAGCATTTAATCCATTTATATGTAAAATAATTATTGATACATATATATGTTCTTATTGACATTTTTTAATTGTTTGGGGTTGATTTAATAGATCTTTTTTCTTCTGTTGTTTTTCTTGACTATTGAAATGTTGTTGCTGAATCACTCAAAGATGCCAGGGTTCTTGGCCTCTGATATAGAAGAATTCAATCCGGGGCCAGAAACGAGGCTGGATCACTCAGAGCTTTTGTGTAATAAAGTTTTATTAAAGTATAAAGGAGGTAGAGAAAGCTTCTGACATAGACATCAGAAGTGGGTAGAAAGAGTACCCCCTTGGTAGTCTTAGCACTGGAATTATATACTCTCAAGTTAGTTATTACAGTGAATCAAAAGAACGTCTGGAGGTTGTAAAGACCTATCCAGACCTACTCCCATAATTTACATTTTGAGATAACAGAGCTAGCCAGAAAGTTTTTTTTTTTTTTTTCCAGAGACTGTCTTCAAGCAAAATGCATTACTGTTATATAATCCTGAGGAATATAGAGGGGGGAAAATGTTTGTCCTTTCTTCCTCCTTGAGAATTCCAAACCCCTCTCTCCATGGGGATCCTTAGACTTCTTATCAACCTTCCTAGGAACTGACTCTCTCACTATGGAAGTCCATTTAACATTTGTTGCAAAGCTGGTTTGGTGGTGCTGAATTCTCTTAATTTTTGCTTATCCGAAAAGCTTTTTATTTATCCATCAAGTTTGAATGAGATCCTTGCTGGGTACAGTAATCTTGGTTGTAGATTTTTCCCTTTCAGTACTTTAAATATATCCTGCCATTCCCTTGTGGCCTGCAGAGTTTCTGCTGAAAAATCGACTATTAAGCATAAGGCATTTCCATTGTATATTACTTGTTGTTTCTGCCTTGCTGTGTTTAATATTCTTTATTTGTGTTTTTTTTTTCCCCTTCATTTGATTAGTATGTGTCTTGGCATGTTTCTTCTTGGGTTTATCTTGTATTGGTCTTTATGTGCCTCTTGGAGTTATTGGCTATTTTCTTTTCCATGTTGAGGAAATATTCAAATATAATCTCTTCAAAAATTTTCTCATAGTCTTTTTTTCCCTCTATTCTTCTCCTGGGACCTCTATAACTTGAATGTTGGTGTTTGATATGACCCCAGAGGTTTCTGAGCCTGTCCTCAATTCTTTTCATTCTTTTTACTTTATTCAGAAATCATTTCCACAATTTTATCTTCCAGTTCACTGGTTTCTTCTTCTGCTTCAGATATTCTGTAATTGATTCCTTCTAGAGTATTTCTAATTTCAGTAATTGTGTTGTTTGTCTCTGTATTCTTATCCTTTAATTCTCCCAGGTCTTTGTTAATTGATTCTTGCATTTGCTCCATTTTGTTTTCAAGGTTTTTGATCAACTTTACTATCATTACTCTGAATTCTTTTTCAGGTAATTTTCCTATCCCCTCTTTATTTATTTGGACTTCTGTGTTTTTTGTGTAGCATTTCTCTGCCTTTTCATTTTTTTAAGTTATTATGTTTGAGGTCTCCTTTACCCAGGCTTCAAGGAAAGTTGAATTTTTTCTTTGAAGAAAGTTGAATTCTTTCTTCCTTTCGGTTTCTTCCCTCTTAAGGTTGGTCCAGTGGATTGTGTGAATTTCATATAGGGTGAGATTTGTGCCAAGTTTTTGTTTGTTTGTTTGTTTTGGTTGTTGTTTGTTTGTTTTTCCTATGATGGGCAAGGCTGAGTGAGGTGGTACTCTTGTCTGCTGATAATTGGGTTTGTATTTTTGTTTTGTTTGTTGTTTAGATGAGACATCCTGCACGGGGTGCTACAGGTGGCTGAAGATGCCAGGTCTTGTATTCAAGTTGTTTCCTTTCTGTGAGTTCTCACTATTTGATGTTCCCTGGTGTTATTTCTCCAGTAGTTTAGGGTATTGGAGTCAGTGTTCCCACTCCAAAGGCTCAGCGTTTGATCTCTGCTCAGGAACGAGTATTCCACAAGTAGTTCGTTATGGCATTAATGGAGAGTAAAACAAATATCCAAAAACAAGAAGCCAAAGTTGAACTTCAGACCAATGGTAATTACAAAATCAGGCAAATAACAATTAAAATGATGGAATATACATATACACCCATGAGCAACGTGAAAACAGTCCAACAAAAACAAAGTACAATAGGTTGATACAGCAAACAAATGAAATAAAAAAATTATATTTACCGGTTAAGAACAAAACTAACTTAAGCACAAACTGGAAAACAAAACTAAAGCAAGGTGCCAAGTGAGGAATAAAACAATGAAAACAAAACTAACAAATATATTGAGACGGAAGGAAAGAAAGAAACGAAAAAAGAATAGATATGCAAAATTAAATAGAGGCAGATGAAGAAGATTTATATACACTAAAGATTAACTGCAAGGAGAAAATAACAGTAGGAAGGCAAATGAAAGAATAAATGTACAAAAAACATAATAAGTTTAAAAATTAAAAATAATTTAAAAAGTGAAAAGAGGAAAAAAAAAGGGAAGAAAGAAAAAATGTGGGGGGGGGGGAATGCCACAAAACTGCAAAAACCCAAAGTAGAGACAGAGATTTATAACAACAATAGAAAGTGTGACTGAATATACACATGTACATATACACCCATAAGCAAAACCAAAACAGTCCAACAAAAATTAAGTACAATAGATTGACCCAGTGAACAAAGAAAAGCAAAAATTATATCTACCACAACAAAAGTAATTAAAGCACAAAATGGAAAACAAAACTAAAGCAAGGTGTCAACTGGGGAATAAAGCAATGAAAATAAAACTAACAAATATTTTGAGAAGAGAGAAGAGAAAGTAAAGAAATAAAGAATAGACATGCAAAGTTAAATAGATGTAGATAAAGAAGATTTATATACATTAAAGATTAACTGCAAGAAGAAAAGAAGAGTAGGAAAAGCAAGCAATGGAATGAATGTAGACAAAATAATAGATTTTAAAAAATTAAAATTAAAAAAGAGAAAAACTCCACAGAACTGCAAAAACTCAACACAGAGGCAGAGGTTTATGACAACAATAAAAATATTGACTGAGGGAAAAAAGAAAAAAGTTCAAAGTGTAATTGGATTTCTTAATGCCAATAAAACTGACAACTACAGCAGGGAGGGAGGGGGAAGGGAAAAAAAGAAAAAAGACAAAAACCAAAAAATCTACAGAAAAAATTAAAAAAATAAGAGTAATAAATGTTTTTCTTGAATAATGTACAAACTGCTTTCAAAGTCCTTTTCATCACTGGGAATCACAGTCCACCTTACCTCCCTAGGATGCCCTCTAACACTATGCTGATCTCTGGACCTGCTATGGAGGCAGCTCAGATTCTAATCTGGTCCTACTCTTGTGTGTTCTTGCCTGAAATGTCCATATCTCTTAGAGCTCGTGCATCTTCTTTTGTGGGAGTTCTCAATGTCCTTTCATGTATTCTGTAGGCACAGAGTGTGGTCATTTGGATGATCACAGAGTGTTGATCATGTGGATTTAATCTGCAGCTTATATAGCTTGTCTGAAGGTTTTGGGTCTTCTTCCTTAGCCACACTGCCCCAGGGTTTCAACTGTGTTTTTATTTCCACCTCTGCATGGGGTTTAGCTCCTGAGGCTACTCTGGGGGACTTGGGTTTGACCCTGTGAGGGCCAGTGGTGGAGGCTGTGCAGCTGCTTGGGTCGCAGGGGTTCTGGCAGCACCAGGTACTCAGGGGAGTTCATGGCTAGCGTAGTAGGAAATACACTGCTATAGAAGGGTATGGCGACTAATATTAGCCAATACACTCCAGTATTCTTGCCTGGAGAACCCCTTTTCTGACAGAGAAGCCTGGAAGGCCACAGTCTACAGGGTGGCAAAGAGTTGGACAGGACCGAAGTGACCCTGCACCATAAGCACATGAAGTTTTCTCTCTCTCTCTCTCTCTCTCTCTCTCTTTCTCTCTCTCTCTGCCCCAGTGAGAGTTGTGCATGAAGCTCGTGCAGTTGCTTAACTTGCAGAGACTCTGGTGGCACCAAGCGTGCAAGGATGCAGACTTCCAATGCAACAGAAGTTATGACCCTATCAGAGTTTTTTTTTTTTTTTTTAGCCTCTCAGGATCTGCTCTGATCGAACTGGTAATAAGAAGACCTCTTTGATCAGTCTTTCTCCATAACTCCACCTGTTTGAGTGCTTAGAGGGATCCCTTGCCTGGGGTTCTTCTTGTTGTTCTGAGCATCGGACATAAAGACGGGCCCCCTAACTGGAGTCCTATTCTTTAGATCAGTGCCTTAGGCACTTAAAGGGGAATCCGGGGTGGGGTCCTACTCTGTAGTTCAATGTGTCAGGTATTTAATGGGTCAGCCTCCCTAAGATGCTTTCCTGTGGAGAGAGAAAGGGTATGGTGATGGCTCCACCCCCTATGCTTGAACCAGCAGTATTGCCTTGCTTCCATCGCTGCCTGGCTTTCCTCCACAGGCATTTCCCATCACAATCTCATCCCTCACGTCTCCTCAATCTGTCTCTCCGCAGTCAACAGCAGCACTCACACTGAGATTGCTTCCACAATCACTAAACTCCAGCTCCCAGCGACTGCCCACTCCAGGAGACCCATGGTTCCTGCCCAGCATATGTATGGCTGTGGCAAAGACTATCTGATTGTCATTCCATTTAGGCTGCCACAGATCAGCTGTTTCACTCTCAGTTTTAAATGTTTCTCCTCTGACTCAGAAAATTGTCCCACTGAGGGGATTGGACCCCTGCTTCAGTTCCTGCACCCCCCGAGGGCAGGTCCAGTCCTACCAACACTCCCGTTTTTCCCCCTGGTTCCTTCATCCTACTGGGTTTTGTGTGGTTCTATATATTCTTTTCCACTGGTCAGGTCCTCCTGTTCACTCTCAGCTGGTGTTCTGCATGCACTTCTGTGTCTGATGGTGTATTCCTGATGTGTCCGTGGAGAGATATATACTCCATATCCACCTACTCTCCCGCCATCTTGTTCTCCTGTTCCTTGCACTTTATTAATGTTGTTTTCAGGGAGTCCTACAAGCAGAAATATCCATCTTTTAGTTAACATTCTGGTGTGTATATTTTAAGGACCACACATTTTACACTGCTGCTGCTGCTGCTAAGTCGCTTCAGTCATGTCTGACTCTGTGTGACCCCATAGATGGCAGCCCACCAGGCTCCAGCATCCCTGGGATTCTCCAGGCAAGACCACTGGAGTGGGTTGTCATTCCCTTCTCCAAGGCATGAAAGTGAAAAGTGAAAGTGAAGTTGCTCAGTCATATCCTACTCTTCACGACCGTAGACTGCAGCCTATCAGGCTCCTCCATCCATGGGACTTTCCAGGCAAGAGTACTGGAGTGGGTTGCCATTGCCTTCTCCACATTTTACACTACTATACTTAAAATAGATAGCCAACAAGAATATAGGGACTCTGCTTAATATTCTGTAATAGTCTAAATGTCAAAAGAATTTGAAAAAGAATAGATATTAGTATATGTATAATTGAATCGCCTTGCTGTACAACTGAAACTATCACAACACAGTTAATCAAAGCTGTACTCCAATATAAATTAATTTTTTGAAATAACAAACAAAGAGAAAAGCAAATGAATAAAAATGCATTTTATTCTCAGCCAGTTCCATTCAGTTCAGTCATTCAGTCATGTCCGACTCTCTGTGACCCCATGGATTGCAGCACGCCAGCCTTCCTGTCCATCACCAACACGCAGAGTTTGGTCAAACTCATGTCCATCAAGTTGGTGATGCCATCCAACCATCTCATCCTCTGTCGTCCCCTTCTCCTTCTTTCAATCTTTCCCAGAATCAGGGTTTTTTTTCAAGGTAGTCAGTTCCTTATATCTGGTGGCCAAAATATTGAAGTTTAAAGCTTCAGCATCAGCTCTTCCAATGAATATTCAAGGTTTATATCCTTTAGGATGGACTGATTTGATCTCCTTGCAGTTGAAGGGACTCTAAGGAAACTTTTCTATAGCCACAGTTCAAAAGCATCAATTTTTCAGTGCTTAGCTTTCTTTATGATCCAACTCTCACATTCATACATGTCTACCGGAAAGACCACAGCTTTGACTATACAGACATTTATCATCAAAGTAATGTCTCTGCTTTTTAATATGCTGTCTATGTTGGTCATAGCTTTTCTTCCAAGGAGCAAGATTTTATTAATTTCATGGCTGCAGCCACAATCTGCAGTGATTTTGGAGCCCAAGAAAATAAAGCATTTCAGTGTTTCCATTGTTTCCCCATCTATTTGCCATGAAGTTGAAAGGTTGTTGCTGAATGATAAGACGCGGGATTCTTGGCCTCCGGAGGAGATGAATTCAACCCGGGGCCAGAGACGAGGCTGGATCGCTCAGAGCTTTTGTGTAATAAAGTTTTATTAAAGTATAAAGGAGATAGAGAAAGCTTCTGACATAGGCATCAGAAGGGGGCAAAAGAGTACCCCCCCCCCCTAGTCTTTAGCTGTATGTTATATAGTCACTCACAGTCTGTTAATGAAAAGAAAGGAATGTCATAAAATTTAGAATGGCACCAGATAATTCATCCCTGGCCATAAAACGATTGACTTGAATCTTGTAGAAGGGCAGAATACCAACAAATAGTTTCATTTACATAGATTAGGGAACAATATCCGAGTAAGTAGGTTAGGCCGTTTGGCGGAACCAACTTGACGATAGAATCTGGGGTAAATTAATATAGCTTAAGAAAACATATCCATAAGAAAAAGAAATGTATTGGTTAACTGAAGGTTTGAGAGTAGTTAGCTTCAGGTGAAATCAGGTGTCATGGCAACACAGCATTTTAAGAGAAACCTCCTTTTAAATTTGTATAGAGAAGAAAAAATATTGCTGGTTTGTTTCTTCCTGTCGCTTAAGAGAGATAAAAATGTCTGGTGTTTGCAGCCTCTTTCCTCCGTTTGGAGACCCCTGGCCTTCCTGCCTGTTACCCTCTCATTCCCCCCTTTTCTTTTAGGAGAATTATGTTGCCTAGGGAAAAGGGGCGCCGTTCTCATTCCATAACTGCTTCCGAGGTGACAAGGGGGGTTGTCCCTAAATTGGTGAGGCAACATATTCTCCTAATCCTCATAGTGAGGATGTCTGATCCAGGGACCCCAAATAGTAGTCAGAAGAAGCTGCAGTGATGCAGGAGTTTGAGTAACCATTTGTAACTTAAAAGCTTTCATGCGACTAGAAACAAATCCAGTTACACAGTTACAGATGCAGGGAGCAAACAGAAAAAAACAAAATCAGAATTATTGTTATTAAGATAGTTTTCCACCAAGGGGAACTAGTTAACGTCTCCCAAAGTGAGGCAATTGAGGTTTCAGGAGTATCCATGGCCCCAGTCATCTTGTTCATGTGTTTAGTAAAATGAGTAACATTAGTGCACATATCAGGTATATATGTACAGCATTGAGTATGAATGATGGCACAAGTTCTTCCTTGTGCAGCTTTCAGAATATCTAAAGCCAATCTGTTTTGTAAAACCACCTTTCTAATTTGTGCTTGTTCAACATTAAGAGCTGAAATAGCTTTTTGAGAATCTTGTAATGCCTGTTGAGTAAAATTAGTCAAAGCATCTACTCGTAGCATAACATCTGTAGTTCCCAAAGAGGGGACGAACACTGCAGCCGAATAATCATACCAGTGAAATACAGACTTGCCCATCGAGTTTTAAGGTGGGGTAAATTAGCAGGCTTTTCTGGAAACTCTGAAAATATAAAGCCACGAGTAAAGGCTAGACCCACGGTGCATCTCCCTATGCAGCCAGGGGGAAGCCAAGCCCATAGGTAAGAGCCACATATCCAATAAATCCCATTTGGAGCAAGCCAGCGTGACTGAGATATCCAGTCCCAATTAGTGCCTGGCCAGACAAAGGGAGATCCTGAGCTGGGGTTGGAAAACACGGGAATGATTATGTTACATGTTTCTTGAGGCAAAAATCCCAATTGTTTCCAATCATTGTAATTAAGTTGTTGGCTAACTTTGGGGGATGGCTCTGTTTGTTCCCAGCATATAGGGGCAGTAGATATTAGACATCCTTTTTCAGGAGTTAGCCATATAACCTCATCCCATATTTGATAAATCTCAAGTAAAAAACCATCAGATCTAGACCTATTTGTCTTATGTGCAGCAAAATAGTCATTAAACTGAGACAGTGTATAATCAAAATTAAAAGTCATGCTATGTCCATAGTTAAGGTACAAAGTATTACACCAGTCCATTCTAGGGTTGTTTGATGTCATCAGATGAAGAAGAGGCATCACATGTGATTGTTGTCAAAGGTATTCGCAGACTTGGAGAAAGTCTTTTCCTTGAAGTGGAGATGTCCACCATGGGAAGGCTTCCACTGATGAAGAGGGGAGTGCTCCGCAGACCCAGGAGTTAGACCGATTGTGGAATGCAGCATAGGAGTGAGCCCAGGACAGGAAGTTATTGTCTTGAGGATCAAATGGCAGACTCAGGATTTTTGGAGTCAGCAGAAGTAGGCTCACATAGATTATCAGGCCCATCTGAAACATACAAAGTCAGAGCATAGAAAGTAAAAACATAAAATGACATCACTTAGTTCTGGTCAGGGTGCCACCTCTTGACTCGAGTGTGATGTACCCATGAGTCAATTCCTGGCACTTTGACAGCTGTGGGAGAAGAAAGGATAACCTGGTAAGGGTCTTCCCAGAGGGTCTCAAGGTATGAGCCCCCAGATCCCAATGTTTTTATGAGGACCTCGGTTCCTGGCTCAAATAGAGGCTTGCTGGATTCAGAGGCTGGGTCAGGAGTCGTCACCTGGAGTTCTGTTAATGTCCGTTGAAAAGCTGAGAGCTGAGTTACATAATTAGTTAACTCCAAGGCTTCAGGATCTATAACAATATCTGTGCGTAAGAAAAGCCTTCCACAAATACATTCAAAGGTGGACAACCCCTCCTTTTTGGGGGCAGTTCAAACCCTCATTAAAGCTATGGGTAAGACTTTAATCCAGTTGTCCTGCATTTCTTGAGTTAATTTGTGCAGATGTATTCTGATAATGTCATTAGCTTTTTCAACCTTTCCTGAGGATTGGGGTCTCCAGGAACAGTGTAAGTGATACCCTATTCCTAGAGCTTTAGACACCCCCTGAGTTACAGAAGCTTTAAAGGCGGAGCCACTGTCACTCTGAAGCCTCCGTGGCAGCCCAAATCTGGGAATAATTTCATGGATTAAAATCTTTATAACCTCCTTAGCTTTTTCACTACGACAGGGGAATGCCTCAATCCATCCAGTAAAAGTATCCACTCAAACTTGTAAGCAAGAATATCCATTAACTTTTGGCATATGAGTAAAAACAATTCCCCAGTCCTCTCCAGGATACTTTCCCTTTTGTTGTAATCCAAATTTTGCTAGCTTTTCAGTCTTTGGGTTATTTTTCTGACAAACCTCACACCATTTGATAATGCTCTTTAAAGTTTTCATTACATTTTTACCTTCAAACAAATGAGAAGCCATCTGGTAAGTACTTTCTACACCCAAATGACAACTCTGATGTAAACCCTTAAGAATTTTCCACTGAGCATATTCAGGAATTATTAATCGCCCATCCTTGGACTGTAACCATCATTTATCAGTAATCTTTGCTCCTCTTTTTTCATATCTTTCTAATTCTTCTTCAGTATATTATGGTTTTTCCTGTTCCACAGGACCTGTCCATATCAAAGGCATCTGTAGGGAGGGGGTTTCATAAAGTGCCACTTTTTTGGCTTGACAGTCAGCTAACAGGTTCCTGGCAGCTACTTTACTCCCATCCCTGCTGTGCCCTTTGCAATGCAAAACCACTACTTCTTTAGGACAGTAGATAGCAGTTAAAAGTCTCTCAATCTCTCTGAAATGCTTAATAGGTTCTCCTGTTGCTGTTTTAAACTGTCTTTCTTTCCATATTGCAGCATGAGCATGTAAAGTCAAATAAGCATACTTAGAATCTGTGTAAATATTTACCCGCTGCCCTTTGCTTAACTCTAGAGCTCGGGTCAGAGCCACAAGCTCTGCTAACTGGGCACTGGTTTCCTGGGGGAGAGATTTTGCTTCTAAAACCTGTTCAGCAGTCACCACGACATAACCTGCTTTACGCTTTCCATCCCGAACAAAAGAACTGCCATCTGTAAATATTTCCATGTCAGGATTGTCTAATGGGGTATGCATTAGATCCTCCCAAGCTGCATAGTTTAAAGTTAGGAATTGGGAACAATCGTGATCAGGTGCTTGATTTTCCTTCTCAGGAAGGAAAGTGGCAGGATTTAAATTTCCACAAACTTTAAGCTTAGTTACTGATCCTTCTAACAACAATGACTGATATTTAAGAAGTCTACTGTCATCTAAATATTAACCTTAGAATTTAAGATTACACTCACATCATGAGAAGTCAGTACAGTAAGGTTTCGTCCATTAATTATTTTTAAAGTTTCAGGTGCTAATAAAGCCGTGGCCCCAATTACTCTTAGGCAGTGGGGCCACCCACTTGCAATTACATCTAATTTTTGCTTAGATAATCAATAGGTTGCTGGTGAGGCCCTCGGGGTTGTGTCAAAACTCCCAAGGCCATACCTTTTCTTTCCGTGACAAACAAGTTAAATTCTGACCCTGTGGGCAAACTCAAAGTGGGAGCTTGCAGGAGAGCAGTCTGAAGAACCTTAAAAGCCTTTTGAGTATCTGGAGACCAAACCAGTTTGTCGGTTTGGGCCTGCTGAGTTTCACCTATAAGTTTATAAAAAGGCCGGGCGAGTTCCCCATAGCCTGGAATCCAAATATGGCAGTAGCCTGTGATTCCCAAAAATCCTCTCAATTGTCTTAAAGTCATAGGTAGGGGATGGTTTAGTATAGGTTTAATTCTCTCAGGGCCTATGGCCCTAGTCCCTTCTGATATGATTAGGCCCAGATATCTAACAGATTGTTGACAAAGCTGAGTCTTTTCTCTTGATACCTTGTAACTGCAGCCTGCCAGAAAGTTTAAGAAATCTTCTGAGGCTTGTGAACAAGCTTCCTCTGTCTCAGCACAGAGCAAAAGATCATCTACATATTGTAACACTACCGCTTCAGAGCTATTAAAGTTTTGTAGATCCCCTGACAAACTTTGTCCAAATAAGTGAGGACTGTCAGGAAATCCCTGGGGCAAAACTGTCCAGGTTAACTGAGAAGTTGACTGAGTAGGGTCTTCAAAGGCAAATAGAAATTGACTTTCCTCCGCCAAAGGCACTGAATAGAAGGTATCTTTTAAATCAATTACTGAAAAGTATTTGGCTCGTTCAGGAATTTCAGACAATAGAGTATAAGGATTAGGCACCACGGGGTGTAAAGGAACCACAGCCTCATTTATTATTTGTAAATCTTAAACTAATCTCCATTTACCATTTGATTTATTTATACCCAAAATAGGAATGTTTCATGGACTGTTACAGGGAACTAATAGTCCCTGCTCCTTTAAATTCTCAATGATGGGTTTTAACCCTTCTTTAATCTCAGGTTTCAGTGGATACTGCTTCTTATGTGGAAATAAGTGTGAGTCTTTGAGTTTGACAACTACAGGAATAGCATTTTGTGCTCAACCCACAGATTTTCCATCAGCCCATACTCTAGGATTCACATTTTGTTGAACTAAAGGGAGAGAAAGGAAGGGCTCTATATTCATGAAAACAGAGGCATGGACCTTGCTCAGTATATCCCTCCCCCAAAGGGGTGAGGGTGATTCTGGCACGATAAGAAACTCGGGTGAAAATAGCACAGAATCCCAGTTGCAAGAGTGAGAATAACTGAAATAATCCTTTTGGCTCATCCAGACAGTCCCATTATGGAAGCAGATCGGGAAGAAAGTGGGCCAGGGACTTCAGTAACCATGGAGTAAGTTGCCCCAGTATCTAAAAGGAAACTGATGGATTGGCCAATACCTGGGGTTCCTCAAGTGTAATTAGGACGGGAGCTTGTGTGGGGACCTCGGGCACCTTCTGTCCTGATTGTCTTGAGAGTCAGACCCCTGAGGCCTATGCCTGTGGGGACAGTCTCTCCTCCAGTGTGGTCCCTTGCAGACCAGACATGGAGCCGGGGGCGACTTAGATGCCTGAGGGCAATCTCGCTTGAGATGCCCCTCCTTTCCACAGCAATAGCAAGTCTATCCCTTTTCACCTGGGTCCCTCTGGGCATTTTTCTCAGGCTGTTTAAGGATGGTTTTCATAGCCATTGCGAGGGCTTCTGCCTTTTCCTTCGTCTTTCTCTGCCTTTCTTTCTTTTCCTCATATTCCATACCATAATAGACTGTCTGAGCCACTTGTAACAGATTATCTAAAGACTGATTTGGTTCATACGCCCGTTTTGATAACTTACAGTGAATATCTGGAGGAGACTGAGAAATCTATCCTTTAAGATCACTTCTCCCTCTTCACTTTTGGGATCAATCTCAGTGAATCTGCAAAGGGCTTCTCTCAGTCTGTCTAGGAATTTACCAGGAGCTTCCTTCTCCTCCTGTTCTATGTCTGCCAGTTTGCCATAGTTTAAAGACTTAGAACGCACCTGCCTGAGTCCTTCAAGAATACATCTGACAAAATGACTCTGATCCCATCTTCCTTTAGCAGTGTTATAGTCCCAGTCTGGTTCTGGAGCTGGGACTGCCTGACTCCCAGTGGGGAGGGCAGTTATCTCGTCCTCCCTCTTTCCTACTGATTCATTACCAAGCCATTCATCTCCATAAGCAACCACTTTTCCCAAAACTCGAGCTTTTGAGTCAGGAGTCAACGTTTGTCCCAAGATATACATTACATCCTTCCAAGTAAGGTCATAATGCAGAGTAACACCTTTAAAAACTCTAATATATTTTTCTGGGCCCTCTAAATAGTCTCCCAGATCCTCCTTAATTCTTTGTATCTCTTGATAAGAAAAAGGCTTATTAACTCTCATAGACTGAAAATTTATCCAAATGGGTACTTCATGAAGAGGCAACAGCATGAGTGGCTGTCCCTCAGTCTCTCTGGCTGCTCTGCACATATCCTAGGTATAGATTGGAGAAACCTGCTTTTCTTTGTTTCTTTGCCTCCTGTCCTCCATCTCATCTCTTACTTTGATGGTCTGAGTTTCTACTGAAACCAGAGTAGTTTGAAGTCGTACTGAGACAGGAGTTGTTTGGACCTCTATGTGAGTGGTTCGAGTCTCAATTTGGGTTCTCACTGAGATCGAGGCAGTTTGAATCTCAGTTTGGGTTTCCACGGAAGCTGAGGCAGTTTGAGCCTCAGTTTGTGTTTCCACTGAGGCCAAAGCGGTTTGAACCTCAGCTTGGAGCCCCAGATACGGGGGCAAAGTAGGAGGACGTGGGGGGTGGGGGGTGGGTGAAGGTTTCACACCCAAATCTACACTCTTAGGACATAAGTCTGGCATATTTCACAGAGAGGAAAAGGGCAACACATACGCTACTTCTACCCATTTCCCTTGTTTTTACATAACCGGTCTAATTGTAAAACAGTATTATACTTAAGAGACCCTTCAACTGGCCACCATTTGCCGTCATCCAGTGGGTACCACGACCATGCAATATCACATAGGAAGACAAGGTGTGTCCTCTTTAAGCCCTGGGAATCAAATCTATCCTGTTTTTCAGGATACAGTTCAAAGGAGTGAGGCTGGAATTGTTAGCTCCCATCTGTAAGAGAGAAAAAACAAGCGACCAGTGCCATTTTTTCTACCGGAGGCGTCCCTCCCTGCTCTAGATGGGGGTGTAGACAGACGTTACACCAAAAGCTTTTCCTTCCTGGTCAGACTTAGTCTGCCCCTTACTGACGCAGGTGTCACACTCTTCTCTCCCGGTTCTACCACCGAGACGGGGTGGGGATGCACCAGAGGTAGACCTGATGGCATCCCTGACTGACATCCAGCTCTTCACCTCGCTTGCTTCTGATGCCACCTGGGGTGCAATCAGAGTAACCTTCTGGAATGCTTCCCAAGCTAAGACCTCTGGGGGAAACATTCGTCACCTGAGTGCCTGTGCACAACCCTGAGTATATTCCTGACCGCAATAAGACCAATACAAACGTGAAACTGGGATGTTCCTTCCAAGCATCACCACACCAGTATAAGAGCCTCCTCTAGTCCACTAAGAGCCAGTGTTACCAAAGGGGGGGGGGGAAACATTGCAGTTCTACTCCGAGTAACCTTTAACCTCAGAGATGCTCTTGGAGTTAGAGCTCCATCTAGCTTCCGAACTTTCCATGCCTAGCGAGGCTAGGTGCTTCCTGACTACCAATCCCAGTTTGAGACCTAGACCACAGTAGAGTAGCAACATAGATTACAAGTCCCTGGAAAGTCTATGACCTGATAGATTAGGTTAGTACTTCTAATTCCCAAGGAGTTATGAAATGGTCAAAGAGACTGAAAAGTTTGACCAAGAAAGGAGAGTTCAGTCCACATATTTTGCCCATTTCTGGTCGGTTCCCGAAGGGGACATTGGTTGCCTCTTGGCATTGGCAGGTCGGTAAAAACCCCGACAGGTTTTTGCCATAAGCCTTATGAGGTCACCACGGAACTGCAGAGCAGGGCTCCTCACTTGCTTCGCAAAGGGCGTTTCATTCATTCACACAAGCACACCGTGGAGTTAGTAAAGTACAGCGGAAAACGTGTTCGCTAGGAGAACAAAGAACTAGAGCTCCAAGCATCCTTACCTTGTCCTGAAGAATCCTGGACAAGCCCCCAAGATGAAAGGTTGTTTCTGAACGATAAGACGCCGGGATTCTTGGCCTCCAGAGGAGACGAATTCAATCCGGGGCCAGAGACGAGGCTGGATCGCTCAGAGCTTTTGTGTAATAAAGTTTTATTAAAGTATAAAGGAGATAGAGAAAGCTTCTGACATAGGCATCAGAAGGGGGCAAAAGAGTAGCCCCATTCTAGTCTTTAGCTGTATGTTATATAGTCATTCACAGGCTGTTAATGAAAAGAAAGGAATGTCATAAAATTTAGAATAGCACTAGATAATTCATCCCTGGCCATAAAACGATTGACTTGAATCTTGTAGAAGGGCAGAATACCAACAAATAGTTTCATTTACATAGATTAGGGAACAATATCCGAGTAAGTAGGTTAGGCCGTTTGGTGGAACCAACTTGAAGATAGAGTCTGGGGTACATTAATATAGCTTAAGAAAACATTTCCATAAGAAAAAGAAATGTATTGGTTAACTCAAGGTTTGAGAGTAGTTAGCTTCAGGTGATACCAGGTGTCATGGCAACACATCATTTTAAGAGAAACCTCCTTTTAAATTTGTATAGAGAAGAAAAAATATCGCTGGTTTGTTTCTTCCTGCCGCTTAAGAGAGATAAAAATGTCTGGCACTTGCAGCCTCTTTCCTCCATTTGAAGACCCCTGGCCTTCCTGCCTGTTACCCTCTCAAAGTGATGTGACCAAATGCCATGATCTTCATTTTTGAATGTTGAGCTATAAGCCAGATTTTTCACTCTCCTCATTCACATTCAGCAGGAGACTCTTTAGTTCCTCTTTGCTTTCTTCCATAAGGGTGATGTCATCTGCATATCTGAGGTTATTGATATTTCTCCTGGCAATCTTGATTACAACTTGTGCTTCATCCAGTTTATCATTTTGAATGATGTACTCTTCACATAAGTTAAATCATCAAGGTGCCAATATACAACCTTGATGTACTCCTTTCCCAATTCGGAAACAGTCCTTTGTTCCATGTCCAGTTCTAACTGTTTCTTGTTGACCTGCATTCACATTTCTCAGGAGGCTGGTATTCCCACAGCTTTAAGAATTTTCCATAGTTTCTTGTGATCCACACAGTCAAAGGCTTTAGCAAAGTCAATGAAGCAGAAGTACATGTTTTTTCTGGAATTCTCCTGCTTTTTCTATGATCCAATAGATGTTGGCAATTTGCTTCTAACATAGGAGGACTATAATACATAAAAGAATGACTGAAACCTAAAGTGAGAAATTGATGACAGTACAATAATAGTAAGGGAGTCTAACAGTCCATTCATATCAATGCATAGATCATTCAGATGAAATGTCAACAGATAAACAGTGGCTTAGGCATTGAAAAATAAATATTAGACTGGATGGACATGATAGATTTATACAGAACATTCTGTCCAAATGCAGCAGAATACACATTCTACTCAAGTGGAAATGAAATCTTCCAAAGGATAGACCATAAGCTAGGACTCCAAAATCTTAATAAATTTAATAAGATTGAAATCATATCAAGCACTTTCCTATAAAAGTGGTACTTAAGTAGAAGTTTAATACAAAAAGAACCCTGGGAAAATGACAAATATGTAGAGGCTGAATGATAGTGCTGAACTACTATTGGATGAACAATGATATCAATGGAGTAAGAAAAATGCTGAAGACAAATGAAAATGAAGATACAACATACTCAAATCTCTGGGATACAGCAAAAGCAATTCTAGAAGGGAAGATTTATCAACGCAGGTCTGCCTCAAGAAACACAAATCCAAACAATGTGACCTTCCAACTAAAGGAACTAGAAAGAAAAGATCAAAAAGCCTAGTCAGTAGATGAAAGGGAATAGTAAAATCAGAAGGGAAATAAATAATATAGTTACTAAAAGACAACTGGAAATATCAATGAATTAACAGGCTTTTTTGAAAAGATAAAGTTCTCAAACTTTTACTAGACATTGAAGAAGAGAGAAATATCTGGACAATAAAATCAGAGAAAAAAGAGAAGTAGCAGTGGACATCACAAACATAAAAAGAATATTTTATAGAAGAATATTATGATAAACTCTATGCCAATAATCTACTCATTCTACTAGAGATTTAAGATCTGAGCAATGTGAGCACTAGTATAGACATTGAAACAGAAATAAAAAAGCTGTCAGAAAATAAATGACCAGAAGCAGGCAACTTCATAGGTGAGTGCTATCACACGTTCAAATAAGATTTAATGCCCATCTATCTCAAATGCTTCCAAATAATTCAAGAGAAGAATACACTATTGAATTGTTTCTTGATGTCACAATTACCTTGATACCAAAACCAGACCAGGAGAACATACATCAAATAAGAAAATTATAGTCCAACATCTCAAATAAACATATATGCAAATATCCACAAAAAAATTAGCAAACTGAATATAGTAATACATCAAAAGGACCACACACCCTAATCAAGTAGAATTTATTTGAAGTGTATGAGGATGGTTCAACATCTGCAAATCAATCAGCATAGTGAAGTACATTACAAAATGAAGGATAAAAATAATATGATCAAATCAGTAGATGCAGAAAAAATATTTGACAAGATTCAAAACAAATTTATGAAAAATACTCTCAATAAGGTGGGTATAGAAGGAATGAACTTCAACAAAGCTACAAACCCACAGTTAACATAACACTCAATAGTGAACAACTGAAATCTTTCACTTTAAGATTAGGTACAAGACAAGTATACCCATTCTCACTACTCTTATTCAAGATATTATTGGAATCTGTACTACAGTTATAAGGTAAGAAAGTAAATAAGGCATTCAAAGTAGGAAGTATAATAAATTCTGAGTGCTCCACGAAAAATTATTTGAAATAATAACAAAATTTTAAAGTTATAGGATACAGAAATCAATGCACAAAATCTTGTGCTTCCATAAACTAAAAGTAATTAGCAGAAAAAATTAAGAAAACAATTACAACAAAATAATAATATACCTAGGAATAAATTTAACCAGCAGGTAAAAGACTTGTACATTGAAAGCTATAAGACATTGCTGGAAAAAATTGAAGACCAAATAAATGGGAGCATATTCTGTGCTCATGGACTGGAAGAATTAGTATTATTGAGCATTTTATACTTCCAGGTTCAATGCTATACCTATCAAAAATTGAATGACACTTTTCACTGACAGAACAAAATTATTCTAAAATTTCTATGAAAACACAGGATTCCAAACAACAAAAGTAAATCATAGGAAAAAGAAAAAAGCTGAAGGTATTACTCTCCCTGGTTTCAAATTATGCTTTGAAGTTACAGTAATCAAAACAGCATGGAATTGGCAGAGAACCAGACTTGCTGATCAATGGAACAGATCAAAAGCCCCCAAATAAACCCACACATATGAACAATCTACTTATGACAAAGGAACAAACAACATGTGGTGGATAAAGGATAGTCTCTTTATTAAATTGTATTTGGAAAATTGTACAACGACATGGGAAAGAGTGAAACTATACCACTGTCTTACAACATAAATATTTATTCAGAATGGATTAAAGACTTGAATATAAGACATGAAATCACAATAGTCATAGATAAAAACAGTCAATATGCTCTTTGCAATATCTTTCTAGATACGTCCCTCAGGTAAGGGAAACAAAAGCAAAAATAAACTAATGAATTACATCAAACTAATGTTTCTCCAACAACAACTTGAAAGGGAATGTAATGTATGAGAGAAACTATTTGCAAATCACAGTGTTGATAAAGGGTTAATATATGAAATGTAGAAGAAACTCAAATAGCTTCAAAACAGAAAATGATCTAATTTAAAAGTGAGTATTTAAAAATAAGTGAATAAGCATGTTTCCAAAGAAGACATACAGATGGTCAAAAGGCACATGAAAATATATTCAACATCACCATTTTTAGGTAGATACAAATTGAAGTGCAATGAAATATCACTTCACATCCAACAGAATGGCTATTGTCAAAAATAGTGTTAAAGAGGATGTAGAGAAATGGAACCCTCATATACTATTGGTAAGAATGTAAATTGATTGCAGTCACTATGAAAAATAGTATTCATGTTCCTCAAAAAATTAAAAATAGAACTACCATAAGATTCAGAAATCTACTTATGGGTGTTTAGCTGAAGAAAGAAAAACCACTAATTTGAACAAATATTATACATATCAGTGTTTTTTGCAGGAGTGTTTACAGTAGCCAAAACATAGAAGCAACTTAAGTGTCCATTGGCAGATGAAAGGATAAAGAACTTGTAGTATATATTATATAAATGATCTAATACTACTCACCCATAAAAATGTGAAATCGTGCAATTTTTGACAACACAGACATAGCATTATAATAAATGAAATAAGCTTACAGAGAAAGACAAATGCTACATGATTCTACTTATAAGTGGAACATAAATAAAACTTACAAGAACAATAAATGTACAAATCAGATAGTGTAAAAATCAAATTAAATGCAAGTAAAAACTTAGATAACGAGAGCAGTGTAGCAGTTATCAGAGAAGAGAGGAGAAGAGAGGATGAATGCTTAAGGGCATCGACTATATGATAATTGATGGTAACTGAACTTTTGGTGGTAAGCACAATATAGCACAGTATAGAAGTCAAAATGCAGTGTGGTTCACGTGACACCTGTGCTATAAAATAATGCTGCACCGATAAGTAAACTAATTTAGAATTAGCATTCAAATTCCAGTTAATAAGCCTCTTATAGACAAGCAACCATGGGGATCCATATTTAATTGAGCATTTTGTGTCTTAGATTTAAGGGGAAAAAAAATATATATATATATATATATGAACTTTTCAAAAACAGAGAGTAATGATAGATACGCATGAGTGGTAATCAAGATCTAAAATGCTCAGCCAGTCCCCAAGAGACTGTTGAGAAGATTTTGATTCTGTCAATATTCCAATCTCAATTATATCTTTTTGATACTCAGAATACTAATAAAGCAGAAAAAAATTATTTTTGAGGAGAACAAAATGATACAATTACGACTTTTTACTAATTGAACAGCCCATTAAATAAATGATAACAGAAAGTAAAATCTCAAATTACAACAAAGATTATACATGGTACAACAATGTATGTGTGCTTAGTCACTCAGTCATGTCCAACTCTTTGTGACCCCATAGGTTGTAGCCCACCAGTCTCCTCTGTCCATGGGAATTGTCCAGTCAAGAATACTGGAGAGGGTTGCCGTGCCCTCTTCCAGGGGATCTTCCCAACCCAGGGATCGAGCCCAGATCTCCTGCATTGCAGGTGGATTCCTTACTCTCTGAGACACCAGGGAAGCCTTAGTACAACTATAAATAATTTAGAAGATTAAATGGTGAAAGATTTTTTTAAATGATATTAAATGAAAAACTTTCAACATCAGAGAACTGAGGCTATTTTACACAAATATTCATAGCAGTTTTATTTAGATTATTCAGAAACTAAAAACAATTCAAATTTTCTTCAACACGTGGATGGTTAATTAAACTGAGGCATTCATATCATATTATTTATTAGTAACAATGGGTGCCTTATTAATATATAAACTTGGATGAATCTCCAGAGACTTAGACTGAGTGAAAAGTCAATCCTCAAGAATTATACACTGAATAATTCTATATTTACAGCATTCTCTTTAAAATTACAGGCATTATATACTTCACTTTTATTTTTTTATTTTAAAATTTATCTTTACTGAAGTATAGCTGACTTAAACCACTGTGTTAATTACTGCTGTACAGCAAAGTTACAATTATACACATGTACATCTGTTTTAATATTTTTTTTTCATTATGGTTTGTCACAAGATATTGAATATAGTACCCTGTGCTATACAGTATGACCTTGCTGTTTACTCTGTCTATATAGGTTTGTATCTGCCAGTTCCAAACTCCCAATCCAACCCTTTCCCACCCACTTCCCTTTGTCACCTACCTGTCTATTCTATGTGTCCCTGAATATGAGAAAACTGAGTTTTGAATCTTGGATCTATCATTTATTTGCTATTTGTCATAGGAGATCCAAGAGAACCTTTAATATCCTTGTTCAAATATGGAGAGAGTGGCATTCACTGCCTGGAGAAACTTGATGGATTTAGTCAAAATATGTAAAAAATATAGCACAGTTCCTTCCTGTAGTAAATATATAATTATCACTGGTAATGAGATGTGACTGATTTTTTTCTTCTATGTTTCAAATGTCTGCATTGCTTCCCCACCTCTATATTATGAAACAGTTACAAAGGTTGTTAGTATACCCATTTTTGCAATGTGTGCTGTGCTTAGATGTTCAGTCATGTCTGACTCTGTGACTCCATGGATTTTAGCCCATCAGGCTCCTCTCTCTATGGGATTTTCCAGGCAAAAATACTGGAGTGGGTTGCCATTTGCTTCTCCAATTTTTGCAATATTAAGTACATTTTTTTCCCCATGTGAATATCCAACATGTGAGACAACTGTAAAATATATTCTCAGCAATTGCTGTTGCAAAATAATATCTACTTACATTGATCTGGATCTTTCCAATAAATACAAATCATACTCTTTAACATTGAAAAAATACACTCCATCTTAAACATTTAAAAAATGCATTTACTGTATTGCTCATGCTTCCAAATCTAATACTCTAGTTTACAACTCCTGTTGCCATAAAAGTCCTCAGATATGTTTTAATTTTATTGGACCAAAGTTGTTCTTCATTTTCATTGCACTGGACTGACTTTACCATAAGTTAGTTGTAACAATGATCCTTGTGTTTCTGAGTAGAAAAGACACTTTAAAACACATACCATACAAATTAATTCAAGATTAATTAATCTAACTAGCAAACAGACATGACAATTTCTTGGCTTGGGGCTGTGATGGTTTGGTTCTTGGGTGCCCTTAGGTAAAAATTCTCAGGTTTGTTTCTCTTTGAACCTTTTCTGGAGTATCTACTGAGCTCTCAGACTTACCTGAATGGGATCTCTGGGATCTTACCTGAGTAGACTTCCCTGGTGGCTCAGATGGTAAAGCATCTGCTTATAATGTGGAAGACCCAGGTTCGAGCCCTGGGCTGGGAAGATTCTCTGGAGAAGGAAATGGCAACCCACTCAAGTACTCTTGTCTGGAAAATCCCATGGACGGAGGAGCCTGGTAGGCTATACAGTCCATGGTGTCGCAAAGAGTCATACACGACTGAGCAACTAAAGTTTCACTTTCTTTCACTGAATTTTCAGACTTACCTGAATGGGATATCAGAAGAAATTCTCAGTGTGGGTGTCTGAATTCTTGCCTGGAACGTTGGTGATGGAGACTGAATCTCTGCTCCCAGACGGACCAACAACAGGAATAAAACTTTGGTTCCTGAGTTATGATAAAGAATCCAAATTCAGCAACAAAGCCCTGTTCAGCACCAGGGATGAACACATTGTAAGATGTAGCAGAGGAGACAGTTATAGCTCCCTAGGCTGTTCATTAGGTACTGGCCCCACACCTCTGAGCACATGCTTTCCCTATGCAACACTGGAATGAAAATGAAGGAAATGATTCTGTTGAATTTCTGTTTCCAAGACATCAGATTAAATCCAGTCGTGTGAATCCAGTTTTTACTCCTCCTTCTCCAGGAACTCTCTGGCCTTCCAGAGTTCTCATACATTTATAGCTAATTCCAATCTAAGTTAATATGTTCTCCAAACCATACTGATAACCCATGTTGGCCAAGTTCCATGGAATTCCAAAGTATCTTCTTGTGGTATGAAATACCTTCCAATCTAGAAAATTAATATTAACTTTGTCAACAAAAGAGGGAAGTATGTTTCCTTCTTATAAAATCATGTATACTACAACTTTGACTTTATCATCTTTTTGACAAATCATATGAAATTTTGTACTTTGAACAGAACTTATGAGTTTTCATTCATTCATTTAAGAAATGTTAGTTATATAGATTTCATGTCAAAAAAATAAAATGCAGGGTGACATCATCCTTATGGCAGAAAGCAAAGAGGAACTAAAGAGCCTCTTGATGAAAGTGAAAGAGGTGAGTGAAAAAGCTGGCTTAAAACTCAGCATTTAAAAAAATGAAGATCATGGCATCCACTCCCATCACTTCATGGCAAATAGATGGGGAAACAATGGAAACCGTAACAGACTTTATTTCCTTGGGCTCCAAAATCACTGAAGATGGTGACTGCAGCCATGATAATCCAAGATGCTTACCCCTTGGAAGAAATATTAGGATCAACCTAGACAGCGATATCACCTTGCCAATAAAGGTCCATCTAGTCAAAGCTGTGGTTTTTTCCCAGTAGTCATGTATAGATGTGAGAATTGGACCATGAAGGAGGGTGAACACTGAAGAATTGATGCTTTTGAACTGTGGTGTTGGAGAAGATTCTTGAGAGTCCCATGAACTGCAAGGAGCTCGAACCAGCCAATCCTGAAAGAAATCAGTCCTGAATATTCATTGGAAGAACTGACGCTGAAGCTCCAATACTTTGCCACCTGATTCGAAGAACTGACTCCTTAGAAAAGATGCTGATTCTGGGAAAGATTGAAGGCGGGAGGAGAAGGGGACGACAGAGGATGAGATGGTTAGATGTCATTGCCAAATCAGTGAACATGAGTTTGACAAAGCTCTGGGAGCTGATGATGGACGGGGAAGCCTCATGTGCTGCAGTCCACGGAGTCACAGAGTCAGACACGACTGAGTGACTGACCTGAACTGAACTGAAAAAAAAAAAGGGAGAAAATCTTAGTTATTAGATATATCTAAATATTTTTGTGCACCATGGATGAATTCTTATATGGATTGTCTCATTCAGTTTCAATGTAGGTCCATTCTATGTAGTCAGTACTGTGAACTTCATTCTATATTTTCAGAAATGGGTAATGTGATTTTCTTAAAGTTATGACTAGGGAATGACTGCTTATTGAAATTCCAAGTTATGTTTAGCTCTTATGCTCTAGGTCAGTGGTTCTAAATCAGGGGTGATATTGCCTACAAGGGCACTTAATTTTGTCTGGAGAAATATTTAGCTGTCACAACTGGGAAAGTACTACTGCAACCTAATGACTTGGAATCACGTATGTGGCTACACAGCACTCAATGCAGGTAATATCCCTACCACAAAGAAAATTTCCAGCACAAATGGCAACAGTAGGAAGCCTGGGAAATACTACTGTGGACCACAATTTGTCCAACATTAACATGTATATGAATTACTTGAGAATTTTTTCAGATGGAGGTTCTGATTTGGCAAGGCTAGGGCAGTATCCAGAGAAGGCAATGGCACCCCACTCCAGTACTCTTGCCTGAAAAATCCCATGGACGGAGGAGCCTGGTAGGCTGCAGTCTATCTGGTCGCTACGAGTTGGACACGACTGAGCGACTTCACTTTCACACATTGGAGAAGGAAATGGCAACCCACTCCAGTGTTCTTGCCTTGAGAATCCCAGGGACAGGGGAGACTGGTGGGCTGCCATCTATGGGGTTGCACAGAGTTGGATACAACTGAAGCGACTTAGCAGCAGCAGCAACAGCAGGGCAGTATCAGAGATTCTGTATTTGAGAGTGAAAGTGACAGTTGCTCACTCAGGTCCAACTCTTTGCAACCCCATGGACTGTAGTCCATGGAATTCTCCAGGACATAATACTGGAGTGAGTAGCTGTTTCCTCCTCCAGGGGATCTTCCCAACACAGGGATTGAACCCAGGTCTCCTGCATTGCAGTCAAATTCTTTACCAGCTGAGCTACCAGGGAAGACTTGGTAATAGCTCCTAGTAATATGTTGATATTGCAGGTCCTGGTCTGTGGATCACTCTGAGCATCGACATTGTGATCCAGAGTGAGGTAGATGTAAGTGTCCCACACACCTTAGGTCTGACACTAGGAGGTCAAACGTTGGGCTCAGTAATTAAGCTTCTACACACACAAGATTATATATTTCTCTTGAGAATTTTTCTCATGAGCGAAAATGAAAATTTTAGACCTTTGGTTCTTCATTTATAATCTCAGTGAATTCCATCTGTGTTATCAAATAATGTGAGAAGTATGAAATAATTTAGTGCTCAGATATAAGTGTTAAAATTACAGGCATTCTTTAATTCAGATTTTCACAAAATCAGTGCTATTAGCATCCTGGGTCAGATTATCAATTTGTGTTGGGGCTGTTTTCTGTATTTAAGAAGATTAAGAGCAGCCTTGACATCCACCCACACCTCTCCATTGTCAGAACCTAATGTTTCTAGACATGACTAAAAGATTACTGAGGAACAAAATTGTTCAGGATTCAAGACATGACTTTAATTTTACAGTCTCAAAATATTTTTATAATGGTATATTTGCAGTTTTTATAAAGAATATTAAAGATAGCAAAGTTATAAATGGCACAGGTGTGTCATCAAATATTATGTATATGTTGTTATAATGAATCAGCATTATGCTACTTAATTAGAGGTAATATTAAGGTAATATTTAGCAAGACGAATGGGAGAGACTGGTTTGTGAAAATAACTGTCTTAAAGCATGAAGAACACATAAAACATTTCACAGAATTTTTGTAAGTCACTTGAATTAAACTTGTGACATGACTTCACCTGCAGCCGAACAATAGAGAAGGACCAGTCAGAGCTGCCTCTTGTTCATCTACTGCCAGAGGCTAGAAAAGGCTCCTAATAGAACCATATCTCTCATGTCCACAGCCACCAGCTTCCCTGGATATGTGGCACCAATGGAATCCCTGTGATCCAAGCAGCCATACCACCTCCACACCCTGTCTTCACTAGGGCATACGTAAGCCAATAAGGACAGCGCCAGAAGTAGGCTCCTGTGTGTGGCACACGTGCAGAGGTGGAATAAACCCACAATTGAGCTCTAGGGGTGGAGTAACTAATGAAGAATATTGAAAAAAATTCTACCACCTACACAAGCTGCAGATTAAATCCACATGATCAACTAGGTAGACTGCATCTATGGAATATATGAAAAGATAATGAATTATCTCATGAAAGAAAATGTTCTAGATCTAGCAGGTGTGGACTTTGGGGGCAAGCACGTGTGGAGTATGTCCAGTTTAGAGTTTGAGCTGTCTTCACAGAGCCTACAGAATGTCCAAAGACTAGACCACCCTAACCAGGAGGGTCCCTAGGGAAGTTGAGGTTGGCTGTGACTGATGGCAGGGGCAAGGACAATGACAAATGAAACACTAAGAAAATATTTATTATTATGATGATGATGTTTTGATTCATTTTGTTGTTTGTTCTTTTTTTAAATTTTTGTCTGTTTTGTTTTACTTGCCATTTTCCTCAAATTGCACTCTACTTGGATTTTTTTTTTCTATTTTGGGAGTTAGCTTTATTTTTAATTGGTTGATTTAATTTTTGGTTACTTACATTTGTTAGGTTACACTCTTGTACTTTGTTTTCTTTGGTTCTGTTTTGGTATCTTTTTATGTTAGTGTGTGTGAATGTTCCTTTGTTTTTGTATCTGTTTGAGTTTGCTTTTACTATTTGTCTTGGTTTTGCTTTTTGTTTAATATTCTGCTTGCGATTTATTTTGTTGTTTGTGTGTGTGTGTGCATTTTTTAAAAAATATTGCTTTTTATTACCTTGACAAATTGTTTGTGGGATCCTAGTACTGAGAGAGTCAATTACTAGGCAGACTGATAAGTCTAGGGTCCACAAAGAGGAGAAGGGGGTCTGGGGCTCTCGAAGTGGAGATAGGGGTCTGGAATTGTCAAGTAGGAGGAAAAGACAAACTTTTTGTCTACAATCCTTAGTCTTAGTTGTTACACAACTCAGTTCAAACTCTCTACTAGGGATTATACAACAACAGTGTATCCTGCTTGAGGACAGTTTCTCCTTCCTGAAAACCTTCTGACTAATCCTGATATCTTAGAATGTATACTATGAATGCGTATGGTAGGATCTTTCTATTGCTAAATGCTAATCTTGTTATCCTAAAATGTAAATTGTGGGAGTGTGTCTGGTAAAATTTCCACAAACTTGAGGCATTCTTTGATTCATTGTAATGGCAAATTAAAAGATATATAACTCCATTGCTAACACTAGCAAGGGGGTATTCTTTCTGCCTCCTTCTGATGTCTATATCAGAAGTGTTCCCTATCTCTTTTATACTTTAATAAACTTTTATTACACAAAAGCTCTGGGTGATCAAGCCTTGTCTCTGGCCCTGGATTAAATTCTTCTCCTTCAGAGGTCAAGAATCCCGGCATCTTTTGTGGTTCAGCAACAAACTTCCAGTACCCTGGTCAGAAGTTGAGCCTAAAGCATCTGGGGTAGAAATATTGAGTCCAGGATACTATATCACCAGACAATTTTTGGCCCCAGAAAATATTGATCAGAAAATATTGATTATGGGCAGAATATTTGGGGGCTCATCTGGGATCCCTTGTCTGGGGAAAAACACTCTTTGGAACAAAGGGGAAAAAGGACCGGTAATAGCACCAGTGCTCAGGCAGGTCTGGAAAAGTCCAGTGTAAATCTGAGGCCCTGCTAGAAGGCAGGAAGGTGTCTGGCGTGAGGGAAAGCTTTCCATGAGGGAACGGATTGGCCATTCCAGCCAGCGTAAGGCTGATGCCAGCGAGCATGCTGGAAGGCAGCTGGCTCTGTGGGAAGGAGACCTCCTCTCCTAAGCCAGAATCGGGGGAACAGTGGACGCCATTTGGTAAGGTGACCCTTGTTCCAGAGGATAGGGAGACTCAGGGGGTCCCGCCTCCCAGTTCTGTGTTGTCGGCCGATGTGTGTCTGTCTATGTGTTTTTCTACGCCCTTTCGCGTCTGTATAACTGCCGGCATTGTCTCCTGTCTCGTTGTTCTCTGGTGTGTCATTGTCTACTTCCTCCTATAAAGCCTTGGAGCCTCATTTCTGTTTCTGAGAGTTTCAGTGAGCAGGCAGACAGTTGTCAGGGCAACTGATGAGTCCCGGCCAGGGCTACTCTCTGGCGGATTCTGAAGGCCTCCCAACAAGTCAGCCCCAGTAACGGGAGCCTGAGAGGGTGAAATTCTTTTCTTTTTTCTCGTATTCCAAACCAAGAATCTGGTCAAATAAAAACCCATCTGTGTGGGCACAGGACAGGCACTTAAGAGCCGATAGGGTGCCTGCCACTGGAAGACTCCTGTGAAAGGATAAGGGGGTCATGGAACGGGCTAGAAACCCTTAGGGTGCCTGCCCCCAACAAGAAAACTTCCGTGCAATGACTAAGGCACTCAAATAGTTCCACGAAGCATACCACAAGCCCAACCTCCTGGCCGCCACCACTCCTGATAGGATTTTTTGGTGCTAATTCTTAGTGACCTTCTTCTGTCTCTCTCTATGGGGCAAGGAGAATCTACCCCACTCTCTCTCATGACTGATCATTTCTCGCATGTCAGGGCTAGAGCATATGATCTGTCGCTACTGGTTACAAAGAGTAAATTAATAACCTTTTGCTCTGCAGTGTGGCCTGCCTTCCAAGTTGGATGGCCTCCAGAGGGAACTTTTCAACCTTCTATTATTCGGGCAGTGAAAGAGAAAATTATGGCTCCTGATCCCTGGGACCACCCAGGCCAAGTCCCATATTTTATGGTCTGGCAAGATCTAGTAAAAGATCCACCCAAATGGCTAAAACCTTTTGTTCACAAACTCCCTGATTCTCCTAATGTACAGGCCCTGGTTATGGAAACCCCCACTCCCCCAGAGGAAGCCGAGAAGAATAAGGGCTCAAAACCAGTTTTGCAGGAATCCTCTTACTGGAACCTGATTGACTTGGAGACAGAAATTAGGCCCCCACCATATGCCCCTCCTCTGTTGCAGGTTCCCCCAGGGGGAAGAGCCCCCCCACCAATGAATCAGAAGGGATAAGGGAACCCTGACCCCAGAGACGAAATAGAGAAAATAGGGGTGAGCAGGATCATGGGGATCCAGAATTACCTTCATCTACTGTACAGGCACTCCCCGTCCAGGTGAGACCAGCTAACCTGGACAGAGAGCGAACCTATCAGTACTGGCCCTTTTCCACGAGTGATCTGTATAATTAGAAAACCCCAAATCCTCCTTTTTTGGAGAAACCCCAAGGCCTCATTGACCTCTTAGGTTCCATTTTGTTCACTCATAACTCCACCTGGGATGATTGCCAGCAGCTGTTGCAGGTGCTCTTCACCATGGAAGAACAGGAGTGAATCCTGGCAGAGGCTCGGAAATGGGTCCCGGGGGCCGACGGGAGACCAACTGCCCAGCCTCATCTCACAGACGAGGGGTTTCCTCTGTTGTGGCCTAACTGGGATTTTGAGCGAATGTAAAGTAGGGAGCGTCTCCGAGTGTACTGCCAAACTCTAATGGCTGGCCTGTGGGCCGCAGCTAGGAAGCTGACAAATTTGGCAAAGATAAATTTAGTAAGGCAGGAGCCCACTGAGAGCCCGTCAGCCTTTCTAGAGAGATTAATAGAAGCCTTTAGGCAATATACATCTATGGACCCCCAGGCTGAGAAATCACACACCGCAGTTCTACTAGCATTTGTGAATCAGGCAGCCGTAGATATTAGGAGGAAATTACAAAAGATAAAGGGGTTAGGAGAACAGACAATACAAGACTTACTGAAAGCAGCTGAAAAGGTATTTAATAATAGGGAGACCCCAGAAGAAAGGGAAGAATGACTTCGTCGGGAAGAAAGGGAACTAGCTGAGAAGATCAGGAAAGAAGATAGGAAACATAGGGCAAAGGAAAACTGGAAGAACCAGAGAGAGCTAGCCAAGATTCTTTTTGCGGGGATGAAGGCCGGAACAGAATTGAGGGAGCCTCGAGGCCCCCAGACGGGAGAAAAAGAGAGACCAAAAAGGCAGGCCCTAAAGAAAGATCAGTGTGCTTACTGCAAAGAACGGGGGCACTGGAAAAATGAGTGCCCTAAGAGCGACCCGAAGAGAGGAACAACCCAGAGAGAGAGAATTTCCCCTGGAACTCGAGTTCTATATGCGAGGGAAGACAGTGACTAGGGGAGTCAAGACTCGGCACCCCTCCCCGAGTCCTGGGTAACCATACATGTGGAGGGGAAACCCGTTGGCTTCATGGTGGACACTGGCGCCCAACACTCTGTTTTAAATCAAAAACTGGGACCAATTTCTAAGAAAACCAGCTTGGTGCAGAGAGCCACGGGGACAAAACAATATTGATGGACCACAGAACGGAAAGTAAATCTGGGGACCCACCAGGTGTCCCATTCGTTTTTGGTGATACCAGAATGCCCAGCCCCTCTACTTGGATGGGACTTGTTGACTAAAATTAATGCTCAGATCCATTTTGACCCTGGGAAAATGTCAGTCATGGATGGACTTGGACAGCCGATACATGTCTTGTCTCTAGCTTTAAGAGATGAATATAAGACTTTTTGTGCCTAAGCCCTCAGAGGTTATAGCACCAGATATACAACCATGGGTCCACAAATACCAGTTGGCATGGGCAGAAACAGCAGGAATGGGACTGGCTAAACAGAGACATCCAATCGTCATCGAAATAAAAGCTGAGGTGACTCCTGTGAGGGTGAGGCAATACCCTATGAGCCAGGAGGCTCGGCAGGGGATCACTCCCCACATTCGATGGCTCATGGATGCTGGAATTTTCAAGCGGTGCCAATCCCCTTGGAACACCCCCTTACTACCAGTGAAAAAGCCAGGGAGTACGGATTACAGACCTGTCCAAGACCTACGAGAAGTCAACAAGTGGGTGAGTGACATACAACCTACTGTCCCCAACACGTATAACCTCCTGAGCAGACTGCTGCTTGAGTACACTTGGTACACTGTGTTGGACTTGAAAGATGCTTTTTTCAGCCTACTCCTGGCGACCCAGAGCAAGGAGATATTTACCTTTGAGTGGACTGAGGGGGAAGGCCAACCGGTAGTACAACTAACTTGGACCCACCTTCCACAAGGGTTCAAAAACTCCCCTACCTTGTTTAAAGAGGCTTTGAGTGAGGACCTCTATGGATATCAGACTCGCCACCCAGAGGTCATCCTGCTGCAAAATGTAGATGACCTTATGTTGGCTGGAACCACAGAGGAGACATGCAACCGTGCAACTGGTGACCTCTTACAGACTCTAGGCACCTTGGGATATAGTGCTTGTGCAAAGAAGGCACAAATATCCCGGCAAGAGGTCACCTATTTGGAGTATAAGATCAGGCAGGGGCAAAGGTGGCTAACTCAGGCCATGAAGGAAACAATATTGCAGATACCAGAGCCCAAGACCCCCCAACAGGTGAGAGAGTTTTTGGAGATTGTTGGATATTGTAGACTGGATCATGGGGTTTGCTGAGAAGGCCCAGCCCTTGTATGAGGGAAGTAAAGAGACCCCAAACTGGACTTGGACTGAGCCAATGAAACAAGCTTTCCAGACACTCAGACGGGCCCTACTAAAGGCCCCAGCCCTTGCCCTGCTTAACCCAAATAAGCCATTCCAGCTGTTTGTAGATGAAAAACAAGGACTAGAAAAGGGGGTCTTGATGCAACAATGGGGACCATGGAAGCGGCCAGCCGGGACTATGCCGCCCCCATAATAGCCATGGGACTTCCACCTCCTGGTATGGGGACTCTGCCGCCAGTCCCCAACTATTCCCTCCCTGACCTCGTTTGGCTCAATGAGGATACCACCCTCCAGAAGGATGACAAAGATGGATGGTACCGAGATCAAAACAACAACCTGATATTGCCTGCCATCCTGGGTCATCACCTATGTGAACACCTGCACACAATTGCACACTTGGGGGGAAAAAGACCTTGACACTTCTCCAGACGGCCTGCCTGAGGTTCCCTCGACAAAATGCAATGTACGAGAGATAATCCAGGCTTGCAAAGTGTGCTAGCTGATGAGGACAGGGAAAAGGCAGCACACTGGAACGAGGTACCGAGGGGAAGAGCCAGGGCAATACTGGGAGATAGATTTCACTGAGGTAAGACCAGACAAGTATGGGTATCGCTATCTGTTGGTTCTGATAGATACCTTCTCGGGATGGGTAGAAGCCTTCCCCAATAAGGTAGAGACAGCAACAGTGGTTGCTAAAATGATCTTAGAGGAGATAGTGCCTAGGTACGGGCTGCCAGTGGCTATGGGCTCTGATAATGGGCCTGCCTTTGTGAGCCAGATTGTACAAGGGCTGGCCCAAGCTCTGGGGACAAAATAGAAGTTACATTGTGAATATAATCCCCAGAGCTCAGGACAGGTTGAGAGAATGAATCAGACCCTAAAAGAAACTTTGACAAAGTTGGCAATAGAGACTGGCGGGGACTGGGTGACCTTCCTTCCCTTCATGCTCTTCCGAGCGTGTAACACCCCTTATTAGGTGAATCTTACCCCTTTTGAGATTCTGTATAGAAGACCCCCTCCTGTGTGTCCTATATTCGAGGGAAAATGCCTACCACCCCCTACCTTGGGACAATTCCAACAAACACTGATGGCATTAAGTAAGGTGCATAGCCATGTTTGGAAATTGATTCGAGAGATGCACGAGGGTCCAAGCAAGGGGACCATCCCCTCACATAATATTGGCCTGGGTGATTGAGTTTGGGTAAAACGACACCAATCTAAAGCATTAGAACCTAGATAGAAAGGCCCTTATGTTGTTCTCCTTACCACTCCTACTGCTGTTAAGGTCGACGGGATCGGGCCCTGGGTTCACTGCAATCATGTGCGGCAAGCCACTCCAGAAGAACAGAAGTCGCAGCAGAATGGGAGGCAAGACCTCACCCGTCAAATCCTTTGAAACTGAAACTAGTACGACAGGAGCCCTCTTAACTCTCCTGCTGATAACAGTTTTCATCGGCCCAGGAGCAAGCAGCCACAACCTCCATCAGCCAGCTAACCTGACTTGGGTGATCTACAATCCTGAGACTGGAGAAGTGCTTGCAGCAACAACCTGGGTCAAGCCGGTTGACAGTAGGCTCCATTACGGGCATAGGCACCTGTATAGGAACTATCCCTAAGATTTATCAACACCTATGTAATAATAATTCAGTCCCTAGGACTAGCCTCCCCAATTCTACTCACCTGTGGGTATTTCCGCCAGAAAATGGGTGGTGGGCTTGCTCCGCCGGACTAACCCCGTGTGTCCATAAGGCAGCACTTAATGCCTCCCAAGATTTCTGTGTCCTAGTCTACCTGATCCCCCAGCTAAACTATTAAGAGCTGCAACCAAGGTTAGACCCATCGGGTCAATATAGGGTAAAACGAGAACCAGTCACTCCCCTGACTTTGGCAGTCCTATTGGGTGCTATAGGAATGAGAAGTGGGATCATAGCCTTAATGTTGCAAGATAAACAGTATAATCAACTAAGGGCTGCAATAGATGAAGATATTGAGCAACTCAAGAAGTCCATTTCACACCTCCAAGAATCCTTGAGCTCCTGGCTGAAGTAGTCTTACAGAATAAGAGAGGTTTAGATTTGCTGTTTCTGCAACAAGGAGGATCATGTGCAGCACTGGGAGAAGAATGCTGTTTCTATATCGACCATTCAGGGATGGTACAAAAATCTCTCCAGAAAGTAAGAGAGAGATTAGCCCAGCGGAAGAGAGAACAAAAAGCCCAACAAGGCTGGTTTAAATCTTGGTTTCAGCGCTCTCCCTGGTTGACCACTTTGATTTCCACCCTCCTGGGTCCACTCATAATATTAATATTGTTACTGACCTTTGGTCCATGCATTTTGAACCGTCTGGTCTCATTTATTAGGGAGCGCCTAAATACCATCCAAATTATGGTATTGAGACAACAATATCAGCCAATTTCACAGGGTGGAGAGAAAAATTCCTCTACAAAAGTACAAAGACAAGGGGGAAATGTGAGGCTGTCACAGCTAACGCCATGACAGGCAGCCTAGATTAAGAGTAGGCCTGGTTTCCCGGGATAACATAATTATCAGGCCACATGGAGCCAGCCAATCAACATGTGCCTAGCAAGAAAAAGGGAACCTATCAGGGGAAAGCTGAAAGCCCACAAGGATTGGGCCAACAAAAATTGCCTTGCAACTGTGTAACTAATCCGCTTGCACCAACTGCCTGCAACTGTGTAACCAATCCGCTTGCACCAACTACCTGCAACTGTGTAACCAATCCGCTTGCACCAATTACCTGCAACTGTGTAACCAATCCACTTGCCAACTACCCCCTGCGTACGTTTAAATAATTGACGCTTGAATCATTGTACCCAATAAATACCCGAGAGAACTGGGGTTTGGGGCCTTTTCGTCCTCACACCCTTGGTGAGGGCGGGAGCCCCTGGCTCGAGTCAGTAATAAATTCCCCTATTGCAAGTTACATTGTCTCATAGAGTCTTCTTTGCCAATCGGGGATTCGGACTACGGGCAGAACAAAAATCACAGAATTTGGGGGAGAGTAGTATAAAAATGTAAATATTTTAGCAGGTGTTTGAACATAAATGACTATCAGTTTATCCAAGTAGATATAATTAAGAGTCTAAAAATATGAACTGCATAGTAGCCACAAATCAAAAATCTACAATATATAAAAAATAAAAACAGAACTCAGCCATGCTACTAAAGTAAATAATCAAATCACAACAGGAGAAACAAAGAGAAGTAATGAATAGAGAAGAATTTTTTTTAAAAAAACTGAAAATCAAGGAATACAATTGCTAAGAGCACATAGCTATTAATATTTACACATCACTGGGCTAAGTGTCCAAATCAAAAAAAACCTAGGTGACTTATTTGGACTAAAATAAAGACTTCAATATGTTGCCTACAAAGACTGACTTTAGAGCTACAGACACAAACAGACTGAAAGTGAGGGGATGCAAGAGTTGGTTAATGCATGCAAATGACAAGAAATCATGAGTAGTTATACTTATTTAAGACAAAAGAGAGTTTACAACAAAGTCTATAACAAAGGGAAAAAGGTCACTCTATACTGATGAAGTGATAAATACAAGAAAAGGATATTACATTTGGTAACATATACACATCCAATATTGGTGCACCTAAATATATAACACAAATAAAAACAGATAAGAAGTGAAAAGTGACAATATTACTATAATAGCAAACTACTTTAGCACCCCACTTTCACCAATTGACAGAGCATCCAAACAGAAAATCAGGAAGGCAATATTGGTCCTAAATGACACAATAGACCACTTGGACTAAATTGATATCTAGGGGAAATTACATCCAAAATCAGCAGAATATGCGTTGTTTTTAAATACACAAGGAATGAGCTCCAGGATAGCTCACACACTAGGTCACAAAAAACCCTCAAAAATTTTAAGAGGATATAAATTTTATCAAGGATTTTTCTTGACCACAATGGTATTAAACTTGAAATCTACAGAAAGAAAAGAGAACAAACATGTGTAGACTAAACAGCATGCTATTGAAAAACCCCATGGGTCAAAAATGAAGTAAAAGAGAAAATCAGAAACTTTCAGAAAAGTGAAAATTGAAACACAACACTCCAAAATATATGGGATGCAGCAAAAGTAATTTTAAGAGGGAAGTTTATAATAATTCAGGTCTTCCTCAAGAAATCAAAAACCAACCTACTCCCATAATGAATCAGGAATAAGCACAAAGACAAAAGTCACCAGAAGAAAGGAAATGATGAGGATCAAAGAATAAATAAATAAAATAGAGATAAAATATTAATGAAAGCAATAATTAGTTTCTGGGAGGATAAACAACATTGTTAAATCTTTAGGCAGGGTCGCATAGAATAAAATTCAGTTCAGTTCTGTTCAATCAGTCGCGTCTGACTCTTTGCGATCCCATGAATTGCAGCATGCCAGGCCTCCCTGTCCATCACCAACACCCAGAGTTTACTCAAACCCATGTCCATCGAGTCAGTGATGTGATCCAGCCATCTCATCCTCTGTCTTCCCCTTCTCCTCCTGCCCCCAATCCCTCCCAGCATCAGGGTCTTTTCCAGTGAGTCAATTCTTCATATGAGGTGGCCAAAGTATTGGAATTTCAGCTTCAGCATCAGTGCTTTCAGTGAACTCCCAGAACTGATCTCCTTTAGGATGGACTGCTTGGATCTCCTTGCAGTCCAAGGGACTCTCAGAGTCTTCTCCAACACGACAGTTCAAAAGCATCAATTCTTCAGCACTCAGTTTTTTTGATAGTCCAACTCTTTCATCCATTCATGACCACTGGAAGAACCCTAGCCTTGACTAGATTGCACTTTGTTGGCAAAGTAATTTCTCTGCTTTTTAATATGCTGTCTAGGTCAGTCATAACTTTCCTTCCAAGGAGTAAGTGTCTTTTAATTTCATGGTTGCAATCATCATCTACTGTAATTTTGGAGCCCCAAAAATAAAGTCTGACTGTGTTTCCACTGTTTCCCGTCTATTTGCCATGAAGTGATGGGACCAGATGCCATGATCTTAGTTTTCTGAATGTTGAGCTTTAAGCCAACTTTTTCACTCTTCTCTTTCACTTTCATCAAGAGGCTTTTTACAGCAAATTTGGAAAACTCAGCAGTGGCCACAGGACTGGAAAGGGTCAGTTTTCATACCAATCCCAAGAAAGTCAATGCCAAAAAATGCTCAAAGTACTGCACAATTACACTCTCTCACATGCTAGTAAAGTAATGATCAAAATTCTCCAAGCCAGCCTTCAGCAATATGCGAATCTTGAACTTCCAGATGTTTTCCAGCTGGTTTTAGAAAAGGCAGAGGAAGCAGAGATCAAATTGCCAACATCTGCTGGATCATCAATAAAGCAAGAGAGTTCCAGAAAAACATCTATTTCTGCTTTATTGACTATGCCAAAGCCTTTGACTGTGTGGACCACCACAAACTGTGGAAAATTCAGAAAGAGATGGGAATATCAGACGACCTGACCTGTCTCTTGAGAAACCTGTATGCAGGTCAAGAAGCAGCAGTTAGAACTGTACAAGGAACAACAGACTGTTTCCAACTAGGAAAAGGAGTACATCAAGGCTGTATATTGTCACGTGCTTATTTAACTTATATGCAGAGTACATCATGAGAAATGCTGGGCTGGAGGAAGCACAAGCTGGAATCAAGATTGCCAGGAGAAATACCAATAACCTCAGATATGCAGATGACATCACCCTTATGGCATCCATTATCAGAGAAATGCAAATCAAAACCATAATGAGTTTCCATCTGATGCCGGTCAGAATGGCTGCTATCAAAAATTCTACAAACAATAAAAGCTGGAGAGGGTATGGAGAAAAGGAAACCCTCGTACACTGTTGTGGGAATGCACACTAGTGCAGACACTATGAATAACAATGTGGAGATTCCTTAAAAATTTGGAAATAGAACTGCCATACGACCCAGAAATCCCACTGCTGGGCATTCACACAAAAGGAAACCAGAACTGAAAGAGACATGTGTACCCCAATGTTCATCGCAGCACTGTTTACAATAGCCAGGACATGGAAGCAACCTAGATGTCCATCAGCAGATGAATGGATAAGAAAGCTGTGGTACATATACACAATGGAATATTATTCAGCTATAAAATGAATGTATTTGAATTAGTTCTAATGAGGTGGATAAAACTGGAGGTCAGTTCAGTTCAGTCACTCATTCATGTCTGACTCTTTGCAACTCCATGAACTGCAGCTCGCCAAGCCTCCCTGTCCATCACCAACTCCCAGAGTCCACCCAAACCCAAGTCCATCAAGTCGGTGATGCCATCCAACCATCTCATCCTTTGCCATCCCCTTCTCCTCCTGCCCTCACTCTTTCCCAACATCAGGATCTTTTTAAATGAGTCAACAGTTCGCATCAAGTGGCCAAAGTACTGGAGTTTCAACTTCAACATCAATCCTTCCAATGAACGCCCAGGACTGTTATCCTTTAAGATGGACTGGTTGGATCTCCTTGCAGTCCAAGGGACTCTCAAGAGTCTTCTCCAAAACCACAGTTCAAAAGCATCAATTCTTCAGTGCACTCAGCTTTCTTGACAGTCCAACTCTCACGTCCATACATGACCACTGGAAAAACCATAACCTTGACTAGACGAACCTTTTTTGACAAAGTAATGTCTCTGCTTTTTAATATGCTGTCTAGGTCGATCATAACTTTCCTTTCAAGGAGTAAGCGTCTTTTATTTTCATGGCTGCAATCACCATCTGCCGTGATTTTGGAGCCCCAAAAATAAAGTCAGCCACTATTTCCCCATCTATTTGCCATGAAGTGATGGGACCAGATGCCATGATCTTAGTTTTCTGAATGTTGAGCTTTAAGTCAACTTTTTTGCTCTCCTCTTTCACTTCCATCAAGAGGCTCTTTAGTTCTTCTTCACTTTCTGCCATAAGGGTGGTGTCATCTGCATATCTGAGGTTATTGGTATTTCTCCTGGCAATCTTGATTCCAGCTTATGCTTCCTCCAGCCCAGCATTTCTCATGATGTACTCCGCATAAAAGTTAATTAAGCAGTTTGACAATATACAGCCTTGATGTACTCCTTTTCCTAGTTGGAAAGAGTCTGTTGTTCCATGTCCAGTTCTAACTGTTGCTTCCTGACCTGCATACAGGTTTCTCAAGAGGCAGGTCAGGTGGTCTGGTATTCCCATCTCTTTCTGAATTTTCTACAGTTTATTGTGATCCACACAGTCTAAGGCTTTGGCATAGTCAATAAAGCAGAAATAGATGTTTTTCTGGAACTCTCTTGCTTTTTCAGTGATCCAGTGGGTACTGGCAATTTGATCTCTGCTTCCTCTGCCTTTTCTAAAATCAGCTTGAACATCTGGAAGTTCACAGTTCACGTTTTGCTGAAGCCTGCCAGAGAAATACACTCTTTCATTTCTCTCATTACAACAAAAGATATGCTCAAGATTCCAATTTCCATAAAGAAACAGACTGCTTGCCACTTTTTACTGGAAAATCATCTGATAGCACAGATTCACTTAATCAAATTAACAACAGTTATGGTAGACAACACTCACAGAACACTGTCCCCTGACCTCTTTTCTCATGGAATTCCACATTGTGTCTTGGGAGAGTCTTTACACAGCTCTCAAATTCCTAGGGAAAATGTTCTTGTGAAGCAGGGAATTGGGTCCTGATGGCAAATTATTATTTTTTCCCCCAGTGCCAGAAAAACACACTGGTTCATTTTCTCTTAGTTATAACAGCACTTTTTGTCATGACTTGATTTTTCTGAAATAAAAAGGATGCTACTAGTTTCTGGCTTGGAAGTCATCTGACAGTACAATTTCACCTATTTAGAGTAATAACTGGTATGACAGTCAACACTCACATAACACTATCCCCTATGTATTTTGTCATTAAATGGTACAGTGTGTCCTAGGTGTGTCTTTACACAACTTTGAAAAACCTGGAAACATGCTTTTGTGAACCTGGGAACTGAATCCTTATGGTAAAAGCTATGTTTTCCAACTTTGGGATCTGGATAATTGCAGTCTCAATCCTGCCTGAAAAACACACTGGTTCTTTGTTCTCTTCATTGCATGAACAGCTTTGGTCATGATTTTGAGTTTTTTGAAAGAAACAGGCTGTTTGAAACTTCTTGCTGGGATGCCAGCTGAGTTCCATTTCACCTAAATAAAATAACAACCAGAATGGCAGTCAACACGCACAGAACACACTCTTTATCTCTTTTCTCATGGAATGTTACACTGTGTCCTAGGTGTGTCTTTACACAAATCTGAAACTACAGGGACACATTTTCATGTGAACCTGGGAATTGGGGTCAGATGGCAAAAATCTAATTTTGCCATTTTGAAACCTGGATAGTTGCAGCTTAAAAACATGCCTGAAAAACACTAGATCACTTTTCTCTTCATTAAAAGAACAGCTTCATTCTAGACTTTAAGCTTTCTGAAACCAACAGTTTGCTTGCCATTTCTCAGAGAAGTCATCTGACAGTAGTTTCACCTAACCCTAGGATTAACCGGTATTGTAGTCAACAGTCAAAGAACACTCTCCTGTGACCTCTTTTCTCATGGAATGGTACATTGTTTCCTAAGTTTATGTTTACAAAGTTTTGAAATTGAAGGGAAGCACTTAGCAGTTGGGGCCTGATAGCAAAAGAAATATTTTCCCACTGTGTAAGCTCTATACTTGCAACCTCAAGCCCGCCAGAAAAACACACTGGTTCATTTTTCTCTTCATTACCACAGCTTTGGTCAAGGTTTGGAATCTTCTGAAAGAAACAAGCTTCTGGACACTGTTTTACTGGGAAGTCATCTAATAGTACTGATTAACCTAATTAGGGAAACAACAGATATGGCAGTCAGCAATCAAAGAACACTCATGATGGCTTTTCTCATGTAATGGCACTGTGTTTTCTAGGTGTGTCTTTACAAAGCTCTGAAAACACAGGAAGCATATTTTGTGAACCCAAGAATTGAGATCTGATGGCAAAAGAAAAGTTTTCCTTCAGTGAAATCTACATAATTGCAGCATTAAATTTGACAGAAAAACACACTGGTTCATTTTTCTCTTCATTACAGCAACAGCTTTGGTCTAGTTTTTGAGTATTCTGAAAGCAACAGGCTGCTTGTCACTCCTTGCTAAGAAGTCATGGACAATACAGTTTCACCTAATCAGGGTAACAACAAATATGAAAGTCAACACTCACAAAACACTCTCCTCTGATCTCTTTTCTCATGGATTTGTCTTAGAAGTATATTTACAGAGCTCTGAAACTGCAGGCAAGCATGTTTGTGAACATTGGAATTGGAGACTAATGGCAAAATAATTCCCTCAGTAAATACAGGAGAGTTTCAGTCTTAAACTTGTCAGAAAAACACAGCGATTCAATTTTCCCTTCATTGTAGCAACAGTTTTGGTCGAGTTTTTGAGTTTTCTGAAAGCAACAGGCTGCTTACCACTTCTTGCAGGGAAGTCATCTGTTTCATCTAATCCAAGTAACCATCGGTATTCATTTCAACAGCTACAGAGCACTCTCTCCTAACAACTTTTCTCATGGAATGGTACAATGTGTCCTAGGAGTGTCTCACAGAGCTTTGAAACAGCAAGGAAAATACTTTTGTGAACCTGGTAGTTCGGCCCTTATGTTAAAAGCAATATTTTCTACGTTTGGCAGTTGGATAATTGCAGCATCCAACCTGCCAGAAAAACACTGGTTCATTTTTCTCTTCATGACAACAACCACTTTGGTCCAGCTTTTGAATTTTCTTAAAGAACCTGGATGCTTGACATTTCTTTCCAGGAAGTAATCTGACAGTACAGTTTCACTTAACCAAAATAATAACCAATATGCAGTCAACACTATAGAGCACTCTCCTCTGACATCTTTTCTCATAGAATGGTTCAATGTGTTACAGGATCATCTTAACTCTTATTAAACTGCAGGGAAAGACATTTTTATGAGCTTGGGAATTGGGGTCTGATGGCAAAAGAAGTATTTTCCCCCAGTGAAAGCTGGATGATTACTGGCTCAAACTTGCACAAGACATACTGGTTCATTTTTCTCTTCATTACAACATCAGCTTTGGTCATGATTTTGAGTTTTCTGAAATAAAGATGATGCTCCGACTTCTTTATGAGTACACTTATGGCAGTCAATACTCATGGAACACTCTCCCCTCACACCTTTTCTCACTGAATGGTACAGAGTGTCCCAGGTGTGTCTTTAGAAAGCTCTGAAAATGTCCATAAACATTTTTTTGTGAACCTAGCAATTTGGGCTTGTTGGCAATAGAAGTTATTCTGTTTTATTTTATTTTATTTTATTTTTGTTTTTTTTTTCTTTTTTTTTTTTTTTTTTCTGACTGTGAAAACTGCAGCCTCAACCAGCAAGAAAAACATACTGGTCATTTTTACCTTCATTACAGCAACAACTTTCTCCATCCTTTTGAGTCTTTTGGAAAAAAAGGCTGCTATCCACTTCTTGTCATAAGTCATCTGACAGCACAATTTCACCTAATAAGAGTGACAACAGGTATGGCAGTCAACACTCACAGAATATTCTCCCCTGACATTTTTTTTTTTTCTCATGGAATGGTACAGTGTGTCCTAGGAGTGACTTTATATAACTCTGAAAAACCAGGAAACATGCTTTTGTGAGCCTGAGAACTGGGCCTTTATCATGGTACAATTTATCTTAGGAGTGTCTTTACACGGCTCTGAAAATGCAGGGAAACATTTTTTTTTTTTTGAACCTAGAAATTGGGGCCTGAGGGCAAAGGAATTATTTTCCCCCAGTGAAACCTGGAAAATTTAAGCCTTTTAAACTTGCCAGAAAAACACACAGTTCATGTTTCATTTCGTTATAGCAAAAGCTTTGTTCGTGATTTTTTTTTCTGAAATAAAAAAAGATGCTTCCAAATTTTTGCTGGCAAGACATCTGACAGTACAGTTTCATGTAATCAGAGTAGCTACATGTATGTCAGTCAACACTTACAGAACACTCTCCCCCACCACTTTTTTTCATTAAATGGTAGATTGTGTCCTACCAGTGTCTCTACTTAGCTTGGACTGCAGGGGAAATGTTTTTGTGAACCTTGGAACTCGGGCCTGATGGTTAAAGAAGTATTTTCCTACTATGAAAGGTGGATTGTTGAAGTCAAAATTGCCAAATAAACACACTGTAATTACCTCTTCATTACAACAGGCTGGTCAAGATTTTGCATTTTCTGAAATAAAAAGAATGCTTCCAAATTCTAGCTGGGATGTCAACTGACAGTTCAGATTCACTTAATCAGAGTAACAACAGGTATGGCAGTCAACACTCACAGAACACCCTCCCTTGACCTTTACTCTCTTGGAATGGTACAATGTTTCCTAGGTGTGTCTTTACACAACTCTTAAACAACCAGATAACATGCCTTTGTGAACTTGGGAACTGGGTTCTTTTGGTAGAAGCCTTGTTTTCCATCAGTAAAAGCTGGATAATTGTAGCCTCAAATCTGCCAAAGAAACCAACTGATATATGTTTCTCTTCACTCCCCAACAGTATTGACATGATTTTTAGTTTTCTGAAAGCATCAGGCTGCTTGCAACTTCTTCCTAGGAAGTCATCTGACAGCACAGTTTCACCTAACATGGGTAAGTAGAGGTATGACAGTCAACACTCACAGAACATTCTCCCCTGACATATTTTAACATGAACTGGTGCTATATGTCCTAGGACTGTCCTTATACAGTTGGGAAACTACTGGGAAACATGTTTTTTGTGAACTTGAGAGTTGGGACCTGATGGCAATGAAAGTGAAAGAGAAAGCTGGCTAGGTGTAGCCTTAAACATGCCAGAAAAGAACACTAACTAATTTTTTTCTTCAGTACAACAACTTGGTCATGATTTTCAATTTTCAAATGTAGCGGATGCTTCTGTCTTCTTTGGGCAGTCATCTGACAGTACAGCTTCACCTCTGCAGTGTACCTAGAGGTATGGCAGTCAACACTCACAGAACACTCTAGCCTGACATCTTTTCTTATGGAATGGTACAGTGTGTCTAGTTGTGTCTTTACTCAACTCTGAAAAACCAGGAATCCTGCTTTTGTGAACCTGTGAATTGGGCCCTTATGGCAAAGTTATATTTTCCACCTTGGAAGAATTGCAGCCTCAAAACTGCCAGAAAAATCCACTGGTCCATTTTTCTCCTCATAAAAACAGTAGATGTGGTCAAAATTTCAGTTTTCTCAAAGCAATATGCTTAATTGCAGCAACAGATTTAGTCAAGAATTTTTTTAGTTTTCTGAAAGAAACAGGGTGATTGCCACTTCCTGCTGGGATGTTATCTTACAGTACAACTTCTGCTAATCAAGGTAACAACAGGAATGGCAGGGACCACTCACAGAACATTCTCCCTTAACAAGTTTTCTCATGTGGTGGTACAGTGTGTCGTAGGTATGTCTTTACACAAATCTGAAACAAGTAGGAAGCAATCTTTTGTGTAGATGGAAATTGGTCCCTTATGGAATAAGCAATATTTTCTGCCTGTGGCACGTGGATAATTGCAGCCTCAAACCTGCCAGAAAAACACTGCTGCATTTTTCCCATCATTACAGAAACAGTTTGCATCAAGTTTTTGAGTTTTCTGAAAGAAAAAAGGCCACATCTTGTTGGGAAGTCATATGACAGTACTGTTTCACCTAATCAGGGTAGCAACAGATATGTCATTTTACACATAAAGAACATTCTTCCCTGACATTTTTCTCACGGAATGCTTCATTGTGTCCTAGCTGTGTCTTTACAGAGATCTGAAACTGCAGTGAAATGCATTTTTGTGAACCTGGGAATTGGGGCTGATGGCAACAACAACAACAAAAATTTACCTCCAGTGAGAAGCTGAATATTTGCAATCATAAACTTTCCAGAAAAACACACTGATTCATGTTTCTTTGAATTAGAACATCAGCTTTGGTCATGATTTTTATTTTCTGAAATTAAAAGGATGCTCTGAATTGTTGCTTTGAAGTCATCTAAAATAGAGTTTCACCTAATCAGAGTAACTATAGGTATGGCAGTCAACACTCACAGAACACTCTCCCCTGACATGTTCTTTCACGAAATGCTAGTGTGCCATAGTTGTGTCTTTACACAACTCTGAAGCTGTCAGGAAACCTGGTTTTGTGAACAAAGGAATTGGGCCCTTATGGTAAAAATTATATTTTCTACCTTTGGAAACTGAATAATTGCAGCATCAAACCTGCCAGAAAAAAATGGTGGTTCATCTTTCTCATCATCACAACAACAGATTTGGTCAAGTTTTTTTTGTTTTTGTTTGTTGTTGTTGTTGTTGTTTTTAGTTTACTGAAAGCTAAAGGCTACTTTCCACTTCTTTCTGTGAAATCACCTGACAGTAAATTTTGCCTAATCAGAGTAGCAACTGGTATGGTAGTCAACATCACAGAACTCACTTGACATCTTTTCTCAAAGAATGGTATAATAAGTTCTATGAGTGTCTTTACAGAGTTCTGAAATTGCAGCAAAATGTTTTTGTGAACCTGGGAATTGGGGCCTGATGACAAGAAAAGATTTTTTTTTTTTCCCCCAGTGAAACCTGGATAGTTTCAGCCTTAAACTTGCCAGAAAAACACACAGGTTCATTTTTCTTTTCATTATAGCCACAGGTTTGGTAAAGATTTTGAGTTTTCTGAAATAAAAAGGATGCTTCCTTCCCAGCACAGATGTTATCTGACAGTACAGTTTCACCTAATCAGGGTAATGACAGCTGTGTCAGTCAGCACTCACAGAACACCCTCCACTGGCATCTTCTCTCATGTAATGATGCAGTGTACCCTAGATGTGTATTTTCACAAGTCCAAAACAGCCAGAAACATGCTTTTATGAAACTGAGAATTGGGACCTAGTGGTCAAAACTGTATTTATCATCTTTGCAAGTTGAAAAATTGCAGCCTCAAACCTACCAGAAAAACCCACTGGTTCATGTTTCTCTTCATTACAACAGTTTCAGTCAAATTTCTAAGTTTTCTGAAAGAAATAGCTGCTTGCATTGTAACTTCTTGCTGGAAAGACACCTAATAGTACTGTTTCATCTAATCAAGTTAACAACAAGTATGGCAGTCAACACTCAAAGAACACTCTACCATGACATGTTTTCTCTTGGGATGGTGCAATGTGTTCTAGGAATGTCTTTAAATAGCTCTGAAACTGCAGATAAGCACGTTTACGTGAACCTGAGTATTGGGGCCTGATGGCAAAAGAAGTATTTTCCCTCAGTGAACCCTGGATAGTTGCAGCAATCATGCCAGAGAAGCATACTGGTTCATTTTTGTCTTCATTACAGCAGCAGTTTTGGCCATGATTTTGAGTTTCTGATATAAAAAGGATGCCTCTGAATTTTCTCTGGGAAGTCGTCTGGCAGCAAAATTGCACATAATCAGAGTAACAACAGGTGTGACAATAAGCACTGACAGAGTCCTCACCTCTGACATCTCAGTCACATCTTGTTTCAGTGTGTCATAGGCGTGTCTCCATACAACTTAGTCAAGAATCGTGCTTTTTGAACCCGAGAATTGGGCTCTTATGGTAAAAGATATATTTTCTACCTTTGGAAGCTGTATATGCACAGCCTCAAGCCTCCAGAAAACACTGGTTCACTTTTCTCCTCATTACAAAAGTAGATTTGGTCATGTTTTAGAGATTACTGAAAGCAACACAATGCTTTCCACTTCTTGCTGGAAAGTCATCTGATAGTACTGTTTCACCTAAACAGAGTAAACTGGTATGTTAGTCAACATTCACAAAACACTCCTCCCTTACATCTTTTCTCAAGGAAAGGGGCAATATATCCTAAGAGTGTCTTTACATAGCTCTGAAACTGTAGGAAAACATGCTTTTGTTGGAGCCTTATGGCAAAAGATTAATTTTCACCCAGTGAATGCTGGAAACTTGCAGTCTTAAACCTGCCAGAAAAAAAAAAAAAATAAGATTCATTTTGCTCTTCATTACAACAATAGCTTTGGTCATGATATTGAGTTTTCTGAAATAGAATGTCTCCAAAATTAAGGTGGGAAATTACTTTATCAGAGTAACAACAATTAAAGCAGTCAGAACCCATAGAACCCTCTCCCCTGACATATTTTCTCATGGAATAGTACCTTGTGTCCTAGGTGTGTCTTTACACAACTATGAGACAGCCAGGAAACATGCTCTGGTGAACCCTAGGATTGGGCCCATACGGAAAAATCTATATTTTCTAACTTTGGAAGCTAGATAATTGCTGTCCAAAAAACTTCCAGGAAAAACACACTGCTTCATTTTTCTCTTTATCGCATCAACAGATTTGGTCACATTTTTTAGTTTCCTGAAAGAAACAGGCTGTATTCCTGTCAGGGGACGTTCAACTTTAAGGGATCCAATATGTTGCATTTTCTTCCTTTGTGTGCCATTTCTCAAGGACTCTCTGTTCCTTATCAGTTCCTGGAATACAGGAATGAGCAGAACTGTACACAGCTCTCAGGACTGAGATCATGGGAATGAGCTCCTGCTTGGATTCCCTTCAGCGGCTCTCTTCAGTGACCTTTTACGTACAATACTATCCATTTTGTTGCAACTGATGGAATTTCATTCTTAATGGCTGTGTAATCATTTTATTGAAGATATATAAGCATGTATCTCTGCAAATAAAGTACCCTTATTTCACTCAAGACTTGGGTACCCTGCGTCCTTCTTTTCTTTGCTTTCTTTTTGTCAACTCCAGTCCCCAGGTCCCAGCCTCTAAAGACCATAACACGTTTCTATCCTTGCTAGGAAGTCAGCTAACAGTACTGTTTCATCTAATCAGGGTAACAATAAGTATCACAATCAACACTTAAAGAACACTCTCGCTTGAACTCTAGTCTTGTAAAATGGTACAAATGTTTCCTAGGTGTGTCTTTACAATGCTCTGAAAATGCAGAGAAATACGTTATTGTGAACCAGAGAATTGGGCCTTATTGGCAAATGAAGTGTTTTCTCCCTGTGATAGCTGCATATTTGAGACTCAAACCTGCCAAAATACCACACTGGTTCATTTTTCTCTTCATTACAGCAAGAGCGTTGGTCTGGTTTTGGAGTTTTCTGAAAATAAACAGGTTGCTTGCCAATTCTTGTGGGAAGTACAGTTTCACCTAAGCAGGGTAACAATAGTTATGGCTTTCCACACTCGCAGAACACTCTCCCCTGACAATTTTTCTTATGTTATGGTAGAGTCTGTCATAGCTGTCTTTATGCAACTGTAAAATAGTCAGGAAATATGTTTTTTGAACCTGGGAATTGGGACCTTAGGTAAAATTTATACTTTCCATCTTCAGAAGTTGGATATTTGCAGCCTCAAAATTTACAGAAAACACACTGGTTCTTTTTTCCCTTCATTATAGCAACAACTTGGTCAAGTTTTTGAGTATTCTGGAAGCAACAGCCTGCTTGCCCTTTCTTGCTGGGATGTCATCTGTCAGTACAGTTTCACCTAACCAGAGTAACAACTGGTATGTTAGTCAATACTCATAGAACACTCCTACCTGACATTTTTTTCTTATAGAATGGTAATGTGTGCTAGGAGTGTCTTTATACTGCTCTGAAATGACAGGAAAAAGTACTTTTGTGAATCTTGGAATTGGAGCCAGATGGAAGAAAAATATTTTCCCCAGTGACAGCTGGATATTTGCAGGAATGCACCAGGCATAAAAGCACACTGGCTCATTTTTCTCTTCATTGAAACAACAGCTTTGGTCATAATTTTGAGTTCACTTATATATAAAGGATGCTTCCGACTTCCTGCTGGGAAGTAATCTGACAGTACATTTTCACCTAACCAGAGTAACAATAGGTATGGAATTCAAAACTCACTGACTCTCCCCTGACATCTTTTCTCATGTATCCTAGGATACAGTGCATCCTAGATGTGTCTTTAATCAGCTCATAAACAGCCAGGAAACATGATTTTGTGAATCTGGGAATTGAATGTTTATGGTAAAAGCAATATTTTCAACATGTGGATACTGGTAATTACAGCCTCAGACCTGCCATAAAAACGCACTGGTTCATTTTACTCTTCATCACAACAACAGCTTTGGTGTAGCTTTTGAGTTTTCTGAAAGAAACAGGATGCTTGCCACTTCTGGTTTGGAGGTCAGTACAGTTTCACAAAATCAGGGTAACAATACGTATGGCAGTCAACACTCAAAGAACACTCTCCTCTGACATCTTTTCTCATGAAATGGTTCAGGGTTTCCTAGGGATTTCTTTACAAAGCTCTAAAATGCGGGGGAACATGTTTTGTGACCCTGGGAATTGGGACCTGTTGGCAAAAAGTATTTTCCTACTGTGAAAGCTGTATAGTTTTAGCTGCAAAGCTGCCAGACGAACACAGTGGTTCATTATTCTCTTCCTCACAACAACAGTTTTGGTCTAGTCTATGGGTTTTCTGAAAGAATCTGGGTGCCCATCACTTCTTGCTGGGAAGTCATCTGACAGTATAGCTTCACCTAGTCAGGGTAACAACAGGTATGGTAGTCAATACTCACAGAACACTCTCATCTGACGTCTTTTCTCATAGAATGGTACAATGTGGCCTAGGATTGTCTTTACACAGCTCTGAGACTACAGGGAAATATGCTTTTGGGAACCTGGTAATCGGGGTCTGAAGTCAAAAGTATTTTCCCCAAGTGAAACCTGGATAGTTGTAGCCTTAAGTTTGACAGTAAAACACGCTGGCTCATTTTGCACTCCATTAAACAACAATTTTGTTCCTGATTTTGAATTTTCTAAAATAGAAAGGATGCTTCCAACTTCTGGCTGGGAATTCATTTGACAGTACAGTTTCACTTAATCAGGAAAACAGCAAGTATGACTGTTACCATTCAGACCTCTCCCCTTATGTCTTTTATCATGGGATGGTACATTGTGTCCTAGGAGTGTCTACACACAGCTCTGAAACTGCAAGGAACCATACTTTTTGTGAATCACAATATTGGGGCTTAATGGCCAAAGAAGTATTTTGCCCCAGAGAAACCTGGAGAGTTTCAGCCTGAAACTTGCCTGAGAAACACACAGGTTCATGTTTCTCTTCACTACAACAGCAGATTTGGGCATGATGTTGAGTTTTCCAAAATGAAAACAATGCTTATGACTTGGTGCTGGGAATTCATCTGACAGTATAATTTCAACTAATCAGAGTAACAAAATGTAAGGCAGCCAATAACCACAGAACACTCTCCCCTGATATCTTTTCTCATGGAATGGAACAGTGTGTCCTAGGTGTTGCCTGTGCACAATTCTGAACAAGAAATGATTTTTTGTGTGTGAACCTGGGAACTGAGGTCTGATGACAAAGAATTGTGTTCCCACTGTGAAAGTTGGATAGTTGCAGCCTCATATCTTCCAGTAAAACACACTGGTTCATTTCTCTTTTCATTAAAACAACAGCTTTTGTCTAGTTTTTAGTTTTCTGAAAGAAACAGGTCGCTTGCCACTTATTGCTGGGAAGTCACCTGTCAGTACAAATTCATCTAATCAGGGTAACAAATGTATGGCAGTCAGCACTCACAGAACACCCTCTCCTGAAATATCTTCTCATGGAATGGTACAGTGTCCCCTAGTTGTGTCTTTACACAAGTCTGAAACATCCAAGAAACTATTTTGTGAGTTTGGGAATTTGACTCTTATGATAAAAATAATATTTTCAACCTTTTCAACAGAAAAACAATCTGTTTCGTTTTTCACTTCATTAGAACAACAACCTTGGTCATGCTTTTGAGTATTCTGAAAGAAACAGGTTGCTTGTCATTTCTCACTGGGAAATCACTTGACACTGCTCTTTCACCTAATCTGTGTAACAAGAGGCATGACATTCAGTACTCCAAGAACAATCTTCATTGTCCTCTTTTCTCATAGAATGGCACAGTGTTTCCTAGGTGTGTCTTTACAAAGCTCTGAAAATCTAAGGAAACATTTCTTTTGTGATCCTGGGAAATGGGGCCTGATGGCAAAAGAAATATTTCCCCACAGTGAAGGCTGGATAGTTGCAGTCTTAATCTTTCCATTAAAAAAAAAAAAAAACTGGTTAATTTTTCTCTGCATTACAACAATAGCTTGGTCATGATTTTGATTTTTTTTGAAAGAAATATGCTGCTTGCCACTTCCTGTAAAGCCACCTGACCGTACGATTTCACCTAATCAGGGAAACAGCAAATTGAGAGTGTTCACAGCCTCCGTAGGGAGGCCAGAGGTCTCTGAGAGTCAGAGGAAATAAACTACACTGGCAGATTTTTTTCCCTCCTCTACTGATGAAACCAGCTCGGCGTAAGACTACTCATTTTTTTCTTTTCTCAAACCTTGGGCTCATATTGACTCAGCAAACCAGTATTCATGTCAGTTGTTTTTATGTCATTCCCAGGACTTGGGGATGACAAATCTTGTGCTATTTTATATTAAAAATGCATGTTGTGGAAGAGAAACCAGGTGAAACACCCTCAGCATTGAGGTGTCTCTCTTCTCTGATTAGCAGCTCTTGCCAAAAACTAGCAAGGAGGCTTTCTTCCTGCCTCCTTTTGATGTCTATGTTGGAAGCTTTAAAATTATGTTACACAAAAAGCTTCAGTGGTCAAACTTGGTCTCTGGCCCCAGATAGAACTCCTCTCCCCCAGAGGTCATGACTCCTGGGGTAGCGCATGGCTTGAAGTATCTACCTTTCATCTTAGGGGTGTCCTGGATCTTCAAGACAAGGTTAGGATGCTTTGAACTCTAGTTCTTCGTTCTCCTAGTAAACACGTTTTCTGCTTTACTTTACTAACTCTATGGAGTACCTGTGTGTGTGAAAACACCATGAAAGAAATGTGGAATTGGCTATGAAGTGAGCTTTGAGACCTGCTCTGTGGTTTCATGATGGGTTTGTAATGACTGAAGGCAGCCCCAAGGTGAGCCTTGTCACGGGTTTATAATGACCTGACAACTCCATGATGTCCCTGAGAGGGGAGCGGACAGAAATAAGTAAAGCATGTGGACTGAACTTTCCTTTCTCAGTCACCTTTTCCTGGTCTCTTCGACCATCTAATAACTGTCTGAGGAATGAAAACTACTAACCTAATCTGTCGGATCACAAATTTTCATGGGACTTGAACCCCATGCTGTTGGTTACTTTATCAGGCACTGGATACAAGTGCATGTTCAGGAGCTAGGTGGAGCTCTAGCTCCAGAAACTTCTCTTAGGCCAAAAGTCACTCTCTTAGCTACCTGGCTCAGGGGCCAGCTACCTGAAAGTGAGTCTTTGACACTACTGTGCCTCTGATCTATGTGGAAAGGAGCACTGCTGGTGACCATGAGGTTTTGTGGGCACAGATCAGGAATACCAGGATCTCATCAGATTGGAAGTGCAATGGACTTCTTCCTTTGGTAATGGTAGCTCTCAGCAGCCCAGAGAAGGCTCTCCAGTAGCTTTGAAAGTATTGACCCTAATAATTCAAGGACAAAAAAACACTTTTTCCTCGCTGACCAGCCCTTCACCTCCTCTTTTGCTGTCACATATAGTGGTGTGGTGACACCCAGAAGGGACATCTTGGGCTTTATGTTCATCCTTTTATGATTTACTGGTTCTATCGCAGTCAAGAATATACTCAGGACTATGCACAGGCACGCAGGAGATGGATGTTTCCCCTAGCAGTCTTAGCCTGGAAGGCATTCCAGAAGGCTATTCTGTTGCACCTCAGGTGGCAATAGAGGAGGAGCAGAAATCAGGCAAGGGTTTAATAGTGAGGAACTGGACTACAATCTGGGATCCCACCAGGTCTACCCCTGGTGCATCTCTACGTCACCTCAGTGGTAGAACAGGAAGAGATGGTAGTGGGACACCTTGCATTAGTAAGGAACACCCTAATTCCAGCTTGGAAAGGAAGCTTAGGTGGAAGATCTGTCACCACCCGCATCTAGAGCAGGGAGGGTGCCTCTGGTAGAAAAGGGTGCTGGACACTGCTTTTTCTGTCTTACTGGTGGGAGATAATGATTCCAACCTCACTCCTTTGAACTCATCCTAAAAAAACTGGGATAGACTCAATCCCCAGAACTTAAAGAAGACATGCCTGATCTTCCTATGTGATACTGCACAGCCACAGTATCCTCGGTTGGAGGAGCCACAGTATCCACAGTATTCACGGTTGGAGGACAGAGAACAGTGGCTTGTTGGGGGGTCTCTTAGTTATAATACTATCTTACAATTAGACTGATTCTGTAGAAAACAAGGGAAATGGGTAGCATATGTGTTACCAGTTTTCTCTCTGCAAGACATACCAGACTTATGCTGTAAGGGTAAATATGTGGGCATGAAACCTTCAGCTCCCTCCTGTCCTACTTAGCCCCCATACCTGGGGCTGAGCAATCTGAGCCCCCATAACAACTGAGCAATCTGAAAGTCAGTGTAGCCATCAAGGGAAGGGTGACTCAGTTTCACGAGAAGCTCAAACTGAAACTCAAACTGCTCCAGTATCAGTACAGGTTCAAACTCCTGTCCCAGTACAACTTCAGACTACTCTGGTTTCAATCGAAGTAAGAGAAGCTCAGACAGTAAAAACTAAGGGTGAAATACAGGATAAGATAGATGACAGGGGACAAAGAGATAAGGAAAAGTAGGTTTATCTGATCTAGCCCTGGGATCATATGCATAGGGCAGCCAGAGAGGCTGAGGAACACAAGCTGTTGCCTCTCCATGAAGCACCCACTGGGAAAAAAATTCAATCTATGAGAGTTAATAAGCCTTCTTCTTATCAAGAAATAAAAGCAATCAAGGAAGATCTGGGATATTATTTGGAGGACCCCAGAAAAATATATTATGGCCTTTAACCTAGCTTTATGACCTTATTTGGAAGGATGTTATGTATATCCTGGGGCAGATGCTAACTCCTGACTCAAAGACTCAAGTTTTGGAGCAAACTATTACCTATGGAGATAAATGGCTTGGTAATTAATCAATAGAAAGAGGGAAGGTGGAATAGCCACCCTCTGCACTAGGAGTAAGACGGTCCCAACTATAGAACCAGACTGCAACTATAACACATATAAGGAAGATGGGATCAGAGTCATTCTGTTAGATGTATTCTTGAAAGACTCAGGAAACTGGTGGGCGTCTCCACTTCAGGGAGAGGACTTTCTCCAAGTTTGAGATTACAATGGTCAACAACAGTCATATGTAATGCCTCTCCTTAATTTGATGGTGTCTAACAAACCCACTCCAGTACTCTTGCCTGGAGAATCCCAGGGATGGTGGAGCCTGGTGGGCTGCCATCTATGGGGTCGCAGAGTTGGACAGGACTGAAGAGAGTTAGCAGCAGCAGCAGAAGCAACAATCCTAAAATGGACTGGTGTAACACTTTGTACCTTAACTATGTACATAATGTATCTTTTAACTTTGCTGATTATTCTGTTTTGCTGTTTGCTCCCTACGTTTGTAACTGTATACCTAGATTTCTTTCTAGCCACAGGAAGGCTTTTAAGATACAAATGGTGGTTCAGGCTCATAGGAGTGCCACAGTTCAGTTCAGTTCAATTCAGTCACTCAGTTGTGTCCGACTCTGTGACCCCATGAATCCCAGCTCACCAGGCCTCCCTGTCCATCACCAACTCCTGGAGTTTACTCAAACTCATCTCCATCGAGTCAGTGATTCCATCCAGCCATCTCATCCTCTGTCATCCCCTTTTCCCCCTGCCCCCAATCCCTCCCAGCATCAGGGTCTTTTCCAATGAGTCAACTCTTCTCATGAGGTCGCCAAAGTATTGGAGTTTCAGCTTCAGCATCAGTCGTTCCAATGAACACCCAGGACTGATCTCCTTTAGGGTGGTCTGGTTGGATCTCCTTGCAGTCCAAGGGACTCTGAGTCTTCTCCAACACCACAGTTCAAAAGCATCATTTTTTCAGTGCATTCAGTTTTCTTCACAGTCCAACTCTCACATCCATACATGACCACTGGAAAAGCCATAGCCTTAACTAGATGGATCTTTTTGGCAAAGTAATTTCTCTGCTTTTTAATATGCTATCTAGTTTGGCCATAACTTTCCTTCCAAGAAGTAAGTGTCTTTTAATTTCATGGCTGCAATCACCATCTGCAGTGATTTTCACAGTCTCCTCCAACTATTACTTGGGTCCCTGGACAGGAGACTCTCAATATGAGGGTTAGGAGAATATGCTACCTCAAGAATTTAGGGATGATTCCTATTACCAGCTCAGAAGAAATTATGTAATGATAATGCTGCCCGTTTTCCATGGCAACATAATTCTCCTAAAAGAAAAGTGGGGAATGAGAGTGTTAACCTCAGTAGGGAGGTCACATGTCCCCAAACAGCAGGAGGAAATACACTGCAAGTGGAAGATTTTTTTTTTTCCTTCTCTGTTGGGTAAACTGGTTCTGCCTAAGACTAACTTTTTTTTTTCTTTTTCTTTTCTCACACTTTAGGCTGAGAATAGCTCAACAACTCAGTATTCATGTCAATTGTTTTATGGGCAGGAAGGACACACCTTGTGCCATTCTATCTCAAAAATGTATGTTGTGGGAGAGGGGCCTGGTGAAACTCCCTCAGCCTCGAGGTGTGTCTCTTATCTGATTAGCAGCTCACTAACAGATGTAAATGCCTTTCCAAAAACTAACAAGGGGGCATTATTCCTTCCCCTTCTAGTGTGTATGTCAGAAGCTTTCTCTCTCTCTTATACTTTAATAAGATTTTGTTAAACAAAAAGCTCCAGTGGTCAAGCCCGGTCTTTGGACCCAGTTGTAAATCCTATCCTCTGGAGGCCATGAATCCTGGTGTAGCACACAGCCTACAGCAGCTGTCTTTCAAGGTATGGCAGTCAGCACTCAAGGAGCACCACCTTTTGCCCTCTGTTCTCATGAACTTGTACAGTGTGCCCTAGGATTGTCTTTATACAACTCTGAAACTGCACAAAAACATGTTTTTGTGAACCTGGGATTTGGGGAATAATAACAAAAGAAGTACCTTCCTGCAGTAAAAGTTGGAGAGTTGCAGCCTCAAACTTGCTGGAAAAACACACTTGTTCAATTTTCTTTTTTCATTACAACAAGAACTTTGGTTATGATTTTGAATTTTCCAAAATAAAATGGATGCTTCTGTCTTCTTGCTGGGAAGTAATCTGACAGTACTCTTACACTTAATAAGGGTAGCAATAGGTGTGGCAGTTAGCCCTCACAGAACACTCTCCCTTGACCTCTTCTCTCAAGGAATGGTACAGTATTTCTAGGTCTGTCTTTACAGAACTCTGAGACATCCAAGAAATCTGCTTTTATGAACCTGGGAAAAAGCTGTTTTTCACCAATGAAAGCTGTATACCTGTAACCATAAACCTGCCAAAACAAAACAAAACACACAGATTCATTTTCTTTTCATTACAACAACAGCTTTGGTCAACTTTTTAAATATTCTTAAAGAAACAAGTTGCTTGCAACTTCTTCCTGGGGAGTCAGGGACAGTACCTTTTCACCTAATGAGGGTAACAGCATGTAAGACAATCAATATTCAAAAGCAATCTCCTCTGACATCTTTCTCATGGAATGGTACTGTGTGTCCTAAGTGTCTCTTTACACTACTCCCAAAATAGCCAGGAAATATGCCTTTGTGAACCTGGGAACTGGATCCTTTTGGTAAAAGCAGTAATTTTCACCAGTGGAAACTCAATAATTGCAAACTCAAATCTTCCAGGAAGACACATAGGTTCAATTTTTACTTCATTACAACAGAAGAGACCAACAACAGATTTCGTCTCTTTTTTGAGTTTCCTAAAAGAAATAGGCTGGTTGCTGCTTCATGCTGGGAAGATATCTGACAGTACACTTTCACCTAATGAGAGTCACAACCTATATGATAGTTAATATTCATAGAAAAATCTCCCCTGACATACTTCTCATGGCATGGCACTGTGAGTCTGAGCAGTTTCTTTCACAGATATGAAACTGCTGGGAAACATGTTTTTGTGAACTTGGGAATTGGAGCCTGATGACAAAGAAATATTTTTCCCCAGTGAAAGATGGATAGTTGCAGCATTAACCTTGCCAGAAATCCACAGTGGTTCCTTTTTTTTTTTTTTTTTTAGAACAACTTTGGTCATGATTTTGACTTTTCTGAAATAAAAAGATACTTCTGATTTCTTGCTGGGAAGTCACCTGACAGTACAGTTTCACCTAATCAAGCTAACAGAAGCTATGGCAGTCAATACTGCCCCTGACAGAACAGTTTTTCCTCACAGTTTTTCTCATAGAATGGTACAATGTGTCCTAAATGTATCTGTACACAACTCAGAAAAAGAAGGAAATATGCTTTTGTGAACCTGGGAATGGGGCCCTTATAGTAAAAGCTATATTTTCCACCTTTGGAAGTAGGATAATTGAGGCCTCAAACTGACCAGAAGAAACACACTTGTTTATTTTTCTCTTCCTCACAACATTAGCTTTAGTCAGTTTTTTGAGTTTTCTGAAAGAAACAGGCTGCTTGCCATTCCTGGTTGGCAGTAAGCTTACAGTACCATTTCACCAAATCAGGATAACAAGAAGTATGGCAGTCAACACTCAAAGAATACTCTCCCTTGACATCCTCTCTCATGGAATAGTACAATGCATCCTAAGTGTGTTTTTAAACAGTTCTGAAACTGGTGGGAAACATGCTTTTGAGAACTTTGGAATTGGGACCTGATGGCAAAAGAAGTATTTCCTCTCTGTGAAAGCTGCATAGTTTCATCCTCAAACCAGCCAGATAAACCCAATAGTTAATTTTTCTCTTCATTACAACAACAGCTTTGGTCAAGTTCTTAGTTTTCTCTGAGCAACAGGCTACTTGTCACTTCTTGATAGGAAGTCATCTGTCAGTACAGCTTCACCTAATCTGAGTAACAACAGGTAAGCCATTCAACACACAAAGAACACTCTCCCATGACATCTTTTCTAGTAAAATGGTACATTGTATCCTAGGTATATCTTTACAAAACTCTGAAACAGTCAGGAAACATGTCTTTGTGAACTTGGGAACTGGCCCCTTTTGGTAAAAACTTCCTTCTGTGGAAGCTGGATAATTGCAGCCTCAAACCTGTCAGAGAAACACACTGATTCATTTGTCTCTTCATTACATCAACATTTTTAGTCAAATAAGTATTGTCCAAAACAGTTTTAGACTTTTCTGAGATAAACTAGGTGCTTGCCACTTCTCTCTGGGAAGACACCTGAAAGTAGCATTTCACCTAATGAGGGTAACAGCAGGTATGGCAGTCAACACTGAAAGAAGACTCTTTCTTGGCTAGTTTTCTCAAGGCCTGGTACAGTGTTTTCTAAGTGTATTTTTCAAAAACTCTGAAAATGCAGGAAAACCTGTTTTTGTGAACCTCACAACTGGGGCCTGATGCTTAATAAGTGTATTCCAACTGTGAAAGCTTGATTTTTGTAGCTGCAATCCTACCAGAAAATCACACAGTTTATTATCTCTTCACTACCACAACAGCTTTAGTCTAGTTTTTTGTTTTTTTCTTTTTTTGTTGTTGTTGTTGTTCTTTGTTTGTTTTTTTTTAGTTTTCTGAAAGAAACAGACTGCTGCCAATTCTTGTAAGGAAGTAATTTAACAGTACATTTTGCTAATAGGGCAAAACAGGGATGGAAAACAACAGACACAGAACACTCTCCCCTGAACTTTTTTCATAGAATGGTACACTGTCCAAGGAATGTCTTTATACAGCTCTGAAACTGTAGGGAAACATGTTTTTATGAACATGGGAATTGTGGTTTGATGGCAAGTGAGGTATTTTCCTCTAGTGAAGCCTGTATAGTTGTAGACTTACATGTGCCGGAAAAACACACTAGTTCATTTTCCTCTGCATTACAACAAATGATTTGGTCTTGCTATTGAGTTTTCAGAAATAAAAAAGGATGCCTCTAACTTCTGTCTGGGAAGTCACCTGGCAGTACAATTTCACCTAATCATGGTAACAATATATACGGCAATCGACACTCACAAAACACTCTACCCTGACAATCTTTCTCATGGAATAGTACAGTATGTCTTATGTGTGTTTTTACACAACTCTGAAACAGCCAGGAAATGTGCCTTTGTGAACCTGGGAACTGGGCCATGTTTGTAAAAGCTAAATTTTCTGCCTTTGAAAGTAAGATACTTACAGCCTCATCCCTGTCAGAAAAACCCACTGTTTCATTTTTATCTTAATTACAACAACCACTTTTGTCACGTTATTGAGTTTTATGAAAGACACGGATTCTTAGCACTATTTTCTTAGAATTCACCTGAAAGTACCATTTCACCTAATCCGGGTTACAACAGGTATGGCACTCTACAGGCAAAAAACACTCTTTCCTGACCTCTTTTCTCATGGAATGACACAGTGCTTCCTAGCACTGTTTTAACATATCTCAGCAACAGCAGGAAACCATGTTTCTTAAACCTATACATTGGGACCTGATGGCAAAAGTAGTATTATTTCTAGAGAAACTTAGATATTTGCAGCCTTAAATTTTCCAGAAAAACACACTGGTTCACTTTTCTTTGTATTGCAACAATAACTGGTGCTGCTGCTGCTAAGTTGCTGCGGTCATGTCTGACCCTGTGCGACCCCATAGATGGAAGCCCACCAGCTCCTCTGTCCCTGGGATTCTCCAGGCAAGAAGACTGGAGTGGATTGCCATTTCATTCTCCAAAGCATGGAGTGAAAAGTGAAAAAGAAGTCGCTCAGTCATGTCCAACTCTCAGCGACCCCATGGACTGCAGCCTATCAGGCTCCTCCGTCCATGGGATTGCCCAGGCAAGAGTACTGGAGTGGGGTGTCATTGCCCTCTCCGACTGAAAAATAGATTTTGTCACAATTTGAGTTTTCTGAAATAAAAAGAATGCTTCCTACTTATGGTTGGAAAGGGATCTGACAGTATAGTTTTACCTAATCGGAGTAACAAGAAGTATTGCAGTGAACACTCAAAAAACACTACTCCAGCCTCTTTCTTATGGAATGGCACAGTGTTTCCTAGATGTGTGTTTATGAAACTCTGACAATGCAGGGAAACTTGTTTTTATGAATCTGAAAAAATGGGGCCTGATGGCAAAGGAAGTATTTTTCCACTGTGAAAGCAGAATAGTTGCAGCCTCAAACTTTCCTGAAAAGCACACTAGTTCATTTTCCCCTCATTACAACAACAGCTGTGATTTAATTTTTGAATATTCTGAAAGGAACAAGCTGTTTGCCATTCAGTGCTAGGATGTCATGAGGCACACAGTTTCACCTACTCAGAGTAAAAACTGGTATGGCAATGAATACTCAAAGAACACTCTCCCCTGACATCTTTTCTTATGGAATGGTACAATGTGTCCTAGGAGTGTCTATACACATCTCCGAGAATGCTGGGAAACATGTTTTTATATACCCAGGAATTTGGGCATGATTGCACAAAAAAGCATTTTCTCCCATTGAAACCTGGATATTTGCAGCTAAACTTTCCAGAAAAACACAGTGGTTCACTTTTCTCTTCATTACAGCAAACAATTTGGTGATGATTCTGAGTTTTTTGAAATAAAAAGGAAATGTGTGCAATCACTGTGAAAAACCACAAAACATGTTTTTGTGAACTTGGGAATTGAACCCTTTTGGTAAATGTTACATGTTCCACTTGTGGAAGCTGATTAATTGTAGCTCCAAACTGCCAAAAAATGCATCAGTTCATTTTGCTCTTCGTTACAGTGACAGCTTTGGTCAAGTTTTTGAGTTTTCTGATAAAAGCAGGCTGCTCGCCACTTCTTTTTGGGAAGTCATCTGAAAGTACAGGCTAACCTATTCAGGGGAGCAACAGGTATGGCAGTGACCACTCACATAGCACTCTCCCCTGACCTCTTTTCTCATGTAATGGTACATTGTATGCTGGTAGTATCTTTACACAGCTCTAAATCTGAAGGGAAACATGCTTTTACAACCTGGGATCTGGGGCCTGATGTCAGAAAAAGAGTTTCTCCAAATGAAAACAGAATAGTTGAGCCATGAACTTGCAATAAAAACACACTGGATCATTTCTTTCTTCATTACAACAACAAATTTGGCCAAATTTTTGAGTTTTTCTAAAGAAACAGACTGATTTACATTTCTTGCTGGGAAGTTATCTGGCAGTACAGATTCAGGTAGCAAAACGTAAGGCAGCCAACGGAACACTCTCCCCTGATTTCTTTTCTCATGGAATGGTACACTGTGTCTCAGGAGTGTCTTTACACAGGTCTGAATAACCAGAGTGTCATGTTTTTTGTGAAGCTGGAAATTGGGGTGACCTGATGGCAAAACAACAAACTGATACCAAACCAGGAAAGGAATACATCAAGGCTGTATATCATCACCCTACTTATTTAACTTCTATGCAGAGCACATCATAAGAAATGCTGGACTGGATGAAGCATAAGCTGGAATCAAGATTTCTGGGGAAAATGTCAGGAACCTCAGATATTCACATGACATCACCCTTATGACAGAAAGTAAAGAAGAACTAAAGAGCCTCTTGATGAAAGTGAAAGAGGAGAGCAAAAAAGTTGGCTTAAAGTTCAGCATTCAGAAAACTAATATCATGCCATATGGCCCCACCACTTCATGGCAAATAGATGGGGAAACAGTGGAAACAGTGACAGACTTTATTTTGGAGGGGCTTCAAAATCACTGCATATGGTGACTGCAGCCATTAAATTAAAAAATGCTTGCTCCTCGGAAGGAAAGCTATGACTAACCTATACAGCATATTAAAAAGCAGAGACATTACTTTGCCAACAAATGCCCATCTAGTCAAAACTATGGTTTTTCCAGGAGTCATGTATCAATGTGAGTTGGACTATAAAGTGTGAGTTGGACTATAAAGAAACTGTGCACCAAAAATTAGATGCTTTGGGGCTGTGGTGTTGGAGAAGACTCTTGAGAGTCACTTAGACTGCAAGGAGATCCAACCAGTCAATCTTAAAGGAAATCAGTCCTGAATATTCATTGGAAGGACTGACGCTGAAACTGAAATACTTTGACCACCTGATGCAAAGAACTGACTCATTTGAAAAGACATTGATGCTGGGAAAGATTGAGGGTGAGAAGAGAAGGGGATGACAGAGGAAGAGATGGTAGGATGGCATCACCAACTCAATGGACATGAGTTTGAGTAAACTCTGAGATGTAGTGATGGACAGGGAGGCCTGGCATTCTGCAGTCTATGGGGTTGAAAAGAGTCAGACACAACTGAGTGACTGAACTGACTGACTGATGACAAAAGAAGTAATTCCCCCAGTGAAATCTGAATATTTGCAGTCTTAAACTTGCCAGAAAATCCCACTGGTTCATTTTTCTCTACACTATAACAATAGTTTTGGTCACTATTTGAGTTTTCTGAAATAAAATGATACTTCCTACTTCTGGCTGGGAAGTGATTTGACAGTATAGTTTCATCTAAGTGGAGTATCAACAGATACAGCCATGAACATTCACCAAACACTCTCCCATGATATATTTTCTCATGAAATGATATATTGTGTCCTAGGTGTGTCTTTATAAAATTCTGTAACAGCTAGTAAATGTGCTCTTGTGAATCTGGGAAGTGGGCTCTTCACGGTAAGTTCTGTATTTTCCACATTTTAAAGTAACATAATTGCAGCATCACACATGCCAGAAAAACACAATCATCTCTTCATTACAACAAGTTTTTGAGTTTTCTGAAAGTGAAAGGCTGCTTGCCACTTCTTGCTGGGAAGTTACCTGACAGTACATTTCACCTAATCATAGTATAAATCAATATGGTATCCAACACTCACAGAAGACTCTCCCCTATCCTCTTTTCTCATGCAATGGTGCATTGTGTCCAAGGAATGCCTTTAAACAGCTCTGAAACTGAAGAGAAACATGATTTTATGAACCTGGGAGTTGGGGCCTGATGGCAAAAGCAATATTTTCCCCTAGTGAAATCTGGATAGTTGCAGTCTTACACTTACCAGAAAAACACACTGGTTCATTTTTTGCATTACAGCAATGTTCATGATATTGAGCTTTCTGAAATAAGAAGGATATCATCTTCAGGCCAGTAAGTCATCTGAAAGTACACTTTCACCTAATCATAGTAACAACAGGTATGGCTGTCCGCACTTACATAAAGCACTCCCCTGACTTATTTTCTCATAAAAGGATACAGTGTGCCCTAGATTTCTCTTTACACATCTCTGAGACTTCCAGCAAACATGCTTTAGTGAACCTAGAAATTTGGTCCTTATGGTAAAAGTAATATTTTCCACCTGTGGAAGCTGGATAATTGCATCCTTTAACCCTGATAGATAAACATTGGTTAATTTTCTCTTAATTACAACCACATCTTTCACGAAACTTCTGAGTTTTCCAAAAGAAACAGGCAGCTTGCCATTTCATGCTGGGAATTCATCTGACAGTGCCAATTCACCTAATCAAGTTAACAACAGGTATGGTACTCAACTCTCACAGAACACTCTCCCCTACCTCTTTTCTCATGGGATGGTACATTGTGTCTCAGGAGTGTCTTCGCATAGCTCTGAAACTGCAGGGAAACATGTTTTTGTGAATTGGGACATTATGGCAAAGAAGTATTTTCCCCCAGTGAACCCTAGATAGTTGCAGCATTATACTTGCCAGAAAAACACACTTGTTAATTTCCCCCTGCATCACAAAAGCATCTTTGATCACGATTTTGAGTTTTATGAAACAAAAAATGTTTTTACTAATTTTTTGCTATGAACTGATCTGCCAGTACAGTTTCACCTAAACTGAGTAACAACAGTTATGTCAGCTGCAGGTCTTACTTGCAAGTCACCTGAAAGTTCAGTTTAACCTGATCAGGGAAACAATAGATATGGCAGCCAACACTCAAAGAAAGCTCTACTCTGACCTCTATTTCCATGCAATGATACAGTGTGTCCTAGGTGTGTCTTAATACTAGTGTGAAATAGCCAGCCTGGGAACTTGGGCTAGGTTACAAAAGAATTATTTCCCCCCATGAAAGCTAAATAGTTTCAGACTTAAACTTGCTAGAAAAAACACACTGGTTAATTTTTCTCTTCATCACACACACACAAAAAAAAACCCACAACAACTTTGGTCTAGTTTTTTGATTAAAACAAGCTGTTTCCCACTTCTTGCTGGGAAGTTGATAGCTTACAGTGAACGGTGACACTGATTCATAGTCTCTGAAGGAGAGAATTTAACTCCAGGACCATATACAGTCTCAGTTACTCAGAGCTTTGTGTAGTGGTTTTTTTTTTTTTTTTAAGCGAAAGTGACAGTAAAATTATAAGTAAGAACTTAGGCAAACAACTTCCATTAGGTATAGTCCAGTGACACCTCCAGGTCATCTGACTTAATTTGTTAAATGGCTATAGCCTGCTGTTAATCTCCTGGTTGTAGATCCTGGAGCATCTGACTTTTATTCAAAGACTGCTTACAGAGATAAGATTCAGAAACAAACTCAGAGAGTCCTTTTTGATAACTCAATTAAACCTCTTAGCAATGTAGCATAAACACAAGGAACCATCTCAGAAGGGAGTCTTAGTAAAGGCAGACCTTGAATAACATAAATAGAACTTAATAGTCAGTGAAATGTAACAGATGCCATAGGCGTGCTGTCAGTTGGGTGGGCTTTTCTTTTAGAGGTCCCCAGTACACTTTGAGATTTCTGTATATGTCAAGAGACAGACTTTTTCACCTTGATGAGGCTGTTCAGAACCCAAGTGTCTCCAATTTCTGGAGGGATGAGGTAGAGAGAAAAGAAAAATGTTTTAATTTTACCCATAGGTGCAAATCAATTAATTGTCTTAAGCCATCAGTAACTTAAGGAGAAGAGCTTCTTTATATCTGAAAACAAAGATTAGAAGCCAGTAATATGTCAGACAGAAAGTCATGAAAATAGTAGATGTATTTAGTTGTCTATTAAATCTTATGCAACCAATCCTTTTTCTGTTGTCCCTGCCTGATGAATGAGGACATCAGTGAAAATGCGAGTCTCCAAGGAGAAAAGGGAGCCCTCTTACACTGCTGGTGGGAACGCAAACTTGTACAGCCACTATGGAGAACAGTGTGGAAATTCCTTAAAAAACTGGAAATAGAAGTGCCATATGGCCCAGAAATCCCACTGCTGTGCATACACACTGAGGAGACCAGATTTGAAAGAGACACGTGTACCCCAATGTTCATTGCAGCACTGTTTATAATAGCTAGGACATGGAAGCAACCTAGACGCCCATCAGCAGATGAATGGATAAGGAAGCTGTGGTCCATATACACGGTGGAATATTACTCAGCCATTAAAAAGAATGCATTTGAATCAGTTCTAATGAGGTGGATGAAACTGGAGCCCATTATACAGAGTGAAGTAAGCCAAAAAGAAAAACACCAATACAGTATACTAATACATATATATGGAATTTAGAAAGATGGTAACAATGATCCTATATGCGAGACAGCAAAAGAGACACAGATGTATAAAACAGTCTTTTGGACTCTGTGGGTGAAGGTGAGGGCGGGATGATTTGAGAGGATAACATTGAAACATGTATATTATCATATGTGAAACAGATCACCAGTCCAGGTTCAATGCATGAGACATGGTACCCAGGGCTGGTGCACTGGGATGACCCTGAGGGATGGGATGGGGAGGGAGGTGGGAGGGGTGTTCAGGATGGGGAACACATGTACACCCATGGCTGATTCATGTCAATGTATGGCAAAAACCACTACAATATTGTAAAGTAATTAGCCTCCAATGAAAATAAATAAAATTTTTTAAAAAGAGTCTCCAAGGACTTAGTGGGTTTTTTTGTTTGTTTGCTTGTTTGTTTTTGTTTTTGTTTTTGTTTTTTTGCCAATGTCTGTATGACTTGCCTAGCAAAATGGGTGCCCCAATCATTGGACATTACAGAAAATATATTTTAACCATTTTTTCTCCATTATGAGATTTTAACCCTGAAGCCAGGAAAGGTTTTATCTTATCAAATAAAACCGAGGTTTGAAAAAAAAAACAACAACAAAAAAAAAAAACGAGGTTTGTTAGGGAGCCAGGAAAAGCCAAGCAGGTATCTTGGACTTCCCATAGCCCTGATTGTTTGGTTTATAGCCATTAATTTATCCATTTTGAATTCCCTAATGAGGGGCTAATTTTTGTACAAGTAGAATTAGTTTTGTCTATGCTTGCTCTAGTCTGTTATCAAAAGCCACATTCCAAAAAACTTTGTTCTTCTAACAAAGAGAAAACCAAATTCCAGATTGGTACCTGCTTATGTTCACTGTGAAACAATATTTATTCACTTAGTCAAAGTAACAATAAAAGATTTCAAAGTTTAATGTCCTTAGAAACGTGTACCATGCACAAAAGTCTTTTTTTTTTTCACTTGCCACAGACCTTTTCTACACTTTCTGTATTTATCACTTCATTTGTCCATTTAGAAAACAGCCACCTGTAAGTTTAGACTTACTTTCCTATTCCTTATTAGAATATAATTCCATTCCTTATAACTTTTTATTGAAAACACACATCCTACTTTCTTTCAGCAACCATGAACTGTACTGTATATCATCATTGGGTAGATTGGTAAACATAAATCACCCAAAGCTATGTTATTTGTAAAAATATCTTCATAATATCTATGTTAATTAGATCAATAAACAAACATCAATACCAGGTATCACTTCAATAGTGAATATTTCCCAGTTCACACAAGCCTGAAATTCATTTTAGTTTAATTCTCTTGAATTTGTAATTGCTTGATTTATAAGCATTTACGTCTCTTTAGGCCAATTAAATAGAGCTTGTTGACCAATTAGCCCTCAGCAATGTTGTCCAAGGACGGAGATACACACTGAGACAACCATAAATTTGGACAGACAGAAACTTCAAAGTTTTCTATTTTCATTTTAACCAGTTTTCTCCAGAGCCTGAATAATATCATGGCCATTCAGTGTCAAAAATATCATCTCTCCTATTTGTAGTCATAGTTTCATGGCTAAAATTTTAAACCAAAAAGTGTTTAAATTGACTCTGATGACAGGGGTAGACTGACAGATAAGATGTTTTCCCAGCAGGGGTTGTCTCTCTGGGCAGGAGAGGTCTTCTCTTAAAGCAAAGAAAGCCTGTATATAAGCTTGTTTTTAAGCTCTGAGGACCAAACTTATCCCAGTTTTTCAAGATACAATTAAAAAGGGGGTGGTTCTAGAAATGTTAGCTCCCATCTCTAAGAGACAAAAAAGTGACGCCCAGTGCCATGGCTTTTTCCTACTGGATGCATCCTCCCTTGATCTAGATGGGGTGGAGACGGGTTTTCCACCTAAACTTCCTTCGCTGGTTGGAGTTAACCTGTCTCTTACCAATGCAGGTGTCCCACTAGTGTCCCTCCAGTTCTACTACCAAAGTTGGTGGAAATGCACCAGAGGTAGATCTGATGGCATCCCAGATTGATGTCCAGTTCCTCAATAATAAAATTATTTGCCTGGTTTTAGCTCCTCATCTGATTTCACCCTGGGTGATATGTGATAGCAAGAGGTGGCAAAGGACTGGCCAGCAAGAAAAAGTGATTTTTGGTCTCGAGCTGTTAGGGTCAATCCTTCCAGTTCATTTCCAGAGATTCCACAGAAAGAATATCTAAGGGATTGAGACGAAAGCCTCCAAGGAACCTCCTCTGGTCCACTAAGAGCCAGCATTACCAAAGGACGAATCCCATTGCACTTCCAATCTGACCAGATACTAGGATTCCCAACCTGTGTCCTCAGAAATCTCATGGTCACCAGCAGTGCCTCCATGCATATAGACCAAGACACAGCTGTGACAAGGACTCATTTTCAGGTCGCTGGCCTCTGAAGCAGGCAGCTAAGGGAGCAGCCTGTAGCCTGAGAGACATTCCAGAGCCAGAGCTCCATGCAGCTCCCGAATGTGCTCCTGTCCACAGTGCATGAAAAGACATCCCAGGTGTAAATTTTGCCTTCTAGCAATACGAGGTGTTTCATAACTGTCCATCCAAAGTTAGGATCTAAGTTATAGCACACAGTAACAGCATGGATTGCAAATCCCTTGAAAGTCTATGATTCAACAGATTAGGTTAGTAGTTTCAATTCCCCAGGCAGTTATGAAATGGTCAAAGAGATCAGGAAAAGATGGCCAAGAAAGGAAAGTTAAATCCAGATGCTTCACCCACTTCTGGCCACTCCCTTTGCAGAGACATTGGATGTCTCTTGGCATTGAGAAGTCAGTATAAACCCCAGAGAGTTTCCCCTTTTGGGGCTGCCCTCAGTCATTATGAGGTGCCATAGAACCGCAAAGCTGGGATCTACTCTCACTTCACACTTGTTTTGTGTGTCTCTGTCTTTCAATCACAAGCGCATCATAGAGTTAAAGTAAAATAGAAAACTTGTTTACTAGGAGTACAGAAAACCTAGAGTTCCAAATGTCCTTACCTTGTCTTGAAGATTCTGAATGAGCGCCCAAAATGATAGCTTATGGTGAATGGTGAAGAGTGTGGCTGGATTCAGGGTCCCAAAAGGAGAAGTTTTAACTCTGGGACCAGTCTCAGTCACTAAGAACTTTGTGTAGATTTTATTTAAAGTGAAAGTGACCAAAAAGATTTCTGACATAGACATCAGAAGGGGGCAGGAGAGTACCTGCCTCACTAATTTAAGCAGCGCCTTATATACTTCTCAACTAGCTGCTGAGAATAGATTATAAACATACCTCAAGGCTGTGAGAATTTTGCTCAGACCCTTCCCTGTCATGTACATCTTGGGATAACATCAGCATGATATCAGCCAGAAGGAACAGGTTAACCAAAAGTTCAAGCCTGTGGAAGTCTTTACCCAGACCTTCTCCCATATCACACATCAAAACCTCAAGAAAAGGCATGTCCTGGAATATGGGATACTGCTGCCTTCAAGGCCTACTTGTATAAGGCAAAAGAATGTGAAAAATAAAGAATGTTTGCCTCCTCCTTAAAGTGACCTTAGGCTTGGACTCCATATCATCCTGCCTAGGTTAGCTCTCTCAAAGTCATCTGAGAGTACAGTCTCACCTAATCAGGATACTAGCAGGTACGACAGTCAACACTCAAAGAGCACGAGCCACTGACATCTTTTCTCATGGAATAATACAATGTGTCTCAGGGGTATCTTTACAAAACTGTAAAAATGCAGGGGAAAATGTTATTGTGAACCTGGAAATTGGAAACGGAGTATTTTCTCCCTATGAAAGCTGAATAACTATAACCACAAATCTCCCCACCCCACACCCAAAAAAATACTAGTTCATTTTTCTCTTCATTGCAGTAAGAAATGTGGTCAAGTATTTGAGTTTTCTGAAAGTGACAGGCTTCTTGCCACTTATTGCTGGGAAGTCATCTGACAATACCATTTCCCCTAATCAAATTAACAACTTGTATGGAAGTCAATACTCACAGAACACTCTCCCCTGACATCCTTTGTCAAGGAATGGTACAGTGTATCCTATGTGTGTCTCTATACAATTGTGAAACAGACAGGAAGCACACTTTTTTGAAACTGGGTATCGGGGACTTATGGTAAAAACAGTTTTTTTCCACCTGTGAAAGCTAGATAGTTGCAGCTTGAAACCTGCCAGAAAAACACACTCATTCATTTTTCTCTTCATTATAACAACAACTTTGACAAAGTTTTTGATCTTTGTGGCAGAAACAGGATGCTTGCCTCCACTTGCTGGGATGTTAGCTGATAGTACTATTTAACCTAATCAGGATAGCAAGAGGTATGACAGTCAAAGCTCACAGAGCACTCTCCCCTCACCTCTTTTTTTTCATGGATTGTACAGTGTGTCCAAAGTGTGCTTTTTCAACTCTCTGAAAATACAGGGAAATATGTTTTGTCTACCTGGAAATCGAGACCTGATGGTAAAAATAGTATTTTCCCACTGTAAAAGCTGGATACTGTAATGACACCTGCCAGAAAAGCTCACTGATTCATTTTTTCATCATTAAAGCAACAGTTTTCACCAAGTATTTGTGTTTACTGAAAGTACCAGTCTGCTTGCCACTTCTTACTGAGAAGTCATCTAACAGTACAGTTTCACCTTATTAGAGTAACAACTGGTATGGAAGTGAACACTCAAAGAACACTCTCCTCTGACCTCTTTTCTCATGAAATGGTACACTGTGTCCTAGGAATACCTTTACACAGTACTGAAACTGCAGCGAAGCATGTTTCTTTGAACCTGGGTTTTGGGGCCTGATGGCAAAAAAAATATTTTTCCCAGCTTAAACTGGATAGTCGCAGCCTTAAACTTTCCAGAGAAGCACAGTGGTTATTTTCTCTCTTCTTTGCAATGACAACTGGTCATGATGTTTTGTTTTCTGAAATAAGTAGGATGCTTCCCACTTCTTGCAGTGAAATTACCTGACAGTACAATTTCATCTAATCAGGCTAACAACCAGTATGGCAGTCAACACTCACAGAACTCTCATCCAAAATCCACTTTCATGGAATTATACAGTGTATCCTAGGTATGTTGTTAGAAAACTCTGAAACAGCCAGGAAACATGCTTTTGTAAACTTGGGAATTGAAGACTGATGGTAAAACAGTATTTTCCACCTGTGAAGGCTGAATAGTTTCAGCCTCATACCAGCTAGCAAAACACACTAGTTCATTTTTCTCTTCATTAAAACAAAAAATTTTGTCAAGTATTTGAGATTTATGAAAGCAACAGGCTGATTGCCACTTTTGAAGGGAATTCAACTGACAGTTCAATTTCATCTATTCAGGGTAACATTAGGTATGGAGGTCAAGTCTCAAAGAACACTCTCTCCAGACCTTTTTTATTATGGAATGGTACAATGTTGCCTAGAAACAACTTTACATAGCTGTATAACTTCAGGGAAACATGTTTTTGTGCACCTGGGTCTGGTGCTGTGTGGAAAAAAAAAAATATTTTCCCCAGTGAAAGCTAGACAGTTTCAGCCTAAAACTTTTCAGAAAAACACACCAGTTCATATTTCTCTTCATTACAAAAACAACTTTAGTCAACTATTTTAGTTTTCTGAAAGAAGCAGGCTGTTTGCCACTTCTTACTAAAAAGTCACTTGAAAGTACAGTTTGACCTAATCAGGGTTACAAGAGGTATGGCAGTCAATGCTCATAGGACACTATCTCCTGACCTCTTTTCCTAAGGAATGGTACAGCGTGGCCTAGGTGTGTCTTTACAAAGTCTGAAAATGTAGGGAAGCATGTTTTTGTGAACCTGGCAGTTGGGCCCTAAAGGCAAAGCTGTATTTTTCCACTGTGAAAGCTGAATAGTTCCAGCATCAATCCTGACAGAAAAGCACACTAGTTGATTTTTCTCTTTATTACAACAAATCCTTTGGTCAAGTTTTTTTTTTTTTTTTTAAACAAACAAACAAAAAACCAATCTGCTTGCCACTTCTTGCTGGGAAGTCATCTGACTGCTCATTTTCACCTAATCAGGGGTGTCTTTGATTTTGTCTTTATGCAACTCTAGAACAGCTAGGAAACTTGCTTTTGTTAACTTTGGAAATGTGGCCTAGGGCAAAAAAAATATTTTTTGCCTGTGGAAACTCGACAGTCATGGCCTCAAACCTGCCAGAAAAGCACACACATATTCTTTTCTTTGGTCAAGTTTTTGTTTTCTAAAAGAAATAGGCTGTTTTCCACTTTTGCTTGGAAGTCATCTGACAGTTCAGTTTCATCTAATCAGGGAAATGACAGGTATGGAACTAAAGACTCAAAAAACACTCTCCCCAGACTGCTTTTCTTATGGAATGGTGCAGTGTGTCCTAAAAGTCTTTATACAGCTCTGAAATTGCATGGAAACATGTTTTTGTGAATTTGGTATTTGGTGCCTGATGACAAAAGAATCATTTTCACTAGTGAAATTTCATAGTTGCAGAAAAAAGCTTGCCAGAAAAACACGTTTCATTTTTTTTTTTTCTTCACAACAGCAACTTTGGTCAAGTTTTTGTTTTCTGAAAGAAAAAGACGGCTTGCCACTTTTGCTGAAAGGTCACCTGACTGTACAGTTTCACCTATTCAGGGTAACAATAGTTCTGGCAGTTAATGCTCACAGACCACTCTCCCCTGACCACTTTTCTCATGTGATGGTATAGTGTGTTCTAGGCGTTTCTTTGCAAAGCTCTGAAGATGCAGGGATGTGTGCTTTTGTGAACCTGGCAATTGGGCTCTAATGGCAAAACAGTATTTTTCTCGTGTGAAAGCTGAATTGTCCCAGCCTTGAACTGTCAGAAAAACAGACAGGTTTATTTTTCTTTTCATTATAACAACAACTTTAGTCATGTTTCCGAGTTTTCTGAAAGAAAAAGGCTGCTTGCCAATTTTAGGTAGAAAGTCATGTGACAGTACAATTTCCCCTATCAGGGTAAAACTAGGTATGGCAGTCAACAGTTACAACACTCTCCCCTGACCTCTTTTCTCATGGAATGGTACATTATGTCCTGCAAGTATGTTTACACAGATCTGAAACTGCAGAGAAACATAGTTTTGTGAACCTGGGAATTGAGGCCTGATGGTAAAAGTAGCATTTTCTCTCTGTGAAAGTTGAATAGATGAAGCCTCAAAACAGCCAGGAAAAGACACTAGTTGATTTTTTCTCTTCATTACAACAAGTTCTGCCAAGCCTTTGCACTTTTAAAAGCATCTGGCTACTTGCCACTACTTGCTAGGAAGTCACATGACAATACAGTTTCACCTAATCAGGGTAACAACAGGTTTGGTCTACACTCACAGAACACTCTCCCCTGACATTGTTTCTAATAGAATAGTACAGTGTCTCCTAGGAGTGTCTTTATAAAGCTCAGAAAATACATGGAAATATGTTTTTGTGAACCTGGTTAAAGGACACTTATGGTAAAATCAGTGCTTTCCCTCTTTGAAAGCTGGATATTTGCAGCCATGTATCTGCCAGAAAAACATAAGAGATCATTTTTCTCTTCATTACAACAACTTTCATCCAGTGTTTGAGTTTTCTAACAGCAGTATGCTGCTTCCCATGTCTTGCTGGGAGTTATCTGACAGTACAGTCTCACCTAATCAGAGTAACCACAAGTATGGCAATCAATCCTCACAGAACACTGTCCCCTGGCATCTTTTCTCATGAAATGGTACATTGTGTCCTAGGTATATCTCTCAAAAGCCTTAAAATCCAGGGGAACATGTTTTGTCAACCTGGATATTGGGGTTTCATTGTAAAAACTGTATTTCCCCCTGTGAAAGCTGAATATTGCCAGGCTCAAACCTGCAAGGAAAACACCCTAGTTCATTTTCTTTTTTCATTGCAACAAGATCTCTGGTCAACTTTCTGACTTTTCTTAAAGAAACAGGCTGCTTGTCACTTCTTCCTGGGAAGTTACTTTCTTATAGCTCAGTTTCACCTAATCAGGGTAACAATAAGTGTGCTTGTTGACTCTCACACAGCACTCTCCCCTAATCTTTTTTTCTCAAGGAAGGGTATACTGTGTCTCAGGAGTGTCTTTGCACATCTCTGATAATACAGGCAAACTTGTTTTTGTGAACCTGGAAATTGGGGCCTAATGGCAAAAGAAGTATTTCCCCCCAGTGAAAGATGGATATTTTCAGCGTAAAACTTGTCAGAAAAACACACTGGCTCATTTTTCTCTCCATTGCCACAATAAATTTGGTCTGACTTTGAGTCTAATAAGTAAATTATCTGCTTGCCACTTCTTGTTGGGAAGTCATCCTATATTACAGTTTCAACTAACCGGAATAAGAAATGATTTGCCAGTCACAATTCACAGAACACTCTCCCCAGATAACTTTTCTCATTGAATTGTGTCCTATGTGTTTGGACAAAGCTCTGAAAACATGGGAAACATGTTTTTTGAAACAGGTTGTTGGGCACTAATGGGAAAGCAGTATTTCCCCCCCGTGAAAGCTGAATAACTCAGCTTCAAACCTGCCAGAAAAACACACTAGATCATTTTACTCGTCACTACAAAAACAGACTTGATTAAGTATTTGGCTTTTCTGAAAGCAACAAGCTAATTGCCACTCATTGCTATAATGTCAAAAGACAGTATAGTTTCACCTAATAAGGGTAAAGACATCTGTGGCAGTCAATACTCACAGAAAAGTCTCCCACGATCCCTTTTCTCATGGAATGATATGATGTGTCCTAGGTGTGTCTTTACAAAGCTCTGAAAATGTAAGGAAACATATTTTTGTGAACATGGAAATTGGGGCCTTAGGATAAAATCAGTATTTTCTCCCTGTGGATGCTGGGTAGTTGCAGACTCAAACCTGATAGAAAAACATACTGGTTGACCTTTCTCTTCACTATAACAGCTTTGGTCAATTATTTGAACTTTCTAAAAGCAACAGGCTACTTGACACTGTTTGCTCGGGAGTGATCTGATAGAACAATTCAGCTGATCAGGGTAGCAACAGGAATGGTAGTCAACATCACAGAATACTCTTCTCTGACCTCATTTCTCATGGGTTGGTACAGTGTGTCCTAGGTGTGCCTTCACACCACTCTGAACCTGCAGGAAAACATGTTCTGGTGAACTTGCATGTAGGCACATAATGCCAAAAGCAAAATTCTCCTCATGTGGAATCTGGATAATTTCAGTCTCAAACCTGCCAGGAAAACACACAGTTTCGTTTTTCTCTTCATTACAACAACAACTTTAGTCAAGTATTTGAACTTTCTGAAAGAAAGAGACTGCTTACCACTTCTTTCTGGGAAGACTTCTGACAGTACAAATTCACCCAAGCAGGGTAACAATAGGTATGGCAGTCAACACTCACAGTACACTCTCACCTGACCTCTTTTCACATAGAATGGCTTAACGTGTCTTCAGTGTATCTTTACATATCTCAGAAACTGCTTGGAAACATTTTTTTGTGAACATGGTAATTCTGATGTCTGAAGCAGTCTTGCCATGAGATACCTAGGTAGTTGCTGTCTCAAACCTGCTAGAAAAACACACTGGTTCACTTTTCTCTTCATTACTACAACAGTTTTGATCACATATTTGATTTTTCTGAAAGAAACAGGCTTCTTGCCACTTCTTGGCACAAAGTCAACTCACAGTACATTTTCAAGTACTCAGGGTTACTACAGGTATGACCATCAACACTCACAGAACATTCTCCCCCATGCTCTTTTCTTTTTTTTTTTTTTTTTTTTTTTTTTAATGTTTTTTTATTAGCTGGAGCTCATGGAATGGTACAGTGTGTCCTAGGTGTGTCTTTACACAGCTCTGAAACTGCAAGGAAACATGTATCTGGCAATGTAGGGATTGGGGTTGGATGCAAAAGGCAGTATTTTTCCCCTGTGAAAACTGGATTGTTGCAGTAATAAATCCCCCAGAAAAACACACTGGTTCATTATTCTCTTCATTACAGCAACAGCTTTGGTCAAGTATATGAGTTTTCTAAAAGAAACAGGCAACTTGCCACTTTGTCTTACAGGGAAATCATCTGACAGTACAGATTCACCTAAAAGGTAACAACAAGTATGGCATTCAACATTCACAGAACACTCTCCCATGACATCTTTTCTCCTGGAATGGTACAGTGTGTCCTAGATGTGTCTTTACAAAGCTATGGAAATATAGGGAAATATGTTTGTTTGTTTGTTTGTTTATAACTGAGAATTTGGCCTGATTCCAAAAGCAGTATTTTCAACACATGAAAGCTATAAAGTTGAAGTCACATACCTGCCAGATAAACACCCTGGTTCATGTTTTCTTAATTACAGTAACAGCCTGTCAGATATTTGACTTCTCTAAAAGAAACAGTATGCCTGCCACTTCTTACTTGGAAGTCTTAAAAAAAGATACAGTTAAACTAATTAGAATAACATGGATGGCGGTCAAACTCACAGACCATTTTTCTTATCACTGACCTTTTTTCTCATGGAATGGTATAGTGGGTCCTAGGCGTATCTTTACACAGCTCAGAAACTGCATGGAAACACGCTTTCATGAACCTGAGAATGGAACCTGAAGGTAAAAGTAGTTATTTACCCCTTATGAAAGATGTTGCAAACTCTAACCTGCCAGAAAAACATGCCAATTCATTTTTCTCTTTGTTACAACAACAGGTCTGGTGAGGTATTTGAATTTTTCCAGAAGAAACAGGCCACTTGCCACTTCTTGCTGAGAATTCATAGAACATTCAGTTTCACCTAACCAAGATAACCACAGGTATGAGATTCAACACTCACAGAGCAATCTCCCCTGACCTCCTTTCTCATGGAATTGTTCAGTGAATCCTAGGTGTGTCTTTATACAGCTTTGAAAAGCAGGTATACATGTTATTGTGAATCTACAAATCAGAACCTGATGGCAAAAGAAATTTTTTCCCATGTGAAAGCTGCATGGTTGGAGACTCAAATCTGTGAGAGAAGCACAGTGGTTCACTTCTGTAAATTACAAGAGTCAGTCTGTCAGTCAGTCAGTTCAGTCACTCAGTCGTGTCCGACTCTTTGTGACCCCATGAATTGCAGCACACCTGGCCTCCCTGTCCATCACAAACTCCCGGAGTTTACTCAAACTCATGCCCATTGAGTCGGTGATGCCATCCAGCCATCTCATCCTCTGTTGTCCCCTTCTCCTCCTGCCCCCAGTCCCTCCCAGCATCAGGGTTTCTTCTAATGAGTCAACTCTTCGCATGAGGTGGCCAAAGTATTGGAGTTTCAGCTTCAACATCAGTCCTTCCAATGAACACCCAGGACTGATCTCCTTTAGGATGGACTGGTTGAATCTCCTTGCACTCCAAAGAACTCTCAAGAGTCTTCTCCAACACCACAGTTCAAAAGCATCAATTTTTTGGCACTCAGCTTTCTTCACAGTCCAACTCTCATATTCATACATGACCACTGGAAAAACCATAGCCTTGACTAGACAGACCTTTGCTGGCAAAGTAATGTCTCTACTTTTTAATATGCTATCCAGATTGGTCATAACTTTCCTTCCGAGGAGGAAGCGTCTTTTAATTTCAAGGCTGCAGTCACCATCTGCAGTGATTTTGGAGCCTAAAAAAATAAAGGCTGACACTGTTTTTACTGTCTCCCTATCTATTTCCCAAGAGGTGATGGGACCAGATGCCATGATCCTAGTTTTCTGAATGTTAAGCTTTAAACCAACTTTTTCACTCTCCTCTTTCACTTTCATCAAGAGGCTTTTCAGTTCCTCTTCACTCTCTGCCATAAGGGTGGTGTCATCTGCCTATCTAAGGTTATTGATATTTCTTCCGTCAACTTGATTCCAGCTTGTGCTTCTTCCAGCCCAGCGTTTCTCATGATGTACTCTGCATATAAGTTAAATAAGCAGGGTGACAATGTACAACCTTGACATACTCCATTTCCTATTTGGAACCAGTCTGTTGTTCCATGTCCAGTTCTAGCTGTTGCTTCCTCACCTGCATACAGGTTTCTCAAGAGGCAAGTCAGGTGGTCTGGTATTCCCATCTCTTTCTAAATTTTCCACAGTTTATTGTGATCCACACAGTCGAAGGCTTTGGCATAGTCAATAAAGCAGAAACAGATGTTTTTCTGGAACTCTCTTGCTTTGTCATTGATACAGCGGATATTGGCTATTTGATCTCTGCTTCTTCTGCCTTTTCTAAAACCAGCTTGACCATCTGGAAGTTCTCAGTTCATGTATTGCTGAAGCCTGTCTTGGAGAATTTTGAGCATTACTTTACTAGCATATGAGATAAGTGCAATTGTGCAGTAGTTTGAGCATTCTTTGGGATTGCCTTTCTTATGGATTGGAATGAAAACTGACCTTTTCCAGTCCTATGACCACTGCTGAGTTTTCCAAATTTGTTGGCATATTTAGTGCATCACTTTAACAGCATCATCTTTCAGGATTTGAAATAGCTCAATTGGAATTCCATCATATCCACTAGCTTTGTTCATAGTGATGCTTTCTAAGGCCCACTTGACTTCACATTCCAGGATGTCTTGCTCTAGGTGAGTGATCACACCATTGTGATTATCTGACTCATGAAGATTTTTTTTTGTACAATTTTTCTCTGTATTCTTGCCACTTCTTAATATCTTCTGCTTCTGTTAGGTCCATACCATTTCTGTCCTTTATCAAACCCATCTTTGCCTGAAATGTTCCCTTGGTACCTTAAGTTTCTTGAAGAGCTCGCTAGTCTTTCCCATTCTGTTGTTTTCCTCTATTTCTTTGCATTGATCACTGAGGAAGGCTTTCTTATCTCTCCTGGCTATTCTTTGGAACTCTGCATCCAAATTGGAATATCTTTCCTTTGCTCCTTTGCTTTTCACTTGTCTTCTTTTCACAGCTATTTGTAAGACTTCCTCAGACAACCATTTTGCCTTTTTGCATTTCTTTTCCATGGGGATGGTATTGATCCCTGTCTCCAGTACAATGTCATGAACCTCCATCCATAGTTCATCAGGCTCTCTGTCTATCAGATCCAGTCCCTTAAATTTATTTCTCACTTCCACTGTATAGTCATAAGGGATTTGATTTAGGTCATAACTGAATGGTCTAGTGGTTTTCCCTACTTTCTTCAGTTTAAGTCTGAATTTGGCAATAAGGAGTTCATGATCTGAGCCACAGTCAGTTCCTGGTCTTGTTTTTCCTGACTGTATAGAGTTTCTCCATCTTTGGCTGCAAAGAATGTGATCAATCTGATTTCAGTGTTGATCATCTGGTGATGTCCATGTGTAGAGTCTTCTCTTGTGTTGTTGGAAGAGGGTGTTTCCTATGACCAGTGCATTCTCTTGGAAAAACTCTGTTAGCCTTTGCCCTGCTTCATTCTGTACTCCAAGGCTATTACAAGAGTAACTTGGCAAGCCAAAGCAATATTGAGGAAAAAAAGAATGGAACTGGAGGAATCAACCTGCCTGACTTCAGGCTCTACTACAAAGCCACAGTCATCAAGACAGTATGGTACTGGCACAAAGACAGAAGTATAGATCAATGGAACAAAATAGAAAGCCCAGAGATAAATCCACGTACCTATGGACAACTTATCTTTGACAAAGGAAGCAAGGATATACAATGGAAAAACGACAACCTCTTTAACAAGTGGTGCTGGAAAAACTGGTCAACCACTTGTAAAAGAATGAAACTAGAACACTTTCTAACACCATACACAAAAATAAACTCAAGATGGATTAAAGATCTAAATGTAAGACCAGAAACTATAAAACTCCTAGAGGAGAACATAGGCAAAACACTCTCCGACATAAATCACAACAGGATCCTCTATGACCCACCTCCCAGAATATTGGAAATGAAAGCAAAAATAAACAAATGGGACCTAATGAAACTTAAAAGCTTTTGCACAACAAAGGAAACCATAAGCAAGGTGAAAAGACAGCCTTCAGAATGGGAGAAAATAATAGCAAATGAAGCAACAAAGGATTAATCTCAAAAATATATGAGCAACTCCTGCAGCTCAATTTCAGAAAAATAGATGACCCAATCAAAAAATGGGTCAAAGAACTAAACAGACATTGCTCCAAAGAAGACATACAGATGGCTGACAAACACATGAAAAGATGCTCAACATCATTCATTATCAGAGAAATGCAAATCAAAACCACAATGAGGTACCATTACACACCAGTCAGGGTGGCTGCTATCCAAAAGTCTACAAGCAATAAATGCTGGAGAGGGTGTGGAGAAAAGGCAACCCTCTTAGAGTGTTGGTGGGAATGTAAACTAGTACAGCCGCTATAGAGAACAGTGTGGAGATATCTTATAAATCTGGAAATAGAACTGCCATATGACCCAGCAATCCCACTTCTGGTCATACACACCAGGAAAACCAGATGTAAAAGAGATACGTGCACCCCAATGTTCATTGCAGTATTGTTTATAATAGCCAGGACATGGAGGCTACCTAGATGTCCATCAGCAGATGAATGGATAAGGAAACTGTGGTACATATACACCATGGAATATCACTCAGTCATTGAAAAGAATTCATTTAAATTAGTTCTAATGAGTTGGATGAAACTGGAACCCATTACACAGAGTGAAGTAAGCCAGAAAGATAAACACCAATACAGTATACTAACACATATATATGGAATTTAGAAAGATAGTAATGATAATCCTATATGCAAAACAGAAAAAGAGACACAGATGTACGGAACAGACTTTTGGACTCTGTGGGAGAAGGCGAGGGTGGGATGTTTTGAGAGAACAGCATCAAAACATGTATATTATCAAGGGTGAAACAGATCACCATCCTAGGTTGGATGCATGAGACAAGTGCTCGGGTCTGGTGCACTGGGATGACCCAGAGGGATGGGGTGGGGTGGAAGGCAGGAGGGGGGATCAGGATGGGGAATACATGCAAATCCATGGCTGATTCATGGTAATGTATGGCAAAAACCACTACAATATTGTAAAGTAATTAGCCTCCAACTAATAAAAATAAATGAAAAAAAAAAAAGAATAACTTTGGTCAAACATTTGAGTTTTTTGAAGGAAACACCCACTTGCCCTTTGTTGGTAGGAAGTCAACTGACAGTACAGTTTCACCTAGTCGTGGTAATAGAAGTGACTGTCAACACTCACAGAATTCTCCCCTGTCCTCTCTTCTCAAGGAGTGATTCAGCGGGTTTGAGGTGTGTTATGTCTTTCCATCTCTAAAACTTCTGGAAAATATGTTTTTGTGACCCTGGGAATTGGAGCCATATGGGAAATGCAGTATTTTTCCACTCTGAAACCTGAGTAGTTGCAGCCTTAAACCTGGCAGAAAGACACAGTAAATCATTTTACTCTTCATTAAACCAACAGATTTGGTCAAGTATTTGAGTTTTCTGAAAGAAATTGGCTGCTTAACATTCCTTGTGTGAAGTCACTAATGGTACTGTTTCACCTAATTAGGGTAACAAGAGGTATGGCAGACAACACTTAAAAAAAAAGAAAAGAAAAGAAACTCTCCTGTGATCTCTTTCCATATGAAATGATACTGTGTGTCCTTGGTGTGTACTTGAACTTCTCTGGAAGTGTAGGGAAACATGTTTTATGTACCTGGGAATTGGAGCATAGTGATAAAAGCAGTATTTCCCCCCTGGGAAAGCTGGATAGTTTCAGCCTCAAACCTGCCAGAAAAACACACTGGTGAATTTTTCTCTTCATTACACAGCCATGGCCAAGTATGTTAGTTTTATTAAAGAAACAGGCTGCTTTCCAGTTCTTGCTGGGAAGTCACCTGACTGTAGAAATTCACAAACTGAGGGTAACAATAGGTACTGCAGTCAACACTAATCATTCTCCCAACACCTCAAGATTGTGGGGAGAGACATCAATAACCTCAAATACACAGATGATACAGCCCTTATGGCAGAAAATGAAGAGGAATTAAAGAGCCTTTTGATGACAGTAAAAGAGGAGAGTGAAAAAGTTTTCTTAAATCTCAACATTCAAAAAGCGAAGATCCTGACATTTGGTCCCATAATTTCCTGGCAAATAGATGGGGAAATCATGGAAACAGTGACAGACATTGTTCCCCTCCCCCCCCACTTTGGGCTCCAAAATCACTGCAGACAGTGACCGCAATCTTGAAATTAAAAGATATTTGCTCTTCGAAGAAAAGCAGTAACAAAGTTCAGTCAGCTCAGTCATTCAGCTGTGTCCAACTCTTTGTGACCCCATGGACTGCAGCATGACAGGCTGTCCATCACCAACTAAGAGTTTGTTCAAACCTATGCCCATTGAGTCAGTGATGCCACCGAACCGTCTCATCCTCTGTCATTCCCTTCTTCTCCTGCCTTCCATCTTTCCCAACATCAGGGAGTTTTCCAGTGAGTCAGTTCTTTACATCACATGGCCAAAGTACTGGATGCAGGACTTATTTCTTTTATGATTGACTGGTTTGATCTCCTTGCAGTCCAAGGGACTCTCAAAAGTCTTCTCCAACACCACAGTTCTAAAGCAAATTCTTTGGTGCTCAGATTTCTTTATGGTCCAACACTCACATCCATATATGACTACTGGAAAAACCATAGCATTGACTAGGCAGACCTTTGTCAGCAAAGTAACATCTCTGCTTTTTAGTATGCTGTCTAGGTTGGTTATAGCTTTTTTCTTATGAGGGCTATTCCATTTATTCTAAGGGATTCTTTCCCACAGTAGTAAATATAATAGTTATCTCAGTTAAATTCACCCATTCCTATTCAGTTTAGTTCACTGATTCCTAAAATGTTCATCTCCACTCTTGCCACCTCCTGTTTGACCACTTCCTATTTACCTTGATTCATGGGACTTATATTCTTGTTGATCTTTTACTTTATTTCTCCTTTTTAAATATCATATTCCTTGCTCCCATTTCATTTAGTTTATATTTTTCCAATCTCTCTGTCTCATTTTTTGTTGTTGTTTCTGAAGACTTTATGAAATGTAGTGGAAAATCTTTTATATATGTGTGTGTGCATGTGTGTGTTTGTGTATGTGTAGTATGTACAATATATACTTTAGAAAACTTATGTATTTTTTCAAGATAAAAACTTATTACATTTTAGTTCCACTTGTATTACTGTGAATAGAATCCTAATTTTTTAATATATATTTACTCAAACCTTTGATATACTTCTATTTACTCTGGCATCTAGTATTACTGCTGAAAGTCTAGAAAGTTTGTTGTTTTAGTCATTTTAGTGATTTTTTTAAACAAAATTTGAATGAGGCTTGAAACTTCTAATCCAATTCTGAGAATATAAAGAAATAGTGTGTTGTAAAACAAAAACAGGAAGCTAATGTGTGATACAGTATTATTAGCTAAGTACATATTTTGTTCAAGTTTCACAAAATTTTATGTGTGTCCATTATTTGTTTTCATAACTTATTCAAGATTCCACATTGTGTTTAGTTGCACTGAGCAGCTTCAACTGCATGCAATAAGCTCCAGTAAATTCTCTTTTCATTTTTATTCTGTTACAAATATTTTTTTTTATTTTTCCTTGTAATGATTTCTTAGCAGTAAGTCTTAATTTTGTCACTATTTTAGTACAACATCATTAATGTTCCTAATTACAACTTGAGTTATTGATAAAACCTTAAATTATGTTCAGAATTCAATGTTTTATGGCAAATGTCCAATACCTTTGAGATAGGTTTGCATTCAAAACATTTAAGCAGAACAAAAATCTTGGGGTTTGAGTAAGTTCTCTGGGAACTAAAATCAACTGCTCAGTGACACCTTTCAGAGCTCAAAAGAGTTAAGGTATTAAACTAATTTATTTGTGGTTGATAAAAATCAAGATTACAAGAAAAAAAGAGCAAGTAGTTTTTGCACCACTCTTCAGTACTACTTGTGCCTGGAGTATACACAGATTTGCAAAAAAAAAAAAAATTCTCTAAAATTTAGATTTAATAGAAAGTCCAGGTGGGCAGTTTTGTTAGGTTGCACTTATTTCTACTTCATGAAAGCTACATGCCAACTCAGTTGGACACATATTTTCTCTAATGTAGTATATATTCCTCTATAGTAATTTATAGACTCTGTAGAGCTGTCAATACTGATGTGGTACAACTGTTAAAAATAAAGTAGGAATTTAATTTCCAAATACAAAGGGTTTTTAAAGTATCTCTGATATTAATTTATCATTTTATATTAATTTCTCATTTAAATGCTTTGTTCTCTGTACTCACTCTGGTTTTTTCAGCCTTTTAACTTTATCGAATCTTTCAATGGCAAAGTCAAAGATCTCTCTTGGTAAATTTCACATTCCACTTGAAAATTTGAGGGTTATTTTCAAATACCTTTTGATATTGATCTCTAATTCCATAGTTATAAGGGAACAGACTCTGTATGATTTCAACTCTTTTAGACTATGTAATTTTTGCTTCTTGTTTTATGTCCCCGATTGTTTCAGGCTTTACTGGTTTATGATCTATGGAAACTTGAATATAATTTGTATCCTGGTTGTGTAAAATATATATAAATCTTAATTATGTTGAATTGGTTCATAGTTTTTTTTCAGGTTTATGAAAACCTTCTACTTTTCTGTCCATTCTATTAATTTTTGAGATCTTGATAGTAAAACTCCAATTAAAAATCCTAACTTATCTACTTAAAAATAAGTGTAATATACAGTGGAACTATATATAATTTTCTTCTTTATTTCCCAAGCCTCTTGTAAATGTGTTTTCATATTTTCATAATAAAAAATAAATAAAAAAGAAATGAGTCTGAGATGAAGATTCCCATGTTTTTGGATTGAATTTCTCACCTGCTCCAAAGTAAGGAACACATAGGCTTTGTTTCCATCTTGCCAAGTTATGAGGTAGAAATACAAGGAGAAATTTGATTAAAAATTGCCAACAATCAAATAGCAAAAAAAAAAAAAAAAAAAAGGTGTTTAGTAGACACATAGCTTGAACCACAGAATTTGGCTAGAGTGTGTTGGAATATAAATATCTACCTTTAGTCCAAAACTAAATATCATCTCTCTTCTAAGGTATTTCAGACTCATAGAAACTACAGCTAAGTATCATAGACTTCTACAAATTTTTTCATCTGCACCCCCATGCAAAATAGTTGAGAGATTGAAAAAATGGGGTTGTATAATGGGAAGCAGTGTTTTCTGGAAGATAAATTTTTAAAACCTAAATACGCTTTTGAAATTCCATTTGTCACTATATTTATGCAAACATAATGTTGCACAGAATAAATATTATATATTTATAGTTGTGATCATTACTGTTTTTGTTTGTTTGTTTGGATCATTACTGTTTTATCCTTGTTCAGTGTTTAGCTAAGCCATTGTGAAAAATTAATAGACACCTGCATTGAATAGAGCTTGGAGACCAGAAGAGGGAGCTCTCACACTCTGTAACAGTAGCAGAACCCAGCAAGAGGGAAAAAAAAGATCCTTTTTCTTCCTGCGAGGGTTCCAGACAATGAGAAACCATGGCCTCTTTGTTTACAACAGTCCTCCCAACTTCTGTTTCCCCTCGATAATGGAATTATCCTTCCCTTGATACACAGGAACATGCAGGTGACTCTCCAAGGTTCTGTATCTCAAAATGCAATTCTCTGCTGTCATTAAATAATCCCATATTTGCTGGAGAAATATCTGCAGTCTATTCATCTTAGGCCAGTACACTCCACAGTTATTGCTGCCTGGGGTTCATTTTGTTTGGCAAACTGACCTGCAGGGACCTTAGCTGACATTAGCCCCTCATACAAGCACATTCTCTAGACAGCAGCCCAGATTCACAAATGAATGCAAGTTCCTAATATGACTCTTCCCAACAGTCCTTGAGATCAACAGCCACCCCCCCAACTGGCCTCCTAAAGTCTTCCCTTTTTGGGACCTCTAGATAAGATACCCAAGGAGCTCACCAAATCCTAATTCTTTTGGTCAATTGTTTTGGATTGAATTCACAAATCCAGCCTTATCCCAGGAACTTCAAAGCACCCCATCTATGACCTTTATAAAGGCATGTGTCCCCAGATCCTCTCTCTCTCTCTCTGCAATCATCTTGATGTCCCTTTTAGCCCTTCCAGGTATACTGTGACAAGTCTATGAGTGATTAACTTCTCTATTTCAATTTCTTTTGTGGTCTGTGGCTGAAATGCAATTCATCAGCCATCCAGCCCCTGCACCCCACTTAACAAACGTTAATTTAACAAAGTCATAACAATTGGATTCAGAAGCAGGAAGATGGGGTTGCCCCCTTATCTCTCCTGGGTGGGTAATACTGTCTGGGAGAGGCTCACCACTTGCTGGCATTTGTGCTGCAGCCAACCACCCACAAAGATGCCTTCCATCCCATAGTGCAAAGTCTGAAGGAAACAACCAGAGCTTTCCCAAACCTCAGAGTAATGCTCACCAGAGCAGAGTTGAGGTGCTGTGGATATGTCTTTTACACATTAGTGTCCCACAGACAGTAAGCTCACCCAGTGGGTGTTAGACTTATGGTATAAACATTAGGAAACCTGGCTAAGATCTTCATTAGTTAAAGACTGGGACAAACAGGTGAAAACTCCTGCCCAAGTGTGTACTTGGGCAGTGTGTACTCCAGGCAGTGTGTACTCCAGGCAGTGCCCTCAGGAAAAGGAGGAGGCTTACCTTCCTAATTACTGAATTTTCAGGACTCCTGGGCCTATTATAGTTGAGGCAACATGACTCCAGAAAGCATGGGCCCTCAGGAAGGAAGGTACAGTTGAGAGCTCTAATATCTCTGTCACTGCAAACATTGCTGCTATTGCACCTCCTCCCACAACCCTGTGGGATATTGTGGACCACATCCAGCATATTATGGCAAAAGATGTGATGGCCCTACATAAGCAGCATGAACACCTATGCCTTCCTTGTCTAAAATACCCAAGAAGTTGGCAAGCTCCTCACTAACTATAAAATACCTATAGACACAGCCTGAACACAGCCCTGGTGAACTAGTATGCTAAAGCACTGGATCCCTGCTCTCAGCGTGTAGGATCCAGTCCCAATTATCCTGCCATCATCACATGTGTGAGGGTAAACCCCGTACCTTTGAGGTTGATTGGGACATCCTGGAGAGGACAGCAGATACCTATGAGTGCAGCCTCATTATAGAGGTTCCTTAAACCCTAAAAATATTACCACCCATATGACCCAGCAGTCCCCCTACTAGGCATATACCCTAAGAAAACCATAATTCAAAAAGACACATAAACACATGTTCATTGCAGCACTATTTACAATAGTCAGGACATAGAAATTAACTAAATGTCCATTCACAGATGAGTGGATAGAGAAGATTTGGAACAGTGATAATTAATAACTTGGTACAGTAATTTCCCGTGATAACACATAAGATCAAATCAGTGGAGGATTTGAAACTGAAAATCAACATTTCATGCATCTTGGGATTCAAAATATTTTAAAGATTTTCTACATCAGGAGGAATAAAATGGGACCAACCAGCTGTTGAGAGTGTTTAGTACATCTGTAACCTACTGTTCAACACCACAGAAATAAGACAACTAGTTGGGATTGCCAAAGGCTTGAAAATGCCTAATATTTTTTATTGGAGTATAATTGCTTTGCAATGTTGTGTTAGATTCTGCTGAATTCAACAAAGTAAATCAACTATATGTGTATACAATATTCTCTCTCTTTTGAGCTCCCTCTCACACCCCCATCCAACCTCTCTAGGTCATCTCAGAGCACCAAGCTGAGTTCCCTGTGCTATACAGAAGCTTCCCCATAGCTATCTATTTTACACATGGTCCTGTATATATGCCCTCTCCCAAATGGCCTAGCAGGTAAGAATCCAAAATCACCACAGAGGGTGACTGTAGCCATGAAATTAAAAGATGCTTGCTCCTTGGAAGAGAAGCTCTGATGAACTTAGACACCATCTTAAAAGCAGACATTACTTTGCAACAAAGGTTTGTCTAGTCAAGGCTATGGTTTTTCCAGTAGTCATGCATAAATGTGAGAGTTGAGCTATAAAGAAAGCTGAGCCCTGAAGAACTGATGCTTTTGAACTGTGGTGTTGGAAAAGACTCTAGAGAGTACCTTGGACTGCAAGGAGACCAAGCCAGTCAATTCTAAAGAAAATCAGTCCTCGGTATTCATTAGAAGGACTGACACTGAAGCTGAAACTCCAGTACTTTGGTCACCTGATGTGAAGAACTGACTCATTTGAAAAGACCCTGATGCTGGGAAAGATTGAAGGCAGATGTAGAAGGGGATGACAGAAGTTGGTTGGATGGCAGCACTGACTCTATGGACATGAGTTTGCTCTGTGAGTTGGTGCTAGACAGGGAAGCCTGGCATGCTGCATCCATGAGGTCGTAAAGAGCAGGACTCTATTGAGAGACTGAACTGAACTGATGAATGTATGTGTGTCAATCCTAATCTCTCAATTTATCCTCTCCTTTCCCCCATAAGTCCACATGTCCATTCTCTACACCTGCGTCTCTATTCCTGCCCTGCAAATAGGTTTATCCGTAAAATTTTTCTAGATTCTGCAAAATGCATAATATATATGCATAATACATGATATTTATTTTTCTCTTCCTGATTTCCTTCACTCTGTATGACAGACCCTAGGTACATCCTTGTCACTACAAATGACCCAATTTTGCTCCTTTTAAGGGCTGAATAATATTCCTCTCTCTCTGTGTGTGTGTGTGTGTGTGTGTATACACACACACATATATATATAAAATATATATACCATTTATTGTTTATCCATTCATCTGTCGGTAGACATTTAACTTTTTTCCGTGTGCTGGCTATTGTAAATAGTGCTGCAGTGAACATTTGGATGTATTCTTGAATTATGATTTTCTCAGGGTTTATGGCCAGTAGTGGAATTTCTGGGTCATCTACTGTTTTCCTACTGTAGTGGCTGTATCAATTTATATTGCCACCAAGAGCGAATAACTTTTTAAAAGAACCCGAGGATCTAGCAGCCAAAAATTGAAGCAAAAGCCTAGCTCGTACCCAACATGAGATGGGGAAGTAAAGACCATGTGCTCCAAAGCAAGGACATTCTGCCTTGTTTAATATCCATATTGTTCACCTTAAAAGAAGACCTTCAAGCTCCTCAAATGCAAATATTCTCTACTGTTGTAGCTATTGATCTTTATATATAAGTGGACTGCTCACAGAATCTGCAGGTCTAACACTGCCCCAGCACGAAAATAAAACATCCACATTCATAGCGTACCAGAGAATAGCTGAGGTCCAGGTGTGGATAGGTCCTGTTAAAAGGGGTTTGCCTTGTGTGTCAACAGGTATGAATCCTGATGCAAAGCTCACCTTCCTTTACATAATTTGGTGCCAAATGAAGTGATGTTTAAGCCAGTTGCTCTCTTTTTATACCACACCTGAAATTGTATCCCAAGCAGAATGGTCCTTCTAATGTAGCCAGATAAGATGGATCTGGCTGTCAGGCTTGAGCTCTTAATGATCTTGCTGTAGGTCTACAGGGATGATCTCTGGGTGTAAAGGTGCCTACAAATTAGTCTATCAGTGTGCCCAGATGTACCTGCATTGTAACTAGAGTCCTACAAATCTCAGGCATAGACATATTATGGTGCTTTGCAAGGGATATCTGTAAGATTTGATGGAGATCTGCCTAACGAGTCATAGATCCCATACTGTGGTTCCATTCTGAGCCAGGCCCTATCACATATACTAAGATTTACCACCAGTCAGTTTTTCCTCTCCTTCCCTGCTCTCACCTCTCCCACCACAGAACAGAACAATTGCACAGATGAAATCACTTCAGGCTGATGGTGCCCAGTGCTAACCTCAATATATGCCTCAATGACATTGTTTATTTCGAATTAAAATTACTGAAGAAACAGCCAATGCAAGAGGGACACTCTGATTCTCCTTTTTGTCATTCTGAATTCAGGAAATAAATCTCTCATGTGAAAGGTGTTCTCCTTGAATCTTGAGGTAAGTGGACAGACACCCTTATATCCAGAGGTGAGGAATTCAGGTCATGAGGCCTATACACACAAACTTTATTACTTCTTTAATTTACTGCTCCAATCCAAAACTTTGTCCTATGAACTGCTAACAAATGTTTTGTTTCTTTGTCTAAAAGTACAAAGGTTGCCTGCTTTGGCCACTTCTTAGGGTTCCATTTTTGTGAGACCTCCATGTGAATTAATTTATATGTGCTTCTTTTTTCTCCTTTTAATGTTTTGTGTCAATTTGATTACTCAGACCTAAGAACTCAAGTGGGATGGGGGATATTTCCCCTCTCTTTCCATGGTGGCTCAGAGGGTAAAGTGTCTGCCTACAAGGCAGGAGACCTGGGTTCAATCCCAGGGTCAGGAATATCCCCTGGAGAAGGAAATGACAACCCACTCCAGCATTCTTGCCTGGTAAATCCCACAGATGGAGGAGCCTAGTAGGCTACAGTCCATGGGGTCACAAAGAGTCGGACACAACTGAGAGACTTCACTTTCACTTTCAACAAGGAAGGTGGCTGGACCTGCTTCCCATTCTGAGGCTGCTGCTGCTCAGAGTTTCTGAGACATGTGACCAAGGCCAGCAGAAGGTAAGATTCCTTAACATGTCAGTCTCCCCATCTCAGACCCCAGGGTCTTTTGCAAAGGGAAGTGATAAGTGAAACGTTTCCTTTCTCTCTCACTCAATTTTAATTTCTAAGTTTTTCTCTCAATTTACATTAGGAAGGTAAAATATTTCTGGAACTAAATTCCTTGAACTTCGCAAAACTTGGAGAGTCTTCTCTCAGAGTTTGCTATGTGTATATGTCTATTTGCCTGTGTATTATGCTCTTTCTCATGTTCATGCATGCTAAGTGATTTCAGACTCTGTAGCCCTAATGACTGTAGCCTACCAGGCTCCTCTGATCATGGAATTCTCCAGGCAAGAATACTGGAGTGAGTTGCCGTGTCCTCCTCCAGGGGATCTTCCCAACCCAAGGATTGATGCCAGGTCTCCCACATTGCAGCTGGATTCTTTACCATCTGATCCACCAGGGAAGTCTGCTGCTTGTCATAAGGAGGAAAAAAATATAGGGCAGGAAACAGGCAGAGTCCCTGTCAGGTTGCTTTCTGAGCTAACCTCACAGGCTGGCGAGTTAAGCATTGTCACCAGACCAGTGTTTTAGTCAAACTCAGCTGTGGATCCTCTATGTTAAATGGAATGAGTTCCCCCCCCCACCTTTCTCTATGTCTTGTGAACTTGGCTTTGTGTCCAGTGAGAATATTCTCTGTGGTATCTGCCATCTGCAAGGTGCATTTACTTGAGTGCAACTGGTGGCCAGTTAAACAGACTGGGATCCTGAGACACACGGTCATAAGCAGCACTTTATTTGTCTGGCTGTGACGGCTTCCAGGGGAGTTTGTCCTAAGGGATCCCAGTCTGCTTCATATCACCCTTTGTTGGTTGTAATTGCTGGAAAATCCCATTCTGGTAGCATCTCCCCAGTGCACTGATTAACACTTTTATAGCTGAAGGTGTCCCACATTTTTGTGGAACACTGGAGATAACATTTCACTACATCATTCTTACTGCTAGTAGCATGGGTGGCTATTTACCTTTTCAGACTAAATCTGAAAGTGGACTTTCTTGGTTGTGTGAGGGTTATAATCTTTTGTGAGATGCTTCTTACATCTTTGATTAAGCCAAAAATTGCTAGTTGGTTTGAATCAACATTTTAATTGAAAATAAGATCCTACTTACCAATAGTCAGATAATAGATAATTTAAATTGGCTGCCTTTAAAAGGAAAAAAATTGGGAGCCCTCATCATAAGCAACTGTCATATTGATGCCTATAGAAGAATCAAATTGAAAGGAAAACAATTATAGTTATGAGTGTTAAGGAGCCCCTTATGAAGATCACCTTAAAAATCACTCTTTCATCTCAGCAGTTCCCCAGGTCCTCTTACAAATAACCAGGAAATAAATCAGCTAGAGTAGTATTTAGGGGCTTAAAGAAACAACTCTCTTAGACTTGAAAATTCCTACAAGACCAAAAGTACAACTCTAGAAACAAGTCAAGGCCCACCTATCTTTACCATCATAAAACCTTACCTCTCAAAATGTTTGTAGTTAGTATAAAAGATCAGGATATTGGAGAAAAGTTGTCTTGTACTTCAAAAAGATCTTAATAATAATTACCCTAAGACTTATGATAGTAGATAAATATACTCCAAACTCCCAGGAGAGAACTACATTTTTATTTATCTGTTCTTTAAGTTATGAATCTTATCATGTCTCAGAGAGATCCAGATGGCAGAGCAGATGGATATGGAAATCACCTCCTGGCAACAAGCATGTCAACATTCATATACATATGGAACTCTCACAGAAAACCAACTGGAAACTAGCAGAAAACCTCTTATACCAACAAAGCTGCAAGAAAGATCCCCACACAGTCAGGTAGAATGTGGCATAAATAAAGATCAGAATGGGTCTGATGGCAGCCTTCTCACCACACTTTTCATCACAAACCTGCATCAGGTAGGGCTGCTAGTATGGGCAGCACTAGGTGCTGACCCTTGAGGAGATGGGCCCTGGAGAAGACTTGGTCTGGCTCCACAGAGACAGCCCAGAAGGCCTAGGGTGTGGTCTTGACTGAAACTTAGAGCCCACTGTCAGTGCATGCATGGTAGTAGTAGGTCTGACAGGGGTGGACTTTGTTGGTGTGTACAGCAGGTGTCACTATATAAATGCATCCCGTAGGTAGATAGATCCTGGGGAGGAGTATGTAGTGGTTCATTTTCCAGTGGAAGCTCTCCCCTTCCACCCACCCTTCACAATAGCTTGGAGCTAGACCTGGGGTGAATAGGTCCTGGAAAGGTCTTGCAAGAGATGCAGCACAGGTCCCAGGGATTAACAGCAGTACCACATCAATTTATGCACCCAGAGCACCGCAGCCCCAAGCACCAGCCTAGAACTAGGTCTGGGGCAAACACAACAGAGAAAGGGACATGACCTCAGCCTTTTTCTAGGTGTAATGTTCATTCCTGCACAAGCAGCACATAGGTTTTCTTGACCACTTGGGCCTCATTTGCTTCAGCAAGTATCTTCTTAGAGATGGAGCACACACTTAGGGACAATGGAGCCTTATAAAACTTGACACTTGGGGCACCTACTCAAAAAACTGGGGATCAGAAACCACTCCCAAAGGGCTGTGACAGCTACGGAGGAAAGAAATAGCCCCCCCTTACCATATTTAGGTCTTCCCTGGTGACTCAGGAGGTAAAGAATCTGCCTGCAATGCAGGAAACCCAGTTCAATTCCTGGGTTGGAAAAATCCCCTAGAGAAGGGAACAGCGACTCGCTGTAGTATTATTACCTGGAGAATTCCGTGGACAGAAGAGCCTGGTGGCCTATAGTCCATGGGGTTGCAAAGAGTCAGACACAACTGAGCATCTAACACTATTACTTTCTTTTTTTTTTTTTTTTTTCTTTTTTTTTTTTTTAATTTTTATTTTTTTTTATTTTTAAATATTATTTTATTAGTTGGAGGCCAATCACTTCACAACATTTCAGTGGGTTTTGTCATACCTTGACAAGAATCAGCCATATAGTTACACGTATTCCCCATCCCGATCCCCCCTCCCACCTCCCTCTCCACCCGACTCCTCAGGGTCCTCCCAGTGCACCAGGCCCGAGCACTTGACTCATGCATCCCACCTGGGCTGGTGGTCTGTTTCACCATAGATAATATACATACTGTTCTTTCAAAACATCCCACCCTCACGTTCTCCCCCAGAGTTCAAAAGTCTGTTCTGTACTTCTGTGTCTCTTTTTCTGTTTTGCATATAGGGTTATCGCTACCATCTTTCTAAATTACTTTCACTTAACATCTACAGTGGAGGCTCTGGATATCACAACACTAACCCCCTATTAAGGGGGTTGAGAAAAGATGTGGCTGGCACCCATACCAATAAAGCTCTCATACCAAAAATACTGGATGCATACAGTCTGCACAGGGATGTTCCCACATAAGAACACCCCTTCAAGACCACAATAGATAGCAATCTCTCTTACATTTAGAGAGGCAGAAAAAGTGAAGTAAATGAAAAAGCAAAGAAAGGACTTCCAATCAAAAGCACAAGATAAATCCCCAGAAAGAACAAATAATGAAACAGACCTCACCAGTCTACTAGACCCCAAGTTGAAAGAGGAGGTAATAAAAATGCTAAAGGAAGAAACAAAAATTACCAACAGAAATACAGATCCCTTTAAAAAGTAAATGGAAACTGTGAAGAAGAAGAATAAAAATTAGACAACTGAATTGCCAAGATAAAAACGAATCTAGGAGCAATGGATAGCAGACTAAAAAATGCAGAAAAACAAATAGGAGATCTAGAAGAGACAATAATGAAAATCACCCAATCAGAACAGCAGAAAGACAAATTTAAAAAACCAAAGCTGCATAAGAGTTCTGTGGGATGACATAAAACATGCCAACCTACATATAATAGAGGTTCCAGAAAAAGACAGAGAGGAGATAAAAAATGTTCTGGCTGAAAAATGTATTAAACCTAAAGAAACTAAACACAGCTATCCAGTTTCAGGAAGCACAGGGGGTCCCAAATAAGAAACTAAACAGACCTACCCCATGAAATCATAATTAAAATGATAAAAATTAAAGATAAAAAGAGGATTCTAAAGACAGTGAGAGAAAACAGATTCAGTTACAAGGGAACCCCTATAAGGCTGCCAGCTGATTTATCTACAGATATTTTGCAGAACAGAAGGGAGTGGCATGATAAAGTCAAAGTTCTAAAAGGGGAAAACCTGCAACCTAGGATACTTTACCCAATAATATTATCATTTAAATTAAAAAAATTGATAAAGATATAAAGAATTTCTCAGACAAGAAAAAATACAATGTATAGCAATGTTAAACCTATCTAAAGGAAATACTGAAAGAAAAAGAAGCAGGAATCTATAGGAAATGAAAAGTCACAGTAGGAAATAAAAATACATAAAACGATTGAAAAACAATTAAAAATTAGTTTATGGGTTAAAAATTGTAAAAGTGATTATACTGCAATTAACAGAGAAAGGATAAACATGAAGCTAAAAATTGAAAAAAATAATGTGTGGTAGGTAATTAAAAAAAATCCTTAAGAATGTGTTTGAACTTACAAGATTGTCAGTCTAAAGCAAATGTATACAGCTATGGATTAGGATACTTGAAAACCAGGGTAATCACAAATCAAAAGCTTGCAATGGATTCACACACAAAAAACAAACCAACAAAAAATGAACTCAAATATAAAACAAAAGAAAACCACGAAAAGACAAAAGGAAAAAAAGATAAACAAAGAAGTACAAAATCAACTGGAAAACAAGATTTAATATGGTAATAAGTACCTACCCATTAATTGATTTAAATGGCAATGGACTAAATGCTGTGATATAAGACATAGAGTGACAGATTGGATGAAGAAAACAAGACCCTACAAGGCACTGCCTATAAGAGTTCACTTCAGAGTAAAAGTCAGTCATACTGACAGTAGGTGGATGGAAAAAATGCATTTCCCACAAACGGAAATGAGAAGAAAGCAGGAAAAGTAATACTCAGGAAACAGACTATAAAAAAGTGAATAAAAGAAAGACACCAAATGACATTATATAATGCTTTGAATGATGTGTACAAAAAAGGGGATATTACACTTGTTAAAATATATGCACTTGTAAACATAGGCAGAACACTCTTTTACATAAATCGCAGTAATATCTTTTTTGATATGCCTCCCAGAATAATGGAAATAAAAACAAAAACAAACAAATGGAACCTGCTAGAACTCAAGTGCTTTTACCCAGCAAAGGAAACAATAAAAAATCAAAAGAGTCAACTCACAGACTGAGATAATATATTTGCAAATGACGTGACCAACAAGGGATTAGTCTCCAAAATTTACAAACAGTTCATGTGTCTCAATATCAATCAAACAAGCCAACCAAAAAAAAATTTGCAGAAGACCTAAAGAGACTTTTCTCTCAGAAAGACATACAGATGACCAAGAGGTACATGAAAAGATGTCCAACATCACTAATTATTTAGTTCAGTTACTCAGTCATGTCCGACTCTGCAACCCCATGAATCACAGCATGCCAGGCCTCCCTAATTATTAGAGAAATGCAAATCAAAACTACAATGAAATATCACCTCACAGCAGTCAAAATTACTATAATCAAAAAATCCACAAACAATAAATGCTGGAGAGTGTATGGAGAGAAGGGGACCCTCCTACACTGTTGGCAGGAATGTAAATTGATATAGCCACTATGGACAACAGTATGGAGGGTTCTTAAAAAACGAAAAACATAGCTACCATATGACCCTGAAATTCAACTCCTGGGCATATGCCCACGGAAAAACATGGTCTGAAAGGATATATGCACCCCAATGTTCATTGCAGCATTGTTTACAATAGCTAAGACATGGACGCAAATGTGCATCAACAGAGAAACAGATAAAGAAGATGTGGTACATAGATGCAATGGAATATTACTCAGCCATTAAATGAATGGGATAATACTATTTGCAACAACATGGATGGGCCCAGAGGTTGCCATACTGATATAAAGTAAGTCAGATAGAGAAGGAGAAATATCATATGGCATCCCTTATATGTGAAATCTAAAAAGAAATGATACAAATGAATCTATGTAAAAATCAGAAAAAAGACTCACAGACATAGAGAATGGACTTATAGTTTCAGGGGGAAGAATGGGGAAGAGATAGTTTGGGATCAACATATACACACTGCTATATTTAAAATGGATAACCAACATGGTATTACTGTATGCATAGCATAGAGAACTCTGCTCAACCTTATGTGGCAGCGTAGATAGGAGGGGAGTTTGGAGGAGAATGGATACATTTATATGTATGGCTGAGTCACTTTCCTGTCCACCTGAAACTACCACAACGATGTTAATTGGCTATTCAGTTCAGTTCAGTCGCTTAGTTGTGTCCGACTCTGCAACCCCATGAACTGCAGCACGCCAGGCCTCCCTGTCCATCACCAATTCCTGGAGTTTACCCAAACTCATTAACTGGCTATACTCCAATACAAAAAAAAAAGAAAAGAAAAGAAAAGCTTTAATTAAAGCATATATGCACCCAACATAGAAGAACCTAAAATATAAAACAAATACTAACAGACATAAAGTGATAAATTTACAGGAATACAGCAATAGTAGGAGACTTTAACACTCTATTGGTGTTATTGGACAGATATTCCACCTGGAAAATCAATAAGGCAATAGAGAGCCAAAATAATACAACTGACAGTTGAAATTAATTGATATCTACAGGACACTACATGAAAAAGAGAAAAAAATAGAAATGCACATTCTTTTCAAGCACACATGGAACAATCTCTGAAAGAGATCACATACTATGTCACAGAACAAGCCTCAACAAATTTAAGAGGACAGAATTCTTTCAACCATCTGTTTTGACCACAGTGGTATGTACAAAAAAGGAAATTAACCACAGAAAGAAATCTTGGTGTAAAAATGAACAAATGGAGATGATATAGCACGCTACTTAAAAAATTAATCAATAAAGAAATCAAAGAGGACATCAGAAGATACCTCAAGAAAAATAACAATGTATGACAAAACCCACTGAAATGTTGTAAAGTGATTGGCCTCCAACTAATAAAATAATATTAAAAAAAAAAAAAAAAAAAGAAAAATAACAATGAAAACACAGCCTTACAAAATCCATAAGTTGCAGTTCTAAGAGGAAGTTTGTTGATACAGGCCTTCCTCAAGAAACAAGAAAAATCTCATATAAACAACCTAAACTACCATCTTAAAAAACAGAAAATAAAAACAAAACAAATAAAACCCAAGTCAGCATGATGACCAAATAAATATCAGAAAAGAAATAAATAAAATAGATAAAAACAATAGAAAAGATCAAAGAAACCAAGAACTTTTTTTTTTTCTTTGCCAGTAAACAACTTATTCTTTTATTTGCCCAAGGCCAGCTGTTGTAGGCACTGAGGGCCCAAGACTTCCAGAGGGATGGGTATGGCGAGCCATCCTGCTTCCCAGGTGCTTCCTGCCCCATCCTGTTTCCTGCAGGAGATGGGAGAGTAGATAAAATATACCCTTGCACCACCAAGTATCTCAATTGTGTGTGTGTGTGTGTGTGTGTGTGTCAGCCCCTCAGGCGTGTCTGACTCGGCAACCCCATGGACTGTAGCCCACCAGGTTCCTCTGTTCAAGGGAATTTCCAGGTAAGAGTACTGGAGTGGATTGCCATTTCCTTCTCTTGAAGTATTTTTTTTTTTTTTTTAAGAAAATAAACAGCACTTGCAAACCTCTAGCTAGGCTCACCAAGAAGAAAAGAGAAAGGATCCAAATAAACAAAATAAGTCAGAAAAAAGGAGAAATAGCAACCAATTCCATAGAAATGCAATAGAATTATAAGAGAAACCCATATGCCAACAAACTGAACAACCTCAAAGAAATGGATGCTTCTAGAAACATATAACCTGCTACAGCTGAGTCAAGAAAAAACAGATAATTTGAACAGATTGATCACAAGAAGTGAGATAAAATCGGTATTTTTTTTTATTAGTTGGAGGTTAATTACTTCACAACATTTCAGTGGGTTATGTCATACATTGACATGAATCAGTCATGGAGTTACATGTATCAACCACCTTCCTGAAAACAAAAGTCTAGAACCGTGTATCTTAATTGGGAATTTCTATAAAACATACAAAAATACTTGTATTTATTTGTCTCAAACTCTTCCAAAAGACTGAAGAGGAAGGAATACTTTAAAAGTAACTCTATGAAGCCCCTATCACCCTGAAAACAAAACCAGTGACAGTACCAAAGATAAGAAAATTACAGGACAATATCTTTGAGGAGTGTATATATATATATATATATATATATATATATATATATATATATATATCCAATGTGACTTTATTTGAAGATACAATATATAAGGAAATAATTAAGATTAAATGATGTCATAGGGTGGGGCCCTGATCCAATAAGATTAATATCCTTGAAGAGGAAACACCAGACAGCTTACTGTCTCTCTCTCTGCCACACGAAGACAGCACAAAGGCAGTTGTCTGCAAGTAAGGATGACACTCTCACCAGAAACCAAAACAAGCATCTTGATCTGAAATTTTACATCTTCCAGAACTATGAGACTTAATGTTTATTGTTTAATGTAATCTATGGTATTTTGCTATGGTGCCCAAGCAAATAATACAGTAACAAAATAATAGCTCATTTCCACCTAGTTTGTAAGGAAATTAACAATACTACAATAGTACAACCCTGCATATGGGAATCTCATGTTTATATTTAAAGCCAGAAAGTGAGAATCTTATTATTTCTTGGGATAAAGTTAGTTCTCTCCTAATATATTTATTGTTTTATATTTCAGGTTCCTATCTATATTTCTCATGAGATAACATTGCCATACTTAGTTGTTCAGTCATGTCTGACTCTTTGCAACCCCATGGACTGTAGCCCACCAGGTTCCTCTGTCCATGGGGATTCTCCAGGCAAGAATGCTGGAGAGGGTTGCCATGTCTTCCTCCAGGGGATCTTCCCAATCTAGGGATTGAACCCAGGTCTACCTCAATGTATGCAGATTCTTTACCATCTGAGCCACCAAGGAACATTGCTTTCATACAAAGAGATATAAATCAAATTTATTTTTTTAATTATTTATTCAATTGTCTTAATACCATTTCTTGATAAAAGCTATCTTCATTACTCTGAAGTTCCATATTTGTTAAGAATTAAACATCCTTGTGCAGGGGTCTATTTCTGAACTTTCTTTTTTATTCAGTTTTCTCTCTATGATTGCAACAATGTCCAGTATTTTAATTAGCTAGCTTTGAAATGCATTTTGATATCTGGTAAAAGTAATTCTTTTTTTCCCCTTCATTGCCTAATTATATTTGGTTGTTAGCACTTGCATATGCATTTTACTCTGAACCTAGCCAGTCAAGCACACATTAATTTTCACTGAGTTTCTAGATAATACATGGATCAAATTTCCAGATATTAACCTTCTTAAAATATTACATCTTTACTTCCTTATAATAGAACAATTTTCAATGTATTTAGAACATCATAAATTACTCTCAGTTATAGTTTATATACCTCTACATAAGTATCTTTATCCCTAAAATATTAAAAATGAATCTTTAGTTCTATAGTTCTAAAATTTCATTTCTAACTGTTCACTATAGACATGCAAATATACAGTTGGTTTTTATATATTGATTTTTCTCAATGGCTTTCTAAATTTATTACTTCAAATAGTTCAACTATAGATTCTTCTTTATTTTCAACTGTCCCCCTGTTGATAATTATTTTCCAATTGCAATATGCTATGTTTATCTTCTTTCCTTATTACAGTAGATAAGACTTTAAGTAAAAATTTAAATATAAATGTTGGTTAATGACACTGTGCCTCATTCTTGGTGTCAGAGGATAATCTTTGTACATTTCAGCATTTATATTAATCAGTAAGACATTTATCTAGAGTTATTAAAGAGAATTTCTTTATTCAGTTAGGGAAATTGATTTCTGTTCCTGTTGCCCCAATATTTTTTATCAGAAATGCATATTGCTTAAACATGAAAATGTGGATTTTTGAGAGTTTATTATTTTTTCTCCTTAATATTTTAATGTGGTTATTTATACTAGTTGATTTTGTTTCTTTTCATCATTCCTAGAAACATCTTTATCTCAAGTGCTCTTAAATACTTCTCTGCATGCATTACAGATGTATATAATTTCCACTCATTGGTATGGTGCTGTTCTCAATGCAGCTTGCAAGTAGCATCTTAGAAATGCCTTAACTACAAGTATTCTCAAACACTTCTCTGCATGCATTTCAGAATGGGTTTAACTTCCTTTCACTGATATAACACTGTTCTCAATGGACTTGCAAACAGCATTTTAAATTCATCTCGAAGTTAGTGTTTTTGGAAACATCTTTGTGTGTGGTGTTGTGTACGTGCATGTGAATCTGTTCTTTCCTTTTATTTCGTATTGATATATACATGACTTAAGCCATTATATTAGTTTCAGGTGTACAATAAAGCAATTTGGTATTTGTTTATATTGTGAAATGATCACCACAATAAGTCTAGTTATAACATCCATCACCACACAAAGTTATATATATATTTTTTTTAGTGAAGAGAATGTTGAGATCTACTTTCTAAGCAACTTTCAGTACACAACGTATTATTATTAACTATAGTCATCATTACACCTCCAGGATTTATTTATTTTATAACTGGAAGCTTGTTCATTTTGACTACCTTCACTCTTTTCACCTAGACCCATCTCTGGGTATGGAAACCACTTATCTGTTTTCTATATGCATAAATGTGGTATTCTTTCCAAATGATTTTTAAATATTGACATCATGAGAATTAACTCTTCTTTGTTTTATGTTCACTCTTTTATAGATCACTGAACCTCATATTTCAATTTTCCTGAAATTTGCATCAAAGTTTATAAGCAACATGGGTCTGTAATGATCCTTATTACATACTTAATATAATTTATTTTGAATTACTCTGAGCCTGGAGTTTTCATTTTATGAAGGTTTTTAATTATAATTAACTTTAGAAGTTAGAAGGCTATTCATATTTCCCATTTACTTTCACTTTAGTTATGATAATTTATTTACCAGGAAGTTTAAAATTTGAACTACATTTTTATATTGAAGGGCCTAATGTTCATGATACACTCTTATGATCATTTTAAGTGTGTATGAACAATAGAGATATCACTGTTTTTCATTCTTGATATTGGTTAGTTGAGAAATCTCCATTTTATCTTTTCAGTGAAACATACTAGAGGTTTATCTGAATTATTTAACCCATTAAAGAACAAGCCTCCGGCTCTTCTCCTTGTTATATGTTCACTTTTTAAAATTAATTTCTGTTCTTATTTTTGTCATTTCTTTACATATGTATTCTTTCTGCTAAATTTGTTATCAATTCTGTAATATAATGTACATTTGTAAGGGCTTCCCAAGTGGCTCAGTGGAAAAGAATCTACCTGCCAATGCAGGAGACGCAGGAGAAGCGAGTTTCATCCCTGGGTCAGGAAGATGCCCTAGAGGAGGAAATGGCAACCTACTCCAGTATTCTTGCCTGGAGAATTCCATGGACAGATGAGCCTGGTGGGCTACAGTCCATGGGGTCACAGAGAGTCAGACATGACTGAGTAACTAAGCACACACATACATTTGTAATTATCCAAATTTAGTGATTGCATCAGAAATAACAACTTTCTCATTTTCTAATATATTTATTTCAATCTATAAAATTTTCTCCAAGTATTGCTTTCCACCTAGCATACAAATTTTTATATAACACTTCATTATTAATCAAATCATAATATTTTCTGATTCCTTTTCTGATTTTTTTTTTCTTTCTTTCTCACCCACCTTGACAAGTGGGTGATTTAGAAATGCATTTATTAATATCCTGACATATAAATGGTTTTTCTAGCTGTATTTTGTTACTGATTTCTGATTCAATTTCAGTCTGGGCTTAGAGAATATATTCTGAATTATTTCAAGCCTTTGACATTGTTGAGACATCTTTTAGGCCCAGTATGTAAACTTTAATAAGTGTTTGATGTGTAATTTTCACTGATGAGATTTGGTCAGCAGTATTAATAGTGTATAGAAACCTACCAACTTGCTGTTTTTTTTTTTTTTTTTCTCCCCCCTCAGTTTATTCAATAAATTACATCCTTGTCCCCTAGTGACCAGAAATATGCACTCTGTTGTGTTTCTTGTGGGAGATGAACATTGTCTGGTCAGCTGGGCATGATTGCTTGTAATTCTCCTTAATAACAGCATAAAATTTTTGGAGGACAAAAGAAACAGGGCAAAGAACATAGGAAATTATATAAGTATTTTTATGTTCTAAAATATAAAAAACACTCCTTCAAGAAACAAAGATTCAGATTAATTCTGTTTCCCTCCCCCTCCCTGCAGTGGTAGCATGCAGGTCCAAGTGCACACCTGGCATAACATCTACGTCCCCCTCTAAAGATGAGAAGGCAGCAGGACTCCAACATCATTATATGACATTCCTGCCCCATCTCTGCATTCATCTTCTTTTCCCTACCACTTGGAAACAAAGTTTCATCTTTCTTTATGAATGTATTTAAGGCTAAATGTTGTACTTCAGTGCATGGCCTTAGGTATATTCTAAGTGTTTATGCCTGTCATATTTTGAATATTATTCAGTTGAAATTTTTCTGTTTTGTGTGAATTCTTCTATAACTCATAGGTGATTTAGGTTCTTTAATGCTCTCTCTCAAATTTTATTCCTTTAATTCTCACCATATTAGCTATTTTCTAAGTCTTTCAAGCAGTTACTTATATACTAGTTAAGTATATAACTAGTTTCTATCATTGTTCTAGATATAAATATCAGCTTTATTAGAAGGGTTTAATCTAGGTTATGACTAGAAATTAAAATTTAAGCATGTTTTGGGCCTGTAAAATAAATGAATATGAATAAATTATGAAAATCACACTATAATATACACATAGCAGAATTCTTGGCGCTTGCAGAAAAACATTTAGAGTTTTTCTTGAAATTTTCAGTGTTTGATTACAATACAGATAGTAACATGTAATTTTCATAATCAGAGCAGTTTTGTGATACTATATTTGAATGGCTTTAAAATAATTAATACTTTTAAAATATGTATTAAAATATGGAATTAGAAAGACATCTTTGAGTAACTTTCATGTTTCTGGTTACATGTCATCTGGTGGTTCACTCATGGTGATTAGACTCTTCATAACACCCCACCCTCACTCAGGATGAGCGAGAGAATGCCTGTCCCAAGCAGACTCCCATACAATTATTAACACAAGTGATTTGGGAACAAAACATGCTGCACAAACGTACCTACAACTGAAATTCCCCTTTTGATAATATATTTAATTGTGCTCAGCTTTAAAGTTTACAGCTTTCTTAAGGTGTAATTGATGTACAAAAAAAAAAAACCTGCACATAATTAATGTATGCAATTTGGTGAATTGTAGAAAAGTGTCTTTGTAAATTTCAAAATAAAAATAAGATTTTTCATCAGTATAAGAAAATAAATACTTATCCCCTATCTCTTCTGTACCAGGAAATGCAGTTCCCAGTTTCCAGTTTCCAGACAGCAGAAAGTGGAGACGACACAGTTGCTCCAGTCACAGTATCCTTTGGGCAATTTTAAATTACCAAATAATTTTATCTCAAAAATTATTCTTGTAAACACTGTTCCATTAATTTTATAATTGTTTCATTTAATACTCACAACAAACCTGGGAGTTGATTGCTCTTATTATGATGATAGTTGTTGTTTACCAGATGAGAAAAAAGAGTGTTTAATTTGCCCAAGATAAATTCTTAGAGAGCAGTGCATTCCAGATTTGAGCCCCTAGTGGCTAATTTTTTAATTTTCCTTCCCTGCACCCTACAGGTGTGCAACGTAGTGCCTAAATGTTGGACCTGAAGTAGGTGTGTGTGCTGGAGGAAACTGCTCGGAAGCAATGCATGTCCTTTAAATATGGACATATGAGTCATGTGGGACTGGGCCCAGCAGGCCTGGGATGTTTAAAATAAAAGACTGTGGGAGACTCCAGTTCTCTTCTGCCCAAGGCCACAGTCCACTTCATAACTACTAGTCTCTTGCCTGTCAAGCTCTTGTTACACTGCCTGGAATGTGCCTCAGCACTGTAGTGCTGTCAGCAACCTCTCCTTTATCAACTTGCTCCCTGGTGACTGGGTGCTCAGCCCAGCCTGCTTAGGTGGAAGGCTACTTCCCTTCATTCCAGTTGGACACCTCAATGCTCATCATCCAGGAGATATCCTGCTGCCCTGCACATTGCTGTGTGCACAAATTGGTCTCAGTCAGGCTCCAGACTTGGATGCCCTCAATGGTGTTTTGGGGAAAGAGGGCTCAGCTGAGGCAAATAATTGGAGATAGGATCAGATATGTATTTTCAGAGACTATGTGAAAGCAACTTCGGTGCTCACATTAAAAAAATCAGGGAAAATTCTTGAAATATGATGGTTAGATAAAATTCTCTGAGAAGAGAGATTTGACTGGTATGGAAAATATTAGATTATTTCTCTCAACACACACTACCTAGTATTTGTAGTTATTCAGTCTTAGATAACATTTAAAATCATGGGGTACAATTTTAGTTTCTAATAGTACATAAGGAATATCTCATTATAAAATGAGAAGATGTGGCTCACGGTGAGAGGACGACCCACAAACACATTTGCAAGTCACACAGGTGGAGATCTGAAAGCAGACGCTGCCCTATGTCAGCTGTACAGCTGGGCAGGTTAGAAGATACTGCTTTTTCACCATTTCCTTATGTTTGGGGAGAAGGATGATCAAATACCATCTAGAACTGAGCTACCACTCACTTGAATTTCAGGTGCTTAAGAGACATATGTATTAATGATTACTGTACAGAACAACGCATATGAAGTCATCATAAAACATTGCATTAAGTAGTGCTAACCTATAAAAAGTAAAAAAATCAAATAAATATAATGTAGACATGGTGCTGAGAACATACTACCATTAAACATGTAATAGATTTATATTCAGGATTTTTATGTTTATGAACTTGTGGACAACCCAATAACTGTGTTTCAAGTCATTTTCTGTGAAAATTTGGAGGGTTGTCAAAGGAATAGTCAATATCTAACACATTTATAGAAAAAAAGAGTGAAAGTGAGCCAAACTTTGAGTTATTGTCCTAAACAGAAAATTCAACATAAAGAAGAAAAATAAATTCACCAAGATTTCCTAGATTCCCAATGTAAAAGTAGCATCATTCTCACATAATTTATCAACTGAGGAAAATTTTTACCTTCTGAAATTGTTGAGCCTTCTATTGCATGATCAGACTATACTTCAATTTCTTTCTGTTTTCATAAATAAAATTATTTTCATTTTAGTACTTTAATTCCTAGGATAATTAGCTTTGAGTGTTATAAATATTATGAATTCTAAATATCTAAGTATCATTGATTATATGCATGTATATATATAGTATACATATAAATATAAAAACAAATTCAAATTATTTTGTTTTATTGCACTCCTATTAATTGTCCTTGCTAAATCCTCTTAAGTTTAATAGTTTATCAGTAAATTATTCTTAATTTTCTACTGCCCATGAATAATTTCTTTGCAATTCTAACATTTATTATTTCTTTGCTTACCTTACTGGAGTGTACAAGACTTGTAATAATAGCACATATAGACTTTTTGCCTTTCTGTAGATGGAAACTTTAAAAGATTTCATTTATGGAGTTATTTTAAATTGAATATTTATCTAACAGATAAATATTTATATTCCTTATTTCTGGTCCTGTCATTTTTGTTAATAATTTTTTTAATAAATATGACCATTTCACATACATTTTAAAATTTAATGCCTTTTTTCTGATATCCTCATATAATTTTTAATACCTGTTATTAATGTACTGATACCACTTTTTATATTTCTGATCTTGGTTATTTGAGCCTGCTTCACTTCAGGTTCAAGAATCTTTTCAAAGGATTTTGATTAATTCCCCCTATTTCATATTTGTTTTACTTTAATTAATTTATCATGTTTATAGTTTACTTCAATCTAATTTCTGTACTATATTCATATTTTCTCAAATTTTAAAATAAAAATTTGGACTATAAAATTTCCTCTGAGAAACTTGTTTTAATCATAACACAAAAGGTTTATTCTTGGGGAAGAAAAAAAGGCAAGTTAAACATTGAAAAACCTATCAGTGTAAATAATTACAATAAAATAAAAAAGAGAAAAATAACATGATCATCTCTTTAAAAGCACAGAAACCTACATGATAAAATTCAGTTTACATCAACACTTTATATTTTAAATTACTTTGTTTACTAATTCAATAAAATGCATCTGCAAAATGACAGCCCAGATGAAATTAAAAATCACCACATGAGCAGAAGGGTAAAGGATTTACCATGAAAGGCTGGCCCAGCACAATACCATACAAAATGGGGTGTAATAAAGAAACAGAAACAAAGAGCCACTGTGAATTAAATCAGAAAGAAGAAGAGGAAAAAAAAAAAAGAAAAAGAAAAGCCAGGGTCACAACGGGGACAGAGGCTTATTAAGCCAGCATCATGACCAGCAAGGTCTGAGGCTTCTGCACAAAGGGAGGGAAAGGCTGGAAACCACAATAACCTAACAAAGCTGAAAGCCACTAAAGCAGCCTCAGACCAGAGGTCGGCTCATGCCTCACTGGCGAAAAGCCTTTCCAACCTAAGCCTGTAAGAATTTCCAGAAAGCAAAGAGCAGAAGAAATGAGCTTTTGTCAACACAACTAAACGAATAAAGCTTCCAGAAGCAACAGTTAAGGTACTCAGAATGAAAAATAATTTTAAAAAAAAGAACAGATCCATATAGACATAAAATGAAGTGAACAAAGCATTTATAAAATTCACGTGTGATATGGTTCAGAAACAAGATGAATTTTACACAGTGGGAAATTTTAAAAAGCATGAGGATTATGATGTTTTCAATAGACACGTATGAAAAACCAATGAAACCAATGCGTCCGAAAGAACGCTGGAAGGGATTGCATTAAAACCTCAAAGGGCCGTGATTTCTTCCCTCAGAGGAGCCGCGGGAGGGCGAGGGGCTGCACGCAGCAGAGCAGAGGCGGCGTGGCGGGCAGCGCTGCCAGATGTGAACAAAAGAGGATGCCGGTCACAATTCCAGCCGGACCGATCGTGCACCGACCCAGTGGAGGACTGACGTCGTCCCCACAGGAAGTGTTCACTGCGCCTGCTCAGAGAAGGAAGTAGGAACACAGATACAGGAAGCAGGGACTGGGGGAGAGGGAAACAGATGCACAGCTCCAAGGGAAGAGTCCCGGAGCTGGCTCGTGGCCTCCGGGCCTCAAGCCTGAAAGGAAGACACACCGGGGAAGTTCCGGTACCATTCTGGGGAGTAAAAGCTGCCATGGAAGAGCCTGCAGCTCCCAAAGAACCCCACGAGGCAGCTGGGGCCTCTAGGGGTACCGAGGCAGCAGGGGAGGGCACCCCACGGCCCACCCTCCCGGTGCGCCCTGTCTCCCGGTGGTCCTCGGCTCCAGGCCCAACCCCGTTCCGCCCGTCACGTCTGAGGCCTGCCCAAGCCTCATGGGGAGGGGCCGGGCCCAGCTGGCTGCAGAGCCGGAGCACTGGCAGCTGGACAAAGCAAGTCGTCTGCAGGTATTATCTGCATGGGCTGTGCAAGGAGGGGGAGAACTGCCGATACTCCCATGACCTCTCGGGCCGGCAGGTGGCCGGGGAGGGCCCTGGCTCGCAGCCCCAGGCCTCTGCAGACAGCGGCCCTAGCACGGCTGCGCACATGGAGCCCGTGCCTCAGCAAGTGGCGGAAGCCCCCCCTGCTGCTTCCTCATGCTCCTTGCCTGTGATTGGCTCAGCTGCTGAAAGGGGTTTGTTTGAAGCCAAGACAGACAATGCAGGCCTTGAAGCTGCCGGAGGAGCAGGTGTGGAAGGCTGGGAGAATGCCGTTGAATTTGTTCCCGGGCAACCCTACCGGGGCCGCATGGTCCTTTCTGTCTCTGAGGTTCCTCTGCAGAGCTCGGTGACTGAGAGTGGGCAGATTGTCTTGGGCATGGGGAGGCAGCTTTGCCGCGATGCTATCGCGGGGCAGTGCTTTCGTGGGCAGAACTGTGTTTATCTCCATGGAGATATATGTGATATGTGTGGGCTGCCGGTCTTGCACCCCTTGGATGGTGCCCAGAGGGCAGACCATGTAAAGGCCTGCATTGAAGCACACGAAAAGAATATGGAGCTCTCGTTTGCCGTGCAGCGCAGTGCGGACAAAGTGTGTGGCATCTGCATGGAGGTTGTCTATGAGAAAGCCAACCGGAATGATTGCCGCTTTGGCATCCTCTCCAGCTGCAATCACACCTACTGTCTTAAGTGTATCCGCAGGTGGAGAAGTGCCAGACAATTTGGCAGCAGGGTTATCAAGTCCTGCCCTCAGTGCAGGGTCATGTCCACCTTTGTTATTCCCAGTGAGTACTGGGTGGAGGAGGAAGAAGAGAAGCAGAAACTTATTCAACAGTACTTGGAGGCTTTGAGTCACAAGACCTGCAGGTATTTTGCTCGAGGCAGGGTCTGCCCATTTGGAGAGAACTGTTTTTACAAACATGTGTATCCTGAGGGCCAGGGCGAGGAGCCTCAGCGGCAGGGTGCTGAGGCGTCTGGTACTTGCCATTGGGAACCTTTGGAGCCTCTGCAGGTGGGAGAGGGCAACATGCCCTTTAAAAGCAGTAGAAAAGAGCTTGTCATGCTTTGGCTGGCCAATCTGTTGTGTAAGTGTTTTCACCAGGAGCTTATGCGCTCCCCTTCATAGAGGTCTGGTGGGACTTGCTTCATTGTGAGCTGGAAGAATATTGCACCTTGAATCTGTGGCATTCTGCTGTGGCATGTTGTCTGGTGTGCTGAGGCTCTGTCATATGCTCTTGTCTGTGTTTTGTTTATGGACACATCTGTCACTTCTAGGGGCTGCTGAAACCATTTGTATAGAAACATCCATCTGTTTTCTTGACCATTCCCATTCCTGCCCCCCAGGATTATGGCGTTTCACTGTGTTAAAAAGTAACAAAACATCCTTAAAGTTATTGTTTGGTGAAATTAATATGACTGTCAGTTTATGGTTTATTTTGTCATCTGTTTTTAACAGGATTGACTCAGTTCTAGTCTAGTGTTTACAGAATTTCCACACTCATTTTGAAGCCCCTCAAGAATAAATGTGACAGGGTGAAGGGAGAAGTCTAAACTGAACCAGGAGCTTTTTGCTGCTTCAGTCTTAAGAAATGGACCCTCGTGGGGCTTTATGGTGCAGCTTCAGCATCTCTGTTGTTTACACGTCTGTTCCCTCCCCTATTCCCCTTAAAGTGCACTCTTAACTTGTGGTTTACCTTGTGGTTTTACGTTTTACTTGACCAGAACCAGGTGCATATGTTCACATGTGTTTATCCTGTTTAACTTGATGTGAAATCATTTATATTTGGAAGTAATATACATGCATATTAATGTGTATGAAAGTTATGTGTTTGAAAATGTACATTTAAGGTGTGTACTATAATATTTATTTAATAAAATAAACAGCTGGAAGCTGAAGGTGAAAGGTTGGTAGGATTGCTGTTGTGTGAGTGTGAGGTATGTAAATTGTTTTTCTGTCCCTTTCACAGGCTTCAGTGATTAGCACCTAATGAAAAACAGCTATTTCAGTGGCTCTATCTAAATGTAGCAGACACAGATCTTAAAGAATTTACAGAATATGACACTGGTAATTACTGTGATGCCATTAATATCTCTCTGCTATGTGAGTTCCCATGCAGTTTAGCCACTGTATCATTATTATTTAAAACAACACAGTCTTGAACTCAGGTACACAGTTCTTTGTTTTTAGTATTTTGTGTCATCCATAGACATACCAGAGAAGGGGCTTTTGACAGAAGTTTTTGGCATAAAAGTGATAAGACTATAAAAAGTAAAGTAGAATAATAAACATTTTCAATAAGTCATAATACAATAATGGAAAGACAATAAGTGAAATATAGAAAGTAATGAAAACTAAATAAATAGTAAGTGGGAAAGTTAATAATGCCAATACACCATAATTATATTAAGTGGAAATATTTTAAAATCTGGAGCTTAGCAGACATAATTAAAATGAAAATGAAACTATATACTGTTTAACTATATACTACATACAATAGAAGAATACAGAAACATTATAAGGATGAAAAACTAATCAGAGGTGTTACAACTTTTGAGCATAGAGTTTGTTATTAAGGATTAACACAACTGGAGATACATATAGTATATAAACATGAAACTATAATTTACTAGGAAGATAAACTATTCCAGTTTTCTGTTTAGTATCATAGTATTAGATAAGCAAATTAAGCAAGCTACAAAATGTTGGTAGACAATTTGAATACTTCTCAATAACTGAACAAGCAAAGAAAAAAACAATGTGGGCTGAATAGCACAATTTTAACAGTTTACCTAGTTGATATGTATAAGAGGCTGTATATCAACTGCAGAAAGCTCTCCTACTGCCTAACATAGCTGAAAGTATCCTGGGGACCTGAGTCACAGAGGTGGCAGAATTCCCTGACTGTCTAACAAAGACAGGACACATTTACAGAGTTTATACTCTTCAAAACAGTAATTTAATTCTCAGAACCACCTTATGAGGTACTGGCTATAATTTTTATCATCATCATGATGAGATGAATAAGAGAGAGAGGTGTTAAGTTACTTGCCTATATAGCTCTGACCTGTAGGCATAAATAAGTGAAACAGCAGCGAATGAACCTCAAGTAGTATATTTCCAGAGTACAGGCACCATGCTTCCTTTTGTCCCACATCTATGACTGAGAGCAGGTGGACCCACTTGATATAGCTACTGTAAATGCATGTGCAATATTTATGTGTGGAGTTTCATAAACTGCCCAGTGGGACAGAGGTGAGCATAAGTGAGCTACAGGATGTTGGAGTTCTGGGGCTTTATCTGTGGGCTGCCAGACCCAGTATTTCTTAGTTCAACACTCAGAATGTGTCTCAGCTGCCTGTATTTATAAACTGCCTCTTTCTTATTACATGATTCCTGATTCTGTGGGTGAATATCTCAGCCTATTTCACTGAGATCTTGGTCGTATTCCTTCCCTCTTGATCCTTGTTATCCAAATAATTCCTCAGTCAAGAGGCCCTTGATTCCTGGTTGTTACCAGCATATAGAGTGAGTGATTCCAAATTGGAAATCCAAATATATTTCCACTCTCTAGGCTTCCCTAGCCATGCAGAGGAAAGGGGAATTAGATGACCAAGCAACCAAAGAGTAGGACCAGATGGGGCAATCTCAAAGACTGCACTAACCCCAGAGGCTCAAAACATGAGCTCTGTGTGGTGACTGTGCTGTTAAGGAGGACAATTTAAGCCAAGCACAACAAGCTTTGAAAAGTTTGTCCTAATAATGCACTATCTAATGTGAAATATCCCATTTTGTTCAAATATTTTGACCCAAATAATTATATAAAGTGATCTTTATATAGCATGTGAGAAGGGTCCATAGAATATAATATGGTTTGGGAGACAAAGGATGACTGTAATCCTGACTGCATCTTACCATCCCTGCAGTCAGGAGCAAGTTATTTAAACTTCCTATACCTCAGTTTCTTTATATGAGAAATGGGCATAATACCATCTATTTTTCTGGAGTGTTGTGAATGTCAAGTGTAATTTGGACAATGCTTGGGACATAGGTGGTATTTTTAAAATATCATGTATAAAAGTGGTATTTGTGTACTTGTGAACCTGAGAAAAGCTTGCACAAGAATTAAAACACAACCAAGATTTTCTCTTTGGTAATCTTTGGAATTTGTCTTAAAGTAACATTATTTTAAAATGATTTTCTTAGAAAATGGTACATTAACTTTATATTCATAATTTTAAAAAGACCAAGTAATATTTTTAGCAAATGTCACTCAGTTGAAACCAAAAATGTGCTATTCAATTCCTGAAAATATAACAAAAATTATGTTATTTCTGACTGATACCTACATGAGGAAAATAAGAAATAAGATTAAAAAAAAGGGGGGGGGGATTCCCTGTTCCTCATCAGCTCATTCAGGAAGAGATCAAATAACAGGGATATCACCAGGACTGAAGGTGGGTGAAGTGTCCTGAGGGCCTGCCCATAAGGATAAATGAACCACCCCTGCTGCAGTTAGGAACAAAGGAGCCCTTTGCCATACAAAGGTTTGCTCTGTGAGTGATTCAGAGTGTATGCTGCTCCCTCCTCCAGGAGATTCATGGATTCAGCCTCTGGGGCTTGTAGCATACAGAGTGTCATTCTGATCACACAAAGAATGTCTGAGTGAAGCAGATCTGATTTTATTATGCTTCATTTGTTTAAATGTGGTGGATGTAAAGACTTAACAAAATGAATATGCTAAAAATTTACCTCATACTCCTTTATTAAGTCCATTTACTGGATCTCAGTGACTTAAAGGGAAAGATTTCTAATTCACATTTCATTCCTATATGGTGTTCCATTTTTCACTTTTGCAAATATAACAGGGGTGTGAGTTCTGTTTCCACAGTAAATGCTAAACTACAACCTAAGTGTCAAATGAAGTTGAAGTGGGGATGAAAAAAGGGGTACTTGGAAAATAACCCAAAACTGGTTCAAAGAAATAAATTAACACATGTTAGAATTTTTGCCATGAAAAATATTGCATATTACATTTTATAGAATAGATCACTAACAAAAATAACTGGCTATGTATTAGATTACAATGAAACTGTCAATTAAATTGAAAAAATAGTAGTACAGGCAACGGTCTCTGATTCAAGACAAGAAAATAAACAACCACTGCTGCTGCTGCTGCTGAGTCGCTGCAGTCGTGTCTGACTCTGTGCGATCCCATAGACAGAAGCCCACCAGGCCCCCCCGGCCCTGGGATTCTCCAGGCAAGAACACTGGAGTGGGTTGCCGTTTCCTTCTCCGATGCATGAAAGTGAAAAGTGAAAGTGAAGTCGCTCAGTCATGTCTGACTCTTAGCGACCCCATGGACTGCAGCCTACCAGGCTCCTCTGTCCATGAGATTTTCCAGGCAAGAGTACTGGAGTGGGGTGCCATTGACTTCTCTGAAACCACTACTATATAGAGATTTTTAAAATACCTCTCTCAAAAATAATTTGATGGAAGAGTAAATTCAAAATCATCCAGAAAGACAGAATAAGGTAATTAAAATTTATGCATACTGTAATCTATGGAATAGTGCTGAATCTGCACTCAGAGTAAAATAATGTTAAATACTAATATACAATGTCTATAAATACAGTTTACATAATTGATTACATATCCAAATCTGTATGTTTTAAGGAAACTACAACATTCAGAGGCACACACACACACTAGTAAGCAGAAAGAATTAAGAATGATTAAAACAAAAATTAGTGTATCATAAAATACAAATATATAAGCTGTTTTTGACAAAAATCAATAAACAGATAAACCATTAATGTAATAGAAATAAAGGAGGAAATGCAATTAAACAAAATAGGAAACTATGAATAGGACATACTCAGAGAAAAGCATACACCAAAGAAATAGGAAATAAACCCTTGTTACACTAAGACAGATTTACTTGGAAATGTGATAGGACTTTAAAATTTTCAACATGATTTTCCAAACAACAATCTAAGACACAAATAACCAAAACAATTACTAACGAAAAATTAAAGTTTCAGGAATGTACTTATGCCCTTGACTGCCCCAAAAGACATCTGTCCCAGAAATTTACTAAAACCTTTAAATAGATTGCAATGCTATATACACCACTCGAGAAGAAAGAGGAGATTTAGTTATCATATGAGTGACACCTAACATTGATATCAGAATGTTTCTAATACAGTATAGCACAGAGTTAACTAGAGCCCAGTCTCATTTTCAGTTGTGAATATTGATGCCAAAATAATCTCAAATGAAAAACTGACAAACAAGCAAAACTAGCACAGTAGAAGGAGAGTACATCAAGAAAGAGTAGGTTATTTTCCAAGTTAAAAGGATGGTAGAATATAAAAAAATATTTTATCTTAATGTGCAAAATAAATAATTATTTGGACATCTTCTTATATCTGAAAAAACACTAAATTCAAGATCTATATTTTATATAGATGTGTGAGTTGTGTTATCTATATACATATATATGTGTGTACATGTATATAGTATACATCTATAAAATTTTTAATGCACAGTCACAAAGCACATTACTAAAGGAAGCTAAGGAGGTAAAAATAGTAAATAATGGAGGAAATGACTATAGTAATTATGATTGATTTGATTTATTTAAAAATATGTCAAATAGATACACAATTATCCAACTTAAGAAAATGAGGAAAAAACAGCAACAAAATGCAAATATGGAGTAGGACACACACTCAATTCATAGGAATTCACCACAGAGAGGTTCTATTAAACATACAAAAGAACATTACTCAATCAGATACCAATTAATTGCAGAACTTGAAAGAAGTTGATAGTTTTTAGGCTTATGTAATTAATTACACATTGACTACACAAAATATAACCTAATATTTAACATGAGTAAATTATTTCACAGAATGCAGTTTTACCCCCAAAAAAGGGGGGATTTTCATAAAATCTTTAAAGAACAAATATTTCAGTACCATTTTGCACAATTTGGAAATCATTATCAGATGGAAAATGGAAATTATGACCACTTATGTGGTTTTATTTTGTTCTATTATTTTTTTCAGGTTTTCTTAGATACAGTTGACATAAAATTGTGTAGGTTTAAGATGTAAAATATATGATTTGATATATGTATATGTTGCATCCCTCACATAGTTAACAATTTGTGTGTGTATGTGATGAGAACTTTTTAAATCTACTGTTTCAGTGACTTTACAATATAAAGTACCTTAATTATTTAGCTAGTCACCATGCTGTACATTAAATCCCCGGAACCTGTCTTATAACTGGGAATGTGTACTCTGACCACCTTCACCCATTTCCCCTGTTTTACTCCCCTACCCTGGCAGCCGCTGTTCTGCTCCCTGTTTCTCTGAGTCTGTTTCTTTTTTTTTTTCTTTTAGATTCCAGCTATCAATGATATAACATTTGTCTTCTCTGTCTGATTTATTTCACATAGCATAATGCCTCAAGGATCATCCACATTGTAACAAATGTAGGATTTATTTACTGCTTATGGCTGTATGATATTCCATTGTATGATGCATAATTTATGCCAAAGTATAATCATGATACTGTGTACACACACACATTTGCATACAAATGATTAAATGATTTATTGAAATATGGTTTATTTATGAAAATTATCATGTACCTGATGTAAAATGTAAATATATTGGTAATAGCCTGAATAAAAGTATTTCAGCATTTTCATTATTTTAACAAGGAAACTAATCATAAAATTGTCTCCTGTGATCAAGCAAAAACAAGTAGATCCCCTGTCTGTACTGACAGTCAGTATTATTTTGAGAATCAGTACAATTGAATGCAAAAAAAAAAAATGAGGCATATAAAATTTCAAAGAAGGATGTAAATTTATCTTTCTGAGATAATATAACATTTGATGTTGAAAATCCAAAACTATCTTGAAAACTTCAGAAAAAAACTCTGTAAGAAGCTACAAAGAAATAATGGAAGTTTCATATATAAAATGTAGAAAATTTAATGGAGACTTTTTTATGGAGACAATAAGGTGTATAGAAATAAGCAAAAGTAAGTCTGGAAAAGCTGCAAAATTAAGCACTTTGATAAGATAATTATTCTTAAAAAAATACTTGAAGAAGTTAAAATGTATACCATGGAATTTGATAGGGAAGTTCAACATATTATTGTCAGTTCTTTACATTCATTTACGTTCTTGACAAAATCCTAATAAATTACTCCGTTGAACTGACTTTTTGCCCACTCCATTCATATGTTGAACCTCTAACCCTCAATGTGGTGGTATTTTGAGGTATTGGCTTTCAGAGGTAATTTGGTGTTGAGGATGGCCCTCATGAATGGGATATGTGATTTAACAAGATGAGACATAAGAGAGATGGTTTCTCTCTCTTCACCACATGAAGATACAGCTAGAAGGTGCCCATCTGCAAAAAAGGAAAAGGGCCTCACTAAGAACCCGACTATGCTGGCAGCTCAACTTCAGCCTCCAGAACTGTGAGAAATAAAGGCTGTTTTTATGCCACCCAGTCTGTGGCATTCTGCTATAATAGCCTGAACTGAAAAAGACAGAAATGAGTAATGAGAGGTAGATTCTTCTCTCACATCTACCTAAAAATGTGGAAGTAGTTTTGGAACTGGTAATAGGTAGAGGCTGGAAGAGTCATGACATGCCTGCTAGAAAGATTGATATTGCTATGCAGTCTTCTATTAATAAAAGTAACTGGTGAAGGCTCAGAAAGGAAGGTGGAGAAATGTAGGGAACTGCTGTTGTTCATTCACTAAGTCATAGCTCTTTACGACTGTATGGACTTCAGCAGCCCAGACTTCCCTGTCCTTCACTCTCTCCCAGAGTTTTCCCAGATTCATATCCATTGAGTTGGTGATGCTATCTAACCATCTCATCTTCTGCCATCCTCTTCTCCTTTTGCCTTCAATCTTTTCCAGCATCAGTCTTTTCCTGAGTTGGCTCTTGGCATCAGGTGACCAGAGTATTCAAGCTTCAACTTCAGCATCAGTCCTTCCACACACACACACACACACACACACAGAAAATCACATACATAATATTGGTAGAAATTAGCATGGTAATGGACATTCCAATGATGTTTCAGGCATAAAAGTGAATGTGTTATTGGACAACATAGAAAATGTGACCCTAGTTGCAAAATGGCAAATAGAACTTGTGAGCAGTGAAATGGAAAATGGGCATTTAGGTGAAGAGATTTGTTACCAAAGGTTTAAGAAGCAGCTTGATTTTTACCATGTAGTAGGCAAAGTGCAAATGGAGTCTGTAAGTGATTTGATTCTTATAACAACACCCAGAGTAGTATGCTAATACTCTTTCTGATGCCTAGAGAATACAATGTTAATTATGGTTAAGTTAAATAATTTGCCCTCTGTCAGGACCACATCCATAAAGTTGTGGAGAAAGGATTTGAACCTGGATTGTCTGATTCCAATTGGCCTCTCCCGTTCTGTCTACCTATTGATCTGGAATGAGTGTGTGTGTATGTGGGAGGAAGTGGCTCCTACATAAAATTAATTGGAGAAAAGCGCATAACCTTTCACAGTAAATGGACAAGACTCAAAGGTAAGGACAAGCATCCCTGAATTGCTGGGAATAAAAATCACTCCAGATCTTATCTTTCCATCTCATCTGCCTCTGAACAAGGGGCTAGTTTTTCCACTATTTGGTTCTGTCTAGTTTCTTGGATATTGTGTTCTCTTTGCTGTGCGTCTTTGTTTCTGGGCACAGTGATTCAGACTCCTTAACTGTGGCTTTCCTTATCTCTTCCAATATCACACCTTCCAAAATGGTATCACCCAAATAGTTAACAAGGGATAGTAATTTGGGTCCTTTGAGAAGCAGCCACCAAAACAAAATTAAGTGTGCACAGATTTTATTGGGGCTAAATCCTCATGAGAAAAGTTAGGGAAAGGTCCAAAGAGGTGGGTAAACACTGCAGACCAAGACTGGCTGCAAGTGACAGAGAAAGAGGAGGATGGTAGGGTGGAAGCATCCTGATCTGATGTGCAGTCTAGTTGAGCCCATCCAGGAGTCCTCAAGTCACAGCCAGCCATCATCAGAGTCCCCTATCTCTCAGAAATTGTCCTCATCACATTCCCTTACTAACTGGGAGCAACCCATGGTAAGCATGGTTTTGACATAAACACAGTCATGGATTTCAGAGCACAGTTTTGGGGTCCTTGGTTGGTTAAAGTCCTTGTAGTTGGAAGGATTTCCAAGTACCTGTTGAAGGAGCCAGAAGATCTTTCACTGTCCAATTGTGTTGCAATACCTGATGATGGACATAAAATGAGATTGGAACTATGACCCTTCCTTTGAAGTGCTCATTATTGTTATATCAATAAATATTTTTTAATTGAAGTGCTGTTGATTTACAATGTTATGTTAGATTCAGGTGTATAAGAACATGATTCACTTATATTTTTCATATTTTCTATTGTAGGTTGTTAAGAGACATTGAGTATAGTTCACTGTGCATATCATTGTTGTTTACCTATTTTATATATACCAGTGTATATATGTTAACTCCAAACTCCTAATTTATTTCCCCATTCTGCCCCACCCCCACTTACCCCTTTGGTAACTGTAACTTCATTTCCTGCATCTGTGAAATGCACTTTTTTTTTTTTGCATATTTTAAAATTTATTTATTTTGATAAGAGGCTAATTACTTTACAATATTGTAGTGGTTTTTACCATACACGGAGTCAGCCATGGGTGTACATGTGTCCGCCATCCTGAAACCTCGCCTACCTCCCTCCCCATCCCATCCCTCAGAGTCATCCCAGTGCACTGTCTTGGACTGCCCTGTTTCTTACATTGAACTTGGACTGATCATCTATTCCACATATGGTAATATACATTTTTCAATGCTATTTTTTCAAATTATCCTGCCCTTGCCTTCTCCCACAGAGTCCAAAAGTCTGTTCTTTACATCTGTGTCTCTTTTGCTGTCTCACATATAGGTTCATCATTACCATCTTTATAAATTCCACATATATGTATTAGTATACTGTATTGGTGTTTTTATTTCTGGCTTGCTTCAGTCTGTATAATAGTCTCCAGTTTCACCCACCTCATTAGAACTGATTCAAATGTGTTCTTTTTAATAGCTGAGTAATATCCCATTGTGTATATCTATCACAGCTTTCTTATCCATTCATCTGCTGATGGACGTCTAGGTTGCTTCCATGTACTGGCTATTGTAAACAGTGCTGCGATGAACATTGGGGTACATGTGTCTCTTTCAATTCTGGTTTCCTTGGTGTGTATGCCCAGCAATGGGATTGCTGGGTCATGGCAGTTCTATTCCCAGCTTTTTAAGGAATCTCCACACTGTTCTCCATAGTGGCTGTACTAGTTTGCATTCCCACCAACAGTGCAAGAAGTTTCCTTTTTCTCACCCTCTCCAGCATTTATTGTTTGTACACTTTTGGATACCAGCCAAAAATTCTGACTGGCATGAGATGGTACCTCATTGTGGTTTTGATTTGCATTTCTCAGATAATGAGTGATGTTGAGCATCTTTTCATGTGTTTGTTAGCCATCTGTATGTCTTCTTTGGAGAAATATCTGTTTATTCTGTTTAGTTCTTTGGCCCATTTTTTAATTGGGTCATTTATTTTTCTGGTATTGAGCTGTGTGAGCTGCTTGTATATTTTTGAGATTAATTATTTGTCAATGTGGGATACCAAGGATAGATCCCTGGGTCAGGAAGATCCTCTGGAGAAGGAAATGGCAACCCACTCCAGTACTCTTGCCTGGAAAATTCCGTGGACAAAGGAGACTGGTAGGCTACAGTCCATGGTGTCACACGGTCAGACACAACTGAACAACTGAATTTAAAAACCTTGTCAGTTGCTTTGTTTGCTATTATTTTATCCCATTCTGTAGGCAGTCTTTTCACCTTGCTTATAGTTTCCTTCATTGTGCAAAAGCTTTTAAGTTTAATTAGATCCCATTTGTTTATTTTTGCTTTTATTTCCACTGATCTACATTTCTGTCTTTGTGCCAGTACCATACTGTCTTGATGAATGCAGCTTTGTAGTATAGTCTGAAGTCAGGCAGGTTGACTCCTCCAGTTCCATTCTTCTTTCCCAGGATTGCTTTGGCTATTCGAGGCTTTTAGTGTTTCCATACAAATTGTGAAATTATTTGTTCTAGTTCTGTGAAAAATAGCTTGAAAGGGATTGCATTGAATCTATAGATTGCTTTGGGCCATATACTCATTTTCACTATATTGATTCTTCCGATCTGTGAACATGGTATATTTCTCCATCTGTTTCTATCATCTTTGATTTCTTTCATCAGTGTTTTATAGTTTTCTATATATAGGTGTTTTGTTTCTTTAAGTAGATTTATTCCCAAGTATTTTATTCTTTTTGTCACAATGGTGAATGAAATTATTTCCTTAATTTCTCTTTCTGTTCTCCCATTGTTAGTGCATAGGAATGCAAGTGATTTCTGTGTGTTAATTTTATATCCTGAAACTTTACTCTATTCATTGATTAGCTCTAGTAATTTTCTGGTGGAAGACACTCATTCTTAATAGAGCTTCCTTTTTGAGAGCTCCATTCAGTAAAAGAACCAAACAACTAAAGAATCGGAGACTCTGTAATAATGAAAGCAGGTGCTACAAAAAATAAAGGCAGAAAAGCCAACTAAGGCAGTTGGGGTAGATCTAAACAAAAGGCATTGAGTCTGGCCCTGGGCGCTTTGCAGATTTTCTCCTAAGCTACTTTTCTCATCACAGAGGTGTCATATTTTCTCTTCCTAATTCTCTCTCTCTCTCCTCTCTGCTATCTCAATATATATTATACAATGGTGCCATTATCCAGACTGTCACATTAGAGGCAGAGGAAACACTAGACTATGCTTATAGAATGGGAAAGGTTTTTGAGGACTAGATACATGCCAGGTTGAAAGTTAACACCATCTCTTTGTTTTAGTAGCTTGGGCAAGTTAATGAAGTGCCCTATACCTCAGTTTACTCATCTGAGAGAAAATGATAATAACAGTATCTCATTTTCTGTGTTTATATGAAATCTGGATGAAAAGAATCAAATGGAATCTAGATACTATAAATAAGGAACTTTGGGGTATCTTGGAACCTAAGATGAGCATGATGCTTGTACTCAAGGATCTGGGCTCTACTAATATTTTTAAGGCAGGATCTATAGAGTTTATTATTCACACATGAATAATGATTTAGGCAGGAGGCATATTAACCCAGTCCTCCCACGTTTTAAAGATAGTGGAATATTTTGTAATGTATTTTTGTAAGAGCAAAAACGTTAAAACTCTGATGTTGAAAATCTTGTAATGTTACTTTTTATTTTCTAACAAACAGAAGAAAAAAACTATACTTTTGGTGGCATGTAACTATTTAAGAAAATAGCAAACTTAAGAAATGATGAAGTAATATTTCAATATTATCATCCACATATTTAAGAAAACATATTGGTTATTAATAATTTATTTACAAAAAATTAAGAAAATTAAAATAATTCATTATGATGTAAATCAGAAAGTTGGTGACTTGTGGGGAAAGGGCCTTGGAAAACATGCTTAAATGATGGAAATATTCTGTATCTCATATGGCCTTTGGCTGCACAGGTCTAATCACATGTTGGAGTGGCACTAATGGCCCAAAAGAGGCAAGTGCACATACCCTCTCAACTCCACAGTCAGTATTGTGACGTTTTTGGCTTGAAATTGGATAAGGTGAGAGAAGATGGCACCTCCCTTATGGCAGAAAGCAAAGAGGAACTAAAGAGCCTCTTGATGAAGGTGAGAGAGGAGAGTGGAAAAGATGGCTTAAAACTCAACATTCAAAAACTAAGATAATGGCATCCAGTAGCATCACTCCCCGGCAAATAGATGGGGAAACAATGAAAACAGTTACAGACTTTATTTTCTTGGACTGCAAAATCACTGCAGATGGTGAATACAACTATGAAGTTAAAAGGCCCTTGCTCCTTGGAAGAAAAACTATGACAAACCTAGACAATATATTAAAATGTGGAGACATTACTTTTCTGAGAAAGATTCATATAGGAAAAGCTATGGTTTTTCCAGTTGTCATGTATGGATGTTAAAGTTGGACCATAAAGAAGGCTGAGTACTGAAGAACTGATACTTCTGAACTCTTGAGGGTCCCTTGGTCAGCAAGGAGATCAAACCAGTCAATCCTAAAGGATATCAATCCTGAATATTCACTGGAAGGACTAATGCTGGGGCTGAAGCTCCAATACTTTGACCATGTGATGCAAACAACTGACTCACTGGAAAAGACCCTGATGCTGGGAAAGACTGAAGGCAGGAGAAGAAGAGGATAATAGAGGATGAGATGGTTAGATGGTATCATCGACTCAATGGACATGAGTTTGGGCAAAAGCTGGGAGATGGTGAAGGACAAGGAAGTCTGGCATGCTGCAGCCCATGTAGTTGTAAAGATCTGGACATGACTGAGCAACTGAGCAACAAGAAATTTACACCATAAACATTGACTAACAGCACATCAGCAATTGTTTGTCTAGAGAGCTAGTTAACCACCACATCACTGTAAAAAATCTATATATTTGCCATAAGTCATTACATTTATATGGTTTAAAATTTTGGACACTTCAATTTACATGCATTTTAACTTAATACAAATAAAGTAATAGAAAGTTTTCTTCCACTTCAATTACAGCCTTTTTGAACCAAAAAGACACCTTTGCCCAAGTCATTGCCATTCCAGACAGTGCCTCTAAATTCATAAAAGGGAAATGCATTTGCCTACAGGGCATGCAGGTAAAACAATCAAAAGTGTAAAAATCCATTTAGATGTAATCAGTGGGACATTTATCTCAAACTGATTCTCCTCCTGATGGCCCCTGGGCTTTTTCTTTCATGGCTGTGGTGACTTGGCCCCATGCCATGTGGAACAAATTCTTAGCCTTCCTGTTAGACACCAGTAGCTCTTCCTCCTCAGGCAAGATGGCAAATGCCCTCTAGTACCAAGTTAAATAAGGCAGTGAAGGTCAACACTCTGTCATTAACAGTGTACTTGAGACTGGAGATATTAAGCCGAAACCTTCCTTTTCAAAAGCCCCTTTTGGCCAAAATCTAAGCCAACCACTAATAAAAGGCACCTCACCATTGACTATCAGAAACTCAATACTCTGATTCCCCCTGATTAAGACTCCAATTCCTGATATTTCAGAATCGTTTGAGGCCATAATAGTGGTTCAGGAAATGACCTTAACTTAGTTAACATGTTCTGTTCTGTTCTGTTCCCATTATGGGGAAAATCTAAGTCCACTTTGCTTTAACTCTGGACAAAGCTTGAATCACATATACACAGCTCCTGGAAGGTATTTAAACAGTTCTGTAATTGTAGAACTCTGATGCCAGAATTTAAATCCCTTACAAGTGGGAAATGTCATTTTTGGTATCATGTTGATCCTGATGGATGGATGTGTATAACCTCACATATTGCCTACACCAGTACAGCTGGACAATCCATCCCTCACAATATCTGAGGCTCAGAATCATTTGTCAAGCTTCTGTCCGTTATTTGGTCCTCTGTGAGCTTGAAAGTTTCCCAGTCAGAAATCTGTGACTCACCATTAAACAAGCTACAAACAAAGACAGGACAGCACATCCCAGGTAATTTCATGTTCTAGAGGCAACACATCCATTACTGTCACTAATTTTTCACTGTAGATATATAAGCCTTCCACCTGAACCTTGGGCAAAGCCCTAACAGTGTGATTTGGAAATCAGCCCACAGGAAGGCTCCCAAGCTTTACCTGTAGTTCTACATGACTCCACATTCCAAATCGGGTCCTTGGTCACCCCTGACCATGATTTCAGGGACCTCTGGATCAAATTTTACTGGTTTCTAGTGGATCCTTTGCCCTGAGTTGCAAACACCAATTAAATGAAACCAGGTTCTGGATACCAGAGCAAAAAGTTTATTCGTTGACCAAGGAATAGGGAAAAGAGAGATTGTTCTTTAAGAACACCTCCTTCCCAGGAAGTGGGAGTAAAGAAACTTAAGGGATAGGAGGCAGGTGTGTCATCAGTGCTCTAGGGAAGGAATGGGGTTTTTCTCGGGGCAGCTGGGGCACACCCAGTTTCCCACACCTCTTTGATATATCACGAGTTGTGACTAGCAGATTACAAATCCTGCCCAGGGTAGAGACTTTAGCCTGGTAATGAAGCAAAGGAAACCCTCAGACACCTCCAGTTCTCATCTGTGCAGGTGCTTTCCTGTGGTCAAGTCAGAGCTATATAAGGCAGTTGATCACTGTATATCTCTTAAATCACAGCTACAAAACATCTCTGTCAAATACTAGGTGTTAAATGTAGAGATAAATCCAGGCACGTATGGGTGATACAAACAAGGGCTTATATGGCTCCCCATGGCGTTTTAAACTAAGTCCCAGAAGCAGGCCAATATACTCCCCTTGGGCACCGACTTTTCATCTTATTGGGCTTTTTTAGAAACCAGGGAACAACCACCCCTTCGTGGTACTACTATATACCCAATTTTCTATAATGTCCTGGGTTAGAGATGCCTCCAAATGAAGATCAGCATGACCACGGATGCTTTGTTGGTAGAATGAAACTGGTACCACCAAGAGAGGGCTAAAGCTGACATCAAAGGCCTTTCCAGATTACAGAAGGATGTGGCTTCATCCATGATCAGACCCTTTCCCCATAGCCTTGGTGAAGTGGTAGTGGCACCCCTGATCTTGGGGGCCACTGGATGTGGTGGCTTGAAGCAGATTTTATTTCCCTGACTGGGAATCAAACCTGGGCCTTAGTGGCTAAAGCAGTGGATCCAAAACACTAGACCAAGAAGGCCAGCAGGTTGGAAGCAAGACCTCAGTCCTTGTCTTCATTGAAGAAAAAAAAATCAGTGACAAGACAAGATTACAACAAATGGAGCATTTATTAGAAGCACAATATGTGTGAAAGAACACATGGGCAGGCTCAGAGATATAGAGGGTTATGCATTTTGGGGGTGGCTAATTGGGGGCAGGAGGAGAAAGGGATGACAGAGGATGAGATGGCTGGATGGCATCACCAACTCGATGAACATGAGTTTGAGGAAACTCCGGGATTTGGTGATGGACAGGGAGGCCTGGCATGCTGTGATTCATGGGGTTGCGAAGAGTCGGACACGACTGAGCGACTGAACTGAACTGAAATTGCTTATTTGGGAACAGTTTTCCAGGTTTCCCCTGGCCAGTTATCTTGCTTTGTCTTGCTTCATATCTGTACTTGGTCTGACTCAGGACCCTCTTTGATGTGTGCACACCTTTTAGCCAAGGTTGATTCCATGTGAGGGGTTCTTAGGAGGTTGGAAGGACATATTATGGTCTGGCACACCCTCCCTTCTCTGTGCTTGTGTAGTAGGGGAGTTCTCTTTGACCTCAAGAAGGAGAAATATGCAGCTTCTTTATGTTTTACCCAAGCAAGATTCTGCTCCTCTCTGTTCCTGTCATTATCTTTATCTTGAAGTGTCTACAAGAGACAAATTCCAGCTGCTCAGCCTGGGATCCAACCTCACCCCTCCTTCCTCCTCCTCTGGCTAAATGGGAGATTCCTTGAGACAAACTGTCTAAGATGGATAGGATATCAGTATTCCTCACCAATGGCACCACCACAGTTGCAGACAATGCAGCCTGCTTGAGGGCTCTGGCATTGTACCCAGCCTCAATACCCAGCCCTCTAGTAAAAGGGTCATCCCCACTCCCAACCCCAACCTCTGATTCAGTCAATTAGGAAAATTGTAGCTATTCACCTCTCCCTTAAGGAGGCCATGTAAAGAGGCCTTTGCAATTCAGATTTTTAAGGACTAGGCATCTGTTGCTAATGGCTTCATTTGTCTGGTCAATGGCTAAGGGGAAATTTGCTCATACAAGGCAAACCCATCTGGGGTGCCCAAGCACGCCTAGATACAGTGAGAATTAGCAGAGTTCGCATTTTCTTTCATTCACACTAACCAATCTACACAAGAAGCCATTCTCAGTCATATCATAGACTCCCACACTAAGGCCCCCATATTCTGTCAATGCAGACTCCTCAGGGTACCACCTTCCCTCCACTTGTGAAGTTGGGCACACATAACCTGGTGGCAGGTGTGAATTCATGCCATAATATTTGGGCTCATGGAGGTGATAGACTAGAGCATCCTACTCTCTCAAATCAAAAGTGGAGACCATCCAGATGGGAACACAACCCCTGGGGAGATGGACCATACTTCCCCTGGACCACTCTTCCCCCTGGAAGAGTGATTCCACTGATCGTTCTTCTGCTGGGGCGTCTGCATATACTGTCACAATCACTGATGTGGGACTGTTCTTGGTGACCCCACCTGGACTTCCTCTTCAAAAAGAGTAATCTCCTTCATTACCAACCTTATTCTTGTTCCCTTTGTATCACTAGACATTGATTCTGACCCAGGTGCCCCCTTTGCCACTTGGGAGACTTGACAGTGTGCTCTCCAACATAGTAGTTTTGGAAACTGCGTCTAGGCTACTGTCCTCAGGCAGCTGACCTCAATGGGCATCTTAAAGGCCTCCTTAAAGAGGCACTCCTTAAATTACTGTTGGGCATGTGGTCCTTGAAATGGGCTGAATTTCAGTTTCAGGTCCTCATCTTACTTAACTCTCACCTGCTGGGCCTTTATATCCAACATACCAATTATGATTCTCCCCCTAAATTCTTCTCTCTAGCAAGCCTCAATATTTGGCCCTGTAAGACAATATCTTTTTCATTCTTTTCGTCTGACTCCACTTCCCCCTTTTATTGATTTTGAAGTCATCTCACCACCTGCTACACTCTGGTGACATGATCAAGGGCAGATTGTCCAATTAACCCCCTTCCTCACTGAGTCCCATCCTGTCCCCAAATATACAAAGTTGGTGTGAAATCACTTCTTTGAAAACACTGACAATGATGAAGATTCTTCAAAAAGAACCCCCTTCTTGCTAACTTCTCTTCCAAAATATAAAAAATTTAAGGGCTGGCTAACTTTAAATGAATTCCCTAGTAATTTAAGGGAGTGGAAATCACTGTTTTAGGACCAATGAGGGACACATTATGGGTGTCTGAAAGAGGAAAAGAAACTTTGCTTGGTAAATGCAGGCCATATTTGGAGATAAAAGCTATAAGTCATGGCCGTACTCCATGCCTGAGGAACTAACCCATGACTTTCTCACAAAGAGAAATTGCATTGATCCATTAATAAATATATAAATAGTTCAACCATAAGCAACTCAACACTGGCTCATGAAATATAAATGTTCTGTATGGCTGTTGCTATTCTTACTGCTTTATGAGGCCTGGGTGACACAGCTACTGATAGATCCCTCAGGGATGATCATAACACAAACACAACGCTAGATCAGTCCTGCTCCAGCCTGCAATTGTATCACAGGTTCAAAATTGGAGAATGTTGGAGAGCCCCCATGGAAGGGTTCATTCCAGTAGGGCACTGAGTCTTCTGGCAAAGAGATTTAACTCCTTTAGAGGCAATGGCTCTCTGGAAGTGATATGTCAATGGTGCCCTTCTCCTGATTTCTGTACATCAAATGTTGCTCAAGCTAACTGGATCTATGATGATCATATGTAAAACCCATCTGGTTACAGGATGGAGTTGCAGGAAATGCTGGACAATCTTGTCAGTAAGGCTCAGGTCAGCATGCCACTGAGTGTGGGCAGAATCCTTTGCAGAAACTGGGCTTCTGGAAGTGATGTCTAAATGGCACTTTACCTCTTCTTGATTTCTGTAGTTCAAATACTGCTACTAGCTGAATCTCTAAGTGTCCATACATGAAATCCACCTGGTTATGGGGACTATGATCCCATGATTTGCCAATTGCTCTCACAGGCCAGTCCCAGGAATGCCTAAATAGCATCTGTAAGATCCTCCTTAGCAGGAGAACTGTGGACTCTGTCCACATGCTTTACATACTGTGGTTGAGCTGGTTGGAGGATAGAAGGGCAACTGGGCATTCCTGTCCTAATTGTGCCCTTGATGTGCTCAGAGAATGAAACAGGTCCCAGATATGTAACTCAGTGTTCAGGGAAACCTCCAACTATATCAGGCTACTCTATGCTTAGCCCATAATTGAGAACCCAACTGCATAACTACATAGGGAAGATCACCCACACCCTGGACAGCCACCACTCCAGAGCATCTTGCCCAAACTGAGTTCACTCTTGGAGAAAAGTACATATCCTCCAGCAGAGATGACACCCCAGGGACACAGCACTATATCACAGACCTCACTCCTTGCCCAGTGTTCACTAGTGACCTCAGTGAATCCCCACAGTGGAGACAAGACTTGGGGAACAAGAGACTAGATATACTGCCATGATGGAACTGTGAGATTCAGTAAAATATTACTTTGCTGAATTTGTCTATTGCTAGCCTGATGACCCTACCCTGTTGTTGTTCAGTCATCACATCATGTCTGACTCTTTGCAACCCCATGGACTGCAGCACACCAGGTCTTGCTGTTCCTCACTATCTCCCAGAGTTTCCCCAAGTTCATGTCCATTGAATCAGTGATGCCATCCAATCATCTCATCCTCTGTCACTCTCTTCTGCCTTCAATCTTTCCCAACATTAGGGTCTTTTCCAGTGAGTCAGCATTTTGCATCAGGTGGCCAAAGTATTGGAGCTTCAGCTTCAGCATCAGTCCTTCCAATGAATATTCAGGATTGATTTCCTTTAGGATGGACTGGTTTGATCTTCTTGCTGTCTCAGGGACTCCAACAGGCTTATCAGACTGTGAGTCTGACCACAGAGCAGCACTGTATCCTATTTCCCCCGCTGACCATAGGGAAACACTGTGTCCTATTTCCCTACTATGTCAGGCCAAAATGTGCATTCTGAAGCAGACAGTTCCCTGACTTGCAAACACTGCCAATTTGGACCATTTGCCCTCTCCTTATCTTGACCTTCTATATCTGTGTGCTGCGTGCTTACTTGGGAATGCCCAAATCCTGCTGGCCAACATAAGCCACAGTCACCCCTGACACTATTATATCTTCTACCACATTTCCCCCATGCTCTCCCAAGAACACGGGTCAGATGATTCACAACCACCACCCACATTTTTATCCAATGACCTGGGAATTCCCTTTCAGTGGGAATCAGAAATTACAGATCTATCACCTGGCCCCATCGTACAGGGACCCCACCTTGCCTGCATCCTACCTTAAATGCTTTCTCTTCTGATCTAGGCAACTTCAGCCAACTCTAACAACACCTTTGCCATGGCTTCCCTTCCATTAGATGTCCCATCCATTTCCCACTCAAGTACTCCTCATGGGGCCACATGGAGCAAACTTCCAGACCAATTTGGGGCTCTATGCTAGGCACAAGCAGATTTTGGGCCATACACCTGCTTAACCACCCCACCAGGACTCACATAGCTTTTGAAGGATGTGACTTCGCAGGTTCCTGACTGGAGGCTTCTATAAACACATTGTGATGGGAACATCATCTTCAGATTATATCACTTGCATTTGCAAGCTCTCACCTCCCGCACAATTCTCCCCCACAGATGCCCTCCCCAGGTCACATACTGCAATGCACTGTTGTCTCATTGACCTGTCGCTGGAGGTTTGTCTCTTAGTCACAGACCTCTGTGTTTCCTACTCTGACTACCACCAAGCCAAAAGAGTCATATATTCCCTTAATCCTGGGTATTGTGACCCTACTGGGGCTGATTGAATTGGCACTGTTGCAAGGGCTCCAGCCACTCCAATCAAGTCACTGAAGTCAATCATTAACTATCAGCCATCTTATCTTAACATGTACAATGACACCATGAAACCCTATGCCTTGTGTAAAAATTTCAGACAATCTCTTGTTCATGTGGTTTTATAATTTTTTCTTTTTACTATTTTTATTGAAGTATAATTGTTTTACAATGTGCTAATTTCTGCTGTTCAATGAAGTGAATCAGTCATATGTATACATATCTCCCTTCCCTCTTGGACCTACCTCCCGCCTCCTCAATTTCACCCATTTGGTCATCACAGAGCACCAGTATGGGCTTCCTATGCTTTATGGAATATTGCTCAGCCATAAAAAAGAACAAATTTGGGTCATTTGTAGAGATGTAGAGGATCTAGAATCTGACAGGGTGAAGTAAGTCAGAAAGAGAAAAACAATTATCATATATCAAGTGATTTTAGACAATCCCCTGAATTGAAGGAGGGACGAGGGCCGTCCCCAGGACCACTTGATGCATGTACCTCAACTACTTGGAAAGGTTCATACCTTCTTATACCAGGTGGTCCCAACTATTAAAATATTCCACAACCCTTTGAACAGACTTCTAGAACCCTGAGATCTCTCATCTATTAATTCTTTGATGACTGAACACTTCAAATTTGGGGCAATGACTCTGAACTGGATTTCAGATCTTCACTTGTGTAATTATTAAGAGATTTGTTACTATAATTCTAATTAGATGTCTACTTTCTTGGTTATAGCAAACCCTGCCCTCAACTGTTAAAATATCTGCCACCCAGGCTGGTAATGTCCTTACCATTAACTCTGATACCTTGGTATTATAGGGTAGATTGTGGTGTATGTGCCTGACAATTAGATTTTTTGTTTTGTATAAGCCTGACATTAAGCTTTTGATTCTTAAGGCATCCATTTCAAAGAACTTCATCTTAAATAAATTTATTGCCAGCTATACAACAAATAAAGATTCAGGCCATTCCACCCGTGAAGTTCCCTTTTTCAAGCTCTGTTTGACCTACAAAACTGACTGCTTGATGACCCTGTTTTTCCCTTCCCAAGTTTTAATTCCTACCCTTACGTTTTACACTTACTAATAAAGAGTGAATATACGTATGATAATATACATGTTTCAAGGTTATTATCTCATATCATCCCACCCTCGCCTTCTCCCAGAGTCCAAAAGTCTGTTCTTTACATCTGTGTCTCTTCAGCTGCCTCGCATATAGCGTCATCATTACCATCTTTCTAAATTCCATAGATTTACATTAGTATACTGGATTGGTGTTTTTTCTTTCTGACTTACTTCATTCTGAATAATAGGCTCCAGTTTCATCCACCTCATTAGAACTGATTCAAATGTGTTCTTTTTAATAGCTGAGTAGAATTCCATTGTGTATATGTATCACAGCTTTCTTATCCATTTGTCTGCTGATGAACATCTAGTTTGTTTCCATGTCCTTGTTATTGTAAACAATGCTGCAATGAACATTGGGGTACACGTGTCTCTTTCATATCTGATTTCCTTGGTGTGTATGCCCAGCAGTGGGATTACTGGGTCATCGCAGTTCTATTTCCAGCTTTTTAAAGAATCTCCACACTGTTCTTCACAGTGGCTGTACTAGTTTGCATTCCCACCAACAGTGCAGGAAGGTTCCCTTTTCTCCACACCCTCTCCATATTTATTGTTTGTAGACTTTTGGATAGCAGCAATTCTGACCAGTATGAGATGGTACCTCATTGTGGTTTTGATCTGCATTTCTCTGATAATGAGTGATGTTGAGCATCTTTTCATGTGTTTGTTAGCCATCTGTATGTCTTTGGAGAAATGTCTGTTTAGTTCTTTGGCTCATTTTTTGATTGGGTCATTTATTTTTCTGGAATTGAGCTACAGGTGTTGCTTGTATTTTTTTTTTTAGATTAATTCTTGGTCAGTTGCTTCGTTTGCTACTATTTTTTCCCATTCTGAAGGCTGTTTTTTCACCTTGTCTATAGTTTCCTTCGTTGTGCAAAAGTTTTAAGCTTAATTAGATCTCAATTGTATATCTTTGCTTTTATTTCCACTACTCTGGGAGGTGGCTCATAGAGGATCCTGCTGTGATTTATGTCGGAGAGTGCTTTACCTATGTTTTCCTCTAGGAGTTTTATAGTTTCTGGTCTTACATTTAGGTCTTTAATCCATTTTGAGTTTATTTTTGTGCATGGTGTTAGAAAGTGTTCTAGTAGCATTCTTTTACAAGTGGTTGACCAGTTTTCCCAGCACCACTTGTTAAAAAGTTTGTCTTTTCTCCATTGCATATTCTTGCCTCCTTTGTCAAAGATAAGGTGTCCATAGGTGTGTGGATTTATCTCTGGCTTTCTATTCTGTTCCATTGATCTATATTTCTGTCTTTGTGCCAGTACCATACTGTCTTGATGAATGCAGCTTTGTAGGAGAGCCTGAAGTCAGGCAGGTTGACTCCTCCAGTTCCATACTTCTGTCTCAAGATTGCTTTGGCTATTTAAGGATTTTTGTATTTCCATACAAATTATGAAATTATTTGTTCTAGTTCTGTGAAAAATGCTGTTGGTAGCTTGATAGGGATTGCATTGAATCTAGAGATTGCTTTGGGTATTATACTCATTTTCACTGTATTGATTCTCCCAGTCCATGACCATGGTCTATTTCTCCATCTATTTGTGTCCTCTTTGATTTCTTTCATCAGCATTTTATAGTTTTTTATATATAGGTATTTTGTTTCTTTAGGTAGATATATTCTTATGTCAATATATTCTTAAATATTTTATTCTTTTCGTTGCAATGGTGAATGGAATTGCTTCTTTAATTTATCTTTCGGTCTTCTCATTGTTAGTGTATAGGAATGCAAGGGATTTCTGTGTGTTAATTTTATATCCTGCAACTTTACCATGTTCATTGATTAGCTCTAGTGATTTTCTGGTGGAGTCTTTAGGGTTTTCTTCTTATTGCAATGGTGAATGGTATTGTTTCTTTAATTTCTCTTTCTGTTTTCTCATTGTTACTGTATAGGAATGCAAGGGATTTCTGTGTGTTAATTTTGTATCCTGCAACTTTACTATATTCGTTGATTAGCTCTAGTAATTTTCTGGTAGAGTCTTTAGGGTTTTCTATGTAGAGGATCATGTCATCTGCAAACAGTGAGAGTTTTACTTCTTCTTTTCCAATCTGGATTCGTTTTATTTCTTTTTCTTCTCTGATTGCTGTGGCTAAAACTTCCAAAACTATGTTGAATAGTAGTGGTGAGAGTGGACACCCTTGTCTTGTTCCTGACTTTAAGGGAAATGTTTTCAATTTTTCACCATTGAAGATAATGTTTGTTGTGGGATTGTCATATATATCTTTTATTATGTTGAGGTATGTTTCTTCTATTCTTGCTTTCTGGAGGGTTTTTATCCTAAATGAATGTTGAATTTTGTCAAAGGTTTTCTCTGCATCTATTGAGATAATCATATGCTGAGGTTTTTTTGTTTGTTTGTTTTTTAATTTCAGTTTGTTGATGTGATCACCAGTCCAGGTTCGATGCATGAGACAGGCTGCTCAGGGCTGGTGCACTGAGATGACCCAAAGGGATGGGATGGGGAGAGAGGTGCGAGGGGGATTCAGTATGGGGAACACATGTACACCCATGGCTGATTCATGTCAACATACAGCACAAACCACTACAATATTGTAAAGTAATTAGCCTCCAATTATAATAAATACATTAAAAAAAAAAAGAGTGAACCTACAAAACTCTAGGAAACCCACCCTTGACAAGAATAAATGCTGAGTCAAGACAGTACTCTCTTTCTCTATCTGTGGCCTTGCTGAGTGGCCACAGCTGTGCTGTTTAACCTCCAGGACATGTGAATAATAAATCTTGCTTTTTCAAAGTCTCCTAATAGTTGTTGCTGAGATCTTGTCTTGGTCTGGTGCTCATGCTTAGTTGTGTTCAACTCTTTGCAACTTCTTTGGGCTGTAGACTGCCCTGCTCCTCTATCCATGGGATTTTTCAGGCAAGGTTACTGGAGTGTGTTGCCTTTTCCTCCTCCAGGGGATGTTATCAACCCAGGGATCAAAACTGCCTCTACTGTGTCTCCTGCATTACAGACAGATTCTTTTCCCACTGAAACATCAGGGTCACGGAGATACACCTTGAGATCATAAGAACCACAGGTTCTGGTCCAGCAACAATATTGTCCAGGTAGGGCAGATGCCTGTGGGAAATGCTATAAAGCAGGATATGCCCAGGTGAGCAGCCCAAGAATTCCTAGATGATACCATCACTATAGAATGAGACCAACACAAAACAGAGTATAAGGTAGTCTAGGTGCAAGAAAAGCACATGGAAATCCCCTTAATGAGTGTCTTCTAGTGAAATAAAGCCTTTGCAAGAGACAGGTTAGGATTTATATATAAATAGAAGTACAATATAGAGAAAGAACAAATAGAACTTAAAGGACTCCAATACATTAATAAATAATTTTCTTGAACTTTATACAGGATTATTTATAACTAAAGAATCAATAAGCTGGTTAGAATAAAGGGTACAGGGATTCACAAGTCCCAGAACATAGTAGAAAATTAATATATTTTTTGAGTAAATAAAGAGCAAATGAGTTGCTTGGTACTGCATTTTGAGGAAAATCAATGAGACTAATGTACCATTGTGTGGCATGTAGCCCTTATATTCCAGAAAATTTTGTTCAGTGATTGAAAAGGAATCTTAACAGAACTGACCAAGAAAAGGCAGATAACCCCTACGTGTAACAGTATGAATCCAGAATGCTGCAGGATTTGAGAAACGTAAGCTAGAACTTTAAGATCAACTTAGTAAGATAACTATTATCATGTTGATTTTACTTATGACAATACTGCAAATAAGAGAGTGTAAGTAAGTGAAATTGCTACTGCTATGATATCACTGAGGAGTGTCAAGACCAGATTCTGGCATATGACTCCTTTACATTTATTGCAAATTCCTGTGTAAATGTAAATGTGAACGTTATTTCCACTTAGAATTCATTTGTATGACCTCATTCCTTCTACTTATTCATTTTTACTTATTTTTATACCATTGTTGGGACTTCTCAGGTGTCGCATGTGGTAAAGATCCCACCTGCCAAAGCAGGAGACATAATAGATGTGAGTTTGATCCCTGGGTCAGGAAGATCCTCTGGAGAAGTACATGGCAACCTATTCCAGTATTCTTGCCTGGAGAATCCCATGGACAGAGAAGTCTGGTGGGCTACAGTCCATAGGGTTGCAAAAAGTAAAACAGCCCTGAAAAGACCTAGCATGCATTCTTACATAACATTGTTATCAGAGTTTCCCTTTCTATTACCTTGCTACTGCTAAATCCAATTAATAATTTTCTGTCACCATCTAAATCTATGAGCAATCCTAATTCTCTTCCTTCTTAGCTCACTGAAAATCGCATTTTCCTAGTGCCTCTGTCAATAGTTTTTATCATTATTTTTCTTACTTGTCTGTGATACCCTTCTTTTTTTTTTTTATTTTTCAGTGGGTTTTGTCGTACATTGATATGAATCAGCCATAGAGTTACACGTATTCCCCATCCCGATCCCCCCTCCCACCTCCCTCTCCACCCGATTCCTCTGGGTCTTCCCAGCCCACCAGGCCCAAGCACTTGACTCATGCATCCCACCTGGGCTGGTTATCTGTTTCACCCTTGATAATATACATGCTGTTCTTTCGAAACATCCCACCCTCACCTTCTCCCACAGAGTTCAAAAGTTTGTTCTGTACTTCTGTGTCTCTTTTTTCTGTTTTTTCATATAGGGTTATCGTTACCATCTTTCTAAATTCCATATATGTGTGTTAGTATACTGTAATGTTCTTTATCTTTCTGGCTTACTTCACTCTGTATAATGGGCTCCAATTTCATCCATCTCATTAGAACTGATTCAAATGAATTCTTTTTAATGGCTGAGTAATATTCCATGGTGTATATGTACCACAGCTTCCTTATCCATTCATCTGCTGATGGGCATCTAGGTTGCTTCCATGTCCTGGCTATTATAAACAATGCTGTGATGAATATTGGGGTGCACCTGTCTCTTTCAGATCTGGATTCCTCAGTGTGTATGCCCAGAAGTGGGATTGCTGGGTCATATGGCAGTTCTATTTCCAGTTTTTTAAGAAGTCTCCACACTGTTTTCCATAGTGGCTGTACTAGTTTGCATTCCCACCAACAGTGTAAGAGAGTTCCCTTTTCTCCACACCCTCTCCAGCATTTATTGCTTGTAGACTTTTGGATAGCAGCCATCCTGACTGGCGTGTAATGGTACCTCATTGTGGTTTTGATTTGCATTGCTCTGATAATGAGTGATGTTGAGCATCTTTTCATGTGTTTGTTAGCCATCTGTATGTCTTCTTTGGAGAAATGTCTGTTTAGTTCTTTGGCCTATTTTTTGATTGGGTCATTATTTTTCTGGAATTGAACTTCAAGAGTTGCTTGTATATTTTTTAGATTAATCCTTTGCCTGTTTCTTCATTTGCTATTATTTTCTCCCAATCTGAGGGCTGTCTTTTCACTTTACTTATAGTTTCCTTTGTTGTGCAAAAGCTTTTAATTTTCATTAGGTCCCATTTGTTTATTTTTGCTTTTATTTCCAATATTCTGGGAGGTGGGTCATAGAAGATCTTGCTGTGATTTATGTCAGAGAGTGTTTTGCCTATGTTCTCCTCTAGGAGTTTTATAGTTTCTGGTCTTATGTTTAGATCTTTAATCCATTTTGAGTTTATTCTTGTGTATGGTGTTAGAAAATACTTAGGAGTATATCTACCTAAAGAAACGAAAGACCTATACATAGAAAACTATAAAACACTGATGAAAGAAATCAAAGAGGACACAAACAGATGGAGAAACATACTGTGTTCATGGATTGGAAGAATCAATATTGTCAAAATGGCTATTCTACCCAAAGCAATCTATAGATTCAATGCAATCCCTATCAAGCTACCAACGGTTTTTTTCACAGAACTAGAAGAAATAATTTCACAATTTGTATGGAAATACAAAAAACCTCGAATAGTCAAAGTAATCTTGAGAAAGAAGAATGGAACTGGAGGAATCAATCTGCCTGACTTCAGACTCTACTACAAAGCCACAGTCATCAAGACAGTATGGTACTCGCACAAAGACAGAAATATAGATCAATGGAACAGAATAGAAAGCCCAGAGATAAATCCACGAATCTATGGACACCTTATATTTGACAAAGGAGGCAAGGATATACAATGAAAAAAAGATAATCTCTTTAACAAGTGGTGCTGGGAAAACTGGTCAACCACTTGTAAAAGAATGTGATACCCTTCTTATAAACAGAAGGGTATAATAATAACCTTCATTCTAAACAACATATGGGAAGGCCTAGAAATCTCTGCTAGAAAATTAGTGACACCAAGAGGATATTTCATGGAAAGTTGAGCACAATAAAAGACAGAAATGGTATGGACCTAACAGAAGCTGAAGATATTAAGAAGAGGTGGCAAGAATACACAGAAGAGCTATACAAAAAAAATCTTCATGATCCAGATAACCACGATGCTGTGATCACTCACCTAGAGCCAGACTTCCTAGAATGCAAAGATAAGTGGGCCTTAGGAAACATCATCACGAAGAAAGCTAGAGGAGGTGATCGAATTGCAGTTGAGCTATTTAAAATCCTCAAGGATGAAGCTGCTAAAGTGCTGCACTCGATGTGATAGCAAATTTGGAAAACTCAGCAGTGGCCACAGGACTGGAAAAGGTCAGTTTTCATTCCAATCCCTAAGAAAGACAGTGCCAAAGAATGTTCAAACTACCACACAATTACACTCATCTCAAACACTAGCAAAGTAGTGCTCAAAATTCTCCAAGGCAGGCTTCAACAGTATGTGAACCGTGGACTTCCAGATGTTCAATCTAGATTTAGAGCAGGCAGAGGAGACAGAGATCAAATTGCCAACATCCATTGGATCATTACAAAAGCAAAAGAGTTCCAGAAAACATCTACTTCTGCTTTATTGACTACACCAAAGTCTTTGACTATGAGAATCACAACAAACTGTGAAAAATTCTTAAAGAGGTGGGAATACCAGACCACCTTATCTGTTTCCTGAGAAATCTGTATGCAAAACAAGAAGCAACAATTACAACTGAACATGGAACAAAAGACTGGTTCCAAATTAGGAAAGGAGTGTGTCAAGGCTGTATATTGTCACCCTGCTTATTTTCTTATATGCAGAGTACATCATGAAAAACACTGGGCTGGATGAAGCACAAGCTGGAATCAAGACTGCTGGGAGAAATAGCAATAGCCTCAGATATGCAGATGACACCAACCTTATGGCAGAAAGTGAAGAACTAAAGAGACACTTTTGATGAAAGTGAAGAAAAAGAGTGAAAATGTTTGATTAAAACTCAACATTCAGAAAACTTAGATCATGGCATCCAGTCCCATCACTTCATGGCCAATAGATGGGGAAACAATGGAAACAGTGACAGACTTTATTTTTTGAGGCTCCAAAATCACTGCAGATGGTGCCTGCAACCTTGAAATTAAAAGATGCTTGCTCCTTGGAAGGAAAGCTATGACAAACCTAGACAGCATATTAAAAAGCAGAGACATTACTTTGTCAGCCAAGGTCTGGAAAGCTGTGGTTTTACCAGTAGTCATGTATGGATGTGAAAGTTGGAATGTATAGAAAGCTGAGCACCAAAGAATTGATGTGTTTGAACTGTGGTGTTGGAGAAGACTCTTGAGAGTCGCTTGGATTGCAAGGAGATCAAACCAGTCAATCCTAAAGGAAATTGGTCCTGAATATTCATTGGATGCTGAAGCTGAAGCTCCAATAATTTGGCCTCCTGATGCAAAGAACTGACTCATTGAAAAAGACCCTGAAGTTGGGAAAGATTGAAGGTGGGAGGAGAAGGGGAGGACAGAGGATGAGATGGTTGAATGGCATCACCAGCTCGATGAACATGACTTTAAGCAAGCTCCATGAGGTGGCTATGGGCAGGGAGGCGTGGCATGGTGCAGTCCCTGGGGTTGCAAAGAGTAAGACAAGACTGAGCCACTGAACTGAATTGAACTGAACCCTTCTACTGCTTGCATATTCCACATTTGCTTTTGGAGCTTCCCATCCCTGGCTCTCAATGACATCTTGTAATCAGTCACCATCTCAATTTCATCCAGGGTTTCAACCACTGTCTTTATTCTGACTCACATCTTTTTTTTTTCCCCACATACGGAACTAAAATCAAAGTTGAATATATGATGGCCTTCTTGATCACTCCAAATGCTTTCCAGAATCAAGCAATAAACAAACAAGCAAATAAATGCATCTGCCTGTGTGGCATTATTTCCTAGATATGTGACATAAATATCAGAAACTGAATTCCCATTTCAGTAGCTACCTTTCTGTGTAGCTACCTTTCTGTGTTTCTGTTCTGATAAGGACACCAGTAGGCATCCAGTCACTCAAGCCAGAAAACTTACATTCATATTTAATTCCATATCTCTCTTAATCTCTCTTGATCTTCAGTGCAATGTAGTTGGCAAGTGATGGCTGCTCGTAGTCTCCAAATCTACTGGTTCTCTCCATCTCATTGCTGCTATGTAACCTTAGTGAGCTTTTATCCTTTGCTGGGTTATTGGAACAGTTTCCATCTGTCTCCCCTCCTTTCTTAATTATTCCCACTCAATCCATTCTCTTCACCCTAGTCAGGATAATTGTTCTAAACTTAAAGACCCTCTTTTCCTCTCCACAGTGCATGTCACAAATTTCAGCCTCAGAATAGAAAGACATGGGTGGGGAGGTCAGGTAGCCTTGCAATTTTCCAACTGGAAAATTAACAGGTTAATATTTTGTTCTGTCCAGAAGGGCATAGTAGGTGCAGTCTACTACCACATGATGGCCTTGGAGCAGGATCTGTTCTCCCAATGAGGGACACATGTGGTTTCTTACATTCCTTCTTCAAACCAAATGACTGCTAATTCACAAAGAATGTTCAAACGTTTCTTTCCTGCAGAGTTCTGCCAATACTTTAAGCTGATCTAGAATTTTGAGTCTGTGACATAAAATTTTGAATTTTGTTGCACTTTGACACCTCAGTGTTCAGGGCAATGCCTTATGTCCCAGATCTGAAAGGAGGTCTCATGTGAAGAAGCTTCTATTATCTCCTAACTCCTGTTCTCTCCGTGGTCTCTTACCACAGTCATCTCCCTTGAAACTCTTCCCCATCCAGGCTGTCTACCCTCTCCTCCTCTGCCACTTCCTCTCCTTTTCACATTATGGGATCCTCACTACCAAGACCATTTTCATGTCATTTCACCTCCATTGCCTCTTAGTCACTTTTGCTACAGCTTAGTTTATACTCAGTCAGTAGTTGGTGAAGGGGAGAAATGTTGTTGTTTCCCCACTGCCTAATGGCTCTGTAGGGGAAGGAGACCTTATACTCTCATTCCAAGGGTGTTGGAGAGAAGGGTCTCCTTTCTGAGCTACAGCTGGTTTTCTCCATGAGAATCTGAATCTAACAAAGGAATCAAAGCCACCTCAGATGACTCTAATGGTCTCATTATGCAAAAGGTGCTTTCACGCCTTCTGAGCCCTTGGTTACTTTTAAAGCCTGTCTACAATGTTAACAGTGATTCATGACTTGCCAAAATCAATTGCCTTTAAGCCCCAGGATTTTCAGTCAAATAAAAGTATCTCTAGGAGGTAGGGGACTGGGGAGTATGGGAAGACAGATGTCATTTCCTCTCTCTCAAAAAGTAAATCTGATTACACCGTTCTGATTAAATGCCTTCAGAGGTCTCATTATTATTAAACACCAAACCTACTATTATAATGTAGAAGATCTTTCATCATATTCCTTTTCATTGTGTTTCCACATTCAGCATTCTCCCTTCCCAACTTCTTCACACACACACACACACACACACACACACACACACACACACACGCACACGCACACGCACACTTGAAGTTTAAGAAACAATGCTCTCGTCTCAGTTCTTTGAGTGCAGAATACTTTCTCCAGAATACATCGACTTCTCTCTTTCTCTTTCACTTTCTGACTCTCAATGCACTATTCCTTCCTCAGGCTTTCATTCATGATTTCCTTCTGTTTGTAATAGCTGATCCCTGAGTGTTCTACCATTTACTCAGCCTTCAATTTCATTTTATGTGACACTTCTGCTGATAGCTTTCTTTAATCTCCTTAAAGTTGGTAAACCTTCCTGTTTTGTGATGCATAATTCACTGTACCTTTACCATTGTTGAACTAAATAGCCCCCCACTGGGAGCTCCAAGACATGGTTTGTATCTGTTTTGTTCAAGGTATATCCAGAGTTATGAATGTCATAGGTGATCTCTCCACCCATAAACCATCTCCCATCTAATAATTGCTACAATAGAAAGAGGTGGTCAGAGCATGTAAGTCTAGGCTTTATCATTTGTTCTCCTGGAACTCAGTTGTGATACACGTCTTCAGTTTTTGTTTCCAAGAACCAACAACCATCTTCAAGCCCGGGAATCTCTTCTAGATAATAAAGCTAACTTTGTTGTTAGACACAGTGGTCCCCACATGGTTAACCTTAAAGATTCCAGGCAGACCACATTCAACACAGCCAATTCTTCTTAAACAAGGTACTAGGAGTTCAAACATGTGCCATAGGCATTTGACTTTGAGCTGCAGTGTATACACTGAGAGAGATTGCACAGGCATCACTGCCTGATTCTCATTCGTTCATCAATGATGGCTATAGGAAAGTTATTCATTGATTCTTCTCATATTTACTGAAAATTTGCTGTATGTCAGACATTGTGACAAAAGCTGAGAAACTGATAGCAAGAAAAAGAGACAGTGCTCTGGCCATCGTAGGGCTTATAGCCTAGTAAGGAAGACAAGCAATCATCAAAGATTGCCAACAACTATGGAGTATACTACAGAGCAAGTGCCCTTTTCTAAATCAGAGAGTAATTTCTATGTGGATCTTTCTGAACTAAGCATGATTGTGTGTTTAAGATTTCTTATTGCTCTGCCATTGCCCCCAGTGTGTCCAAAAAACCCACCCTCTGTCCTAGAATTACAAGTTTCTAGGATCTTTGGACACAAACAGCAAAGTACCTACAAGCATTATCTCAGACTACATACTCAATGACTTAAGGACTGACATCTCTCTAGAGAGGATCCCAGGAGACACGTGAAATCCCAACATTGATTTGGGACCTAAGCTGCAAAAGGATCCCTGTTATAAATATTCCTTTTTATTGAAGCATCAAACTCATTTTTCACTTCATTTCGCAAGGTCACATATAACCCATTTCTATGTATCTTCTATTCACACACCCTTTCCGTCCCTTAATTCCTCTTTGAGCTGTCAAAAACTGAAAAAAATAGCTCTACAAACACGCAACTGAATATGTCTTTTTACTTTCTTTTCAGACTTTGAGCTTTGTTCTTTGAAGTCAGAGTTTTGGTTTCTCCTTCAGAGAAGGTCCCTCATGCTTGCAAGTGGCCTGACCTTCTAAGTACAAATGTGAGGGTGTGGGATGAAACTTGTGAAGTACTTAGACAAGAATTCAACATAGAATCAAGGCATATGTCTTTTCTCTGCTCAGCATTCAAATGTAAAGAAATGTATTACCAGGACTTCCATCTTTATTCCTTTTACCTAACAAACTAAGAATGAGGATTTCATCCCACATCTATGTCCTTCCAGAATATTACTGCTCCCTGCCTCATAGGCATCACTTGTATCAGTAGATAGGCATCACTTGTGTCATTAGCACCCATAAAGTTGCTATATACCTCTGAGTCTCATTTGCTTTTCCAAATGAGGGTTTTCATTATGGCCAGCTTTTCTCTTTCTCTGATTGACTATTTGATGTCAAGAGAAAATAGCTCAACTTATCCAAGCCCTTGACTATGAAAAACCACATCAGGACTTCAGTGTCATTCAGAAATTCCAAATTTTGAACTGTATTTGATACATAGATGAATTTTGGGTTGTCTCCCTTTAGGAAAAGAGTTTGCTCAACAACTTAGGAAATAGTAAAGTGAATATTCAGTGAACAAAATGACCACCTTGGCAGAGAAAATGCTGTATTTTCATCCAATCCTTCTTTCCCTGGGACGCACAGATGGTCTACATTTACTATCCATAGTCATAGAGAGTTTATGCCACATGGTTGAAACCCACCTGATGGAATTTAGGAAGAAATAAAACACTCCACTACAGTATCTGGTTTATGATACCCTCCGATGGAATCATCCATGCTCTTACTTTATCTGACAAGTGAATGACGTAGATTCTAAGAACCAGATGAAACATAGGATCATTAAGTGAACAAGTGTCCAGTTCCTGAGTAATTACAGGGAGCAGAGCTTCTCGATCTCCACTCTCTTTAACCCATACTGGCATTTACATTATCAAGAATAATGTGATATCAAGACTTCCCTGGCAGTCCGATGGTTAGGATTCCATGCCCCCAGTAAAGCAGGAACAAGTTTAATCACTGATAGAGAAGCTAAGATCCTAAATAATGCATGGCAAGGCCAAAAAGGGGGGAAAAAAAGAATAATGTGATATCACATAACATGACAAGGGATAACATCACCTAATATAACACAATATAATACAACCAAGCCTCTAGATTGAGCCTAGTTATAACTTATCTGAGCAACCCAAAAGGGATACCTGTGAGGACCTGGTATTTGACCTGAAATCATGCCTTTCAGAGAAAAGAAATCCATGTGAATACCTGGGAATCAATCATTCTAGGTAGAGGGGACACCACCTAAAAAACCAAAGGCAGGGAGCCTATGTTTAACAAACAGAACCTAGTCTATCTGATTTCTAGTGTCTGAAGAGGAAAGGAGTGGGGTATGAGATTGATGGGGTAGGTGGAGACAGATTATCTAGGACTCTGTGGGGGATGGTGAAGAGTTTAATTCCATGGAAACTGTGATGAAATATAATTGGGAGATTTTAAGCAAGGAAAAGTCCTGACCATATGATGATATATATGTTTCTAAAGGATAATTTGGACTACTTCAGAGAATGACTCAAGAAGAGAAGCAGAGACACTACATAGGAGAAATGACCCAGGCAAAAATGTTAAGGAATTCCATAAAGCAATTATAGTAGAAATGGAGGAGCAGATATAGTGCATGAATCATTTAATGAACTGAATCTGGATAAATCATATGGATTACACATTTATGTAATCATTGTATGTAAGGAATATGGAATGATTAACATATAAGCAAAATAAATGGGTTCTGATATTGCTAAATTTTCAGAATGCTTGCAAGTTGTCACTAAGAAGTTCTAATGTTAGACTTCTTAGTTCAGTTGAGTCTCTCAGACTCAGAATTGAGTCTCTCAATTTTTCACAATCCCTTAGACTATGGCACACCAGGCTTCTCTGTCCATCAGTAACTACTGGAGTTTGCTCAATGCGTGTTCATAGAGACCATGATGCCATCCAACCATCTCATCTTCTGTCATCCCCTTCTCCTTCTGCCTTCTTTTTCTCCCAGAATCAGAGTTTTTTCAAATGAATCAGTTCTTCACAACAGGTGGCCCAAATTTCGGAGTTTCAGCTTACGAATCAGTCGTTCCAAGAATATTCAGGACTGATTTTCCTTGGGATTGACTGGTTGGATCTCCTTTCAGTCCAAGGGATTCTCAAGAGTCTTCTCCAACACAACAGTTTAGGAGCATCAATTCTTTGGTGCTCAGTTTTCTTTATAGTACAACACACGCATTTGTACATGACTACTGGAGAAATCATAGCTTTGACTAGACAAACCGTTGTTGGCAATGTAATTTCTCTGTTTTATACTATGTGCTCTAGGTTTGTCATAGCTTTTCATCCAAGGAGCAAGCATCTTTTAATTACATGGATGTACCATCTACAGTTATTTTGGAGCCTCAGAAAATGAAGTATGTCACTGTTTCCTTTGTTTACCCATCTATTTGCCATCAAGTGATGGAACCAGATGTCATAATTTTAGTTTTTTGAATGTTGAGTTTTAAGCAAACTCTTTCACTCTCTACTTTCATTTTAAACAAGAGGGTCTTTAGTTCCTCTCTTTCTGCCATAGGGTGGTGTCATCTGCATATCTGAGGTTATTGATATTTCTCCCAGCAGTCTTGATTCCAACTTGTGCTTCATCCAGCCAGGCATTTTGCATGATGAACTCTGCATAGAATTAAATAAACAGGTGACAATATACAGCCTTGACACATTCCTTTCCCAATTTGGAACCAGTCCATCGGTTCATGTCCAGTTCTAACTTTTGCTTCTTGACCTGCATACAGATTTCTCAGGAGGCAGGTCAGGTGATCTGGTATTCCCATCTCTTTCAGGATTTCCCACAGTTTGTTGTAATCCACATAATCAAAGGCTTTACCATAGTCAATAAAGCAGATGTAGATGATTTTCTGGAACTCTCTTGCTTTTTTGATGATCCAGCGGTTGTTGGAATTTTTTTTCCATTTATTTTTATTAGCTGGATGCTAATTACTTTACAATATTATAGTGGTTTTTGCCATACATTGACATGAATCAGCCATATATTTGCATGTATTCCCCATCCCTATCCCCCCTCCCACCTCCCTTTCCACCCGATCCCTCTGGGTCTTCCCAGAGCACCAGCCCCGAGCACTCGTCTCATGCAACCAACCTGGGCTGGTGATCTGTTTCACCCTTGATAATATACATGTTTTGATGCTGTTCTCTCTAAACATCCCACCCTCGCCTTCTCCCACAGAGCCCAAAACTCTGTTCTGTACATCTGTGTCTCTTTTTCTGTTTTGCATATAGGGTTATCATTACCATCTTTCTAAATTCCATATATATGTGTTAGTATACTGTGTTGGTCTTTATCTTTCTGGCTTACTTCACTCTGTATAATGGGCTCCAGTTTCATCCATCTCATTAGAACTGATTCAAATGAATTCTTATTAATGGCTGAGTACTATTCCATGGTGTATATGTACCACAGCTTCCTTATCCATTCGTCTGCTGATGGACATTTAGGTTGCTTCCATGTCCTGGCTATTATAAACAGTGCTGCGATGAACATTGGAGTACACATGTCTCTTTCAGATCTGGTTTCCTTGGTATGTATGCCCAGAAGTGGGATTGCTGGGTCATATGGCAGTTCTATTTCCAGTCTCTTAAGAAATCTCCACACTGTTCTCCGTAGCGGCTATACTAGTTTGTATTCCCATCAACAGTGTAAGAGGATTCCCTTTTCTCCACACCCTCCACACAAACATTTATTGCTTATAGACTTTTGGATAGCAACCATCCTGACTGGCGTGTACCTCATTGTGGTTTTGATTTGCATGTCTCTGATAATGAGTGATGTTGAGCACCTTTTCATGTGTTGATGGAAATTTGATCTCTGGATCCTCTGCCTGTTCTAAGTCCAGTTTGAACATCTGGAAGGTCACCGTTCACGTCCTGTTGAAGCCTGCCTTGGAGAATTTTGAGCATTACTTTGCTAGCGTGTGAGGTGAGAGCAATTGGGTGGTAGTTTGAATATTCTTTGACATTAACTTTCTTTGGGAGTGAAATGAAATTTGATCTTTCCATTCCTGTGGCCATAAATGAATTTTCCAAATTTGCTGCATATTGAGTGCAGCACTTTCACAGCATCATCTTTCAGAATTTGAAATAGCTCAACTGGAATTCTATCACCTCTACTCTCTTTGTTTGTAGTGATGCTTTCTAAGACCCACTTGACTTCACATTCCAGGATCTCTGGCTCTAGGTGAGTTATCAGACCATCGTGATTATCTGGGTCACAAAGATCTTTTATGTATAGTTTTCCTGTGTCTTCTTGCCACCTCTTTTTAACATCTTCAGCTTTTGTTAAGTCCATACCATTTTGGTCCTTTATTGAGCCCATCTTTGCATGAACTGTATCCTTGGTTTCTCTAATTTTCTTGAAGCATTCTCTAGTCTTTCTCATTCTATTGTTTTCCTCTCTTTCTTTGCGCTAATCACTGAGGAAGACTTTGTTACCTCTCCTTGCATTCTTTGGAATTCTTGATTCAAATGGGTATATCTTTCCTTTACTCCTTTGCTTTTCGCTTCTCTTCTTTTTACATCTACTAGGATGGCTATATTTTAAAAGTGATTATTCCAACTGTTTGTGAGGATATGAAGTAACTGGATCTCTCATAAACAGCTGATGGGAATGTAAAATGTTACAATCACTCTGGAAAGCAGTTTGGTTGATTCACTTAAAAACTAAGTGTTCATTTGCGATATTCAATTGCCAGCCCAGCAATTATACCCAGACATTTTTATCTCGGATAAATGAATATTATGTGCATACAAAAGTTTGCACAGAATGTCCATAGCAGATTTACAGGAGACCAAAGTTTGAAGCAACCAAAATTTCCTTCATAGGTAAATGATTCAGCAGCACTGAAAAGGAATGAACTCCATACTGATACACACAGCAAACTGGGTAAATGTCAAGGGTGTTATAATGAGTGTAAAAATGACACTAAAGGGCATGATTCCATTTATATAACATTCTCAAACTGAGAAAATTAAAGTGATGAAGGACAGAGCAGTGATTGCCAGGGTTTAGTGATTTCCAGGGAGAAGGGTTACACATGACTACAATGAGACAGCATGAGAGAAATCTTCATGGTGGTGAAATAATTCTAGATATTAATTGAGATGATATTTACAGAGTCCACATTTTTGTGATAAAGTTTCATTGAACTTAACATGTACATAGTACTGCTGTCAGCATCTTTGAAACTGTACTATTGCTATATACAATGTAAACAAGGGGGGGGGGGCAGGAGCAGATCAGATGAAAGATACAGGAGACTGTCCGGTAAAACTTTTGCCACTTGCAGCACTATTTACAACAGCCATGGCATGGAAGTGACCTAGATGTCTATCACAGATGATTGGATAAAGAAACTGTGGGACATATATACAATGGAATATTATTTAACTATAAAAAGAACAAATTTGAGCCAGTTAGTAAGGTGGATGAACCTAGAACCTATTACACAGAGTGAAGTAAGTCAAAAAGAGAAAAACAAGTATCAGATACTAAGGCAAATATATATGGAATCTAGAAAAATGGTATTGATGAACCTATTTGCACGAAAGTAATGGAGATGCTGGTGTGGAACATGGATTTGGGGACATAGGGAGGAAGAAAGTGGGACAAATGGAAAAAGTAGCATCAACATGTATGTACTAGTATGTGTAAAATGGGTAGCTGGTGAGAAGTTGCTGTATTACACAAGGAGCCCAGCCTGGCACTCCGTGATGACCAAGGAATATGAGGGTGGAGAGGAGGGAGGAAAGGAAGCTCAAGAAAAAGGAGTTAAATGTATCATGATGGCTGATCCCTATTGTTGTGTGGCAGAAACCAACAAAGCACTGTAAAATTTAAATAAAGCAAAAAACAAAAAATCGGTTCAGTTCAGTCACTCAGTCGTGTCTGACTTTTTGTGACCCCATGGACTGCAGCACGCCAGGCTTCCTGTCCATCACCAACTCCTGGGGCTTGCTCAAACTCATGTCCATCGAGTCGGTGATGCCATCCAACCATCTCATCCTCTGTTGCCCCCTTCTCTTCCTGCCTTCAGTCTTTTCCAGCATCAGGGACTGTTCCAGTGAGTCAACTCTTCGCATCAGGAGGCCAAAATATTGAAGTTTCAACCTCAGCATCCTTCCTTCCAATGAATATTCAGGACTGATTTCCACTAGGATTGACTGATTTGATATTCTTGAAGTCCAAGGAACTCTCAAGAGTCTTATCCAACACCACAGTTCAAAAGCACCAATTCCTCAGTGCTCAGCTTTCTTTATATTCCATCTCTCACATCCATCCATGACTACTGGAAAAGCCATAGCATTGACTAGACTGGCCTTTGTTAGCAAAGCAATGTCTCTGCTTTTTAATATGCTGTGTAGGTTTGCCATAGCTTTGCCTCCAAGGAGCAAGCATCTTTTAATTTCATGCATGCAGTCACCATCTGCAGTGATTTTAGAGCCCCCCAAAATAAAATGTCTCAATGGTTCCATTGTTTCCCCATCTATTTCCCATGAAATGATGGGAACAGATGCCATGACCTTAGTTTACTGAATGTTGAGCTTTAAGCCAACTTTTTCACTCTCCTCTTTCACTTTCATCAAGAGACTCTTTAGTTCTTCTTTGTTTTCTGCCATAGGGTAGTGTCATCTGCACTTCTGAGGTTACTGATATATCTCCCTGCAGTCTTGATTCCAGCTTGTGCTTTATCCAGCCAAGCATTTCACATGATGTACTCTGCATATAAGTTAAATAAGGAGGGTCATAATATACAGCCTTGATGTACTCCTTTCCTGACATGGAACCAATCTGTTGTTTCATGTCCAGTTCTAACTGTTGCTACTTGACTTGCATACAGATTTCTCAGGAGGCAGGTCAGGTGGTCTAGTATTCCCACCCCTTTCAGAATTTTCCACAGTTTGTTGTGACCCACACAGTCAAAGGCTTTGGCATAGTCAATAAAGCAGAAGTAGGTGTTTTTCTGGAACTGTCTTGTTTTTTGATGATCTACTGATGTCAGCAAGTGGATCTCTGGTTCCTCTGCCTTTTCTAAATCCAGCTTGAACATCTGGAATTTCACAGTTCATATACTGTTGAAGCCTGCTGTGGAGAATTTTGAGCATTGCTTTGCTAGTGTGTGAGGTGAGTGCAATTCTGTGGTAGTTTGAGCTTTCTTTGGCATTGACTTTCTTTTGGATTGTAATGAAAATTGACCTTTCCATTCCTGTGGCCATAACTGAGTTTTCCAAATTTGCTGGCCTACTTGCTGGCACACTTTAACAAAATCATTTTCGATTATTTGAAATAGCTAAACAGGAATTCCATCATCTCCACTAGATTTGTTTGTAGAGATGCCTCCTAAGGCCCACTTCACTTCACATGCCAGGATATCTGGTTCTAGATGAGTGATCACATCATTGTGGTTACGTGGGTCAGTAAGATCTTTTCTGCATAGTTATCCTGTGTATTCTTGCCACTTTTTCTTAATATATTCAGCTTCTTTTAGGTCCATACCATTTCTCTCCTTCATTGTGCCCATGTTTACATGAAATATTCCTTTTGTGTCTCTAATTTAAATTTATATTTAAATTTATTTAAATATTTGAATAAGGCAATTTTAAAAAAATATTCTAAACAAAATGTTTTTAAGGATATCTTTAAGTCAAGAAAGTCAGAACTCAAATCCCACAGCTTTGTGATCCCAGTTAGCTCTGTTTCAGGGAAGAGTCTGCATCCCTAGAGAGCACACTCCAGGAAGGCTACAGGTATAGCAAATATTTCTGTGCTTATTGCTGGTTGATGGGACAACCTGAATCCCCCTGGTAACCCTCCAAGACACTCAAGTTGAAGTTACTCTGAAGAAATGAGGGCAGAGAAAGCCAGTCTAACTGAGAGATAGATTGACAGCTTGCAGTGAAGTCATTTGCACTGAGAAGGTATCTCTCTGAGACCCCAGGAGAACTCCTGCAGTGTCACTAAGCTAAATAGAAGAAAACTGAGAATGAAGGAATCTCCCCATATAGGCTTTGTCTCTTAAAACAGAAAGGAGACCGCATAGGTTTCAGAATCAAAAAGGATTAGGGGATTGGTCCAGTGGGATAGCAGTGTTATAAATCTGTCCATGGGGTTCACAGAAAGATCCTTTGAACAATTTAAAAGAAGGACATTGCCCATATGGGGAGACGCCTTCATTATCAGTTTTCTCCTATTTGGCTTGGTGGCACTGCAGGAAAGGAGACCTAGCAATCCATCTTTACAGTACAAACCACAATGGGTTGCTAGGCTTCCTTTACCAGAGATTCTCTTCAGAGAAGCCAGACCTGCTATCTTGCCTGTCTTTCTTGTGCTCACAGGACTTTTGGGATTAGAGATAAAAGAAAACAGGTAGTCTTTAATCTAAATGACAGTCTCTCTCTTTTAAAATTTTTATTTTGTATTGGCATATAGCTGATTAACAATGTTGTGTTAGTTTCAGGTGAATTGTTGTTGTTCAGTAGTTGCTAAATCATGTCCGACTCTCTGTGGACCCCATGGGCCCCAAGGACTCCAGGCTTTCCTGTCTTTCACCATCTCCTGGAGTTTTCTCAAACTCATGTCCATTGACTCTATGATGCTATTCAATCATCTCATCCTCTGTCACTTCTTTCTCTTGCCCTCAATCTTTCCCAATATCAGGGTCTTTTCCAATGAATTGGCTCTTTACATCAGGTCACTGTTGCCATTTTTTCCTAATCTATTTGCCATGGGGCCAGATCCCATGATCCTAGCTTTTGAGTGTTCAGTTTTAAGCCAGTTTTTTCACTCTTCTCTTTCACCATCGTCAAGAGACTCTAGTTCCTCTTTGTTTTCTGCCATTAGGGTGTATAGCAAAATGATTCAGTTACACATATACATGTATCTATCCTTTTTCAAATTATTTTCCAATTTAGATTGTTCGAGAGTACTGAGCAGAGTTCCCTGTGCTATACAGTACGGATTCTCTTTTTTTTTTTTTTTTTTTTTGATAGTGGAGTGCAGTTTATTACACCAGCGGGCCCAGGGCAGAGTCACCTCTTAGCCAAGGACCCCATCCAGCATTTGTGAAAATCTTTTATACCCCATGTGTATGTGTCCAAACCCACCACCTCAATTCCCTTGAGACTTACATAAACAAAGGCAGGGTAAATACAACTACAATAACCCCATCATTCCCGAGTTCTGTGTTCAAACAGTCAATAATCAATCAGCCCGCAGTTACATTCCAAACAGTTAATAACCGATAAGCCTGTGCTTACATTCTGATAGATAGTGTCCGGAGGCAGGGGTGATTAGTGTCTGTTTTCTCTTAGGCGATGAGTAACCTGGATATGATCTTCAAGGTTCCCCTGTCCGGAGGGGGTCTTATCCTTCCATTGTCGTTCCCACAGGCACTAAGCAGAGAGTTCAGAGTCCACTGGAGAGGCAGCCAAGCACGATCAGCACGGACAGGCCTGAGATGGAGTCCAGGCCCTATGAATTCCTTCTTCATTCCACCCTCTTGATGCTCTTAGTTTCCATAACGAGCATCATTCATTGAGATATATTGTACCTTAGCCCTCCTGCCACCCATATGAGAGAATGCTATCAACCTCTGGGTTATAAAATTCACAAGACATTATAGGAAGGAAGCAGGGCCCACAGAGCAGTATGATTAAGATTACTATAACAACAGTTACAATGATTTTCCACCAGTCTCCCTTTACCCAGGAGAGAACTGAAGTCCAAAAGGGAATATTTTCATTAGACATGGCTTTCACTTGATTTTGCATATCCTTCAAGGCAGTGGATACATTTCCAGACAGGTCAGGGATATACACACAACATTCAACTTTAATTACGGTGCAAGTCCCTCCTTGGGCTGCTGTGAGTATGTCTAATGCCATCCTATTTTGAATTAGTGCCTTCCTCATCTGAATTTGTTCCGCGTTCAAAGCTTGAATGGCTTTTGTACTGTCTAAGAGGGCCTGTTTAGTGAAATTAGTTAAGGCCTCTACCTTAACCATGATATCCGTTGTCCCTACAGAGGGTACAAACAAGGCAGCAAGATAGTCTTACCATTGGAACACAGATCGTGTCCATCTTGCATGCAGATAAGGCAGGTTTACTGGAGGCTGGTGCAGGCTAGGCTTAATTCTGCCATGGGCGAAAGCAAATCCTAATGTGCAATGCCGCACCCAGCCAACTGGTAACCATGGCCATAAGTTAAGCCCACAGAGCCACTGGGTCCCATTGGGGGCTACCCAGCACATTCCAGCATTATATTTCCAGTCGGAACCAGGCCACTGAACAGACTGATTGGGGTGATAGGTAACTTCCAAGATTTGTTTACATTGTTCAGGGGGCAAATAACCCATATATTTTAATTCTTTTGGGTCTAGGGGGTGGTCTCCAAATCCAACTTTCTGTTCTTTTTGTTCCCAGCAAATAGTAGCAGGGGTAATCAACTGTCCTTTCTCAGGAGTCATCCAGAAATGTTCATCCCAGACCTAGTAGTATTGCTCAAGGTACTGGGAGGCCTGTCCCCCTTTTGTAAAAGAACCCTTCTCCTTTTTATTTTTCACATATGAGGTATAAGCCTTTGTTACTTCTGTAAGTCTGGTGTTCATGTTAAATGTAACCCTATGTCCCTGGCCCATTGATGGCTTCTTTTTACACCAGGAGAGCAAAGAAAGGTTATGGTTGGAGAGAGGAACAGAGTGGCGATACCCACCAGGGGAGTCTGTCCATTACTGACAGGGGCATAGCCCCACATAGCCAACAGTTGGCAGAGTTGTGGCCCACGAGATGAAGACGCTGTCTGTGCAGGAGCAGTGGTCAGGTCCAGAATTGCATCGGTGAGGCCGAGCAGCAGGAGTCGTTTACCCAGCTCCATCCTGTAGAGGGCTTGTCCGGGACCTCGTTTTCTTCTTCCTCCTCAGAATGATCTTGGTTTCCCCTGGGTCGGTGGGGTCCTTCTGGGTGGTCCACTTGGCGTCCTCCAGGTCAGCGTGGTATGCCTTCTTTGCTCTGGTGTGATGGATCAAGGGACAATACCTGCAACTTTAACTGCAGTAGGGGTAGTTAGAATAACATAAGGGCCCTTTCACCAAAGGGCTAGCAAATCATGTTCCCAATCTTTGACCCATGCTTGGTCACCAAGTGTAAACTCATGAATCTGTTCCCCAAGGGGGAACGGCAACCTTTCTTGTACAAACTTAGTTACCCAATTTATTACCTTACCCAGTTCCATCTGCTGTGAAATCTTATCCCCCTTACCTGAGGCAAATTTGTTGACACCTGTTTTATTACGGGAGGAGGCCTCCCATACACAATTTCGTATGGAGAATAGCCTTGGGACTGTGGGGTCATCCTGAGTCTGAGCAGAGCCGTCAGAAGCAAGTCCACTCAGGAGCAGTCAGTCTCTTTAAGTGTCTGGTTGGTTCATTCCACTAACTCAGAACTCTGGGCCTATATGCAGTGTGCAGTTTCCATTTGATTTTTAAAGTTTTGCTTACTTGTTGTACTAAATCAGCTGCAAAAGCCGGGTCATTGCCTGATCCAATGCTGGTAGGAAATCCAAATCTGGGAACCATTTCCCTAAGCAGCCAAGACCCATCCTTTTTGTCACTCCTGGGTGTTCCCTATAGAATCCTAGGAGTTCCTCCAACTCTCCAGCAGAGGGACCCCTGGTCTCATTTGTAAATCCAGTTTAGGCTACCCCACCTCTAACTTGATGCCCCTTGACACTCAGGATGAGGAAAGTAAGCAATGTCTAACCCTAAGATAAACTAAAAGCCATCATGGGTTTTACAAAGAGTGAAACACTGTGCTCTGTACAGCCAACACAGCAGTTTGTGTGAGAGGTAATATTGAAGGCAACAGCCCAGTGACCAAATGTGGAGGAGCTGCACACGTTAGGCTCTGGCTAGATACAGATATGCCGGGGATGAGCCTCTGCCCTTTAGATGAGATGACGCTGCACATTGTGGATGTTGACAATGTTGCTTTCTGTACTGCTTTGACAGGCAATTGATCTTTGCCTCTAAGGCTCTCAAGAGGAATGACTTGCAGTAATAGTATTGTGAATTTCAGATCGTTTCCAAGTCAACATCCTAAGATATCACCTTGCTTACAACTTGCTTACAACATCCTGTATGACAAGGCACTTGATTCAATCCCTCTGGGAAATATTTTTATGTATTTATTTATTTTTATCTGCACTGGGTCTTTGCTGCTTTGTGCGGGCTTTCTCTAGTTGCAGCAAGAAGGGGGCTACTCTTCTTCATGGTGCATGGGCTTCTTATTGCAGTGGCTTCTCTTGTTGCAAAGTACAGGCTCTAGGCATGGGCTTTAGTAGTTGTGGCTCACAGACTGGCTCAGAAGTTTCAGTTTGTGAGCTCTAAAGCATAGGCTTAGCAGTTGCAGCACTCAGGTTTGGTTGCTCCACAGCATTTGGGATCTTCCTGGAACGGGGATAAAACCCACGTTCCCTGCTCTGGCAGGCAGATTACTATTCACTGTGCATCAAGGAAGTCCCACTTTGCAAAAAATGTTTAATTTCTCTTCTCAAGGAGTCTACAGCTTAATCTAAAAGGTTGAGATCATTCTATGATTTTCATACTTGCTAGCACCCACTTTCAAATTTTTCAGGCAAAGATTGTTATGTCTCTGTTTTGCTGCACATAATCTTGTGCTGGAGCAAATTGCAAGTGGTTTTCTGAGGATGCCTTTGGCAGCAGGACCACCTTGATGCTAGTAGGCTTGTATGAGGTGTGTGTGCATATCATGAGTCTCCTCCAGTTCCCTAAGCAGTTCTCTTTGTGGAAAAGCTTCTGCCCCATGCAAATTATTTCCATTCAATACATTCCCATACCAGGAATTTCTAGCTAGTGTTACTATTTTTAAATCTCTTGGAGATGCAGGTGACTGAATTTATTTCAGGGTAATTTGCAATAATTTATACTTTCACCACCAGTTTATAAGGATACCAGTTTTACAATAACTCTATTTTCACTGGATATTCTATAAGCTTTCACTTTATTCTGTGCCACTTTATGAATGAAATGAAATGAAATGAAAGGTGGAATACTGGTCTAAAACTTATAATGGGTAATGTCCTTACCTATTAGTGAGGTGAAACATTTCCAATGTCATTTTCCATTTGTGTTTCTTTTTGTGTTTGTCACCTGATAGCTTTTGCCCATTTAGTTTACAGAAGTTATAGTTTTTCTTGATTTTGTAATAAAATCCTTCATGCTGAAAATATTCCTACTAAATTTATCTACATTTTAGAACTTTGAAATAGCTTTGAATTTTCTCATTGCATCCTACCCTGGAGCTTCCCATTTTCCTGGACTTTGTTTTCTTCTCTTTGATTTTATAATGTCAATTGTTCTTTCTTAAACATTTCATTTGAATATGTTGCCAATTTATTTTGCGTGTAATTAAAAAAACTGTAAAGTTATTGCCACTTATATCTCATTACATTTTAATTCTATTCAGTCTTAAGTCCTTGGCATTGCTTAAATGACATCATTTGCTTTGTATCAGATGATAGCATAAATGAGATGAAGTTGCTCAAGTCACCCGTGAGTGGATGATTTGGAGAAAACTATAAAAATAATAAATAAGAGATAAATAAATAAAAAATCCTAGACCCATGTGCCAATTTTGAGGCTCAGCAAAGCCTCTTTGGGGGACAGTTCTCAGCCGCATCGGTGCTATTACGTTCAAAGAGCATTTGCTGTTGTCATCTAAATAACTGAAGATTGGCACGGAAGCCCAGTACTCTCCGACCCAAGGAGTTTACAAGAAACTCCCTCCGAATCTCCAGAAAACCTAGCCACATGGATAATGTGCCAAAGTTCCCCTGTAGCTAGGACGGTTCTGGGGTGGGGGCTGTCATCCCAGAAAATACAGCTCTGCACTGGGGCAGGGGAATGGACTTAAGAGTTCATTTCCTCTTCTAGAATTTCAGCTTCTCAAATGAGACTGAATTGGACCTGGAGAGGAAGTTTCACCTTGCCCTATGACGTAAAAGAAAAGAAGGGACATTTGAGCCCAAATGCAGGTAAAATTATGGGCAAAGGTTATGAAGCAAGTTCCAGTCTAAACCCAGGTATTTGGGGGGTGTGAGATTCTTGACCATGGTTGGGGCTGAGCCCTTGCAGGAGAGACAGAATCGTAATAGGCCGCTAGGTGGCAGATGAATACCACTTTTGCCGTGTACCCCACTGAGGCGCTTCATCCGCCAAGAGAAGGGGGGCGGGATTTGGGGGCCCCGGATCCTTCCAGAAGAGTAGAGATGCAGCAACGCTGATGGTCCCCATCCCTGAGAAGGCAGTGATACCTTCAGGAACGTCCTTTTGCGCACTCCAGTAGGGTCAGGTGCTCATGAATGTCTTCTTCCAAAACTCTTTGGTCCCCTCCCTCCCACACCAGACTCTGCACCCAAGGACTGACTACCGGTTATTTAGTACATCAGCCAGTTGCCAACTGACTTCCCTTGTGTGTTGTGACTGATACTTCTTCCCAGGAACTTCAGTTAGATCCCGGTGTTATCCCGTCTTCCCCCGACCCACTGCTACCTGCACGATCTCAGTTCAATGAAGCCTGGTATTTCCTTTTCCCTGTTATATTTTGCAGGGAGCATGTTTCAATGCCCATGTCAATGTGTTGATTAAACTCACGGTTCCCTGGGCTGCTGGACACCAGCCACCCACCAGGACTGACCAAGACCCCTTTGTTCTTCCCATGGCTAACAAACCTGGTACTTTGATCTGCAGGCAGATAGACGGTCTTGGCTTGCTTTCCACATAACCATAAGAAAATTTTCTGCTTCAAATCACTACCTTATTGTCTTGGTACTGACATGTCCCACTTAATTGATCTACTTGAGCCTCAGACACTCACCTACAAAATAGGAATAATGCCTACTTTGAAAGAGTATTGTGAGGAATCAAGAGGATTAAAAACCTCCTCTTGATTCACCCTCATTGATGTGTGAAGCCTTACTCTTGCTTTAATCTTACATTCCAACTCCCACTGCAATTACTGCATAATTATAACACATGTAGCACTGTTTTGAAAAAACAGTTCTGTCACCGTGGTATCTACTATTACTGGAAGTTGTCTTGATGTTCAGCTGTATTTGGAGAGTATGGTAAAACTTGGCTTCCAGTACCTAGAATAAAAATTAGAATAAAGACAAACACTTCCATATTATGCTGAAATTATATTTATATATAGATATAGATATTTACTTTTCTGCAGACAGCTTTTACTGATGAGTCATTTGGACATTCAAAGAACAGCCTATTTTGATGCTACATAATCTGTACCAGAATGAGATGGATAGCTTCTCAATTCATTTCACAAAGCCAGCACAACTCTGATACCAAAACATAACAATTATAACACAAAACAGAGAATCACAGATCTCAGTTAAAAATACAGATGCCAAAATACCAAATAGAACAATAGCCAGTTGAAATCAACACCACATGAAAATGTACAAAGCTTTGGCAGATACAAAAGCAAACTGAAATCCAAACTTACACACACAGAACTTGAACAGAAACACCAGAAACAAAACGTCCCCCCCACCCCACCCTGTCAGTGGCCTTAGGCCGGGGACCCAAAGAAACCGTGAGATATCTGCTAAACAACATTAATGGTGAGGGGGGTTGCTGGTGGGGTCATCGGTTTTATCATCAGGGTCAGACTCATCCTCATCCAGATCTTCAGACTCACACTCTGCCAGTGCTTCATAGTACTGGTATGGCCAGCACCATGGATCTTTCTTATACAGCCTGGCCAAAAACTTCAGGACAATCATCTTGCTGGTTTCAAGGAATGCTCGGGGGCCCCAGAGGAACTCATGCTCTTCTGGCTCAGTAAAGGGGATTCGCCTGTACTCCAGGTACTTCTCCCTTACAAACACTTCGGTGATGAGCTTCTTTGTATTTCCGAAGAGACCATGTGTCTCCCGGATATTCAGCCCTAATTTGCACAGAAAAGTAAAGATCAGGTCCTCCCTGACACAATTGCCTTTCATAAAGATGAGGCTCAGAACCACCATCAGGAGGCCTAACTTGGGCCTGTCCAAATAGGATGCACCTGTGTCACCCTTTCGACCCTTGTTGATGAGAATATAAGAGTGGTTTTTGGGATCAATTTCCTTCAACTGATAACCAAAAACACACTCCAGCTTGTGGCTGGCACGGCTGATGATTTCTAAGCACTCATCTTTATATTCACGGATGATGAATTTCACCATCTCTGAGCGCTTAATGGGCACCTTGGCTTGGTCCTTAACCAAGAGGAACTGCACCAGTGCATTTGCTCGCTCATCCAAGGGAGACAGTGGTTGAGTCTCCAGCTTGGGATCATATTGGGTGGCACCAAATCCCTGAGCAAGAGTAGGCAGCTCAGGGATGATCAAGGACGGAGGGCTAACTGGGCTTTCCCAGAGACCCAGGGCCCTTGAGGTGCTTGGGCCTTCCCAGGCACTCAGGGCCCAAGAAGTGCTGGGCCCTTCCCAGCCACTCAGGATCTGGGAGGTACTCAGGCCCTCCCAGCCACTCAGGATTCGGGAGGTGCTTGGGCCCTCCCAATCACACAGGAATTGGATGGGGGCTTGCAGCTCCCAGTCGTTCAAATCTAGACTTTCCCACCGCCTGGGGGCCTGCCAGTGACACATGTTCAGCATCTTGCTACTGCCATCCCCCTCTTCTGTATTCAGATGCTTCTTCTTCCGGGTGGCCTTGCCTGAGCGACGTGGTGGCTCAGTGGAGGTCTTTGAGGCCTCTTGAGTGATAGCCATCACCTGGGGGGTAGCTGCTGTTGCCATCAGGATACTGGGTCCTGCCTTGGACGCCTTTGAGGAATTCACATTGGGTTGTGGAACCCATGGGATTGCAGGCAGGGCCTCAATGCAGGCAAACGGATCCTGCAGAGTAAATGGCAGTGACTTTGGGGCCTCTGAGATGGCAGATGGGCCCTTGAAGGCATTAGAAGAGGCAGGCTGGAACTGGGAGGTAGATGGAAAGACCCTTGGGGTGGCGTTAAAGGTCTCAGATGTGGCAGGAAAGTTTTTCCAGGGAGTCGGCAGGTGTGCTCCAGCAGTTGGCATTGCCCTGGGAGCATAGAAAGTGCCACCAAAGATCATCCGGTCCTTTAGAGGAGCCTTGCGTTCCTTTGAAGAGGTCCTACGATCTTTTGAAGAGGTCCTTCGGTCTATAGAAGAAGCCCTAGATTCTCCTGATGGAGTCATCAATGATTTAGCAGAGCCCATGGGAAAATTTGCCCCTGCTAAGGGGGCTCCAGGCTGGCCCTGCAGGGCTGCAGGGGGGCCCTGCCAGGAGGGCTGGAGTTGCATGGATGGCAGCTCTCCCTGCGAGCTCGAGAGCTGGGCCTGCTGGGTGGATAGCTGGATTTGCAGGGCCTTTTGGGAGGCAGGGGTCCCCTGAAAGGGCTGCTCCAGCTGAACCAGTGGTGGGCCCTGCCTCTGGGCCTCCTGGGTGGGCAGGGACTGCCAGAATTGCCCCTGGGCCTTTGGAGCCTGCCAGACCAGGCTGGCCTGGGCTTGCTGCACTTCCTGGAACTCCATGGATGTTGGCATCTCCTGCGGCACCGGAGCTTGGCCTTTCGGTGCCTGCCAGATGATGGGCGGGCAGTGCACAGCCTGAGGAGCCGACAGTGGGGCCGGTAGAGGGGCCGGCATCACCGTCGGGGGCGCCTGCGGGACAGCAGGAGGTGCAGTCGGCATCTGCGGTGCTGGGGGTGCTGTTGGCACCTGGGGGGCCGCCCGAATTGGTGGGGCCGCCCTCAACTGCGGGGTAGGCAGTCGAGTTTGCGGGGCCTGCCGCAGTGGTGGCGGGGGCGGCAGGGCCTGCCAGAGAGGCGGCGGGGTGGCCAGGACCTGTGGGGCAGGGCGGATGGGTGGTGGTGCCTGGCGGATCAGTGGTGGTGCCTGGCGTATTGGGGGTGGGGCCTGGCGAATGGGCGGTGGGCCCGGGCGGATGGGTGGTGGGCCAGGTCGGATGGGTGGTGGGCCAGGGCGCACAGGTAGAGGTGCCTGCCAAGCAATCGTTGGACCTGGCCAGGTGACCTGTGTGGTCGACCAGCCCAGGGGTGTGGCCGACCAACCCTGTGGTGGGGCCTGCCAGCCCGGCGAGGTTGCCTGCCAGCCCGGGGGAGTGGCCAGCTGCGCCGGTGGGGCCTGTGGGCCCTGGGGAACCGGCGGAGGAGCCCTTATAACCTGTGACTGGATCTGCAGGATCAGAGGCTGAGCCTGTGGGGCCCAGGAAGCCATAGGCTGCGCAGGTGGGGCCGGCGCCGGCGGCTGAACTATCGGAGCTGCTGTCGCTGGAGGCTGGGTGATCGGAGGTCTCGAGCCTGCAGAATGGATCATCAGGACTCCAGGACCTGGAGGCTTGGCCATCGGGGCTCCTAGAGGAGGAGGCTGGGCCATCAGGGGTGGCGGAGGCGGAGGCTGGGCTATCGGAGCTCCCGGAGCAGGAGGCTGAACCATCAGGACTCCTGGAGTCAGAGGCTGGGGAATCAGGACTCCCGGAGCTGGAGGCTGTGCCATCGGGGTCCCCGGAGGGGGAGGATGGGCCATTGGGGTCGCCGGCGGAGGAGGAGGATGTGCCATTGGGGTCCCCGGAGGAGGAGGGTGCGCCATCGGAGTCCCCGGAGGAGGAGGGTGCACCATCGGGGTCCCAGGAGGAGGAGGATGGGCCATCGGGGTCCCGGGAGGAGGAGGATGTGCCATCGGGGTCCCCGGAGGAGGAGGATGTGCCATGGGGGCTCCGGGAGCCGAAGGATGCATCATCAGGACCCCCGGAGTTGGAGGCTGGGCCAGCGGGGCTCCCGGAGGGGGAGGATGGATCATCAAGACTCCGGGAGTCGGAGGCTTGCCCATCGGGCCCCCCAGAGGGGGAGCCTGGACCATCGGGCCCCCTAGGGATGGAGGCTGGGACATGGGCGCCACGGGGGCAGGTGGCTGGCCCTGCGGAGCCTCCCAAGCAGGCTGCGGTGCCTGCCAAGCGGCCAGTGAAGCCTGCAAATCAATCGGAGGTGGGTCCCACGGGACTGGAGGGGCCCGCGAGGAGGCGGGCGGGGCCCGCATCAGAACCGTAGGGCGGCTATAGACCGTGGGCTTAGGGGCCTCCTCCGGGGGACTCGGGTCTCCCAGATTCTTACTTAGCTGCGACATGTCCTTTTGCTCTGACAGCTGGTGAGCCTTTTCCTCCGACAGCTGCTGGGCCTTTTCCTCCAGAGAGAAGAGAATGCCTACGTGGCTGCTGAGAGGAGTCCTCCCTGCTGACTGGTGAATAGGAAGTGAGTGCCCTTAGCTCTGCAGCTTTCCGCAGTAAGGAGGAGGGGGGAAGGGGGCCCAATCCCGCCCCTTCCCCGCCCCCGACCACCACAAGTGGATAGTGCAGAGGGGCGTCTACCAGAAACCCTAGCTGACACGAGATCCCTGCTCACTCTGCCCAGTCCCCAAATGCAGCCTGGTCAGATTCCCCACGGGCGAGTTTTCACAGGGGAGTGACAGGGACAGATTTATGTTTTAGAAATCCCTGTGCTGCAGTATAGAGTTGGGAACAGACCACTGGGAACATGGAAGGTATCCATGAGGGGGAAGATGGTGTGGTCTGAGCTCAGATACAGCAAAACGGGAGCCAGAGGGAAGAAAAGAAAATACACACACACATACGCATACATATATATCTCAAGATTCACAGTAGACAGCTATTATATTTTAATGTAAATGTGAAAGAGGAGAAGTCCTGGGAAAGTGGATAAATTGCTAGGGTAGGTGATTCTCACAGCGACACACTGGAGGCGCCTAAGGAAGAGAAATGGATGAGTATCGGGTGGGACACAGGCATTTACAGTCCTGTGGACCTGTCAAAGAGAATAGCCTGCAGACACTTCTGTATAAAAGCTTGGGATTCAGAAGAAAACTGAATTAGGATTCAGATACTCCTCATGGAAATAGAGCTGCTGCAGGGATCGTGGTGCAGAAGAGTGAGATTTAGAGTGAAATTACTGAGGTAGGTCTTGGAACTTGCAGGCATTTTCAGACACAGGCGGAAAAAGGACATCCAAGAATAGACAGATAAGGAAAGTGACCCTGGAAGTTGAGATGTTCCAGACGTCCATGAGAGATAGCATTTTTAGTATGGGGGAAATTCCTGTGGAGTAAATGGAATGAAAGAACAAGGTAGGTTTCCTGCTGCTTGTTTTTCAGTTGCAGAACAAGAAAGAAATTGTAACAATGACAACAAATAAATGCACTAGAAATCAATAAAATAGGGGAATGAATAAACCCACAGTTCATATATAGGGAAAACAGATAGACAGCAACACACAGAATTGTGTGTGTGTGTGTGGAAATTTAGCTTAAAATTAAACAAGCAATGTATTAACAGATAAAGTAGAAAATATCAAATGCATTGAGTAACAGTATACTATGTCATGCTGAATGGAAATAACAGTCAGCTCCTTTTGAATAGTTTCCTGGAAATATACAAATTATTAAATATCAAGGGTGTTTAGTTTAGCAGAGGATATTTGCAGTCTAGGGCAAGAGTCTGAAGTGACCAAAAAAAAAAAAAAAAAAATGTGAAAGATACCACAAGGGGGCAGATGAGAATGATGAAGGCTAAACCCCACTCCTCCTGCAGTACTGTTAGCTAGTAGTCCTCAAATGTAGTAATTTATGAATCCCAATGAAAACATAAATATATGCCCAAGTTTATTACTGCCTTAAATAATGAAATTATAATTTCAGAGTGAGGTTTCAGTAGTTTTTCTGGCAGTTGAAGGGATGAGAAATCAGAATTTTTATCCCCTAGGAGTATCTTCTTTTCAGGAACAGTAGTTCTACCCTGGTGCCTGATGATGTATCATGCCTCCATGCTCACGGAAAGATGCTTCTGAAGAATGGACACACCATGTATCATGGTTTGGGTCTCTCTCATGGGTTGATAATAGTACATAAAAGAGTTCTCAGTTTGATGAGGTTAAGAACTGACTAGTTCACAGTGGCCGTCTGTCAACCGTCACCCTCATGTTTCCCTATTATCAACCCTGTCACATACCAGTTGCTGGCTGTGGATAGCTTTAGGAAAATCAGTTTATTTTTCAGCCAGTGACATTTCTACCCTCATTAAAGCACATTTCTTCTTCCTCTAGTTCTGATATATAAATTCATCAGAAATTAAGTTCTCCCACTAACCATTTGTTTTTCAGGTTTATGGTGGATTTAACCTTTGGCCCATCATGCTGTGGGTCATCCCACAGAGTAAATGATTGCCAGCAGGGCCCAATTGTTCTCACAGAGGCTGGGGCTTAATGAATAGCACTGCCACACAATGTCAACTCCCACCAAATCCTTCATATCAAAATCCTTTACCCTCACTTTATACTTGGGACTTATATGGAAGCCTAAAAAATTATCAGGAATTATATGGGGGATTTAGATGCCATTATAAATGGAAAGTAGTTAAAGTAGCACCTTTGCAACTCTTGGTAATTTCACTGAACTATCTGAGAAAAATTAAGGCATAAGTACCCAGTGATTCTGGTGGGTCAAGTAATGATGAGTGAATTAGGTTTTTTCTTCCCTGGAAAATAATATGCCTATTTTAGACAGTCACTGATCTCAGACCCAGGTGACTTGACAAACTAGCCACCCCAAAATTTCCTACTTCCAGTATGAGTCACACCTGAAGAATTAAGTGAAATATTGACCATTTTGAGGGTTGACTGTTTTTATAAAAGCATTCCCAATAATGTCCTCAGTCTAATAGATGTGAACCAAAAGCCTTAAATAGATCTTCAAAACCCCCCTCTTCTCCTTGTGGAATTTTCCAACTTCCCGAAGTTCCCACCATCCTTTTGTGTGTTTGCTCTCTTATCTCCATACCTCTGACCCAAGTGTTGTCAAATTTCTGTCCTTTCTTCTCATGAAGGTGCATCAGAAAGGAAAAACATATACACAAAACATTCATGGAATGTAGGTGTCTGTCTGCTTCCTAATCAGAAAGAACTTTCAGTATTTCCTAAGTATAAAACAGAAGGGTAACAAAAGTAATGGAAAAGATTGGGGTAGGAGAAATGAGGAGACACAAATAGGAGTCGGAAATTACTGGCCAGATGAATGAAGTTTCTGTACATTTCTTTATTTTCTGGATCACAGCAAGCATAGTATCTCCTTGCATACTTGAGTCTTTTTTGTTCACTCTTGCATCTCCAGCCCATTCTGAGTGTTCAATAAGCAGCTAGTGGATGAAAGTGTAAGATTAGCACTAGAAGTGCCCATCTTTCATTCTGTGATAGCTTTAGACTTGGTATAAAAATGGATGTCAGTAAAATAGTTATGATTTTCATAAAGTAAAATTATTTATTTATGAAATGTCTTTTATTAAGGATTTAGTATATACTTGACATGGTGCTGTGTTCAGAGAAAAATCTGACATCAAATTTTACAGATACAGAGGGATGTGAATATGCTATTTTTAGTGCAATAAAGTAGTTTGCACTGTTTAAAACTCATATTGATTGTAGTCTATGCAAATAATTCACTTCCACTTGGAGTGGGAGGGGTGGGGTTGTGATTCTGGCAGTAGCAATGAAAAGAAAAAAAAAAGAAAAAAAATCTAAAGCTATAGGAAATTCATACATGTTCTCCAGATAGATGGAACACTAAAAGAAAAAAAAAATCAGGGTATGTCAAAAGTACAGATATTTGAAAGAAGAATTTCAAGGGGTTCACAAAAATAGTGTAACTGCTGTTTGTTGAATTGTTATTACTTGACCAAATGCCATCCTGCAAGCTTTCTACATATTGCATATTTCTCACAAAATCCACAAGTATTTGGCCCCATTTTACACATCACGAAATTGAGGCTTCAGATGGTAATTAACTCGTGGCAGATCCAGCAATCTACAGCAGAATCTGAAACTGAGACCTGATCTCTTTTTTGCCAAAAGGGAGCATTCTTGGCCATTACACTGGTGCTGCCAAAACTTTCTTTTAATTTAAAATATAATTAACATGCCATCTTGTTGCTGTTTATTTGCTAAGTTGTGTCCAACTGTTTCATGACCCTATGGACTGTAGCCCATCAAGCTCTTCTGTTCATGAGATTCCCCATACAAGAATACTGGAGTGGGTTGCCATTTGCTTCTCCAGGTGATCATCCTGACCCAAAGGTCAAACCCATTTCTTCTGTATTAGCAAGCGGATTCTTTACCACTGAGACACATGGGAAGTCCTAGCATACAATTAGATACATAGATATACAGCATTCTGTTAAATGAACTTTGTTACCAAGTAGCCATCTGTCAAAACAAGATGAAAGTCTTATCAAATAAAGGTCCAATCAATTCCTTCTCCTCCAAAGGCAACCACTATTTTTTTTTCAGATCACTTCCTATTATGGGTTATAAGATATTCAATATATTTCCCTGAACTAAACAATAAATTCTTCCTGCTCACTCATTTTATGAAGAGTATTCTGCATTTGTTAACCCTGTACCCCTGATTATCCCCTCCCGATGACTCTCTCCCTTTTGGTAGCCATAAGTTAGATTTTTATATCTGTGAGTTTGTTTCTGTTTTGTATATAGAATCATTAATATTATATTTTTGAGATTTGACATAAAAGTTATATCATGTCTTTCTTTGTCTGACTTACTTTAATTTACTTGGAATAATAATCTCTAGGCCACCCATGTTGCTGCAAATTTGGTTCATTTTTATGGTGGAGTAATATTCCATTGTGTTCCACACCTTCTTTTTTTTTTTTTTATTTAGTTTTTTTTTTTTCAGTGGGTTTTGTCATACATTGATATGAATCAGCCATAGAGTTACACGTATTCCCCATCCTGATCCCCCCTCCCACCTCCCTCTCCACCCGATTCCTCTGGGTCTTCCCAGTGCACCAGGCCCGAGCACTTGACTCATGCATCCCACCTGGGCTGGTAATCTGTTTCACCGTAGATAATATACATGCTGTTCTTTCGAAACATCCCACACTCACCTCTTCTTTATTTATGTGTTGATGTACACGTGAATTATTTATATGTCCCAGCTATTGTATATAGTGCTACTGTAAAGATTGGGGTTGGGCTTCCCTGGTGGTTCTGTTGTAAGGAATCCACCTGCCAAGCAGGAGATGAGGTTCATTCTCTGAGTCAGGAATATCCCCTGGAGAAGGAAATGATAACTCACTCCAGTATTCTTGCTTGGGAAATCCCATGAGCAGAGGGGCCTGGTGGCTATAGTCCACAGGATTGCAAAAGAGTTTGACATGACTTAACAACTAAACAACAACAACAAAACTTGGGGATACATGTATCTTTTCAAATTAGAGTTTTCTCTAATTTCTCCAGTGGAGTCACTGGATCATATGGAAACTCTGTTTTCAGGTGTTTTTTTTTTTTTTTTTTTTTTAATTTTATTGGGGTATAGTTGCTTAATGATATTGTGTTAGTTTCTACTGTACAACAAAGTGGATCAAGTATAAGTGTCCATGTGTCCTTTCCGTCTTGGGTCTCCCTCCCCGACATTACACCCATCTAGCTCACCACTGAGCACCAAGCTGAGCTCCTATGCTAAGCAGCAGGTCCCCACTAGCTATCTCCACATATGTTTTCCATAGTGCTTGCAGCAACAAACTAACAGTGTAGGTGGGTTCCCTTTTCTCCAGCAATTGTTAATGTAGACTTTTTGATGGTGTTCATTCTGACTGATGCGAGGTGAAATGTCACTATGGTTTTCTTTAGCATTTCTCTAATAATTAGTGATGCTGAACATCTTTTCGTGTACAAAGGAACCACTTCCTGATTTATTTCACCAAATATCAGCTCTACCTATTACTGAATTTCATATAAATCCAATTAGTATAGCGCATATTTTTTTCATTTATTTTTATTAGTTGGAGGCTAATTACTTTACAATATTGTAGTGGTTTTTGTCATACATTGACATGAATCAGCCATGGATTTACATGTATTTCCCATCCCGATCCCCCCTCCCACCTCCCTCTCTACCCGAGTACATATTCTTTTTAAAGTGTCTGGATTTAACTTTTTTAGAATTAAACATATTACTTATATTAGAAGTTTGCTACTTTCTATGGCCAACTACAATTCCTATATGAACTGTCCAGTTCATTTACCTATTACCTGTTGGCATTCAGATATCTATATTTTGGGGATAATATAAAATTGTTGTTTGAAAATTTCTATAAAATTCCTCATTTTCATGTATCTTTGTCAAATGCCAGACTGTGATTGGGTGATAGAGTAGGTGTGTGTGTGTGTGTGTGTGTGTCTGTGTGTGTCTGTGTGTGTGTCTGTGTGTTTATAAGGAGTTATGACAGTTATCCATAGTTGGGTTAGAATGTTTTATGTACACTCTTCCAGAATGTGTGAGAATTCCAGGTGCTTGGCAGCATTTCAAGATTTTGAATTGTCAGTCTTTTTTTTTTCAATTTATTTTAGTCATTCTATAAACATGCTCAGTTGCTTTAGTCTTGTCTGACTCTTTGCAGTCCTGTGGACTGTAGCCCACCAGGCTCCTCTCACTATCAGATTCTCCAGGCAAAAATACTGGAGTGGGTTGCCATGCCCTCCTTCGGCGGATCTTCCTGACCCAGGGAATGAGCCTGTGTCTGTTGTGTATCCTGCACTGCCAGTGGGTTCTTTTCCCACTGAGCCATCAGGGAAGTCCTTTGGTCATTTTAGCAGATTTGAAACTGTGACTGTATAATTCTGTGCTCCTCTGAGCAATGTATGAGTGTTACATTTGCTCCTCATCCTTGCCAAAAATGAATGTGTTTGGCCGTTTTGGTTTTAGGCATTCTATTAATAGTGGGTAAGAAATGGTGTATCAATTTTTTTTTGTCTGTATGTTTGTTTATTAATAGATCATTTTTGAGCAGTTGTAGATTCCTCCAAAATTGAGGGGGAAATTTAGGGTTCTCATAAAATCTTTGGCCATTCCACACAGAAACACAATTTCTCCCAGTGTTTATGAACCTATATAGAAATGGGCTTCCCTTGTGGCTCAGCTAGTAAAGAATCCACCTGCAATGTGGGAGACCTGGGTTGGGAAGATTCCCCTGGAGAAGGGAAAGGCTACCTACTCCAGTATTCTGGCCTGGAGAATTCCATAGACTATATAGTCCATGGGGTCACAAAGAGTTGGACACAGCTGAGCAACTGTCACTTTACATAGAAACATCACTATCATCCAAAGTCTGTAGTTTAAGTTTCCCTCTTGGGAGTTCTATGGGTTTTTGACAACATATGATGACATGTGTTCACCTTTATGACATACAAGAATAATTTCACTATCCTAAAAATCCTCTGTGCTCTGATATTCACTGTGTGTGTCTGTGTGTGTGCATGTGCATTCAGTCACTCAGTTGTGCCCAACTCTTTGTAAGCCCATGGACTGTAGCCCACCAGACTCCTCTGTCCATGAAATTTTCCAGGTATGAATACGGAAGTGGGTTGCCATTTCCTAATCCAAGGCATCTTTCTGACTCATAGATGGAATCCACATCTCTGGTATCACTCCCATTGTGCTGTCTGGAAAGCACCCTTCCTACGCCCTATCCCCTGGAAAATACTGACAATTTTAATGTCTCCATCGATTTGCCTTTTCCACAATACCATATACTTGGAATCATACATAAACTTTTCAAGTTGGCTTTTTTCACCTACTAATGTGCAATTAATTCTTCCAAGCTCTTGTGAGCTTGTGAGATTGCTTCATTTTTAACATTGAATAATATTCCAATGTGTCACTATTTATCTATTCACCTGCGAAAGGGCACCTCAGTTGTTTCCAAATTTTGACAAATGTACATAAAGCTGCCATAAACTTCCATGTGTAGGTGACTCATTTCTTTTCATCTTGGTATAATATTCTACTGTGTGGAGGTGCCATAGTTTATTAGCATTCACTTATTGTAGAGATGCTAGGAGCTTCAAAGTTTGGACAATTATGAATAAAGCTGTTATAAACATTTGCATGAAGATTTCTGTGCTGGCATACATTTCAAGTCATTTACATGAATTCCAGGGAGAAAATTGCTGAATTGTATAAGAGCATATTTAATTTCATTAGAAACTGCCAAAACCAACTTCCTAAGTTGTTGTACTTGGAAATTATTCCTATTGGGTTGGCCAAAAATTCATTCAGATTTTTCTAAAAGATGTTACAGAAAAACCCGAGCTGACTTTTTGGCCAACACAATGTATCTTCTTTGTGTATTTCATTCTGTTTCCAATTTTTTAGTTCTGCTGATGTTTTACTGCTGGTTTTTGTTTATTTGTTTGTTTTTATATTTTGCTTAATCATATCTTGGACTTTGTTGGTGTGATAATAGCACAGGAATTTTTTTATAGTATTATTTTTTTTAATTTATTTTTATTAGTTGGAGGCTAATTACTTTACAATATTGTAGTAGTTTTGGTCATACATTGACATGAATCAGCCATGGATTTACATGTATTCCCCATCCCGATGCCCTCTCCCGTCTCCCTCTCTACTCAATCCCTCTGGGTCTTCCCAGTGCACCAGGCCCGAGCACTGGTCTCATGCATCCAACCTGGGCTGGTGATCTGTTTCACCCTTGATAATATACATGTTTCGATGCTGTTCTCTCTAAACATCCCACCCTCACCTTCTCCCACAGAGTCCAAAATCTGTTCTGTTTTGAGCTGCCAGATGCATGATCACCTTAAAAATTACATTGCTCAGATTTTCAATTTTATCATTTGCCAGTTTGGGTAATTTTTGTTTCTAAGGATTTTTTTCTGTTTCATCTAAGTTGTCAACTTAAATATATTAATCTGCCTTTATTAACATTTAACAATTTGGTAATTTTTAAACAGCTTTAAGTTAATGATGTTCTTTATTAAATGGAAATCAAAATCAATAAAATGTTCCTTTATTATCCTTTTAATGACTGTAAAATAGTCAGTATTGTCTCTCCTGTCATAAGTGATTTGTTCTCTCTCTTTTGCTTTCTTTCTCCTTTTATTAGTATTTCTAGAGGGTACTCATTTTCACAGTCTTTTCACAAAATAAGTGATGTGTGATGGTCTCCATTGTTGATTGGTTGTCTTTTTCATTTATTTCAAACCTTAATTCTATTCTATTCATTCTTCTACTTTAATTTTTATTTATTCTTTTTCTATATTGGTAACATGCAAGCATAGGTAATTTATTTTAAATAGATTCTTTTTTGTAGTGCGTGCATGCCTGCCAAGTTGCTTCAATCATGTCCAACTCTTTGTGACCCTATGGACTGTGGCCCCACCAGGCTCCTCTGTCACTGGAGACTCTTCAGGCAAGAATACTGGAGTGGGCTGCCATGCCCTGCTGCAGGGGATCTTCCTGACCCAGGGATCTAACTCAAGTCTCTTAAGTCTCCTGCATTGGCAGGCAGGTTCTTTGCCACTAGTGCCACCTGGGAAGCCCCCTCTTTGTACTGCTGTACCATACTCAGTCACTTCAGTCATGTCCAACTCTTTGTGACTCCCATGGACTGTAGCCCGCCAGGTTCCTCTGTTAACGGGGATTCTCTCAGCAAGATACTGAAGTGGGTTGCTGTGCCCTCTTCCAGGGGATCTTCCCAACCCAGGAATTGAACCCATATCTCCAGTGTCTCCTGTATTGCAGGTAGGTACTTTACCCACTGAACCACCTGTGAAGCCCCTCTTTTGAAGCATAGGTAATGAAAACTACAAATATCTCTTTCAGTCTTACTTTAGAAGTATATTATGAATTTTGATATGTTTTAATTATCATTCATTTCAAAATATTTTATGCTTTGTTTCATTTGATTTATATGTTATTTGGAAATACGTTGCTTATTATTCAAACTTTTGTATATACTATGCATATTTTCTTAACATTGATTTCAATCCACTGTAATCTGTGATCAGAGAATATTGCTGATATTATTTCAGCTATTGTAAATGTATTAAGGCATGAATTTAGTGCTCAACACAAGGTATACTTTGAAAAATGTCCTGTGTATAAGAAACCGTGTTCTGCCATTGTCCAATCAAGTATTTGTCACTTAGGTCAATTAAATTTGAACATGGTGTTCACATCTTCTATATCATAGATGGTTCTTTGTATCTCTTTATTCTATCAATTAGTCATAAAGGGTTAGAAAGAATCTAACACTTGGTGGATTTGTTTGATGGTGAATTTGTTTCTTTCTTCCCTTACTTAAAAATTTAATCTAATGTATTATAAGATCTTTTGTTGAAACACACATTATGTGTGTGATTATGTATTTTTGATAAAGTGACACTTTTCTGTTACTCTACCATGGGAAATATATGTGTATGTGAGTGTATGTGTTTGTGTGTGTGTGTGTGTGTAATTTATGGTTTATTATAGAGATATTACTATCATGTGATTATGGAGGCTGGCAAGTCCAAAAATCTGCAGGGTCAGTCATCAGGCTGGAGACCTAGAGGAGCAAATGATTTAAGTTCGGTCTGAACTAGAAGGGCTGAAAACCAGCAGAGCTAAGAGTGTAATTCCAACCTGAGGGCCATCAGGTTTGAAACCCATTCAGAGCTGTTGTTGCAGCTCAAGTCCAAAGAGAGGCAAAACAAAAAACAAAGAAACAAACAAAAAACACAAAACCCAGTGTCCCAGTTCCAAGGCCATTAGACAGAAACAATTCTCTCTTACTTGGGGGGGAGAGTCAGCCTTTTTGTTCTATTTAGTTATTCAACTGTTTAGATAAGACTCATCCACATTATGGAGGACAATATTCTATACAGGTGACTTTGGCCACCTGATGTGAAGAACTGACTCATTTGAAAAGACACTAATGCTGGGAAAGATTGAAGGCAGGAGGAGAAGGGAATGACAGAGGATGAGATGGTTGGATGGCATCACTGACTCAATGGACATGAGTTTGCATAAATTCCGGGAGTTGGTGATGGACAGGGAGACCTGGCATGCTGCAGTCCATGTGGTCGCAGAGTCGGACACGACTGAGTGACTGAACTGAATCTACTGACCTAAATGTTAATCATATATAAAATAACTACAGAAACACCCAGAATGATGTTTGACCAAATCTGGTCACCATGTGCCCCAGTCAAGTTCACACATAAAATTAACAGTCACACTTAAGTTGTGATTTATTAATCCTGTCTGCTAATTTCTGCTCTTTTCATGGAGTAGTTGGTCACTTAATATTTACTATAATCAATGAGAGAATAGGATGCAAGTTGACTATACTGGTATTTATTTTCAATGTCTGCCATCAATTTTTTGTTTCCCATTTAGGATCAATCAAATATTTTAGCATTCAATTTGATCTCCTGTATTGGCTTTTAATTTATACCTCCTTCATGTTCTTATAGTGCTCTACAGATTACAATATGCACCTTTAACTTAGCCACATGAAATTCAAATATCTTATTTACTTCATGTGTAATATAACAGCTTGTCAACAATGTAATCCTATTTAGACTCTTCATAGTTTTGTGCTATTAATGCCATTTATTTTGCCTCTATATGTGCTAAACACCCCACAATACATGGCTATTTATTTTGATTTAAATGGTCAGTTGCCTTTTTATTTTTTTGATTAAAATTTTCCCATTTATTTTGATTAGTTGGAGGCTAATTACTTTACAATATTGTAGTGGTTTTTGCCATACATTGACATGAATCAGCCATGGATTTACATATATTCCCCATCCCGATCCCCCCTCCCACTTCCCTCCCCACCCCATCCCTCTGGGTCTTGCCAGTGCACTTGCCCCGAGCACTTGTCTCATGCATCCAACCTGGGCTGGTGATCTGTTTCACCCTTGATAATATACATGTTTAGATGCTGTTCTCTCAAAACATCCCACCCTCGCCTTCTCCCACAGAGTCCAAAAGTCTGTTCTGTACATCTGTGTCTCTTTTCCTCTTTTGCATATAAACATAGTTATCATTACAATGTTTCTAAATTCCATATATATGCATTAGTATACTGTATTGGTCTTTATCTTTCTGACTTAATTCACTCTGTATAATGGGCTCCAGTTCCATCCATCTCATTAGAACTGATTCAAATGAATTCTTGTTAATGGCTGAGTACTATTCCATGGTGTATATGTTCCACAGCTTCCTTATCCATTCGTCTGCTGATGGGCATCTAGGTAGCTTCCATGTCCTGACTATTATAAACAGTGCTGCGATGAACATTGGGGTGCATGTGTCTCTTTCAGATGTGGTTTCCTCAGCGTGTATGCCCAGAAGTGGGATTGCTGGGTCATATGGCAGTTCTATTTCCAGTTTTTTAAGGAATGTCTACACTGTTCTCCATAGCGGCTGTACTAATTTGCATTCCCACCAAAACTGTAAGAGGGTTCCCTTTTCTCCACACCCTCTCCAGCATTTATTGCTTGTAGACTTTTGGATAGCAGCCATCCTGACTGGGGTGTGATGGAACCTCATTGTGGTTTTGATTTGCATTTCTCTGATAATGAGTGATGTTGAGCATCTTTTCATGTGTTTGTTAGCCATCTGTATGTCTTGTTTGGAGAAATGTCTGTTTAGATCTTTGGCCCATTTTTTGATTGGCTCATTTATATTTCTGGAATTGAGCTGCAGGAGTTGCTTGTACATTTTTGAGATTAATCCTTTGTTGCTTCATTTGCTGTTATTTTCTCCCATTCTGAAGGTTGTCTTTTCACCTTGCTTATAATTTCCTTTGTTGTGCGAAAGCTTTTAAGTTTCATTAGGTCCCATTTGCTTATTTTTGCTTTCATTCCCAAAACTCTGGGAGGTGGGTTATAGAGGGTCCTGCTGTGATTTATGTCAGAGAGTGTTTTGCCTATGTTCTCCTCTAGGAGTTTTATAGTTTCTGGTCTTACATTTAGATCTTTAATCCATTTTGAGTTTATTTTTGTGTATGGTGTTAGAAAGTATTCTAGTTTCATTCTTTTACAAGTGGTTGACCAGTTTTCCCAGCACCACTTGTTAAAGAGATTGTCTTTTTCCCATTGTATATCCTTGCCTCCTTTGTCGAAGATAAGGTATCCATAGGTACATGAATTTATCTCTGGGCTTTCTATTTTGTTCCATTGATCTATATTTCTGTCTTTGTGCCAGTACCATACTCTCTTGATGACTGTGGCTTTGTAGTAGAGCCTGAAGTCAGGCAGGTTGAGTCCTCCAGTTCCATTCTTTTTCAAGATTGCTTTGGCTATTCAAGTTTTTTTGTATTTCCATACGAATTGTGAAATTATTTGTTCTAGTTCTGTGAAGAGTACCATTGGTAGCTTGATAGGGATTGCATTGAATCTATAGATTGCTTTGGGTATTATAGTCATTTTGACAATATTGATTCTTCCAATCCATGAACATGATATATTTCTCCATCTGTTTGTGTCCTCTTTGATTTCTTTCATCAGTGTTTTATGGTTTTCTATGTATAGGTCTTTTGTTTCTTTAGGTAGATATACTCCTAAGTATTTTATCTTTTTGTTGCAGTGGTGAATGGTATTGTTTCCTTAATTTCTCTTTCTGTTTTCTCATTGTTAGTGTATAGGAATGCAAGAGCTTTCTGTGTGTTAATTTTATATCCTGCAATTTTACTATATTCCTTGATTAGATCTAGTAATTTTCTGGCAGAGTCTATAGAACCTTTTTAAAATGCTGTATGATATATACAAAAAACTAGTTGGTGGTTGCCAGAGATAGCAGTGAAGTGTGGGTAAAATGGATGAAGGTCATCCAATATATATATATATATATATTTATTTATATTTATATTTATATTTATATTAAATATATATATATATATATATATATATATATATATATATATATTACAGTTCTTACTATGCACAAAACCATATTAACTGAATCCTGTGCACACTGGAAGAATGTTGTTCTGATACACACAAGTTTTAGTCAACACAATACTGTACAAATCATAGACTGCCTATACTATATATATGTGTGTGTATACAATTTTAAGTATATGAATTTTTATTATATTTTTATGCATTATATTAAATATTACATATTAAACTGTTGTAAACATTGTACATATAACATATAACAGAATAGTTTTTAAAGTCTTTTTATATTTTATATTGCATTACATTTATAAAATATAAAAATATATACACACATATAACTGTATATGTACTTTCTATTTCCCTTCATTCCTTCCTGCATATCAAGATTTCTTCTAGTATTAATTTCCTTCAGCCTGAGAAAATTTTCTTAATATTACTTACCGTGAATATTTGCAAGAAACAAATTTTCTCAGCTGTTGCCTATCTGAAAATGTTATTTTACTCTCATTACCTTCATTATTATTTTGGGGAGGCCACCTTTACACATTTTGCCCACTCTTCACCCCACCACTGGCAACACCAGTCTTTTTTCTATAACTATGAATGCAGTTTCTTTTATAAGAGAGATCATATAGTATTTGTCTTTCTCTGCCCAACTTATTTAGCATAATGTCCTATGGTCCATCCGTGTTATAAAAAATGGTAGAATGATTTTCATGGATGAATAATAGTCCATTATTTACACACACACCCTACTCACATCTCATTTTCTCTATAGATTCACTGATCTACACTCAATTTTATTTTGTGTATTGGCTACTGTAAAAATGCTGCAATGAACATGGAGGCACATATATATTTTCCAGGTAGTGATTTTGTCTTTGTTGAATATATACCCAGAACTGGGATTTCTGGATCACATGGCAATTGCATTTTTAATTTTTAAAGGTAACTTCACACTCTTTTCCATAGTGGCTAAATCAATTTACCTTCTTACCAATAGTTCATAAAGGGTTCTTTTTTCCTCCACAATTTTTTTTTTTTTTTTTTTTTTTTGCTGACACTTCTTATCTATTGTGTTTTTAATGATAGCTATTCTAACAAGTATGAGGTGATATCTCACTGGGGTTTTCACTTGCATTTCCCTAATGATTAGAGATAATGAGCACTTTTTGATGTACCTGTTGACCATTTGTGTGTCTTTGGGAAAAAATGTTTAATTCCTCTGAGCATTTTTAATTGGCTTTTGTTTTGCTAATGAGTTGTATGCATTTTGTATATATTTTGGAGGCTAACTATTTATTAGATAAATAATTTGCAAACATTTTCTCCCATTCCTCAAGTATCCTTTTTATTTTGTTGATGGTTTCCTTTGCTGTGCAGAAGTTAATTTCATGTAGTTCCACTTGTTTATTTTGTCTTTGCTTTTGGAATCAAATCTGCCCACCTCTGCAAAAAAAGAAAAAAATTGCTAAATCAATGTCAAGGGGCTTTATTGCTCTGCTTACTTCTATCTTTATGGTTCCAGGTCTTTTACATTCAAATCTTTAATCTTTTTTTGAGTTAATTTTTGTGTATGGCTATCCAGTTTCGTTGTTTTGCATAAGCTAGTTTTTTTTTTTCCCCTGCTGGATAGAGAATTTTCAAATATACTGAGACTCAGTTTCCAGAGATAATGGTTTTACATATTTTGAGGGTTAGAATAAGACATTCTTTTCAGGAGAGATTTTAATCTAAGATCAATGAGAATTCAAACATGTATCTATAGGTCCAGTTGCTTGTTGTAAGACTGTAGAAAAACAAATTGTTATTTTACTTTGTGTCTACCCCACATCTCCCTCTCCCCTTGCCCACACCCAAGTTTCCCTCTTCTTCTGATTCTCTTCCTTTAAACCCGGTTGACAGCTTTGGGGTGCAATATGGAATTTTCTTTACTATCTAGCTCTGCTCCTGCATCTTCAAGATTCAAGAAGTCTTTCTTACTCTTAATTCCCAGCCTCAGTCTTTACTAAGCCACTGTGTACTCAGTGACTTTGTGTACACCTTGGGAGTATGGGCTGTCAGTTTTCTTTCTCTGCCCACAGCGTCCTTCATGCTACTGCTTTACACTCAGGAAAGATCTGTACCTCGGAGGGTCTAAGTTCCTTATTCCACATTATCATCCTCCTCTTGGTCATTATCTTGCACTTAAGGAGGAATTCATGGTTCTGTGTCATCTACTCTGCTCTGCTCTCAGTCATTGATGTGGGACTCACAGGCAACCAGTGAGAGCCTTGAAGGAGATTTGGCAGTGGGATTTTGAGTTCTTTTAGACTCCTCAGAATTTGAATCTGTCACATCACAAATATGTAGTCAACAAAAGTTTGCTCATAGTTTGGTTCCTCTTTTCACCCATCCTTGGTGACTTTTTCCCGTACCTCTGCATTGCCTACAGAGGTGAAAACACCAAAGCGCCCCTTGTTATTTCTAAAATTTAATTCACTCAGGTTTCTCTGTGTCTTCAGTGTGCTGTTGTGTTTTGTAATTTATCCATGTTGCTCTCATGATTAGGGTGGAACTTTTAGTTTCTAACCCAGAAGATTAAATCCTTTCCAAAACTTTTAGCCAAAGAATACCTATAAAATATTTGATTCATCATTGTGTGATAGAACTGAAAATACTACTATAGCAGCCCTCCTTGAACCTGAAATGTATTTGAAATTTCTTGATTTATATTAAAATTTTCACCCAAAGGGTACCTTCATCTTCATAGTAGAACAGGATCAAAGAATAACTGTGCCAATGACTTGACCAAGAGTCATTGAGTTTTCTTGCTTGTTTCAGTCTAAAGTGATTCTTTGAGTAACTATCATGATTTGCAAACGACCCAGGAATTAATTTTTGTGTCTTAAGTTGGGCAGCACTTAGCACTGCACAGAGTGGGAAATGTATGATAAATAGCACTGCCATTATGGCAAACACAGGGCCATACAAAGGATGTTCAGGGCATGCATCTATGAAGTAGAGAGGGAGAGGTTGAAAATACACCGAGGTAAACTGAAGGAGAATTGGTGTCTCATAAGAGACGACTACGCCAAAGTCTTTGACAGTGCGGATCACAACAAACTGTGTAAAATAATTAAGAGATAGGAATGCCAGAGCACCTTACCTGCCTCCTGAGAAATTTGTATGCAAATCAAGAAGCAACAGTTAGAACTGGACAAAGAACAACAGACTGGTTCCAAATCAGGCTGTATAACGTCAAGGCTGTATAACATTACCCTACTTATTTAACTTATATGCAGAGTACCTCATGAGAAATGCTGGGGCTGGAGGAAGCACAAGCTGGAATCAAGACTGCTGGGGGAAATATCAGTAACCTGAGATACGCAGATGACACCACACTTATGGCAGGAAGGGAAGAAAAACTAAAGAGCCTCTTGATGAAAGTGAAAGAGGGGAGTGAAAAAGTTTACTTAAAGCTCAGCATTCAGAAAACTAACCTCATGGCATCTGATCCCATCACTTCATGGCAAATAGATGAGGAAACGATGGCAACAGTGACAGACTATTTTCTTGGGCTCCAAAACCACTGCAGATGGTGACTGCAGCCATGAAATTGAAACAAAAAAAAAAAAAAGAAAGAAAAGAAAAGAAACAAACTTGCTCCTTGGAAGAAAAGCTATGATAAACCTAGACAGTGTATTAAAAATCAGAGATATTACTTTGTAAACAAAGTTCTGTATAGTCACAGGTATGGTTTTTCCAGTAGTCATGTATGGATGTAAGAGTTGGATGTTAATGAAGGCTGAGCACTAAAGAATTCATGCTTTTGGTGTGGATAAAAGGGAGCCCTCTTACACTGTTGGTGGGAATGCAAACTAGTACAGCCGCTATGGAGAACAGTGTGGACATTCCTTAAAAAACAGGAAAGAGAACTGCCATATGACCCAGCAATCCCACTCCTGGGCATACACACCGAGGAAACCAGATCTGAAAGAGACACGTGCACCCCAATGTTCATCACAGCACTGTTTATAATAGCCAGGACATGGAGGTAACCTAGATGCCCATCAGCAGATGAATGGATAAGAAAGCTGTGGTACATATACATGGTGGAATATTACTCAGCCATTAAAAAGAATTCATTTGAATCAGTTCTAATGAGATGGATAAAACTGGAGCCCATTATACAGAGTGAAGTAAGCCAGAAAGATAAGCACCAATACAGTATACTAACGCATATATATGGAATTTAGAAAGATAGTAGTGATAACCCTATATGCAAGACAGAAAAAGAGACACAGATGTACAGGACAGACTTTTGGACTCTATGGAAGAAGGCAAGGGTGGGATGATATGAGAGAACAGCATCAAAATACGTAGATTATCAAGTGTGAAACAGATCGCCAGTCCAGGTTAGATGCATGAGATAAGTGCTCATGCTGGCGCACTGGGATGACCCAGAGGGATGTGATAGGAAGGGAAGTGGGAGGGGGGTTCAGGATGGGGAACACATGTAAATCCATGGCTGATTCATGTCAATGTATGGCAAAAAACACTACAATATTGTAAACTAATTAGCCTCCAACTTATAAAAATAAATGGAAAAAAAAAAACAATTCATGCTTTTGAACTGTGATGTTGGAGAAGATTCTTGAGAGTCCTTTGGACTGCAAGGTGATCAAGCCAACCAATCCTGAAAGAAATCAACCCTGAATATTCATTGGAACGACTGATGCTGAAGCTGAAGCTGAAATAATTTGGCTACCTGATGTGAAAAGCCAACTCATTGGAAAAAACCCTGATGCTGGGAAATATAGAAGGCAGGAGAAGGGAATGACAGAGGTTGAGATAGTTGGGTGGCATCACAATTCAATGGACATGAGTTTGAGCAAGCTCCAGGAAATGGTGAACGACAGAGAAGCCTGGCATCCTGCCGTCCTTAGTGTTGCAAATTCAGACATGTCTGAGTGACTGAACAACAGTGAGAGATGGAATGTGGTCGGTGGAACTCAATATTTACTTAAACAAAACAACAAAAGCAAACAAAGCACATAGAGGCTGGACCTAGGCATTCATCTTAAACAGGACAAGGTCCAAGTATTGATGGAATTATTGAATGACAGCTTAGATTTACTCACCATAGGAGGACAGAGTGGGCTTGAGGAGAGTGAGGCTAGGTGGTAGGGTCTCCTTGTTGGGAAAGGGAGAGACAGTTGCCTATGGACAGGCAGATAACTCTCCTAACAACAGAGGATTCAGTTTCAGGTGGGCATGTAGAGAAAGGAGATACTGGATTCATTAGAACCTGATTATCTGTCATAAGAAGAGGTAGACAATTAAATGGAGTTCCAAGGAGATACGTGTCATTCCGTCCCTTCATTCTTCTTTCCCACAGCTAAGTTTACGTCTTTGCTTTCTCAACTTCTCAGGCCCCCATAAAATACATGATTTCCAAGGCCTTTTCTTTCTAGTCCATTGTCCATTTAATTAGCAAGTAAAACCTTTGATTTAGGCTTAGCTCTATGTTGAAAAAATCCTTTGTGGATTCTGGTCACTGTGTCCTTAGATCTGTCAAGAGCCTCTCTTGAAAATTAAAGTTCTACCTGAGGAGTTTCTAGAGAAGCATTCATCTAATGAGAAAGGATAAATGGAATCAGTCACAAGGTGGCATAATAGTTCAGTCACACCCTTTAGGAAGTATTTTGAGAGGCCTATTTCTTCTTGAACTGGTGGGAGAGTTTGGGGGTTGAAGTTCTATTTGATCTGCTGGGACTTCTGAGAAGGGAACCTTAGGATTGACTCTAGCACCATTGAATCCCTCAAGGCCAGATTAAGAAGAAGCCCTTTGGAAGTGCCTTTGAGGAAAAATTCTGCACACTCCTAATGGAATTTCCCATCAAAAAAATGGGAAAGGAGTGGGCAGAGCATATTACCTCCACATCATCTTATGTCTGGATTGAAAAACACTGCATACTGTAAAACAGACAATTAACAACAATTAAAGAAAATAAAAATGTTAGGCCATGGTTGTTTAAAAAGGTTTTTGAATGATCTGTGCAATCTGGGGAGCAGGACATGATCCTGGCCACATGTCTTTCATATTCCATTTCCTTAGTCCAATTCCATCCACAGAACCTCTCTGGAGACCTTGGATTCAATTCCAGCACCTGAGAGTTTGCAAGTGTCATGCCCTCTGCTCAGGATGCTCTACTGCTTCTCCAAGAAATTCCCATGAGTCACTCCCTCACTTCCTTCAGATCTTTGCTCCAGTAATCTCCTCAGAGAGGTCTTTACTGCCAACCTCCTGTTATCTGAATCTCTTATTCTACTTTAGGACTTTTCACCTGATATTTTCTTATATGTTTTTCATGTGTATTGTCTCTCCCCCATTAGACTAAGTGATCCATGTAGCAAGAATATTCAGTATTTGCTGTAGTCTATAGAGATAAGTCCTGTGTGTTCACTGGAAGGACTGATGCTGAAGCTGAAACTCCAATACTTTGGCCACCTCATGTGAAGAGTTGACTCATTGGAAAAAACCCTGATGCTGGGAAGGATTGGGGACAGGAGGAGAAGGGGATGACAGAGGAGGAGATGGCTGGATGGCATCACTGACTCGATGGGCATGAGTTTGAGTAAACTCCGGAAGTTTGTGATGGACAGGGAGGCCTAGCTTGCTGCGATTCGTGGGGTTGCAAAGGGTCAGACACGACTGAGTGACTGAACTGAACTGAACTGATGTTGCCAGTACAAGAAATGACACATCTTACATGTTCAGTTAATATTTCAGAAAAATCAATAAATGAATAAATTAAAGGGCACATATAAAAAAGAGACTACATCAAAATGTTGACATTTTCAACATGTAGGTATTTGCATATATTGTGATTATGTTATTTTTACCTTTCAGAATTTCAGAATATATATGTACATTTTTCTGTACTCTCTACAGATTCTAGGTTCAACCCACCTTGAGGTCAGACCCACTGAGGTTATGAAGTCAAGGGTATATGAATTAATATCTATTCATCTAAGTTTCCTCATCTACAAAATGATGGTAGATGCATACTCTCAAATTGTTCAAAAAATTTCATATCAAGGACTTTGTAAACATTAGCCATTATGCTAATATCATCATTCCTATGTTATATCATGTGAGCAATGATAACTACACAGCCTTTATAAAAACTATTTTATCCTTCTAACCTGATTTTTGTTAAAATGTTGGATTTTTAGTTTCCTCACATTATGAGGCACACTGGGTACTCTAAAGGATACATGGCATACGTTTTTTGTTTGTTTAATCTACCTATTTATTTGTTTATTTGGCTGCATGAGGTCTTAGTTGTAGCATGCAGGATCTAGTTCCCTGACCAGGGATTGAATTCAGACTCCCTGCACTAGGACTATGGAGTCTTAACCACTGGACCACCAGGGAAGTCCCTGCCATATTTTTCTTAAGCATTCTAAAAATTTCCTGTCTCTGTACTATTATTAGCATTCACTTATTTAACTCTTCATTTTGAAATAATTTTAAGCTTATATAAAAGTTATAAAAATAATACAGAAAATTTCAGTATCCCCTTCATCCATATTCTCCCAATGACATCAATTTATACAACCAAAGTAGAATGATCAAAATTATGAAATTATAATTGGTAGACATAAGCTACAAACTTTATTTGGGTTTCAGTAATCCAGAAATGCATTCAGTTTTTTGAGAATGTCTATAGTTCTGTGAGATTGTATTACAAATATAGGTATGTGTCGCCATCAACATAATCGGATACAAAATTGTTTCATCACCATAAATAAATTCTCACTTGTTACCCCGTTATAATCACACCATTCCACTAACCCTGGTGACTGCTTATCTAATATTCATCTATAATTTGTTGTTTTTTAATGTTATAAAATTGGTGGGCTGCTGTCCATAGGGTCGCACACAGTTGGACATGATTCAAGTGACTTAGCAGCAGCAGCAGCAGCATTTGGTTATAGCCATGGGTAAAGTCATCTCTTTTGTTGTTGGAAGTGGGTGTTTGCTATGACCAGTGCATTCTCTTGACAAAACTCTTATCCTTTGCCCTGATTCATTTTGTACCCCAAGGCCAAACTTTTCTGTTACTCCAGCTATCTCTTGACTTCCTAGTTTTGCATTCTAGTCCCCTATTATGAAAAGGACATTTGTTTTTTATGAAAAAAAAGAAAAAAAGAAAAAAGACATCTCTTTTGATTAAAAAGACCGTCTTCTAGAAGATCTTGTAGGTCTTCATAGAACCTTTCAACTTCAGCTACTGTGGCATTAGTAATTGGGACATAGACTTGGATTTCTCTGATATTGAATGGTTTGCCTTGGAAACGAACAGAAATCATTCTGTTGTTTTATAGATTGTACCCAAGTACTGCATTTTGGCCTCTTTTGTTGCCTATGAGGGCTACGCCATTTCTTCTAAGGCATTCTATCCCACAGTAGTAGATATAATGGTTGTCTGAATTAAATTTGCACATTCTGGTCCACTTTATTTCACTGATTCCTAAAATGCTGATGCTCACTCTCGCCGTCTCCTGTTTGACCCCTTCTGATTTACCTTGATTTTTGGACCTGACATTCCAGGTTGCTATGCAGTATTGTCCTTTACCGTATCAGACTTTACTTCCATTAACACTCACATTCACAACTAGCCATTATTTTTGTTTTGGCTCAGCCTTTTCATTCTTTCTGTCTCTATTTCTTCACTCTTCTCCAGTTGCATACTGGGCATCTACCGACCTGGAGAGCTCATCTTTCAGTGTCATATCTTTTTGTCTTTTGGAAATGGGAATACTAGACCACCGGACCTGCCTCTTGAGAAACCCATATGCAGGTCAGGAAGCAACAATTAGAACTGAACGTGGAACAACAGACTGGTTCCAAATAGGAAAGGGAGTACATCAAGGCTGTATATTGTCACCCTTCTTATTTAACTTATATGCAGAGTATATCATGAGAAATGCTGGGCTGGAGGAAGCGCAAGCTGGAATCAAGATTGCAGGGAGAAATACCAATAACCTCAGATATGCAGATGACACCACCCTTATGGCAGAAAGGGAAGAACTAAAGAGCCTCTTGATGAAAGTGAAAGAAGGGAGTGAAAAAATTGGCTTTAAGCTCAACATTCAGAAAACTAAGATCATGGCATCTGGTTCCATCACTTCATGGCAAATAGATGGAGAAACAGTGGAAGGAGTGGCTGACTTTATTTTTTGGCCTCCAAAATCACTGCAGATGGTGACTGCAGTCATGAAATTAAAAGATGATTACTCCTTGGAAGGAAAGTTATGACAAACCTAGACAGCATATTAAAAAGCAGAGACATCACTTTGCCAACAAATGTCCATCTAGTCAAGGCTATGGTTTTTCCAGTAGTCACGTATGGATGTGAGAGTTGGATTATAAAGAAAGCTGAGTGCTTTGAACTGTGATGTTGGAGAAGACTTTTAAGAGTCCCTTGGACTGCAAGGAGATTCAACCAGTCCATCATAAAGGAGATCAATCCTGGGTGTTCATGGGAAGGACTGATGTTGAAGCTGAAACTCCAATACTTGGCCACCTGATGTGAAGAGCTGACTCATTTGAAAAGATCCTGATGCTGGGAAAATTGAGGGTAGGAGGAGAACGGTATGCCAGAGGATGAAATGGTTGGATGGCATCACTGACTCAATGGACATGGATTTGGGTAGACTCCAGGAGTTGGTGATGGACATAGAGGCTTGGTCTGCTGCAGTTTATGGGGTCACAAGGAGTTGGACACGACTGAGCAACTGAACTGAACTGTTCATGGGTTTCTCAAGGCTAGAATGCTGAAGTGGTTTGCCATTTTCTTCTCCAGTGGAGCACATTTTGTCAGAACTCTCCACCATGACCCATCTGTCTTCAGTGGCTCTACACAGCATGGCTCATAGTTTTATTGATTTAGACAAGGCTGTGATCCAAGTGATTAATTTGATTAGTTTTCTCTAATTACAGAATAACTGTAGAAATTCACATCTCCATCAGCTGTATGAGTGGCTGAGCTTTTGCACAGCCTCCCTTGTATACAGATTTGCATGAAGTGGTATCTACTTGTGGCTTTAATTTACATTTTTCTAATGGCTAATGGTATTGATCATCTCCTCTAGTGCTAATTTTCCATCCAGATAACCCATTTGGTTACGTGCTTGTTTCTATCTCTGACCATTTTCTAGTCAACTTGTTTGTTCTCATAATGCTGAGTTTAAAGGGCTCTCTGTATTTTCTAGACATAAATCCTTTTGGGAGTATGAGTTTCACAAATAATCTTTCTCAGTCTGTAGCTTTTTTCATTCTGTTAGCAGTGCCTTTCAAAGAACAGTATGTTTTGATATTTATGAGATCTAAGTTATTAGCCCTTTCTTTTGTCACTGTCCTTTTCTGATGATTTAAAGAAAAATTCTGAAACAGCCTTTCCCCATGCTGCCCCGCCCCCACAAATGGTTTTTTTTTTTTTTTCTGTGTCACTTTTAGTTGCACTCAAACAAAGTATCACGAAACTCAGATGCAGTCAGTTTGCCTTGTATTAGATCATTTGTGGCCTATAAACAATTTAAGGGGCGGGGGGAAGTATATACATTTCTGTTTTAGTGTTCTCTTTTCTTATCCTCTATGTATTTCCAAATTAGACAATGACGTTCTCCCACATATTGAAACTATAATTTAAAGGCAAGCCAACATTTTGATAATCCTTTTTATGGCTTGAAATGATGAGAGCCAGCTTGTAGGCAGGTGCCCATGGAGCCTACCTCCTGTTTCTATACAGTTACCACTATCATTAGTATTTCTACAGGTTTTCAAGAAACTGAAAAGTGATCAAAAACATGAAAGACAAAATCACAGGTAGGCATATGATGCCCCATTTTAACAGTGCTATGTAAAAGATTCATGGGACATTTAGCAAGTAAGATCTTTTCATTTCTTTTTCTTTGGCAAGGAGTTCATAAACTGAATGAAATTTGACAAATTTATGTTAGCAATGGATGCTCTGATATGAGCAAAGTCTAGTCTGGGTTTGGACGAGATATAAATAATCTTCTGTTTTATGTTTTCTGAAGTTTAGTTACAATTTTCATAGAAACCAAAAAGGTAATTTCAAACTTCATTTTTCAAATCAAAATGCTTAAAAGCTGTGGGTATATTATTTTTGTTGTTGCTTTGATTTGACACATAACTTGATATACTCTAGAAAGTATTATAGTGGTTAGACCTGGTGGAATCAGCTCTACAAGGTAAGCGGCTGTTACATTCCTAATCAGAATATCCTCTTTTGTTTGCCCAAAGGACATTTTAATTGCAAGTTACAAACTTTCCTTAGTTTCAAAGAGTAATGAAAATAATGGAAATGAAATGAAATGATGACGTGTATTTGTTTGTGCAGTATACCCACACCAATTAAGTGGCTGCTATTTTCAGCTGAGCACTTAAGTCTTTGTAGGAGAACAAAAATGAAGAGAAATTTCCCAGCATAGATGCCCTTTGATAGATGAATGGATAAAGAAGCTGTGGTACATATAAATAATGGAACATTGCTCATCCATAAAACAGAATGAAGTTGAGTCAATTGAAGTGATGTGGATAAACCTAGAGCCTGTTATACAGAGTAAGGTAAGTCATAAAGAGGAAAGCAAATATAGTATATTAACCCATACATACAGAATCTAGGAAAAAATGGTATGATGAACCTATTTGCAGGGCAGGAATAGAGAAGCAGATGTGGAGAATAGACTTGTGGACACCATGGGGTAAGTAGAGGATGGAAAAAGTTGAGAGAGTAGTATGGACATATATACACTACCATTTGAAAAATAGAGTTAATAGGAAGTTGCTGTATAACACGAGATGTTCAGCCCAGTGGTCTTTGAAGACCTACAGGGGTAAGATTTGGGGCGGGGGTGTGAGTGAGGTTCAAGAGGGAGGGGATATATGTATATATAGCCTAATTGACATTGTCGTTCGGCAGAAACCAACAGTACATTTTAAAGAACCTATCCTCCTATTACGGAGAAGGCAACGGCACCTCACTCCAGTACTCTTGCCTGGAAAATCCCATGGATGGGGGAGCCTGGTAGGCTACACTCCATGGGATCTCGAAGAGTCGGACACGACTGAGCGACTTCACTTTCACTTTTCACTTTCATGCACGAGAGAAGGAAATGGCAACCCACTCCAGTGTTCTTGCCTGGAGAATCCCAGGGATGGGAGCCTGGTGGGCTGCTGTCTATGGGGTCACACAGAGTTGGACACGACTGACGTGACTTAGCAGCAGCAGCAGCAGCAGCAGCATCCTCCTATTAAAAATACATTAAAAAGAAAAAGAGAAAAAAAAAAAGAAAGAAAGAAAAAGAGAAGCCTTCACTCCTTTTAGGGGTATTGTTTGTTTGCCCAAAATTGTGAATTCAGTTTCCACACAAATGGAAGGCAATGTGAATACACAGGAAAGATAGCCATCTACAAAGACTGGGAATTTTTCTCCTTTTCCAGCACTCAGAAGGAACCCACCCTGCTGACTCCTTGATCTCAGATTTCCAAACTATGGGAAAATAGATTTATGTTGTTTAGGCCACTGATTCTATAATATTTTGTTACACTAGCCCCAGAAAATAAGTGTAGATCATCTCACCTTTGCTATTATACCCAATCCCAAATTATTTTCTGTATACTGTGAAATCTGTTGTTGTGTTCATTTACCTTTCTAACATACTGGTGTGTAAAACAACACAGTCATTTAGTCTTTCCAGTGAAGGTTGGGACATACAAAGATGGGTATTGCAATTTTTCTCATTTTTGATATGTGAATTCCTACAAAATATGGTCATAATATTCATAAAGGTAAAAACTGTACAAGCACTAAATGGATACGAACTAAAACCATTAATCCACAGGCAAAGTAAAATATGAACTAAAATTCATGATTTCAGCATGCTTTCAGCATGAAGTACATTTAAATCACAACACTTCAAGTGTTACAATAATAGATGGTCCATTACTGTGGACTGTAAATCGTAGTTGCCAGTATAACTGATCAGGGAAAAACAAAACAAAACAAAACAACAACAACAAAAACAGTGGCAGGAATAATGAAAAGCAGATAATACATGCTGTATCTGTTTGACACTAACATGCATCTAGCCTCTATTTTATGGCCGCCAAGTGATTCTGCATTCTTTTCTCAAGTTTTTCTGCAGGAGACCCCGGTTCAATTCCTGGGTGGAGAAGATCTGCTGGAGAAGGGATAGGCTACCCACTCCTGTATTCTTGGGCATCCCTTTTGTCTCAGCTGGTAAAGAGTCCACCTGCAATGCGGGAGACCTGGTTCAATCCCTGGTTTAGGAAGATCCCCTGGAGAAGGGAACAGCTATCCACTCCTGTATTCTGGGCTGGAGAATTCCACAGACTGTATAGTCCATGGGGTCACAAAGAGTCAGACACGAGTTTCACTTTCACTTTCTCACTCATGTCGAACCTCAGATATATTTCACATTCCACACAGGGGTTTCTTAGGAAGTCGAGCTACCAGTGCTCAAACCAGGATGTGTGTGTGTGTGTGTGTGTGTGTGTGTGTGTGTGTGAATGTCCTACATATGTAGGCCTTTGTTGCCTTTCCTTTGTTTGCTTTATTGAACTGGTCAGGACTTTTACTACCAGGGTGAAAAGGAGTGGTCAGAGAGCCTACTCTCCCAGTCTTCAAGGGCAGTAGTTCAGTCTTCCACCATTAAATGTTGCATAATGGTAACTGTAGCCTGACTTTTTGTTGCTTTTTTATGGTCTTTATCAGATGGATTTTTTTCTACACCAAGTTTGCTAAGAAATTTTTATCTTGAATGCAAGTTGAATTTTGCCAAATACTTTTCCTGCATGAATTGATACAAAAATGTGATTTTTGTTCTAAGACTGAATATGGTAAATTAAGACATTCAATTTTTGAATACTGAAGCGACTTTGCATTCCTGGAATAAATTAGAACGTTTGGACTGTTAATCTTGTTTCATATTGATCTACTGAATTTGCTGATATCTGCTGGAATCAACCATGAACAGCTGCTCCTGGGAAGATCTTAGTCTTCTCCATTCTGTAGGGCATTTCCAGGACTAAGTTTCTCTCTTTTCACTCCCCTCTCCATTTAAAATTTTTACTTTCCTTGCCACTCCTTTGAGAAAGTAGAGCACCACCAACTTCCTGTCACATAGGCAAGCAATCATACAACTTACCAGGCATGTTCACCACTCTGTCTTGTCCCTGCAGAGAATGGATAACTGATTTTCTTTAAGGTGTCATTTCACCACATCCTCAACATTGGTTTCTTTTTCTTTTTTTTTTTTTAGTTTTATTTATTTATTTATTTATTTTTAAGCTTCTATTCTGTTTATTTATTTATTTATTTATTTTTATTTTTTTTATTAGTTGGAGTCTAATTACTTCACAACATTTCAGTGGGTTTTTTCATACATTGATATGAATCAGGGATGTTTCGAAAGATCAACATTGGTTTCTTTCCAACAATAAAGGAATATGTTTGAGCTGTTGATCCCGACATACTCAATTTCTTTTTTAATTCAATTTTTAATATTGAACAATAGTTGATTTACAATAATTGATTTCTGCTATACAGCAAAGTGATTCAGTTCGTGTGTGTGTGTGTGTGTGTGTGTGTGTGTGTGTGTGAATATTTTTTAAATATTCTTTCCCATTATTGAAAGTTTGTTGCTGAACCTTGAAAAGACACTGAGATTCTTGGCCTCCAGAGAAGAATTCAATCTGGGGCCAGAGATGAGGCCTGATTGCTCAGAGCTTTTGTGTAATAAAGTTTTATTAAAGTATAAAGGAGATAGAGAAAGCTTCTAATATAGACATCAGAAGCGGGTAGAAAGAGTGCTTGCTTGCTAGTGTTAGCAATGGAGTTATTATATGCTCTCCAATGAATCCAAAGAATGTTTGGAGGTTGTAAAGACCTCATACAGACCTACTCCCATAATTTACATTTTAAGATAACAGGATTAGCCAGAAGATTTAATCCAGAGACTGTCCTCAGGCAGGATAGCTTATCATTATATAATCCTTGGAAAGTTAGTTAAGTCACTCAGTCATGTCTGACTCTTTGCGACCCCATGGACTGTAGTCCACCAGGCTCCTCCATTCATGGGATTCTCGAGGCAAGGATACTGGAGTGGGTTGCCATTTCTTTCTCCAGGGGATCTTCCTGACCCAGGGATCAAACCCAGGTCTCCCGCATTGCAGGCAGATACTTTAACCTCTGAGCCACCAGGGGACTCAAGCATAATCCTTGCAAAGACCAGACCTACTCCCATAATTTACATTTTAAGATAACAGGATTAGCCAGAAGGTTTTTACCAGAGACTATCCTCAGGCAGGATACATTATTATTATATAATCCTAAGGAATGTAGAGGAAGAAAACTTTGTCCTTTCTCCCTCTTTGAGAATTCCAGACCCCTCTCTCCTTGAGGAGAGACCCTAGACTTCTTATCAACGTGCCTAGGAAATGACTCTCTCATTCTGGTTTATCATAGGATATTGAATATATTTCTCTGTGCTTTGTTTGTTTGTTTTGGCTGTGCTGGGTCTGTGCTGCTTTTTGTGTGGGCTTTCTCTAATTGCAGTGACCAGGGGCTACTCTTTATCGTGGTGCACAGGCTTCTTATCATAATGGCTTCTCTTGCTGTGGAGCACAGGCTCTAGGCACACAGGCTTCACTAGTTGCAGCACAAGCACTCAGCTGTTGAGGCTCACAGGCTCTAGAATGCAGACTCAGTAGTTGTGGTGTGGGAGCCTGTTTGCTCTGAGGCTTATGGAATCTCCCTAGACCATAAAGCAAATCCATACTCCCCATACTGGGAGGTGCATTCTTATCTACTATGCCACCAGGAAATTCCAGGATCTTCTTGTTTATCCGCTCTATGTATAAAAGCTTACATTTGTTAACCCTGAATTCTTACCCTGCCCCTCCTCCAAACCCCTCCCCATTGGCAACTACAGTCTATTTCTATATGTTCATCATTTTGTTTCATGTATAGGTTCATATGTGTCATATTTTACATTCTACATATATGTGTTGATATCATACATGTGTCTCCTGACTTACTTCACTTACTATGAAAATCTATAGTTGCATCCATGTTGCTACAGATGGCTTTATTTCATTCTTTTTTTTTTTTTTTTTTTGGTTGATATATATATATAATTTCAGGGATTTCATCTTCTTTATCCATTCATCTGCCAATGGACATTTAGGTTGTTTCCATGCCTTGGCTATTGTAAATATTGCTGTTATGAACATGCTGTTATGAATATTGCTGTTATATACATGGGAGTTCATGTATCACTTTAAATTATAACTTTGTTTGGATATGTACCCAGCTGTGTGGTTGCTGGGTCATATGGTAATGATATTTCTAGCTTTCTGAAAACCTACATACTGTTTTCCACAGTGGTTTTACCAATTTACATTGCTAAAAACAGTGTATAAGGGTTCTCTTTTCTCCATACTCCCTTGGCATCTCTAGGTTTTGTTTTATCCCTGATCTCTGTCCACTGTTTATTCTTGGTCTTTGAGAGTTCCATCTCTTCTTGTCCTGTTGATATTTGTTGTCTGCAATGATCCATCCTGCACTTCTCCCCTGTCAATCTTCAAGGTTCCCAAACTCCTATGCTTATAGGAACTTGAATAATACAGAAGCCTGAGGATGTCTAGTGCTCGTGTCTGAGTGACCTGAACAGTGGATGTCCTATGCTGACTGCTTGGGCAAAGCACAGACAAATTTTCCAAGTACAAGTATTCTCCCCAAGGAGTATCATTCCCTCCCATTCACGGGTTCATGAAATCTTAATCTACGTCTTCATTTCCTCTCTTAGAAATTTCTCCTCAGTCAAGTGAATGTCCCTGCATAGCCTCACATTTACATCAAACTCAACATGTCTAAAGTTGAATTCATTATGTTTCCACATAAACCGGCTTTTTCTTTGCCCCCAAACCCAATAGTAGACATTACTCAAACAGAAACTTGGTCATACTCTTTACTCTTTCCTGTCCTTATGTTTATTCAGTCATTGATTCATGTCAACTTTATCTCCAAATATTGATTTTTATTTCCCATTAATCTTCACCATTCATTCCCTTGGTAAGGTCAACATCACCTCTCACCTGAGCTAATGCTTACTGAACTATATGCCTCTGAACTTAATCCTCATTATCTTATCTTTAATTATCATTGATCCTACTGATGTAACACCCTTCCTCCACACACACACACTCAAATGCTTTTGATATCTTAACAGCATTTGACATCACTGGCCAATTCCTCCATCTCAGAAGGCCATTATTTTTATTTATATGATCAAACATTCTCTTGGTTTATTTTTCTGTCTCTCACCTAATTACTGCTTGGAATCACTTCACCAGTTCTTCCTTCTAGACATGGAAATGTTTCAGTTTCCCAGAATACCATCATGGACACACTTTACTTTACACTTTCTCTCTGGATAAATATACTGCTTCAATGCAGGGCTGTGATTCATTCTTTTAAGTTACACATCTTTATTAACTGTCTACAAGTTTTTTTAAAGATATGTCCTAGAATCCTCTTACGACTTTTTCCCCAAACCTGTTCTCCCCACCTCTTCCTTATCTCACTAAATCACAATGCTCTCAGAAAGGTATCTGCAACCCCATGTCCAAAAAAGAAACACTCTCTATCTTTTTCTACATCATCCTCATCTCTTAATGTAGTCGCAATTTTGACTCTAACCCCTCTTAAGTTATTCTGAATACAATAGCTACAATAGTATTTTAAAAATATATCTTCAAATCAGTCCCAAATCCTTTGTAATTTCTATCTATTCTCCCTATCTGTTTTTATTTATTTATTTATTTTGACTGTGCTGGATCTTCACTGTGGCATGAAGGCTTTTCCCTGTGGTGTGCAGGTTTCTCTATGCAGACTTCTTTACTTATGGCACATGGTACTTAGTTGCCCCGTGGCATATGGGATCTTAGCTTTCTCCTGCATTGGAAGGTGAATTCTTAATCACTGGACAACCAGGGAATTCCCTGTGTGTGTGTGTGTGTGTGTGTGTGTGTGTGTGTGTGAAGTCACTTCAGTTATGTCTGACTCTTTGTGACCATAAGGACTGTGGACCACCAGGTCCCTCTGTCTATGGGATTCTCCAGGCAAGAATACTGGAATGAGTTGCCATGCCCTCCCGCAGGGGAGGGATCAAATCCACATCTTTTATGTTTCCTCCATTGGCAGGTGGATTCTTTATCACTAGCACAAACATTTACTCTGTAATACAGTTTGCTAATTTATCATTGCCTGTAAGTGCTGGGCTATAGCCCCATTCTGTCCTAATTATCTGCCCTTTTTTTTTAACCCCTAGAATGCATTACCTTTATTAGCATGATTTTTTAATCAAATGGCAACACTGACTTAAAAATAAGCTGAGTTTAATAATTAAATATACCACACATTTTTTATCTATTAATAAACAAGCATATATATATTTATGTGTGTGTGTGTGTACATGTGCGCGCGTTATCAGTCACTTAGTTGTGTCTGAGTTTTTGTGATCCCATGGACTGCAGCCCTCCAGGCTCCTCTGTCCATGGAATTTTCCAGGTGAGGATATTAGACTGTGTTGCCATTTCCTTCTCTAAGTGATCTTCCTGACCCAGAAATCAAACCCAACTCTTGCATATCCTACATTACCAGATGAATTGTTTACCACTAGCACCACCTGGGAAGCCATATTCCAAAAAGTGGAATATACATTCATGATAAGGAAGGGAATTCTGCTATTTTCAGCAGCATGGATAACACCAGAGGGCATATGCTGAGTGAAATACTTCAGGTAGAGAAATACAAATATTGTACAACATGGCTTACACGTAGAATCCAATGAAGAGCCAAAGTCACAGAGACATAGTTGTGTGGTGGTTATTAGGGGAAGGGGTGGAAGTAAGGGTGATGAGATGATGTTGGTCAAAGTGTACTGACTTCCAAATATAAGATGAATAAATTCTGGGGGTCTAATAAACAGGATGATCTCATCACAAAAATATGATAATTTTGTGACATGCTGGTATTGCAAAGTAATATTTTGCCCCTTCACTAGCAAAATATTACATTTTGCAATCTTCCCCGGTGGTACTAGTGGTAAATAACTTGCTGCCAATTCAGGAGACCTAAGAGACACGGGTTCAATCCCTGGGTCAGGAAGATTCTCTGGAGAAGGACATGGCAACCCACTCTAACATTCTTGCCTAGAGAAGTCCAGGGACAGAGGAGCCTGGCAGCCTACAGTCCACAGGGTCGCAAAGAGTCAGATACGAGTGAAGTGACTTAGCAGACACTTTGCAATCTATAAATGTAACAAATCAATAGATTGTACACCTTAAACTTACACAATGCTAGGTCAATTATATCTTGGTAAATCTGGGGAAAAATGAAATACAGAGATAATTAGGTGACTGTTGATAATTGTTCAGTGATTTGAAGACATCAAGCTTAACATCACTGTGATTTGCCTCTTTTAATTCTCATCATCATAGGAGCTGCAATAGCTCCTAACATTTCTTCTCTGTTCTTAGAAAGAGTAAAAAGATGTGGGAAAGGAAAACTTAGGTATTTCTTCTATGTTGATTACAGCAGCATCAGCAGGCTGAGAAATCACATATTCAACCTGTGCAGCCTCTGTTGCAGAGACAAATCAGAAGCGTGTTGTGGGTTGCATGTTACCTTGCTCATCTGTAATGCTGTGTCTGGCGGTAAAGCAAACCAGAAAATTCAGTTAATTAACTCTGGGCCTTCACATATGGTTATTTTCTCTGCCTAGATTCACATTCCCTCTGCTCTTTGCTAGATCTCTCCTAATCCTTCAAAAATTCCGTGAAGTGTCACCTTTTCAGAGAACTCTTTCCTAAGAATTTTATCTCAGCTGATCTCCTCCACCATTCTTTATCATTATGACCAAGTCATTTATCTCATTATCTTATCCAAATATGTGATCTGCATTTAATGGTTCATTTGTTTGTTTACCTTTTTATTGTGCTCTAGCTGCACTGTGAGTCTCAGTAAAATCCTTGAGACCAGGACTCCTTTTTGTCTAATTCACTAATGTGTATTCAGAACACAGCACTGTAGACTTAGAGTTGAAGTTCAACAACAACAAAGACCATATATGACACTCTTTAAACATTGAAATATGCATGATATAGTTACAGTAAGAGTTACTAGCAGATGAAAGAAATAATAATAAGGTAAATTAAGAGATAAAAATGGATGTTTACACCCTTGAATAACAATCAGGAAACAAAAGAAGATGCTTACTCAAAAGAAGGCCCTCTTTCAGGACAATTCCTTCTAACACTGTTGAGCTGTCATAGGATTAAAATGACTCACATCTTCAGGGCATCAAACATCTTCAGCACAGTATTTTCTTTCTCCTTATCCAATGTTTATCTTCCAGTCCATTCAAACATTTATTTCCTGTCTTCTTAGCAGATTTTCTGAAACTTCATAGCTTCATAGTCTTACATGCTTGTCTGTGTGTGCACACAACTGTCCCTTCTCACAAATTTATCCTTGACTACCCTTCCTGAACCACTTTTATGTGGCTAATTCTTGCTTATCTTATAGATGTATATTTATATGTCACTCTTTGAGGAAAGTCAGAGTTGGATGCTCCGTTTTCAGCCTTCTGAGCCTCCATAGTTCTCCTGGAGTGGCACTCACTGTCCTAAAGTGTAATTCTTATTATTCATCTGCTTCTCTCAATGCACTGAAAGTTAACACTGCAAATGCAATGTATTAAGTGCTCAACACACACTACAAATTAGCACATAAATTAAGAATGCATGTACAGTTCAGTAAAACAACATGTTTGAACTGAGTTGGTCTATTTATAGGCAGATTCTTTTTTATCAGTAAGTGCTTACTACAGGATCTGTGGTTGACTGACTGCACACATGGGGAATTGGAGATAAGAAGGTTGACTGTAAATTTATTCTCCAGTGGACTGTAACTGGGTCAGCACTCCACATGCCCTAATGTAACCCCCAAGTTGTTCAGGGGTCAACAATAGTTATTCTCATAGCTCTAGCAGTGGATCAGAATGCCATTTTTTTTCATTTATTTTTAATCACCCTTGGTAGTACAGGATGGTGGCTTTCATCTTTTTTTTTTTTAATTAACTTATTTCTTTAAATAGGAGGCTAATTATTTTACAATATTGTGGTGACTTTTGCCATACATTGACATGAGTCAGCCATGGGTGTACATGTACCTCACCATCCTGAACTCCCCTCCCACCTCCTTCCCCATCCCACACCTCACAGAGTGAAGTAAGCCAGAAAGAGAACCATGAATACAGTATATTAACTCATATATATGGAATTTAGAAAGATGGCAATGATGACCCTATATGCAAGACAGCAAAAGAGACACAGATGTAAAGAACAGACGTTTGGACTATGTGGGAGAAGGTGAGGATGGGATGATATGAAGGAATGGCATTGAAACATGTATGTTATCATTACACCTTTGATCAATTAGCACACAAAAAAAGTATCTGGGTTTAACAATCTGTGTTTGGATACTATTTTTATCATTTTTTCACTTGCTATTTGTGTCATATTTGGAGCACTAAACTGTGTCATTGGCTCATTTACCTAGTAAAAATTATTTACCTTTTCTCCTTAAAAAAAAAAAAAACAAAACACAACTTTGTACTGAATAAGTCTTTGGGATGTAATGAATATAGGATGTCTATAGTTAACAATGCTGTATTGCATATTTGAAAGTTGCAAAGAGTAGATTTTAAAAGTTCTCATCATGAGACAAAAAAAAATTGTAACAATGTGCAATGGTGAATCCTCACTAAACTTACTGCTACAATCATTGCAGTATAAATCTATACATCAAATCATTATGTTGCATACCTAAAACCAGTACCAGTATATGTAATAAAAATAAATAAATAAAAACCTGATAGACATTTGCCCTTTTTCTTGGTGTATTTACAGAACCAAACTGAAAAAAATATATTTATACTATTTTCTGTATTTTCAAATTCCATTAATTTCAGCTTGTCCACGTTTCCTCCACTTTAGAGAGATTGGTCATTATTTGCTATGCTTCCTTTTGTCTTTGCCATGTGGTGGAATATATCTTTCATTATATTTTGAGTTTCTTAACTCATATAATAAATATTTATCAAACATGTGCATATATGAATCCATACTCAGTTCCCGCCATAAACTGCAGCCTGCCAGGCTCCTCTGTCCATGGAATTTTTCAGGCAAAAATACTGGAGTGGGTTGCCATTTCCTACTCCAGTGAATCTTCCTGGCCCAGCGATCATATCTTCATCTCCTGGGCCTCTTTATTGGCAGGCAGATCTATACCACACCACTTTGAAAACCTTCATGTGTGTATGTTCATGTGCATGCTAAGTCACTCAGTCGTATCAGACTCCTTGTAACCCAGTGGACTGTAACCCACCAGGTCCTCTGTCCATGGGATTCTCTAGGCAAGGATCCTGGAGTGTGTTGTTATGCCCTCCTCCAGAGTATCTTTTCCACCCAGGGATCAAACGTGTGTTTCTTGCATCTCCTGCATTGGGAGGTGGGTTCTTTACCACTAGGACCACCTGGGAAGCCTGAATGTATGTATGACACTCCCTAAATTAGACATCAAGGAAATGGTGAAAATGAGAGAGGCACTTTGGCATTTTGAGGAGGAACTAAAGAATCTCTTGAGGAGGGTGAAGGAGGAGAATGAACAATCTGGTTTAAAACAAAATATAAACAAACAAACACCTAAGAGCATGGCATCCAACCCCATTACTTCATGGCAAATAGAAGGAGAAAAGATGGAAGCATTTCCTCTTCTTTGGCTCTAAAATCACTGTGGATGGTGACTGCAGTCATGAAATCAGAAGATGACTGCTTTTTTTCAGGAAAGCTATGACAAACCTAGACAGTGTGTTGAAAACCAGAGACATCACTCTGCAACAAAGTTTCATATAGTCAAGGCTATGGTCTTCCCAGTGGTCATGTACAGTTATGACAGCTGGACCATAAAGAAGATGGAGCACCAAAGAATTGATGCCTATAAACTGTGGTGCTGGAGAAGACTCCTGAAAGTTCCTTGGATAGCAAGATCAAACCAGTCAATCTTAAAGGAAATAAACCTTGAATATTCATTGGAAGGACTGATGCTGAAGCTGAAACTCCAGTATTTTGGTCATCTGATGTGAGCATCTGACTCACAGGAAAGGACCCTGATGCTTGGAAAGATTGAGGGCAGAAGGAGAAGAGGGCATCAGAGAATGAGATGGCTAGATGGCATCACTGATGCAATGAACATGAACTTGGGAAAACCCCAGGAGATGGTGAGGGACAGGGCGGCCTCGCATGCTGCAGTCCATGGGGTCACACAGAGCTGGACATGACTGGGCAACTGAACAAGAAGAACATCATACATCCCAGGAAAAGAAAAACAAACTTACTTATAAACAGTTTGAATGAACAGTTTTGGATGCTATTGGAGGTAATATTACGAGAACATGACTGTGCTTTAAAGACCAGACCGTACTCCCACTGGAAATGATGCTCATGAGCTGCTCAGGTACAACTCAAGTGAAGGGGGCTATAAATGACTTTTCAAGTAGAGGAAATACATAACTTCATAAGAAGTTCATTTAAAACATATATTTTCTTTTTTTATAGTGATACTACAAAAGTCATTTATTTTGTTCTCAAAATACCTTATATGAGGTGGCATTACATTTTTTTTTACTTATGTAAACCCCTTTTTTTTTTCAAATAAATTTATTTTAATTGGAAGCTAATTACATTCAGTTTACATGGTCCTTTTTGCCCTCCACGACTTTAATTAAAAGAAGTTAATTATAGTGAAATATGCATGTGGGTGTCTGTAAAGAAGTGAGGTTCTTGTTGGCAAAACAGACTGATAAAGCATCAGATGCTACAGGGAATTAGAAACTCTTTCCCAGCAGCAGCAGTCTGGGCTTCACGACACTGTCATCTCGGCTGGAACATCCAGGGTCTGCAGACTCCATTCTGAATGAGCTCTTACAGCACCTTGCAGATAAGCCTTCTGGAAAATACCTGACCAACCCCCAACTTTCAATTGAGCACAGCATGAAAATCCAAGAGAGATACAGGATGTTCCTTCCCTGTGCCCCAAGCTGCTCTCCATGCAGGACCTGGTGTTGTGAATTAGCTCTGTCCCGCATCTGAGAAGCCTCTCTCTCAGGGTCTGACTGTCTCCAAGCCTGCATAGGAGCTGAGAAGCCCTGCCCACATGGGGTCAGCTTGCTGGGGTCAGCTTCTCATTTCTCTTGATCCTGTCCTTCTCTCAAGATTTGATCCTCTACAGCACAGGTGATGTGCCTGTGACAGGGAGCTTGGGAGAAGCTCTGGGGTGCTTCTCCCTGTCTCTCAAGGCAGAAAGGAAAGCAAATACAAACACTGGGAAGTAAAAGGACTGCATGGCTGGTGACTTCTGGGTTTGATGAAAGAAATGCTCAGGAGTTAGACAGTTGCTTCAAGCAGAATTAGGGCATGAGAGAAAGTGTCCAGCACCCTGGCTTGGCAGGGGAGACAGCTTCAGGGGAGACAGCTTCTGAAGCCCTGCTTCAGAAATGAGAAGTCAGAAATGAGTCATAATTTTACATTTAAAGGGACAGCTTTGTTTTGATTCTGCAGGACGTTTTGAGTTAAGAGAGAGGTAATTTTTTTTAAGTTTTAAAATGTTTGAAATCACTTTGGCTCAGAGTTAAGACGTGGCATCAAAGCCAGGGCACACCCGCCTAAGTTATTGCAGAAATACCCACTATTCCCCACAGGAGACCTCACAGGATATCTACTAAAAGGGATAATAAACTTCATCTCAGGACATGGGAGGCTTCTTCAGCACTTTAGCACCAGCACCTGCCTGTTATGAAAAGTTATTTAAGTGCTGGGAATCCTAGTTCCCAATTCAGATTGTAATTCTCTCACCCAAATATAATTCTGATTACTTCTTTTTGGGGGTGATGTCACCTATGTGTTCCCCTCATTTTCCATCTTCCCCAGAAGATGGCCTGGCTTTAACCAAATGATCTTTTGCAATATTCTGATGTTTGAAGGATTTTTGGTCTTATTAAATCCAATTTCTCTCTCTCCCCCTTGCAGTTTTGAGTTTTATAATGAGATTTATCCTCAGACACTGCCCCTCCCTCACCCCATCCCACCCTCTAAGTGGCCCATGGCAATTTTGGAGACACCCCAATAGGCAACCTTCCCACCCCAACCCCACATCCCTCTCCAAGGTGTCCCATGTGTGTTCCTCCAAACCACGTGTCAGTCAGCTCCATCATCACAGTCCTTCAGAAAAGACCAAGCTTCAAATCTTGGGTTCACTGCTAAGTAGGAACAGGGCTTGGTTAGGTCCATTAATCTCACTGAAATGAAGCTTCTTGATTTGTACAGAATATGACTTAATTCGCCTAAAAGATTAATATTGAGGATTCATTAGTAATAATCCTTAGCTGTGTGTGTGTTGAGAGTAGGGAGCTAAAAGTACAGGCTATAACATGAAAACTACAGATGCTAACATGGAAATTTTTAAAGGCATAATCTAAAAGCCAGGAGTCAGGGGGGCAACTGGAGACAGGTGGGTAAAAGTATGGGCTCTGGGCTCATTCAGTCTGGGTCCAAACCCTAAAACCAAGCCTCTCCTCCCAGGAAGCCTTTATGATCCAGGGAAAGTTAATTACCTGCTTTATTCCTGTATTCCCTCCATGGTGCAGATGTATTAAGTGCCTGCTTCACAAGGCTGTCGTGAGGATTAAAGAGAGAAAATATATGTAAAGGGTTTAGTACAATTCGTCTCTTAGTGCCCACAAAAGACAGCTATTTTTTTTTTTTATAAAATGTGGAAAATGTAAGAGAGGAAATTACTCTAAACATCAACATTTGTTAATTCTATGTGATGTGATTATGACCCCTTTATTGGCTTTTGCACTTTTTTCTACTTGTCAAAGTTTTGATATGAACTTGTGAATTCCTTTCTGAAAATAAAACTATGCACTTCACACATTTATGAGTCATGAGTACTGCCATCCCCGTCCTATTAGATGAAATAGTTATATCTGTATACTTTATAATTCCCATTCCCAACCCATAACATTCTGTTAAGAAGTAAAGTACACTTTCCATGAATGACGGTATCACAAGAATCTTTAATGTTTAAAGTTTATTCATGGTGAGGCTGTATCTGTGTTTAGTAAAGTGTGCCCACATTGAGTCCATCTCAGTCCACATCACCAAACTCCACAGGGATGTTTCCTGTGCCCAGGCAGAGCACAAAGACAGGGGTCGGCTTTTCTCTTGGTTAGGCCAACTGTTCTGGGGAGTTTTTCCAAACTCTCCAAGACCAATTTACCCCAATACACAGCCTCCGTCACACATAAAAGAATATGGAAAATGTCTCAGTGTATTTCATAAGTTTAGCACGTCTCTGGTACAAAAAATTCAAGAAAGGTAGCACAAAAGCGAAAGCACCAACTGAGCTTACTTACATACAATCATGCATGAACCCTACACACTAATATTACTGAAATGAACACAACATTGCATTAAGAGGTATAAAACCACTATACGGAAAACTTAAAAAGTTACACGTGAAATACTGCACTGTAGATCCTGAATATTCTAATGTCCCCCACCCCCACCCCTCCTCCACCCTGGCGAGGGGCAGAAAACATCCATCTGCCTCCAGACCTTGCTAGTCCTCGGAGACACTGTTGCGGGGGCAGTAGGCAGTGGGGTGGGCCTCCCGCAAGGCTCTAGCCTCTTCCAGAGCTTCCCTGTAGCGGGAAGGCCAGGCCTGGGGGTTTTTCTTAAAGACCCTGGCCAGGAACTCCATGATCTGCATCTTGGTGATTTCACGGCTGGCACGGGAGCCCCAGAAGAACTCGTACTCAGGGGGCTCGACATGGGGGACGCGCTGGTACTTCAGGTAGTTCTGCTGGACGAACTCCTCGGTAATAAGCTTTCTCACGTCTCCGAAGGTGGAGTGTTTCTTCCAAGGCCTCAGCCCCAAGATGCGCAGCACGTTCCAGACTGCACTCTCTCGAGCGCCGCGACCCTTCACGTAAATGAGGCTCAGGATCATCAGCAGGAGGCCTGTCATCGGCATGCGGTTGCTCAGAGCGACCCTGTCCAACTCCTCTGGCTCCAGAGCTTTGACCAGCGAAAACTCCATGGTGTGCAGGCTGGTCAGCCTCAGGTGCAGCCCAAACACGCGTGCAAGGATGAGGCTGGTGCGCCGAAGGATGCTTCTGCACCACTTCTTGTAACTGCCGATGACATCTTTCACCATGTCTGGGAACCAGATGATCATCCTCTTCTGGTCCTTGACCAGCACGTACCACATGAGCTCGTGTGCCTTCTGCACCAGCTGGGCCGGGGCCGGGGGCGCCGGGCTGAGCTGAGTTGTGCTCGGGGCCTGGTGGGGACGGCCTTCCTCAGCGGCCTGCTGCAGGGCCTTCGGGTCTCCCTCTTCACCTGAAGCCTGGGAAGGCAGCGAGGCCAGAGGGGCATCAGGCGGGCTTAAGGGAGGGCTCTCCAGCTCAGTGAGGGTCGCGGCCTGAGACCCGGGAGCAGAGGGCCCGCCGGGAATGCCGAGGCTGCTGTGCACCTCGGAGTTGGAAGCCTCGGCTGCAAAGTTGGGGTCGCACACATCCTTACTTTGTTCGGACATATCTGTTCGGTCTCGCAAGAGCAGGGCCGCCGCGTCCAAGAGCTCTTCGAGTCTGCTTTCCCTCCGCGGACTCCTGGAGAGGAAGTGCGCATTGCTGCGCGCGGCGCCTTCCGCAGAGGCCAGGCAGGGCGGGGCGGCGGCGGGCCGGGCCAATGCGCCTGCGCGTCCGCGCGCCTGGGGCCCGGCAGTCGCTTTGGCGGGTGGGGCTCCTGGTGGGCTGCGGAAGGGGGTTTGGAGGCCCCCAGTAAGGCTAGAGGGTCCGCTAGAATATGGGGGCTCCTAGTGGGCTGCGGAAGGGGGCTAGGAGGCCCCCAGTAAGGATAGAGTGTCCGCTAGAATATGGGCCTCAGTGATCACCCCCCCTCCCCAGGCGTCCTGTTAGGGCTAAGGAGGAATTCTTGAGGAGGAAGGGAGGGAGATGGGTGAGCACTGGACAAGGAGTAAGTTTAAGGGACAGGCGGCAATTTAAGCTTCTGAGATGCTGAAGCTGACTTTCTTAGGAAGCATTTGATTAGGTATATCCAAAATCAAGTTAGAGATGGGCAAGACCTAGGCTGGTGTGTCGACTAGGTTTCAGATCAGTGTGAGAATTTAAACTGAGAGAACAGTCAGGATTGCCCAAGAAAATAAATCAACTCTGAAAAAGAGAAGTCGCTTAGTCGTGTCCGACTCTTTGTGCTCCCGTGGGCTGTAGCCTACCAGGCTCCTAAGGCCATGGGCTTTTCCAGGCAAGAATACTGGAGTAGGTTGCCATTTCCTTCTCCAGGGGATCTTCCCAATCCAGGGATCGGAACCAGGTCTCCCGCGTTGCAGACAGACGCTTTACCGTCTGAGCCACCAGGAGGACTAATTGGGCAAATTGGAATTCTGAGGGATAACAACAAAAATGCATTGATTTCCTACCACATGCAGTTATAAACAAGAAATGCAGAATGTAGTCAATCCGAGTGCAATTGAAATTTTCTTGAAGGCAGTATACTAATGACTTTGTTAGTATTTTAATGGTCATGATTTTGGTTTTTCAATTCCTTTGGGTAATCTTAGTGTAAGTTTTGTTTCATTAGAATCCCCTCACACAGAGATATTAGCATAGACTCATATGATGTCTTTCCACTTGTTTTTCCAGGACCTTCCTTCCCTTTATGACTGTTTCAACCTCCACTTTTGTTCCTATGGAAACTTTGCCTTCTTACAGCACAACACCCCCATCTTCCACAGAAGTTGAATAGTATCTCATGCAAACCCCTCCCAAGGTCCTTTTTTTTCTTTTTCTTTTTTAAATTAACATAGATCCCCTAAACTTTCCCAGATAACAAGTGATTTGAGATGTAACAACTGGTGGTTATATTTCAATTTTCAAATTTAGAAACCAAATCTGCAGTTTTGTTTGGGACCATCAACAAAAACAATGTTGACACTGTCAGAGATGCTTCCTTAAAAACCTGGGCATAGAAACCTCTGGATCCAACGTTCTGCAACTAATCAACATGCCTTGTATAAGCCAATGTGGTCTTTCAGCCATTCCTGGGATTCCTCAAGCCAGCAGCTTCTTACAAATGTCCTCAGTGAGTCTGGCTGTTGTCACTTGAAACCTAACTCATATATAAAATATTGTTTTGACATTTCTAGAATCCTCTCTTTATTAGCTTGTACCCCTTTCTCATTTCTCACTTTAGTCAAGTAGACTGACTTCAAAGGGCTTTTCCCTTTGCTGTTTTTTATCTTTGGATTTTCATGCTTGTATCACTTTTAGGAGGACCAATTTGACTGCAGTCCAATAGAACCCCCTAATCTCTTAGTTCACAAGGATAATTCTACAGATAATTTAGATGTATCTCATTTGGAATTTTTCTTGTTCATCATTTTCTTCTCTTTAATTTATAGATTTCTATTTTTTAAATATTCCTAACAGAGTGGTATCAGCTATATTAATGTTTTCAATGATTATTTTGTAAGAATGGCTTAAATTGATTGATAGTCCCCATTATTCTTGAAATAATTCTCATTTCTTACTGTTTATTTCCACTACTTTTCTTCTTTTTTATTTCATTTGGATACTTATTTATTTCTGTTTGGTTTAGTGACTGCATTCATTTAAGTTATTTTTAATAATGAAAACGTTTGAGCCTGTTGTTTAAATCTCAGTTCAGCTTTGGCCATGGACCATATTTTTTGCTATTGTGGGATTAATAAAATTACATCCTCGTATTTCACCCTCCTAGATTTAATGGATTAATGAAATTAAATTGCAAGCTTGAGCACAACAGTTAACACTTACATAGAAAAAGTAGGAAAGCAATTATATAAACAAGTATAAAAGTACAACAATTATAAATTATAAAAGCTTCTTTTGCTGTGGCATAACAGATTTTTGACCAGAGAACTGCTTGTGTTTCAAATGCTTCCTGAGCCAGACTGTTCTTCATTTGGCTGATGTTTCCTGTGATGAGTGGAAAACACACCTGCCACAACTCACTCCACACCTCTCTTCTTTTGGGAGGGTTGTTTAATACTATCCCAGAGTCTGCGGACTAGAACCACTATGAGGGGTTATACTCAGAAGGTTTAAAGCTTTGGAACTGATGCCAAATTTGAAACCAAGTACATGATAAACCCCTCATGCTGCTTACCCTTGGAGCCCAACTGTACACCTGGTAACAGGGTATTTTCTTCCAAGAATAGTTTCTGTGGTAAAGATTCCATTTTCCAACAAAAAGAAAATCCATGGAGATGGAGTGGGAAAAAGTAAAGCTTGAAATATCCTTTAAGGAGAGAGACTGCACCTGTAGTTATGCCATGGCAGTGGTCAGTAGCCTGACAGCTTGAGAGTAGCAACATGATAAGATGCCTCCTCATAACTCAGAGATGCAGACCTTCAAAACAACAAGACAAAAAGACAGGTGACAACTGTGAATAGAAAAGGAAGTCAGTACTCATGAGACATTAACAACTTCTTTAATTCACTAGTCAAGATTTGGGTCTGGAGTTCCAGTGATGCCTTGCCAATAAAGACTAAATTGGGATCACTGAGTATCTCCAGGGCTGGCCCTATTCGATGTGGGCAATGAGTTCTCTCCGGTCCAGCAGCTTAGAAGCAAAAAGCCTGAAGACTGCAAAATATCTCCCCTCATAAGACTCATGAAGAGCCACTCTTTAAATCAAGATTATGTAAATAGAAGTTCCATGGATGCAAGAAGTATGTGGGAATGTTATAACCTAAAATATTCTGATGTGGACAGTTCTGCTGGTGGGTAACTTCAAACTCTGTAATGTGGAACAGATTACACAGCTGTGGAATAGGCTGTTCTTGGCAGACTCAGAAATAGGAGGAGAGGCCTGGCCTGGCAGTGGTTTCCATAGTGAACAGAGGAAGGGGGGTCACCCAGAGCCTCCAGTGGACATATGCTAACAACACAGGGGCCCAGAGTGCCCAGATGAAATTCGAATCCTTCAGGCACTTTTCTGTCCACATAGGCAGTAACCTTCACCTTGGAGGTCCAGAAGGGGCCCCAAATTCCTTGCAGGGCAAGGAATTGAAACAGAGAACTTGTGTTAATATGTTCAGCAAATATTGAGCAGCATCTATCATGTGCCTGAAAGATTTGCATTTTAGAAAAGTAGCTCAGTCCATGGGAGTAAACTAATTACACTGGAACTGTAGGCTGCCCCTCCCCTCCCCCCCTTTTTTAGTAAAGAATAAGTGAGGATAGGCAGTGCTTCTGTACACAGTTGGGAGGATGGGGGAGCAAACAAAATCCTGGCCCCTTACCCCTCAAGTCTCCCTACTGGGACCCTGCACATTCCTGTCCAGCTGAGGCTCAAAGGCACTCCTATAACCAGAGACCTTCCAGTCCTATCCAGACCCACATTGTAGCCTGCCAACACTCAAGGATTAACAAGGTCAGGGCTGTCACTTAGAAAAGTCAACTGGAATAACAGTTAAGTCTGGAGTTGGAGCAGGTAGACAGGGAGATGCAGAGAGACCAATTAGGAGACTTTACATGGGAATCCATTTTAAAAATGGATAATGGCTTGCATTTCATGCTCAAACTAGTGCACAATTGCACTCATCTCACATGCTAGCAAAGTAATGCTCAAAATTCTCCAAGCCAGGCTTCAGCAATACGTGAATTGTGAACTTCCAGATATTCAAGCTGGTTTTAGAAAAGGCAGAGGAACCAGAGATCAAATTGCCAACATCCGCTGGGTCATCAAAAAAACAGGGGAGTTCCAGGAAAACATCCTCTTCTGCTTTATTGACTATGCCAAAGCCTTTGGCTGTGTGGATCACAATAAACTGTGGAAAATTCAGAAAGAGATGGGAATAACAGACCACCTGACCTGCCTCTTGAGAAATCTGTATGCAGGTAAGTAAGCAACAGTTACAACTGGAAATGGAACCACAGACTGGTTCCAAATAGGAAAAGGACTGTGACAAGACTGTATATCGTCACCGTGCTTATTTAACTGATATGCAGAGTACATCATGAGAAACACTGGGCTCGATGAAGCACAAGCTGGAATCAAGATTTCTGGGAGAAATATCAATAACCTCAGATATGCAGATGACACCACCCTTAAGGCAGAAAGTGAAGAAGAAGTAAAGAGGCTTTTGATGAAGTCGAAAGAGGAGAGTGAAAAAGTTGGCTTAAAGCTCAACATTCAGAAAGCTAAGCTATGGCATCCAGTCTCATCACTTCATGGCAAATAGATGGGGAACCAGTTGCTGACTTTTTTTTTGGGGGGGGGGCTCCAAAGTCACTGCAGATGGTGACTGCAGCCATGAAATTAAAAGACGCTACTCCTTGAAAGGAAAGTTATGACCAACCTAGACACCATATTAAAAAGAAGAGACTACTTTGCCAACAAGGTCCGTCTAGTCAAGGTTATGGTTTTTCCAGTAGTCATGTATGAATGTGACAGTTGGACTTAAAAGAAAGTTGAGTACCAAAGAATTGATGCTTTTGAACTGTGGTGTTGGGGAAGACTCTTGAGAGTCCCTTGAACTGCAAGGAGATCCAACCAGTCCATCCTAAAGGAGATCAGTCCTGGGTGTTCATTGGAAGGACTGATGTTGAAGCTGAAACTCCAATACTTTGGCCACCTGATGTGAAGAGCTGACTTATTGTAAAAGATCCTGTTCCTGGGAAAGGTTGAGAGCAAGAAGGGGACGACAGGGGATGAGGTGGTTGGATGGCATCACAGACTCAATGGACATAAGTTTGGGTAAACTCCGGGAGTTGGTGATGGACAGGGAGGCCTGGTGTGCTGCAGTTCATAGGGTCACAAAGAGTCGGACACGACTGAGCAACTGAACTAAACTGAACTGAGTATACACTGCTTCTGTTCTACTATCTGAGACAGCATGCTGGCTTGTGAGATATGCGTTGCAACATAAAGCATAATTGTGCTTATTTGATTATTATCTTGCTTGTTTGTTTATGGCCCTTTTGCTCCACTATTTCTCCTCATTGTGTATTATAGAGATGGTGTTTCTCCTCATTTAATTCCCCAGTCATTATGTCTCAGAGGCAGTGTTTAATAAATAGTTGCATCAATTCAGTTTAGTCACTCAGTTGTGTCTGACTCTTTGTGACTCCATGGACTGCAGCATGACCGGCCTCCATGTCCATCACCAACTCCCGGAGTTTACCCAAATTCATGTCCATTGAGTCGGTGATGCCATCCAACCATCTCATCCCCTGTTGTCCCCTTCTTCTCCTGCTCTCAATCTTTCCCAGCATCAGGGTCTTTTACAATAAGTCAGCACTTTGCATCAGGTGGCCAAAGTATTGGAGTTTCAGCTTCAACATCAGTCCTTCCAATGAATATTCAGGACTGATTTCCTTTAGGATGGACTGGTTGGATTTCTTTGCAGTTCAATGGACTCTCAAGAGTCTTCTCCAACAACACAGTTCAAAAACATCAATCTTCTGGGCTCAGCTTTAGTTCAGTTCAACTCTCACATCCATACATGACTACTGGAAAATGATAGCCTTGACTAGATGGATCATTTTTAGCAAAGTAATGTCTCAGCTTTTTAATATTCTGTCTAGGTTGGCCATAACTTTCCTTCCAATGAGTAAGCATCTTTTCATTTCATAGCTGCAGTTACCATCTGCAGTGATTCTGGAGCCCAAAAAATAAAGTCTGACACTGTTTCCACTGTTTCCCCATGAAGTGATTGGACCAGATTCCAGGATCTTAATTTTCTGAATGTTTAAGCCAATTTTTCCACTCTCATCTTTCATTTTCCTCAAGAGGTTCTTTAGTTCTTCTTCATTTTCTCCCATAAAGGTGATGTCATCTGCATATCTGAGGTTATTGATATTTCTCCCAGCAATCCTGATTCCAGCTTGTGGTTCATTGAGTGAGGCATTTCTCATGATGCACTCTGCATATAAGTTAAATAAGCGGGAGACCCTATACAGCCTTGGTATATTCCTTTCTTGATTAGGAACCAGTCTGTTGTTCCATGTCCAGTTCTAACTTTTGCTTTCTGACCTACATACATATTTCTCAGGAGACAGTAAGGTAGTCTGATATTTCCATCTCTTTAAGAATTTTCCAGTTTGTTGTGATCCACACAGTCAAAGGCTATGGCATAGTCAATAAAGCAGAAGTAGATATTTTTCTGGAACCCTTGCTTTTTCAATGATCCAGTGGATGTTGGCAACTTGATTTTTGGTTCCTCTGCCTTTTCTAAATGCAACTTGAACATATGGAAGTTCACAATTCGCATACTTTTGAAGCCTTGCTTAGAGAATTTTGAGCATTACTTTGTCAGCATGTGAGATGAGTGCGATATGTAGTATGCTCAGTAGTTTTGTAAATACTAATGAAAGGTGAAGGGAGATGGTAACCACCAAGACCACCGAGATTCTGTCTCAGGGTGGCTGGGATTGAGCAGTATTTTGTAGCTGGAATATGGATGCACCACTTCCTGAGACTATTTAGAATGAGACGGACCTGAGTAGAGTGAGGGGACATGTCCAGCAGGTACCTGAATGTGTATGTCTCAGGAAAGATGTCTGGGTTGACAACAGAAGTCTGGGAGATGAACACAGTAAATAGCATCACCTTGCAAGAGGACAGTCCTGACCTGAGGGTGGGACAGTTTTCCTTGCATGAGACCATAATGCACACCATACTGGTACCAATATCTAAACACATCTCTCCCTTTCAACACATGTATAATTGCCTCCCAGATATGAAAAAAAGAATTGTACAAAAATGAAAGACACCTTCCCCCTATGCAGGCAGTAGCCCTGTTATGGACAGTTTGGTCTCTAGTTGGGAACCACTGAAAATTACAAGCAGAGATATGAGAGGAAAGACGGCTGACTAAGATGTTATGTCACTTAAGCCTCTTTCCAGATGATATATGCCTTTCCTCACTGGACCTGTAAAAATAGATTGCTTCAACATATCCTTAAAAATAAATCCTGTTCATGCATACTATGGGTATAAGTTTACAGTGCATAATTATTTTTATATATTTCTGAATTTACTTGCCAATATTTTGTTGGGAATTTTTGTGTATTTATTAGAGATATTGGCCTATAATTTTCTCTTTTTGTACTACCTTTATCTGGATTTGATATCAGAAACTCTTAAAATGACTTAGAGAAGCTTCCCAACTCTTCAATTTTATGGGGAAAATGTATAGAATTGTTTTTATTTTATTTGAAACATTTGGTAGAATTTTTCTCAATGGCATCACCAGTATCTAGAGATTTCCTTTTCACATGACTCATAACTACCTATTTAACATTCTAAATTGATTGTGGGCCTTTCAGATTGTCTTTTTCATGCTGGGTGAATTTTGTGGTATGTGGTTTTTAAGGAATTGTTATATTTCATCTAAGTGACCAATTTTGTGTATGTCCTGGTGTGTTTATTACTTATTATCCTTTATTTAAAGTGTATTTTTAATTGGAGGAAAAATGCTTTACAAAGTTGTGTTGGTTTCTGTTGTACAATAGTGTGAATCAGTCACAAGTACACATATATTTCCTTCTCTTGAATCTTATCCCATTCCCCCACACCACTGGTCTAGGTTGTCACAGAGCACTGGGTTGAACTCTCTGTGGGATAGTAAATTCCCGCTAGCTATCTGTTTTACATATATTAATGTATATGTTTCAATGCTACTCTCTCCATTCATCTTGCATACTCCTTCCCCTGCTGGACCACAAGTCTGTTCTCTGTGTCTCTGTCTCTATTCCTGCCCTGCAATAGGTTCATCAGTACCATTATTCTAGGTTCCACATATATGCACCAATATGTATATTGTTTTTCTCTTTCTGACTTACTTCACTCTGTATAACAGACTCTAGGTTGATCCACCTCATTTCAATTGACTCAAATCTGTTCCTTTTTATGCTTAATATTCCATTGTATGTATGTACCACAACATCTTTATCCATTCATCTGTTGATGGATATCTAGATTGCTTTGCATGTCTGGCAATTGTAAATAAGTTCAATGAACACTGAGGTATATATGTGGTTGAATTATGGTTTTCTCAGGGTATTACCCAGTAGTAAGATTGTTGTGTTTGCATTTCCACCAACAGTGCATGAGGGTTCCTTTTCCTCCACATCCTCTCCAGCACACATTATTTGTAGATTTTTTAAATGATGGCCATTCCAACCAGTTTTAGAAAAGGCAGAGGAACCAGAGATCAAATTGCCAACACCTGCTGGATCATCAGAAAATCAAGAGAGTTCCAGAAAAACATTCATTTCTGCTTTATTGACTATGCCAAAGACTTTGACTATGTGGATCACAATAAACTGTGGAAAATTCTGAAAGAGATGGGAATACCAGACCACCTGACCTACGTCTTGAGAAATCTGTACACAGGTCAGGAAGCAACAGTTACAACTGGACATGGAACAGACTGGTTCCAAATAGGAAAAGGAGTATGTCAAGGCTGTATATTGTCATCCAGCTTATTTAACTGATAATGCAGAGTACATCATGAGAAACGCTGGTTTGGATGAAGCACAAACTGGAATCAAGATTGCTGGGAGAAATATCAATAACCTCAGATATGCAGATGACACCACCCTTATGGCAGAGATTGAAGAAGAACCTTTTGATGAAAGTGAAAGAGGAGAGGGGAAAAGTTGGCTTAAAGCTCAACATTCAGAAAACAAAGATCATGACATCTGGTCCCATCACTTCATGGCAAATAAATGGGAAAACAGTGGAAACAGTGTCAGACTTTTATTTTGGGGGGCTCCAAAATCACTACAGATGGTGATTGCAGCCATGAAATTAAAAGATACTTACTCCTTGGAAGGAAAGTTATGGCCAATCTAGATAGCATATTAAAAAGCAGAGACATTACTTTGCCAACAGAGGTCCATCTAGTCAAGGCTATGGTTTTTCCAGTGGTCATGTATGGATGTGAGAGTTGGACTGTAAAGAAAGCTGAGTGCCGAAGAATTGATACTTTTGAACTGTGATGTTGGAGAAGACTCTTGAGAGTCCCTTGGACTGCAGGGAGAAGCAACCAGTCCATCCTAAAGGAGATCAGTCCTGGATGTTCATTGGAAGGACTGATGTTGAAGCTGAAACTCCAATACTTTGGCCACCTGATGCGAAGTGCTGACTCATTGTAAAAGACCCTGATGCTGGGAAAGATTGAAAGCCAGATGAGAAGGGTATGCCAGAGGATGAAATGTTTGAATGGCATCGCCGACTCAATGGACTTGGGTTTGGGTAGACTCCGGCAGCTGGTGATGGACAGGGAGGTCTGGCGTGCTGCAATCCATGGGGTCATAAAGAGTCAGACACAACTGAGCAACTGAACTCACTGATTCCAACTAGGATGAGGTGATACCTTATTGTAGTTTTGATTTGAATTTCTCTAATAATGAGTGATGTTGAAAATCTTTTCATGTATGGTCATCTGTAAATCTTAACTGGAAAAATGTCTGTTTAGGTCTTCTGCCCATTTTTTGACTAGGTTTACTATACATACATACATACATATATATATATATATATATATATATATATATATATATATATATATGTGTGTGTGTGTGTGTGACACATTATATATATACATACATATATATACATTATATATATATATAGTATACATATGTATATATATAGCTGTATGAGCTGCTTGTTTGTTTTTGAGATTAATCTTTTGTCAGTTGCTTCATCTGCAGTTAAAAGTTATCCCTTTCTAAAGTTTGTTTTTTATATTGTTTATGATTTCTTTTACTGTGCAAAATTTCTAAGTTTAATTAGATACCATTTGTTTGTTTTTTTTTAATTTCCATTTTCTAGATGATTCAGCAAGGATCTTGCTGTGATTTATGCCAAAGTATCTCTGCTTATATTTTTCACTAAGATTTTTAAAGTTTATGGCATTGCATTTAGGTCTTTAATCCATTTTTAGTTCATTTTTGCATACGATATGCTTACTTTCACCATTATTACCCAACATAGTTTTGGAAATTTTAGCCATGACAATCAGAGAAGGAAAATAAATAAACAGAATCCAGATTAGAAAAGAAGAAATAAAATTCTCAATGTTTGAGATTGATACTATATGTATCATGATACTATAAACATGATACTATATGTAGAAAATCCTAAAGATACCATCAGTATATTACTAGGGATAATCAATGAATTTAGCAAAGTCACAGGATACAAAATCGATATACAGAAGCCCCTTATATACCTATACACTAGCAATGAAAAATCAGAAAGATAAATTAAAGAAACGGTCCTATTCACCCTTGCAACAAAAAGAATAAAATACCTAGGAATAAACATACCTATGGAGATAAAAGAACTGTATGCAGAAAATTATGAGTCATGGATGAAAGAGATGAAAAATGACACAAAGAAATGGAGAGCTATATCATGTTCTTGGACTGGAAGAATTGATATTGTGCAAAAGACTATATTACCCAGAGCAATCTACAGATTCAGTGCAATCCTATCTGAATTAAAATACCAATGACATTTTTCACAGAACTACAACCAAAAATGTTTCAATTAGTATGGAACACAAAATACATCAAATAGTCAAAGCAATTTTGAATAAGAAAAACAGCTGGAGTAGTCAACTCCCTGACCTCAGAGTGTACTTACTACATAACCCCAGTCATCAAGACAGTATGGTACGAAAACAGACCTATTAATCAATGGAACAATATGGAAAGCCCAGAAAGAAACCTATGCACCCATGTGCACCTCATCTTTGACAAATAAGGAAGAATATACAATGGAGAAAATAGAGTCTCTTCAATAAGTGGGGATGGGAAAATTGGACAGCTGCATGTTAAAGAGTGAAGTTAGAACACTCTCTAACACCATGCACATAAATAAACTCAAAATGGATTAAAAACCTAAATATAAGTCCATAGACTATAAAACTCTTAGAGGAAACCATAGTCAAACATAGCCTGACACTCTGACATAAATCATGGCAAAGTCCTCAATGACCCACTTCCTAGAGTAATGGAAATAAAAACAAAAATAAACAACTAGGACCTAATTAAATTTATAAGCTTTTGCATAGCAAAGGAAACCAGAAACAAGATGAAAAGACAACTCTCAGAATGGGAGAAAATAATTGCAAATGAAACCAGTAACAGAATTAATCTCCAAAGTATGCAAGCAGCTTTATCAACTCAATATCAGAAAAACAAACAAACCAATCAAAAAATGGGCAGATGACTTAAATAGATATTTTTCCAAAGAATAGGTACAGATAGCCTGGAAACATATGAAAATATGTTCAGTATTACTCATTATTAGAGAAATCCAAATCAAAACTACAATGAAGTATCACTTCATACCAGTCAGAATGACCATTGTTAAAATATCTACAAACAATATGTGCTGATGAGGATGTGGAGAAAAGGTAACCCTGATGTACTGTTGATAGGAGTGTAAGTTGAGTCACCTACTAGAGAGAATAGTATGGAGATTTCTTTAAAAGCTAGGAATAAAACTACCCCATGATCCAGCAATCCCACTACTAGGCATACACCCTGAAGAAACCATAATTCAAAAAGACACGTATCCAATGTTCACTCCAGCAGTGTTTATAATTAGATATTCTACAGATGCAACCCAGAGGTCCATCAAGAGATGAATGGATAAGGAAGTTGTTGTACTTATACACAATGTAATATTACTCAGCAATAAAAAGGAACAAATTTGAGTTAATTGAAACAAGATGGATGAACCTAGAGTCTGTCATACAGACTGAAGTAAATCAGGGAGAGAAAGACAAGTATAGCATGTTAATGCACTTATAAGAAACCTAGAACAATGGTACTGATTAACATGTTTGCAGAGCAGGAATAGAGATGCAGACATAGAAAACAGACTTGTCACAGCAGGGAAAGAAGAGGGTGGGGCGAATTGAGAGTGTAATATTGAAACATGTTACCATATGTAAAATAGATAGCTAGTGCACAGTTGCTGTATAACACTGGGAGCTCAACCCAGGGCCCTGTGACATCCTAGAGAGGCGAATGTGGTGGGGGGTGATAGGGAGTTTCAAGGGTGAGGGGACCTATGTGCATTTATGGCTGGTTCACTTGTATGGCAGAAACCAACACAACATTGATAAGCAGTCATCCTTCAGTTTAAAAAATGAAATGGAAAAGAATCTAATAAAGAACATATGTAAACCTAAATTCATACATGTATATATATGCATATATATGTGTATATATACATATATATACACAAATATATGTATAAATGGGTTTCCCAGGTTGCACTACTGGTAAAGAACTTGCCTGCCAATACAGGAGACATAAGAGATGTACATTTGATCCCTGAATCCAGAAAATTCCCTGGAGGAGGACGTGGCAACCCATTCCAGTATTCTAACCTGAAATACACAGCAGGGTAAATCAACTATATTTCAATAAACTTAAAAAAAATAAAACAAAGAAATACATACTGTGAAAATGACTATATTACTCAAAGCAATCTACAGATTCAATGCAATCCTATCAAATTACCAATGGCATTTTTCACAGACTTAGAACAAATTTTTTTTCAATGTGTATGGAAACACGAAAGGCCCTGAATAACCAAAGTAATATTGATAAAGAAAAATGGAGCTGGAGGGGTCAATCTGCCTGACTTCAGACTATACCACAAAGCTACAGTCATCAATACAGTATGATACTGGCACAAAAACAGAAATATAGATCAATGAAACAAGTTAGAAAGTCCAGCAATTAACCTATGCACCTATGGGAACATTATCTTTGACAAAGGTTCAAGAATATACAATGGATAAAAGACAGTCTATTTAATATGTGGTGCTGGTAAACTGGAGAGTTACATGTAAAAGAATGAAATTAAAACACTTTCTATCATCCTTTTAATGATCAAGTTATCTACTAAGGCCACTTTTGGCTTACTCATCTATACTAGGAATACAGGTTCACACCTCATCCAGGCCATAGGCATTCTTCCAGAGACTCCTGAGTTTTCTATATGCATAACTCCTGTGACAACTGAGATCCTGTCTACACCTTCTCAAATATTTTAAATGTCTTCTAAAAATCAAGGTTTCTCATGGTCTTATGTCCCCTTATTACTCACCCTGTTTTCCCTGATCAACTCCATTTCACAGACCTTGAAGTTGACATCTATATGCTGATATTTCCTAGGTTTATTTCTTCACACAAGACATGGTCTATAATGGGATATCCAACTGCCTATGAGACATCTTAATCTTATGAATTTGAACTGTAAGTTCAACATTTTACTGAACTTCGTCAATGGTCTCTCTCAATCTTTCTGTTTCCTGTATGTTCCTTGCTTCACAGTACATATTATGACTGCCCACCAAGTTTTCCAGAAAGAAATAAGAATGACATTGATTATTCTCACATCCAATGAATCACAGAATTCTCACCCCATTAGTGTCACTGTGACACTTCTCTCTACATATTGATATAATTTTCCACTGATCTCTCTCCTGGATTGCCACAGTCAACTTCTGCTGCATCTGTTCATTTATTTACTTACAATTTATCATCCACATTGAAACCAGTACATCATCTGAAATTAAAATCTTCCCTAGTATCAGTGTCTTGGGACTGCCATAAAAATTACCATAACCTGGGTTGGATAAAACAACACACATCTCTTCTTTCTTAGTTCTGGCAGCAGAAACTGAAATCAAGATATCAGCATGACCACAATCCCACTGAAGTTTTAAGGTAGGATACATCCTCTCTTCTCAAAGCTTCTGGTGGCTCCTAGCATTCTTTAGCTTGTTGCAGAATAGTTTCAGTTTCTCCCTCTTCTTTAACATGAGTCATTACAGAATCATCTCTCACATATATATGTATCTTTTATCTTCTTCTATAAGTATATTAGTCATTAGATTTAGGGTCTAATGTAGGTCCAGGTTCATACCATCTTGAGATACTTATTTTTGTCTGCAAGAACTTTCTTTTCCTTTTTGCTATTTGAAGTTACATTTATATATTCCAGAGACAGAGACATGGATATCTTGAAGGAGCGAGGGAGTGATATTTTCCAACCTACCACAAGGACTAAAAATCTGTTAAGAACAATCACTGGCGGGGGTGGGGGGGGGGTCCCTTGGAGATTATGAATCCGCCTGCCAATGCAGGGCACACGGGTTCAAAACTTGTTACAGGAAGATCCCATATACTGTGTGGCAACTAATCCCGTGCACCACAACTACTGAACACATACACTGCAACTACTGAAGCCCATGCACTTACAGTCTATGTTCCACAACAAGAGAAGCTACTGTAATGAGAAGCCCATTCACCACAACTAGTGTACCCGCACCCCACTCTTCACAACTAGGGGAGCCTCTCACAAAGCAATGAAGACCCGGCACAGTAAAGGCTAAATAAATCTTGAAAAAATCAATGAAAGAAAGAATCTTAGCAAAATACTTTTCCTCCAAAAGGTAAGCCCTTTGGAAGAATGAATAAAAAGATGATTTCAAAATTACATAGAGGACCCTTAGGTTTATGAGGAACTACATATATTCTTCCATGTTAAGAGACAATGAACTGGGATGTTAGATAAAATCCGAGTCTGGTAGTTCTCCCAACTCCTTGGTGTCCTGTACAATACAGTCATAGTGACCCACAGAAAACTGGCCTCAAAAGGAGAGGGATTCACTGCCTCAGTAGCATTAAGTCCCATTGACTCTCTTCTGGAGTCCCATGAAAATTAACCTAAAATCCACTTTGTTGCTGTCATTCAGTCTACCAGCCAGTCAAGTCCAACTCTTTGCAATCCCATGGACTGAAGCAGAGCAAGCCTCACTGGCCCTCACCACCTCCCAGAGTTTGCCTAAATTCATGTTCATTGCATCAGTGATGCCATCCAGCCATTTCATCTTCTGATGCCTTCTTCTTGTGCTGCCCTCAATCTTTCCCAACATCAGGATCTTTTTCAATGAGTCAGTTCTTTGTATCAGATGACCAAAACATTAGAGTTTCAGCTTCAGTATCAGTCCTTCCAATGAGTAGTCAGGGTTGATTTCCCTCAAGATTAACTGGTTTGATCTCCTTGCTGTCCAAGGGACTCTTGGGAGTCTTCTCCAGCACTACAGTTCGAAGGCATCAATTATTTGATGCTGCACATTCTTTATGGTCCAGCTCTCACAACCATATATGACCACTGGGAAGACCATAGCCTTGATTATATGAACCTGTGTTGGCAGAGTAATGTCTCTGCTTTTCACACTGTCTAGGTTTGTCATAGCTTTCCTGCCAAGAAGCAATCATCTTCTGATATGATGACTGCATTCACCATCCACAGTGATTTTAGAGAACAAGATCTGTCAGTACTTCCAAGATCTGTCAGTACATCCATATTGTGCCCCTCTATTTACCATTAAGTAATGTGACTGGGGAGAAGGCAATGGCAACCCATTCCAGTACTCTTGCCTGGAAAATCTCACGGATGGAGGAGCCAGATAGGTTGCAGTCCATGGGGTCGCTACGAGTCGGACATGACTGAGCGACTTCCCTTTCACTTTTCACTTTCCTGCACTGGAGAAGGAAATGGCAACCCACCCCAATATTCTTGCCTGGAGAATCCCAGGGACGGGTGAACCTGGTGGGCTGCTGTCTATGGGGTCGCACAGAGTCAGACACGATTGAAGCGACTTAGCAGCAGCAGCAGCAGCAATGGGACTGAAGCTATTTCTCTGCTCTTCTCTATTAGCATGTTGGGCACTTACTGACCTAGGGAGTTCATCTTTCAGTGTCATATCTCTTTACCTTTTCATACTGTTCATGGGGTTCTCAAGGCAAGAATGCTGAAGTGGTTTGTCCTTCCCCTCTCCAAGGGACAATGCTTTGTCAGAAGGCTCCACCATGACCCACCCTCTTTGGGTGGCACTACGTGGCATGGCTCATAGTTTTGTTGAGTTAGACAAGGCCTTGATTCATGTGATCAGTTTGGGTAATATTCTGTGATTGTGATTTCCATTCTGTCTTCCCTCTGATGGATGAGGATAAGAGGCTTGTGGAAGGTTCCTGATGAGAGGGACTTGCTGTGGGAAAACTGGGTCTAGCTATGGTGGGCGGGGCCATGCTCAGTAAATCTTTAATTCATTTTTCTGCAGATGGGTGAGACTGTGTTCTCTCCCTATAGTTTGGTCTGAGGCCAAAAGGACTTATGCTAGCAAGTTATGGCTCCCAGGACTGTAGTAGTCAGTGTTCCTGATCTCGAGGCAGGCCACTGTAAACCCACGCCTCCACCAAAGATTTCTGGCTCAGTCTCTTGTGGGGCCACTGCTCCTTTCTCCTGGGTCCTGGTGAGAACGAAGTTTTGTTTGTACTCTCCAAGAGTCTGTTTTCCCAGTCCTGCAGAAGTTCTGTTGTCAAATCCCATTGGCCTTCAAAGTCAAATTCCTGGGGTGTGGGGGTTGGTTCAGTCTTTTCGTCGGATCCCCAGGTTGAGAAATCTGTTGTATGCCCTAGAACTTTTGCAAAAGTGTGAGAACTTATTTGGTATAATTGTTCTCCAATTTGTGGGCCCTCTGCTCAGTGCTCTCTACTGGAGCTAATGGTGACCTACTTCAAGAGAGGAGAAATAGCTCCAGAAGGAATGAAGAGGCTGAGTTAAAGTGAAAATGACGCCTAGCTGTGGATGTGTCTGGTGGTGAAAGAAAATTCAGATGCTGTAAAGAACAATATTGTGTAGCAATCTGGAATGTTAGGTTCATGAACCAGCGTAAATTGTCAGTGGTCAAACAGAAGATGGTAAGAGAGAACATCAATATTGTAGGAATCAGTGAACCAAAATGGACTGGAATGGGACAGTTTAAGTCAGATGACCATTATATATACTACTGTGGGCAAGAATCCCTTAGTAGACCTCATAATCAAGAAAAGAGCCTGAAGTGCAGTATTTGGGTGCAATCTCAAAAATGACAGAATGATCTCTGTTGGTTTCCAAGGCAAATCATTCAATATCACAGTATCTTAGTATATGCCCCGAACACTAACACCAAAGAAGCTGAAGTTGTATGGTTCTATGAAGACCTACAAATTCTTATAGAACTAACACCAAAAAAGGTGCCCTTTTCATCAGAGGAGACTGGAATGCAAATTTAGGAAATCAAGAGATACCTGGAGCAATAGGCAAGTTTGGCCTTGAAATACAAAACAAAGCAGGGGAAATGGTAGTAGAGTTTTGCCAAAAGAATGCATTGGTCATAGCAAACAACCTCTTCCAACAACACAGGAGATGATTCCACACGTGGATATCTCTGGATGGTAATTCTGAAATCTGGTTGATTATATTCTTTGAAGCTGAAGATGGAGAAGCTCTATACAGTCAGCAAAAACAACATTGGGAGCTGACTGTGGCTAAGAACATAAACTCCTTATTTCAAAATTCAGAATTAAATTGAAGAAAGTAGGGAAAACCACTATATCATTCAGGTATGACCTAAATCAAATCCCTTATGATAATACAGTGGAAGTGATGAATAGATTCAAGGGATAAAATATGATAGAATGCTTGAAGAACTACGAACAGAGGTTCATAATATTGTACAGGAGGTTGTGATCAAAATCATCCCTAAGAAAAATAAACACATAAAGGCAAAATGGGTGTCTGAGGAGGCCTTACAAATAGCTGAGAAAAGGCAAAGGAGAAAAGGAAAGATATACCTGACTTGGTGCAGAGCTCCAAAGAATAGCAAGGAGAGATAAGAAAGTCTTCTAAAATGAGCAATGCAAAGAAATAGAGGAAAACAATGGAATGGAAAAGACTAGAGATCTCCTCAAGAAAATTAGAGATATCAAGGGAGCATTTCATGCAAAGATGGATACAGTAAGTGACAGAAATTGTAAGGACCTAAAAGAAGCAGAAAATATTAAGAAAAGGTGGCAAGAACACATGGAAGGACTGTACAAAAAAACTTTTAATGACTCAGATAACCATGATGGTGTGATCACCCACCTAGAGCCATTCATACTGGAATGTGAAGTCAAATGGGCCTTCAGGAACCATCACTACAAACAAAGCTGTTAATGGTAATGGAATTCCATTTGAGCTATTTCAAATCCTAAAAGTTGATGCTGTTAAAGTGCTGCACTCAATATGCCAGCATATTTGGAAAACTCAGCAGTGGCCACAGGACTGGTAAAGGTCAGTTTTCATCCCAATCCCAAAGAAAAAGATTGGCAAAGAATGTTCAAACTACTGCGCAATGGCACTTATCTCACACACTAGCGAATTGAGCGCCGAAGAATTGATGCTTTTGAACTGTGATATTAGAGCACTCCTGAGAGTCCTTTGGGCTGCAAGGAGATAAATCCAGTCAATCCTAAAGTAAATCAACCATGACTATTCATTGGAAGCACTGATGCTGAAGCTGAAGCTTCATTACTTTGGCCACCTGATTGGAAGAGCTGACTAATTGGAAAAGACCCTGATGCTGGGCAAGATTGAAGGCAGGAGGAGAAAGGGATGACAGAGGATGAGATGGTCGAATGGTATCACCAACTCAATGAACATGAGATTGAGCAAGCTCCTGGAGATGATGAAGGACAGGGAAGCCTGGCATGCTGCAGTTCATGGGGTCGCAAAGAGTTGGCCATGAATCAGTGACTGAAAAACAACAGCAAATGTGGCCAATGCCATGATCTTAGTTCTTTGCTTGTGTGGCTTTTTGTTGTTGTTGTTGTTGTTGTTTTTTAGCTTTAAATTGGCTCTTTCACTCTCCTCCTTCACTTTCACCAAGAGGCTCTTTAGTTAATCTTTTCTTTTCTTTTCTTTTTTTCATTTATTTTTGTTAGTTGGAGGCTAATTACTTCACAACATTGCAGTGGGTTTCGTCATACATTGACATGAATCAGCCATGGATTTACATGTATTCCCCATCCTGATCCCCACTCCCACCTCCCTCTCCACCCTATTCCTCTGGGTCTTTCCAGTGCACCAGGCCCGAGCACTTGTCTCATGCATCCCACATGGGCTGGTGATGTTTCACTATAGATAATATTCAGGCTGTTTTCTCGAAACATCCCACCCTCGCCTTCTCCCACAGAGTCCAAAAGTCTGTTCTGTACATCTGTGTCTCTTTTTCTGTTTTGCATATAGGGTTATCATTACCATCTTTCTAAATTCCTATATATGTGTTAGTATGTTGTAATGTTCTTTATCTTTCTGGTTTACTTCACTCTGTATAATGGGCTCCAGTTTCATCCATCTCATTAGAACTGATTCGAATGAATTCTTTTTAATGGCTGAGTAATATTCCATGGTGTATATCTACAACAGCTTCCATATCCATTCATCTGCTGATGGGCATTTAGGTTGCTTCTATGTCCTGGCTATTATAAACAGTGCTGCAATGACATTGGGGTGCACGTGTCTCTTTCAGATCTGGTTTCCTACGTGTGTATGCCCAGAAGTGGGATTGCTGGGTCATATGGCAGTTCTATTTCCAGTTTTTAAAAAAATCTCCACACTGTTCTCCATAGTGGCTGTACTAGTTTGCATTCCCACCAACGCTGTAAGAGGGTTCCTTTTTCTCCACACCCTCTCCAGCATTTATTGCTTGTAGACTTTTGGATAGTAGCCATCCTGACTGGAGTGTAATGGTAAAAAAAAAAAAAGCTTGTGCTTCCTCCAGCCCAGCATTTCTCATGATATACTCTGCATATAAGTTAAATAAGCAGGGTGACAATATACAGCCTTGACATACTCCTTTTCCTATTTGGAACCAGTCTGTTGTTCCATGTCCAGTTCTGACTGTTGCTTCCTGACCTGCATACAGGTTTCTCTAGAGGCAGATCAGGTGATCTGGTATTCCCATCTCTTTCAGAATTTTCCACAGTTTATTGTCACACAGTCAAAAGCTTTGGCATAGTCAATAAAGCAGAAATAGATGTTTTTCTGGAACTCTTTTGCTTTTTCGATGATCCAGCGGATGTTTGATCTCTGGTTCCTCTGCCTTTCCTAAAACCAGCTTGAACATCTGGAAGTTCATGGTTCACATGTTGCTGAAGCCTGGCTTGGAGAATTTTGAGCATTACTTTACTAGTGTGTGAGATGAGTGCAATTGTGTCGTAGTTTGAGCATTCTTTGGCATTACCTTTCTTTGGGACTGGAATGAAAACTGACCTTTTCCAGTCCTCTTGTGGCCACTGCTGAGTTTTCCAAATTTGCTGGCATATTGAGTACAGCACTTTCACAGCATCATCTTTCAGGATTTGAAATAGCTCTCAATGAATTCCATCACCTCCACTAGCTTTGTTCGTAGTGATGCTTCCTAAGACCCACTTGACTTCACATTCCAGGATGTCTGGCTGTGGGTGAGTTATCATACCATTGTGCTCATCTGGGTTTTGAAGATCTTTTTTGTACAAATCTTCTGTGTATTTTTGTCACCTCTTCTTAATATTTTCTGCTTCTGTTAGGTCCATACCATTTCTGTCACCAGATGGTCAACACTGGAATCAGATTGATTATATTCTTTGCAGCCTAAAATGGAGAAACTCTATACAGTCAGCAAAAACAAGACTGGGAGCTGACTGTGGCTCAGATCATGAACTCCTTATTGCCAAATTCAAATTTAAATTGGAGAAATTAGGGAAAACCACTAGACCATTTGGTATAACATAAATCAAATCACATAAGTGATATCACATGATATTTTTTTTTTCTCTTTGTGACTTACCTTACTGAGTATGATAATCTCTAGATCTATCCATGTTGCTGCAAATGTCATTGTTTTATTCTCTATTATGCCTAAGTAGTATTTAAGTACATATACTTCCCTACTAGCTCAGCGGTAAAGGATATGTCTGCCAGTGCAGGAGATGTATGTTTGATCCCTGGGTTAGAAAGACATTCTGGAGAAGAAAATGGCAACCCACTCCAGTATTCTTTCCTGTGAAATCCCATGGACAGAGGAGCCTGGTAGGCTATGGTTCATGGGGTTGCAAAAAAGCCAGACATGACTTAGCAACTAAACAATGGCTGAGTAGTATTCCAATACATACACACCAGATTTTCATTATCCATTCATCTGTCAATAGACATATAGGTTGCTTGTATGTCTTGAATATTGCAAATAGTGCTGATATAAATATTGGGGTGCATGTATGTTTCCAAACTAGAGTTTTCTCTGGATATATGCTTAGGAGAGAGATTGGTGGATCCTATGGAAACTGTATTTCTTTAGGAACCTCCATACTGTTTTCCATTATGGCTGCACCAATTTAAAATGTCACCAACAGGGGGTGTAGGAGGGTTCTTTCTTCTCCCCACCCTCTACAGCACTTGTTATTTGTAGACTATTTCTTTTATTATTATTATATTTTATCTTCCTTTTTTAACTCAAAAAATTGTCAACATCTGCTGGATCATTGAAAGAGCAAGAGAGTTTCAGGAAAACATCTATTTCTGCTTTATTGACTATGCCAAAACCTTTGACTGTGTGGATCACAATAAAGTGTGGAAAATTCTGAAGGAAATGGGACTACCAGACAACCTGACCTGCCTTTTAATTTTTTTTCTTTTTTGCTTAGGGATTATTTATTTATTTTTGTTTATTATTTTTCATTTATTTTTATTAGTTGGAGGCTAATTACTTTGCAATACTGTAGTGTTTTTTTGTTTTTGGTTTTTTTTTTTTTTGCCATATATTGACATGGATCAGCCATGGATTTACATGTGTTCCCCATCCTGATCCCCCTCCCACTTCCATCCCCATCCCATTTACATATTTGTAGACTTAAATGATGGCCATTATGGCAGGTGTGGGGTAATACCTCATAGTGGTTTTGATTTGCATTTCTCTAATAATTAGCAAGGCTGAGTATCTTATCATATGCCCATTGGTTATCTGTATTTTTTTTTTTTTTTTTTTTTTGAGGAATGTCTGTTTAGGTCTTCTGCCATTTTTCAATTGGGTTGTTTTATTTTTTGTTATTGAGTTGTATGAGTTGTTTACATATTTTGGCAATTAAACCCTTGTTGGTCACATTACTTGCAATCTTTTCTTCCATTCTTAGTTATTTTTTTCATTTTGTTTATGGTTTCCTTTGCTGTGAAAAAGCTTATAAGTTTGATTAGGTCCATTTTGTTTATTTTTTACTTTCATTCTATTGCCTTTAGAGACTGACCTATGAAACACTGGTGCAATTTATTTCAGAGAATTGCTTGCATTTGCTTTCTCCCAGAAGTTTTACAATGTCACATGTTACATTTAAGTTTTTAAGCAATTTTGAGTTTATCTTTGTATATGGTGTGAGACAATCTTCTAACTTCATTAATTTACATGGGGTTGTCTACCTTTCCCAACACTACTTGGTGAAGAGCCTCTTTTCTCTGTTCTTTATTCCTGCCTCCTTTTTTGAAGATTAATTGTACCCAGATGTCTCAGTTCATTTCTGGAGTCTCTACTCTGTTCCATTAATCAATATGTTTGTTTTTGTACAAATATCATGTTGTCTTGATTACTGTAACTTTGTTGTATTGTCTGAAGTCTGGGAGGGTTATGCCTTCTGCTTTGTTCATTTTCCTCAGAATTGCTTCGGCAATTCTAGTTCTTTCATGGATTTTAAAAAAATAAATTTTAAGATTATTTGTTCTAATTCTGTGAAAGTGAAATGGGTAATTTGATAGGAATCACATTGAATCTGTAGATTACTTTGGATGCTTGTGCTTAGTTGCCAAGTTGTGTCCAACTCTCTGCGACCCATCTGGACTGTAGCCTGCCAGGCTCCTCTGTCCATGGGATTTATCAGGCAAGAATACTGGAGTGGCTTGCCATATCCTCCTCCAGGAGACCTTTCTGTCCCAGGAATTGGACTTGCATCTCCAGCGTCTTCTGCATTGCAGATGGATTCTTCCTCTACTTTTTTGGAGAGTCTAAGAAGAAAAGGTATAAGTTCTTCTTTGTATGTTTGGTAGAATTCCCTGGTGAAATCATCTGTTTTTGGACTTCTGTTTTCAGGGCTTTTTTTTTTCCCTCACAGAGTCTATTTCACTTCTACTGATTGGTGTGTTCATTTTATCTATTTCTTCTTTTTTAGAAAATAATTTTATTTACTTATTTTTGGCTATGCTGGATCTTCATTGCTGTGTAGGCTTTTCTCTAGTTGTGGTGAGTGGGAACTATTCTCCAGTTGTGGTGAGTAGCTTCTCACTGCAGTGGATTCTCTTGTGGAGGATGGGCTCTAGGCACATGGGCTTCAGTAGTTCTGGCTCCCAGGTTCTAGAACACAGGCTCAGGAGTTGTGGCACATGGGCTTAATTGCTCCACAGCATGAGAGGTCTTCTTGAACTAGGGATTGACTCCATGTCTCTTGCATTGGCAGACAGATTCTTTACCATTGAGTCATCGGGGAAGCCTGCATTTTTTCTTGATTCAGTGTTGGTTGACTGAATGTTTTTAGAAATGTCCGTTTATTCTAGGTTATGTGTACATATGTGTACATATAGTTGTTTGTAGTATTCTCTTATGGTATTTTGGAATTCTGCAGTAACAGTTGTCATTTCACCTCTTTCCTTTACTGATTTATTTGGGTCTTTTTTTTTCTTGGTGAGCTATGCTAGTGGTTAGCAAGTTTTGTTTATATTTTTAACAAAACAGGTCTTGGTTTTGTAGATGTCTTCTATTTTTTCTCTATTTTATTTATTTCCTTTCTGATTTTTATTATTTCATTCTTCTGCTGACTTTGGGTTTTGTTTGCTCTTCTTTTTCCTAATGTTTTTAAGTTGTAGGTTAAGATGTTTATTTTAGAATTTTCTTATCTTTTAAGGAAGTTCAGCATGAACTTCCCTCTAAGAACTGCTTTAGCTGCACCCTGTTTATTTATTATGGCTGTGTTTCCATTGTTGTGTCAAGGTATTTTAAATTTCCTTTGATTTCATTATTGATCCATTGTTTTTTGTTTTTAGTAAATTTTTTTTATTGTTCATGTGTTCACTCTTTTCCCTTCTTTTCTAAGACTGAGTCTAGTGTTATACTATTTGGTGTCAGAAAAAATGCTTTAAATGATTTCTATTTGTTTTTTTTGAGACCTAATTTTTGTGACTTGTTTCCTGACCTAATATGTGGTCTATCCTAGAAAATATTTCTTGTGTGCTTGAAAAGAAACATGTGTCTAGTTTTGTGGATGTAGTATAATATAAAGAACAATTAAATACAACTAATATTTTATATCTTTTGAACCTCTGTTGCCTTACAGTATTGATTTTCTGTCTAGATGATCTGTTCATATATATATCAGTGGGATGTTAAATTTTCCTGTTATTGTATTAGTGTCAATTTCTCCCTTTCTGTATTTGTTTTTACATATTAACATGGTTCCATGTTGGGTTCATAAATATTAACACGTGTAGTATCCTCTCCTTGTATTGATCCTGTTATTATTATACAGAGTCCTTCTTTATCCTTCTTTATGGCCTTTGTTTTAAAGTCTATGCTGTCTGATATTATTATTGCTATTCTCATTTTCTTGTCTTTTCTGTTTGCATAAAATATCTCTTTCTATCCCCTCACTTTCAATCTGTGTGACATTTGTCCAAAAGTGGGTCTCTTGTAGGCAGCAGAGTCAGCCTCTGTTTTTTAAATCCAGTTGTTCACTGGAGCATTTAGTCCATTGACATGTAAAGTAATTATTGATAAATATGTTTTCATTGCCATTTAAAACCTTCTTTTCCATTGATTTTTGGAAAAATTAAGTTCTTTGTTCAGTTCTTCATGTTTATTCCTTTGCCATTAATGATAGATATAGCTTCTTTTATACAGTTATTTTTGTGTTTTTTTTTAATCTATTTACTGGCTTATTTAAGTGAACTTCAATCCTTTTATATATTTGAATTTCCTATTGTAATTTTTTCTTTTCTGAAATTCTTGCCTGTTTTCTATGCAGAGAAAGAGTTGAATATTTATTTTAGGGAGTTTAGTGTTGTTTTCTTTTAATTTTTGGTTGCCTGGAAAATTATGTCTCCTATTTTAAATGACAGTCTTGCTGAGTAGATTATTATAAATATCAGGATTTTCTCTTTTGACTTAGAATATATTATGTCACTGCCCTTGGTCTGCAAAATTTATCTAGAGAAATGATCTGATAGTCTTAAATGGGTTCCTTTTTAATTAATACGTGTTTTTTTCTTGCAGTCTTTAGAATACTCTCTTTAAATTTTACCATTTTAATCATAATATGTCTTGGTATGTGTTTGTTTGGGTTTATCTTATTTGAGACCAATTGCTTTTTTGTACCTGAATATTTGTTTTCTTCTTTGGTTTGGTGTTTTTAGACATAACTTCTTCAAACACCTTTCTGATGTCCTTCTCTATTTTCCTCTGGAACCCCTATTATAACATAGGTTAGCATGCTTTATATTATTTCATGTATATTTCTATGCTACTTTTATTTTTTTTTTATTTGTCTTTCAGTTTTCTGATTGGGTGATTTCCATTATTCTATCTTCCGGGCTAGTTTTTCATTCTTCTATGTTATTGTTTGCTTTTCATTTCTTCTAGATTGGTTTTTAATCTCCTTAATTTAGTTGTCTAATTTTGGTTCTTCATTGTGTTTCCAGTTTCTTTATTGGTGATATACATTTTTACTGATAATCTTCCTTAATTCCTTTAAATTTTTATTACCTCCTTTTGAACTAAAAATCTGTTAGACTGATGATGTCTGTTTCATGATTTGTTCTTTCAGGGGATTTATCTTGTCCTTTTAATTGGGAGTAGTTCCTCTACTTTTTCATTTTACTTTCTCTGTCTTTAAGAGTTTAGGAGTAGCAGTTATTTGTTTAGGTCTTGAAATGGTGTTTTTTGTTTGTTTGTTTGTTTTTTTGTATGTGTGAGATTGTCCCTGTTTAGATGGTGTGAGTCCAATATCTTTGGTGTGAGAATTGTTTTTGGTATGGATGCCAGCCACATGTCCCTCAGAGTGTACTGGTCATTCTCTCCTTGAGAGGGGGTGTGATTGGTGTTGGCCACCAGGGCCTACACTGAATGTGAGATGGGGTTGCCTCATTGCTCTGTGGCTAAGGCAGCCCTGTGGAGGCAGGGCCTACTTCCCAGTTGTTTGAGTAGAAGAACTGAGGGCTAGGTTTGATAAGGCTCTATCGCCCTTGAGTGTGTGCTTTGTTCAATAGAAAGTGAGCCCTACTGAATCAAGTGAGGCCCATGAGGTCATAGTGAACCTATGCACCATCTGTGCAGGCATCGTCCCAGAAGCAGCTCAAGGTCATGTACCTTTCTCCATTGTGTTTGTCTCAGACTTATTGGTAGGCTGTGTGGTGGAGTGTACTGGTGCTGCAGGCTGAGGTGCTATGGTTACAGGAATTGAGGTGGTTGTGCTGCAGCCTGGGACCTACACTTATGCCCTCACAAGTCTCTCCCAGGAACTAGCTGCTCCAGATCTGGCTCCGTGGTGCAGTGTAGGGTGGGCTGAACTGGAGTGCTTCCACCAGCACCTGTTGTGTACTTCTCCTCAGCATCAGTCCACCTAAGATGTACATTTCTGTGACAGTATTTGGTGTGTGGGTCAAAAAAAGCTCACAGCTGCTAGACCTGCCCCCATTGTGCAGGTATTATAAATAGGCTCGGAGGCCAAATCTATCCCTGCTGTGTGCCTACTCACAAAGCCTTCTGTGGCTGAACCTTCCCCTGCAGTGCAAGCACTGACCTTGGGCACTAATGCTGGACCTAGATCCACCATGCAAGTGTGAAAATAGGCCCTGATGCTGAACAGGCACCCTACATAAACTCATCAAAAATGGGCCTCAAGGTTCAGAATGGACTATATCCCAGGCTCTTGGACTGTCTCTGGACAGCTAGACTATGTCTTATTCCAGGAACTGACTACCCAAGATTCAGCACTTAAGCATTATGTATACTAGCAACCTTACCTGGTATGTCTTTAGGACTTGAAAGTGTAACTAGGTGGCCACCCTCAGCCCTGGTCTCTTTCCACCTCTTTTAACCTTCCTACAAGGTTGATAAGTGGTATAGCTACTATTTTCTGTTTATCTGCCTTTACCATTGAGTTTTTATCTCTCATAATATTTATATTTCTAGTTGTGTTCTTTTTACTCCCTTGAGAGAAGACTTGTAATGATGGTTTAGTGGTGCTAAAGTCTTTAAGCTTTTGCTTGTCTAAAAAAACAAAACAAAACAAAACACTGGATCATGGTGTTCATATGCCAGTCTGAATCACAGTCTTACCAGGCAGAGCATTCTTGGTTATAGGTGTTTTACTTAAATTTGTTGTTGTCCAGTCAATAACATTTGTCTGATTCTTTGTGACCTCAAGGACTCTAGCCCACCAGGCTCCTCTGTCCATGGGGATTCTCCAGGCAAGAATACTGGAGTAGATTGCCATTCCCTTCCAGGATCTTCTCAAACTCATGTCCATTGAGTTGGTAATGCTATCTAACCATCATAATCTTCTTCTTTTTTTTTTTTTTTTTCATTTATTTTTATTAGTTGGAAGCTAATTATGTCACAACATTGCAGTGGGTTTTGTCATACATTGACATGAATCAGCCATGGAGTTACATGTATTCCCCATCCTGATCCCCACTCCCACCTCCCTCTCCACCCGATTCCTCTGGGTCTTCCCAGTGCACCAGGCCCGAGCACTTGTCTCATGCATCCAGCCTGGGCTAGTGATCTGTTTCACTATAGATAATGTTCATGCTGTTCTCTCGAAATATCCCACCCTCGCCTTCTCCCACAGAGTCCAAAAGTCTGTTCTGTACATCTGTGTCTCTTTTTCTGTTTTGCATATAGGGTTATCATTACCATCTTTCTAAATTCCTATATATTTCTTAGTATGCTGTAATGCTCTTTATCTTTCTGGTTTACTTCACTCTGTATAATGGGCTCCAGTTTCATCCATCTCATTAGAACTGATTCAAATGAATTCTTTTTAATGGCTGAGTAATATTCCATGGTGTATATGTACCACAGCTTCTTTATCCGTTCGTCTGCTGATGGGCATTTAGGTTGCTTCCATGTCCTGGCTATTATAAACAGTGCTGCAATGACATTGGGGTGCACGTGTCTCTTTCAGATCTGGTTTCCTACGTGTGTATGCCCAGAAGTGGTATTGCTGGGTCATATGACAGTTCTATTTCCAGTTTTTAAAGAAATCTCCACACTGTTCTCCATAGTGGCTGTACTAGTTTGCATTCCCACCAACTCTGTAAGAGAGTTTCTTTTTCTCCTCACCCTCTCCAGCATTTATTGCTTGTAGACTTTTGGATAGCAGCCATCCTGACTGGAGTGTAATGGTACCTCATTGTGGTTTTGATTTGCATTGCTCTGATCATGAGTGACGTTGAGCATCTTTTCATGTGTTTGTTAGCCATCTGTATGTCTTCTCTGGAGAAATGTCTGTTTAGGTCTTTGGCCCATTTTTTGATTGGCTCATTTATTTTTCTGGAATTGAGCTTCAGGAGTTTCTTGTATATTTTTGAGGTTAATCCTTTGTCTGTTGCTTTGTTTGCTATTATTTTCTCCCAATCTGAGGGCTGTCTTTTCACCTTGCTTATACTCTCCTTTGTTGTGCAAAAGCTTTTAAGTTTCATTAGGTCCCATTTGTTTATTTTTGCTTTTATTTCCAATATTCTGGGAGGTGGGTGATAGAGGATCCTGTTGTGATTAATGTCGGAGAGTGTTTTGCCTATGTTCTCCTCTAGGAGTTTTATAGTTTCTGGTCTTACATTTAGATCTTTAATCCATTTTGAGATTATTTTTGTGTATGGTATTAGAAAATATTCTAGTTTCATTCTTTTACAAGTGGTTGACCAGTTTTCCCAGCACCACTTGTTAAAGAGGTTGTCTTTTTTCCATTGTATATCCTTACCTCCTTTGTCGAAGATAAGGTGTCCATAGGTTCATGGATTTATCCCTGGGCTTTCTATTCTGTTCCACTTATCTATAACTCTGTCTTTGTACCAGTACCATACTGTCTTGATGACTGTGGCTTTGTAGTAGAGTCTGAAGTCAGGCAGATTGATTCCTCCAGTTCCATTCTTCTTTCCCAAGATTACTTTGGTTATTTGAGGTTTTTTGTATTTCCATACAAATTGTGAAATTATTTGTTCTAGTTCTGTGAAAAATACCGTTGATAGCTTGATAAGGATTGCATGGAATTTATAGATTGCTTTGGGTATTATAGCTGTTTTGACAATATTGATTCTTCCAATCCATGAACACGCTATGTTTCTCCATCTGTTTGTGTCCTCTTTGATTTCTTTCATCAGTGTTTTATAGTTTTCTATGTATAGGTCTTTCGTTTCTTTAGGTAGATATACTCCTAAATATTTTCTTCTTTTTGTTGCAATGGTGAATGGTATTGTTTCCTTAATTTCTCTTCCCATTGTCTCATTGTTAGTATATAGGAATGCAAGAGGTTTCTGTGTGTTAATTTTATATCCTGCAACTTTATTATATTCGTTGATTAGCTCTAGTAATTTTCTGGTAGAGTCTTTAGGGTTTTCTATGTAGAGGATCATGTCATCTGCAAATATTTTACTTCTTTTTCTGCTCTGATTGCTGTTGCCAAAACTTCCAAAACTACGTTGAATAGTAGTGGTGAGAGTGGGCACCCTTGTCTTCTTCCTGATTTCAGGGGAAATGCTTTTAATTTTTCACCATTGAGAATAATGCTTGATGTAGGTTTGTCATATATAGCTTTTATTATGTTGAGGTATGTTCCTTCTATTCCTGCTTTCTGGAGAGTTTTAATCATAAATGGGTGTTGAATTTTGTCAAAGGCTTTCTCTCCATCTATTGAGATAATCATATGGTTTTTATCTTTCAATTTGTTAATGTGGTGTATTACATTGATTGATTTGTGAATATTAAAGAATCCTTGCATTCCTGGGATAAAGCCCACTTGGTCATGGTGTATGATTTTTTAAATATGCTGTTGGATTCTGTTTGCTAGACTTTTGTTAAGAATTTTTGCCTCTATGTTCATCAGTGATATTGGCCTGTAGTTTTCTTTTTTTGTGGCATCTTTGTCTGGTTTTGGAATTAGGGTGATGGTGGCCTCATAGAATGAGTTTGGAAGTTTACCTTCTTCTGCAATTTTCTGGAAGAGTTTGAGTAAGATAGGCGTTAGCTCTCCTCTACATTTTTGAGAGAATTCAGCTGTGAAGCCATCTGATCCTGGGCTTTTGTTTGCTGGAAGATTTCTGATTACAGTTTCGATTTCCTTACTTGTGATGGCTCAGTTAAGATCTTCTATTTCTTCCTGGTTCAGTTTTGGAAAGTTATACTTTTCTAAGAATTTGTCCATTTCTTCCAAGTTGTCCATTTTATTGGCATAGAGCTTCTGGTAGTAGTCTCTTATGATCCTTTGTATTTCAGTGTTATCTGTTGTGATCTCTCCATTTTCATTTCTAATTTTGTTGATTTGGTTCTTCTCTGTTTCTTAATGAGTCTTGCTAATGGTTTGTCAATTTTGTTTATTTTTTCAAAAAACCAGCTTTTAGCTTTGCTGATTTTTGCTATGGTCTCTTTAGTTTCTTTTGCATTTATTTCTGCCCTAATTTTTAAGATTTCTTTCCTTCTACTAACCCTGGAGTTCTTCATTTCTTCCTTCTCTAATTGATTTAGGTGTAGAGTTAGGTTATTTATTTGACTTTTTTCTTGTTTCTTGAAGTAAGCCTGTCAATCTATGAACCTTCCCCTTAGCACTGCTTTTACAGTGTCCCATAGGTTTTGGGTTGTTGTGTTTTCATTTTCATTCATTTCTATGCATATTTTGATTTCTTTTGTGATTTCTTCTATGATTTGTTAGTTATTCAGAAACGTGTTATTTAGCCTCCATATGTTTGAATTTTTAATAATTTTTTCCTGTAATTGAGATCTAATCTTACTGCACTGTGGTCAGAAAAGGTGACTGGAATGATTTCAATTTTTTTGAATTTTCCAAGACTAGATTTATGGTCCAGGATGTGATCTATTCTGGAGAAGGTTCCGTGTGCTCTTGAGAAAAAGGTGAACTTGATTGTTTTGGGGTGAAATGTCCTATGGATATCAATTAGGTCTAGCTGATCCAATGTGTCATTTAAGGTTTGTGTTTCCTTGTTAATTTTCTGTTTAGTTGATCTATCCATAGTTGTGAGTGGGGTTTTAAAGTCTCCCACTATTATTGTGTTACTATTATTTTCCTGTTTCATACTCATTAGCGTTTACCTTACATATTGTGGTGCTCCTATGTTGGGTGCATATATATTTATAAGTGTTATATCTTCTTCTTGGATTGATCCTTTGATCATTATGTAGTGTCCTTCTTTGTCTCCTTTCACATCCTTTATTTGAAAATCTATTTTATCTGACATGAGTATTGTGGCTCCTGCTTTCTTTTGTTCTCTGTTTGCGTGAAATGTTTTTTTCCAACCCTTCACTTTTAGTCTGTATGTGTCTTTTGTTTTGATGTGGGTCTCTTGTAGAGAGCACATATAGGGGTCTTGCTTTTGTATCCATTCAACCAATCTTTGTCTTTTGGTTGGGGCATTCAACCCATTTACATTTAAGGTAATTATTGATAGGTGTGGTCCCATTGCCATTTACTTTGTTGTTTTGGGTTCACGTTTATACAACCTTTCTGCATTTCCTGTCTAGAGAAGACCCTTTAGCATTTGTTGAAAAGCTGGTTTGGTGGTACTGAATTTTCTTAGCTTTTGCTTGTCTTATTTCATCTTTTCTTTCTGCCATTAGAGTGGTATCATTTGCATATCTGAGGTTTTTTTGATGTTTCTCCTCCTTATCATGATTACAGCTTGTAATTCTTCCATCCTGGCATTCCTCACAATGTGCTCAGTGTATAGATTAATCAGACTGGGAGACACCACACAGCCCTATTGTACTCCTTTCTCAATCTTGAACCAAATAGTTGTTCCACCCAGGGTTGTAAGTGTTGCTTCTTGACCTGCATACACGTTCCTCAGGAGACAGGTGAGATTGTCTGGTATTCCAATCTCTTAAGAGCTTTCCACTGTTTATTATGATCCACACAGCTAAATACTTTGGAATAGTCTAAGAAACAGAGGTAGATTGTTTTCTGGAATTCCCCATAACTTTTTCTATGATCCAGTGAATGTTGGCAATTTGATCTGTATTTCCTCTTCCTTTTCTAAACACAACTTGGATATTGGAAGTTCTTGGTTCACATAATGTTTAAGCCTAACATGAAAATTTTTTAAAATGACCTTAGTAGCATGGGAGATGAGTACAATTGTCCAGTGGTTGGCACATCCTTTTAATACTATGCTTCTTGGAGATTGGGATGAGGATTGATTTTTTTCAGTGGTCACTGCTGGGTCTCCCAGATTTGCTGACATATGGAATGCAACACCTTGATGGCATCACCCTTTAAAGTTTTGGAATAGTTCTACAGAAATTTCATCTCATCCACTAGCTTTATTAACAGCAGTACTACCTAAGGCCCGCTTGACTTCACTCTCCAGAATATGCAGCTCTAGGTGGTTAATCACACCATTGAATTAATCTAGTTCATCGGGATTTTCTTGTACAGTTCTTCCATTTATTCTTTCCATCTCTTCTTGGTCTCTTCAATATCTACTAGGTATCTACAATTTCTGCCCTTTATTCTGCCCATCTTTGGAGAAAATATCCCCTTGTATCTCCAATTTTCCTGAAGAGATCATTGATCTTTCCACTTCTGATATTTTCTTTTAGTTTTAAAATCTCACTTATCCACTGATAAGTTAAGATATTATATTCAGGGACTAACTTTTGGAATAAGAAAGGCTCTTCATTTCATTCATTTCATTGTATCTGAGTCCTTAGCTGTTAGAATGGCTGCTTCTACCTGCTCACATTGATGTCAGGGATTAATTTTTATGATTATATAATAATATAAAATTAGGTAAAATAAATCTTATAAAGCTGGCCTTATATTAACCTACTTCCATTTATCTGGATAAATAAGTGATTCACATTTTTTAAATATTTTTTATATTGCTTGTACTCTTTCAACCTCAACTGAAAGTAATGCAATTCAGGGTATGGTTCTGAATAAGACTGTTCTTATTTTGATACCAGATACAATTCAGGGGTCCCAAATTTACCCCTAATTCTGATCAACTAGTTATAATCCCGAGGGATCCCCATGATTCTTTTAGAGGCTTACCTGATTGCTCAGATGGTAAAGAATCTACATGCAATGTGGGAGACCTGGGTTCAGTCCCTGGGTCAGGAAGATTCCCTGGAGAATGTAATGGCAACCAACTCCACTATTCTTGCCTGGAGAGTTCCATAGACAGAGGAATCTGGCAGGCTAAAGTCCATGTGATCAGAAAGAATCAGACATGACAGCGACTACACTTTCTCTTTTTTCATGACTGTTTTGGGATTCCCGGGTGGTTCAGATGGTAAAGAATCCACCTGTAATGCTGGAGGTCTGGGTTTGATTCCTGGGTTGGGAAGATCCTCTGGAGAAGGGAATATCTACCCATTCCAGTATTCTTGCCTGGAGAATCCCATAGACAGAGGAGGCTGACATGCTACAGTCCATGAAGTCACAAACAGTCATACACCGTTGAGAGACTAGGCACACATGCACGACTCTTTCAGGTTCCACAATTCACTAGAAAGACTTACAGAACTCACTAAGAATTCTATATATAGAATTATGGCTTATTGTGATGGATATACATAAGACGAGATCTGGGAAATTTCTCAGGGTAAATTTCCCATGTCCTCTCCTCGTGGGTCAGGGTGTGTTACCCTTTTAGGGTATTACTGTGTTCACTATTGAGCTTTAGTTCCAGAGATTTTACTGGGGTTTCATTATGTATGCATGAGTTTTTCAATCACTGACCATGTGATTGAACTCAGTTATCAGTCTGCCCTCTGCCCTTTCTGCCCTCATAGTCTGGAAGCTGACAGCCCCAATCTTTTAGTCATGATTGATATTTATGATAAACAGATCCAACTTGGAAGTAATTCACTGTTCGCCCATAATCAGTGGTAATTAGCACAGAGAGGACACTCTTGTCATTCAGAAAATTACAAAGATTTTTTTTTTTAATCTGAGCCAGGAACACGGACCAAAGACCAGACAAATTCTTAATTATACCACAACCTGTGATGACAACTTAAATACATTCTCAACCCCTTCCTTGTCTCTAACTTCTATTTTATGCTTATTGCCATCCTCGTTAGGTTGAACTCTCTACCTTTCTGGAAAAGCTGAGAGAAGGCTCTTCTTCTTCTTCACCCCCTCCCCCTCCTCCCCCTCCTCCCCCTCCTCCCCCTCCTCCCCCTCCTCCTCCTCCTCCTCCTCCTCCTCCTCCTCCTCCTTCTTCTTCTTCTTCTTCTTCTTCTTCTTCTTCTTCTTCTTCTTCTTCTTCTTCTTCTTCTTCTTCTTCTTCTTCTTCTTCTTCTTTTTACATAGAAGGCAGGAGTTTAGAAAATTAAGTTTTCCTCCAAGACAATGATTTGCTGCACATTCACTATGTGGTAGGGGGCAAATTAACAGATATTTTTTTGATATCTCCTTCAAGGATCAGAGACTTGTCATGTTGATGAGGCTTGCATAACTCAATGAAACTATGAGTCATGCAATGCAGGGCCACCCAAGACAGATGGGCCATAGTGAAGAGTTCTGACAAAATTTGGTCCACTGGAGAAGGGAATAGCAACCTGCTTCAGTATTCTTGGCTGGAAATCCCAATAGACATTATGACAAGGCAAAAAGATAGGACACCACAAGATGAGCCCCCAGGACAATAGGTGTCCAATATGCTATTGGGGAAGGGTAGAGGACCAATACTTATAGCTCCGGAAACAATGAAGTAGTTGGCCAAAGCAGAAATGATGCTGTATTGTGGATGTGTCTGGTAGTGAAAATAAGTCCCATCCTGTAATGAACAAAACTGCATAAGAAATTGGAGTGGTAGGTCCATAATCAGAGTAAATTGAACATGGTCAAGCAGGAGATTGCAAGAGTGAACATCAGCATCTATGGAATCAGTGAACTAAAATGGGCAGGACTGGGAGAGTTTAATCCAGATGACAATAATTATATGTACTACCATGAGCAAGAAGACCTTAGAAGAAATGGAATAGCCCTCATAGTCAACAGAGGAGTCTGAAATACAGTACTTGAGAGCAATATAAAGTACTTGAGTGCAATCTGAAATATGACAGAGGGATCTTGGTCCATTTCCAAAGCAAATCATTCAACATCAAAGAAATCCAAGTTTATGCTCTAACCTCTGATGTCAAAGAAGCAGAAGTTGACTAGTACTCAAAAGTAATTAGCCTCCAATTAAAATAAATAAATTAATTTTAAAAAGACCTATAACAAATTCTAGAATTGTCAGCAGAAAAGATGTCCTTTTCATCATAAGAGATCAGGAGGAAAAAGTAAAAATTCAAGAGATACCTGGAGTAACAGGCAAGTTTGGCCTTGGAGTACAACATGAAGCAGGGCAAAGTCTAGTGGAGCTTAACCAGGAGAACACACTGGTTGTGACAAACATCATTTTCCAACAACCCAACAGACAGCTCTACACATGGACATCACTAGACGGCCAAAACTGAAATCAGATTGTTTATGTTCTTTGCAGCCAAAGTTCTATATAGTCAGCCAAAACAAGACCTGGCACTGAACATGGCTCAGATCATGAGCTTCTTATTACAAAATGCAGGATTAAATTGAAGAAAGTAGGGAAAACCATTAGAAAATTCAATTATGACCTAAATCAATCCCCTTAAGATTATACAGTGGAAATGACAAATAGATTCAAAGGATTACATCAGTGTGCCTGTTATGGGGGGTTGTAGCACTGTGCAGGAGGGAGGGACTAAACTCATGCCAAAGAAAAAGAAAGGCAAGAAGACAAAGTGGTTTTGAGTTGGCTTTCCAAATAGCTGAGGAAAGAAGAGAAGAGCAAGGGAAAGGGAAAGATATATCCAACTGAATGAAGAGTTCCATAGAATAGTAAGGAGAGATTAAAAAGTTCTTATTAAATGAGCAATGCAAAGAAATAGAGGAAAACAATAGAATGGGAGAGATTAGAGATCTCTTCAAGAAAATTGGAGACATCAAGGGAAAACTTCATGCAAGGATGGACATGAAAATGGACAGAAATGATAAGGACCTAACAGAAGCAGAAGAGATTAAGAAGAGGTAGCAAGAATACACAGAAAAATTATACAGGAGAGGTCTTAATGACCCTGATAACCAATATGGTGTGGTAACTCACGTAGAACCAAACGTACTGATGTGTAAAGTCAAGTGGGCCTTAGAAAGCATTACTGCAAACAAATCTAGTGGAGGTGGTTTGATTCCAGGTGAACTATTAATACTTGAAATCCTAAAAGATGATGTTGCTAAAGTGTCACATTCAATGCGTCAGCAAATATGGAAAACTCAGCAGTGGTCATAGGACTGGAAAATGTCAGTTTTCTTTCTAATCTCAAAGAAGGGTTAACCTAAGAATATTTAAAGCCTACGAATGTTTAAAGCCTAAGAATATTTGAACTACCATATGACTGTACTCATTTCACATGCTAGCCAGTTTTTTTTTCTTTCTTTTTTCCCTGAAAATCCTTCATGCTACATCCTTCAGCAGGACATGAAATAAGAAATTCCAAAGGTACAAATTGGATTTCCTAGAGGCAGAGGAATAAGAGATCAAATTGTAGCATTTGTTGGAACATAGAAGAAGAAATTAAGCTTCAGAAAAACATCTACTTCTGCTTCATTGACTGTGCTAAATCTCCTGACTATGTGGATCATATACTGTGGGAAATTCTTAAAAAACATGGGGGTATCAGACTATTTTACCCATTCACTGAGGAACCTGTATGTGGATCAACAAGCAACAGTTAGAACTGAACATGAAAAAATGGGTTGTTCTAAAATTGGGATAAGAGTATGACAAACTACATATTGCCATCCTGTCTATTTAATGCATATGCAGAGTACACCATGTAAAATGATGGACTGGATGAATCACAAGCTGGAATCAAGATTGCCAGGAAAAACATCAACAGCATCAGATATGCAGATGATGGCAGAAAGTGAAGGGAAACTAAAGAGCCTCTTGATGAGTGTGAAAGAGGAGAGTAAAAAAGCTGGCTTCAAACTCAGCATTCAAATTATTAAAATTATGGCATCTGGTCCCATCACTTCATGGCAAATAGAAGGGGAGAAAAGTCGAATCAGCAACAGACTTTATTTGTTTGGGCTCCAAAATCACTGCAGATGTTGACTGCATACATGAAATTAAAAGAAGTTTTCTCCTTGGAATGAAAGCTATGACAAATATAGGCAATGTATTAAAAAGCAGAGACATAATTTTGTCAATAAAAGTCTTTTGCCAACAAAAGCTTTGGTTTGTACAATAGTCATGTACAAGTGTGAGAGTTGTATCACAAGGAGACTGAGCATTTAAGAACTGATGCTTTTGAATTATGGTGCTGGAGAAGAGTCTTGAGGGTCCCCTGGACTGCAAGGAAATCAAACCTCAAAACCTAAAGGAAACCAACTCAGACTATTTATTGGAAGGTCTGTTGCTGATGGTGAAGTACTTTGGCCACCTGGTGCAAAGAGACTATTCATTGGAAAAGATCCTGATGATGGAAAGATTAAAAGCAAATGGAGAAGAGAGTGGCAGAGGATGATCAATGAACACGAATTTGAGTGAACTCCCGGAGATAGTAGAGGACAGAGGACCCTGGTGTCGTACAGTCCGTGGGGTCACAAGGAGTAGGAAATGACTTAGCCATTGAACAACAACAACAAAAACAACTGTATACTATGTGGCTTTGAAAATCTTAGCTCTACTTTATCTCAGTTATTCACCACTAATTCCACAGGTGATTCTTATATTTTATTTTTAATGACTTTACTAAGATATAATTGATGTGTGATACACTGCATATATTTAAAGAGTTTATGCTGAAAAATAAATACTCATGAATATATGACCCCAATCAAGATAGTATTCATAACTCTCATATGCCTGTAATTGTATTTGAGGTAACTTTTACCTTCAGGTAAACAATGATCTGCTCTCTGTCACAATAGTGTGCATTTTCTGTAATTTTATGTAAACAGAATCATTCTACATATATTTTCTATTTGACTTCTTTACTCAGCATGGTTATTTTAGGATTCATCTGTTATACCATATACCAGAAGCAACAGTTAGAACTGGACATGGAACAACAGACTGGTTCCAAATCAGAAAAGGAGCATGTCCAGGCTGTATATTGTCATCCTGCTGATTTAACTTATACGTATATGCAGTTCAGTTCAGTTCAGTAGCTCAGTCATGACTGACTCTTTGTGACCCCATGGACCACAGCACGCCAGGCATCCCTGTCCATCACCAACTCCTGGAGCTTACACAAACACATGCATATAGAGTCAGTGATGCCATCCAACCATCTGAATCTCTGTGATCACCCTCTCCTCCTGCCTTCAATATTTCCCAGCATCAGGGTCTTTTCAAATGAGTCAGCTCTTCACATCAAATCTCTTACAGTGAAAGTAAGAAATAGATTTAAGGGACTAGATCTGATACACAGAGTGCCTGATGAAATATGGACAGAGGTTCGTGACATTGTACAGGAGACAGGGAGCAAGATCATCCCCAAGAAAAATAAATGCAAAACAGCAAAATGGCTGTCTGAGGACAAAAATTGTATGGACCTAACAGAAGCAGAAGATGTTAAGAAGAGGTGGCAAGAATACACAGAAGAACTGTACAAAAAAGATATTCATGACCCAGATAATCATGAAGGTGTGATCACTCACACTCACCTAGCGGCGGACATCCTGGAAAGTGACGTCAGGTGGGCCTTAGGAAGCATTACTATGAACAAAGCTAGTGGATGTGATGGAATTCCAGTTGAGCTACTTCAAATTCTAAAAGATGATGCTGTGAAAGTGCTGCACTCAATATGTCAGCAAATTTGGAAAACTCAACAGTGGCCACAGGACTGGAAAACGTCAGTTTTCATTCCAATCCCAAAGAAAGGTAATGCCAAAGAATGCTCAAACTACCACACAATTCCACTCATCTCACACACTAGTAAAGTAATGCTCAAAATTCTCCAAGCAGGCTTCAGCAATATGTGAAGCATGGATTTCCAGATATTCAAGCTGGTATTAGAAAAGGCAGAGGAAATCGCCAACATGTGCTGGATCATCGAAAAAGTAAGAGAGTTCCAGAAAAACATCCATATCTGTTTTATTGACTATGCCAAAACCTTTGACTGTGTGGATCACAATAAACTGTGGAAAATTCTGAAAGAGATGGGAATACCAGACCACCTGACCTGCCTTTTGAGAAACCTGTATGCAGGTCAGGAAGCAATAGTTAAAACTGGGCATGGAACAACAGACTGGTTCCAAATAGGAAAAGGAGTACATCAAGGGTGTATATGGTCACTCTGCTTATTTAATTTATATGCATAGTACATCATGAGAAACGCTGGGCTGGAGGAAGCACAAACTGGAATCAGTATTTCTGGGAGAAATATCAATAACCTCAGATATGCAGATGACACCACCCTTATGGCAGAAAGTGAAGAAGAACCAAAGAGCCTCTTGATGAAAGTGAAAGAGGAGAGTGGAAAAGTTGGCTTAAAGCTCTACATTCAGAAAACTGAGATCATGGCATCTGGTCCCATCACTTCATGGCAAATAGATGGGGAAACAGTGGAAACAGTGACTGACTTTATTTTTCTGGCTCCAAAATATCTGTGGATGGTGATTGCAGCCATGAAATTAAAAGATGCTTGCTCCTTGGAAGGAAAGTTATGACTAACCTAGACAGCATATTAAAAAGCAGAGACATTACTTTGCCAACAAAGGTCCGTCTAGTCAAGGCTCTGGTTTTTCCAGTAGTCATGTATGAATGTGAGAGTTGGACTGTGAAGAAAGCTGAACGCTGGAGAATTGATGCTTTTGAACTGTGGTGTTGGAGAAGGCTCTTGTGAGTCCCTTGGGCTGCAAAGAGATCCAACCAGTCCATCCTAAAGGAGATCAGTCCTGGGTGTTCATTGGAGGGACTGATGCTGAAGCTGAAACTCCAATACTTTGGTCACCTGGTGCAGGGAGCTGACTCATTTGGAAAGACCCTGATGCTGGGGAAGATTGAGGGCAGGAGGAGAAGGGTATGGCATAGGATGAGATGGTTTGATGGCATCACTGACACAATGAACATGAGTTTGGGTGGACTCCAAGAGTTGGTGTAGAAAAAGGAGGCCTGGCATGCTGTAGTTCATGGGGTCGCAAAGAGTCGGACGTGACTGAGTGACTGAACTGAAGAGCAGAGAAGCTCCAGCAAGATCGTAGGTGCTGGAGTGGCAGTTGCTTGGTGCTGGAGTGACTTTGAGAAGATATCCCTCTTCCAAGAGCAAAGAAGAAGCCCCAGCAAGACAGTAGGAGAAGTGAAATCTCCATTTAGAGTCAAACCCCAAACCCACCGAGATGCTCAGAAGGCTCAAACAAAGCTTGTGTACACCAGGAGCCCCCACAGGTACTGAGACAGAACTGTTTGAGTGTCTCCTGAGAAGGTACGGATGAGCAGTGCACTGTTGCATGGTCAGGGGCTCTGGGTGCAGTAGACCTCAGTATGGCATAAGCCTTCTTGGAGAAGGTCGCCATAAATCAACCATAGACCCACCAAAATTTACACAGGACTGGGGATACAGATTCTTGAAGGGCACAAACAAAACCTTGTTCACACCAGGGCCCAGGGGAAAGGACCAGTGACCCCACAAGAGACTGACCTAGAATTGCCCTGTGTATCCAGGAGTCTCAGGTAGAGGCATGGGTCAGTGGTGGCTTGCTGCAGAGTTGGGGGCACTGAGTGTAGCAGTGCTTCCATGGGACATTTTGAAGCAGGTAACCATTATCTTCATTACCTGCACCGTAGTTTGGCCTCAGGTCAAATAACAGGGAGGGAACACACAGCCCTGCCCTTCAACAGACAATTGGATTAAAGACTTACTAAGCATGGTTTCCCCCCTGGTGGCTCAGATGGTAAAGCATCTGCCTACAATGCAGGAGACTCGGGTTCAATCCCTGGGTCGGGAAGATCTCCTGGAGAAGGAAATGGCAACCCACTCCAGTATTCTTGCCTGGAAAATCCCATGGACGGAAGAGCCTGGTAGGTTATAGTCAGTCTGTGGGGTTGCAAAAAGTCAGACACGACTGAGCGACTTCACTTATTCAAAGTAAGCATGGCTCTGTCCATCAGAAAAAGACCCAGTTTCCCACTCAGTCAGTCTTTTCCATCAGGAAGCTTCCATAAGCTTCTTATCCTTCTCCATCAGAGGACAGACAGACTGAAAACAACAATCACAGAAAACTGACCAATCTGATCACATGGACCACAGCCTTACCTAACTCAATGAAACTATGAGACATGTCCTGTAGGGCCACTCAAGACAGATGGGTCATGGTGGAGAATTCTGACAAAACGTGGTCCACTGGAGAAGCGAATGGCAAACCAATTTAATATTCTTGCCTTGAGAACCCCATGAACAGTATGACAAGGCAAAAAGATAGGACACTGAAAGATGAACTCTCCAGGTCAGTAGGTGTCCAATATGCTAGTGGAGATCAGTGGAGAACTAATTCAAGAAAGACTGAAGAGATGGAGCCAAAGCAAAGACAGCACCCAGTTTGAATGTGACTGGTGATGGAACTAAAGTCCAATGCTATAAAGAGCAATATTGCATAGAAACCTGGAATGTTAGGTTCATGTTAGAATGGACCTAACTTGTTAGAATCAAGACAAACTGGAAGAGGTCAAACAGGAGATGGCAAGAGTGAAAGTCAGCATTTTAGGAATCAGCGAGCTAAAATGAACTGGAATGGGTGAATTTAACTCAGATGACCATTTTATCTACTACTGTGGGCAAGAATCCCTTAGAAGAAATAGACTATCCATCATAGTAAAAAAAAAGAGTCTGGAGAAGAACAAGATGGTGGAGTAGTAAGTGGACATCTAGTACATCATTCTCCACAGATACATCAAGATTACACCTTCAGACACAGAAGTGCATGCAGAACACTGGCTGAGAGTGGACAGGAGGACCTGACCAGTGGAAAAGAATATATAGAACTATGTAAAACTCAATAGGATGAAGGAACTGGGGGAAACACAGGAGTGTTAGTAGAACTGGACCTGCCCTTGGCGGGTGGGGGGACTGAACCAGCAGTCAGATCCCCACATCGGGGCAATTGCCTAATTCAGAGGAGAAACATTTAAGGCCGAGAGTGAAATAGCTGATATATGACAGCCCAAACTGAATGAGAATCAGACAGTCCTTGCTGCAGCCATACATATGTCAGGCAGGAACATGGGTCTCCTGGAAGGGACAGTGAATGGGAGCTGGAGATCAGGGATTGTGGAGCAATCCCAGGGCGAGGGCTGCTGTTGACTGTGGAGAGATGGATTGTGGGAATGTGGGGGAGGAGACTGTGGTGGTAAATGCCTGTGGAGGAAAGTCAGGCAACCACAGAAGCAAGAAGATACTGCTGAGTCACACATAGAGATTGAAGCCATCACCATAGTCTCTCTCTCCCCACAAGCCAGCATAAGCAGCTGAACAGTAGAGAGGCTGGCCCATCAAGCATCTGACGCACTGAACTACAGAGTAGGACCCCACCCAGGGTGCCCCTTTAAGTGCCTGATGCACTGATCTACAGAGTAGACCCCAGTCAGGGGGACCCCTCTATGTGCTTGATGTGCTGAACAACAGAGAAGGACCCAAGGCAAGGGATCCCTCCAAGTGCCTGAACGGGTGGAGCTACAGAGAAAAACAGGCCAAAGAGGCCTTCTGATGGCCAGCTACAAGAGGCTCAAAAAAAAGACTCTTACAGGGCCATAACTCCTGCCATGGAAGCAGTCTGTGTCCCTGAACATTAGGTGCCCCCAGGGTCCCTGCAAGCCAAGCAGCTGCACCACCTTCATGTTTAAATGTCACTGGGGCAGAACTGCCACAGACAAAAAAAAAAAAAAAAAAAAAAAAGCCTCCTGTGCTTTTGCGTGCAGTGTTGCTTCAGTCCTGTTTGACTCTTTGCGACCCTGTAGACTGGGATCTGCCAGGTATTCTTATCACCATACCCTTCTAGACCACTATATTTCCTACTACTCTAGCTGCCAACCCCTCTGAGTACCTGGTGCTGCCAGAACCCCTGCGACCCAAGCAGCTGCACCACCTTCACACCCGGCCCTCACAGGGGCAAACCCAAGTCCTCCAGGGCAGACTCAGGAGCTAAACCCCAGTGGAGGACCACATGTAGAGGTGGAAATAAAACCATAGTTGAAACCCAGGGGCAGTGTGGCTAAGGAAGAAGACCCAAAATCTTCCCACCAGCTGTACAAGCTGCAGATTAAATCCACACGATCAACTAGGCAGACTCTATGTCTATGGAATATACAAAAGGCCACTGAGAGCTCCCACAAAAAAAAAAAAAAAAAAAATGCACTAGCTCTGATAGCTGTGGACATCGGAGGCAAGAACACACAGGAGTAGGACCAGATTGGAATCTTAGCAACCCTCACAGCAGGTCCAGAGGTCAGTACAGTGTTGGCGGGCATCCTAGGGAGGTAAGGTGGACTGTGATTCCCAGCGCTGGAAAGGATTCTGACAGCAGTGATTCAAGAAAAATATTTAATATTCTTATTTTTTTACTTGTTTTGTAAATTTTTTTAGATTTTTTCCTGTTTTTTTTTTTCCCTTTTGTATCCCCCTCTGTTGTAGTTGCTGATTTTATTGGCACTAAGGCACCCAATTAAGCTTTTGAGCTTTTTTTTTTTCTTTTTCCTCAGTCACATATTTTATTGTTGTCATAAACTTTTGCCTCTACATTGGGCTTTCACAGTTCTGTGGAGTTTTCCTCTTTTTTTTTTTTTTTTTTTTTTTTAAATTTCTCTTTTTAATTTTTTACACTTGTTATTTTTTCTACATTTATTACTTTGATAGCTTTCCCTACCATCCTTTTCCCCTTGCAGTTAAATTTTAATGAATATAAATCTTCTTATCTACCTCTATTTAACTTTGAATTTCTATTCTTTTTTTTTTCTTTTCTTTCTCTCTTTTTCTCCCAACATATTTGTTAGTTTTATTTTCATTGCTTTATTCCCCAATTGGCACCTGGTTTTAGTTTTGTTTTCTGGTTTGTGCTTTAATTAGTTTTGGTCTGGTAGATATAATTTTTGCTTTCCTTTGTTGGCCGAGTCAAACTATTGTACATAATTTTTGTTGGACTGCTTTGATCTTGCTTATGGCTCTATATGTATATGTGTATATTCAATCGCACTTTCTTTGGTTGTTATAAATCTCTCTATATATATTGGGCTTTTGCAGTTCTGCGGAGTTTTGTGGGGTTTTTTTCCCCTTTTTTCTTTCTTCTTCCTTTTTTTTTCTTTTTTCTCTAATTTTAATTTTTAAAATCTATTATATTTTTTCTATATTTATTCCTTCATTTACCTTTCCTACTGTTCTTTTCCCCTTGCAGTTAATCTTTAGCATATATAAATCTTCTTCATCTACCCCTAACTTTGCATATCTATTGTTTCTATCTTTTCTTTCTTTCCCTTCCTCTCAACATATTTGTTAGTGTTGTTTTCATTGCTATATTCCCCACTTGGCTCCTTGCTTTAGTTTTATTTCCAAGTTTCTGCTTAAGTTAGTTTTGTTCTTAACTGGTGAATATAATTTTTGATTTCCTTTCTTTGCCAGATCAATCTACTGTACTTTATTTTTGTTGGACTGCTTTCACTTTGCTCATGGATATATATGTATATGTGCATATGCCATTATTTTAATTATTATTTGCCTAATTTTGCAACTACCATTTGTCTGGGATGCATCTTTTATTTCTCGTTTTGGGGCATTTGTTTTACTCTCACTTAATGCCATAACCAACTGTGGAATCTTCCTTCCTGACCAGAGATCAAACCCTGAGGCTTTGGAGTGGGAACACTGACTCCAAGGTCCTAGACTAACAGTCAACTGACCCTATCAGGCTCCTCCGACCATGGGCTTATCCAGGCAAGAATACTGGGGTGAGTTGTCATTCCCTTCTCCAGGGGATCTTCCCTACCCAGGGATTGAACCCGGGTATCCTGCATTGGAGACCGATGCTTTGACCTCTGAGACACCAGGGAAGCCAACAACTAACCGTAGGGAGTATCAAATAGTGAGAACTCACACAAAGGAAACCACTTGAATACAAGACCCGGGATCACCCAACTGCCAGTAGCACCCTGTAATGGATGCCTCATCTAAACAACAAACAAAACAAAAATACAAACCCAATCATCAGCAGACAAGAGTACCACCTCACTCAGCCTTGCCCATCAGAGAAAAAACAAACAAACAAACAGAAATTCAGCACAAGTCTAACCTTATACGAAGCTCACTCAAATCACTGGACCAACCTTAGGAGGGCAAAAAGGAAGAAGGGATTCAACCTTCTTCAAGGAAATAATTCAATTTTCCTTGAAGCCTGGGAAAAGAAGACCTCAAACAAAATAACTGTTAAAAAAAAAATGAAAAGGCAGAGAAATACTGCACAAATGAAAGAACAAACTAGAAACACAGAAGTTAAAAAAAAAAAAAAAGAGGAAATAGGAAAATTACCTGAAAAAGACTTCAGAATAATTATAGTAAAGATGATCAAAAACCTTGAAAACAAAATGGAGAAAATGCAAGAATCAATTAACTTAGGGCTTCTCTCATAGCCCAGTCAGTAAAGAATCTGCCTGCAAGGCAGGAGACCTGGGTTCAATTCCTGGGTTGGGGAGATCCCCTGGAGAAGGAAATGGCAACCCACTCAAGTATTCCTGCCTATAAAATTCCATGGACAGGGGAGCCTGGCAGGCTACAGTCCATGGGGTTGCAAGAGTCAGGCACAACTTAGCGACTAAACCACCACCACAGAAGAGTTAAAGAATAAGCATAAAGAGAGAAACAACACAATTACTGAAATTAAAAATACTCTAGAAGGAATCAATAGCAGAATATCTGAGGCAGAAGAATGAATCAGTGATCTGGAAATAACTTCTGAAGAGCAGAATAAAGTAAAAAGAGTGAAAAAAGCTGAGAACTGTCTCAGAGACTTCTGGGACAACATCAAATGCACTAACATTTGAATTATAGTGGTCCCAGAAGAAGAAAAGGAAAAGAAAGGTTATGAGAAAAAATTTGAAGAGATTATAGTTGAAAATTTCCCCAATATGGAAAAGGAACTATCCAATCAAGTCTAAGAGTCACAATGAGTCCCATACAGGATAAGCCCAAGGAGAAACATGCCAAGACACATACTAATCAAACTAACAAAGATTAACACAAAGAAATAATATTAAAGCAGCAAGGGAGCAGCAATATTAAAAGCAGCAAGCAACAAGTAGCATACAAGGGAAACCACATATACTTAACAGCTGATCTTCCAGCAGAAACTCTGCAGGCTAGAAGGGAATGGCAGGATATATTTAAAGTACTGAAAGGAAAAGATCTACAATCAAGATTATTGTACCCAGCAAGGACTTCATTCAAAATTGATAGAGAAATAAAAAGCTTTTCAGACAAGCAAAAGTTAAGAGAATTCAGTACCACCAAACCAGCTTTACAACAAATGTCAAACAGACTTATATAGTCAAGAAATACAACAGAAGAAAAAAGATCTGCAAAATCAACCCCAAAGAATTAGAAAATGGCAATGTGAACATATATATCAATAATTATTTGACATGTAAAGGGATCAAATGCTCCAACCAAAAGACACAGACTGGCTGAATAGATACAAAAACAAGATCCATATATATGCTGTCTACGAGAAACCCACTTCAAACCTTAAGACACATATAGACTGAAAGTGAGAGGATCGAAAGATATAGTCCATGTAAATGGGAAACAAAGGAAAGCTGTAGTAGCAATCCTCATATCAGACAAAATAGACCTTAAAATAAAGATTGCAAGAGATAAGGGAGGATACTACATAATGCTCAATGGATCAATCCAAGAGGAAGACATAACAATTGTAAATACCTATGCACTGAACATAGGAGAAACTCAATACATAAGACAAACACTAACAGACATAAAAGAAGATAGTGACAGCAACACAGTAATAATAGGAGACTTTAGCACCCCCCACAAACCAACAGGTAGATCATCAAAAAAGGAAATTAATAAGGAAATAGAAGTCTTAAATGATCCATTAGATGAGATGGATCTCATTGGTATCTTCAGGACATTCCATCCAAATGCAGAAGAATACACCTTCTTTTCAAGTGCACATGGAAACTTCTCTAGGATAGGCCACATCTTGGGTCACAAATCAAACCTCAGTAAATTTAAGAAAATTGAAACTGTATCAAGCACCTTCTCTGACCACAACGCTATGAGAATAGATATCAGTTAAAAGAAAAAAAAAAAAAAACTGTAAGAAACACAAACATATCAAGATTCAATAATACATTTATAAATAATCAACAGGTTACTGAAAATATCAAAAGGGAAATCAAAAATTTCTAGAAACAAATGACAAAGAAAACAACGACAACTTAAAGCCTATGGGATGCAGCAAAAGCAGTTCTAAGAGGGAAGTTTACAGCAATACTATCCTACCTCAAGAAACAAGAAAAAGATTGAATAGACAACCTAAATTTACACCTAAAGAAACTGGAAAAAGAAGAAGAAAAAGCCCCAAAATTAGTAGAAGAAAATAAATTACAAAGTTCCAAGCATAAATAAATGAAAAGAAATGAAATAAAAAATAGCAAAGATTAATAAAACTAAAAGCTGGTTCTTTGAGAAGATAAACAAAATTGATAAATCCTTAGCCCAGACTCAGTGAGAAAAAAAAGAGAGAAGAATCAAATCAACAAAATTAGAAATGAAAAAGGAGTGGTTACAACAGATAATGCAGAAATACAAAGGATTATAAGAGACTGTTATGAACAACTATATGACAATAAAATGGATAACCTGGAAGTACTGGACAGATTCTTAGAAAAGTTCAATCTTCCAGGAAGAAATATAGATTATGAACAACCCAATTACAAGCACTGAAATTGTAGTTGTGGTAAAAAATCTCCCGAAAAACAAGAGCCCAGGACCAGATGGTTTCACAGGCAATTCTATCAAGCATTTAGAGAAGAGCTAATGCCTATCCTTCTAAAGCTCTTTCAAAAATTGCAGAGAAAGAAACACTTTCAAATTCATTCTATGAGGCCACCATTACCCTGATACCAAAACCAGACAAAGACAACACACAAAAAAGAAAATGACAGATTAATATCACTGATGAACATAGATGCAAAAATCCTCAACAAAATTTTAGCAAACAGAATTCAGCAACACATCAAAAAGTTCATATACCATGATCAAGTTGGGTTTATTCCAGGGATGCAAGGATTCTTCAAAATATGGAAATCAATCAATGTGATACACCATATTAACAAATTGAAAGAAAAAAAAAACATATGATCATGTCAATAGATGCAGAAAAAGCATTTGGCAGAATTCAGCACCTATTTATGATGAAAACTTCAAAAAATGGGCATAGAAGGAAACTACCTCAACATAGTAAAGACCATATGTGATAAGCCTACAGTAAACATTATTCTCAATGTGAAAAACTGAAACCATTTCCCTTAAGATCAGAAACAAGGCAAGGGTGTCCACTTTTGCAACTATTATTCAACATAGTTCTGGAAGTCCTAGCTACAGCAATCAGAGGAGACAAAGAAATTAAAGGAATCCAGATCAGAAAAGAAGTAAAGCTCTCGCTGATTGCAGATGATGTGATACTGTACATAGAAAACCCTAGTGATAGTATCAGAAAAATTACTAGAGCTAATCAACGAATTTAGCAAAGTTGCAGGATAGAAAATCAGTACACAAAAATCACTTGCATTTCTATATAATAATAATAAAAAATCAGAAAGAGCAATTAAGAAATCAATCCCATTCACCATTGCAATAAAAATAATTAAATATCTAGAAATAAACTTACCTAAGGAGACTGTACACAGAAAATTATAAGACACTAATGAAAGAAATCAAAGATGACATAAACAGATGGAGAGATATTCCATGTTCCTGGGTAGAAAGAATCAATACTGTGAAAATGGCTATACTACCAAGTGCAATCTACAGATTTAATGCAATTCCTATCAACTTACCAATGGCACTTTTCACAGAACTAGAACAAAAAATTCCACAATTCATATGAAAACAAAAAAGACCCCGAATAGCCAAAGAAGTCTTGAAAAGGAAGAATGCAGCTGGAAGAATCAAGCTTCCTGATGTTAGGTTACACTACAGATTTACAGTCATCAAGAGAGTATGGTACTGGCACAAAAACAGAAATATAAACCAATGGAACAAGATAGATAACCCAGAAGCAAACCCATGCAACTATGGATATCTTATTTTTGACAAAGGAGGCAAGAATATACAATGAGGCAAAGATAGCCTCTTAATTAAGTAATGCTTGGAAAACTGGACAGCTACATGTAAAAAAAAAAGAAATTTGAACACTTCCTAACACGATACAAAAAGATAAACTCAAAATGGATTAAAGATCTAAATGTAAGACCAGAAACTATAAAGCTCTTAGAGGAAAACATAGACAGAACACTCGATGACATAAATCAAAGCAAAATCCTCTGTGACCCACCCCCTAGAGTAATGGAAATAAAAACAAAAGTAAACAAGTGGAACCTGATTAAATTTAAAAGCTTTTGCATAGCAAAGGAAACTATAAGCAAGGTGAAAAGAAAACGCTCAGAATTGGATAAAATAATAGCAAGTGAAACAACTGGCAAAGGATTACTTTCCAAAATATACAAGCAGCTCATACAACTAAATACCAGAAAAACAAACAACCCCATCAAAAAGTGGGAAAAAGACCTAAAGAGACATTTCTCCAAAGAAGATATACAGATGGCTAACAAACATATGAAAAGATGCTCAGTGTAGCTCATTGTTAAAGAAATGCAAATCAAAACTACAATGAGATATCACCTCACACCAGTCAGAATGGCCCTCACCTAAAAAGTCTACAAACAAAAACGCTCATAAGGGTGTGGAGAAAATGGAACACTCTTGCACTGTTGGTGGAAATGTAAATTGATGCAGCCACTATGGAAGACAGTATGGAGATTCCTTAAAAAACTAGGAATAAAAGCACCATATAGCTCAACAATCCCCCTGCTAGGCATATACCCTGAGGAAACGAAAATTGAAGGAGACACATGTATCCCATGTTCATTGCAGCATTATTTACAATAGCTAGAACATGGAAGCAACCTAGATGTCCATAGACAGATGAATAGATAAAGAAGTTATGGTATATATACACATTGGAATGCTACTCAGCCATAAAAAGGAAGGTGTTTTAGTCAGTTTTAATGAGGTGGATGAACCTAGAACCTACTATACAGAGTGAAGTAAGTCAGAGAGAGAAAGATAAATATCGTATTCTAACACATATATATGGAATCTAGAAAAATGGTACTGAAGAATTTATTTACAGGGCAAAATGAAGAAATAGACATAGGTAATAGATTTATGGACTTGGGGAGAGAGTAGGAGAGGGTGAGATATATGGAAAGAGTAACATGTAAACTTAACATTACCATATGTAAAATAGATAGTCAACGGGAATTTGCTGTATGGCTCAGGAAACTCAAGCAGGGGCTCAGTGTCAACCTAGTGGGGTGGGATGGGGAGGGAGATGGGCAAGATTTTCCAAAGAGAGGGATTATATGTATACCTATGGCTGATTCATGTTGAGGTTTGTCAGAAAACAGCAAAATTCTGTAAAGCAATTATCATTAAAAAAAAAAAAAAAAAGACAAATTTGAAAAAAAAAAAAAAAGGTCCAAAATGCAGTACTTGGGTGCAATCTCAAAAACAACAGAATGATTTCTGTTCGTTTCCGAGGCAAATCATTCAATATCACTGTAATCCAAGTCTATGCTCCAACCAGTAATTCTGAAGAAGCTGAAGTTGAATGGTCCTATGAAGACTTACAAGACCTTCTAGAACTAACACCCTAAATAGATGTCCTTTTCATTATAAGGAACGAGAATGCAAAAGTAGGAAGTCAAGAAACACCTGGAGTACCAGGCAAATTTAGCTTTGGAGTACAGAATGAATCAGGGCAAAGACTAACAGAGTTTTGTCAAGAGAACTCACTGGTCATAGCAAACACCCTCTTCCAACAACACAAAAGAAGACTCTACAAATGGATATCACAAGATGGTCAATACCAAAATCATATTGATGATTTTCTTTGCAGCCAAAGATGGAGAAGCTCTATACAGTGAGCAAAATCAAGGCTGGGAATTGACTATGATTTAGATTATGAAGTCCTTTTTGCCAAATTCAGACTTAAATTGAAAAAAGTACAGAAAACCACTAGACCATTCAGGTATAACCTAAATCAAATCTCTTATGACTATATAGTGACAAGTAGATTCAAGGGATTAGATTTGATAAACAGAGTGCCTAAAAATCTGTGGATGGAGGTTCATGACGTTGTACAGAAGGCAATGATCAAGACCATCCTCAAGAAAATGAAATGCAAAAAGGCAAATTGATTGTCCGAGGGGGCCTTTCGAGCAGCTATGAAAAGAAGAGAAGTGAAAGGCATAGGAGAAAAGGAAAGATATACCCATTCGAATGCAGAGATCCAAAGAATAGCAAGGACAGATAAGAAAGCCTTTCTCAGTGATCAATGCAAAGAAATAGACGACAATAGAATGGGAAAGACTAGAGATCTCTTCAAGAATATTAGAGATATCAAGGGAAATTTTCAAGCAAAGATGGGCACAATAAAGTGCAGAAATGGTAGGGACCTACCAGAAGCAGAAGATATTTACAAGCGGTGGCAAGAATACACAGAAGAACTATATAAAAAAGATCTTCACGACCCAGACAATCACGATGGTATGATTACTCACTCAGAGCCAGACATCCTGGAATGCAAACTTAAGTGGACCTTAGGAAACATCACTATGAACAACGCTATTGAGGTGATGGAATTCCACTTGAACTATTTCAAATCCTAAAATGTGATGCTGTGAAAGTGTTGCACTCAATATGTCAGGAAATTTGGAAAGCTCAGCAGTGGCCACGGGACTAGAAAAAATCAGTTTTCATTACAATCCCAAAGAAAGGCAATGCCAAAGAATATGCAGAGTATATCATGCAAAATGTCAGGCTGGGTGAAGCACAAGCTGGAATCAAGACTGCTGGGAGAAATATCAATAACCTCAGATATGCAGATGACACCACCCTCATGGCAGAAAGTGAAGAACTAAAGAGCCTCTTTATGAAAGTAAAAGAGGAGAATGAAAAAGTAAGATTAAAACTCAACATTCAGAAAACTAAGATCACAGCATCCGTTCCAATTACTTCATGGCAAATAGATGGGGAAACAATGGAAACAATGATAGATTTTATTTATTTTTGGGGGGGAGGTGTCTAAAATCACTGCAGATTGTGACTTCAGCCATGAAATTAAAAGACGTTTGCTCCTTGGAAGAAAAATTATGACTAACTTAGAAGGCATATTAAAAACCAGAGATATTACTCTGCCAACAAACGTTTGTCTAGTCAAGGCTATGGTTTTTCCAGTAGTCATGTATGAATGTGAGAGTGGGACTATAAAGGAAGCTGAGCACCAAAGAATCAATGCTTTTGAACTGTGATGTTGGAGAAGACTCTTGACAGTCCTTTGGACTGCAATGAGATGCAACAAGTCCATTCTAAATGAAGTCAGTCCTGAATATTCACTGGAAGGACTGATGCCGAAGCTGATGCTCCAATAGTTTGGCCACCTGATGCAAGGTACTGACTCATTGGAAAAGACCCTGATGCTGGGAAAGATTGAAGGTAGGAGGAGAAAGGGATGGTAGAGCATGAGATGGTTGGATGCTATCACCGACTTGATGGACATGAGTTTGAGCAAGTTCTGAGAGTGATGGACAGGGAAGCCTGGTGTCTGTAGTCCATGGGGTTGCAAAGAGTCCAACATGACTAAGCGACTGAACTGACTGAAGATCTCATGCATTTTGATGCTAAATAGTATTTTAATAAGAGAATAAACCAAAATTGTGTTTTTTAATCCATTCTGTTTAACCACTTTATCACTCTGTTTGCCTCTGTTGATAACATTTTAACCGTTTCCAGCTTATAGTTATTAGAAATAAAATTGTTATGAACATTAATGTAAAATATTTTGTATACAAATATGCCTTCATGTCTTTCCATGGAAATGAGTTGGCTAGATCATATGGTATTCAGTGTTTAACTTTTAACTAAATTACCAAAATACATTTTTCCAAAGTTATTGTAGGCTTTCATATTCCCACCAATACTACACGAGCACACCAGTTGAGTTTCCCTTTTGGCTCAGCTGGTTAGGAATGGGCCTGTTATGTGGGAGACCTGTGCATGATCCTTGAGTTGGGAAGATCTCCTGGAAAAGGGAAAGGCGACCCACTCTAGTATTCTTGCCTGGAGAATTCCATGGACTGTATAGTCCATGGGGGTGCAAAGAGTTGGACATGACTGAGCAACTTTCCATCACACTAGCTCCTCCACATTCTCACAAACACTAGGTACACTTATTTTAATTTGGGTCCATTCTAATAGGTATGCAGTGTTATCACACAGTAGTTTTAATTGCATTTACCTAATGATTAATTATAGTGACCCCCTTAGTACTGTGTTTATCATCAACCTCATGCCATCTTTGATGAAATGTGCTTTGCAAATATTTTGTTACAGTTAATGTTCCTATTATCTTAACAGATTTTTTAAGAGCAGCTGAGTGTTTTTAACCATTTTGTTGTCTGTACTTTAAGGGATTTTGCATGCTGTTAACATAGCTAAGGAATTCTCCTAGACCAATGCACCAAATAATTTCTACAAAATTTTCTTAGAGAAGTGTTATGGCTTTAGTTTTAATTTGTGGTATGCTTACTATTTAAATAGCATATTTTATAGTTATCAAATTTGACCCAATTTTATAAATACAAGTTATATTATATTCTGTTCCATTGATCTAGTTGAAACAAATAGCACACTGTCTTGATTAATTTTGCTTTATCATAATTCTAAAAATAAGACATTCTTAGTATTTCATCTTTAATCTTCTTTTCAAAGGTTATTTTCACTATTCTAGATTTTTAAATTACAATAGGATTTCTATAATTAATTAGTCAATTTCTACCAAAGCGTCTGCTAAGATTTTGATTGGGATTGTATAGAATATATAAACAGCTTGGAAAGCAATTACATTCTTTAATCTTCTGACCTATGGATCTGGTTCTGTTCAGTTCAGTCGCTCTGTCGCGTTTGACTCTTTGCGACCCCATGGACTGCAGCATGCCAGGCATCCCTGTCGATCACCAACTCCCGGAGTTTACTCAAACTCATGTCCATTGAGTCAGTGATGCCATCCAACCAACTCATCCTCTGCCGTCCCAGTCTCCTTTCATCTTCAATCTTTCCCAGCATCAGTGTCTTTTCAAATGAGTCAACTCTTCGCATCAGGTGGCCAAAGGATTGGAGTTTCAGCTTCAACATCACTCCTTCCAATGAACAGTCAGGACTGATCTCCTTTAGGATGGACTGGTTGGATCTCCTTGCAGTCCAACGAACTCTCAAGAGTCTTCTCCAAAACCACAGTTCAAAAGCATCAATTTTTCAGTGCTCAGCTTTCTTTATAGTCCAACTCTCATATCCATAACATGACTACTGGAAAAACCATAGCCTTGACTAGACAGACCTTTGTTGGTAAAGTAATGTCTGTTTTTTAGTATGCCATCTAGGTTGGTCACCTGATGCATAGAGCTGACTCATTTGAAAAGACTCTGATGCTGGGACAGATTGAGGGCAGGAGAAGAAGGGGACAACAAAGGATGAGATGGTTGGATGGCATCACCGACTTAATGGACATGGGTTTCGGTGAACTACAGGAGTTGGTGATGGATGGACAGGGAGGCCTGGCATGCTGCGGTTCACAGGGTTGCAGAGTAGAACACGAGTAAGCAACTGAACTGAACTAAACTAGGTTGGTCATAACTTTTCTTCCAAAGAGTAAGCGTCTTTTTATGGATCTGGTAGATCTCTCCATTTACTTAGGTCTTCCTTAATTTCTTCCAGCAATGTTATGAATAATGAAATTATGAATAAAATTATGTATGATTTTCAGAGTACAGGTCTTTTATGACTTTGATCAGATTCAATCCTATGGACTTAAGAATTTTAATGCTGCTGTTATTTTCTAAATGCTATATTCTGGAGGACTTCATTGATTTAGTGATTGTCCAAACTGCCACAAGTTTGTAAAGTGTTAAAATTCTTATATGTAAATTGAAATATAAATAAATTTTTAGTACTTTTCAGTCCTGAAATTTCTCCTCAGTTCAGTTCAGTTCAGTCGCTCGGTCGTGTCCTACTATTTGTGACCCCATTAACCACAGCACGCCAGGCCTCCCTGTCCATCACCAACTCCCGGAGTCCACTCAAACCCATATCTATCGAATCGGTGATGCCATCTGACCATCTCATCCTCTGTTGTCCCTTTCTTCTCCTGCCCTCAATCTTTCCCAGCATCAGGTTTTTTTTGGAGTCGGCTCTCTGCATCAGGTGGCCAAAGTATTAGAGTTTCAGCTTCAACATCAGTCCTTCCAATGAACACCCAGGACTGATCTCCTTTAAGATGGACTGGTAGGATCTCCTTGAAGTCCAAGGGACTCTCAAGAGTCTTCTCCAACACCACAGTTCAAAAGCATCAATTTTTCAGCACTCAGCTTTCTTCACAGTCCAACTATCACATCCATACATGACCACTGGAAAACCCACAGCCTTAACTAGACGGACTTTGTTGGCAAAGTAATGTCTCTGCTTTTTAATATTCTGTCTAGGTTGGTCATAACTTTCCTTCCAAGGAGTAAGCATCTTTTAATTTCATGGCTGCAATCACCATCTGCAGTGATGCATCTCCTCCTCAGTAAGAACCTATTTTCTAGTATTTCTTATCCTTTCTTTATATAGAACTTTGTATGTTTAGATCATTTGTAAGTTTCACCCTAACAGTAGGAAATAGCATTTGAATTAGAGTATACATGTACATGGGCTCCCCAGGTGACTCTAGCGGTAAAGAATCACCTATCAGTGCAGGAGACATAGAAGACATGAGATCCCGGGGTCAGGAAGATCCCTTGGAGAAGGGAATGGCAACCCACTCCAGTATTCTTACCTGGAAAATTCCATGGACAGAGGAGTCTAGCAGGCTATGGTCCATAGGTTGCAAAGAGTTGGACATGACTGAAGCAACTTAGCACACACATATACATGTACAAGCCTTTCCAAGTCACACTAGTGGTAAAGAACTCGTCTGCCAATGCAGGAGATGTAAGAGATGCAGGTTCTATCCGCGGGTCAGTAAGATCACCCTGGAGGAGTGTATGGGAACCTACTCCAGTGTTCTTGCTTGGAGAATACCATGGACAGATTAGCTTGGTGAGCTACAGTCCATAAGGTCACAAAGAGTCAGACACAGCTGAAGCAACTTAGCATGCACACATACATGTGCATATGTTTGTGTAAGGTGACACAATAAATATGCTTTGTATTTAATCCCCCAAACATCCTTTTATATCTTTGTGATTTGGTGCATGCTACTTCATTGCCTGAATTCTTTCCCTTCTAATGCTGTCCCACCTGATATATTCTTGCATATTCTTCATAGCCAGTGCCCACTCCTTGAAGTCATCTATCATGGTCCTGGCAGTTCATTTGTGCCCCCAGATCATTTTGTCACTTTTGCAGTACTTAAAATAGTAGTTCTCAACTGTGGCTGGAAAGTAGAAACACTGGGGTTCCTTTGCAGGTTTCCCCACTCCACTTATTGAAGATGTCTTTTCTCTATTATATAATCTTGCTTCCTTTTTCAAAGATTTGAGGCTATGATAAATAGCATTCTCTAATAATAAGCGACATTGAGCATCTTTTCATGTGTTTGTTGGCCATCTGTATGTCTCCTTTAGAGAAATGCCTGTTTAGGTCTTCTGCTTATCTTTTGATTGGGTCATTTATTTTTCTGATATTGAACTGCATGAGATACTTGTATATTTTGAGGATTAATCCTTTGTCAGTTGCTTCATTTGCAATTATTTTCTCTCATTGTGAGGATTTTTTTTCACCTTATTTATAGTTTCCTTTGGCATGCAAAAGATTTTAAATTTCATTAGATAGCATTTGTTTAGTTTATTTTTATTTCCATTATACTAGGAGGTGAATCAAAGGATCTTGCTGTGATTTGTGTCAAAGAGCATTCTACCTATATTTTCCTCTAAGAATTTTATATTTTCTGGCTTTATATATAGGTCTTTAACCTATTTTGAGTTCTTTATATGTGCATGTGTATGATGTTAGGAAGTGTTCTAAATTCATTCTTTTACATGCAACTGTCCAGTTTTCCCCTCACCACTTATTGAAGACATTGTCTTTATTGTATAATATTGTTTTGTTTAATCAAAGATGCAATACTATTATAAATCTTTTTATTTCAGTGTCTAATTTGTTGCTAATGCATGCATATGAAATTGACTTTTTCATGTCTTTGTATCCTGCCACCTTACTAATTCAACATATTAAGTATAATATGTGATAGGGGTTGTGTGTGTGTTTGTGTGTATAGATTCCTTCAGCTATACTGCATTGATGATGCTATACTTTGAGAAGAAAAAATTATTTGCCTATATATATTCAGTTCACATGTCTTATTTTTCTTGATTTGTTGCACTGTCTAGAACCTCCTTGTGCTATTCCTAGTCTTACCAGAATATGATGCATTATTTCATCAGTGAACATGGTATTTTTCTACTCTATTGAGATAATATGTTTCATCTTTACATTTTACACTATTGTGGGTTACATTAATCAATTTCCAAGTAGTAGGCAAACTTTATATTGTTTTTCTTTAAAAACCCTCTGAGTTTCTGTTTCCTTAGAAGGATTTTTAGTCAAATTCCACTTATATAATATATAATAAAAATATTCAGATTATATATTTATTGGATGAGGTTTGGCAGTTTGTTTCATTCAAGGAATTTGTCCATCTCCAATTTGTGGAACATGTTAATATAAAGCTTTTCATTACATTCCATTAGTGTTCCTTTAATACAATTTTTAAACTATAGTGTTGTTGCCTCATTTATTATTGATATTGGTGATTTCTGTCCCTTCTATTTTGATCCTGAGCAGTTTGGCTAGAGAATTATCAATTTTCTTGATTTTTTAAAATAATAATTGTTTTTCATGGATAGTTTCTATTATCGCCCTTCTTTCTTCTTCTTAATATTTATAAATTCCTTTCTTCTACTTACTCAGGGTATATTTTGCTCTTTTTTTATTCTCATAAAATAGAAATTGAGGTCATTGACTTGAGATATTTCTCATTTATACCATACACATTTAATTCTATAAATTTTCTTCTAAGAATATTTTCAACAATACCCAACACATTTCACACATTTCTGTGTTTCTCCATTTAATTTTTCTCCCCCTTGGTCTAATGAGTTGTTTTAAAGTATATTAATTTGCTTTTAATATTTGGAGACATTGTAGAAACCATTACATTATTGATTCCCAAATGAATTTCTTCATAGTCACAGAATAATAAACGTGTGTGTGTGTGTGTGTATGTGTGTGTGTGTGTGTGTGTGTGTGTGCTTACTTTTGGTTATGCTGGTACTCTGTGCTGTGTGGGCTTTTCTCTAGTTATGGCAAGTAGGGGCTACTCTCTAGTTGTGGTGTGCAGGCTTCTCATTGCAATGACTTCTCTTGTTGTGGAGCATGGACTCTAGGGTTTCTGGTCCTCAGTAGTTGCAGTACATGGACTCAGTAGTTGTGAATATCAAGCTTTAGAACACAGGCTAGATAGTTGTGGCTCATGTGTCTAGTTGCTCTGCAGCATGTAGGATCTTCCCAGATCAGTGATCAAACCCGGGTCTCCTGCCTTGGCAAGTGGATTCTTCATCACTAAGACACCAGGAAATCCTCTTTCTTTCTTTACATAGATCAAAGTTTCTAAATAAACAATTTTATTTACCTCTGAAGAGTTATTTAGAAGGTTTTAGAAGGTAGGTTTGCTGGTGAATAATTGTTTTGTTTTGGGTCTGCACATTTCCTCATTCTCCTTCACTTTTGAAGAAAAATTTTGCTGATTTTAGATTTTATAGGATATAGAATTATTCAAGTATCAGTAGTTGTGTATCTGTTTTCAGTTTGGGTTGTTATATACTGAGGAATCTAATTTCTGGATCATATTCCATGGGCGATTCTAGACTTGTGCTGCATGCTCACATACTCAGTCATGTTCAACTCTTTGAGACACCATGGACTATAGTCTGCCATGGTCCTATGTCCATGGAATTTTACAGGCAAGAATACTGGAGAAGGTTGCCATTTCCTACTCTGAAGGATCTTCCTGACCCAGGATTGAACCTGCATATCTTGGGTCTCCTGCATGAGCAGGTGGATTCTTTATCACTGCACAACCTGGGGAACCCAATGCTTACCTTTTAAGTTCGTTTTCTCTCTCAAGCATAAAACTTGAGAGAAAAGTATAATTGAAAAATAAAATTTAGTTCTGTGAAAAATACCGTTGGTAACTTGATAGGGATTGCATTGAATCTATAGATTGCTTTGGGTAGAATAGCCATTTTGACAATACTGATTCTTTCAATCCATGAACACAATATGTTTCTCCATCTGTTTGTGTCCTCTTTGATTTCTTTCATCAGAGTTTTATAGTTTTCTATGTATAGGTCTTTCGTTTCTTTAGGTAGATATACTCCTAAGTATTTTCTAACACCATACACAAAAATAAACTCAAAATGGATTAAACATCTAAATGTAAGACCAAAAACTATAAAACTCCTAGAGGAGAACATAGGCAAAACACTCTCCGGCATAAATCACAGCAAGATCTTCTATGACCCACCTCCCAGAATATTGGAAATAAAAGCAAAAATAAACAAATGGGGCCTAATGAAAATTAAAAGCTTTTGCACAACAAAGGAAACTATAAGTAAAGTGAAAAGACAGCCCTCAGATTGGGAGAAAATAATAGCAAATGAGGAAACAGACAAAGGATTAATCTCAAAAATATACAAGCAACTCCTGAAGCTCAATTCCAGAAAAATAAATGACCCAATCAAAAAATGGGACAAAGAACTAAACAGACATTTCTCCAAAGAAGACATACAGATGGCTAACAAACACATGAAAGGATGCTCAACATCACTCATGATCAGAGCAATGCAAATCAAAACCGCAATGAGGTACCATTACACGCCAGTCAGAATGGCTGCTATCCAAAAGTCTACAAGCAATAAATGCTGGAGAGGGTGTGGAGAAAAGGGAACCCTCTTACAGTGTTGGTGGGAATGAAAACTAGTACAGCCACTATGGAAAACAGTGTGGAGATTTCTTAAAAAACTGGAAATAGAACTGCCATATGACCCAGCAATACCACTTCTGGGCATACACACTGAGGAATCCAGATCTGAAAGAGACACATGCACCCCAATGTTCATTGCAGCACTGTTTATAATAGCCAGGGCCTGGAAGCAACCTAGATGCCCATCAGCAGATGAATGGATAAGGAAGCTGTGGTACATATACACGGTGGAATATTACTCAGCCATTAAAAAGAATTCATTTGAATCAGTTCTAATGAGATGGATGAAACTGGAGCCCATTATACAGCGTGAAGTAAGCCAGAAAGATAAAGAACATTGCAGTATACTAACACATATATACGGAATTTAGAAAGATGGTAACGATGGCCCTATATGCAGGGCAGAAGAAGAGACGCAGAAGTACTGAACTGACTTTTGAACTCTGTGGGAGAAGGTGAGGGTGGGATGTTTCGAAAGAACAGCATGTATATTATCTGTGGTGAAACAGACCACCAGCCCAGATGGGATGCATGAGTCAAGTGCTCAGGCCTGGTGGGCTGGGAAGACCCAGAGGAATCGGGTGGAGAGGGAGGTGGGATGGGGGACCAGGATGGGAAATATGTGTAACTCTATGGCTGATTCATATCAATGTATGACAAAACCCACTGAAAAATAAAAAATTTTAAAAAAAAGAAAAGAAAATTAGATTCATTAGCCAAAAATTTGGTCAAAATAAAATCTAGAAGCTTGGAAAAATAAAAATAAATAAATAAAATTTATATATTTACATAAATCACAGCAAGATCCTCTATGATCCACCTCCCAGAATATTGGAAATAAAAGCAAAAATAAACAAATAGGACCTAATTAAACTTAAAAGCTTTTGCACAGCAAAGGATACTATAAGCAAGGTGAAAAAACAGCCCTCAGATTGGGAGAAAATAATAGCAAATGAGGAAACACACAAAGGATTAATCTCAAAAATATACAAGCAACTCCTGAAGCTCAATTCCAGAAAAATAAATGACCCAATCAAAAAATGGGACAAAGAACTAAACAGACATTTCTCCAAAGAAGACATACAGATGGCTAACAAACACATGAAAGGATGCTCAACATCACTCATTATGAGAGAAATGCAAATCAAAACCTCAATAAGGTACCATTACACGCCAGTCAGAATGGCTGCTATCCACAAATCTACAAGCAATAAATGCCGGAGAGGGTGTGGAGAAAAGGAGCCCTCTTACATTGTTGGTGGCAATGCAAACTAGTACAGCCACTATGGAGAACAGTGTGGACATTCCTTAAAAACCTGGAAATAGAACTGCCTTATGACCCAGCAATCACATTGCTGGACATACACACCAAGGAAACCAGATGTGAAAGAGACACGTGTACCCCAATGTTCATCGCAGCACTGTTTATAATAGCCAGGACATGGAAGCAACCTAGATGCCCATCAGCAGACTAATGGATAAGGAAGCTGTGGTACATACGCACAATGGGATATTATTCAGCCATTAAAAAGAATTCATTTGAATCAGTTCTAATGAGGTGGATGAAACTGGATCCCATTATACAGAGTGAAGCAAGCCAGGAAAAAAAAAAACAAAAACACCAATACAGTATACTAACGCATATATATGAAATTTAGAAAGATGGTAATGATAACCCTATATGCAAGACAAAAAAAGAGACACAGATGTATAGAATAGACTTTTGGACTCTATGGGAGAAGGCAAGGGTGGGATGATCTGAGAGAACAGCATTGAAACATGTATATTATCAAGGGTGAAATAGATTGCCAGTCCAGGTTGGATGCATGCGACAAGTGCTCGGGGCTGGTGCACTGGGAAGACCCAGAGGGATGGGATGGGGTGGAGGTGGGAGGGAGGTTCTGGATGGGGAACACATGTAAATCCATGACTGATTCATGTCAATGTATGGCAAAAACCACTACAATATTGTAAAGTAATTAACCTCCATCTAATAAAAATCGTTGGGAGAAAAAAAAATAAAATTAAAAAATGATATATTTAAAGAGTAAAATATGATGATTTGACATATATAATTAAGTTAGTAAGCATTTACATTTATGAGGAACTGGCAACCAATTTGGTTTTCCTCACTTTATAAGGGTTCCACTTTCCCCACATACTTGTCAACTCTTGTTATATTCTTTGATTCTTTTTATCTAATTTTTTATTTTTTAAAAAAATTATTGGAATACAGTTGATTTACAATGTTTTATTAGCTTTAGATGTACAACAAAGTGGATTAGTTACACATATATCCATTATTTTGCAAATTATTTTCCCATAGAGGTCATTATAGAATATTGAATAAAGTTTCCTGTGATATACTGTAGGTTCATATTAGTTATCTATTTTACATGTGACAGTGTGTATATGTTAAACCCAGTCTCATAATTCATACTTCTCACGTTTCCACTTTGGCAAATGTTTTATTTCAGGATCTGTGAGTCTGTTTCTTTTTGGAAATATGTTCCTTTTTGTTAGATTCTACATATAAGTGCAGGTTTGATGAAGACCTACAAGATCTTCTAGAACACCCAGGAAAGATGTCATTTTCATTATTGGGGATTGGAATGCAAAAGTAGGAAGTCAAGAGATACCTGGAGTAACAGGCAAATTTGGCCTTAGAGTACAAAACAAAGCAGGTCAAAGTCTAACAGAGTTTTGCCAAAAGAACACACTGGTCATAGCAAACACACTCTTCCAAGAACACAAGAGAAGACTCTACTTATGGACATCACCAGGTGGTCAATACCAAAATCAGACTGATTATATTCTTTGCAGCCAAAGAGGGAGAAGCTCTACACAGTCATCAAAAACAAGACTGGGAACTGACTGTGTCTCAGATCATGAACTCCTTATTGCCAAATTCAGACTTAAATTGAAGAAAGTAGGGAAAACCACTAGACCATTCAGTTATGACCTAAATCAAACCCCTTATGATTATACAGTGGACGTGACAAATAGATTTAAGGGATTAGATCTGATAGACAGATTGCCTGAAGAACTGTGGACAGAGGTTCAAGACATTGTACAGAAGGCAGTGATCAAGACAATCGTCAACAAAAAGAAATTTAAAAGGGGAAAATGGTTGTCTGAGGAGGCAGACATTTGTACCATTTTTTAAATTGCACATATAAGTGACACCATATAATTCTGTCTTTCTTTATCTGACTTATTTCACTTAATATGATAATTTCTAGGTCCATACATGTTGCTGCAAGTGGAATTATTTCACTCTTTTGTATGCCCAAGTAATATTCCTTTGTATACATATACCACATCTTTATCAATTAATCTGTCAGTGGACATTTATGTTGCTTCCCTGTCTTGGCTACTGTAATTGGTGTTGCTACAAACATCAGGCTGCATGTATCTTTTCAAATTAGAATTTTCTCTAGATATAAGCCCAAGAGTAGAATTACAAGATCTGTATTTTTATTTTTTTAAAGAACTTCTATATGGTTTTCCTTAGTGGCTTCACCAATTTATATTCTCATCAACAGTATAAGAGGGTTCCCTTTTATCCATACCAACTTCAACATTTAGTTTTTGTAGATTTTTGATAATGATCATTCTGACTGGTGTGAGATTATAATCTCGTTGTCATTTTAATTAGATTTCTCTAATAGAGTGATGTTGAGCATCTTTTCATGTGCATGTTGTCCATGCACATGAATGCATACAGATGTATGTATTCTTTGGAGAAATATTTATTAGATTAGGTCTTATGACCATTTTTTGATATGGACTTATATGGGGTGTTTATATTTTTGAACATTCACTCACGGTTCACATGATTTGAAAATATTTTCTCCAATTCTGTAGTTGTCTTTTAGAACTTTCAAGTTTACTTAGGTCATATTTGTTCATTTTTTTTTTTTTTTGATTACTTTAGGGTGCTGGTGGTTTAATCTCAAAGTCGTGCCCAACCCTTGCAATCCTACGGACTGTGCCTGCCAGGCTCCTCTGTCCATGGGATTCTCCAGACAAGAATACTGGAATGGGTTGTCATTTCTTTCTCCATGGGATCTTTCCATCCCAGGAATCAAACCCAAGTCTCCTGCATTGCAGACAGATGATTTACCAACTGAGCTATGAGGGAAGCCCATAGGTTCACTCTATGGGACAGATCCGAAAATTGCTGTAATTTATTTAAAAGATTTTTCTGCCTATGTTTTTCTCTAGGATTTTTATAGTATCCTGTTATATGTTTAGATCTTCAATTCATTTTGAGTCTATTTTTATATATGGTGTTAGAGAATGTTCTAGCTTAATTTTTTTCATGTAGCTGTCCAATCTTCACAGCACCACTTACTGGAGAGATTGTCTTTTCTAAATTGTATATTCTTGCCTCCTTTGTTGTAGATGAATTAACCATAATTTCATGGGTTTATCTCTGGGATTTCTATCCTGTCCCGTTGATCTATCTGTCTGTTTTTGTGTCAGGACTATACTCTTTTAGTGATCATAGCTTTATATCAGGGAAGTCAGGGAGCCTGATACCTCCTTTAGCCACTTTTTATATTTATTTTTTTGTGTTGAGACTAATCATATGTTTTGTATACTAGACACTTACTTGATATAAGATTTGAAAATATTTTCTTCCAGAAGGTTGGGAGTAGTCAAGATTATGGAATAGGAGGATGTGGAATTCACCTTTCCTTACAAGTACATCAAGAATATATCCACAAATTGAACAGTTCTGACAGAACACCTGCTGAATGGTAGTGGAAGATCTTGGACACCTAAAAAGGACAAGAAAAATCCCCATGCAAATGGCTAGGATGAAAGAAAGAAGAAAAAATATTATAGGAAATTGGAAGGGACAAGCACCTGTGGTTGGGAGTTGAAGGTGAAGAGAGGTTCCTGCATTCAAAGAAACCCCCACATGGTGGAGAAATCGGCTGGGACAAAGAAGAAACTTCAGATAAATTTAAAGTGATAAAAGGGGAAAACATACAACCAATAGTACTCTATCCAGTAAGGATCTAATTCAGATGCAATGAAGCAATCAAAGCTTTAAGGGCAAGGAAAAATCAAGAGAATTCAGCACCTCAAACCAGCTTTAGAACAAATGCTAAAGGAAATTCTCTAGGCAGGAAACACAATGGAAGAAAAAGAACTACAAAAGAAACACAAAACTATTAAGAAAATGACAATAGGATAATCCATATCCATAATTATCCTAAATGTAAATGGATTAAATGCCCCAAATAAAAGACGCAGATGGTGAATGAATACAAAAACAAGGCCCATGTATGTGCTGCCCACTAGAAACTCAATTCAGACCTAAGGACACATACAGATTGAAAGTGATGTCATGAAAAAAGGTATTCGAAGCAAGTGGAAATCAAAAGAAAATGAGTAGCAATACTCATATAAGATAAAATAGGCTTTATGTAAAGACAATTACAAAAGACAAAGAAGGACACTACATAATGACACAGGGATCAATCCAAGAAGAACAGATGACAACTGTAAATATTTATACACCCGACATAGGGGAACTTCAGTACATAAGTCAAATGCTGAAAGCCATAAAAGGGCAAATTGATAGTAAAAAGTAATAGTATTGGATTTTAACTTATTTCCAGACAGAATATTAATAAGGAAGCATAGGTCTTATATGACACATTAGAACAGATAGACTTAGTTGATATTGCAGGCAAAATATATCTGCAAGCAGCAGGGTATCCTTTCTTCTCAAACACACACAGAACATTCTCCTGGATAGGTCCCATCTCAAGTCACAAATAAAGCTTCAGTAAATTTTTAAAAGTTGAAATTGTAGCAAGCATCTATTCTACTCACAATGCTATGAGATTATAAATCCATTACAGGGGAAAAAACCTGTAAAAAAAAAAAAAGACACATGGAGGTTAAACAATATGCTGCTAAATAACTAATGGGTCACTGAAGAAATCAAAGATGAAATAAAACACTACATAGAGACAAATGGCAATAAAAAATGCAATGACTGACAACCTATGTGATGAAGCAAAAGCAGTTTTTTTTTTTTTTTTTTTTTTTTAATATTATTTTATTAGTTGGAGGCCAATCACTTTACAACATTTCAGTGGGTTTTGTCATACATTGACATGAATCAGCCATATAGTTACATGTATTCCCCATCCCGATCCCCCCTCCCACCTCCCTCTCCACCCGACTCCTCAGGGTCCTCCCAGTGCACCAGGCCCGAGCACCTGACTCATGTATCCCACCTGGGCTGGTGGCCCGTTTCACCATAGATAATATACATGCTGTTCTTTCAAAACATCCCACCCTCACGTTCTCCCCCAGAGTTCAAAAGTCTGTTCTGTATTTCTGTGTCTCTTTTTCTGTTTTGCATATAGGGTTATCGCCACCATCTATCTAAATTCCGTATATATGTGTTAGTATACTGTAATGTTCTTTATCTTTCTGACTTACTTCACTCTGTATAATGGGCAAAAGCAGTTTTAAGAGGAAAGTTCATTCAATATAATCATACCTTAAAAACAAGGAAAACTCAAACAACCTAAACTCACACTTCAGTTCAGTTCAGTTCAGTCATTCAGTCATATCCAACTTTTTGTAACTGTAGCACATCAGTCTTCCCTGTCCATCACCAACTGCCAAGATTACTCAGACCCATGTCCATTGAGTCACTGTTGCCATCCAACCATCTCATCCTCTGTCATCCCATTCCCCTCCCGCCTTCAATCTTTCCCAGCATCAGGGTCTTTTCAAATGAGTCACACTTAGCAACTAGATATAGAAGAACAAAGAAAACCCAGTTAGTAGGAGCAAAGAAATCATGAAGATCAAACAAGAACTAAATGAAAAAAGATATGAATAAAACAGTAGCAAAGCTGGTTCTTTGAAAACTTAAATAAAATTGATAAACTTTTAGCCAGATTCATTAAGAAAAAAAGAGAGAGGACTCAAATCAATAAATTACAAAGGAAAAAGGAGAATTAACATCTGACACCACCAAAATACACAGTATAATAAGAGATACATAAATATACTCCAATAAAGTAAAAGATCTGGAAGAAATAAACAAATTCATAGAAAGGTTGCTGCTGCTGCTGTTGCTTCAGTCATGTCCGACTCTGTGCAACGCCATACAATCACTGGGACATGGAAGCAACCTATATGCCCATGGGCAGAAGAATGGATAAAGAAGTTGTGGTCAGTTCAGTTCAGTTCAGTCACTCAGTTGTGTCTGACTCTTTGCGACCCCATAAATCACAGCACGCCAGGCCTCCCGGTCCATCACCAACTCCCAGAGTTTACAAAAACTCACACCCATCGAGTCGGTGATGCCATCCAGCCATCTCATCCTCTGTCGTCCCCTTCTCCTCCTGCCCCCAATCCCTCCCAGCATCAAGGTCTTTTTCAATGAGTCAACTCTTTGCATGAGGTGGCCAAAGTATTGGAGTTTCAGCTTCAGCATCAGTCCCTCCAATGAACACCCAGGATTGATCGCCTTTAGGATGGACTGGTTGGATCTCCTTGCAGTCCAAGGGAATCTCAAGAGTCTTCTCCAAAACCATTGTTCAAAAGCATTAATATTTCGGCACTCAGCTTTCTTCACAGTCCAACTCTCACATCCATACATGACCACTGGAAAAACCACAGCCTTGACCACATGGACTTTTGTTGGCCAAGTAATGTCTCTGTTTTTTAATATGATACCTAGGTTGTTCATAGCTTTTCTTCCAAGGAGTAAGTGTCTTTTAATTTCATGGCTACAGTCACCATCTGCAGTGATTTTGGAGCCCAAAAAAATATAGTCTGACAATGTTTCCACTGTCTCCCCATCTATTTCCCATGAGGTGATGGGACCAGATGCCATGATCTTAGTTTTCTGAATGTTGAGCTTTAAGCCAAATTTTCACTCTCCTCTTTCACTATCATCAAGAGGCTCTTTAGTTCTTCTTCACTTTCTGCCATAAGGGTGGTGTGATCTGCATATCTGAGGTTATTGATATTTCTTCCAGCAATCTTGATTCCAGCTTGTGCTTCTTCCAGCCCAGGGTTTCTCATGATGTACTCTGCATATAAGTTAAATAAGCAGGGTGACAATATATAGCCTTGACATACTCCTTTTCCTGTTTGTAACAAGTCTGTTGTTCCATGCACAGTTCTAACTGTTGCTTCCTGACCTGCACACAGGTTTCACAAGAGGCAGGTCAGGTGGTCTGGTATTCCCATCTCTTTCAGAATTTTCCACAGTTTATTGTGATCCACACAGTCGAAGGCTTTGGCATAGTCAATAAAGCAGAAATAGATGTTTTTCTGGAACTCTCTTGCTTTTTTGATGGTTCAGTGGATATTGGCAATTTGATCTCTGGTTCCTCTGCCTTTTCTAAAACCAACTTGAACATTTGGAAGTTCACAGTTCACGTATTGCTGAAGCCTGACTTGGAGAATTTTGAGCATTACTTTACTTGCATGTGAGATGAGAGCAATTGTGCGGTAGTTTGAGCATTCTTTGGAATTGCCTTTCTTAGGGATTAGGATGAAAACTGACCTTTTCCAGTCCTGTGGCCACTGCTGAGTTTTCAAAATTTTCTGGCATATTGAGTGCAGCACTTTCACAGCATCATTTTTCAGGATTTGAAATAGCTCAACTGGAATTCCATCACATCCACTAGCTTTGTTCGTAGTGATGCTTTCTAAGGCCCACGGGACTTCGCATTCCATGATGTCTGGCTCTAGGTGAGTGATCACACCATTGTGATTATCTGGGTCATGAAGATCTTTTTTGTACAGTTCTTCTGTGTATTCTTGCCACCTCTTCTTAATACCTTCTGCTTCTGTTAGGTCCATATCATTTCTGTCCCTTATCGAACCCATCTTATTACTCAGTTATTAAAACGAACACATTTGAATCAGTTCTAATGAGGTGGATGAAACTGGAGCCTGTATACACCAATACAATATATTAACACATATATATGGACTTTAGAAAGTTGATAATGATGACCCTATATGTGAGATAGCAAAAGAGACACAGAGATAAAAAACAGACTTTTGCACTCTGTGGGAGAGAGCAAGGGTAGGATGATTTGAGAGAATAGCATTGAAACATATATATTACCATATGTGAAAGAGATCACCAGTCCAAGTTCGATGCATGAAACAGGGCACTCAAAGCTGGTTCACTGGGATAACCCTGAGGGATGGGATGGGGAGGAAGGTGGGTGGGGGGTTCAGGATGTGGGACACATGTACTCCCATGACTGATTCATGTCAATGTATGGCAAGAACGACTACAATATTGTAAAGTCCTTAGCCTCCAATTAAAATAAATAAATAAAAATTTAAAAAGAAAATATGAACTCAATAATCACAAATGATGAAATTGAAACTGTGATTAAAAATCTTCCAAAAGAAAAAGTCCAGGACAAGATGGCTTCACAGGCAAATTCTATCAATTGCTTAAATAAGAGATAATGTCTAAGCTTCTGAAATTATTCCATAAAACTGCAAAGGGAGAAGCATTCCCAAGCTCATTCAAAGAGGCCAAAATCACTCTGATATGAAAACAAGGCAATGATATCACAACAAAATTTATAAATCAATACTACTGATGAATATAAATGCAAAAATCCTCAAATAGTACCAAACGAAATCCAATAACACATTAAAGTATCATATAAAAATATAAAAAAATAAATAAATGACGTATCATATAGCATAATCAAGTGGGATTTATCCCAGAAATGCAAGAATTCTTCAATTTATGCAAATCAATGTGATTTGCCATATAAAAGATCATATCAATAGGTGCAGAAAAAGCTTTTGCCAAAATTCATCAACCATTTATGATTAAAATAAACTTCTCTAGAAAGTGGGCATAGAAATAAGCTACTTCAACATGATGAAGGTGATATACAATAAACCCACAGCAAACAACATTCTCAGTAGGGAAAAACGGAAAGCATTTTCTCTAGAATCAGGAACAAGACACAATTATTCAATGTAGCTTTGGAAATCCTAACCACAACACTAAGAAAAGAAAAAGCAATAAAAGGAATCCAAATTTGAAATGAAGAAGTAAAACTGTTGCTGTTTGGAGATCACTTGATACTGTAGATAGAAAATCCTAAAGTAGCACCAGAAATCTACTACAGTTAATCAATGAATTTGGTAAAATTGAAGGACACAAAATTCATACTCAGAAATCTCTTGCATTTCTCTACACTAACAATGAACTCTCAGAAAGAGAAATCAAAGAAGCAATCCCATATTGCTCAGATGGTAAAGAGTCTTCCCAGCCAAGCTGGAGACCCGCGTTTGATCCCTGGCTCAGGGAGATCCCCTGGAGAAAGGAATGTCAACTCACTAGAGTATTCTTGCCTGGAGAATCCCATGGACAGAGGAGCCTGAAGGGCTACAGCCCATGGGGTTGCAGAGTTGGACACTACTGAGTGACTAACACTTTTACCATTTCAACAAGAACAAAAAATGCCTAGGAATAAATCCACCTAAGAAAGCAAAAGACATGTACTCAGAAAAGTATGTGACACTGATGAAAGAAATCAAAGGCAACACCAATGGAGAGATATACCCTGTTCTTGAATTAGAAGAATCAATATTGTGAAAATGACTGTACTACCCAAAGTAATTTATAGATCCAGTGCAATCCCTACCAAATTGAGAATGACATTTTTCAGAGAGTTCAGCTCCACAAAATCAGCTTTACAACAAATTCTAAAGAAACTTCTCTAGACAGGAAATGCAAGAGAATAAAAAGACCCACAAAACAAACCCAAAATAATTGATAAATGATAAGAAGAAGGGGGCAAAAGAAGATGAAATGATTGAATGGACTTAATGGACATGAGTTTGAGCCAACTCGATGGACATGAGTTTGAGTAAACTCTTGGAGTTAGTGAAGGCCAGGGAAGCCTGGTGTGGTCCAGTCCCTGGGGTTGCAAGGCATTAGACATGACTTAGGACTCAGCAACAAAACAAGTTCAACAAATCAGAATATATATATCAATAATTACTTTAAATGTAAATAAATTAAGTGCCAAACTGAAAGACGAGGTCTGGCTGACAGATACAAAAATAAGACCCATGTATATTTCACCTACAAGAGATCCACTTTGGACCTAGGAACATATAACAACTGAAAATCATAGGATGGAAATAGATATTCTAAGCAAATGGAATTTTCTTTTAAAAGCTGGAATAGCAATACTCATATAGGATAAAATAGACTTTAAAATAAAGGCTATTACAAGAGACAAAGAAGACACTACATAATGATCAAGGGATCAATCCAAAAAGATATAACAATTATAAATATATATGTACTCAACATAGGAGTATATCAATACTGAAGGCAAATTTGAACATCCATAGAATGGTGAAATCAACACTAACACAATAAAAGTGACTACACCAATGGACAGAGCGTCCATACAGAAAATAAATAAAAGAACACAAGTTTTAAATAATACAATAGACCAGATAGAATTAATTGGTATTTGGAGGACTTTCTAAAGGGCTTCCCTGATGGTGCAGACAGTAAAGAATCCACCTGCAATGTGTGAGACCCCTGGGTTGGGAAGATTCCCTGGAAAAGGAAATGGCAACCCAGTCCAGTATTCTTGCCTGGACAGAGAAGCCTGGTGGGCTATAGTCCATGCTGTCGCAAAGAGTCAGACACGACTGAGCAACTAAGCACAGCACCAGGCACTAGAGAACTTTCTACCAGAAAGTGGAAGAATACACTTTCTTCTCAAGTGCACATAAAAAAATCTCCAGGACAGACCAAATATTTGATAGGCAAAAATCAAGCCTCAGAAAATGTATTAAAATTGAAATCATATCAAGCATCTTTTCCAACTACAATGCTATGATATTAGAAATTAAATACAGGAGTAAAAGCTGCAAAAATACACACACGCACACACACACACACACACACACACACACACACACACACACACACACACAGGCTTAACTGTGCTCTGCTAAATAACCAAGAATTCGCTAAAGAAAATAAGGAGTAAATAAAAAAAATACAGAGAAACAAATGTCAATGAAAACACAATGACCCAAAAACTATGGGACACAACAAAAGCAGTTTTAAGAGGGAAGTTTGTATCAATTCACTGTCACTTCAAAAAACAAGAAAAGTCTCAAATAAATGATCTAACCTTACCCATAAAGCAACTAGAGAAAGAAGAACAAAGAAAACCCAAAGGCAGTGGAAAGAAATAAATTATAAGTATCACAGCAGAAATAAGTGACATAGAAATGAACAAAACAACAGTAAACATGAATAGAAGTTTGTTCATTGAGAAGATAAACAAAATTGATAAACTTTTGCTAGACTTATTATGAAAATAAGGGAGATGACTTACATTAATAAAATTGAAAAATAAAGAGGAGAAATTTCAACTGATACCATAGAAATATGAAAGATTATAAGAGACTACTACAGCCAACAATACACCAATAAAATGGGCAACCTGGAAGAAATAAATAATGGGAAATGTAAAACTTTCCAAGACTGAACCAGAAAGAATTAGAAAATATAATTAGATCAATCACAAATAGTAACATTCAAACTGCAACAAAAAAGTTAAGGGCCAGATGGCTTCACAGGCAAGTTCTATCAAGCATAGAAAAGAGTTAACACCTATCTTCTTAAACTCTTCCAAAACATTTGCAGAGAGAAGAAACTCCCATATCATTCTATAAGACCACCATCACCCTGATACCAATACCATACAAAGATAATAGAAAAGAATAAAAAAGAAAATTGCAGGCCAATATCACTGATGAACATAGATGCAAAAATACTCAACAAAATACTAGTAAACAAAATCAACAAACAGAAATAAACAATTGGGACCTAATTAAACTTAAAAGCTTTTGCACAGTGAAGGGAACCATAAGCAATGGGAAAAAGTCAGCCTTCAAAATAGGAGAAAATAATAGCAAATGAAACAACTGACAAAGAATTAATCTCCAAAACATACAAGCAGCTCATGCAGCTCGATACTAGAAAAATGAACAACATAATCAGAAATTGAGCCAAAGCACTGAGCAGACATTTCTCCAAAGAAGACATACGGATGGCCAATAAACACATGAAAAGACGTTCAACATCACTCATTATTCAGTTCAGTTCATTTCAATTGCTCAGTCATGTCCGACTCTTTGCAACGCCATGGACTGCAGTATGCCAGGCTTCCCTGTCCATCACCAACTCCCAGAGCTTACTCAAACTTATGTCCATTAAGTCGGTGATGCCATCCCATCAACTCATCCTCTGTTATCTCCTTCTCCTCCCACCTTCAATCTTTCCCAGCATCAGAGTCTTTTCAAATGAGTCAGCTCTTCACATCAGGTGACCATAGTATTGGAGTTTCAGTTTCAAGATTAGTCCTTCCAATGAATAATCAGGACTGATTTTCTTTAGGATGGACTGGTTTGATCTCCTTTATGTCCAAGGGACTCTCAAGAGTCTTCTCCAACACCACAGTTTAAAAGCATCAGTTCTTCCATGTAGCCTTCTTTATAGTCCAACTCTCACATCCATGCATGACTACTGGAAAACCCAAAGCTTTCATATCAGAGAAATGCAAATCAAAACCACAATGAGTCCCCTTTTTCCCCTATGAGTCAGCATATTATTACACTGTTGGTGGGAATGCAAACTGGCACAGCCACTATGGAGAACAGTGTGGAGATTGCTTACAAAACAGGAAATAGAACTGGCATCTGACCCAGCAATTGCACTGGTGGGATATGGAAGATAGCTAGGATATGGAAGCAACCTAGATGCCCACAGGCAGATGAATGGACAAAGAAGTTGTGGTACATATACAAAATGGAATATTACTCAGCTATAAAAAATAATGTATTTGAGCCAGTGCTAATGAGGTCAGTGAAACTGGAGTCTATTACATAGAGTGAAGTAAGTCAGAGAGAGAAACACCAATACAGTATATTAATGCATATATATGGAATTTAGAAAGATGGTAATGACTATTCTATATGCAAGGCAGCAAAACAGACACAAATGTAAAGAACAGACTTTTGGACTATGTAGGAGAAGGCGAGTTTTGGGTGATTTGAGAGAATAGCATTTAAACATGTATATTACAGTATGTAAAATAGATGACCAGTGCAAATTCACTGCATGAAACAGGGCACTAAAAGCTGGTGCTCTGGGACAACCCAGAGGGATGGGATGAGGAGAGAGATGGGAGAAGGGCTCAGGATAGGGGAACGCATGTGTATTCAGGGCTGACTCCTGTCAATATATGGCGAAAACCACCACAATATTGTAAAGTAATTATCCTCCAATTAAAATAAATTAATGTTTAAGAAACGATTACACGCCATCTTTGAGTGGGATTTCACCCAGGAGTGCAAAGATTCTTTGATATAGACAAATAAGTAAGTTTGATATACCATATTAACAAATTAAAAAATAAAAACCATATGATCCTAGAAACCTACAGTCTTCAAGAACATATGGTACTGGAAGAAAATAAAAAAAAAACAGAGATACAGACCAAATAGAACAAGAAAGAATGCTCACAGATAAACCCACACACATGTGGACACCTTATCTTTGACACAGGAAGCAAGAATATACAATGGGCAAAGAGAGTCTCTTCAATAAGCAGTGATGGGGAAAGTGGACAGCTACATATAAAAGAATGAAATTAGAAATCTTTCTAACGCTATACAAAAACAAACTCAAAATTCATTAAAGACCTACATGTAAGGCCAGAAACTATAAAACTCTTAGAGGAAAACATAGACAAAACATTCTATGATATAAATCACAGCAAAATGCTCTGTGACCCACCTCCTAGAGTGAAAGTGAAAGTCACTCAATTATGTCTTACTCTTTGTGACTCCATGGATTCCATGGAATTCTCCAGGCCAGAATACTGGAGTGGGTAGTCTTTCCCTTCTCCAAGGGATCTTCCCAAACCAGGAATTGAACCCAAGTCTCCTGCATTTCAGGCAGATTCTTTACCAGTTGAACCACAAGGGAAGCCCACCTCCTAGAGTAATGAAAATAAAAACAAAAATAAACATATGGGGTCTAATTAAACTTAAAAGATTTTGCACAGCAAAGGAAACTATAAACAGATGAAAAGACAACCCTCAGAATGGGAGAAAATAATAGCAACTGAAATAATTGACAAAGGATTAATTTCCAAATATATAAATAGCTCATTTTTTACAATTTATTTATTTTAATTGGAGGCTAATTACTTTACAATATTGTAGTGGTTTTTGCCATACATTTACATGAATCAGCCATGGGTGTACAGGTGTTCCCCATCCTGAACCCCCCTCCCATCTCCCTTCCCATCCCATCCCTCTGGGTCATCCCAGTGCAACAGACCTGAGCACCCTGTCTCATGAATCAAACCTGGACTGGTGGCCTGTTTCACATATGATAATATACATGTTTCAATGCTATTCTCTCAAAACATCCCACCCTCACCTTCTCCCACAGAGTCCAAGAGACTGTTGTATACATCTGTGTCTCTTTTGCTGTCTCGCATATAGGGTTATCACATATAGGTTATCTTTCTAAATTTCATATATATGTGTTAGTATACTGTATTGGTGTTTTTTTTTTTTCTGACTTATTTCACTTTGTATAATAGGCTCCAGTTTCATCCACCTCATTAGAACAGATTCAAATGCATTCTTTTTAAATGCCTGAGTAATATTCCATGTGTATATGTACTAATACTAGAAAAACAAACAACCCAATCAAAAAGTTGGCAAAAGGCCTAAACAGACATTTCTCCAAAGAAGATATACTGATGGTTAATAAACACAAGAAAAGATGCTCAGTATCACTCATTATTAGAGAAATATGAATCAAAACTGCAAAGAGATATTACCTCACACCAGTCAGAATGGCCACCATCAAAAAAATCTACAAATAATACATGCCTGGAGAGGATGTGGAGAAAAGGGAACCCTCTTTCACTGTTAGTGAGAATGTAAATTCATACAGCCAGTGTGGAGGACAATATGGATATTCTTTAAAATACTAGGAATAAAACTACCATGTGACACAACAATCTCACTACTGGGCATATACCCTGAGCAAGCCATAATTAATAAAGAAACATGTACCCCGGTGTTAATTGCAGCACTATTTGCAATAGCTTGGACATGGAAGTAAGCAAGATGACCATGGACAGGTGAATGGAAGAAGAAGTTGTGGTGAAAGTGAAAGTCGCCTGGTTGTGTCTGACTCTTTGTGACCCCATGGACTATACAGTCCATGGAAATCTCCAGGCCAAAATATTGAGGTGGGTAACAGTTCCTTTCTCCAGGGGATCTTCCCATCCCAGGGATCAAACCCAGGTGTCTCGCATTGCAGGTGGATTCTTAACCAGCTGAGCCACCAGGGCAGTCCAAGAATAGTGGAGTGTGGAGACTATCTCTTTTCTAGAGGATCTTCCAACCCAGGAATTGAACCAGGATCTCCTGCATTGCAGGCAGACTCTTTATCAACTGAGCTACTAGGAAAGTTGTGTACATATATACAGTGGAATATTGGTCATGTAAAGGAACACATTTGAGTCAGTGTTGGTGAGGTGGATGAACCTATAGTCTATTATACAAAGTGAAGTAAGACAGAAAGGGAAAAGCAAATATCATATATTAATGCATATGTATGAAATCTAGAATGATGGTACTGATGAACCTATTTTCAGGAAGCAATAGAGATGCAGACATAGAGAATAGATTTATGGACACAGGAGGGTGGGAGGAATGAGGGGGTGAGATGAATTGAGAAAGTGGCATGGAAATATATACACTACATTGTGTAAATAGGTAGCTAGGGAGAATTTGCTGTATCACTCAGGGAACTCAAACCAGGGCTCTGTGACAACCTAGAGGGGTGGGAATGTAGTGGGAAGTAGGAGGGAGTTTCAAGAGGGAGAGAACATATGCATACCTATGGCTGACTCATCTTGATATATGGAAGAAACCAACATAATACTGTAAAGAAATTATGCTTCAATTAAAAATAAACATAGATTTATTTTAAAGCCTAATTTTAAAATTACATTTAAAAAAGCATATGATTATCCAAAATGTTTTGGCAAACTTCAACACTCATTTATGATTTAAAAAAAAAAAAAAAAAAAAAAAAACCTCTCCCACCAGAAAGCATTTCCTTACGAACCTCAGGTGGAAGGAAGGAGGAGTTAGGATGAATAGAGAGAGTAGCATGGAAGCATATACATCAGTACAGTTCAGTTTAGTTGCTCAGTCGTGTCCGACTCTTTGCGACTCCATGAATCGCAGCACGCCAGGCCTCCCTGTCCATCACCAACTCCCAGAGCTTACTCAAACTCATGCCCATAGAGTCGGTGATGCCATCCAGCCATCTCATTCTCTGTCGTTCCCTTCTCCTCCTGTGCACAATCCCTCCCAGCATCAGGGTTTTTCAAATGAGTCAACTCTTTGCATGAGGTGGCCAAAGTATTGGAGTTTCAGCTTCAGCATCAGTCCTTCCAATGAACACCCAGGACTGATCTCCTTTAGGATGGACTGGTTGGATCTCCTTGCAGTCCAAGGGACTCTCAAGAGTTTTCTGCAACACCATAGTTCAAAAGCATCAATTTTTTGGTGCTCAGCTTTCTTCACAGTCCAACTCTCACATCCATACATTACCACTGGAAAAACCACAGCCTTGACCAGATGGACCTTTGTTGGCCAAGTAATGTCTCTGCTTTTTAATATGCTATCTAGGTTGGTCATAACTTTCCTGCCAAAGAGTAAGCGTCCTTTAATTTCATGACTGCAATCACCATCTGCAGTGATTTTGGAGCCCAAAAAAATAAAGTCCGACACTATTTCCACTGTCTCCCCATCTATTTCCTGTGAAGTGATGGGATCAGATGCCATGATCTTAGCTTTCTGAATGTTGAGCTTTAAGCCAACTTTTTCACTCTCCTCTTTCACTTTCATCAAGAGGCTTTTTAGTTCCTCTTCACTTTCTGCCCTAAGGGTGGTGTCATCTGAATATCTGAGGTTATTGATATTTCTGCCAGCAATCTTGATTCCAGTTTGTGCTTCTTCCAGCCCAGGGTTTCTCATGATGTACTCTGCATATAAGTTAAATAAGCAGGGTGACAATATACAGCCTTGACGTACTCCTTTTCCTATTTGGAACCAGTCTGTTGGTCCATATCCAGTTCTAACTTTTGCTTCCTGACCTGCATACAGGTTTCTCAAGAGGCAGGTCAGGTGGTCTGGTATTCCCATCTCTTTCAGAATTTTCCACAGTTTATTGTGACCAGCACAGCCGAAGGCTTTGACATAGTCAACAAAGCAGAAAGAGATGTTATTCTGGAACTCTCTTACGTTTTTGATGATCCAGCGGATGTTGGCAATTTGATCTCTGGTTCCTCTGCCTTTTCTAAAACCAGCTTGAACATTTGGAAGTTCACGGTTCACGTATTGCTGAAGCATGACTTGGAGAATTTTGAGCATTACTTTACTAGTGTGTGAGATGAGTCTTATACCTAAGATCAGGAACAGGACAAGGATGTCCACTCTTCCCACTCTTATTCAACATATTTTTGGAAGGCCTATCCAAGGCCCTCAAAGAAAAAAAATAAATAAATAAAAAGGATACAAATTGGAAAAGAAAAGGCAAAACTGTCGCTCTTCAGAGATGACAGTATACTACACATAGAAAATTCTAAAAGATGCCCCCAGAAAATTATTGGAGCTAATCAGTGAATTTGGTAAAGTTGCAGGATACAAAACTGATACACAGAAATCTTTTGCATTCTTATACACTAACAATAAAAAAACAGAAAGAGAAATTAAAGAAACAATCTCATTTACTATTGAACATAAAAGAATAAAATACCTAGGAATAAAAATACCTAAGGAGTCAGGAGACCTGTACTTAGAAAACTATAAAACACTGATGAACAAAATCAAAGATTTGATATAAACAGGTGGAGAAATAAACCATATTTTTGGACTGGAAGTATCAATATTGTGAAAATGAGCATATTACCTAAAGCAATATACAGAGTCAATGCAATTCTTATCAGATGAATAAGCCATTCTTCACTTAATTAGAACAAAATTTTTGCAGTTTATGTGGAAACACAAAAGATCCTGAACTGCTAAAGTAATCATAGAAAGAAAAACAGCTGGAGGAATCAGTTTCCCAAACTTCAAACTATACTAGAACTCTACAGTAATCTAGTATGGTACTGGTACAAAAAGAGAAATACACAGTAATGGCAAAATAAAAGACAGCCCAGAGATGAATTCATACACCTATGGTCACCTAATCTATGACAAAGGAAGCATGAATGTATAACAGAGAAAAGATAGCCTCTTCAATAAGTAGTGCTGACAAATCTGTGCAGCTACATGTAAAAGGCTGAAATTAGGACACTACCTAACATCATACACAAAAATAAACTCAAAATGGAGACTAACATCCAGTTCAGTCTCTCAGTCATGTCTGACTCTTTGCGACCCTATGAACTGCAGCATGCCAGACCTAACATTAAGCTGAACATTATAAAACTCTTAGAGGAAAACCTAAGGAAAACACTTTTTGACATAAACCACAGCAAGATCTTTTTGTTGTTGTTGTTTGAACCACCTCCTAGTGTAATGAAAATAAAAAATAAACAAATGGAACCTAATTAAACTTAAAAGCTTTTCCACACCAAAAGAAACCATAAACAAGATAATGCTCAGAATGGGAGAAAATATTTGCCAGTGAAGCATAAAACAAAGCATTAATCTCCAAACTATACAAACAGCTCATGGAGCTCAACGTTTAAAACAAACAAACAAACAAGAAATCCACTCAACAAATAGGTGAAAGAACTAAACAGACATCTCTCTAAAGAAGACATACCAATTGCCAAGAGGCACACGGAAAAATGCTGAACATCACTAAGTGTTTGAGGAATGCAAATCAAAACAATAATGATGTAACTCCACACACCAGTCAGAAATGGCTATCATTAAAGAAACTGCAAACAATTAATGCTGGAGAGGGTGAAGAGGAAAAGGAACCCTCTTGCACTGCTGACGGGAATGTAAATTGATACAGCCACTGTGGAGAAGAGTATGGACGTTCCTTAAAAACTACCATATGACCCATCAATCCTACTCCTGGGCATCAGTTCAGTTCACTTCAGTCCCTCAGTCATGTCCAACTCTTTGTGACCCCATGGACTGAAGCACCCCAGGCATCTCTGTCCGTCACCAATTCCCAGAGCTTGCTCAAACTCATGTCCATTGAGTCAGTGATGCTATCCAACCATCTTACCCTCTGCCATCTCCTTCTCCTCCTGCCTTCAATCTTTCCTAGCATCAGGGTCTTTTCCAAAGGGTCAGTTCTTCACATCAGGTGGCCAAAGTATTGGAACTTCAGTATCATTCCTTCCAAAGAAAATTCAGGACTGATTTCCTTTAGGATTAACTGGTTTGATCTCCTAGCTGTCCAAAGGACTCTCAGGAGTCTTATCCAACACCACAATTCAAAAACATCAATTTTTTGTCACTCAGTTTTCTTTATGATCCAACTCTTACATACATACATGACTACTGGAAAAGCCATAGCTTTGACTAAATGGACTTTTGCCAGCTAAGTAATGTCTCTGCTTTTTAATATGCTGTCTAGGTTGATCATAGCTTTTCTTTACAAGAAGTGTCCTTCTTCTAAATAAGCAAGTATCCTTTAATTTGATGGCTGCAGTCACTATCTGCAATGGTTTTGGAGCCCAAGGAAATAAAGTCTGTCACTGTTTCCATTGTTCCCCATCTATTTGCCATGAAGTGAAGGGACCAGATACCATGATCTTAGTTTTTTGAATGTTGAGTTTTAAGTAAACTTTTTCACTCTCCTCTTTTATGTTATCAAGACTTCCTCTTCACTTTCTGCCATAAGGGTGGTGTCATCTGCATTTCTGAGGTTATTGGTATTTCTCCCAGCAAACTTGATTCCAGCTTGTGCTTCATCCAGCCCGGCATTTTGCATGATGTACTCTACCTATAAGCTAAATAAGCAGGGTGACATTATACAGCCTTGACGTACTCCTTTCCCAACTTGGAACCAGTCTGTTGTTCCATGTGCAGTTCCATGTCTGGTTCTCTTGGGCATGTATCCTGAGAATATCATAATTCAAAAGGCACATGTACCCCAATATTCATTGCAGCACTATTTACAGTATACAGGACATGGAAACAACCTAAAAGTCCAAAGAGAGATGGAATGTATAAGGAATGTATGGTACACGTATACAATGGAATATTACTCAACCACTAAAAGGAATTAATAGGGCTTTTCTCTAGAAACATGGATGTACCTAGAGTCTGTCATTCAGAGTAAAGTAAGTCAGAAAAAGAAAGATAAATGTTGTATACTGAGAAAAAACATGCTGAAGCTATGAAAATGGTACTGCTGCTGCTGCTACTAAGTCGCTTCAATCATGTCCAACTCTGTGTGACCCCATGAATCGCATCACACCAGGCCTCCCTGTCCATCACCAACTCCCAGAGTTTACTCAAACTCATGTCCATCTAGTTGGTGATGCCATCCAGCCATCTTACCCTGTCGTCCCCTTCTCCTCCTGCCACAATCCCTCCCAGCATCAGGGTCTTTTCCAATGAGTCAACTCTTCGCATGTGGTAGCCAAAGTATTGGAGTTTCAGCTTCAGCATCAGTCTTTCAGTTGGACAAAAATCACACAAAACATATTTTATAATAAAGTTTTAAAAATCTCATATGATTTACTAAAACCATACTTAAAATGAAAAACAGAATAGTTGTGTGGGTACACAGAGTGGTGGTGAGTGTATTAATTATTTACCTTTGTAAGCACGTGACTGCCCAACACCATGAACAAATACTGTACCACGTATTGCTAGCCCAGGAAAAGATCATTCAAAATGCAAAGTATTGTTTCTACTCAGTGTATGTTGCTTTTGCACCATTGTAAAGTCAAAACATTTTATGTCTAATCATCATAAGTCAGGGATTGGCTCTACTTAATTTTACTTATCTATTAGATTTTTAAGGGTTTGTTAGGGTAGATCAGAACAGCACACCCAATCTAGATCTAATTGGCCCTGACAACTGAAGAATAACTTTCCATGCATTCTGCCCAATGCTCCATGAATTGTGGTAACATTATTTTCATTACATGCTAGGTTTAATACTCTTTTAATTCTAATCTTTTCAGATGATGTTTCCTGAGTAGTTTCTGCACATGGATTTGCAGCTTGAGACACAAAATGTTTGCTTTTTTGTTTATCAGTTAAACACTTTCAGTTCATTTATAAACTGAAACCCCACAGAAAAACCTATGTTTTATCTACTTCTATCTACTATTTTTGTCAAAATGAAGAGGCAATGTTAATAAATTTACTGTCATTTTTGATTCTTAAAAATCCTTGAAGGCTTCTGAAAAGGCAAATGCCCTATTGTTCTTAATTTGGGTTTATTTTCCAGCTGGAATGCAAATTGAGGGACTTTAGATCACAGTGTGTTTTATTTTATTTTTTTTAAGATTTTATTTAATTTTATTTTTTTATTAGTTGCTAGTTAGAGGCTAATTACTTCACAACATTGCAGTGGGTTTTGTCATACATTGACATGAATTATAAGCCAATCAAAGAATTGTACCATTCCCTCATCAGTACTGATCCCTCTCACGACATATTTTTACTCAGAGAAACTGGATTTTTCAACAGTCTTTTCTACATTTGGTTCTGCTGAATGTAAGTCATTTTATGGACTTTAGGTCAGAATTAATCAAATAAAATCTGGAAATTCCACTATCTCATGTAACTTATCACTAGCCTCCTGTGGATTTCTTACACTCAGAAACCAAATGATGAATGAAGACCTCCGAGGTAAATTTGTTTGGGGAACAGTTAGCTTGCTTTTGTTTGTCTTTTTCATATAAATACAGTAATTTTATGGACAAATAGTAGCTATATATGATTTTACTTTAAACACTTTAGTTCTGAAATAATGCTATCAGTGGGCAGTAGTTGAATCTTTCTCCTATTTCTGAACTGAGGTTTCCAAATGTCATTTATTTTCTATGGTTTCTCTGAAATGTCTTATTTTGTATGTAATACTAGTGTCTGGTTTAAGGTTTATGTAAATGGAAGGGACACAGGCAAATCCATCTTTCTGAATCATAGAGCAAGGGGTTCTTGAGGAAGTTGTTTCTGTTAGAAAAGAATCTTGATCCCACCTGAAAACCTTAAAGTAACAATAATGAGCTGGACTCTTTCTATCTTGCCTACTCTGTGTAATTCTAACAGGTGTTGTCCACTGTTATGTCTTGTTTAATACACCACATTCTGATGCTGTCTAGATTGCTAGACTTTAGTGACTCAAAACATTTTATGAAAGCATCACTTAACATTATTTTACGATATACTATTTATTGACTCATTGTTAATTTTTTAAAGTGGTAAGAAACACATTGATAAACATTCTTTTTAAAAATTATTGTCTAAACTCATTGTTTTCATCATACTGATTCCGGAATGTGAAATTTCTCAGGAAAAGAAGGTATGGGATTTTTAATGTAATTTCTAAGGTTTGCCTAATTGATTCTCAGAGATGCAAAATATATGTTGTCTTATCAACTTTTCAGTACATTAAAAAAAATCTTGATTGTTGTATATGTGGAAATGGTTGTCACTGTGAGATGCTGAATTTGTTTAATTCCCTGGAAGGTCAAACATTTTTCTTATATTTATTGTTTATATGTTGGTTGTGAATTGTTTCTGTGTTTTCTCATTTTAAGTGTTTATTTTTCTTTATTCAATGAAAAATACTGAATTACATTTATGAATTTAAAGGTATTAATTTAAAGTAGATACAATTAAGACAACACAGATGTATGTATATAGAAAATACTCCACTAAATCCACTTCTCTTTTTATAACCATGAATGAATGAATGGAAGTTGCTCAGTCATATCTGACTCTTTTTGAGTCCATGGACTATACAGTCTATGGAATTCTCCAGGCCAGAATACTGGAGTGGTTAGCCTTTCCCTTCTCCAGAGGATCTTCCCAACCCAGGAATTGAACCAGGATCTCCTGCATTACAAGCAGATTCTTTACCAACTGAGCTATCAGGAAAGCCCCTTTATAATCATAATTTAGTTTGTATGTTTCTCACAGTACTTCACATGTGTATACTGAGAAAATAGTGAGATAATACATTTATATATCTCATACCACTTTTAATACTGAAAGTGTATCTCCGTATTAATATCTCATGCACTGTTAACTAGGCATCATTTATTTAAAACATTTCTTACGTATAACCATTAAGGATTTTTTCTGAAATTTTTCTACCATTAATTGCCACAAATATACATTCTTATTTTAGAATGATTAATGTATGTATTCCCAGAAATGAAATTGATATATAAAGAACATTATATTGCATTTGTCACATATTTCTAAATAAGTGTATTTTACAACTAGTGAGGCTGACACTCTGATAACGTATAAAATCTCTCTGAATTATCTTTATCTCTCTGTATTACTTTTAAAAACGATGTTTCTTCCCTTTGTTTCTCTTTTGCTTATTGATAGGATTGAGATGGTAAGCACACATTGAACATTTGTGGAGTCAATAGTCCCTCATTTAAAAAGTTTGCCTGTTAACTTTATCACTATTTCTTACATATTACATTATTTATAAATTGTCAGCCTTTTGTAATCTAAACTACTGCTTCATATATAATTGCCCTTTTCTAGGCTACATCGGGGTTCCCTGGTGCCTCAGATGGTGACCTCTTCAATGCAGAAGACTTGGGTTCAATCCCTGGGTTGGGAAAATCTCCTGGAGAAGGAAATGGCAACCCACTCCAGTATTCTTACCTGAAGGATCCCATGGACAGAGGAGCCTGACTAGCTACAGTTCACAGGATTGCAGAGTCAGACACAACTAAGTGACTAACACACACACACACACACACACACACTGGCTGCATTGTCAGCTTGGATATAGAGTTCAGGCAGTTATGTACACTTTGAACAGTATGCCAACCTTAAAGGTCATTACCGTAAGAAAGGACCCTGGTTAGTGTCACAAGAGTGCCAGAGGAAAGGGCCCTGTTAATGTCACATATACTCAGAAGATTCAAGAACAAACGCCTGCAGGGGAAGCAGTGACAAGATGAACAGTTGTAGGAAAGAGGTGAGGTCCTGGGTGCATCTAGAGACCAAGATCAGTTCAGTCCAGTCAGGCATTCAGTTGAGTCTGACTCTGTAACCCCATTGACTGCAGCACACCAGGCCTCCCTGTCCATCACCAACTCCCAGAGCTTGCTCAAACTCATGTTCATTGAGTCGGCGATGCCATCCAAACATCTCATCCTCTGTCGCCCCCTTCTTCCTCCTGAATTCAATCTTCTCCGGCATCAGAGTCTTTTCATATGAGTCAGTTTTTTTGCATCAGGTGTCCAAAGTATTGGAGTTTCAGCTTCTGCATCAATGCTTTCAATGAATATCAGGACTGGTTTCCTTTAGGATTGACTGGTAGGATCTCCTTACAGTCCAAGGGACTCTCAAGAGTCTTCTCCAACACCACAGTACAAAAGCATCAATACTTCAGCACTCAGTTTTCTTTATAGTCCAACTCTCATATCCATACATGACTACTAAAAAACCATAGCTTTGACTAGATGGACCTTTTTTGGAAAAGTAATGTTCCTGATTTTTAGTAAGTTATCTAGGTTTGTTATAGCTTTTCTTCCAAGGATCTTTCTTTTCCAAGCATCTTTTAATTTCATGGCTTCAGGCACCATCTGCAGTGATTTTGGAACCCAAGAAAAAGTCTGTCACTGTTTCCATTGTTTCCTCATCTATTTGTCATGAAATTATGGACCCGGATGACATGATCTTAGTTTTTATAATGTTGAGTTTTAAGCTAGATTTTTCACTCTCTTTCACTTTCATCAAGGGGCTCTTTAGTTCCTCTTCACTTTCCGCCATAAGGGTGGTGTCATCTTGGTGGAGACCAAGATAGTGTTGTTGAGTTTGTCATTGTGTGAGAAAGCCCACACAATGGAGCAAATCAGCTCACTGGATTTCAGTTCATCTTTATACAAGTAGTATATACTTTTATTTATTTATAACACTAGATAGTATTGGGAAATAAATAGTGAAAGGAGTATGTCAAGGCTGTATATTGTCACCCTACTTATTTAACTTATATACAAAGTACATCATGAGAAATGCTAAGCTGGATGAAGCACAAGCTGGAATCAAGATTGCTGGGAGAAATATCAATAATTTCAGATATACACATGACACCACCCTTATGGCAGAAAGTGAAGAAGAACTAAAGAGCCTCCTGATGAAAGTGAAAGAGTAGAGTGAAAAAACTGGCTTAAAACTCAACATTCAGAAAACTAAGATCATGGCATCTGGTCCCATAACTTCATGGCAAATAGGTAGGGAAACAGTGATAGACTTTTTTTGGAAGGTGAGTGGGTGGGGCTCCAAAATCACTGCAGATTGTGACTGCAGCCATGAAATTTAAAGATGCTTACTCCTTGAAAGAAAAGTTATGACCAACCTAGACAGTATATTAAAAAGCAGAGACATTACTTTGCCAGCAAAGGTCTGTCTAGTCAAAGCTATGGGAAAGGTTGAAAGCAGGAGGAGAAGGGGATGACAGAGGATGAGATGGTTGGATGGCATCACGGACTCAATGGACATGAGTTTGAGTGAACTCTGGGAGTTGGTGATGGACAGGGAGGCCTGGCATGCTGCAGTCCATGGGGTCTCAAAGAGTCGTACACGCCTGAGTGACTGAACTGAACTGAATAGTTTATCAATGGGAAAGAAAACAGAACATTTTTATGACCCCATGACTCTGATTCCAAGAGAATTCTCATCTAATAATTTTCGCAATGCCTCTTGTGCGGGTTGCATTGTCTCTGTCTTTCTTTCACTAACTACTCATCACTGCAATGCAGCTTCTGCTTCCTGTGTTCTTCTCTTACTGGTCTTGTAGCATACTCTCCTAGGTCAGTCTCCCTCCTGCCAACTTCTACCCATGTATAGACTGCAGAATTCCCAGGAATCTATGCTTTTTCCTTGCCTGCAGAAATGACACCCAATTCTACCTATTCTTTTAGATCCACTACTACCTCCTCCCACTTCTAAACTCTCCTCACACATCCCGGGGGCTCAGTGGTAAAGAATCTGCCTGCCAATACAGAGGACACTAAGACGCGAGTTCAATCCCCTGGTCGGAAGAGTCCATGAAGAAAAATATGGCATCCCTCTCCAGTATTCTTGTATGGAGAACCCCATGGACAGAGGAACCTGGCGGACTACAGTGAGTGGGGCATGATTGAGGATACACACACACACACACACACACACACACACACACACACACTACCTCCTCCCACTTCTCAGCTCTCCTCACCCACCCCCAACAAATATTTGAAGGGTGAAAACCTGGCCTCCATTCTCTTTTTCACTTTAACTGGGAGGCAACTCAGAAGCCTTCATTTTGAATGCCTGTGAGCTGTTCACCTTCCACAGAGAGAGAAGTGCTGCAGAACCCAATCTCCAAAATAAGCAACTTGAAGGAGGTGAAAGATTCTAGAAATTCAATTACACAAAGAAGAAAGAAAGAGATTCAGAGAGAGAAAGAGTGAGTTTCAGGATTTGTCCAGGTCTGTATATCCTTCCACCCATTGTTCAGGCACTAGGAATGGAGTTCAGCATCTAAGTTTGGGTTGATATGTGGTAGGAATTCTAGGGATCCCATTCACAGGCAATGCGATATTAGAAAATCTTCCTCATCTTGGTCATCTCCTCTTCAAAATCAGGATAGTGATAGAAACAACCACGTAAAAAAACATAAAAAAAGACAAAAGCTAATTGTCTAGCACTAATTAATAAGTAACTGACAAACAATACTATATTTTAAACATATTTTAGTAGAAGACATATGAAACATTTTTTTTTTTTTTTTGGAAGGAAAAGAATCCTTTCTTCTTTCTGATTTTTTTTTTCTTTCAAAAAATAGTAACCTCAATATTTCCTTTTCATTTACCCACTCAGCCTTTGCCTTGGTTTAGAATTTCATCAACTCTCATTTAAGCTATTTCAGGATCCTAGTAACCGGTCTCCCTGGCAACAGTTTCCACTCTACTCATTGCCTAAAGACTGATTTTCTTTCCTCTCTTCCTAATCCCTCCCATTATTCTATCTTTCCCCATCAAGTGACTTTCAAAGCCACACTCATAGCACACTATAATATTATTTGTGTGCCTGATTAGTCCTCTTTGCATATGAATAAATATTTATTGAATAGTTGAAATGATAACTATGTGTAATTTATATTCTGATTTTCACCTAGCAATGATTTAACAAGCCCTTTCCCAACTGCTTAAAGGCCCCTAAAAATCATTATTTTAGACCATGTGTGGATCCATGTGGGTAAAAAAGAACATTTTTCAATTAATTACTTACCTTGTTGGAGGTTGCTTCCAACTCTTCAGGTTTATTTTAAAATATGTTACATTGAAAGTCTGAGTATGCATTTGGTATTTTCCTCACTTTTGACTGATTTCATTCTAAGATAAACTCTGTAAGGTAGCATCTGTGAGAAGGAGTGAAAATGTGTTTATGGGACTTTATTATGATACCAGCTGCTTTCCAAATGAAATGGCTAAATCACCACCAATCTATTTTGTGCATTATTGGATCATGTCCACTACAAGACATAAGAATCACACATTATCACATAACCTAATTATGTTTTGAAAGAATAAACATTTTTAATTAACTTAAGGCTATAATTTGGAATCTTTGTTTTAGTTTAATGACTAACAAACTTCATATTATTCACATTTCACTCTGTGTGTGCATGTGTGTGCACATGCATATGCATTTGGAGCCTAAATATTCATACGATTTGAGTATTTATTATTTATTGATATACTCATTAAGAACAGTTGGTTAATGAATAAAGCAATAATATCTCTTTAATATTTATTACAATGACTCTCTTTGTTTTTGTTGTTTTATTTTTGGTGGTGGTAGAGGGAGGGAAAAAAGAAAAGCTCAGTCATGTCCAACTCTTTGCAAGCCCATGGAATTATCCAGGCAAAAATACTGGCGTTAGCAGCCTTTCTCTTCTCCAGGAGATCTTCCCAACCCAGGGATCAAATTCGGGCCTCCAGCATTGCAGGTGTATTCTTTACCAGCTGAGCCACAGGGGGAGTCCAAGAAGACTGGAGTGAGTAGCCTATCTGTTCTCCAGTGGATCTCCCAACACAGCAATTGAACTGGCGTCTCCTGCATTGCAGGTGGGTTCTTTACCAACTGAGCTATCAGAGAAGCCCCCAGAGTAGTAGAGGTAGTTCTTCTTTACCCGCATAAGAAATTTGATGTAATTTAGTGTTTTCAGAAACTTGTGTTCTTTTCCTTGTTCCTTCCACAGTGGCATAGTGGTAAATAACACACCTACCAATGCAGGAGATGCAAAAGATGTGAGTTTGATGCCTGGGTCAGAAAGATCCATTGCAGCATTCTTTCCTAGAAAATTCCATAGACAGAGGAGGCTGGAGGGCTACAGTCCATGAGACTACAAAGAGTTGGACACAGCAGATCACACACACACACAGATGCACACACACAAAATTTCATTGTGTGTATATACCACATTTTATTTATTCCTTCATTTGTCAATTGACCTTTGGGTTGTTTCCATGTCTTGGCTATTGTGAATAGCACTGTGATAAAGCTGGGAATGCATACATCTCTTTCAGATACTCATTTAAATTATTTTGGATATAAATTCAGAAGTGAGATTGTTGGGTCATAAAGTAATCCTATATGCTAACAATGAACTATCTGAAAAAGAAAATAAGAAAGCAATACCATTTACATTAGCATCAAGAAATATTTAGGAATAGGCCTAAACAAGGGAGTGAAAGACTTGTACACCTAAAACTGTAAGATATTGATGAACTAAATTAAATCAAAATCATATACACAGAAAGACATACTATAATTATAGGTAAGAATGATTAATATTGTTAAAATGTACATACCACTGAAAGACAAATTGATCAATACCATACTACAACTTTGATGCAGTCTGCATTTTCTATCAAAATTCCAGACGTCTTTACAGAAACAAATAACCCACAAAATTCTCATAGAAACACAAAAGATCCTGAAAAACCAAGCAAACTTTAAATAAACAGCAATGTTACAGATATCACACTTTCTAATTTTGAAATTTATTGCAAAGACTCAGTAATTAAAACAGCATGGTCCTTGCATAAAGACAAAGAGATAGACCAGTTTGGAAAAGAATAAAGAAACTAGAAAAAAACTAAACATATTGATTTTCAATAAGGACATCAAGGACGCACAAAGGGAGAAAGGGTATACTCTCAACAAATGGTGTTGGGAGTACTAGATATCCACATGCAAAGAATGAAATACACGATACACATAAAATAACTCAAAATGAATTAAAAATTTTAAACTTAAAAATTGAAACTGTATCTCTTCTTCTGTTTTGCATATAGGATTATCGTTACCATCTTTCTAAATTCCGTATATATGTGTTAGTATACTGTAATGTTCTTTATCTTTCTGGCTTACTTCACTCTGTATAATGGGCTCCAGTTTCATCCATCTCATTAGAACTGATTCAAATGAATTCTTTTTAACGGCTGCGTAATATTCCATGGTGTATATGTACCACAGCTTCCTTATCCATTCATCTGCTGATGGGCATCTAGGTTGCTTCCATGTCCTGGCTATTATAAACAGTGCTGCGATGAACAGAAGAAGAGACGCAGAAGTACAGAACAGACTTTTGAACTCTGTGGGAGAAGGTGAGGGTGGGATGTTTCAAAAGAACATCATGTATATTATCTGTGGTGAAACAGACCACCAGCCCAGGTGGGAGGCATGAGTCAAGTGCTCGGACCTGGTGGGCTGGGAAGACCCAGAGGAATCGGGTGGAGAGGGAGGTGGGATGGGGGACTGGGATGGGGAATACTTGTAACTCTATGGCTGATTCATATCAATGTATGACAAAACCCACTGAAAAATAAAAAAAAAAAAAAGGAAGAAAATAAATAAAATAAAAGTTGATTCACAAAAAAAAAAAAAAAGAAAAGAAAAATTGAAACTGTAAAAATTCTCAAAAAAAAAGTAAGAGAGAAGTATCTTAGCATCATCCTTGGCAATTCACTTTTTGGATTTGATGCTGAATACACATGAAATAAATCCAAAAAAACAGAAAAATGAAACTACACCAGACTTAGAAGCTTCTATACAACAAAGAAAGTGATCAATAAGGCGAAAAGTGGAATGGGAGAAAATACTTGCAAACCATCTCTCTGATAAGAGAATAATATCCAAAGTATAGAAAATTCTCTTACAACCTAGTAGCAAAAATAAAAATGAATTTAAAATTATCTAATTAAAAATGAGAAAAGGACTTCAATAGACATTTCTCAAAAAAAATAAATAAATAAAAGAAAAAGAATGCCACCAAGTATATGAAAAGTTGCTCAACATCACTAACCATGTAGATCAAAACTACAGTTGGATATCACCACAAATCTATTAGGAAGATTATTATTAAAAACAAAAAGCAAAGATAACAAGTATTGGTGAAGATGTAAAAGATATTAGAACTCATATATTATTGGTGGAGATGTAAAATGGTGCATTGCACTCTTGAATACTGCATGGAGGTTATTCTCTAGCATCCTTTGGGTCCATTGGAAAGCATACATAAAAGCAATAATGGAGATGAAGAACAGTATCATGGACCTGGTCAGATGTGCTTCCTCTGTATTGACTCTACACTGCACAGGGATGACTCTTGAGAGTCCCTTGGACTGCAAGAAGATCAATCCTATCAATCCTAAAGGAAATCAATCCTGAATATTCATTGGAAGGACTGATGCTGAAGCTGAAACTCCAATACTTAGGCCACTTATCAGGAAGAGCTGACTCATTGGAAAAGACCCTGATGCTGGAAAAGATTGAAGGCAGGAGGAGAAGGGGATGACAGAGGATGAGATGGTTGGATGGCATCACTAACTCAATGGACCTGAGTTTGAGCAAGCTCTGGGAGATGGTGAAGGGCAGGGAAGCCTGGCGTGTTGCAGTTCATGGGGTTGCAAAGAGTCAGACATGACCCAACGACTGAACAATGACAAATATGGCCAATGTCATGATCTTAGGTTTTTTTGCTTGTTTGTTTTTTAATATTTAGTTTTAAGTTGGCTCTTTCACTCTCTTCCTTCACTTTCATCAAGAGGCTCTTTAGTTCATCTTTGCTTTCTGCCATTAGAGTGCTATCATCTGCATATCAGAGGTTGCTGATATTTCTCCCTGAAACCTTGATTTCAGCTTATGATTTATTCAGCTCAATATTTTGCATGATGTTGTAGCTCAGTAAGCAAAGCATCTGCCTGCAATGCAAGAGACCTGGGTTCGATTCCTGGGTCGGGAAGATCCCCTGGAGAAGGAAATGGCAACCCACTCTAGTCTTCTTGCCTGGAAAATCCCATGGACACAGGAGCCTGACAGGTTACAGTCTATGGGATCGCAAGTGTCAGACATGACTGAGCGACTAAGCACACAGCACACAGCACACACTATGTATATAAGTTAAATAAACAGGATAGCAATATCATCATTGTCATACTCTTTTTCCAATTTTGAACCAATCATTGTTTCATGTAAGGTTCTAACTGTTTCTTCTTGACCCACATGCAGGTTTCTCAGGAGACAGGTAAGATGTTCTGATATTCTTACCTCTTCAAGAATTTTCCATTGTTTGTTGTGATCCACGCAGTCAAAGGCTTTGGCGTAGTCAATGAAGCAGAAGTAGATTTTTTCCTGGAATTTTCTTACCTCTTCTATGATCCAACGAATGTTGACAATTTGATTTCTTGTTCCTGTACCTAGTTTTCCTCTTTGAAACCCACCTTGTACATTTGGAAGTTCTCAGTTCACGTATTGCTGAGACCTAGTTTCAATGATTTTGTGCATAACCTTACTTGCTTGCAAAATAAGCGCAATTGTCCGGTAGTTTGAACAGTCTTTGGCACTGCCCTTCTTTGGGGTTGGAATGAAAACTGATATTTTCTGGTTTTGTGGCCGCTGCTGAGTTTTGAAAATTTGCTGGTACATTGAGTGCAGCATTTAACAGCATCATCTTTTAGGATTTTTTTTCTTTTTCTTTTTTTTTTTTTTCATTTATTTTTATTAGTTGGAGGCTAATTCCTTTACAATATTGTAGTGGTTTTTGTCATACATTGACATGAATCAGCCATGGATTTATATGTATTCCCCATCCTCAGCCCCCCTCCCACCTCCCTCTCTACCCGATCCCTCTGGGTCTTCCCAGTGCTCTAGGCCCGAGCACTCGTCTTATGCATCCAACCTGGGCTGGTATTTTTATTAGTTGGAGGCTAATTACTTTACAATATTGTAGTGACTTTTGCCACACATAGACGTGAATCAGCCATGGATTCCCCATCCTGACCCCCTCTCCCACCTCCCTCCCCATCCCATCCCTCTGGGTCATCCTAAATAGCTTAGCTGTTTTTCCATCACCTCCACTAGCTTTTTGTAGTAATGGTAAGTGAAATAATATCACTGAACAAATCAAGCTACTCTGAGATTCCTTGAATAAATGGGATGCACAAAGCCAGAGACAGCTTCCAGTGGGCAATAGGCACAGCTTGTAGGATTTGTTTTTTCTTTCCTGCTTAAATTCCACACAAGCTTCCTGGGATAGATATGCGTGAGTCATATTGTGATTTTTTTGATCTTCTTGAATTAATACATCCCTAATAGTGTAAACAACCAGAGGATAAAGAAGATATTTTGTTTTTGTTTTTCTATCATCTATGACTCAGAAGAGGATATATAAACTTTATGCTAAATGGAAGGATAGAAATTCATGCTCAGAAGTGTGATGATTTTAGAAGATTAAAACCAGCAGGGATGGTATTTCCAAGTAAAGACAGGGCTTTATGTTTTAGAATGTGCTCTAATATCCTTAAAGTGGGATGCTAGCGAGAGAAAAATGCAATGCCAGTTGCAAAGGAGCCTAGAAATGTGTGAAAGAGAGTAAGTTACAAGAAGCAAACTACATAAAGATAGATCCTCTGAAAAATCATCCTGATTTCAGACATGTAAGTTCTGCTTTCTTCCTGTGGCATCCAAAAAACTGACAGTCTGACAAAGATCTACCTTTGTTTGGGTCAGAAAGAGTTTGAATCGTCAGTGTGTTGGCCTTGCCTATGTTTTATTAAATTTATCCTAAAGTTTTTCATATTTTGGGGTGCTATTGTAAATAATGTACATTTTTTTCATTTTATTTTCATTTTTTTCATTATTAATATAGATAAATACAAAGAATTTTTAAATTTATGGAAATAATTGTATATTTACAAGCAATTATAAGAATCTTTAGATTTCTTTCATATGTTTTACCCAGTTTCCCCTAATTGCACCATTTTACACAGTTATACAACAATAACAGAACAAGGATATTCACATTGACACAGTCAAGATACAGAACATTTCCATTACCACAGTATCCCTCATACCTTCCTTTAACAACCAACCCTGATCTCCTGCCTCACAGAGAGTTGGACACTACTGAGCAACTGAACTGAACTGAACTGAATCTCCTGACCTGCCTATCCCCATTTTTAACCACTAAGAGCAGCTACTCTCTTCTCCATTTATGTAATTTTAAATTTCAAGGTTTCTAGTAGATAATTATAGAATTCTTAACCTGCTTGGTTTGCCTTTTTTACTCAGCATAATCATCTGATGATTCATCCAGGTTGCTACGTTTATCAATAGTTCAATCTTGGAAACTGATAAACATCTCTTACTATTGTGATTATATAATTACTACTCACTCAATAACATTGTAGATTGATTGGTCAACAGGAAAAATAATAGAATCCTACATCACCAAAATTACCATTTAATAGAAAAGCCTTTAATAACTTTTTAACATCCAGATGCATATTAAAATTACCTTGAATTTTTTTGACAAATACAAATACCCAAGTATTGCTTTTTTTCTCCGAATCTCCATGTATGTTTTTAATGAGCAGGCATGTCTAGAAACAACTGGACTGTAAGATGATCTTTCACTTTTATCCAGTTTGTTTCACCTTCTCTGTTTCACATTCAGTGATCCTATGTAATTTAGTATACATGCTCCAATTTTTCCATTTATTCTTTTTTTTATGTTCTTTCTCAAGATTTTTTAGAAAACTTACAAAATTTTGCCTAACTAAAAAACTTATGAGATTGTCATTCCACTTGTTTGACTAAGTAAGAAGTGAATGGTAAATTTCTAATTTAAAAAATAGATATGCAACAAGCAAAAAAGGTTACTATATTGCACAGGGAACTATAGACAATACAATAGAAAATAACCTGAAAAGTGATATATATGTATATGTATAACTAAATCATTTTACACTGCACCTGAAACATTGTAAGTCAACCATATTTCAATAAGATAGAAATGTTAAGAGAAAATTAGGCAAATGACCTATACCTGAAAACAGTAAGAAACTGATGAAGGAAACTGAAAATGACACAGATGAATGGAAAGGTGTTATTGGATTAGAAGAATCAATATTGTTAAAATTACCATACAACATAAGGTAATCTATGTATTCAATGAATCTCTGTCAAATTGAAAATGGTATTTTTCAGAGAACAAAGGATTTTTTTTTTATAGAAACAGAAAAAGACCCTAAATAGCCACAGTAATCTTAAGAAAAATGGGGCTGGAGTAATCAGGCTCTCTGACTTCAGATTATAATACAAAGCTACAGTAATCAAAACAGTATAGTACTGGCTCAAAAACACACATAGATGAATGGAACAGTATAGAAAGCTCAGAAATAAACTCACACATCTATGGTCAATTAATCCACAACAATAGAGTAAAGACAGTCCCTTCAGTAACTGGTGCTTGGGAAACTGGTTAGTTTGTAAAGAATAAGTGTAAATTTAAGAATTTTACATGTAAAAGAATAAATTTAGGACACTCTTTAATACCACAAAAAATAAACATAAAATAAATTAAAGATATAAATATAAGTAAGGCAGGATTCCATAAAACTTGTAGATGAAAACATAGGCAGAACACTCTTTGACATAAATTGCAGCAATATACTTTGAAATTCACCTCATAGAGTAATGGAAATAAAAACAACAACAACAAAAAATAAACAAGTATGGCCTAGTTGAATTAAAACTTTTCTAAAGCAAAGGAAGCAATAACCAAAACAAAAGGCCAACTTACATAATAAGGAAAAAAAAATTGCAAATGATGCTGCTGAAAAGGGATTAATTTCCAAAATATACAAACAGCTCCTATAGCTTAAAATAGGGGGGAAAATACAGTCAAAAAATGGGCAAAATATATAAACAGATTCTTCTCTAAAGAAGACATAATGACTGCCAAAGGGTACATGAAAACATGCTTAATATTGCTAATTATCAGAGAAATGCAAAACAAAACTCCAATAAGGCATTACCTTATACCAATCAGAATAAGCATCATTAAAAAGTCTATACATAATAAGTGCTGGAGAGGGCGTGAAGAAAAGAGGACCCACCTATGTTATTGATAGGAATGCAAATTGATATAGAGAACAGTATGGAGGTTCCTTAAAAATTATAAATAGAGCTACCATGTAGTCCTTTATTCCTAGCCATGGGTACTTATCCAGAGAAAAACATAATTTGAAAAGAGAAATGCACTCCACTGTTCATAGAGGCACTATTTCCAATGGCCAATGCATGGAATTGATCTAAATATCCATTGACAGATTAATGGATAAGTAAGAAAGCCAGAAAAAGACAGATACCATACATTGTTTATATGTGACATCTAAAAATAATAATACAAAAAAAAAAAAAAAAAACTTTTGTACAAAACAGAAATAAACCCACAGACATACAATATAAAACTTATGGTTACCAAGGGGTAAAGAGGGTAGGGATAGAATAGGTGTTTGGGGTTGACAATACACACTGCTATATATTGAATATGTATAGCACAAGGAATGATACTCAATAGTTTGTAATAAATATAAGCAAAAAAAATCTAAAACTATATATGTATGTGCATATATATCTGTAAAATAGCTGAATCACTTTTCTGTACATATGAAACTAACACAACATTGTAAATCAACTATAAATCAATAAGAAACAAAAATAAATAGAAAAATGCAAAATATGTATTATCAATAGTACAGTAACATTGTAAAATAGATGAAAAAAGAGAGAGAATTATTGCTAGTTAAAGTAATTAGCCTCCAATTAAAATAAAAGAAAAGAAAAAAGAACTTCACAGTTTCCAATAACATCCAAATATTTAAAATTATTCTTAAAGTATAGATTTATAATCTCTGACTATCTGGCAAACTGAACCTACATTATTAGAATAAAAATTAACAGAGTAGAAAGGTTTCCTGGTAACTTGTTGCTAAATAATCAGCCCACCAATGCAGTAGACACAGGTTCCATCACTGGGTTGGGAAGATCCCTTGGAGAAGGAAATGGCAACCCACTCCAGTAGTCTTTCCTTGGAAACCTCATGGACAGAGGAACCTGGCATGCTTTAGTCTATGGGTTGCAAAAGAGTTGGACCACAACTTCAGTGAGTCAGTTCAGTCACTCAATCATGTCGAACTCTGTGACCCCACAGACTGCCAGGCTTCCCTCTCCTTCACCAGCTCCTGGAGCTTGCTCAAATTCTTGTCCATCGAATCGCTGATGCCTTCGATACTTTGGCCACCTGATACAAATAACTGATTCATTGGAAAAGACCCTGATGCTGGGAACAATTGAAGGCAGGAGGAAAAGGGGACTACAGAGCATGAAATGGTTAGATAGATGGACACAGTTTAGTTATTAAACAACAAAATTATCAAAGAGTAAAAACATTTAAACACTATAAAAATAATTTACTCCCTTTCATTGCTGAGTAATATCCCATGCAATGGATGAATCAGGCTTGTTGAATCAGGAAGCAATTGAAGGACAGGCTTCCCTGGTACCTCAACAGTAAAGAATCTGACTGCATTGCCAAAGACCCAGGTTTGATCCCTGGGTTGGGAAGATTCCCTGGAGAAGGGAATGGCTACCCATTACAGTATTCTTGTCTGAGGAATCCTATGGACAGAAGGGGCTAAAGGTGGGCTAAAATCAATGGGGTTGCAAAGAGTCAGACATGACTGACCAAACTGTGGAAAATTCTTTGAGAGTTGGGAATACCAGATCACCTAATGTGAAACCTGTATGCAGGTCAAGAAGCAACAGTTAGATCTGAACATGGAACCATGGTCTGGTTCCAAAATGGGAAAAGAGTATGCCATGACTGTATATTGCCACCAGCTTGTTTAACTTACATGTAGAGGACCTCACTCAAAACGCTGGCAGGGATAAAACACAGGCTGGAATCAAGATTCATGGGAGAAATATTAGTGACCTCAGATATACAGCTGACACCACTCTTATGGCAGAAATCAAAGAAGAACTAAAGAGCCTCTAGATGAAGGTGCAAGAGGAGAGTAAAAGAACTGGCTCAAAACTCAGTGTTCAAAAAACTAAGATCATGGCATCCAGTCCCATCACTTCATGGCATATAGATGGGGGAAAAAATGGAAACAGTAACAGACTTGATTTTCTTGGGCTTCAAAATCACTGTGGACAGTGACTGCAGCCATGAAATTAAGACACTTGCCCTTTAGAAGAAAAGCTATGACAAACCTAGACAGCATATTGAAAAGCAGAGACATTACTTTGCTGGCAAATGTCCACCTAGTCAAAGCTATGGCTTTTTCAGTGGTCAAGTATGGATATGCAAGTTGGATGATAAAGAAGATTGAGATCTGAAGAATTGATGCTTTTGAACTGTGGCACTTGAGAAGACTCTTGGAAGTCCATTGGACAGCAAGGAGATCAAACCAGTCAATCCTAAAGGAAATCAACCCTGAATATTCATTGGAAACGCTGATGCTGAAGCTGCTCCAATACTTTGGCTACTTGACGTGAAGAGCCAACTCATTAGAAAATACCATGGTGCTGGAAAAGATAGAAGGCAAGAGTAGAAGGGGATAACAGAAGGCAAGATAGTTGGATAGCATTGCTAACTCAATGAACATGAGTTTGAGCGAGTTACGGGAATGGTGAAGGACAAGGAAACGTGCTGCAGTCCATGGGGTTGCAAAAAGTTGGACATGACTGAGAGGATGAACAACAACAAACTGAAGGATCTCTGTATTGTTTCAAGTTTGAGGCTAATTATAAATAAAATATTATAAATATTCATAAGTAGATTTTATGTAAGCATAAATTTCCATATCTTTGGAATAATTGCCAAGGAGTACAATGTCTGAATAATATGTTATTTGAACACTTGAAATGTAAATAAACTACCTATCAGCAAGGCTTAAAACCAACAAAAAATGATAACACTAAATGCTGACTAGAAGAGAAACTGGATCATTCACATTGATGATGAAAATTCATATTGGTACAACCACTATAGAAAACAGGTAGTTTCTTTACATCTCAAGTGTTTAAACATTGCATTTCAAATGTTTGATTTCTCTAGACTATTTGTTTAAAAGACTTTCATTTATTCATTGAATTAGTTTTGCTCCTTTGCCAAAAATCAAGGGGTTATACTTGTGAGGAGGGGTTGTTTCTAAGTTCTATATTCTGTGCTATCAATCAATACGCCTGTTTCTCTGCCATATCAGTCTGTTTTGTTTATTGAAATGTAATTCATGCTTAATAAGATTTACCTCTTTAAAGTGCATAGCTAAGTCATTTTTATTATTCAGTTGATCCTTGAAGAAGGCACAGGGGGTTGGGGAGGTAGTTAGAGGTGTCAAATTGCCCAACTGTAATAAATCTGCCTACATCTTTACAAGCACCTTCTATTCCTGCAGGTTCCACACCTGTGGGTTTAACCAACTGGGAATCTTACTGTTATGCTGTATTTACCATTGAAAACAATTTTTGTTTAAGTGGACCTGTACAACTCAAAGCCATGCTGTTCAAGGATCAACTTGATTCACAAAGCTTTGCAACCAACGCAAGTATTTAATTCCAGTACATTTTTGTTGCCCCCCAAAGAAACTGTATATCTATTCAGTTGCTACTTATTCCCGGCTCCATTGCAAATCCTGGCAAAATCCCATGGCAAAACCCTGGAAAACCCTGATCTATCTTCTATCTCTGGAGATTTGACTCCTCTGTTCACTTCATAAAAACTGAGTACTACAAATATCTGTTTTACATCTTGAGTTTTGTGTCTACCTCCTTTTACTTAGCATAATGGTTTCAAGATATAATCATGTTGTAGAATGTATCCTTATTTAATTTTCCCTTTTCTTCCTGCTGAAAGATAGTCCAGTGTTGGTTTTACCCTACCACATCACAAAACATTCCTCAGTTGGTGTACACTGGGCTATTTACACCTTTTCGCTATTATAGATACTGGCACTATGAACATTTGTGTACAAGTATTTGTTTCAGTATCTGTTTTAAAATTTGGGGACAATATACTAAAAGGGGAAGTGCTAGTTCATTTGGTAACTTTAGGCTTAATAGTTTTAGGTACTGTCAGATTGTCTTCCCAAATGGCAGCACCACTTTCCATGCCCATCAGCCATTTGTGAGGATTCCAAATTCATCTTTGTGAACATGTAGTTTAGTTTTGTCTGTTTGTTTCACTGCAGCCATCCTAATGAGTGTTAAGTGGTATTTCATTATGGTTTTGATGTATATTTTTCTGATGACTAATAATGTTGAACATGTTTTCACATAAATACTGGCCTTGTGTATACATTCTTTATCTACTCAAATAGTTTTACCATTTTTAATGGGGTTGTTTGTTTTTTTATTTTTGAATTGTAAAAATTATTTTTAATTTTACTTAATAGACACAATGTATTATTTTGTGTTGTTATTGTTCTTCAGTTCCTAAGTGGTATCTAACTCTTTGTGATCCAATGGACTATTGCACGCCAGGCTCATTTGTCCTCTACTGTCACCTGGAGTTTTCTCAAATTCATGTCCATAAAGACAGTGATGCTATCTAACCACCTCATTCTCTGCCACTGGCTTCTCCCTTTACATTCAAGTTTCCCCAGCATCAGGGTCTTTTGCAACAAGTGAACTCTCTGCATCAAGTGGCCAAAGTATTGGAGCTTTAGCCTCAACATCAGTCCTTCTAATGAATATTCGGGATTGTTTTCCTTTAGGATTGAATGGTTTGATCTCCTTGCTGTCCAAGGGATTCACAAGAGTCTTATCCAAGACCACAATTCAAATGCATCAATTCTTAGGCCCTCAGACTTCTTTATGAACCAACACTTTTATCCATATATGACTACCGTAAAAGGCATAGATTTGACTAAATGTATCGTTGTTAGTGAAGTGATGTCTCTGAGTTTAAATACCCAGAGGAGTCGGGTGGAGAGGGAGGTGGGAGGGGGGATCGGGATGGGGAATACGTGTAACTCAATGGCTGATTCGTGTCAATGTATGACAAAACCCACTGAAATGTTGTGAAGTGATTGGCCTCCAACTATTAAAATAAAATTAAAAAAAAAATAATAAATAAATACATTGTCTAGAATTAATATAACTTTCTATCCAAGAATCAAGTGTCTTTTAATTTCATGGCTGCAGTCACCATCCACAGATAAAATCTGTCACTGCTTTCACTTTTTCCATGTTTATTTGCCATGAAGTGATGGGAACAGATGCCATTATCTTAGGCATTTTAATGTTGAGTTTTAAGCTTTTCACTCTCTTCTTTCACCTTCACCTTCTTTGATAGCTCAGTTGGTAAAGAATCCACCTGCAATGCAGGAGGCCCTGGTTCTATTCCTGGGTTGGGAAGATCTGCTGGGGAAGGGATAGGCTTCCCACTCCAGTGTTACTGGGCTTCCCTTGTGGTTCAGCTGGTAAAGAATCCACCTGCAATGCAGGAGGCCTGGGTTTAATCCCTGGTTTGGGAAGATCCCCTGGAGAAGGAAAAGGCTTCCAGCATTCTGACCTGGATAATTCCATGGACTGTAGTCCACGGGGTTACAGAGTCTGACACAACTGAGCAACTTTCACTTTCACCTTCATCAAGAGGCTCTTTCATTTCTCTTCATAGTCTGTCATTTGAGTGGTTACCATCTGCATATCTGAGGCTGTGGATATTTCTCCAAGCAATCTTGATTCCAGCTTGTGATTTATCCAGTCCGGCATTTCATATGATGTACTCTGCATATATGTTGTTAAAAATCAAGGTGACAATATACAGTGTTGTTCTCATTTCCCAATTTAGAACCAGTCAGTTGTTTCATTCATGGTCTTAATTGTTGCTTCTTGAACTTCATTCAGGTTTCTCAGGAGACAGGTAAGGAGATTTGGTTATCCCATGTCTAAGAATTTTCCACAATTTGTTGTGACCCACACAAAGACTTTTGTGTAGTCAATGAAGCAGAAGTAGATTTTTTTTCTGGAACTCCTGTGCTTTCTCTGTGAGGCAATAAATGTTAACAATTTGATCTCTTGTTCCTTTCCTTTTTGAATCCCAGCATGCACATCCGGAAGTTTTCAGCTTGGAGTATTTTGAGCATAAGCTTGCTAGAATGTGAAATGAGCACAATTTTTATGGTAGTTTGAATATTCTTTAGTATTGACATTCTTTGGGATTGTAATGAAAACTGACTTTTCTAGTTTTGTGGCCATTGCTGAGTCTTCCAAATTTGCTGGCATTTTGAAGGCAGCACTTTAACAGGATCATATTTTAGGATTTTAAATAACTCACCTAGAATTCTATCACCTCACTAGCTTTGTTTGTAGTAATTCTTCCTAAAGCCCACTTCCTAAGGCCTAAGGAAGTAATGCTTCCTAAGACACCACTCCAGGGTGTCTAGTTCTAGGTGAATGACGACACCATCATGATTATCTGTGTCATTAAGACTTCTTTTTGTACACTTCTGTGTATTCTTTTCACTTCTTAACCTCTTCTGATTCTGTTAGGTGTTTTCAGTTTCTGTCCTTTATTGTGCCAATCATTGCATGAAATGTTTTCTTGGTATTCTAAATTTTCTTGAAGAGATCTCTAGTCTTTCCCATTCTATTGTCTTCATCTGTTTGTGTGTGTGTGTGTGTGTGTGTGTGTGTGTGTGTGTGTGTGTGTGTGTGTGTGTTGTTCACCTAAGGTTTTTTTTAATCTCACCTTTCTTTTCTCTGCAACTCTGCAGTTGGGTATAAATTTTCCTTTCTCCTTTGCCTTTCACTTCTCTTCTTTTCTCAGGTATTTTTAAGGCCTCCTCAGACAACCATTTTGCCTTCCCGCATTTCTTTTTCTTTGGAATAGTTTTGGTCACCACCTCCTGAAGAGTGTTATAAACCTTTATCCATAGTTTTTCAGGCAGTCTGTCTACCAGATCTACTCCCTTGAGTCTATTTGTCACCTCAACTCTATAATCATAAGGGATTTGATCTAGGTCATAACTTAATGGTCTATTGTTTTCCCCTACTTTCTACAATTAAAGCCTGAATTTTGCAATAAGAAGCTCATGATCTGAGTCACAGTCAGCACCATCTCTTGTTTTTGCTGACTGTATAGAGCTTCTCCTTTGGCTGCAAAAAATACCATCAATCTGATTTCATTACTGACCATCTGATGCTGTCCATTTGTAGGGTCATGTCTTGTGTTGTTGGAAGAGGTATTTGCTATGACCCAGTGTGTCTACTTGGCAAAACCCTGTTAGCATTTGCCCTGGTTCATTTTGCACACCAAGGCCAAATTTATCTGTTACTCTGGGTATCTCTTGACTTCCTACTTTTGCATTCCAATTCCCTATGATGAAAAGGACACTTTTTTAGTGTCAGTTCTAGAAGGTCTTGTAGGTCTTCATAGAACCATTCAATTTCACCTTCTTTGGTATTAGTGGTTGGGGTATAGACTTGGATTACTGATGTTGAATGGTTTGTGTTGTAAATGAACTGAGATCATGCTGTTGTTTTTGATATTGCACTCAGGTACTGCATTTCAAACTCTTTTGTTGACTATGAGTGGTACTCCATTTCTTTTAAGGGAGTCTTGCCCACAGTAGTAGATATAATCATCATCCAAATTAAATTTGCCTATGCCCATCCATTTTAGTTCATTGATCCCTAAAATGTCACTGTTCACTCTTGACATCTGCTTGACCACGTCCAGTTTACCTTGATTCATGAGCCTATCATTCCAGGGTTTTAATCATTCCAGACTTTAATTTCACCACCAGGTACATCCACTACTGTCCATTGTTTCCACCATGGCCCAGCCTCTTCTTCTTCCTGAAGCTATTCTCCCATCTTCCCCAGTAGCATATGGGCCACCTGCTGACCTGGGGGCATTCGTCTTCTAGTGTCCTATATTTTAGCATTTTAATACTGTTCATGGGGTTCTCAAAGAAATAATGCTGAAGTGGTTTGCCATTCCCTTCTCCAGTGGATCACATTTTGTCAGAACTCTACACCATGACCTGTCCATCTAGGGTTACCCTGCATAGCATGGCCAATAGCTTCATTGAGTTACACAAGGCTTTTATCCATGTGATCATTTTGGTTAGATTTCTGTGATTGTGGTTTTTGTTATGGAGGTGTGAAATTATAGTTTTTACTTCTATCTGTCCTCTGATGGATGAGAATAAAATGCTTGTGCAAGCTTCCTGAAGGGAGGGACTGGCTGTGAGGTAATCTGGGTCTTTCACTGGTGGGCAGAGCCATTCTATGTAAATTTTTTATCCAATTGTCTACAGATGCCTGGGTCTATTCTCCCTCCCTGTAAGTTGTTTGGCCTGAGTTGACCCAGTCCTGGAGTCTGCAGGCTCTATGGTAGAGCTATTTGTGAACTCCAAAAAGGACTTACATCAAGACACACCTCCCAAGACTGCTGTTGCTAACACCTCTCTCCCTGGGGCAGGCCACTACCAATCCACGCATCCATAGAAGACCTTCAAACATTCACAGGCGGGTCTGGTTCAATCTATCTTGGGGTCACTGCTCCTTTCTCCTGGGTTCTTGTTTGAAAAAGATTTTGTTTGTGCCTTCCAAGAGTCTTTGTTTCCTCTAGCACTGTGGAAGTTCTATAATCAAATCCCACTGCCCTTTGAAATCAGATTCCCTGGGCATTCTGAGTACCTTTGACAGATCCCCATGTTGGGAATTCTGATATGGGGCTTAGAACCTCACAACTGTGCAATAACTTATTTGATATTATTGTTCTCGAGTTTGTGGGTTGCCCACTTTGGTAAGCATGGGAGTCAGTTTTATTGTGATTGTGCCCCTCTTATCATCTTGCTGTGGCTTCTCCTGTGTCCTTGGATGTGGAATATCTGTTTTTGATGGGTTCCAACATCTTCTTGTCAATAATTGTTCAAGAGCTAGTTGCAATTTTGGTGTTCTCATAGGAGAAGATGAGTGGATGTCCTTCTAGTACACCATCGTTTAGATCTCCTCAATATAGGATTTCTCTTGGGGATGGAGGGAAATTTTGCATTCTTCTCAGTGTCAAACAAACCTATTTAATCACTTTGTGACCTTGAGCACATAACTTAACCTCTCTGCTTCCTCAGTTGGAAAACGGATTTACTCCAAAACCTCAGGGATGCAGCAAAAGTAGTTCTATGAGAGAAGTTTATAGCAATAAAAGCCTACCTCAAGAAATAAGAAAAACATCAAATAGACAACCTAATCTTATATTTAAATCAACCAGAAAAAAAGACCAGAAAACCCTCAAACTTAGTAGAAGGAAAAAAATAATGCAGGTATAGATGATAAAGAAATGAAATAAATAATAGGAAAGATCAATAAAACTAAAAGTTGGTTCTTTGATATGATAAGCAAAATTGACAAAGCATTACTCAGACTCAACAAGAAAAAGAGCAAAAGACTCAAATCAACAAAATTAGAAAGGAAAAAGGAAAGGTTATGACAGACAATGTAGAATTACAAAGGATCATAAGAAGTCACACTCATCAAAAAAAAAAAAAAAAAGTGGGGGGAGAGACTCAAATCAACAAAATTAAAAGTGAAAAAGAAAGGTTGCAACAGACAATGTAGAAATACAAAGGATCATAAGAGACTACTCCAAGCAATGATATGCCAATCATGTGGACAACCTGTAAGAAATTGACAAATTCTTAGATAAGTATAACATTCCATGACTTAGCCAAGAAGAAATAGAAAATATAAACAGACAAAACACAACCAATGAGATTGAAACTGTAATAAAAATTCTCACAAAAAACAAAAGTCCAAGGCCAGATGTCTTCACTTATGATTCTATCAAATGCTTTTATTTATTTTTTATTTATTTTACCCCATCATTCACGTGTTATGTGTTCAAACAGTCAATAATCAATAAGCCCGCAGTTACATTCCAAACAGTTAATAACCGATAAGCCTGTGCTTACATTCTGATAGATAGTGTCTGGAGCCAGGGGTGATTAGTGTCTGTTTTCTCTTAGGTGATGAGTAACCTGGATATGATCTTCAAGGTTCCCCTGTCTGGAGGGGGTCTTATCCTTCCATTGTCGTTCCCACAGGCACTAAGCAGAGAGTTCAGAGTCCACTGGAGAGGTGACCTAGCATGATCAGCACAGACAGGCCTGAGATGGAGTCCAGGCCCTGTGAATTCCTTCTTCATTCCCCCCTCTTGATGCTCTTAGTTTCCATAAGGAGCATCATTCATTGAGATATATTGTACCTTAACCCTCCTGCCACCCACATGAGAGAATGCTATCAACCTCTGCGCCACAAAATTCACAAGGCATTGTAGGAGGGAGGGCCCACAAAGCAGTATGATTAAGATTACTATAACAACAGTTACAGTGGTTTTCCACCAGTCTGCCTTTACCCAGGAGAGGACTGAAGTCCAAAAGGGAATATTTTCATTAGACATGGCTTTCACTTGATTTTGCCTATCCTCCAAGGCAGTAGATACATCTCCAGACAGGTCAGGGATGTACATGCAACATTTGACTTTAATTACGACCCAAGTCCCTCCTTGGGCTGCTGTGAGTATGTCTAATGCCATCCTATTTTGAATTACTGCCTTCCTCATCTGAATTTTTTCCTCGTTCTAAGCTTGAATGGCTTTTGTACTGTCTAAGAGGGCCTGTTTAGTGAAATTAGTTAAGGCCTCTACCTTAACCGTGATATACGTTGTTGCTACAGAGGGTACAAACAAGGTAGCAAGATAGTCATGCCACTGGAACACAGATTGTGTCCATCTTGCATGCAGATAAGGCAGGTTTACTGGAGGCTGGTGTAGGCTAGGCTTAATTTTGCCATGGGCGAAAGCAAATCCTAATGTGCAACACCGCACCCAGCCAACTGGTAACCATGGCCATAAATTAAGCCCACAGAGCCACTGGGTCCCATTGGGGGCTACCCAGCGCTTTCCAGGATTATATTTCCAGTCAGAACCAGGCCATTGAACAGACTGATTGGGGTGATAGATAACTTCCAAGATTTGTTTACATTGTTCAAGGGACAAATAACCCATATATTTTAATTCTTTTGGGTCTAGGGGGTGATCTCCAAATCCAACTTTCTGTTCTTTTTGTTCCCAGCAAATAGTAGCAGGGGTAATCAATGGTCCTTTCTCAGGAGTCATCCAGAAATATTCATCCCAGACCTGGTAGTATTGCTCAAGGTACCGGGAGGCCTGTCCCCCTTTTGTTAAGGGAGCCCTTTTCCTCTTTAATTTTCATATATGAGGTATAAGCCTTTGTTATCTCCATAAGCCTGGTGTTCATGTTAAATGTAACCCTATGTCCCTGGCCCATTGATGGCTTCTTTTTACACCAGGAGAGCAAAGAAAGGTTATGGTTGGTGAGAGAGAGGAACGGAGTGGCGATACCCACCAGGGGAGTCTGTCCATTACTGACAGGGGCATAGCCCCACATAGCCAACAGTTGGCAGAGTTGTGGCCCACGAGATGAAGACGCTGTCTGTGCAGGAGCAGTGGTCAGGTTCAGAATTGCGTCGGTGAGGCCGAGCAGCAGGAGTCGTTTACCCAGCTCCATCCTGTAGAGGGCTCATCCGGGACCTCGTTTTCTTCTTCCTCCTCAGAATGATCTTGGTTTCCCGTGGGTCGGTGGGGTCCTTCTGGGTGGTCCACTTGGCGTCCTCCAGGTCAGCGTAGTATGCCTTCTTTGCTCTGGTGTGATGGATCAAGGGACAATACCTGCAACTTTAACTGCAGTAGGGGTAGTTAGAATAACATAAGGGCCCTTTCACCAAAGGGCTAGCAAATCATGTTCCTAATCTTTGACCCATACTTGGTCACCAAGTGTAAACTCATGAATCTGTTCCCCAAGGGGGAACGGCACCCTTTCTTGTACAAACTTAGTTACCTGATTTATTACCTTACCCAGTTCCATCTGCTGTGAAATCCTATTCCCCCCTTACCTGAGGCAAATTTGTTGACACCTGTTTTATTATGGGAGGAAGCCTCCCATACACAATTTCGTATGGAGAATAGCCTTGGGACTGTGGGGTCATCCTGAGTCTGAGCAGAGCCATCGGAAGCAAGTCCACTCAGGAGTAGTCAGTCTCTTTAAGTGTCTGGTTGGTTCATTCCACTATCTCAGAACTCTGGGCCTATATGCAGTGTGCAGTTTCCATTTGATGTTTAAAGTTTTGCTTAATTGTTGTACTAAATCAGCTGCAAAAGCCGGGTCATTGCCTGATCCAATGCTGGTAGGAAATCCAAATCTGGGAACCATTTCCCTAAGCAGCCACCAGGCTACTTCTGATGCTCTTTCAGTCCAGGTGGGAAAATTTTTTACCTATCTCAAGAATGCACATATCATGACCAGCAGGTAATGGTAGTGTTGGTGAGGTTTCATTTCAGTGAAGTCTACTTCCAAGTGCTCAAGGGGCAGTGTGCCTTTCAGCTGAATACCCAAAGGATTTTGTCTGAACACCCGAGAGGCAGCATTAACCTGTGAGCAGACAGTGTGGCCTAGGTGGGTCCCTTGGTGTGTTTGGCTTACCAGAGTGTGTGCTAGCTCCTCCGGTACCAATAATTTGTCACTTGACAATTCCCACCATCTCTTTTCAGTCTTGATGGCCCCTTCTGCTCTGGCTAACCCAACAGCTGTTGTCCTTGTTTTATCAGGCTAGTGCCATCAGTATATAGGACCCAATTAGGGTCTGGAACCTTGAGGCTTTCTTTAAAACAAACCCCAGATACCTTACCTCCTCTTTGTAGATTGTGCCTTCTTTTTCAACACCCGGTAATCTGCTTCCATCAACAGCTGGAGCAGTGCATTTGTCCCTTTCCAGCATTTTTCCTTGGTCTCAGGCAGCCAGCAGCAGTTTATCCCCGTATTGTAGGAGCTGACATCCATACTCTTCTGGATGGAATGAGTCCAGATCAGAAGCCAAAGCTTCCCCAAAGATGGCTGTGGAGTTAGCCTTTGTTATCTGGTGCTCCCGACTGAATCTTCCCATTCAAAGGCAATGATGGGCTGTGATGCTGGGGCGAGGTGTATGCAGAAGGCATCCTTGAGATCTAGGCAAGTGTAAACTCTAGTCCTCGGTGGGAGGAGGCTAAGCAAGGTATAGGGGTTTGGAACAGTGGGGTGTAAAGTCACAGTAGCCTGGTTGACTAGCCTGAGATCTTGTACAGGCCTATAGTCCTGTCCTCCTTCCCTTCTGACTGGCAAGATTGGCGTATTCCAAGCCGACTGGCACTCTACTAGAATGCCTGCTTGTTTCAATCTATTGATGTAGGGCAGTATGCCGGTTCAGGCTCCATCCGTAGCGGGTACTTGTGCCCTCTAACCGGGATGGTACCTGGTTTGAGTTCCATTATCACTGGGGCGTGATGTTCAGCCAGCCTGGGGGGAGGGGGTGTTGTCTTCCACCCAAACGTCAGGGAACAATTGAGTTAGCTCTCTCATGCTCTTCCGGCCCACCCGGCTCTGCCTTCAGGGGCTCATGCAACCTCCACTCATCTTGGGTTGGCACTGAGAGAGAGGGCAAATAAGTCAGAGAGTCCGTCCAGAAGGTGGGCCTCTCCTCAGGGGAGAAAGTCACCTGTGCTCCTAGTTTGGAGAGCAAGTCTCCTCCCAACAGGGGTACTGGGCACTCAGGAATGTCACTTGGTGCCCTCCCCATCTGACATTTTCTGGGCTGGCAAAACGATTTAATCATCTCTTCTTCCGATACCCCAGTAACAGCAGTAGTCTTTTTGGACAGTGGTGCCACAGGTTTTGTTACTACCGACAGTTCTGCTCCTGTATCCACCATGAAGTCAATGTTTTGGTTCCCCACTTTTACGGTTACCATGGGCTCTCAGGGACCTGATATCTCTGAGCCCTGGCAGCCCTAGTTAATTTCCAAGTCAGCAAGCCCCAAAACTGTGGGAGCTTCCTCTTCTTTCCTTGCCTTAGGGCATTCATTCTTCCAGTGGCCAAAAGCTTGCACCGGGCACAATGGTTTGGCTGTAAAGGGGACTGCAGCCTCTCTTGGGACCAGTTGAAGGACTGTCCTGTCCCTGGGGCAGATGAGGTTTTCCGGAGAGCCAGAGATAGACTTTTCCAGAGCAGCAGCTAGCACTGTAAGTCTCTTGTCTGTTCTCTTTTATTCCCTCCGGCTCTCTGGCAGAGCACAGTCTCTGCTTAATTCCAACATCTCCCTCCCCCTCTTGTCAGTACTCACCGGGAGAGGCGGGTATAGCTTGGGCGGTTCGGTTGGACCCGGATCCTGGAAGTGTTGGCCAGAGGCTTCTGTCGCCAGGATCGGAGCCTGCCCAAATGGCGGCTCTACGAACTCCGGAAAAGCTGGCAGAGGAGCAGCGGCTGTTGCAGAAACTTCACCTGGCCCTTGATCGGGCATTAAGGCGGCCTCCGGTCCTGGTGAAGCACTGGGAGGAAGGCGTGTCATTATCCAGCATGGGGGAGGGGTCAGGTCATCCCCATTCAAATCCTGTAGAATTCCCTTTTTTATCATCAGTCAATTTTTCTGCCATTAATATTTTTCCCTTTCCCTTCTGGATACAGAACCTTGTCCAAGTAGGAGGGTCTCAAGCTAACCCTAGCCATGAGTCAATAGATGGATATTGATCCAGGTGTCCTGGCTCTCCTGTGACTACTGTGTAGACTGCTTCCACTATTTTTAAGTTCACGGTGTTCTCTGGTGGCCATCCTGCTCCCATTGGGGTCCATTCGACCTCACAGAGTTTGTGGAGGCAGTTAGGCTTCATCTTCACCCCATAGTCTCCTCCTAATACCTTCTTTAAATTTTTAATCATGCACTCCAATACAGTTGCCTTAGATTCACTTTCCCCCATCTTGCTTACCTTCTCAGACCTTCTTCTACTTTTCCTTTTCGTTCTATCTACAAAATTCTCAGTACCCTATGTACTTCTGATATTTCCACTCAGTGACACTTAAATTGCCATTCTGCCTCCTTCCTAATTGGGGTGAGAAGAGCCTTACCTGCGAGATCCCAGAGGGAGAAGGGGGATCAACGTGTCTTCACCTGCCGGTCAGCACAGCTGAACCAGAACATCACATGGTCCGAGACTGTTTCTCCCTTAAAGTCCATTCTGCCTTGGTGGGCTTGATCAGGTGTGGATGAAAACACAGATGGGTTAAATATCTCATGTCCCAGGCCATCTCCAGAAAAGTCAATTCATACTCACTTCTGTATCCCCCGCCTTCTAGCCTAACAATTTCACAGCAGACGGGACACCTCCTGGGGGAGGGCAGAATATGAGCATACAAGGACCAGTTTCTTATCCAAAAAATCCCTGGCGATCGCTTGGTAATAATTTTCCCCGAGATGGTGTGGATACACTTCCTAAATGTCCTTCACAAATTTCCTTCCTAAACCCTAACACGCTCGTCGACCTGTGTACCAAGCAATCGCCACCTGCCTATTCCAGGCTCCTGTGGGTCCCCGCTCCTTCTAGTCCCTCCCAGGGGGGTGATCAGGCCCCCTCTTCCACCCTGCTGGGTGGGTTCCTCCTCACCTGAGCGCTCAGTTTCCCTGCTGCCATCCACTACCTGCTGACGTGAAAAGTTCGGGCGTTGAAAAGCAGAATCCTTCCAGAGGGGCGAGTCGCCTTCCCCCCTCTAGGAGATTCAAGCTACAAAGCCTCGGGGTGGCCTCAAATGAGACCTGTCTCCTCAAAGTGAGGAGTTTCCCGGCCAATGCACCAAATGTTATAGCCACGCTTTCCGGGAAACAGACTCACTCAGAAGGACAATGCAGATAGTGGAGTGCAGTTTATTACACCGGCGGGTCCAAGGCAGAGTCTCCTCTTAGCCAAGGACCTATCAAATGCTTTTAGAAGAGCTAACACCTAGCTGCTCAAGCCGTTCCAAAAATTTGCAGAGGGAAGAACATTACCAAACTCATTCTCTGAGAACACCATTACATTGATACCAAAACCAGAAATAATATATCAAAAAAAAAAAGAAAAAAGAAAGAAAGAGAGAGAGAAAGAAAACTACAGGCCAACATCATTGATAGAGATGCAAAAGTCCTAAACAAAATACTAGCAAACAGAATCTAACAACATATTATAAAGATCAGATATCATGATCAACTCCAATTCATTTCAGGGATGCAAGGATTCTTCATTATACACAAATTAAACAAAGTGATACACCATATCAACAAATTGAAAAATAAAAATTGTATGATAATCTCAATAGATGCAGGAAAACTTTTGATAAAATCAACATCTACTTATGATTTAAAAATAAAAAACTCTTTAGAAAATGAGCATGGAAGGAACCTTTCTCAACATAATTAAGGCCATATATGACAAACCCATAGGAAACATTATTCTCAATGGTAAAAAACTGAAGGCGTTTCCTCTAAGATCAGGAACAAGACAAGAGTGCCCCCTCTCACCACTAGTATCCATCATAGTTGTGGAAGTTTTATCCACAGCAATCAGAGAAGAAAAATAAATAAAAGGAGTCCAGACTGGAAAAAAGGAAGGAAAATTCTTTCCGTATGCAGATTGCATGATACTATTCATCAATCAGTTCAGTTACTCAGTCGTGTCTGACTCTTTCCAATCCCATGGACTGCAGCACGAAAGGCTTCCCTGTCCATCACCAACTCCTGGAGCTTGCTCAAACTCATGCCCATAGAATTGGTGATGCCATCCTACCATCCCATCCTCTGTCATCCCCTTCTCCTCCTGCCTTCAAACTTTCCTAGCATCAGGGTCTTTTCCAATGGTTCCAATTTGGGTAAGGTGGTCTAATATTCCAGTTCTTGAAGAATTTTCCAGTTTTTTGTGATCCATGCAGTCAAAGACTTTGGTATAGTCAATAAAGCATAAATAGATATTTTTCTGGAACTCTTGCTTTTTTGATGATCCAACAGATGTTGGCAATTTGATCTGTGGTTCCTCTGTTCTTTCTGAATCCAGCTTGAACATCTAGGAGTTATCAGTTATCATACTGCTGAAACCTGAATTGGAGAATTTTGAGCATTGCTTTGCTAGTGTGTGAGATGAGCACAATTGTATGGTGGTTTGAACACTCTTTGCCACTGCCTTTCTTAGGGATTGGAATGAAAACTGACCTTTCCCAGTCCTGTGGCCACTGCTGAGCTTTCCAAATTTGCTGGCATATTGAGTGCAGCACTTTTACAGCATTGTCTTTTAGGACTTGAAATAGCTCAACTGGAATCCCATCACCTCCTCTAGCTTTCTTCATAGTAATGCTTTCTAAGGCCCACTTGCCTTGACAATCCAGGATGTCTGGCTCTAGGTGAGTGACCACACTATCATGATTATCTGGATAATGAAGATCTTTTTTGCAGAGTTCTGTGTATTCTCGCCATCTCTTCTTAGTGTCTTCTGCTTATGTTAGGTCCTTGCTGTTTCTGTCCTATATTGTGTCCATCTTTGAGTGAAATATTCTCTTAGTATCTGTAATTTTCTTGAAGATATCTCCAGTCTTTCCCATTTTTTTGTTTTCATCTATTTCTTTGCACTGATCACTGAGGAAGGGCATCTTATATCTCCTTGATATCCTTTGGAATTCTGCACTCAAATGGGTATATATGTCCTTTTCTCCTTTACCTTTAGCTTCTCTTCTTTTCTCAGCTTATTGTAAGCCCTCCTCTGACAACCGTTTTGCCTTTTTTCCTTTCTTTTTCTTGATCACTGTATCCTGTACAGTGTCATGAACCTCAGTTCATAGGTATTCAGGCACTTTGTCTATCAGATATAATCCTTGAATCTATTTGTCACTTCCACTGTATAATCATAAGGGATTTGATTTAGGTCACACCTGAATGGTCTGGTTGGTTTTCCCTACTTTCTTCAAGTTAAGTTTGAATTTTGCAATAAGATGTTCATGATCTGAGCCACAGTCAACTCCCAGTCTTGTTTTTGCTGACTGTAAAGAGTTTCTCCATCCTTGGCTGCAAAAAAATATTTTTTCTTGCACTGGTCATAGCAGGGTGAGAGGGTGAGAGACGATATTTGAACCACATGCATTACCACACCTTAATTTCTCGCTTCTAATTTATATATATTTTTCTTTGTCTGACTATATTGCACTGGCTAGAGTCTCTAGTATAATATTGAATGGGAAGGGTAAAAGTGGGCATCCTTGTCTTCTTTCTAAAATTAGGAAGAAAGCACTCAATCTTTTATCATTAATTATGATTTTAGCTGTGGGCTTATCTTAGATGCCTTCTATCAGTTTTTGGACATTATTTCCTACTCCTCCTTTGATGCGAATCTGTACTATACATTGAAGTTAATTTTTTTTCAAACAGTCATGAAGGAGATTTATTTCTTCAGAAAGCATTTAATTTACAGCACTGTCATATACATTTTCCAGGCCAGTGGTTGGGGAAACTGTTCAGCTCTAGGGCCCTTCAGGTGCCCAATGACATGAATGTAAAACACTACTGCTGGTGCTGCTACAAATTCACGAAGTAGGGGTCAGAGCCAAAATGGTGGTAAGGGAAGGCACGGAGCCTGTCTGCCCACACCTGTTACCTATCAGGCACTAGTGAGGGACCTTCTGTAGACAGGCAGACAGGGCGAGGCCTGGGGTCAACCAGGTACTGAGTAGGGGAGTGTGGGGGAATGGTCTAGGACAGATGACCAGCTCCTGAGGGGTAGCTGGGAGAGGTGAAGCAGTTTGGGTGCTGGGAACCTTTTGGGCAGCACTAGTGGTTTGGCTACTCTAGGATGCTTGGAGCAGCATGCCTGCTGGGAGAGGGCCAGGCCCCTGAGGAGACTGTAGGTTTCATCAGGGAAGTCCCATGGGGTTCCCCTTTCACTTGGCCACAGAGGGACTTCTGGGGCCTGAGGCCTGGAACCTCTTTCCTCTGGAGCCCCTTTTGACCTCCAGAGCCCTCTCTAATCTCCAACTGAGCCTTCTGCCCTCTGCCCTCCAGGACTCCCTCTGCTCTTCAGGGACCTCTTCCCTAGTTGGGTCATCTGGACATGAGAGACAGTGGTAAGGCTCCTGAGGGATTACAGAAACAGGAAACTGGCTGGTATTTCCCCACCCACTCGACACTGGAGAACCTCCTAGGGCCCCAGGCTGATCCCTCTGCCCTTCCAGGCCACCTCTGCCCTCCTGGCCCCATCCACCCCCTCCCCTATTTCTCCACCTCTGTCTCAGGCTCTCCTCTATTCTCTGCCTTCCATATTCCTCTTCCCCTGGAGGCCCCTCATCCGTAGGGATCTCCATCTGCCCCTTGGACTTGGTCCTCTGCTCTCCAGGACTGTCTCCTCTCTGATGGAGTCAGCATCCCTCCAGACAGAACCCTCCAGCATCTGGGAGTCTACCTCCACCCTCCAGGGTGGCCTCCTAGTCTCTGGATTCCTCCTCCTCCCTCAAAGTTCCCTGTTTTCCATGTGGCCCCTCACCCCTACATGGACCCTGTCTGACCTCTGGACTGGGCTCTTTGTATCTGGGACCCATTTTTTTACTGCCTGGTTCCTTTCTCCTTCTGAGCCAGCCCTGCCCCCCTCCTCCAGGGCCCCCCTCCCTCCAGACATTCTTCACCCTCCAGGATAAGCCCTCTGCCCTCTGGTACCACTCTATCCTCCAGGGACACCTTCAAGGGCACCCTCTGCCTACCTAAGTCCTGCAGGTGCAGGAGGAAGGGGAAGCTGAGCAGGGCTAGCTGGGAGGGGTCCCTCTTGTTTTGGAGAAGCAGGGAATCCATCTGATGTTCCCCTGATCCTTGGCATGGCGGGCCTTCTGGGGACCTAGGGCTTATCCTTTACACCCCAAAGCAGGAGGCACATTAGAGGCCCCTTTGGCTAGGTGGAGCCAATGTACCCCCCACTCCCACTCCAGGCCTGTTCTTAAGGCTTGGATCCTGAATCAGAATCCCAGCCTCACCTAAATCTTTTCTACCTAAACACCTCCACAACCTAAGCCTCACCTTTCACAGTAAAGGTTTTTTTCTTCCTTTTTGTTTTGCTTTGATTCTTTTATTTTATTTTATTTTTACTATTTGCCAGTGGAGTTTGATTTTACCCTCCAGTGATTGTTTTATATATATTCTTTTTTCCTACTATTTCTATTAATTTTCTAAGTTTATTATATTACTTTTTAAACTTTGTTATTATTCTGCTCATTCTTATGTTTATTTTTCTTTTATTTTATTCTGTCATTATGCTATTGGAGTTTGGTTTTAAACTTCAGGGGTTGTTAGCTTTTAATCTTTGTTGTTGTTCTGCTTTTTTCTCCCTCATTCTCTTCATTTCTTATTTCTCTATCTTTCTTCCTTTTGGATTTCTTTTGCCCCACACCTCATGACTTGTGGGATCACTGTTCATGAGCCAGAGACCAGGCCTGAACCCTGAGATGAGAACACTGAGTCTGAGTTGCTGAAGTAATAGAAAACCACAAAGGAATACGGATTGGAGTGAGGTCACCAAGAAGTCCACATCTCAATACCAAGACCTGGTTCTACTTAACTGCTTTCAAACTACACAGCTGGGATCCTCAGGCAAAACAACTAGTACTATAGGAACACAGTATTATCCATCCAAAACAAAAAGTGAAATGGCAAAAAAATATGTTATTAACAAAGAGGCAAGGTGAAAAATCACAAGATCTAATAAATGAAAAGGAAATAGGGAACCTATATTTAGAGTAATAATTGTAAAGAAGTTTCAAAATATTGAAAATAGAATGTAGAAAATGCAGGAAATGTTTAACACATTTACAAAGGGCTAAAGGAAATAAAGAATAAAAAAACAGTAATGAGCAAAACAATCAATGAAATTAAAACTGCCCTAGAAAGAATCAATAGCAGAATAAATGATGCAAAAGAATGGATAAAGGAATTGGAAGATCGAATAATAAAAATAACTGCCAAGGAGAAGAATTTAAAAAAAAAAAAAAGAATGAAAATCATTTTGGACAATCTCAGAGATCTCTGGGCCAATACTAAATGTATCAACATTTGAATTATCAGGGCCCCAGAAGAAGAAGAGAAAGAGGAAGTGTGTGAGAAAACATTTGAGGAGATTAAAGTCAAAAATTCCCCTAAAACAGAAAAGTAAAGAATCATCCAAGTCCAGGAAGCCCAGAAAATCTCATGCAGAATAAACTAAAAGAGAAATATACCAAGACACATGTTAATCAAACTAACAAAATTAAACACAAAGAAAAAACATTGAAAGCTACAAGGGAAAACAATATAAACCATACAAAGGAATCCTCATAAGGCTAACAGCTGATACTCTACCCAACAAGGATTTCATTCAGATTTGATAGTAAAATCGAAAGCTTTATAGACAAGCAAAATCTAAGCGAATTCAACAGCACCAAACCAGCCTTATGGCAAATGTTAAAGGAAATTCTCTAGCAGGAAGCATGAGAGAAGAAAAAGAACCACAAAAACAACCCCTAAATAATTACAAAAATGGAAATAGGAACATACACATCAAAGTACCTTATATGTAAATTGTTAAATGCCCCAACTTAAAGAAACACACAAGTTGAATGGATACAGAAACAAGACCTCTGTATATGCTGCCTGTGAGAGACCCACTTCAGACCTAAGGACACATAAAGACTAAACGTCAGTTGATGGAAAAATTGCCCATGCAAATGGAAATTAAAAGAAAGCAGGGGTTGCAATACTCAAATCAGACAAAATGGTCTTTAAAATTAAAATATATATACTATGAGAGATAAGAAAGGACACTATATAATGATCAACGGGTCAATCCAAGAAGATATAACAGCTGTAAATATTTATGCACCTAACCTAATAAAACTTCAATGCATAAGGTAAATGCTAGCAACCATATAATGGGAAATTGACAATAACAGAATAATAGTAGGGGACTTCAACACCCAACTTACACCAATGGATAGATCATCTGGACAGAAAATTAATAAGGAAACACAAACTTTAAATCACACTTTAGATCAGAAGGACCTAATGAGTTATTCAGGACATTCCATCCCCAAACAAATACACCTTTTTTTTTTTTTTTTTTTAAATCACATGCACACAGAACATTCTCCAGGACAGATCACATCTTGAGTCACAAATCAAGTTTCAGTAAATTTAAGAAAATTGAACTCTTACTAAGCATCTTTTCTGAACACAACACTGTGAGACTAGATATCAATTACAGGAATTTCTTTTAATGTAAAAAAAAAACAAAGCAGGCATATGAAGGATAAACAACATGCTTAAAAATAACCAACACTGAAGACATGAGAAAATAAATTTTAAAAAATACCTAGAAACAAATGATAATGAAAACATGATGACCCCAAATCTATGAGACATAGCAAAAGCAGTTTTAGAGGGAAGTTTATACCACTAAAAGTCTACCTCAAGAAAGGAGAAAAACATCAAATAAACACCCTAACCTCACATTTAAAACAATTAGGAAGAGAAGTTTGTTTGTTGTTTTTAATTAGTAGAAGGAAAGAAATCATAAGGATTATATCAGAGGTAAAAGAAAAATAAATTAAGAAAACAATAAGAAAGATCAATAAAACTAAAAGCCAGTTCAATGAGAAGATAAACAAAACTGACAAACCATTAGTCAGACTTATCAAGAAAGGGAAAAGAGTCAATAAAATTAGAAATTTTAAAAATGTCACAACAGACAATGCAGAAATACAAAGAATCATAAGAGACTACCAGAGCAACTATAAGCCAAAAAGATGGACAACCAGGAAGAAATGGGCAAGTTCTTAGAAAGGTGCAACCTTCCAAAACTGAACCAGAAAGAAACAGAAAGCATGAAAATACCAGTCACAAGCACCAAAATTAAAACTGTAATCCAAAAACTTCCAACAAACAAAAGCCCAGGGCATGATGACCTCACTAGCAAATTCCACCAAAAGTTTAGTCCATGGGGTCACAAAGAGTCAAACACGACTGAGCAGCTTTAACTTTACAGCAGTGGTTCAAGGGCAGAGCTGCTGATAAGAATCAGGGTGTGTGCAGGGCCTGCACTCCTGTCATTTGGTCTCAAGTGGTCTCCTACGGGAGAAGGCAATGACATCCCACTCCAGTACTGTTGCCTGGAAAATCCCATGGATGGAGGAGCGTGGTAGGCTGCAATCCATGGGCTCGCAAAGAGTCAGACACGACTGAGCGACTTCACTTTCACTTTTCACTTTCATGCATTAGAGAAGGAAATGGCAACCCACTCCAGTGTTCTTGCCTGGAGAATCCCAGGGATGGGGGAGCCTGGTGGACTGCCATCTGTGGGGCTGCACAGAGTCGGACACGACTAAATCGACTTAAGCAGCAGCAGCAGCTTTTTACTTCCAGTTTTATGAGGAAATTTTCTTTCTTTCTTTCTTTTTAAAATTCGTTTATTTAACTTTACAATATTGTATTGGTTTTGCCATATGCATTGACTTGAATCCACCATGGATGTACATGTGTTCCCCATCCTGAATCCCCCTCCCATCTCCCTCCCCATCACATCCCTTTGGGTCATCCCAGTGCATCAGCCCTGAGCACCCTGTATCGAAACTGGGCTGACGATTCGTTTCACACATGATAATTTACATGTTTCAATGCCATTCTTGGATATCATCCCACATCCCACCCTTGCCCTCTCTCACAGACTCCAAAACACTGTTCTATACATCCATGTCTTCTTTGATTTTATCTCTGTATCTCTAAGAAAATATCTCTAGTTTTCTTTGACTTTATATTTCTGCAAGTCCTGTTTTTTGTATGAAGATAATAAGGGATTTATAAAATAAGTTAGAGAGTGTGCAAGAAAGTGCTAATTCTGCAAACCAGAATATTTCCCAGAAAGACCTACCTTCAGGATTGGCCCTTGGTATGATACTGGAAGAGAATCTTTCTAAGCCTTTGGAATATTCGACCAGATAGCTTTTGTGTGTGTGTGTGTTTTTTAATGTGAAGACTATGGACCCCATAGTATCAGTTTGATTAGATTTATGTCAACAGTGTGAATTATGCCAATATGAATACGTTATTTTGCCTTGAGGGGCTGAAATTTGAGTAGCCACAGTTAGTCATGTGGTTGTCATGACCCTCAAAAAAAAAAAAAAAATTCCTTCACACCAAGGTTCAGAGAAGCATTTCTGGCGAAAAACACCACACACATGTTATTATACATTGTTGCTGGGATAATTACACACATCCCTCTGACTTCATTGGGAGAAGACAATTGAGTGTTTGCACCTGGTTTCTTCCTGGACTTTGCCCCATTCGCGTTCTGATTTTAATATCTCTTTTCACTGTGATACATTACACTGTGATATAGTAGTTTTCTGAGCTCTGTGAGTCCTTCCAGTGAATCACAGTCTGAATGTTGTCTTGGGAACCAGTTTCTCAAGTTGGTGTTAGTTAGTCATCCACACAAAGGACTTTGACTCACTGAAACTTTGTGAAAAAATTTCTTGAAAGAATCAAAAAGGACAACAGAACAGAGGATGACAAACTTAGATGCATGAATGGCTACTAAGTCACACATTGTAAGGGACAATAATATATTGTGACCAATGACTGAAGACAATATATAGCACTGGGGCTTAGAAACAGATCCAACTCTTTTAAGTGTTTTGGTTCAGTTTAGTCAATCAGTCATATCCAACTCTTTGTGACCCATGGACTGCAGCGTGCCAGGCCTCCCTGTCCATCACCAACTCCCAGAGTTTACTCAAACCCATGTCTAGTGAGTCAGTGATGCCATCCAGCCATCTCATCCTCTGTTGTCCCCTTCCCCTCCCACCTTCAATCTTTCCCAGCATCAGAGTCTTTTCCAATGAGTCAGCTTTTCACATGAGGTGGCCAAAGTATTGGAGTTTCAGCTTCAACATCAATGAATATTCAGGACTGATTTCCTTTAGGATGGACTGGTTGGATCTCCTTGCAGCCCAAGGGACTCTCAAAAGTCTTCTCCAACACCACAGTTCAAAAGGATCAATTCTTCAGTGCTCAGCTTTCTTTATAGTCCAACTCTCACATCCATACATGACTACTGAAAAAACCATAACCTTGATTTGATGGACCTTTGTTGGCAAAGTAGTCTCTGCTTCTTAATATGCTGTCTAGGTTGGTCATAACTTCTCTTCCAAGGAGTAAGCTTCTTTTAATTTCATGGCTGCAGTCACCATCTGCAGTGATTTTTGGAGCCCAAATAAATAAATAAAGTCTGTCACTGTTTCCACTGCTTCCCCATCTAATTCCCATGAAGTGATGGGACCAGATGCCATGATCTTAGTTTTCTGAATGTTGAGCTTTAAGCCAGCTTTTTCACTGTGCTCTTTCATTTTCATCAAAAGGCTCTTTAGTTCTTCTTCACTTTCTGCCGTAATGGTGGTGTCATCTGCATATCTGAGGTTATTGATATTTCTCCCAGTGATCTTGATTCCAGCTTGTCCTTCATCCAGCCAATGTTTCTCATAGTGTATTCTGCATATAAGTTAAATAAGCAGGGTGACAATATACAGCCTTGATGTACTCATTTTCCTATTTAGAACCAGTCTGTTGTTTCATGTCCAGTTCTAACTGTTGCTTCCTGACCTGCATACAAGTTTCTCAAGAGGCAGGTCAGGTAGTCAGGTATTGCCATCTCTTTAAGAATTTTTCAGTTTATTGTGATCCACACAGTCAAAGCTATGGCATAGTCAGTAAAGCAGAAATAGATGCTTTCTGGACCTCTGTTGCTTTTTTGATGGTCCAGTGGATATTGGCAATTTGATTTCTGGTTCCTCTGCCTTTTCTAAAACCAACTTGAACATCTTTAAGTGTTTTCTCAGGAACTAAAACCAAGAATTTTCTAATGAAATGTAAAATAATGAGAAAAGAATCTAAATATATAATCCCTTGATTGATTTTATCTGTAACAGATAAAACTAAGTAAGGGAAATTGTTAAGTAAGTGTCTGGATCTACACTAAGCTTAAATTTTGGCCAGTCCTATGCATAGCTACTAGCCTCAAGTTTGCCAACTAAAGGGTAGTTATTCTAGAAGAGCAGATACCACTTCTATGACTTCTCATCACCAAGAAGGCAATCCTTGTGGCAGGGAAGGTACAAAACTAAGAAACTACCAGAATGAAGGGAGGAATTTATCTCATTTGTGAATGAGTATCATCATTTTTCTGAAGAACATTTGTTTAAATGAATAAATAACTAAATGTATACATGTAACTCAGGAGTGGTGTCCTTGACTTTTAATGCTATGAGATACAGGCACACTTGAGGTTGATGCAGAATTCACAGATAACAATTGAACAACCAGAGATGGCCATGTATCATGCAAACACACAGAAAGCTAATACAAAGGAGACAGTTAGTCTGGTGGACTGATAAGAGCCACCATAAAGTTTGTTTACATTGAGAAGGGGAATTTTCCTATCTCCCCTTTAAATACCAAGTACTGTAGAATTTCCCATAGTAAATGGCTGATATGATGTATATGCAAGCCATAGTGTTTTGGATTTATGATGATAGATATGTTTGTTTATTTAATAAGCCCCTTACTCAGGTAATGGTAGATTTTATTATCAAGGAAGCTTGTCACATGGGTACCTTATGTAAACTTACTGCTGAGAAATCAAGCAGTAGTCAGAGATGCTGTACCAAATTTGTTGTTTCAGCTTCCTCTTTTGAGTCTTGCATATTCTAAGAAAATTATAGTGTTCCACAAGAGATTGGGAGAATATGAAAACAATAGTCTAGAGACTCGTCCCAGTGGAGTGAAAGCCTTTAAGTGGTTGTTAAAGAATGGAATAAATAAAGAAGGCATCAACTGAGTCAACACAAAGGTCTGATCACAGTTCTATCATGGTTAAGTGGACACACAGGTTGACCTACTGGACCCAATACAGAAAAAAATCTATTCTGTTTACTTGAGTTTGCAGAAATTTATTTAAGCTGGAAAGCAAACATTGACAATGAGAAACCTGGTTCCAGATATCCAGGAAGTCTAATCTTGTAAATTAATCAGGATGAGGATTCACAAAAGACTCATGGTCTCTTGACCCAAACCCCAGCTTGAAACCCAAGACTATATAAAAATGTAGGTAAGATTACAGGGAGGTAGGGAAGAAACTTTTCTGGAACTCTTTGACATCAGAGACCAAGGCATTGTGATTCCAAAATTCACTGGCAAAGCACTAACAGGGGCTAAAATTACATTAGAAGGATATGGAGAATGCAGGAGCTGATGTGTTAAGATAAATGAATGAAACTTGGAATGTTTGCAGAGACTCTATGTAGAATGCTTGTGTCTTTTTTTTTTTTTTAACCTAAATCTATTACTAGAATTAATATTATGTTTGGGGAAAACTTACTCCATCTAGTATTGTAATACCATATATCTCATTGTTTTAATTTGCATTTCCCTGATTATGAGTGATGTTGAAGCTGAAACTCCAATACTTTGGCCACCTCATGCGAAGAGTTGACTCATTGGAAAAGACCCTACGGCTGGGAAGGATTGGGGGCAGGAGAAGAAAGGGATGACAGAGGATGAGATGGCTGGATGGCATCACTGACTCGATGGACATGTGTTTGGGTAGACTCCGGGAGTTGATGATGGACAGGGAAGCCTGGCATGCTGTGATTCATGGGGTCACAAAGAGTCGGACACGACTGAGTGACTGAACTGAACTAAACTGTCTATAAGTAAAGTTGGGCACATTTCATGTGCCAGTTGGCCTTTTGAATATCTGTCTTGGAAAAATGTCTAGATCCTTGCCCATTTTAGTTAGATTATTTTTTATTATTAAGTTGTCTGAGTATGCTATATATTTTGGATATTAATACTTTATTGAACAGATGTTTTGCCAATGTTTCCCCCACTCTGTATGTTAACTTTTCAACCATCATCTCATGAAATCTCCATTCTTTTCACTTTTCTTTACATCTCTATTCCTGTGTTTGAATAGTTTTTATTGTAGTATCCTCAATGTCTCATTATTTCTCTGAAACAATTAATCTACAGACTGCCCAGTGAATTTTTTTTACCTCATTTATTGTAGGACTTCCCTTCTGGCTCAGTAATGAAGAATCCACCTGCCAAGCAAGACACTCACATTTAATCCCTGGCTCAGGAAGATACCCTGAGGAAGGAAATGGCAACCTATTCCAATATTCTTGCCTAGAGAATCCCATAGACAGAAGAGTCTGGTAAGCTACAGTCCATGGGGTCTCAAAGAGTTGGACACAACTGAGCAACTAAACAACAAAAAACAGCACTGCATTTTCCAGCTCTACAAGTTCCATTTTTTCTTTTTATGTATTTTATGTGGTATCTTATTATGCTCAAATTTCCTTTAAGTCTTTGGCTATATGTGTTTTAATTTAACACAATGTGTTTTAACTTATTTGCTAATTACATCACCCTTGTCATTTCTGAGACTGTTCATTTTCACTGAATTTTCTCCTGGTTATTTTTCTCATATTTCTGCTTCTTTAAGTATCTGGAGTTTTCTTCTGACTACTGTACATTGTGATTTTACATTGTTGATCACAGACTTTTTTTTTTTTTTTTTTTGTCTTCTTGTAAAGAGGATTGAAGCTCTTTGGACAATTGTTTTAAACAATTAAAACATCTATGAGACAGTATGATTCTTTTGAGGCTTTTTAAAGCTTTGCTGTGGCAGACTTAGGGTACCTTTCACTCTGTTGCTGTTGTTCAGTTATGAAGTTGTATCTGACTCTTTGCGACCCCATGGACTGTAGCAAGCCAGGCTTCCTTATCCTTCACACCTCCCAGAGTTTACCCAAGTTCATGTCCATTGAATTGATGATGCCATCCAACCATCTCATCCTCTGTCACCCTCTTTTCCTTCTGCCTTTAATCTTTCCAGCTTCAGGGCCTTTTCCAATGAGTCACCTCTTTGCATCAGATGGCAAAAGTAGTGGAGCTTCAACTCACGGCAAATATGTTGGAGTAGTTTGCCATCCCTCCTCCAGTGAATCACGAAAGAACTCTCCACTATGACCTGTCCATCTTGAGTGGCTCTGCACCACATGGCTCATAGCATCTTTCACTCTATCGGTAGTTTATTACTGTAATTAAGCTATGCCTCTTCTGGTATTTTTACTTAATATCCTAGGTGCTCAAGAAAGACTCTTTACTCTGCCTGGCCCTAACTTGAATGTCCCTCAGCCCGCTCCAAACTCAAAAAATTGATCAGGATCGACCATTTATTTGTACTTTCTTATGGAGTCTCACCCTATGGAAATGCATGTTAGCATTCAGGAACAGCGACTTTTGGGTCAATGTCTTTGCATAGCTCACCCCTCTCTGGTTCTCTTCCCCACACTTTCCAGATGTCTCTGCCTTCCTGAACTTTCGTGTCCTTTTCCTCCACTGATAGTGCCACATGAGATTCCCCTCCTGGAGCTACCTTTATGGATATGCCTCTAAACAAACAGCCTAGAAGAGGGAGGAGTCTACCTAATATGATTTCTTGTATGAAATTCTATGCTGCCTGTTTTTCAACGTCTGAGAAGCATTGTTTCACATGTTTTGATCAGTTTCCTAGTTTTTACAGTGGGAGGACATGTCCTGAATCATTTATTGTATCCTGAACTCAGAGAAGTCTGTGATTAAATTTTGTAAGTGAAGTAAAAGACACAGTTAAATATCACTAATCATTGGGGAAATGCAAATGAAGAATGCAATGAGATAACACTTCAGGTCCATTAGAAAGGTTATTATCAAAAAATAAGAGAAAATACATGATGATGAGAATGTGGAGAAATACAACCTTTATGTACTGTTGGTAGGAATATAAAAAGAATGGTGCAGTCACTGTGGAAAAAAGGTAATTCCTCAACATGTTAAAAATAAAATTACCATATTACCCAGCAATCATCTGGACATATAACCAAAACAATTATAAAGCAGAATCTTGAATAAATATTTATACACTCATATTCATAGCAGGATTATTCACAATAGCTAAACCATTGAAGTAGCAAATGTGTGCATTGATGGATGAATGGTAAACAAAATGTGATCCATCCATACAATGGAATATTATGAAGCTTTTTTAAAGCAGAGGATTCTGATGTATGGTACAACATAGATGGATGTTGAGGACTTTAGGTTAAGTGAATAAACTAGCTGGAAAATGACAAAAACTGATTCCACTTATACGAAGTATGTAAGTGTTCAAAATTATAGAGACACAAAGGTGAATGGTGGTTGCCAGTGGCTGAGAGGAGGGGACAATGGGCAGTTATTGTTAGTGGGGACAGAATTTCAGTTTTACAAGTTGCAAAGAGTTGAGGAAATTAATGATGGGAATGGTTGTACAACAATGTAAATGTACTTAATGCCAAAGAGCTGTACACTTAAAACTTTTATGAGGTAAATGTAATGTCATGTATACTTTGCATTTTTTTAGTTATGTAAACTAAAATCAAAACTATAGTTTTATATTTTTCTTCAGACTTGTCTCTGGTTGTTGGGATGGATAGGAATCGAACAAGCAGGAGAGATGTGGTGGTATAGAGAGGTATTGGGCTGAAGGATGTGAGTGAGGTAGGAGAGGTAAGGCTGGGTAGAAGTGAAAAGACAGTAAAACATGGGAGGTCAAAGAATTGGAATTTCATGGACTGCTTACACAGATTTTTCTAGAGACTGTGAACAGAAACTGGAAGCTGAATATTTGAATATTGAGCTTTTTGGAGATATATGGTTATTGCCTAAGAATCAAATATAAGTATGACATCAGATTAATGGCCCTGATATACTTCATGGTTTGTCTATCCATAGGCAACTGCATAGGGCTGAATCTACAGTGAACTTGTTGGACCCTGAAAGCTGCCCACTTGCTGCCTCTGTGCAAAGAAGTAGGATTCATGGTATTTCCACGTGCTTCCCTCAGTACTTGTTTCCTGCATGTTGTTTTCACCAGAGCCTGGGGTTGCATCAGTAAAGAAAGTTGATGAATCTTGCCCTCCTCCACCTGCCTGCTTTTCCTTTTCTCTGAACTGCCTGTATTTGATGAGCCACTTATCTGTGTCCTACTGAAGAGATCAGCCTAAGTTTTACTCCTAAATAATTACTTACTCTGACATCTCAGTAATCTTCCTATGTGTAATTGCAGGTCCTCGTGATTTGAAACAATCAACCAAGATCCCTGATGTATCTGTAGAGGGAAAGATGAAGCCATCATATTCTGGGAGGGGGGAGGAGGCAGGGAGGGGGAGTCCTGTGTGTGGGTGGGCATGTGTACCTGTTTGACACAGCATGAAAAGCCTGTAGGAGTTTGACAAGGAGTGGGTTAAGAGCTTGACAGAGTAGGAAGGCATCACAAAGGCTGAAGGAAGAAAACAGGTAGCATTGCCTTGCCCTCCTAAATCCGTGCTTCAGTCTCTTTGATGAGAGTTCAGGGAAAGGATGTTTGCAATTGGGGCTATTTGAGGGAAGTCCAGTATAATAAATCATTTTGTACTATTTCTGAAGACAAAGCCACCAGTGTAAGAGAGCTGAGTCTAGGGAAGAGAAGGGGGGCAGAAGGGGGCTTTCTGTCCTCAGGAGAGCCTTCCAAGAGCACCTTGCCTCCTTTGTCTCTTATCAGCACTCTGAAAAGTGGGGGTGGGACAAAGAGAGACAAAGAGCTGTATTTTTTGTACTCCGTCCTTCATCTACCTGTCTCTCTCCATCCCTCTGAGTTTGTGTGTGATATATCCCTACAGAGCAGCATGATTCTGGCCCTTGGTTTCTCTGGTTGATAAATTAAGATACTTGTAGCTGCTGAGTTTCAAGGTGGATTTTTGGGTAACCATGCTAGAAATCGAGTAAAACTGGAAATGGAAGGGAGGTTTTAATTGAACAAACTGTGTAGTTAATGGCTCAGAGAGTTGAAACAGTATCAGAACAGGATAACTGTGCCTTTAGAAAAGTTGCTTCCTTTTCAGAAGTGTCCACTGTTTTCCTAATAGCTTTAGTTCACAATTTTAGGTAAAACGATTCTGTAGGATTGGGAGGACACTCTATGTGAATAAAGATATTGCAGAATGTTTGAAATTAAGGGACTTCAGACAATGCAGTGTGGAAGCTGTATTGTAAAGAGGTTGTGAGAGCCAGCTGCTGGCAGGCATGGGGTAAAGCCTGCGGAAAGGAGACAAGGGGACGTCCTCTTTGTGAATCAGGGGTCTTCACACTGGACTTTGTATTCCAAGGGGTCCTCTTTGTGCCTGGGCTCTTTTATCCTTTCATAAGAGACACAAACTGCTGGGGGAGGGGTATTTGGGGCTCGGAGATGTTGGCCATGCTGTTTCTCCATTCTGACTCTCACTGCCTATTCTTCTCCACATGCTCAACCACCCTAATCATCTATTATATATTCTGTAACGGTTCCTATTTAAATTGCCTCCACTTAAGCTGCCTTTAATTTGCTGATCAGCTACAGTAAAGTCTAAAGGGATCTCTGAGTTCCTATGTGGGATGAAAGGTTACAAAAACCTGGAGTGTCCCTGGCTTCAGTGAATCAATTAACACTAGGGCTGGACAATGTGAACTAAGAGTGTGAAGGAAAGAGGAGTCTCAGTGAAGACTGAATGAATAAATCGGAAAAGCTTCATGTAATGAAATACCGACCATCGCTTTCATCATCCCACATCTCCCAAACCCAATATTGTATGGCCGCTAACAAGCAAGGATGTACTTCACATGTGTGATTTCCTGCTATTTGACAAGACTGTGAGAAATGTTTGAAGTTGGGGGTATTCTTGGGAAAACTGGTGTGAGGGTCTGTGTCTGCAAGAGCTTTGTTTCTGAGAACAAATGTGTGGACAGACAGCTGGGAGGGGGCGGGTTTGGGAGGGAGGGGCAAGCGGTGAGCCCTCCCGTTGCGAGGAGGGGGCTTCCGGCCTTGCACTCTCTTCTTTGATGCCCGGCAAGTTCTTCATTGTGCTCGTGTCTCCTTTAGGGTCACAGAAGCAAGGGTGGAAATCGTAGGGAGATACAGAGGGCTAATTCTCTGTCTATTTTTCTACCCTGCCATTCCTTCCTTTGGGCTGACAGCCGTTCATCAGCCATTTTCTATTCTATTCTTCTGAAGACCTCCTTTAGTGGCTACAAATAAATTGCCTGTCTGCCCATCTGCTCCCCATCTAAATGCAACTGTGAATGTGGACATTTGGGATGGAATATTGGGGGTCTTCGATTCAGGTGTGGATGGATGGACAAGTCCTGATCATCTGTGGTTTAAGATGTGGAATTAAAAGGCAGATGGAATTCGACAAGAGGTGAGTTAAGAACTTCATAAAGCCAAGGGCAACACCACGAACAACTCAAAAGAAAAAAAAAAGGAAAGAAAGAAAGAAAAGAAAGAGAAAATAGAGAGGGGAAGAGAAAAAGCCCATAGTCTTAGAAGACTCTAATATCAGAAATGTAAATTGAGCTCAATGAAAGCCTTTCCCTCACTTTAATTCTCTAATGTCCAGAAGCATGCCTAGCTCAGGACTGGTACAGGACGCTGTAGAAATTCTACATGGTTATCCTAGGGGAGGCCAAAGTAGGTGTTGTTTGAGTCAGTCCAGAGCCATATCTGTGCAAGTTTTTTTTGTTTGTTTGTTTTTTGTTTTTTTTTTCTCCTGGCCTTTTGATGACAAAAGTAATTAGTCTACTGGAAGGGATTTTGTTGTTTTTTAATAGCCTCACTAACTTTAGTGTAGTGAAGCTTGGGTGTTTGAAGTTGGGACTTGAGTAAAAGCTGATTTCAGGCCCATCAGTAAAAATCTGTGTTTCTGAAAACAAAGCTCTTGAGGAGTCACTTGTGTTTGCAACAGCTGTGGGGGAGGGGAAGGGACCTGTGTGTCTCGGTGCAGGGAGGAGTCTTCCGAGAGCTTGTGCCACTGCTCCACTGCATTGCAGGGTATCATCTGCTCCTGCGCGGGAGATAGGCTCCTGCTGGAGGTGGCCTGGGCAGAAGTGGGTGGGGGAGGATGTGCATGTGTCATTGTCTCTCTGCTCTCCCTCCTTCTCCTCCCTCTGTTCCAGTGGCTTCACGATTATTAATAAACCATTTCTTACTTATCTCTGCAGATGTAAACTTCACCAGAATTGCATCGTTCTTGCATGTGCTATCCAATTCACATAATAGGTGTGCTGGGGTTTGCAATTAGCTATAAGTACCTTATATTTAGGAGTAAAATAAGTTAAAAATACCCTGACCATCAGGAATTAAGATGTAGAATAAAAGGATGACTGATGTTTCACAAAAGTATAATTAGAGGCTTGAGGGGTGAGGAGGAGATTGAACATTATTTCCTGCTGACCGCCTACTCAGTTTAACCCTCTTATCCACGGTGGCTCTATCAGCCTATGGAGATCTGGATGTTTACATGGAGACTCTTTAAAGAAAATCTGTGCAATTTCTTCTTTGAGAGATAAAGGCAGTGGCAGCTCAGTGGAGGGGTTTGGGGTACAGAGTGTGGGCATATGAATGTGAACTGTCTGGGGAGTAATATTCTTCAAATAAAACATGAACATGGGGATGGGTGTTCTCTGCACTTACCACATTCGACTATGAGTGATAAGTGTTGGGAAGGCTGTATTGTACATTATGTGGGTTTTGATAAATGCAAAATGTATGTATCCACTATTACAATGTTATGCAGAATAGTTTCTCTGCCCTAAAACTGCCCTCTGCTTCACCTACTCAGTCCTTGAGCATCTTGAACCCCTGTCATCACAAATGTATTTGTTATATAAATGAAATTATACAGTGTGCAGCCTTTTCAGACTAGCTTCTTTCACTTGGCAATGTCTAAGTTTCCTCCTTTTTTTTTCTTTCTTTTTTTTTTTGGGGGGGGGGAGCTTGATGGCTGATTTTTTTTCCCACATAGTATTCCACTACACAGGGGTTTCCCAAGTGGCTCAGTGGTAAAGAATCCACCTGTCAATGCAGGAGATGTAGCTTTGATCCCTGGGTCAGGAAAATCCCCTTAAGAAAGAAATGGCAACCCATTTCAGTATTCTTGTCTGTGAGATCTCATGGACAGAGGATGCTGGCAGGCTACAGTCCATGGGGTCACAAAAGAGTTGGACATGGTGACTAAACAACAGTAATTCCACTATATGAAAATACCACAGTTCATTTATCAATTCACCTGAGGGCATCTTTATTGCTTCCAGTCTGTAATGATTATGAGAAAAATTATGCAAACAGTGTGTTCAGGATTTGTGTGAATATGAGTTTTATATCGAAATCCATTGAACAAATATGTAGCTATGGCAACTATATGGTAATGCTGGATTGTACGCTAATATTATGGCTAACTTTGTATTGTATAATAATGCTGGATTGTATGGTAATACTTTGGCTAGATTTGTGAAATGCCAAATTATTTTCCAAAGTGGCTGTGTTATTTTGCTTCCTTGCCAACAGTTTCTGTTGCTCTGCATCTTCAACAGTGATTTTGCCAGTTGTTTGGAATTTGGCCATTCTAATAGATGTAATAGGATGCCATTGATGTTTTAGTTTTCATTGTCCTAATGACAAATGATGTTGAATATTTTTTCATATGCTAATTTTCCACCTGCATATCTTCTTTGATGAGATAGCCTTTAAATCTTTGTCTTTTTAAAAATTGGATTGATTACCTCTTATTGAATTTTAAGTAATCTTTGCATATTTGGAATATAAGTACTTTATCTGATGTAGGTTTTGCATATTTTCTACCAGTATATAACATGACATTCTTTTAACAGTGTACTTCACAAAGCAGTTTTTTCCCCCAAAACTTTAAGCTTTATATTTTATATCAGGGTATAACTAATTAAGGGCTTAGCAGGTGGTACTAGATGTAAGGAACCTATCTGCCAATGCAGGAAACAAAATAAGATGTGAGTTTGATCCCTGGGTCGGGAAGATCCCCTGGGGGTCTTGGCAACCTACTCTAGTATTCTTGCCTGGAGAATCTTATGGATGGAGAAACCTGGCGAGCTACAATCCATAGGGTTGTAAAGGGTCAGACAAAACTGAAGTGAGGTAGCACTCACACTCGCATAACCAATTAACAATGTTGTGGGAGTTTCAAGTGAACAGTGAAGGGGCTCAGCCATATATATACATGTATCTATTCTCTCCCAGGCTGGCACATAACACTGAGTAGAGATTAATGGATAGAGAAGATGTGGTACATATCTACAATGGAATATTACTCAGCCATTAAAAAGAATGAAACATACCATTTACAGCAACATGGATGGACTTAAGGAATATTATACAGAGTGAAGTTAGTCAGACAAAGAATGAGAAATATAGTATGAAATTCCTTATATGTGGAATCTAAAAAGAAATAATCCAAATGAACTTACTTATGAAATAGAAACAGACTCAGATTTAAAAAGTGAACTTATGGTTGCCAGGAAGATAGGAGAGTGCAGGACTGTGGAAAGGTCACGTATACACTGCTGTATTTAAAACTGAGAACCAACAAGGACCTGCTGTATAGCACATAGAGCAAAGCAGTTATTAACTATAATAAATTAATTATTATAAATTATAACATATTAATTATAATTTATTATAATTATTGATTATAATAAGATAATCTGTTATAATTTATAATCTATTTGTTTCATGAGGCATGAGTTTGCTGTTGCATTTAAAAACCCATCACCAAATTGTCACATAGATTTTCTCCTATATATTATTTTAGAATTTTTAGATTTGCAATAGATATATGATCCATTTTAAATTAATTTTTGTAAAGTGTAAGGTATATGTCTGTCTTTTAGAACATGGATGCCAAATTAGTCCAACACCATTTATTAAAAGATTGTCTTTTGCTGATTGGAGCTTCTCTGTGTTGACTGTACTTGTGTGGGTCTATTCCTGGGATCTATATTTTGTTCAGTTGATCTCAGTTCAGTTTAGTTGCTCAGTCATGTCTGACTCTATGTGACCATGGACAACAGCATACCAGACCTCCCTGTCCATCACCAACTCCCGGAGTTTACTCAAACTCAAGTCCATTGAGTTGATGATGCCATCAACCATCGCATCCCCTGTCACCCCCTTCTCCTCCCGCCCTCAATATTTCCCAGCATCAGGGTATTTTCCAATGAGGCAGTTCTTTCCAAAGTATTGGAGTTTCAGCTTTAGCATCAGTCCTTCCAATGAATATTCAGGACTGATTTCCTTTAGGATGGACTGATTGGATCTCCTTTCAATCCAAGGGACTGTCAAGAGTCTTCTCCAACATCTCAGTTCAAAAGAATTAATTCTTCAGTGCTCAGGCTTCTTTAATGTCTCATCCATACATGACTACTAGAAAAACCATAGCTTTAATTAGATGGACCATTGTTGGCAAAGTAATGTCTCTGCTTTTTAATATGCTGTCTAGGTTGCTTATAACTCTTCTTCCAAGGAGCAAGCATCTTTTAATTTCATGGGTGCCATCACCATCTGCAGTTATTTTGAAACCCTCCCCACCAAAAAAAGTCTCTCAGTGTTTCCATTGTCTCCCCATCTATTTGCCATGAAGTGATGAGACCAGATGCCATGATCTTAGTTTTCTGAATGTTGAGTCTTAAGCCAACTTTTTCACTCTTCTCTTTCACTTTCATCAAGAGGCTCTTTAGTTCTTCTTTGCTTTCTGCCGTAATGGTGGTGTCATCTGCATATCTGAGGTTATTGATATTACTCTCAGCAATCTTGTTTCCAGCTTGTGCTTCATCCAGCCCAGCATTTCTCATGATGTACTCTGCATATAAGTTAAATAAGCAGGGTGACAATATACAGCCTTGCCATACTCCTTTCCCGATTTGGAACCAGTTGTTGTTCCATGTCCAGTTCTAACTGTTGTTTCCTGACCTGCATACAGATTTCTCAAGAGGCAGGTCAGATGGTCTGGTATTCCCATCTCTTTAAGAATTGTCCACAGTTTGCTGTGATCCACACAGTCAAATGCTTTGGCATAGTCAATAAAGCAGAAGTAGATTTTTTTTTTCTGGAACTCTCTTGCTTTCTTGATGATCCAACGGATGTTGGCAATTTTTTTCTTCATTTATTTTTATTAGTTGGGGGCTAATTACTTTACAGTATTGTAGTGGGTTTTGTCATACATTGATATGAATCAGCCATGGAGTTACATGTATTCCCCATCCCGATGCCCCCTCCCACCTCCCTCTCTACTCAATCCCCCTGAGTCTTCCCAGTGCACCAGGCCCGAGCACTTGTCTCATGCATCCAACCAGGGCTGGTGATCTGTTTCACTATAGATAAAATACATGTTTCAATGCTGTTCTCTCGAAACACCCCACCCTCGCCTTCTCCCACAGAGTCCAAAAGTCTGTTCTGTACATCTGTGTCTCTTTTTCTGTTTTGCATATAGGGTTATCATTACCATCTTTCTAAATTCCATATATATGTGTTAGTATGCTGTAATGTTCTTTATCTTTCTGGCTTACTTCACTCTGTATAATGGGCTCCAGCTTCATCCATCTCATTAGAACTGACTCAAATGAATTCTTTTTAACGGCTGAGTAATATTCCATGGTGTATATGTACCACAGCTTCCTTATCCATTCGTCTGCTGATGGGCATCTAGGTTGCTTCCACGTCCTGGCTATTATAAACAGTGCTGCAATGAACACTGGGGTGCATGTGTCTCTTTCAGATCTGGATTCCTCAGTGTGTATGCCCAGAAGTGGGATTGCTGGGTCATATGGCAGTTCTATTTCCAGTTTTCTAAGAAATCACACTGTTCTCCATAGCGGCTGTACTAGTTTGCCTTCCCGCCAACAGTGTAAGAGGGCTCCCTTTTCTCCACACTCTCTCCAGCATTTATTGCTTGCAGACTTTTAGATAGCAGCCATCCTGATGGGCGTGTAATGGTACCTCATTGTGGTTTTGATTTTCATTTCTCTGATAATGAGTGATGCTGAGCATCTTTTCATGTGTTTGTTAGCCATCTGTATGTCTTCTTTGGAGAAATGTCTGTTTAGTTCTTTGACCCATTTTTTGATTGGGTCATTTATTTTTCTGGAATTGAGCTTCAGGAGTTGCTTGTATATTTTTGAGATTAATCCTTTGTCTGTTGCTTCATTTGCTATTATTTTCTCCCAATCTGAGGGCTGTCTTTTCACCTTGCTTATACTTTCCTTTGTTGTGCAAAAGCTTTTAAGTTTCATTAGGTCCCATCTGTTTATTTTTGCTTTTATTTCCAATATTCTGGGAGGTGGGTGATAGAGGATCCTGCTGTGATTTATGTCAGAGAGTGTTTTGCCTATATTCTCCTCTAGGAGTTTTATAGTTTGTGGTCTTACATTTAGATCTTTAATCCATTTTGAGTTTATTTTTGTGTATGGTGTTAGAAAGTGTTCTAGTTTCATTCTTTTACAAGTGGTTGACCAGTTTTCCCAGTACCACTTCTTAAAGAGGTTGTCTTTTTTCCATTGTATATTCTTGCCTCCTTTGTCGAAGTTAAGGGATGTTCGTAATTTGATCTCTGGTTCCTCTGCCTTTTCTAACTCCAGCTTGAACATTTGGAAATTCATGGTTCATGTACTATTGAAGCCTGGCTTGGAGAATTTTGAGCATTACTTTGCTAGCTTGTGAGATGAGTGCAATTGTGTGGTAGTTTGAGAATTCTTTGTCACTGCCTTTCTTTGGGATTAGAATGAAATCTGTTCATTTTCAGTCCTGTGACCACTGCTGAGTCTTCTAAATTTGCTGGCATATGGAGTGCAGCACTTTCACAGCATCATCTTTTAGGATTTGAAATAACTCAACTGGAAATCCATCACCTCCACTAGCTTTGTTCCTTGTCATGCTTCCTAAGGCCCACTTGACTTCACATTACAAGATGTCTGGCTCTAGGTGAGTGATCACACCATCGTGATTGTCTGGGTCAAGAAGATCTTTTTTGTAGAGTTCTTCTGTGTATTCTTGCCACCTCTTCTTAATATCTTCTACTTCTGTTAGGTCCATATTGTTTCTGTCCTTTATTGTGCCCATCTTTGAATGAAATGTTCCCTTTGTATCTCTAATTTTCTTGTAGACATCTCCAGTATTCCCCATTCTATTGTTTTCTTCTATTTCTTTGCATTGATCACTGAGGAAGGTGTTCTAATCTCTCCTTGCTATTCTTTGGAACTCTGCATTCAAGTGAGTATATCTTTCCTTTTCTCCCTTGCTTTTTGCTTCTCTTCTTTTCCCAGCTATTAGTCAGGTCTCCTCAGACAACCAATTTGCCATTTTGCTTTTCTCTTTCTTGGGGATGGTCTTGATCACTGCCTCTTGTACAATGTCATGAACCTCCATCCATACTTCTTTAGACACTATTAGATCTAATCCCATGAATTTACTTGTCACTTCCACTGTATAATTGTAAGGGATTTGGTTTAGGTCATACCTGAATGATCTAGTGGTTTTCCCTACTTTCTTCAATTTAAGTCTGAACTTGGTAATAAGGTGTTGATCTATGGATATTTTTTCCTTGTTTGCCAGTACTACACTGTCTTGATTTCTACAGCTCTGTATTATGTGTTTAATCTGGTAGTTTGAGTTCACCAACTTTGTTTTTCCTCTTCACTTTTGTTTTGGCTCTTCGTAGTGGTTCTGAGTGTTTTCACAGGCATTAAGAATCATTTGGTTGATACTCACAGATTGGTTTCCTGAGATTTTGATTTGCATTCCATTGAGTCTATAGATCAATTTGGGAATAATTTAACGTTTTAGAAATATTAAACCTTTCAGATCATGGCTAGTGGATACTTCTTGGTTTAGTTATTTCATGACTCTATGCATGAACATCCTAATCCTGTTTATACCTAAGTACTATATTTTTTGTGCTATTGTAGATAATATTAGTTTCAATTTTAATCCCAATAGTGAATTTTTATATATAGTAAAGAAATTATATCCTGTAACCTTTTTATGCTTCTCTATTACTTCTGGAAGCATTCTTGTAAATTCTTTTGTTAATTTCTACATAATCTTATAATCTGTAAATAAAAACTTCTCTATTTCTTCCTTTCTGATTTTATTTTTAATTTGTTTATGGCTTACTTTTACTTGTTTTTTCTTCTTAAACTTACTAGAATGCCCAGAACAATGTTGACTAAGAGTGATAAGAGAGGACATTCTTGCCTCTTATGATGTTTGATTTAGATTTAGATTTTAAATGTAAATTTTCTACATATATGCTTTATTAGGCTGGGGGTTCACCTTCTATTCTCAGATCTTAGAGTTTTATTATGATGGGTGTCATGCTGGGCTTTCTTTGGCTGTGCTGGGTCTCTGATGTGAGGCATGGGCTCTGTGTTGAGGCACATGGGCACTCTCGAGGTGTGGAGCTCAGAGGACCTCTCCAGTTGCAATGCATGGGCTTTTTTTATTGCAGAACTCAGACTCTGGAACATGCAGGCTCAATAGTTGCAACACATGGGCTCTAGAGTGCACAGTTTGGTATTTGTGGCATGCAGACTCTCTAGTTATGGTAGGTGGGCTCTCGAGTTATGTATAAGCTTAGTTGCCTCACAGCATATGGGATCTTAGTTCCCTATGCAGAGATCAAGCTTGTATTCCCTCCCATGTATTGGAAGGCAGATTCTTAATCACTGGGCCACCCGAGATTATTATAGGTATAGTGTGTGTGAGTGTTTGCATGCTAAGTCACTTCACTTGTGTCTGACTCTTTGCAACCCAGTGGACCACAGCCCACCAGGCTCCTCGGTCCATGAGATTATCCAGGCAAGAATACTGCAGTGGGTTGCCATGCCTTCCTCCAGGGGATCTTCCTGACTCAGGGATTCAACCCGCATCTCTTGTGTCTCCTGCACCAGCAGGCAGGTTCTTTACCTCTAGTGTCACCTGGGAAGCCCATCTATTAGTGGTAACATTGAATAATATGCAGTAATAAAAAAAAATTAAAGTAAGGCCATAGAGACCTGTAATAATAGAGCTATTATCATCTACAAAATGTTGAATGAAAAGGACCGCATATTGCATGATTCCATTTAAGGAAAGCTAAAAAAAAATATTCAGTTTTGCATATAGGGTTATCGCCACCATCTATCTAAATTCCGTATATATGTGTTAGTATACTGTAATGTTCTTTATCTTTCTGGCTTACTTCACTCTGTATAATGGGCTCCAGTTTCATCCATCTCATTAGAACTGATTCAAATGAATTCTTTTTAACGGCTGAGTAATATTCCATGGTGTATATGTACCACAGCTTCCTTATCCATTCATCTGCTGATGGGCATCTGGGTTGCTTCCGGGCCTGGTGCACTGGGAGGACCCTGAGGAGTCGGGTGGGGAGGGAGGTGGGAGGGGGGAACGGGATGGGGAATACTTGTAACTATATGGCTGATTCATGTCAATGTATGACAAAACCCACTGAAATGTTGTAAAGTGATTGGCCTCCAACTAATAAAATAATATTTAAAAAAAAAAAAAGAAAAGAAAAAAAAATATTCAAAGCAAACCTATAGTGTCAGAGGTCAGAATAATTCTTGTCTTGAGAAGGATAGTAGCTAGACACAGAGGGACCTTCTGGGTTAATGGGAAATGCTTTATATATTGATGTAGGTGATGGTTATACTAGCTTGTCAATTCAGCTCAGTCACTCAGTTAGGTCCAACTCTTTGCAACCCCATGTATGGCAGCATGCCGGGCTTCCGTGTCCATCACCAACTTCTGAAGCTTACTCAAACTCATGTCCATCGAGTTGGTGATGCCATACAACCATCTCATCCTCTGTTGTCCCCTTTTCCTCCCGCCTTCAATCTTTCCCAGCATCAGGGTCCTATGTACTATGCTTGTACACTTGGCTAAAACGTCATGAGCCTGTATACTTAATGTATGTGTGTTTAGTATATAACTATGTATTTCTGTTTAAAAATAATAATTAAAAAAATCTTTGAGATTGGGGTTCCTGAGATTGTAAGCCCATCTCTGTGAAAATGAAACTATATATTAATATGTGAGGGAAAGCCAACAAATTGGCTCTTTGGCCTGAGATTCTTGGTGAAAGTCTTTCCTATAAACTTTATATACTGAGGGCTTTTCTCTTTCCCATTCTCTGCACATACATTGAAAGTCCTGGTTACTTGTAAATGAAATCCCAGTTGCTTGCCAAGACCTAACTTCTCTCTGTCTCTGATATGATGGGTGTTAGTACAAAATGTTTTAGGTGTCACTGAAGAGAGGATCTTAAATGTTACTTTCCACAAGAAATCTTCTGCCAGAAAGAAAGTGTAACTCTGGGATAGCATAGTACTGTATAAGCTTTGTGGGCTTTAATTTGGGAATAGAATAGATATTTTAAGCCTTGGTGTTTTGTAAATATAATTAGAATGAATGGAAGTTATTGAAATTTAGGAAGTGGCACCTTAAGATCTGTTGGGAAAGGAGGGAAAATTGATTAAAGAGAAAAACAGTGATTTAAAAAAACAGGGTAAGAAATCTAAGTTCTGCTCACCATTGGCTTCATTTCTCATTTTCATCCTCTCATGCCCCTTTCTAAATGTCACAATCAGGATACCATTTACAAATTCATTGAATATATACCAAAATGTTTGATCTAGGCATATCTTAGGAACAGGAATCATGCCCTTCTGTGAGTGTTTGGCAGCTCTGAACTGAGATGTGATCTTCTGAAACATCGTGACTCTTCATGTGCTGAAGGACTTTTGTGGCACTGTACCTTCCTATTAACTCTGCATATAGACATAACAGAAGTTGTGGAGAGTAGAATTGGAGAAGTAGAAAAATGATTGCTGTTGTTACAGAACAGTCAGAAGGATAATAGCACTGCCTTTTCATTTTGTGTGGTTCTTGCTGATACACTGTCACTGTAGATATAGATGAAGCAGGGCTCCCCTGTTTTGATCCTCAGTATGTCTACCTTCCACCCTGTTATGTGGGTGAACCATAGGAGCACCTCACACAAGGAACAAGCAAATGACAAAGCAAACAAATCCAGATAATATGTGATAATGACATGTTCTGAAAGGTGATTGGTGTTTAATAAGTGGACGAGTGATAAATTTGAGGAGTGTAACTGAAGAAGAGCAGCTTTGATCCCCCAAATAGGAAAGGTACCCATGTCCAGTACATTTTTCAATGAATTTGGCTAGGTACCAGATGGTTTCTCTGTGTATAGGGCAGAGACTCCATATGGAGACAGTAAATATGACTTATTCAACATGTTAGAATATTTCAACTGGATTAAGCAGATTATGAACAAAGGTTGGCACCAGAACTGTCAGGGAACCAACTGCATTTCTGAGATAAACGTGGATAAGGTTGGTTGAAGGTTTTGCGGGTGGGGGATGCATGGAGGGAGAAGAGTTTGGTGTAGGTACATGAGGCCTGTCTCTTTGACTGAGGGCAAAGAGGAGAGAGACAATGCCTGTTCATTTGTCTCCTTTCTCTGTCTGAACCCTCCTTTAAAAAATATTGTTGGAGTATTTGGTTTACAATTTTGTGTTAATTTCTGCTATATAGCAAAGTGATTCAATTATACATATATACACACATATATATATATTTTCATATTCTTTTCCATTAGGATTTATCACATCATACTGAATATAGTTACCTGTGCTATAAAGTGAGACTTTGTTTTTATCCATTTTCTATATAATAATTTGCATCTGCTAACCCCACATTTCCAATCCATTCCTCCCCACAACCTTAGCAACCACAAGTCTATTCTCGATGTCTGTGAGTATTTGTGTTTTGTAAATAAGTTTATTTGTGTCATATTTTAGATATCACATATAAATGATACTACATTCCGTTTGTTCTCTTTCTGACTTTGGTTAGTATGATAATCTCTAGGTCCATCCATGTTGCTGAAAATAGCAATATTTCATCTTTTTTTTAATGGCTGAGTAATACACACACACACACGTGTATCACAAGTTCTTTATCCATTCATGTGTTGATGGGCATTTAGGTTGTCTCCATGTCTTGGCTACTTTTAATTGTGCTGCTATGAATTTAGAGCTTACTCCTTCCTTTTTGAGTTTGTACTTACCAGTGGACCAGTGGTACTTAAAAAAAAATAAATAATCCTTATAGGGCGTGTGACAATGTGTCTTCAGACTAATTTCTGCTGTCATCCCTTAACTTTCCATTTTCACATGGAACTGCAGGTGTCCAAGTTTCTTTGGAGCTGCTGCAGAGACAAAGGATAACATTATTCACCTTATAGTCTAAGAAAAATGATGTTCAATGGTGAAACAACTATACTTTCATAAAGCTTGGTTTAAGGTCCACGTGAATAAAAATTCAGAAGGACTGAATGGAGCTATAAAGGCCACCTAAAATATGTATGCTGTGTTGCTCAGTGACTCTGGCTTGCATTCTGACCTACTGTGTCTAGATATTTTCTCTAAACAGAAGCAAAGATGACAGGCTGGGAGACGGTATGTGTGACTCATCCTAGCCAAAGGCAATGTGTCTGAAGTTGAATTCACAGTGTTCTAAGTTGTTATAGACAAGAGCTAGTCTTTGCAGTCGTCCCTGACTGGGTAAATGTGTATTTTTATTGGTGTCAGGAAGTCATTCTATAGCATGGGCTAAGGAAGTCCAGCTGTCAACCAGCAAGGCCAGGTCTGCATCTGACTTGCTGTTCTTGCTGTCAGTTCCAGAATCACTACCTCTCAGAGGGAAGGGGGTGCAGTGCTGACAACCGACTATGTAAGTCAAGCCACAACAGGGACAATTTGCAACTGGTGTCCTTTTATAAAAACATTATTTTCAGGTAAAACTATGTAGTATTAGGATTCTAAAAGCCTTTGATGGTCAATGTGTATGTGTGGAAAACAAGGGGGTTTTGCCCTGGGCTAGGAGGGGTCACCCTCATGCTTAGCCACTCAGTTTGGTGCAGGATAGAGCCTTCTTCCTGCCTTTGCCTCCTTACAATGGGGTGAAGTGAAAAGAGCTGTCTCCTCTCCTTGCTGTATTGTGTCCAGTCTGACTCACTGAATGGGAAAAGAGGGAAAGTGACTATTAGTTTGTTTTAAAAAAGAAAAGTTGCAAAGATAGTACTGAGAGTTCCCGAATACGGCATACACACTTTCCCCATGACTAACATATTGAATTAGTTTGGAACCTTTGTCATAGCTAATGCATCAGTTCTGATACATGACTAATGACTAATGTTTATTGATGTTACCTCAGGTGTTTTTGTGTTTTTTTTTTTTTTTTTGTACAAAAGATTATCTTTATATTAGATTTTCTGTGTTTTTCTCCCCTAGTTGCTGGATAAAATCCATACAAATGAAATACTGACTCACTCAGTAAATAACAATTAAGAGGTAAATTCATTTTACAGAGAAGCTGGTGCATATAAGACATTGTCTTGAAGATATTTCCTTATTTTTTTACCTAAATGTCCTTTTCTTGTTCCAGGATCCCATGCAGGACACTACACAATAGTTAGTCAGATGTGCCTTAGGTTCCTCTTGGCTATGATATTTTCTCAACTTTTTGTGACTTTGACAGCTTTGAATGGTACTAATCAGGTATTTTGCAGAATGTCTCTATACTGAAATTTAACTGTTGTTTTCCTCATGATTTGATGGAGATTTTGAGTTTGGGGAAGAAGACCATAGAGTGAATGTGCCATCTCCACCATATCACATATCAAAGGCATATGTGATTTATCATTGTTGATGTTGACCTTGATCACCTGGCCCAAGTAGTGTTTGTCAAGCTTCCCCACACTGAGTTACTCTTTTAATCCCCTTGGATATGGTAATCTTTGGAAAGAAGCTACTTTAGGCAGCTCTTATAAGGTGTGCAGAATTATACTTCCTCTCTTTGAGGGTAGAACATCTATATAATTTTCTGGAATTCTTCTGCATGGTGTGCTTGCTTTAAATCTCTGATACTGAGAACACGAGAGATACAAGATATCAAGTGTTAGCTAATATAAATCACAAGTTTAGTTGTAAGCCTCTTGTATAGCCTGGTATCTAATCGTATACTTGTTAAAATGTATCTGCTTTAATTTCTGAGGGAGAGACTTGGTAGCAGGTATCTGAGAGTGTTTGGAGAACTGGAGTGGGGCAGAGCTTTTTGCAGAACCCACACACTAACCAGGGACACAGCTGGGTTATCCCAACTGTCTGAAGCTTCTCAAAGCATGGAAGAGGGTGAGTAAGGTTGTAAAGTGGAAGGTGGACATGTATTTGGGTCTGGGTGTAAGAAGACTTTGAAGGGAGTTGTGATGGTCATGGTGGGTGCTGGGGCCCTAATGGGGACAACGTCCAGCACAAGGTTGGGATTTGTGAAAGTCTGTTCTCCAAGAGTGAAATTTTGGTTTTCATTATCCTTAACATGCACTTGTACTTAATGTGTCCACAGGATGTAAGTAGTCTACCATGGTGGCTGCTCTCCTCTCTGTGTGCCTTCTTTCGTGATTCAGGCTCAACACTCCGCCAGGTTACAACATGCACACACCTTCCTAATCCTCTCCAGGTCAGATATGCCACATTGGGCTGCCCTTTTCACATGGCAAATCACTCAGGATTTCTCACCACTCAATTTTCCCCTTGAGATTAAAAAAATACAGAAAGAGACCATGATGTCTGAGATTTGAGCTGTATGACAAAATGAGATATTTAGGACCCCTTTTTAACAGACTTTGTTCCTGAAAACAAAGCTGAAGAACTGAAATGTATGGCATTTATATTAGCTTTCACTAGAGTATATTGATACTACGGTATCAAAGACTCCTGAAATTTCACTGATTTGCAATCAAAACATTTAATTCTTCCTAAAGTATATATCAACAGAGGTCAGTCAGAGCTTTGCTTTATGTATCTTCTGAGGTCCAGGCAGAAAACACATCACATTAAAAAATTAAAGTATATTTGACTTAACACTTCACATTCTTATAGCAAAAAGAAAAGCAACGCTACATCCTTGGATGGGTCTTCAAGGGTCTGGTTGGATGTGGCACTTACCACTTCAACTCACATTCTAGAGGGAGTACAATAGCCAAACCGAATGTCTATGGCATATAGAATATATTCTATTTTGCATGGAGGTGGCAAAGGAACAATTGGAAACTACAATGGAATCTGCCACAATCCAACCTTTGTTACAAAAATGATTTCCTCCCTTCAGGTACACAGAATTCACTCCTTCCTCTCAGTGAAATCTCCACAGTAATATCTCATCATATTATCAGACTCAACAACTCCTGAATCTCATGACACCACTCTATACTATGTTAGTTCTTCATTAATTATCCAGAGGTATAAAAAATAAACTGTCTTCTCTGCACACAATCAACAATACCGGTGCAGGGTCATCTCAATAAATATTCTTCTTCAGAAAGGAGGAGATTGGGATACACTCAGCTTAAATTGCAGGAATTCTGAAATCCTTTTGATGGGCATTAGGTCTCCCCCTGCCCCCCATGCCATATCTGGCTAATCTGTAGGCAATCTTACTAGTTCCAGTGTCTGTTCTCCTGGGGTAGTTGTCCAGGTTCTGTGGTTCTTGGCCCCACCCTCTGAGAGTCCATAATTCTCCACCACCATCCTTGGCCACACTGGAATATGGCATTAAAGGATATTACCTCTTTGGGGGTGAACAGAAAATTAGGGGCACAATCATTTTAAGTCTCAAACATCCACAGGCTATTTTAATTTAGGCTGGTGGCTCTTTGACAATACAACTCTCTCAAAACATTGTTGGCTTTTATCTTGTATGATCCCTTTGTGTCCATAGTCATGCTCACAGTTCTCTCCAATACATGCTTTAGTTGTAGCTTAGAGTAATCTGGAGTAAATTGATGTAACTTGAGGCAAGCAAGCTTCCAAGAAAGACTAACACTTTTAGTATTTTTTGTTCTTTGGGACATTTGTACAACTAAAATTATTGACCAAATGTCACCTTAATCAATTCAACAGTTGTAAAAAGAGTGTGAGGTCAAGCCTTTGATTTGGTCTTTACTATAATGTTGAATTTTGATCTTTGTTTTCAATTTCACCTTTCATTGTTTGCAGATGATCACAAATCTCATCTTTCAACTTTGTTATCAAATTCACATGTGATTTTCTGAAGCTTTATTTTTCTTAGAATATCTTTTCTATAATAACCAAGTCATGGAAGTTACCTTCATGTTCCCAATATGATGGCCTCACCCCATATACTTATTCTATCACACACACACCAATTTTAACAAGTGTTTTATTAGCAAAAACTTGGGCCACTCTATTTTGTAGATATCAATAACAGCTTTGTAACTGACTCTTGTCTGGGTCTGATACAAGTATTTTCATTTTTTCTTCTGGTGGCATCTCATAACTGATGTGATTAATTTCTTCATTTAGTTTTAACTAAGTTATTATTATGGTAAGAAATATATCTCAACAAATCATGATTGCTGGGAGAAATATCGATAACCTCAGATAAGCAAATGACAACACACTTATGGCAGAAACTGAAGAAGAACTAAAGATCCTCTTGATGAAAGTGAAAGAGGAGAGTGAAAAAGTTGGCTTAAAACTCAACATTCAGAAAACTAAGATCATGACATCTGGTCCCATCACTTCATGGCAAATAGATAGGGAAACAGTGGAAACAGTGACATAATTTATTTTGGGGGACTCCAAAATCACTGCAGATTGTGACTGCAGCCATGAAATTAAAAGACACTTGCTCCTTGAAAGAAAAGTTATGAGCAACCTAGATAGCATATTAAAAAGCAGAGACATTACTTTGCCAACAAAGGTCCATCTAGTCAAATCTATGCTTTTTCCAGTAGTCATGTATGGATGTTAGAGTTGGACCATAAAGAAAATTGAGTGCTGAAGAACTGATGCTTTTGAACTGTGGTGTTGGAGAAGACTCTTGAGAGTCACTTGGACTGCAATAGATCCAACCAGTCCATCATAAAGGAAATCAGTGCTGAATATTCTTTGGAAGGACTGTTGTTGAAGCTGAAACTCCTGTACTTTGGCCACCTGATGTGAAGAACTGACTCATTGGAAAATATCCTGATGCTGGGAAAAGTTGAAGGCAGGAGGAGAAGGGGACAACAGGATGAGATGGTTGGATGGCATCACCAACTCAATGGACACGAGTTTGAGTAAACTCTGGGAGTTAGTGATAGACAGGGAGACCTGGCGGGCAGCAGTCCATGAGGTCACACAGAGTTGGACACGACTGAGTGACTGAACTGAACTGAACTGATGGAATATTACTCAACCATTAAAAAGAGTGAAATTGGGTCATTTGTAAAGACCTGGTCATACCTAGAGACTGTCATACAGAGTGAAGTAAGCTAGAAAGGAAAAAAAAAAAAAAAGTAAATACTTTGTATTAACGCATATATGTGGAATCTAGGGAAATGGTAAATGTGGTCTCATTTACAAAGCAGAAATACAGACACAGCATAGAAAACAAATGTGTGGATACCAAGGGGGCAAGTCGGGGTGGGAGGAATTGAAAGATTGGGACTGACACATACACTATGATGCATGCGTGCTAACTTGCTTTGGTCGTGTTCCACTCTTTGAGACACTGTGGATCATAGGCCAACAAGCTCCTCTGTCCATGGGATTTTACAGGCATGATACTGGTGTGGATTGCCATGCCCTCCTCCTGGGGATCTTCCCGACCCAGGGATCAAAACTGCATCTCTGACATCTCCTGCATTGGTAGGCAGGTTCTTTGCCATTAGGGCCACCTGGGAGCCCACACTATTGATATTATATATAAAATAATTGGGGCTTCCCAGGTAGCTCAATGGTAAAGAATCCACCAGTCAATATAGGAGGCACAGATTCAACCCATCGGTCAGGAAGATCTCATGGAAGAGGAAATGGCAGCCCACTTCAGTATTCCTGCCTGGGAAATCCTATGGGCAAAGGAACATGGTGGGCTACAGTCCAAGGAGTCACAAAGAATCAGACATAGTTTAGCAACTTAACACACATACATCAAATAAATAACTGACAAGAATATGCTGTATAGCACGGGGAACCCTATGTAATGCAGGGTGGTGACCTGAATGGGCAGGCAGTCCAGAAGGGAGTGCACACATGGATATGAATGACTGATTGATGTTGCTGTAAACAGAAGCTAGCACAACATTGTGAAGCAGCTATACTCCAATAAAAAGTAATTAAAACATGCATAATACGCTTTTAAATGTATTGGACTAGTTGTTTTACAATGTTGTTTTAGCTTCTGCTGTATAGCAAAGTGAGTCGGTTATACATATACACGTATCCACTCTTTTTTTTCCCATGTATTTTTATTAGTTGGAGGCTAATTACTTTACAATATTGTAGTGGTTTTTGCCATAGATTGACATGAATCAGCCATGGATTTACATGTATTCCCCATCCTGATACCCCCTCACACCTCGCTCTCCACCCGATCCCCGATGTACAGAACAGACTTTTGGACTCTGTGGGAGAAGGCAAGGGTGGGATGTTTAGAGAGAACCACTCTTTTTTAGATTCATTTCCCATATAGATCATTATACACTTTTGAGAATAGTTCCCTGTGTTATGCAGTTGTTGTTCAGTTGCCCAGTCTTGTCCAGCTGTTTGTGACCCATGGACTGCACCATGCTAGGCCTCCCTGTCTCTCACCATCTCCCAGAGTTTGCCCAAGTTCATGTCCATTGCATTGGAGATGCCATCCAGCTATCTCATCCTCTGATGCCCTCTTCTCCTTCGTCCCTCAATCTTTCCCAGCATCAGGGACTTTTCCAATGAGATGGTTCACATCAGATGACCAAAATACTGGAGTTTCAGCTTCAGCATCATCCCTTCCAATGAGTATTCAGGGTTGATTTCCCTCAAGATTGACTGGTTTGATCTCCTTGCTATCCAAGGGACTCTCAGGAGTCCTTCTCCAGGACCATAGTTCGGAGGCATCAATTCTTTGGCACTCTGCCTTCTTTATGGTTCAGCTCTCACAAATGGACGTGACCACTATGAACACCATAGCCTTGACAATGCAGACTTTTGTCAGCAGAGTAACATCTCTACTTTTCAACACATTGTGTAGGTTTGTCTTAGATTTTCTGCCAAGAAGCAATTGTCTTCTGATTTCATGGCTGCAGTCACCATCTGCAGTGACTTTAGAGCCCAAAAAGAGGAAATCTGTCACTACTTCCACATTTTCCCTTTTTATTTGCATGAAGTAATGGGCCTGGATGCCATGATCTTTGTTTGTTTGTTTTTTTTTAATATTTAGTTTTAAGCCAGTTGTTTCACTCCGTTCCTTCACTTTCATTAAGAAGCTCTTTAATTCCTCTTCACTTCTGCCATTTAGAGTGGTACCATCCACATATTTGAGGTTGTTGATGTTTCTCTCACCTATCTTGACTTCAGCTTGTAACTCATCTAGCCCAGCATTTCTCATGATGTATTCAGCATATATATTAAACAAACAGTGTGACAGCAGACAGGCCTCTTGTATTCCTTTCTCCATCTTGAACCAAGATTGAGTATGCAATCATTTGTTCCATACAGGGAAAACTGTTGCTTCTTGACCCACATACAGGTTTCTCAGGAGACAGATAAGATGGTCTGGTGTTCCTATCTCTTTAAGAGCTTTCCACAGTTTATGATCCACACAGTCAAAGGCTTTAGCATAGTCAATGAAACGGGTAGATATTTTTCTGGAATTCCCTAGCTTTCTCTATGATCCAGCAAATGTTGGCTATTTGACCTCCAGTTCCTCGTCCTTTTCTAAACCCAACCTAGACGTCTGGAAGTTCTTGGTTTGCATAATGATGAAGCCTAGCATGCAAGATTTTAAGCATGGGAGATGAATGTAATTGTCAAGCGGTTAGCACATTCTTTAGCATTACCCTTCTTGAGAATTGGAATGAAGATTGACCTTTTCCAGTCCTGTGGTCACAGCTGGGTCTTCCAGATTTGCTGGCATACTGAATGCAAACAACTTGATATACAGTAGGCCCTTGTTATGTATCTATTTTTTATATAGTAGTGTGTATATGTTGATCCAAATCCCCCACTTTATCCCTCCCTCTGCTGCACGTTACCCTCTGACAAACATTATTTTCTTGTTCACATAAATAGTGATTTTGAGTCTGGTGGACCTCAACTGAAGTTCCGTGCATATCTTCTTTATTCTGGATCCAAGAGGAAGGATGAACCTTTTCTGGTGAAAGAGGAACAAAAGCAATCACAGGAGCCCACAATACCTCCCAGACTGGTGTTGGATGTGGCGTCCATCACCCATCACTTCTGCTCACACTCTAAGAGTATGCCACATGTCTACACATAGAATGGAGCAATAAAGCATTCTGATAGGAAAGCGGAAGTCAGTAACTGATACCAATAATACATCTGCGGCCATGAGAGAGAAACACAAGTAGGAAGTGCCTGATTGTGAGATATCTCCACAGAGACTACATGATATTATTTGTGTGAGAGATAAATTTATTTGAATTTGTATTCCCCACTTCTTTCATTTTTCTGTAAGAAAGGGGAGAAATGAGTCTGAGGATACATGGGGGAAAAAAAGAAGGACCATCTCATTCTTTTCCCTTCTTACCTTTTCTATCATGTTGCTATGGGGATAAAATATTTACCACCTGTTTCCCTGTCAACATGTACTATAGTCCCTGGGTTTTGAAATGGATTAAGCTGATCCCTCATGAAGATGCCTCTAGTGAACACAAATGCACTCTGAAAATCAGTGATTTAAAGTAATTAATTAAATATGGAATTGTATAAAAAGTAGTCAAATAGTTGTGAAAAACAAAGCAACACTAGCAAATTCTCATGAATAAAACAGCTCTGCCTAATGAAGAGTACTGGACTCACAGTGTCTTAATCCCATGTGCTCATTCCTAGAAGCATTTTCTGGTTTCAGGATGGGATAGCTGTTGACGATATGTTATGTGATTCACACTTTTACAAGCCAAAGCATGTAGAAGTGAGGCCAGGGTTTTTTTTCTTTTCTTTTTTTTAAGTGGTCCTTTCATGCCAAAAAAAAAAAAACATGTTCAAGTCTATTTTTCCATATTTGGCAACAAAGTTTGGAAACAGATATACAGAGGCATGTTAAGTGTAAATAGGCAAGGAAGAGCTCCTAATTCTGTCTGAAGTCCACACAGCTTTTTGTTTGTACTGTGAACATTCTTTCTAGCCACAAACAGCCTTGCCTATCTCTAGAAAAGAAAGTGGGATTGTCTCCAGGAATGTGCTATCTTAGATTGCAGTTTCATAAATTTTATTTTAATCTGCCAGTTTGGAGAAATCATTAATATCTTAAATGAACGCATTTGGATACCCTGTTTAAGCAATTTTTCTAAACACTGAAAAATTACATCAGTATATTATTCTTTTTTAATTATTTACTTTAATTGGAGGCTAATTAGATTAAAATATTGTAGTGGTTTTTGCCATATATTGACATGAATCAGCCATGGGTATACATGTGTCCCTCATCCTGAACCCCCCTCCCATCTCCCTCCCTCCCCATTCCACCCCTCAGGGTTGTCCCAGTGCACTGGCTTTGAGTGCCCTGTTTAGCATATTATTCTTGATGTGTATCCAAAGCATTATAGTCCATTTCTTAACCATATCTGTTTCAAACACCATTCTTTGATATTTCATATGTGAAAATGCTACTTGTCCTTTTTTCATAACATTAAATAAAATATTATGAAAACCGTAATTTATTTATTTATTTATACACAATTTTAGGGTTATTTTCCATGTACATTTTTGTAAAATACTGGGTATATTCTTTGTGTTGTACAATATACCCTTGAGACTATCTCACTATGGTTGTGCTTTTTGAAATGTACTTATACAGCTGTATTTTTAAAATAATTGACACCTTAAATGGACATTTTTTTAAACTGTGAAATTTTTTTCTACAGCTGTTGAAGAATGTGGCAAGTCGATATTTTCAATTCTAATTTTTATGCTTATGAAAATATGGTGAATCTGACATGAGATGAAAATATAAGTTTTCAAAGGTAAAGAATAAATAAAGTACTCAAATAAATTAGAGAAATAGAAGATTCAATAGCTAAAATTAAGAACTCAATATATAGTATAACAGCTTAAGTGATTGAATAAGAAATAGGAAGATGGACAAACAGCAAATATACACAGATAATTGCAAAGAATAAATAATTCAGAAATTGTATTTGAGACATCAAGAACACAGTGAAAATATCTAACACAGTTGTAATTATAATCTAGAAACGGAGAAAGATAGAAATGGAGTCCAAAGTAATATTTGAAGAGATAATACCTAAGAATTTTACAAAATTAATGAAAATATCAACCAACAAATTTATAAACTCCAGTGAAAATCAAGCAGGATAGATACAAAGCAAACTATGCTTATGGCACATGTAGCAAAAACACTGAATCCCAATTTAATGAGGAAAATTCTGAAAGAAGCCAGATAAAAACAAACACATTATCTGTCAGTTCAGTTCAGTTCAGTTCAGTCGCTCAGTCGGGTCTGACTCTTTGCAACGCCATGAACCACAGAACGCCAGGCCTCCCTATCCATCACCAACTCCCAGAGTCCACACAAAGCCATGTCCACTGAGTCGGTGATGCCATCCAACCATCTCATTCTCTGTCGCCCCCTTCTCCTCCTGCCCTCGACCTTTCCCAGCATCGGGGTCTTTTTAAATGAGTCAGCTCTTTGCATCAGGTGGCCAAAGTGTTGGAGTTTCAGCTTCAACATCAGTCCTTCCAATAAACACACAGGACTGATTTCCTTTAGAATTGACTGGTTTGATCTCTTTGCGATCCAAAGGACTCTCAAGACTCTTCTCCAACACCACAGTTCAAAAGCATCAATTCTTCAATGCTCAGCTTTCTTTATAGTCCAACTCTCACATCCATACATGACCACTGGAAAAACCATAGCCTTGACTAGATGAACCTTTGTTGGCAAAGTAATGTCTCTGCTTCTTAATATGCTGTCTAGTTTGGTCATAACTTTCCTTCTAAGCAGTAAGGATCTTTTAATTTCATGGCTGCAATCACCAATTGCAGTGATTTTGGAGCTAAGGAAAATAAATTCTGTTACTGTTTCCACTGTTTCCCCATCTATTTGCCATGAAGTGGTGGGACCAGATGTCATGATCTTAGTTTTCTGAATGTTGAGCTTTAGGCCAACTTTCTCACTCTCCTCTTTCACTTGCATCAAGAGGCTTTTTAGTTCCTCTTCACTTTCTGCCATAAGGCTGGTGTCATCTGCATATCTGAGGTTATTGATATTTCTCCCAGAAATATTGATTCCAGCTTGTGCTTCATCCAGCCCAGCATTTCTCATGATGTACTCCACGTGTAAGTTAAATGAGCAGAGTGACAATATACAGCCTTGAAGTACTCCTTTTCCTAGTTGAAACCAGTCTGTTGTTCCATGTCCAGTTCTAACTGTTGCTTCCTGACCTGCATACAGGTTTCTCAAGAGGCAGGTAAGGTAGTCAGGTATTCCCATCTCTTTCAGAATTTTCCACAGTATATTGTGATCCACACAGTCAAAGGCTTTGGCATAGTCAGTAAAGAAGAAATAGATGTTTTTCTGGAACTCTCTTGCTTTCTCAATGATCCAGCAGATGTTGGGAATTTGATCTCTGCCTTTTCTAAAGCCAGCTTGAACAACTGGAAGTTCACGGTTCACGTATTGCTGAAGCCTGTCTTGGAAAATGTTAATCATTACTTTACTAGCGTGTGAGATGAGTGCAATTGTGTGGTAGTTTGAGCATTCTTTGGCATTAACTTTCTTTGGGATTGGAATGAAAACTGACATTTTCGAGTCCTGTCGCCACTGTTGAGTTTTTCAAATTTGCTGACATATTGAGTGCAGCACTTTCACAGTGTCATCTTTCAGGATTTAAAATAGCTCAACTGAAATTCCATCACCTCCACTAGCTTTGTTCGTAGCGATGCTTCCTAAGGCCCACTTGACTTAACATTCTAGGATGTCTGGCTCTAGGTGAGTGATCACACCATCGTGATAATCTGTGTCATGACGATCTTTTTTGTACAGTTCTTCTGTGTATTCTTGCCACCTCTTCTTAATATCTTCTACTTCTGTTAGGTCCTTACCATTTCTGTCCTTTATTGTGCCCATCTTTGCATGAAATATTCCCTTTGTATCTCTAATTTTCTTGAAGAGATCTCTAGTCTTTCCCAATCTATTGTTGTCCTTTATTTCTTTACATTGATCGCTGAGGAAGGCTTTCTTATCTCTCCTTGCTTTTTGCTTACCTTCTTTTCACAGCTTTTGTTAGACCTCCTCAAACAACTATTTTGCTTTCTTGCATTTCTTTTTCTTGGGGATGCTATTGATTCCTGTACAATGTCATGAACCTCCATCCATAGTTCATCAGGCACTCTGTCTCTCAGATTATGTGTAAATGAGCAAAAATAAAGCAGTCAGCCTTCCAAATAGAAATAATTGAAGCCAGAAAACAATGGAATGTCTTCTCATAAATAAAAAGGAAATAGCTGCAAAGAATTCTATATAGAATTCAGTGGAAACATCCTTTAAAATTAAAGTAAGTTAATATTTTCAGAGAAATTTTGCCAACATGCCTGCCCTAAAGTAGCAATCAAAATAACTTTTTATGTCAGAATAATCTCTAAGAGAAACACTAGAAATACAAGAAGATGACAATGACAAAAGACAGGCTACATAGGTGATTAAATAAAAGTGTTTTAGGTGATTAAATAAAAGTGGATATTGGTGTACAAAATTGATGATAAGGTCTTGTAGTATTCACAATACCAGTAGAATTAAAATGCAAGACAATGATAGTTCAAAGGGGAGAAAGTAAAGTTAAGTACTCCATGTTTCTATCATCACCAGGATGACAACAAAAGTAGCAACTCATATCAGGCTTTATTAATCTAAAAAAGATTATTGTAGTCCATTAGATAAGCGATTATGAGAATACAATAACAAATGACCTAGATGTTCATTGACAGATGAATGGATAAAGAAGTTGTGGTGTATATACACAATGGAATATTACTTAGCCATAAAAGGAATACATTTGAGTCCGTTCTAATGAGGTGGATGAACCTAGAACCTATTATACAGAATGCAGTGAGTGAGTCAGAAAGAGAAAGATAAATACTGTATTCTAACACATATATGAAGAATCAAGAAAAATGGTACTGAAGAATTTATTTACAGGGCAACAATAGAGAAACAGATATAGACTTGTAGACATGAGGAGAGGAGAGGAGAGGGTGAGATGTATGGAAAGAGTAACATGGAAACTTACATTACCAAACGTAAAATAGATAGCCAATGGGAATTTACTTTATGGCCCAAGGAATTGAAAGAGGTCTCTGTTTCAACCCAGAGGGGTAGAGTGGGGAGGGAAATAGGAAGGAGTTTCAAGAGAAAGGGGACACATGTATACCTATGGCTGATTCATGTTGACGTTTGGCAGAAAACAGCAAAATTCTCTAAAGCAACAATCCAGTGAAAAAATAGATAAATTTTTTAATAAGTGAATGACTAAATATTTTATTGATTTTAAAGTAAAGATTCAATAAAAGGGAGAAAAAGAAACCAAATGAATTCCTAATATAATGATAATTATATAAAGTATAAATAGACTAATTACACAAAAATTAAAAAATGCACAGAACTTATCTTATGTAACTCCCTCCCTTAAAGTAAAAAAGAGAGCTTTATTAAGTCAGCATCAAGATTTTTTGGAATTCTTCGGAGTGTAAGGTTGGAAAGCAAACTAGTCAAAAATCTAAGAAATCTTAGAAATACCTAAGAAGATCAATACCAGGATCTGTGCATATGCATGTGTGTGTGCGTGTGTGCACGTGCAAGAATGCTCAGTCATGTCTGACTCTTTGCAACCCTATGGACTATTGCCCACAGGCTCCTCTGTCCATGGGATTTTCCAGGCAAGAATATTGGAATGGATTGCCTTGTTCTCCTCCATGGGAACTTACTGACCCAGGAGTTGAACTTACTTCTGTTAGGTCTCCTGCGTCTGTTAGGTCTCCTGTGTCTCCTGCATTGCAGGCAGATTCTAAACCAGCTGAACTACTAGCAGAGCTACCCGCAGAGCTACCAGTGGTGTAGGAAAGAGCTCCCAGAGCTACCAGCGATGTAAGAAAAGAGTTCCCTTTTCTCTATACCCCCTCCAGTATTGTTTGTTGACTTTCTGTAATGGCCTTTCTGACTGGTGTGAGGTGGTACCTCATTAAAATTTTGATTTGTATTTCTCTAATAATGAGTGATGATGGGCATCTTTTCATGTGTTTCCTAGTCATCTGTGTGTCTTCTTTGGAGAAATGTCTGTTTAGGTATTTTTCCTACTTTTTGATAGGGTTGTTTTATGGTATTGAGTTGCATGAGTTGCTTATATATTTTGGAAATTAATCCTTTGTCAGTTGTTTCACTTGATATTAGTTTCTCCCATTCTGAGGGTTGTCTTTTCACCTTGTTTTTAATTTGTTTTGCTCTACAAAAGCTTTTAAGTTTAATTAGATACCACTTGTTTATTTTTGTTTTTATTTCCATTACTCCAGGAGGTGGGACAAAGAGGATCTTGCTTTCACTTATGTCATTGAGTGTTCTGCTTATGTTTTCCTCTAAGAGTTTTACAGTTTCTGGTCTTACATTTAAGTATTTATTCAATTTTGAGTTTGTCATTGTGTATGGCATTAGGAAGTGTTCTCATTTCATTGTTTTGCACTTAGCTGTCCAGTTTTCCAAACACCACATATTGAAGAAGCCAACCTTGTCCCGTTGTATATTCTTGCATCCTTTGCCAAAAATAAGGTACCCATAGGTGTGTGGGTTTATCTCTGGGCTCTCTATCTTGTTCCACTGGCCTATATTTCTGTTTCTGTTCTAGTATTATATTGTCTTGATGACTGTAGCTTTGTAGCATAGTGTGAAGTCAGGAAGGTTGATTCCTTCAGCCCTATTCTTCTTTCTCAAAACTGCTTGTGCTGTTCTGGGTCTTTTGTGTTTCTATATGAGTTGTGAAATTTTTTGTTCTAGTTCTGTGAAAAATACCATTGGTAATTTGATAGGGATTGCATTGAGTCTGTAGATTGCACTTGGTAGTGTAGTCGTTTTCACAGTATTGATTCTTCTTATCCAGGAATATAGAATATCTCTCCATCTGTTTATATTGTATGATCATCTCAATAGATGCAGAAAAGGCCTATGTGAAAATTCAGCACATATTTATGATAAAAACACTTCAAAAAATGGACATAGAAGGAACATACCTCAACATAGTAAAGGCCATATATGATAAACCCACAGCAAACATTATTATCCATGGTGAAAAATTGAAAGTATTTCCTCTAAGATTAGGAACAAGACAAGGGTGTCAACTCTCACCACTATTATTCAACATAGTTTTGGAAATCCTAGTTACAGTAATTAGAGGGAAAAAAAAAGAAATAAAAGGAATCCAGATCAGAAAAGAAGTAAAACTCTCACTGTTTGCAGATGACATGACACTCTACATAGAAAACCCAAAAGAAACTATCAAAAAATTACTAGAGATGATAAATGAATTTAGCAAAGTCAAAGGATACAAGCTCAATACACAGAACTCACTTGCATTCCTATATACTAACAATGAAAAATCAGAAAGAGAAATTAAAGAATCAATCCTATTCACCACTGAAACAAAAAGGGTAAAAAAAATCTAGGCATAAACCAAACTAAAGAGACTAAAGAACTGCATACAGAAAATTATGACACTGATGTATGTTGAATTTTTTTTTAATTTTTTGTAAATTATTTTTTAATTTTAATTGGAGGCTAATTACTTTACAATATTGTAGTGGATTTTTTGCCATACATTGACTTGAATCAGCCATGGGTGTACATGTGTCCCCCATCTTGAACCCCCTCCCACCTCCCTCCCCATCCCATCCCTCAGGGTTGCCTGGTGCACCGGCCCTAAGTGCCCTGTCTCATGCATCGAACCTGGACTGGTGATCTATTTCACATATGGTAATATATGTATCTCAATACTATTCTCTCAAATCACCCCACTTCTCGCCTTCTCCCACAGAGTCCAAAAGTCTATTCTTTATATCTGTGTCTCTTTTTCTGTCTCACATATAGGGTCATCATTACCATCTTTCTAAATGCCATATTGTGCATTATTATACTGTATTGGTGTTTTTCTTTCTGACTTACTTCACTCTGTATAACAGGCTCCAGTTTCATCCACCTCATTATAACTGATTCAAATGCATTCTTTTTAATAGCTGAGTAATATTCCACTGTATATAGGTGCCACAGTTTTCTTATCCATTCATCTGCCAATGGACAGCTAGGTGGCTTCCATGTCCTAGTTATTCTACACAGTGCTGCAATGAACATTAGGTTACACATGTGTCTTTCAATTCTGGTTTCCTCAGTGTGTATACCCAGCAGTGGGATTGCTGGATCGTATAGCAGTTCTATTTCCAGCTTTTTAAAGAATCTCCACACGGTTCTCTATAGTGGCTGTACTAGTTTGCATTCCCACAGCAGTGTAAGAGGTGGTAATCCCACCTCTTTTATCTGCACCCTTTCCAGCATTTATTATTTGTAGAATTTTTTATAGCAGCCATTCTGACTGGTATGAGATGGTACCTCATTGTGGTTTTTATTTTCAATTCTATGATAATGAGTGATGTTGAGCATCTTTTCATGTGTTTGTCAGCCATCCTTATGTCTTCTTTGGAGATAGCTGAGTTTTAAGCAAGCATTTTCACTCTTCTCTTTCACTTTCATCAAGAGGCTCTTTAGTTCCTCTTTGCTTTCTAACATGAGGGTGATGTCATCTGCATTTCTGAAGTTATTGATGTTTCCCCCAGCAATCTTTTGATTCCACCTTGTGCTTCATCCAGCCTGGCATTTCTCATGATGTACTCTGCATATGAAAGTGAAAGTCACCCAGTCGTATCTGACTCTTTGCGACCCCATGGACTGTATGGTTCATGGAATTCTCCAGACTAGAATACTGGAGTGGGTAGCCTTTCCCTTCTCCAAGGGATCTTCTCAACCCAAGAATCGAACCCAGGTCTCCCACATTGCAGGCGGATTCTTTACCAGCTGAGCCACAAGGGAAGCCCAAGAATACTGGAGTGAGTGGCATATCTCTTCTCCAGTGGATCTTTCCGACCCAGGGATGAAACCGGGGTCTCCTGCATTGCAGGCAGATTCTTTACCAACTGAGCTATGAGGGAAGCCCCACTCTGTATAGAAGTTAATACGAATAAGATAGTTTGAATGTAAGAATTGATGATGGGTAGATGTGTACTAGTGCAGCTATAATAAAATATTAGTTGTAGAATCTAGAGCAGCTATAATAAAATATTAGTTGTAGAATCTAGATGTTGATACATAATTCTTTCAACATTTTGGTTTGAAAATTTTTCATAATTAAATGGGAGGAAAGCAAGCAAAGACTAGAAAACTAAATATTTAGGCTTTAGATGGTGATTACAATTTAATTCTTCAATTCGTAACTTGTTCTTTGGACAGTTGCAACATGTGGAAGTGCTTTCATTTATCCTGCTTTAGTTGAGTAAGTTTATATTCCATACAGCCATGGAATAAAATTGAGAAATCTTATGATTTTACCACACCTATAATTGATTATACAGTCAAAACAATCATGAGTAAAGACAGACTTATTTGTTAAGATTTTTGCCTTAAAAGTAATGTGTGTGTGAAAGTTACTGAGAGGAACAAAAAATAGTATCATTGCAAATAGTGGGATCAAAATAATTAGTATTTCAATACAGGAAGTGCAATTGTAAATATACTTACAGTTTTGCTCTTTCTGTTTGGTAAGTTACTTAGTTAGGGACAAACGTGGGTTTCAGACAATAACAAGCAGTAGTGTAGGGGTAGGGGTAGACAATACTCTGGGACATGAGAAGTCTTAATGAAAACAGAACAATGTTAACAGGTTAGCAAAGCAGTCTTTACTGTATCCGTGATCCCAGAGGTACTGATTGCCATATGATAATTTTGTAGGTGAAAGCATTATGTTACCATGAGTAAGGGGCTGACAGCCCTCTGTCAGTTTCATTCCCCAAAAAACTTTCTCTCCACCTTTTCCTCTTTCTAAGCACAGTCTGCTCTTTGCAACTAAAGTTATTATTGGAAGCTAGGATTTGGAACCAACTTTGGGGTTGTTGCTTGGAGAAGCTACTAACCAAGCTCTTACAATTTATGACTCAGGCACTGGCCTGCAGTTTCACATTTGTGACAACTCACAGGAGAGGCCAGGTCTTCAAAATATGTGTTTGCACACCCCTGGGAAAATATTCTATCCATTCTAGTTGGCATCTTTTGCTTCTCAGCGTCTTACTCTTGGGCCTGAACACAATAATTTGCAGCATCAGGCCTCCTCCTTGTCCTGTACTGGGCAGCCCTGGGATTTTGGAGAGATCAATAAGTAATGGCAGGTTCTAGTAGATGCCTGGCACTTTCATAGCAGTTCTCAGCTGCATGGTGTATTCTCAGGACTTCACACAATTAATTCATCTAAATATTTTTAGAACCTTATGGTATCCCAGTGGTATTATTACTTTCCCCCTTTATATTGAGGTCATAGAAAATAGATGTTAAATGATTTATACAGAGTCACACAGCTAACAAGAGTCATAATCAAGGTTTGATTCTGACTCTGTTATCATCCAGCTTGCTCTGCCATTCTTCAGAGTGTCTAAAGTAACAATGAGAATGATGTTGGCAATGGGTTAAGCAACATGGGGGACAAAATGACAAGAACAGCTGCACATGATCTATTTAAGACGAGGCATGGAAAATCCTGTGAAAGTTGACCGGGGCTGAGGTAAGAGCTCAGAGAGCCAGAATGGTTCCTGGTAGCCAAATGTCCACAACAGCAGCACCTAAGGAATGACCTTCCTGATCTCAGAAACATGAGCTGTGCTCTCACCAGCTGCTTTCCTCACCCCATGTCCAACCCTCAGTTAGGACTGAAGTGAGGGTAGGCCATGATGCCTAAGGTAGTTGTGTTTGAGCTGCTGTCTTGTCTAAGGAGATGTGGTACCCAGTGTAAACTTAAGCAGGTTGGGGCCCTGATGGAATAGAGCATTATGTGCACTCATTACTACTAGGGTGTTGCTGCTTCTAGGTTCTACAGAACAGAAGGAAATACAATGTATGCTTATCCTTTACTCAGGTTTATCATAGAAAATGCTAATCCAACCAAACTCTTAGCTTTCCTTCATGAAACTACATTCATTTGATTGTTCTGTATCTTAAACAATAGACTAGCAGAGTTTAATATCCCCTTTACACCATAACCAGAGATAACAACATTATGCTTTGAACTCCTCATGGTTACATAAAGGTAGACTAAGAAGCAGAACTGTGTAACTCTCTCACAAATATGAGAATGTTGTGGCAAAAAAAGAAAAAAAAAACATGGTTATTCAAGAGGGATGAAGTGTCTGGCAGATCCACCAGCTTCTCCAGTTCACCCCCCTCAAACTTCCCCACATATATTGTGGGCTATAAAAACTGCATAGGTGCAGTGTAAGACCCATCACACAAGGCATGAAGTACAGTGTGGGGACTCCAGGAAAACCCTAACTGGTCATTTTTTCTTGCCTTCTCTATGCCTTTGTTGCTGTGCACAGGGGCTACTCCTCATTGTGGCACCTGAGCTTCTCATTGTGGTGGCTTCTCTTATTGCAGAGCACAGACACTAGAGGCACCGGATTCATAGTTGTGGCACATAGGCTTAGTTGCTCCATGGCATGTGGAATCTTCCCAGACCAGGGATCCAACCAGTGTTCCCTGCATTGGCAGGCAGATTCTTAACCACTGGACACCAGGGAACTCTTTGGCTTGTCATGCTTTTCTCTCATTTCATAATCCCAGAGGAGATCACGATAACCCCACTATGATTCTTAGGGACAAAATGGGAAAAACGGGATGCAAATCCTAAATGTCTCTCGACAGAAAATATTTGGAGTATTTGAGCTTTTCTACATACACGACACACAGTGTATCTTCATCATTTCATTCATGTTTTTTAGTTCCAAAGTTTTGTGGGACTTTAAGGTCAAGAGGGAGGAATTTTGGTAGCATAGGAGATAGAGTACTTTCTGAAATTTCTCAGATAATGCTATTTTCTTTGCTCAGTGATTCGGATGTGCAAATCCCATACCTTCAGTGTGCACCTCTGAAGTTACAGTTACTGTCCATTTCAGAGTTCACATTCTAGAATATCATGGAGTCTGTGCACTTTGGACTTACATCTGGGATACAGAGTCCCACCCAATGTCCTAGACCAAGAAGATTGATGTCACTAGGAAAGCAGATATAAGACAGTTATTATAAATAGGTGGGCCAAGCATACACACAATAAAGAAAAATGAGAAACCATGAACTTTGGGTGTGCATGGAGGGGAGGGCCTAACTAAAGTAAGGAAGAAAAAAGAAAAATAACCTTACTCATCACCCTTCCCATATTCTGATCTGTGAGAAAGGCACAGATTTAATGAAGAGACTGGAGGGGTAGAAAAGAATTTGCTGATGTAAGAAGTTTTCACCTAGCAAAAAAGCCTTCCTCCCCCACCAAATGCCTTCATTTGATTAGACACCACAATCTCTATTCCATCAGGGCTCCAACTTGCTTAAGTTTACACTCCCAAGACATCAGTTCAAACACAACCACTTCAGGCAGCGTGGCCTCCCCCCACTATTCTGTAATAAAGAAATGAAGTCTTTGAGTGATTCTAAGGCTGGGGCAGCAAAAATAAAAAGTGAACTTAAAGGATCACATAATGGTAGAAAATAAGAAAATAAAAAACAAAATCCAACATAGTGCATGTCACAGAGACACAGAAATAGACTGAAAAAATTCCCAATAGCTTACAAAAAACCTTGAGCAATTTGAACAACAAAATAATAATTTTGGAAAATAATAATACAAATACATATGAGTCCATACCAATATTTTATAATAAATAATTGCATAAATAATCAGTAGAGAAATTCTTTACAAAAGGATTTCAAAATATAGATGTAGGTATTCCCCCGTCTGGGAGGTATAGCTTAATTGTCCTCCCACACATGTGGGCTTAGTAACTTGCTTCAGAGGAGTATGGGAAGGAAATAATAGTAACCCTGCAGTGGGGAATAACAACAGACACCACCTTCACCAACTGATCAAGGTTGATGTCACCAGAAACAGGTCATGTTGAAATCATGTATTTTCAGATCTTACATGCTGAGTAGGGAGCTTCACTTCTGTGGTATTTGCCTGCAAAACCCATAACCATAGTTTAATAATAAGAAAATATATGAGTTCATATTGAAGGACAGTCTACAAAACGCAGTACTATTGTCTTCAAAAGTGCCAAAATCATGAAAAACAAAGAAAAACTGAGAAACAGACACAGATTGGATGAGGCTAAATGACATGATGGCCAAACACAACATGATATATAAGAAAAGTACATCCTGTTCCTATATTCTTTTCCCATATATCATGTTGTGTTTGGCACAGGACAAAAATGGCATTAAAGAAAAAAACTTGTCTGGATTAAAACTAGCTTAACTATTTTGTACATTTTGTAGGGAATTTCCCAGGTGTCACTAGTGGTAAAGAATCCAGCTGCCAGCCTACCTCAAGAAACAAGAGAAACATCAAACACTTTATACCTAAAGCAACTAGAAAAAAAACAAAAACAACAACAAAAACTCTCAAAGTTTGTAGAAGGAAAGAAATCATAAAAATCAGAGCAGAAATAAATGAACAAAAAAATGAAGGAAACTATAGCAAAAATCGATAAAACTAAAAGCTGATTCTTTGAGAAGATAAAACAAAATAGACAAACTGTTAGCCAGATTCATTGAGAAAAAAGGGAGAAAACTCAAATCAATAAAATTAGAAATAAAAATGGAGAATTGCAATAGACAACACAGAAATAAAAATGATCATAAGAGACTACTATGAACAACGATATGCCAATAAAATGGAAGAAATGGACAAATTCTTAGAAAAGTATAACCTTCCAAAACTGAACCAGGAAGAAATATAAAAATTAAACAGACAAATCACAAGCACATAAATTTAAACTGTAGTAAAAATATTCCAACAAACAAAAGCCCAGGACCAGACGGTTTCACAGGTGAATTCTACCAAAAATTTAGAGAACAGCTAACACTTATCCTACTCAAACTCTTCAGAAAATTTCAGAGGAAGGAAAACTTCCAAACTCATTCTATGAGGACACCATCACCCTGACACTAAAACCAAACAAAGATACCACAAAAAAGAAAACTACAGGCCAATATCACATGAACATAAATGCAAAATTCCTCAACAAAATTCTAGCAAACAGAATCCAACAATATATTAAAAAGTTCATATATCATGACCAAGTGGACTTTATCCCAGGGATGCAAGGACTTTTCAATATTCCCAAATCAATCAATGTGATGCACCATATTAACAAATTTAAAGTTTAAAAACCATATAATTACTTTAGCATATGCAGAGAAAGCCTTTGACAAAACTCAATACCCATTTATGATAAAATCTCTCCAGAAAGTAGACATAGAAGAAACCTACCTCAACATAGTAAAAGCTATATATGACAAACCCACAGAAAACATTATCCTCAATAGTGAAAAGCTGAAAGTATTTCCTCTAAAGTCAGGACAAGGCAAGGGTTCCCACTCTCACCACTATATTCAACAAGGTTTTGGAAGTCAAGCCACAGCAATCATAGAAGAAAAAGAAATAAAAGGAATCCAGATTGGAAAAGAAGTAAAGCTCTCACCATTTGCAGATGACATGATCCTCTACATAGAAAACCCTAAATATATACCAGAAATTTGCTAATCAATGAATATAGTAAGTTTTCAGGATATAAAATTAATACACAGAAATCCCTTGCATTCCTATACACTAACAATGAAAAATCAGAAAGAGAAATTAAGAAGACAATCTCATTCACCATTGTAATGAAAAGAAAGAAATAGGAATAAGTTTACCTAAAAAAACAAAAGACCTTTATACAGAAAACTATAAAACACTGATGAAATAAATCAAAGATGACACAAATAGATAAAGAAATATACCATGTTCTTGGATTGGAAGAATCAGAATAGTGAAGATGAGTGTATTATCCAAAAGCAATCCCTATCAAATTACCAACAGTATTTTTCACAGAACTAGAACAAATAATTTCACAATTTGTATGGAAACACAAAAGAGCCCAAATAGCCAAAGCAATCTTGAAAAAGAAGAATGGAACTGAAGGAATCAAGCTTCCTGACTTCAGACTATATTACAAAGCTACAGTCATCAAGACAATATGGTACTTGCACAAAGACAGAAATATAAATCAATGGGGGAAAAAAAAAAGCACAGAAAGTCCAGAGATAAATCCATGCACCTATGGACAACTTATCTTTGACAAATGAGGCAAAAATATACAGTGGAGAAAAGACAATCTCTTCAACAAACATTGCTGGGAAAACTGGTCAACTGCATGTAGAAAAATGAAACTAGAACACTTTTTAACACCATGTGGTTTAGTCGCTAAGTCATGTCCGAATCTTTTTGACCCCATAGACTGTAGCCTACAAGACTCCTCTGCCAATGGGGTATTCCAGGTAAGAATATTGGAGTGGATTGTCATTTCCTTCTCCAGGGGATCTTCCCAACCCAAGAATTGAACCCAATTCTCCTGCATTGCAGGTAGATTCTTTACCACCCGAGCTATGAGGGAAGCCCATTCACCATACACAAACGTAAATGCAAAAATGGATTAAAGACCTAAATGTAAGACCAGAAACTATAAAACTCTTAGAGGAAAACATAGGCAGAACATGCTATGACATAAATCACAGTAAGATCCTCCATGACCCACCTCCCAGAGTAATGGAAATAAAAACAAAAATAAATGGGACCTAATTAAACTTAAAAGTTTTTGCACAATGAAGGAAACTGTAAATAAGGTGAAAAGACAGCCTTCAGAATAGGAGAAAATAATAGCAAATGAAACAACTAACAAAGAATCTCTGTCAGTTTTCATTAATTCTTTGACAAAGAATTAATCCAAAATGTACAAGCAGCTCATGCAGTTCTATATCAGAAAAACAAACAATCCCATCAAAAAGTGGGCAAAAGACCTAAATAGATAGTTATCCAAAGAAGACATGCAGATGGCTAATAAACATATGAAGGATACTCGACATCACTCATTGCTGCTGCTGCTGCTGCTAAGTCGCTTCACTCATGTCCGATTCTGTGTGACCCCATAGATGGCAGCCCACCAGACTCCACTGTCCCTGGGATTCTCCAGGCAAGAACACTAGAGTGGGTTGTCATTTCCTTCTCCAGTGCATGAAAATGAAAAGTGAAAGTGAAGTTGCTCAGCCATGTCTGACTCTTCACGACCCCAGGGACTGCAGCCTACCAGGCTCTTCCGTCCATGGAATTTTCCAGGCAAGAGTATTCATTCATTGTTAGAGACATGCAAATCAAAACCAAAATGAGATATCATCTCATACCAGTCAGAGCCATCATCAAAAAGTTTATAAATAGTAAATGCAGGAGAGGGTGTGGAGAAAGGAGAAAACCTCTTTAGTCTGTTGGTGGGAGGGCACACTTGTATAGTCTCTATGGAGAACAAAATGGAGATTCCTTAAAAAAAAAACTGAAAATAAAACTGCCATATGACGCAGCAATCCCACTGCTTGGCATGCACCCTGAGGAAGCCAGAACTGAAAGAGACACATGTGCTCCAATGTTCATTGCAGCACTATTTACAATAACTAGGACAGGGAAGTAACCTAAATGTCCACTGAAAGATGAATGGATAAGGAAATTGTGGTACATATACACTATGGAATATTACTCAGCTATAAAAAGGAACACATTTGAGTCAGTTATAATGAGTGGAATAAACTGGAGCCTGGTATACAGAATGAAATAAGTCAGAAAGAGAAAGACAAATACTGTATATTAACCCACATATATTATACATGAAATTTAGAAATATGGTACCAATGATCATACATGCAGGGCAGCAAAGGAGACACAGATGTGAAAAACAGACTTTTGGACTCAGTGGGAGAAGATGAAGGTGGGATGATTTGAGAGAGTAGCATTTAACATGTACATTACCATATGTAAAATAGATGACCAGTACAAGTACTATGAATGAATCAAGGCACCCAAAGCTGCTCTGAGACAACCTAGAGGGATAGGTTGGGGAGGGAGGTGGGAAGGGGTACAGGGTCGGGGAGATACCTGTGGTCAATTTGTATTGATGTATGGCAAAAACCATCAAAATATTGTAAAGCAATTATCCTCCAATTAAAATAAATAAATTAATATTTTTAGAAAAAGGATCCAACTGCCAGTGCAAGAGACACAAGCTCAGTCTCTGGGTCAGGAAGATAATGTTTTGTATAAATGCAAATGTTTTGATTGTTTCCCAGCTTTATTGAGTTATAATTTACAATTAAAAATATATATTTTAGCATGTAAAATATGATATTTTAATATAGAATACATTGTGAAAAGGTTATGACAATCAAGCAAATTAATATATCCATCCTCTCACACAGTTACTCACCTAGTAAATTTCAATTGCTATAAGACAATATTATTGGGACTTCCCTGATGGTCCACTGGCTAAGAACCTGTGCTCCCAATGCAAGGGGCCTGGGTTCAATCTCTGGTGAGGAACTAAATCTTACATGTCACAATTAAGAGTGTGCATGTTTATAAATAAAGAAGCTTCAGTCACAACAAAGACTGAAGATCACACATGCCTCCACTTATACCTGAGACAACCAAATATTTTTTAAATACAGTATTATTAACCATACTTGCCATGCTAGTCATTAAGATCTGAAGAATGTATCCTTCATAACTAAAACTTTACACCTTTAACCAATATTTCCTATTTCCCTCATACACCAGTTCTTGGCAACCACCACTTTGCTCCTTGTTTTTATGAGTTTGACTTTTTTAGATTCAACATGTAAGTGAGATTATACAACATGTGTCTTTTTGTTTCTGGCTTATTCCACTTAGCTTAATGTCTTCTAGGTTTCTCTATGTTGTCACATACAGGAGATGTCCTTCTTTTTGAAGTAGTCCATTGTATACACACAACTACACACACACACACACACACACACACACACACACACACACACACCCCAGATAAATAAATGCACACACCATGGAATACTATTCAGTCTTAAAAAAGAAAGAAATCCTCACATTTGTGACAACTTGGGTGAACTAATTTCAGCGTGTCAATCAATGTGGCTGTCAATCAAACTGGGTGTCTAAGACAAGCAATCTAAGTGTCTTAAATGGTTTCCATATCTTGGCTATGACTAATACTGTAATGAAAATGGGAGCTCAGATATATCTTTAAGATATTGATTTCATTTTGCTTGCAAACATACTAAGAATTGGGATGGTTGGATCATATTATAGTTTCATTTTTAACTTTTAAAGGAATTTCCATACTGGGTTCCATAAAGGCTGTACTGATTTATATCCTTACCAGTAGTGTGGTAGGATTCCCTTTTCTCCATATTCTCAAAATTACTTTTTGTCTCCTGTCTTTTTGATACTATCCCATTCTAGAATGTATGTGGTGATATCTCATTTTGGTTTTCATCTGCATTGATCTGATGATCAATAATGTTGAGCATATACAAGTTGGCCCCTGTATGTTTCTTTGAGGAAATGATTAATACAGTGAATAAGCAATCTATAGAATGGTAGAAAATATTTGCAAACTATTTGTCTGATTAGGTGTAATATCTAAAACATAAAAAGAACTCAAATAACTCAATAGCAAAAATGATTATAGGATTAAATGATTAAAGCAAAATTAAAGGATAAATTAAAGGATAAAATGATTAAAGCAAAGGATCTAATGTTTTAGTTTTGAAAATGGTCTATGATGTATATGATACTAAACTTAGGGAAAGCTAGAGAAAATAGACACAGAAAATCTTTGGAATTGTTCCAAGAATCTCAAATCAATTTCAATTGAGGATGAGATGAATGCAGAGAGGAGCATGGAAGCATATACACTGCCATGAGTAAAATGCATAACCAATGGAAATTTGCTGTTTGACTCAGGGAACTCAAACTGGACTCTGTAACAACCTAGAGGGGTGGGAAATGGTGGGAGGTGGGAGGGATGTCCAAGAGGGAGGGGACATATGTACACCTATGGCTAGTTCTTGTTAATGTATTGCAGAAATCAGACTAATATTTCTAACCAATTATCCTTCAGTTAAAAATAACTAAATAAAAAAAATTAGGAGACAGTAGAATACTATAAAGCAACAAAAAGGACCAAAGGAACAACCTATTGACATACACATTATAGAAGAATCTCAAAGTCATTATGCTAAGCTAAAATGATAGACTAAAAAAAAACACACATGTATACAAGGTTCCAAAAAGTGAAATTTAATCTATTGTGAAAGAAAACACATCAGTGGTTACCTGTTGAAAAGATTGGAGGGAAGAACATGAGATTACAAAGGGCCACAGACATTTTAGAGAGCAATGAAGTATTATTTTGATTATGGTGATGGTTTCATAAGTTAAAAATGTAAATGGGACTTCCCAGGTGGTGCTAGTGGTAAAATAACCTGCCTGCAATGCAAGAGGCATAAGAAATGCAGGTTCCATTCCTGGGTCAGGACAATCCCCTGTAGAAGAAAATGGCAACCCACTCCAGAATCCTTGCCTGGATAACTCCATGGACAGAGGAGCCTGTTGGACTACAGACCATAAGGTCACAAAGAGTCAGACATCACTAAAGAGACTTAGCACACACAAATGTGAATACTCATCAAGCTATACATTTTAAATATATGCAGCTTTTAATTATATCAATAAATATATAGAATAGTGGAGAAAGAGATAGGTAGATGATAGAGAGACAGGTAGATTAAATGCATAATTAGGAAGGAGCTCTTCTTTCTTTTGCTAATAACTACAGAAGGAGTGGTAAAAGTAGAAAATTAACATTTTCCAATTCCCAGTGTAATAGGTGTTTCAGGCAGGATAATTTGTCAAGGCTACAATCATCATGTGAATGTCTCTTAAATATCAGAGTAGCCATGTGGTCTCAAAGCATTACCCTACAGATAACTTTTCCAGCCCAAAGGGGAAAAATGTTCCCGTACAATGTGTAGTAATCAAATCCAGTGTCCTCTATGATGTGGCAACTCAACCTGAATCTAATCTTGAGGGAACAAAATAAGACAAATCCATAATATAGAACATTCTACAAGACAACTGCCCTGGACTCTTGAAATGTCATTTAAAAATTTAATTAAAAGATACGAATGTGCTTTAGTGGATGTGAGGAGATCATGTTAATTTTAAAAAGACAGAACAAGTAAATACAATGCATGGACTTTGCTTGCATTCTGGAGCCAAAACATTGTTTTAAAAAGCTACAAAAGATATGGAAACAAACTGAAAAATTTTAAACATAGACTACATATAAGTATTATTGAATATGTGTTAGTTTTCTTAGATGTGATAATATCATCATAATAATGTATCTATGTTTCATGGAATTTTTCAGGTAAAAATACTGTAGTGGGTTGCCATTTCCAAACCCAGGGGTTGAATTGATGTTTTTTGCATCTCCAGGATTAGCAAGCAGGTTTTTTACCACTGCACCATCTGGGAAGCCCAATATGATAGATAGGTAGATCGATAGACAGACATATAGATACATAAACACATGGATTAGATAGTAATATAGACAGACAGATAGGTAACTCCTAACGCACCAAGTGGCTAACAACTGCTGAAGTTCAGTGAAGTTATTAGAGAGATTTACTTTACTATCCTTTCAACTTTCCTGTGGGTTTAATATTTGTTTTTTTTTTTTAATATCAAAATATTTAATTGGGGGAAAGGGAGAGGAATAGCATAAAGAAAGGACAGCATTGCTCTCTTCAGCTGCCCTACCTCTGTCCTGTTTTTGGTACATTCTCATTGTCCAGGTTGCTGACCCTCAGAAACCCGTTCTGATCAGGCACCGGGATTGGGTGTTGTGAAGTGATCATATTGTCACCGGATTGTTTGAAGCGGAGGCGTTTTGCAAAAAAGGTGGTGAATTCAGCCTAGTGAGGGTGAGGGAAGATGGGATGGAGGAAGGGCAGTCGTCATGGAGCCCTGAAGGGCCCTCTCCACTGGGGCTTAATGCTTGTTTATGTTCCAAAGAGCAGATGGGGGCGGAAAAAAGGAGGAAGGAAGGATGGGGGCTTAATTCAGCCCTCACCGGTTCGCCCGCCCACGGGGCTTATTATCCTTGATTGCCTGTTTTCTACTTTCTGTTGCCATGGAGATGGGACTAAAACGTGACTCTCCTCAGATTTACGCACTTTGTTCGCTGATGCCTTGTCCCCGTGTACCTGCTGCGTCTCTGCCTACTGAATGCGTCTGTGCGAGGGCGGGTGATTAACTAGGTGGCTGTTGTGAGTCTATGGTGGGGGCGGTGAAGCGTCGTTAGGGAATTTATGAGAACAGAGTTACGGACAGCCTCATTACCCAGGGCAGGCTGTTAACTCTTGGAAATGTTTTCCAGGCAGGGGGTTGGTAGCATCACGCTATACTACCGAGGACATGTTGTATGGTGATGCAGCCTTGTCCAACAAAACACGGTTCAGAAATGCATTACTGAGACCCTTGGGTGGGAACATTTTGCGATTCATAAATGCAGATTTGGTCGCTAAGAACAAAACAGGTCATGGCAACAACACCTTTGTAAGGGGTAGATCAGACAAGTCTGTGCCAAAGGTTTGCTGGCTTCACCAAGAACTCGGAAGTTTCCCTTAACATGAGGAAGGCCCCTGAGAAAACAAATGTTTTTAAGTTCTGAGAATAGAGCCAGTGCCAAACTTCCTCTGCGATTGGGCAAGAGGGTGGGAAAAGGTACATAGGGTGTCCTGGGAAGCAAACCACATTTGGACAGGAGTTTTCTGGGAGCCTTTTGTCATATGAAGAGCTTACAGGGATTTCCTGGTGCTGTGCCCTGCTCCTGGTGCAAGGAACACATGGGTGATTTGCAGGTGTGGGACAGCAGGAAAAAGAAGCTTCTCTACCATTTTTCTGTCTGCATATTTCTGTGAATAATTCCATGCTGGCTTGTTCACCATTTGGGGCTTTGACAAACTCCTTTTGACATAAGATAGATTTCTGAGATTTCTAAAGACTGGAAGGGTACCTCTTTTTTGACATAAGTGCTACTCTAAGAGTCAGTAGCTAAAGAATTTGAATGGAGTGTTGAGGAAGGGACTGGTGTTCTAGTTAAGCAAATACAGGAAGCCAAATCTTAAGCACTTTCTCCCAGATCTAAGAAATATGAGCAGTGTTCCCTCCTAAACACATTTTTTTCCAGTTTTATTTTTTATTTTCTTTATTTTTCTCTGCACTAGGTCTTTGTTGCTGCCTGCAGGTTTTATCTAGTTGTGGCAAGCCAGGGCTACTCTTCATTTCTATGTGCGGGCTTTTAATTGCAGAGTCTTCTCTTATTATGGAGCATGGCTCCAGGCACAGGGGCTTAAGTACTTGCCACCCAAGGGTTCAGTAAATGCGCCTCACAGGCTCTAGAGCGCCATCTCAGTTGTGATGAATAGGTTTAGCTACTCCACTGCATGTGTAATCTTCCCTGACCAGGGATCTAACCCATGTCTCCTGCATTGGCAGGCTAATTTCTATCCACTGTGCCACCAGGAAAAAGTCTTTCCAGCTTTATTAAGATTTAATTGACATAAAACATTATTTAAGTTTAAGGTTTACACTATGATGATTTCATACACATATAGATGTGAAATGATTACAATGATACACTTAGCTAGCACTTCCAACACCACATACAATTATGATATTTTTTTGGTGTGGTGAGAGCACTTAAGATTGATTCTCTTGGAAGCAACCTAGATGCCCATCAGCAGACGAATGGATAAGGAAGCTGTGGTACATATACACCATGGAATAGTACTCAGCCATTAAAAAGAATTCATTTGAATCAGTTCTAATGAGATGGATGAAACTGGAAGCCATTATGCAGAGTGAAGTAAGCCAGAAAGATAAAGACCATTACAGTATACTAACATATATATATGGAATTTAGAAAGATGGTAATGATAACCTTATATGCAAAACAGAAAAAGAGACACAGATGTACAGAATAGACTTTGGGATTCTGTAGAAGAAGGCGAGGGTGGGATGTTTCGAGAGAACAGCATCGAAACATGTATATTATCTATGGTGAAATCACCATAGATCACCAGTCCAGGTTGGATGCATGAGACAAGTGCTTGGGCCTGGTGCACTGGGAAGACCCAGAGGGATCGGGTGGAGAGGGAGGTGGGAAGGGGGATCGGGATGGGGAATACATGCAAATCCATGGCTGATTCATGTCAATGTATGACAAAAACCACTACAATATTGTAAAGTAATTAGCCTCCAACTAACAAAAATAAATGAAAAAAAATAAAAAACAAACAAACAAAAAAAGGATTGATTCTCTTCACAACTTTCAAGTATATGGTGCAGTAATGTTAACTATAGTCACTATTCCCTTTGGAACATCTCCAGAACTTGCTCATCTTGTAACTGCATGCTTGTACCCTTTAAACAACATCTCCCCATGTCCCCAAGCTATTCAACTCATGATAACCACCAACCTTCTCTCTGTTTCTATGAGTTTTGCTTTTTAAGATTCCAAGTATAAGTGAGATCATACTGTATTTGTACTTCTCACTCTGAGTCATTTTGCTTAACTTAATACTCTCAAGTGCCACCCATGTTGATGCAAAAGGAAGGACTTTCTTGTTGTTATTGCCAAAAATATTCCATTATGATATGCATGCGTATATGTATATGACACAGGTTTGTTCATTCATTGATGGACATAAGTTTTTTTTTTTTTTCATTGCTATCATGATTAATGCTACAATAAACATGGGAGTGAAGATGTGTGTTCAAGATACTGATTTCACTTCCTTCAGCTATATACTCAGGAGTGGGATTGTTAGATCATATTCTAGTCTCATTTTTAGTTTTTAGAGGAACCTCCATACTGATTTCTATCATGGTTGAATCAATTAACATTCCCACAAACAGTGTACTAGAAGTTCCTTTTTCTCCACATTCTCATTATCATTTATCTCTTGTCTCTTTTTATAATAGTCATTCTAACAGGTGTCTGGTGGTATCTCACTGTGGTTTTGATCTGCATTTACCTAATGTTTAATGATGCTGTGCACCATTTTATATACCTGCTGGTCATGTATGTATTCTTTAGAAAAACGCTTATTTAAATCATCTGAACAGTTTTAAATTGGATTATTTGAGGGGTTTTAGCTATTGATTTGCATGAATTTTGTGTATTTTGCACAGCAACCTCTCCCTTTTTGTCAGTGTTGCACACTGCAGGATTTCATTTCCCTGACCAGGGATTCAGACAGGCCATGGCAGTTAAAGCATTGAGTACTAACCACTGGACTGCCACGGAACTCCCACATTTTGCATATTAACCCATTATCAGATAGCTGAGTTGCAAGTTATTTTCTCCCATTTTATATGCTTTGTTGTCTTTCTTTTTTTTCTGTGCAGGCAGTTTTAGTCTGATATAGTCCCACTTGTTAATTTTTGCTTTGGATGGCATATCCATAAAATCACCACCATGACTGAAGTCATTGAGCTTTTTCTCTATGTATTCTCCTAAGAGATTTACAGTTTCAGGTTATACATGCTCTTAGCAATTTGTCAGGTCCATCCTTTATCCCCTGATTTCCAGCCACAGACCGAATAACCTGTATCTCCCTGCAGAATATTTCTTTGGTGCTCCTTGGATTGGACATAGCTATTTCATGATCTATCACTTCTGACAAATGTGGTCCACTGGAGAAGGGAGTGGCAAACCACTTCAGTATTCTTGCCTTGAGAACCCCATGAACAGTATAAAAAGTCAAAAAGATATGACACTAAAAGATGAACTCCCCAGGTCTGTAGGTACCCAATATGCTACTGGACAAGAGTGGAGAGATAGCTCCAGAAAGAATGAAAGGCGAGCCAAAGTGAAAACAACACCCAGTTGTGGATGTCACTGCTGATGGAAGTAAAGTCTGATAAAGGCTCAAAAAAAATTATTGCATAGGAACCTGGAATGTTAGGTCCATAAATCAGGGTAAATCGAAAGCGGTCAAACAGGAGATGGCAAGAGTAAACATCAATATTTTAGTAATCAGTGAACTAAAATATACTGGAATGTGTCAGATGACCATTATATCTACAACTGTGGCAAGAATCCCTTAGATGAATGGAAGTAGCCCTTGTATTCAACAAAAGAGTCTGAAATGCAGTACTTAGGTGCAATTTCAAAAACAACAGAATGATATCTGTTCATTTCCCAGGCAAACCATTCAATGTCACAGTAATCCTAGTCAGTGCCCCAACCACTAATGATAAAGATGATGACGTTGAATGCTTCTATGAAGACCTGCAAGACCTTCTAGAACTAACAACAAAAAAGATTTCCTTTTCATCATAAGAGACAGAAATGCTAAAGTAGGAAGTCAAGAGATACCTGAAGTAACAGGAAATTTGGGCCTTGGAAAACAAAATAAAGTAGGGCAAAGGCTGACAGAGTTTTGCCAAGAAACACACTGGTCATAGAAAACACCCTGTTCCAACAACACAAGAGATGACTCTACACAGGGACATCACCATATGGTCAATACCAAAACCAGATTGATTATATTCTTTGCAGCCAAAGATGGAGAAGCTCTATACAGTCAGCAAAAACAAGACCAGGACCTGACTTGGCTCAGATCGTGAACTTCTTATTGCAAAATTCAGACTTAAATTGAAGAAAGTAGGGAAAATCACTAGACCATTCAGATATGACATAAGTCAAATCCCTTATGATTACTCAGTGAAATTGACAAAAAGATTCAAGGGATTAGGTCTGATAGAAAGATTGCATGAAGAACTATGGATGGAAGCTCACAACACTGTACAGGAGGCAGTGATCAAAAATGATCCTCAAGAAGAAGAAATGCAAAAAGGCAAAATAGTTGTCTGAGGAGACCTTACAGATAGCTGAGAAAAGAAGAGAAGCAAGTGGCAAAGGAGATAAGGAAAGACATATCCATCTGAATGCAGAGATCCCATTAATAGCAAGGAGAGATAAGAAAGGCTTCCTCAGTGATCAATGCAAAGAAATAGAGGAAAAAAATAAAATGGGAAAGACTAGAGATCTCTTCAAGAAAATTAGAGATAGCAATGAAACATTTCATACAAAGATGGGAAAAATAAAGGATAGAAATGGTATGGACCTAACAGAAGCAGAAGGGATTAAGAAGAAGTGGCAAGAATACACAGAACTCTGCAAAAAAGATCTTCATGACCCAGATAATCACAATGGTTTGATGACTCATCTAGAGCCAGACATCCTGGAGTGCAAAGTCAAATGGGCCTTAGGAGAAATTGCTACAAACAAAGCTAATGGAGGTGATGGAATTCCAGCTGAGCTATTCCAAATCCTAAAAGATGATGCTGTGAAAGTACTTTACTCAATATCCCAGCAAATTTGGAAAACTCAGCAGTGGTTACAGGACTGGAAAAAGTCAGTTTTCATTCCAATCCCAAAGAAAGGAAATGCCAAGGAATGCTCAAACTACCACACAACTGTGCTCATCTCACATGCTAGCAAATTAATGCTCAAAATTCTCCAAGTGAGGCTTCAATGGTACATGAACGAAGAACTTCCAGATATTCAAGGTGGATTTAGAAAAGGCAGAGGAACCAGAGATCAAATTGCCAACATCTGATACATCATATAAAAAGGATTCCAATTTCAAAAAATAAAATCTACTTATGCTTATTTGACTACACTAATGGCTTTGACTGTGTGGACCACAACAAACTGTGGGAAATCCTTAAAGAGATGGGAATACCAGAACACCTGACCTGCCTCCTGAGACATCTGTATGCAGATCAAGAAGCAACAGTTAGAACTGGACATAGAACCACGGACAGGTTCCAAACAGGGACAGGAGTACATCAAGGCTGTATATTGTCACCTTGCTTATTTCACTTATATGCCAAGTACATCATGCTAAATACTGGCCTGGATGAAGCACAAGCTGGAATCAAGATTGCCAGGAAAAATAGCAAAAACCTCAGATATTCAGATGACACCACCCTTATGGTACAAAGTGAAGAGGAACTAAAGAGCCTCGTGTTGAAAGTGGAAGAGGAGAGTGGAAAAGCTGGCTTAAAACTCAACATTCAAAAAGCGAAGATGGTGGCATCTGGTCCTATCACATCATAGCAAATAGATGGGGAAATATTATTTTCTTGGGGTCCAAAATCACTGCAGATGGTGGCTGCAACCATGAAATTAAAAGATGCTTGCTTTTTATATGAAAATGTATGAAAAAACCTAGACACCATATTAAAAAGCATTACTTTACCAAAAAAGGTCCATTTAGTTGAAGCTATGGTTTTTCATGTAGTCATGTATGGATGTGAGACTTCGACCATAAAGAAATCAGAGTGCTGAATAATTAATGCATTTGAACCGTGGTGTTGAAGAAGACTCTTGAGAGTCCATTGGACTGCAAGGAAATCCAAACAGCCCATCCTAAAGAAAATCAGTCCTGAATATTCATTGGAAGGACTGATGCTGAAGCTGAAGTTCCAAAACTTTGGCCACCTGATGAGAAGAATTGCCTCATTGGAAAAGCCCCTGATGCTGGGAAAGATTGAAGGCAGGAGGAGAAGGGTACAACAGAGGATGAGATGGTTGAATGGCATCGCCGACTTGTTGGATCATGAGTTTGAGAAAGCTTTGGGAGTTGGTAATGGTCAGGGAAGCCTGGCATGCTTCAGTCCATAGTATCACAAAGAGTCTTACGTGATTGATTGGCTGAACTGAGCTGAAGACTTCAGCAATACTCTCTCAGCTTTAAAAGTGTTGGCTATATCCAACTCTGGGGTGTTAGTGTTTAAAATGAGATATGGGCTATACATTGCAAATGCTTGGTAAAGAAGAAATCTGGAGTTATTTGAATCATTTCTATTTCATAATTTGAGGGAACCTGTGCCAGAATTTTCACATGAGACTGCCCGTGGTAGAAGGCTTCATGAAGTCTGAGTAGGAAGAACTAACAATCCGGATACAGAAATCTGAGCTGTATCCCTGATCAGCTACATTCTTCATTTCAGGCTTCTAATCCCCAGAATCCTTTTGTTGCTTTGGGGTGGGAGTGTGACTTTGAAATCTGGCTTCAGATGTTGATCTAATGCATGTGTGCATGCTTTAAATGGCTTTCTTTTGATATGTGTTGTCTAGGACAACATTGCCATATGCTGGCAACAAGTGGATTAGGGAGATATGGGTAACTGGGCACTCCTCCTTCCTCTAGAATCCCCATTTCATCTACTGGTTTCATTTGGACCTTGGTGTGCAGTGAAACTTAGGGGATTGTGCTTTTGTATTGGCATAATGCTCAGATAACTTCCTCCTCTTTTAAGAACAGTCCCCTGATCTCATTCTGTCCTCTTTTGTCCTTCTGTACAGAGACCCTTTGGTCAAATTTCAGTGTGGCTTTGTTCTCCATCATCCCTTCTACCAACTCCTACCTCTTCCATTATGACTATGATTCAGAAAATTTTTCTAGAGCTCCTAGAGGGATGCCATCCCCAATTTGGGCACTGAATAAATAGAAACAAGAGAGAGAAAGAGAACAGGATTTGACTACTAGTTAAGCCTGAAGTTAAAACAAGTTATTGTAATTCAGGTCTCAGTTCATTTCAGTTCAGCTCACTCACTCATGTCTGACTCTTTGCAACCTCATGGTTGCAAAAGGTCTAATTCAGGCCTACTGAATGAGAAAATCTGGAGATGGGCTCAGAAATCTGTTTCTCCAGGTTCACCAGATGCTTCTGATGAATTGTCCAATGCACTGAGATGGGATATGGATGGATCCAAACCTGAGAAAGAAGCAAATGAAAAATACAACTCTCTAAGGCTCAGTCATGATGTCCTCTTACTCAGTGTGGGCAAGGGGTCCTCCTGCTCTATTTTCAGTGTAAAGCTGGATCTTGCACTCTGTTGGTTTCCTTGGTGACTGTGACTGTGCCTATGCTCATAGCATCAAGGGAGAAGTTTAGAGAAATGGAGAGAAGCTAGTTTTTTGTTTCCTTTTTGTTATTTTCTCTGTATTTGACCATTCATCTCTCTCAATTAATATAGGTGATTAGCTAATTTATATATTCTCACTCATTGTTACAACATGTGTAAGTCATCACCCCAATGTTCATTGCAGCACTGTTTATAATAACCAAGACATGGAAGCAACCTAGATGTCCATCAGCAGACAAATGGATAAGGAAGCTGTGGTACATATATACCATGGAATATTACTCAGCCATTAGAAACAAACTTCATTGAACTTTTAAACCATTTTATTACCCAAGAAAGTATAGGCTGTACTTTGAGTAAGTCCCCATATAAATTGGCTTCTCAGAAAATAATAATAAAATCTTGAATCATAACTCAAGACTTAGGTTAAAAAGTAATGGGGTTTAATGAAGATTCTGGTGTGGCCAACACATTTCCTAAGTCCTGGATGAGAAAGGACGTTGCTGGCACATCTATCTTTGTGAATCTCACACACTAACAAAGTAATGTTCAAAATTCTCCAAGCTAGGCCATGGACCAAGAAATTCCAAAAGTTCAAGCTGGATTTAGAAAAGGTAGACGAACCATTGATCAAATTGCCAACATACATTGGATTGTTGAAAAATCAAGAGAATTACAGGAAAACATCTATTTCTGTTTCATTGACTGTGTTAAAGCCTTTGATTTCTGAAGAGAACAACCGTGCCTGTGTTCAGGCTCTGATCTTCATAATCTCTCTTCATCTAGAAGAATGCTATAAGGGTTAAGTCATGCTGTGGAATAGCTTCTTTTTTTAATCTTTAAAATATTCATTTCTTTATTTATACAATTGAAATATATTTGCTGTAAAATATTATGTTAGATTTAGGCAAACTACATAGTGATTTAACATTTACATAATATTAGGAAATGATTGATCACAACAATAAGTCTAGTAACCATTTCTTCCCAAAGTTGTTACAATATTACTGACAATATTCCTTATGCTAAACATTACATCCCAGGGGTTTATTTATTTTATTTGATTTTTTTTCATCTTTATAAACATTATATTTTTTTCTTTTTCTTCCCCATTTATTTTTATTAGTTGGAGGCTAAATACTTTACAATATTGTAGTGATTTTTGCCATATATTGACATGAATCAGCTATGGATTTACATGTATTCCCCATCCCGATCCCCCCTCTCACCTCCCTCCCCACCCCATCCCTCTAGGTCTTCTCAGTGCACCAGGCCCAAGCACTTGTCTCATGCATCCAACCTGGGCTGGTGATCTGTTTCACCCTTGATAATATATATGTTTCGATGCTGTTCTCTCAAAACATCCCACCCTCGCCTTCTCCCACAGAGTCCCAAAGTCTGTTCTCTATATCTGTGTCTCTTTTTCTGTTTTGCATATAGGGTTATCGTTACCATCTTTCTAAATTCCATATATATATATGTGTTACTTTACTGTATTGGTGCTTATCTTTCTGGCTTACTTCACTCTGTATAATGGGCTCCAGTTTCATCCATCTCATTAGAACTGATTCAAATGAATTCTTTTTAATGGCTGAGTACTATTCCATGGTATATATGTACCACAGCTTCCTAATCCATTCGTCTGCTGATGGGCATCTAGGTTGCTTCCAAGTGCTGGCTATTGTAAACAGTGCTGCGATGAACATTGGGGTGCACGTGTCTCTTTCAGATCTAGTTTCCTCTGCTTGTATGCCCAGAAGTGAGATTGCTGGGTCATATGGAAGTTCTATTTCCAGTTTTTTTTAAGAAATCTCCACACTGTTCTCCATAGCGGCTATACTAGTTTGCATTCCCACCAACAGTGTAAGAGCGTTCCTTTTCTCCACACCCTTTCCAGCATTTATTGCTTGTAGACTTTTGGATAGCAGCCATCCTGACTGGCGTGTAATGGTGCCTCATTGTGGTTTTGATTTGCATTTCTCTGATAATGAGTGATGTTGAGCATCTTTTCATGTGTTTGTTAGCCATCTGTATGTCTTCTTCGAAGAAATGTCTATTTAGTTCTTTGGCCCATTTTTTTTTATTGGATCATTTATTTTTCTGGAATTGAGCTTCAGGAGTTGCTTGTATATTTTTGAGAATAATCCTTTGTCTGTTGCTTCGATTGCTATTATTTTCTCCCCTTCTGAGGGCTGTCTTTTAACCTTGCTTATACTTTCCTTTGTTGTGCAAAAGCTTTTAAGTTTCATTAGGTCCCATTTGTTTATTTTTGCTTTTATTTCCAATATTCTAGGAGGTGGGTCATAGAGGATCCTGCTGTGATTTATGTCGGAGAGTGTTTTGCCTATGTTCTCCTCTAGAAGTTTTATAGTTTCTGGTCTTACATTTAGATCTTTAATCCACTTTGAGTTTATTTTTGTGTATGGTGTTAGAAGGTGTTCTAGTTTCATTCTTTTACAAGTGGTTGACCAGTTTTCCCAGCACCACTTGTTAAAGAGGTTGTCTTTTTTTTTCATTGTATATCCTTGCCTCCTTTGTTGAAGATAAGATGTCCATAGGTACGTGGATTTATCTCTGGGCTTTCTATTTTGTTCCATTGATCTATATTTCTGTTTTTGTGCCACTACCATACTGTCTTGATGAATGTGGCTTTGTAGGAGAGCCTGAAGTTAGGCAAGTTGATTCCTCCAGTTCCATTCTTCTTTCTCAAGGTTGCTTTGGCTATTGGAGGTTTTTTGTATTTCCATACAAATTGTGAAATTATTTGTTCTAGTTCTGTGAAGAATACCATTGGTAGCTTCATAGGGATTGCATTGAATCTATAGATTGCTTTGGGTAGTATAGTCATTTTGACAATATTGATTCTTCCAATCCATGTACACGGTATGTTTCTCCATCTGTTTGTGTTCTCTTTGATTTCTTTCATCAGTGTTTTATAGTTTTCTATGTATAGGTCTTTTGTTTCTTTAGGTAGATATACTCATAAGTATTTTATTCTTTTTGTTGCAATGGTGAATGCTACTGTTTCCTCAATTTCTCTTTCTGTTTTCTCATTGTTAGTATATAGGAATGCAAGGGATTTATGTGTGTTAACTTTATATCCTGCAACTTTACTATATTCACTGATTAGCTCTAGTAGTTTTCTGGTAGAGTCTTTAGGGTTTTCTATGGAGAGGATCATGTCTTCTGCGAACAGTGAGAGTTTCACTTCTTTTCCTATCTGGATTCCTTTTATTTATTTTTCTGCTCTGATTTCTGTGGCCAAAACTTCCAAAACTATGTTGAATAGTAGTGGTGAGAGTGGGCACCCTTGTCTTGTTCCTGATTTTAGGGGAAATGCTTTCAATTTTTCACCATTGAGGGTAATACTTGCTGTGAGTTTGTCATATATAGTTTTTATTATGTTGAGGTATGTTCCTTCTATTCCTGCCTTTTGGAGAGTTTCCATCATAAAAGTATGTTGAATTTTTCAAAGGCTTTCTCTCTATCTACTGAGATAATCATATGGTTTTTATCTTTCAATTTGTTAATGTGGTGTGTTACATTGATTGATTTGTGGATATTAAAAAATCTTTGCATTCCTGAGACAAAGCCCACTTGGTCATATGTATGATTTTTTAAATACGTTGTTGGATTCTGTTTGCTAGAATTTTGTTAAGAATTTTTGCATCTACATTCATCAGTGATATTGGCTTGCAGTTTTCTTTTTTTGTGGCATCTTTGTCTGGTTTTGGAATTAGGGTGATGGTGACCTCATAGAATGAGTTTAGAAGTCTACCTTCTTCTTCAGTTTTCTGGAAGAGTTTGAGTAAGATAGGTATTATCTCTTCTCTAAATTATTGGTAGAATTCAGCTGTGAAGCCATCTGGTCCTGGGCTTCTGTTTGCTGGAAGATTTCTGATTACAGTTTCAATTTCCATGCTTGTGATGGGTCTGTTAAGATCTTCTATTTCTTCCTGGTTCAGTTTTGAAAAATTATACTTTTCTAAGAATTTTTCCATTTCTTCCAAGTTGTCCATTTTATTGGCATAGAGCTTCTGGTAGTAGTCTCTTATGATCCTTTGTATTTCAGTGTAGTCTGCTGTGATCTCTCCATATTCATTTCTAATTTTGTTAATTTGGTTCTTCTCCCTTTGTTTCTTTTTTTTTTTTTTTTTTTTTTTTTTTTACATTTTTTTTTTTTTTTAATATTATTTTATTAGTTGGAGGCCAATCACTTTACAACATTTCAGTGGGTTTTGTCATACATTGACATGAATCAGCCATATAGTTACATGTATTCCCCATCCCGATCCCCCCTCCCACCTCCCTCCCCACCCGACTCCTCAGGGTCCTCCCAGTGCACCAGGCCCGAGCACCTGACTCATGTATCCCACCTGGGCTGGTGGTCCGTTTCACCATAGATAATATACATGCTGTTCTTTCAAAACCTCCCACCCTCACGTTCTCCCCCAGAGTTCAAAAGTCTGTTCTGTATTTCTGTGTCTCTTTTTCTGTTTTGCATATAGGGTTATCGCCACCATCTATCTAAATTCCGTATATATGTGTTAGTATACTGTAATGTTCTTTATCTTTCTGACTTACTTCACTCTGTATAATGGGCTCCAGTTTCATCCATCTCATTAGAACTGATTCAAATGAATTCTTTTTAACGGCTGAGTAATATTCCATGGTGTATATGTACCACAGCTTCCTTATCCATTCATCTGCTGATGGGCATCTAGGTTGCTTCCATGTCCTGGCTATTATAAACAGTGCTGCGATGAACATTGGGGTGCACGTGTCTCTTTCAGATCTGGATTCCTCAGTGTGTATGCCCAGAAGTGGTATTGCTGGGTCATATGGCAGTTCTATTTCCAGTTTTTTAAGAAATCTCCACACTGTTTTCCATAGTGGCTGTACTAGTTTGCATTCCCACCAACAGTGTAAGAGGGTTCCCTTTTCTCCACACCCTCTCCAGCATTTATTGCTTGTAGACTTTTGGATAGCAGCCATCCTGACTGGCGTGTAATGGTACCTCATTGTGGTTTTGATTTGCATTTCTCTGATGATGAGTGATGTTGAGCATCTTTTCATGTGTTTGTTAGCCATCTGTATGTTTCTTAATAAGTCTTGCTAACGGTTTGTCAATTTTTTTTTTTATTTTTTCAAAAAACCAGCTTTTAGCTTTGCTGATTTTTGCTATGGTCTCTTTAGTTTCTTTTGCATTTATTTCTGCCTTAATTTTTAAGATTTCTTTCCTTCTACTAACCCTGGGGTTCTTCATTTCTTCCTTCTCTAATTGCTTTAGGTGTAGAGTTAAGTGATTTATTTGACTTTTTTCTTGTTTCTTGAGGTAAGCCTGTATTGCTATGAACCTTCCCCTTAGCACTGCTTTTACAGTGTCCCATAGGTTTTGGGTTGTTATGTTTTCATTTTCATTCGTTTCTAGGCATATTTTGATTTCTTTTTTGATTTCTTCTATGGTTTGTTAGTTATTTAGCCTCCATATGTTTGAATTTTTAATAATTTTTTTCCTGTAGTTGAGATCTAATCTTACTGCACTGTGGTCAGAAAAGGTGACTGGAATGATTTCAATTTTTTTGAATTTCCCAAGGCTACATTTATGGCCCAGGATGTGATCTATTCTGGAGAAGGTTCTGTGTGCACTTGACAAAAAGGTGAAATTGATTGTTTTTTGGTGAAATGTCCCATAGATATCAACTAGGTCTAGCTGGCCCATTGTATCACTTAAAGTTTGTGTTTCCTTGTTAATTTTCTGTTTAGTTGATCTATCCATAGTTGTGAGTAGGGTATTAAAGTCTCCCACTATTATTGTGTTACTGTTAATTTCCCCTTTCATACTCATTAGCATTTGCCTTACATATTGCGGTGCTCCTATGTTGGGTGCATATATATTTATAATTATTATATCTTCTTCTTGGATTGATCTTTTGATCATTATGTGGTGTCCTCCTTTGTCTCTTTTCACAGCCTTTATTTTGAAGTCTATTTTATCTGATATAAACTCCTGCTTTCTTTTGTTCTCTGTTTGCGTGAAATACTTTTTTCTAGCCCTTCACTTTCAGTCTGTATGTGTCCTTTGTTTTGAAGTGGGTCTCTTGTAGACAGCATATATAGGGGTCTTGTTTTTGTATTCGTTCAGCCAGTCTTTGTCTTTTGGTTGGGGCATTCAACCCATTTACATTTAAGGTAATTATTGATAGGTATGGTCCTGTTGCCATTTACTTTGTTGTTTTGGGTTCTGTTTTGGGTTATACAAACTTTCTGTGTTTCCCGTCTAGAGAAGATCCTTTAGCATTTGTTGAAGAGCTGGTTTGGTGGTGCTGAATTCTCTCAGCTTTTGCTTGTCTGTAAAGCTTTTGAATTCTCCTTCATATCTGAATGAGATTCTTGCTGGGTACAGTAATCTAGGTTGTAGGTTATTCTCTTTCATTACTTTAAGTATGTCCTGCCATTCCCTTCTGGTCTGGAGGGTTTCTATTGATAGATCAGCTGTTATCTTTATGGGAATCCCTTTGTGTGTTATTTGTTGTTTCTCCCTTGCTGCTTTTAGTATTTGTTCTTTGTGTTTGATCTTTGTTAATTCGATTCATATGTGTCTTGGGGTGTTTTGCCTTGGGTTTATCCTGCTTGGGACTCTCTGGATTTCTTGGACCTGTCTAACTATTTCCTTCCCCATTTTAAGGAAGTTTTCACCTATTATCTCCTCAAGTATTTTCTCATGGCCTTTCTTTTTGTCTTCTTCTGGGACTCCTATGATTCGAATGTTGGGGGGTTTCACATTGTCCCAGAGGTCCCTCCAGTTGTCCTCATTTCTTTTGATTCTTTTTTCTTTTTTCCTCTCTGCTTCATTTATTTCCACCATTTTATCTTCTACTTCACTTATCCTATCTTCTGTCTCTGTTATTCTACTGTTGGTTCTCTCCAGAGTGTTTTTGATCTCATTTATTGCATTATTCATTTTTAATTGACTCTTTTTTATTTCTTCTAGGTCATTAAACAGTTCTTGCATCTTCTCAATCTTTGTCTCCAGGCTATTTTTCTGTAACTCCATTTTGCTTTCAAGATTTTGGATCATATTGATTATCATTATTCTAAATTCTTTTTCAGGTAGATTCCCTATCTCTTCCTCTTTTGTTTGACTTGGTGGGCATTTTTCATGTTCCTTTACCTTCTGCGTATTTCTCTGCCTTTTTGTCTTGTTTAGATTGCTGTGTCTGGAGTGGCCTTCTGTATTCTGGTGGTCTGTGGTTCCTTTTTATTGTGGAGGTTTCTCCCAGTGGATGGGGTTGGACGATTGGTTTGTCAAGGTTTCCTGGTTAGGGAAACTTGTGTCTGTGTTCTGGTGCATGGAGTGCAATGGAGTGTCCAGTAATGAGTTTTGACATGGGTCTATGTGTTAAGTGTGACTTTGGGCAGCCTGTATGTTGATGCTTAGGGCTGTGTTCCTGCATTGCTGGAGAATTTGCATGGTATGTCTTGCTCTGGAACTTATTGGCTCTTGGGTGGTGGTTGGTTTCAGTGTAGGTATAGAGGCTTTTGGATGATCTCTTATTACTTAATGTTCCCTGTAGTCAGGAGTTTTCTGGTGTTCTCAAGTTTTGGGCTTAAGTCTCCTGCCTCTGGACTTCAGTCTTATTCTTCCAGTAGCCTCAAGACTTCTCCAACTATACAGCACTGATAATAAAACTTCTAGGTTAATGGTGAAAAGATTCTCCACAGTGAGGGACACCCAGAGAGGTTCACAGTTACATGAAGAAGATGAGAGGGAAGAGGGGGATAGAGATGAGCAGAAAGAGAAAAGGGGCGACTCGAGGAGAGAGACAGATCTACACAGTACTCTGTTTCCTAAGTGTTCTCTGTAACCCAGACACACTCAGAGATTCACAGAATTGGATTGGGAAGAGAAGGGGTAGGGAGGAAATAGAAGTGATCTGAGGAAGAAAATGGAGAGTCAAAAGTGGGAGAGAGTGATCAACACACTCCTGCGTAAAGATGAGTAATGAATTTTAGACTCTTAAATGTCCAAAATTGATATCAAATACTGAAAAACAAAGATTAAAAATCTAGAGTAGAGGTTAGACTCTTAAAAATACAATATTAAAAACAAAAACACACATACAAAAAGAAAAATATATGAAGTTCGATTTAAAAATAGGGTCTTTTTTTTGGCAAGGTTATAGTGAAATGAAAATGAAAATTAAGGAGTAATAGAGGAGTAATAGGGAAATTTAAAAGAAAATAAGAGGAAAAAATTAAAAAAGAAAAAAAATTTTGGTATGATTCTACTTTTTTTTTCCCCACTTATTTTTACAGTATACTAATGCATATATATGAAATTTAGAGAGATGGTAACGATAACCCTATATGCAAAACAGAAAAAGAGACACAGATGTACAGAACAGACTTTGGGACTCTGTGGGAGAAGGCGAGGGTGGGATGTTTTGAGAGAACAGCATCGAAACATGTATATTATCAAGGATGAAACAGATCACCAGCCCAGGTTGGATGCATGAGACAAGTGCTTGGGGCTGATGCACTGGGAAGGCCCAGAGGGATGGGGTGGGGATGGAGGTGGGAGGGGGGATCGGGATGGGGAATACATGTAAATCCATGGCTGATTCATGTCAATATATGGCAAAAAAAAAAATTTAATTAAAAAGATAGTAAAACTATATGAAAATGAAAGTTAAGGAGTAATAGAGGAGTAATAGGGAAGTTTATAAGAAAATAAAAGAGAAAAAATTTTAAAAAGGAAAAAAAATTATTTAAAAAAGAAACAAACAAACAAAAAAAGGTAAAAATATATCTAGGAATTTCTTTGGAGCTGTTGTGGGAAGTGTGGGTTCAGTCCAGTTTCAGATAGCTCCTTGTTCCAGCTTACACGTCTGAATATCTGTAGGCCCCTTCCAGTGTAGTAGGTGTTACCTACAGGTATTTTAATCTGTTGCCCCTGTCACTTCTGAAGAGGTTCCCTTTATTTATTTGGCTTCTGTTTGCTGGTCTCTTCAGTGTCTAATTTCTGCCCTGACACAAGCAGGCGGAGGTGGTCTCTTGTTTAGGTTCGCTTATTTAGTCGTGTTGTGGGGAGGGAGGGGCGCTGCAGACAAATGTCACTGGCGTGTGTGGGTAGGACCTGCAGTGTTCTGTCTACACTGGGTTTGCCCCCGCTCACGGGTGTGTGCTTCCCCCACCTACACTGCTCAGGCTCCAGGCTGCTCTATATGGAGCGGGCCGTGTGTTGCGTGTGGTTCCAGTTTTCAGGTTCTCCAGAAAAGCGCGGACTCGGTTGGGCCTGTGTTTTGTGCCTTCCCCGGCCCGAGCAGCTCATGCAGCCAGGAGCTTGACAAGTGCACTCTCCCCGGGTGTGCTGCACCTTATCCCCTCTGCGGTCCCTGCCTCAGTTTCCACGCACTCCGCACTCCGGTTGGGCGAACCTTGTGTCTGTTCCTGGGAGCTGGTCTCTAGCCGCGACCCTCCCAGCGGAAGTCAACCATCCAGAACCTCAGGAAGTCTTTGGTTAGAAACCTGAAGCCTGTTTGCAGTTTGGTAGGGGATGCTTTCTCTAGGGCCTAAATTGCCCCTTTCCCCTCCCCCCTGCTTCCTGCCTCCAGCGAGGGATGGGCTAGCTCTTCCCTGGGATCACTCAGTTCTTCCTTTGTTCTGTGAACGGGCCACAGTGTGTTTGGGTCAGTTAATTTTCTCTCTCTCTCTTGCTATACCACAGTTTAAGTTTCTATCTCATGTTAGCTCCCTCCAAGTGCCCTCAGGGCATTCAGTCCCGGTCCTTGCCCTAAGCAATGCCGACCACTCCTCTCCGTTCTGCCCCCACTTGCTGGTGGTGGATGTGGACGTCTGGGGTACTTTTCTGCTGGGAATTGCTTTTAGGCATGTAATCTGTGGGTTTTGTTTATTTTTCCTCCGAGTTAGGTTGCCCTCCAAGATTCAAAAACTTCCCCCAGACCTGCCAGTGAGAGGGTTTCCTGGTGTTTAGAAACTTCCTCTATTACGACTCCCTTCTCGGGACGGCTCTCCGTCCCTAGCTCTTTTGTCTCTCTTTTTACCTTTTATATTTTGTCCTACCTTCTTTTGAAGATGATGGGCTGCTTTTCTGGGCGCCTGATGTCCTCTGCTAGTGATAAGAAGTTGTTTTGTTAAGTTTGCTCAGCGTTCAAATGTTCTTTCAATGAATTTGTAAGAGAGAAAGTGGTCTCCCCATCCCACTCCTTTGCCATCTTAGCTCCTCCCCTGGAATGGCTTCTAACAGGGAAATCTCTTACAGATTCATAATCCTATTGATATATTTTTCCATGGGGGAAAAAGTGTTTGCGTAAGGCAAAGGGAAAGGGCATAGGAGAACATGAATTAAAGTGTGAAGTCCAGTGACCCTTAGGAGGCATCACTATGAACAAGGCTAATGGGGGTGATGGAATTCCAGCTGAGCTATTGAAAATCCTAAAAGGTGATGCTGTGAAACTCCTGCACTTAATATGCCAGCAAATCTGGAAAAGTCAGCAGTGGCCACAGGACTGGGAAAGAAAGCAGTTTTCATTCAAATCCTAAAGAAAGGCAATGCCAAAGAATGTTCAGACTACTCACAATTGCACTCATCTCACATGCTAGCAAAATAATGCACAAAATTATCTAAGGTAAGCTTTAACATTAAATGAGCTGAGAAATTCCAGATGCTCCAGCTGGACTTAGAAAAGGCGGAGGAACCATAGATCAAATTGCCAGCTTCTCCAAGAACATTAAAAAAAGCAAGAGAATTCCATAAAAACATCTACTTGTGCTTCATTGGCTAAAGCCTTTCACTGTGTGGATCACAACAGACTGTTGAAAATTCTCAAAGACATGGAATACCAACCACCTTACCTGTTTCCTGAGAAACTTCTATTCAGGTCAAGAAGTAACAGTTAGAAACAGACATGTGTCAACAGACCAGTTCCAAGTGGAAAAGGAGTGTGTCAAGGATGTATATTGTCACCCTGCATATTTAACTCATAGGCAGAGTTCAGTTCAGATGTTCAGTCATGTCTGAAACTTTGCAACCCCATGGACTGTAGCATGCCAGGTTTCCCTGTCCATCACCAACTGCTGGACTTTACTCAGACTCATGTCCATCAAGTCAGTGATGCCATCCAACCATCTCATCCTATGCTGTTCCCTTCTCCTCCTGCCTTCAATCTTTCACAGCAGCAAGATCTTTTCAAATGAATCAGTTCTTAGCATCAGGTGGCCAAAATATTGGAGTTTCAGCTTCAGCATCAGTCCTTCTAATGAATATTCAGGACTCATTCCTTTAGGATGTATTGGTTGGATCTCCTTGTTGTCCAAGGGACTCTCAACAGTCTTCTCCAACACCACAATTCAAAAGCACCAGTTCTTTGGTGTTCAGCTTTCCAGACAGTCCAACTCGCACATCCATACATGACTACTAAAAAAAACAAACAAACAAAAAAAAAAAAAAAAACATACCTTTGACAAGACAGATCTTTGTTGGCAAAGTAATGTCTGTGTTTTAATATGCTGTGTAGGTTGATCATAGCTTTCCTTCCAAGGAGCAAGCATCTTTTAATTTCATGGCTGCAGTCACCATTTGCAGTGATTTTGGAGCCCCCCAAAATAAACCTTCTCACTGTTTCCATTGTTTCCCCATCTATTTACAACGAAGTAGTCAGACTGGATGCCATGATCTTAGTTTTCTGAATGTTGAGTTTTAAGCCAACTTTTTCACTCTCCTCTTTCACCTTCATCAAGAGGCTCTTCAGTTCTTCTTTGCTTTCTGCCATAACTGTGGTGCCATTTGCATATCTGAGGTTATTGATATTTCTCCCCTCAATCTTGATTCCAACTTGTGCTTCATCAAGTCCAGCATTTCTCATGATATACTCTATGTGTAAGTTAAATAAACAGGGTAACAATATACAGTTTTGGCGTACTCCTTTCCCATCTTGGAACCAGTCTCTTGTTCCATGCCCAGTGTCCAGTTCTAACTGTTGCTCCTTGACCCACATACAGATTTCTCAGGAGGCTGGTCAAGTGGTCTGGTATTCCCATCACTTTAAATTTTCTACAGTTTCTTGTGATCCATATAGTCAAAGGCTTTGTTATAGTAAGTAAAGAGGAAATAGATGTGTAAAGAGGAAATAGATAGTAAAGAGGAAATAGAGAAAATAGATTTCTGGAACCCTCTTGCTTTTTGATGATCCAACAGATGTTGGCAATTTGATATCTGGTTCCTCTGCCTTTTCTAAATCCAGCTTGAACATGTGGAAGTTCACAGATGATGTACGGTTGAAGCCTGGCTTGCAGAATTTTTAGAGTTACTTTGCTAGCATGTGAGATGAGTGTAACTGTGCAATAGTTTAAGCAATCTTTGGTATTGCCTTTCTTTGGCATTGGAATGAAATTTGACCTTTCCCAGGCCTTTGGCTACTGCTGAGTTTTCCAAATTTGTTGGCATATTGAATGTAGTGCTTTCACAGCATCATCTTTTAGGATTTGGAATAGCTCAACTGAAATCCATCACCTCCACTAGCTTTGTTTGTAGTGATGCTTCCTAAGGCCCACTTGACTTCGCATTCCAGGATGTCTGGCTCTAGGTGAATGAACACACCTTCTTGGTTATCTGGGTCAGGAAAACATTTTTCCTATGATTCTTCTGCTTATTTTTGCCATCTCTTCTTATTATCTTCTGTTTCTTTTAGGTTCATACCATTTCTGTGGTTTTTTGCACCTATCTTTTCACAAAATGTTCCCTTGGTATCTCTAATTTTCTTGAAGAGACCTCTAGTGTTTCCCATTCTATTGTTTTCCTCTATTTCTTTGCATTGATCATTGAGGAAGGCTTTCTTGTCTGTCCTTGCTATTGCTTGGAACCCTGCATTCAAATAGGTGTATTTTAATTTTTCTCCTTTGCCTTTCACTTCTCTCCATTCACAGCTATTTGTAAGGCCTCCTCAGACAAACATTTTGCCCGTTAACATTCTTTTTTCTTAGGGATGGTCTTGATCACTGCCTCCTGTACAATGTCATCATGCAAAATGTTTGGCTGGATGAGTCACAAGCTGGAAACAAGACTGCTCGGAGAAATATCAATAATCCCACATATGCAGATGACACCACCTTTATGGCAGAAGGTGAAGAGGAACTAAAAAGTTTCTTGATGAAAGTGAAAGAGGAGAGTGAAAAAGTTGGTTTAAAACTCAACATTCAGAAAACTAAGATCATGGATCTGGTCCAATCACTTCATGGCAAATAGATGGGGAAACAATGGAAACAGTGACAGACTTCCCCCCCCCCCCAAATCACTGCAGATAGTGACTGCTGTCATGAAATTAAAAGATGCTTGCTCCTTGGAAGGAAAGCTATGATCAATCTAGACGCATATTAAAAAGCAAAGACATTACTTTGCCAACAAAGATCTGTCTAGTCAAAGCCATAGTTTTTGCAGTAGTCATGTATGGATGTGAGAGTTGGACTGTTTAGAAAGCTGAACACCAAAGAATTGGTGCTTTTGAACTGTGGTGTTGGAGAAGACTCACGAGAGTCCCTTGGACTGCCAGGAGATACAACCAATCCATCCTAAAGGAATTAGACCTGAATATTCATTGGTGGACTGATGCCAAAGCTGAAACTCCAATATTTTGGCCACCTGATGCTAAGAACTGACTCATTTGAAAAGACCTTGCTGCTGTGAAAGATTGAAGGCAGGAGGAGAAGTGGACGACAATGGATGAGATGTTTGGAAAGCATCACCAGTCGATGAACATGAGTTTGAGCGAACGCTGGGAGTTGGTGATGGACAGGAAGCTTGAAGTGCTGCAGTCCATTGGGTCACAAAGTGTTGGACATGACTAAGTAACGAACTGAACTGAATATATATATATCAGATTCACTTTGTGTTTATCTGAAATGAGCACAACTTTTTACATCAAGTATATTCCAATAAAAAATCCTAAAATTAAATAAAAACAATTTAATGCAGTATCTAGTACCTACTTTAGGAAAATAACTTCATGACATTGTGGGGTAGGGGGAGATGGCTCATAAACTAGATTCAGAAAGTATTTTCTGAAAGAAAGGAACTTTCAAAAAAAAAATAACTTTCAGTATAGTTCTTAAAAATCTCAAGACAGAAAGTGTCATGCTCAAGTTTCTTCTATTCATTTCTGGAAGTAATTTAACTAAGATTCAGAACTGAAACTTTGATATGATTATAGTGTCTACCTTTTGAGATGGAAGGATTAAGTAAACTCATGACACATAAAGTGTGTGGACTAATATCAGATCTGTTATACCCACTAAGTCATCCTGGACTAATACTGACAGTTTTTTCTAAGTAATTATAAACTTACTGTAAATGAAGTATGCATCATTATTGTGTATGTCACAAGGAAAGAAAATGACTGAAAACTTTGACACATATATCTCTTGTCACCTAGAATTTTACATTATAATTATTGAAAACACTTTTTTAAAAGGAGCTTTATTGAGGTAAGGACATACGATAAGTTACACTTAAACAATTTAGTAAGTTGTACAGTATGTATACACTTGAGAAACCATCATCCACCTCAAGATAGTGACATCTCCATCACCCCCAGAATGTCCTTAGATCCTGATGCTCTTCCCACCTCCTGGAAAGTCAACCATCTGCTTCTGTTACATAAATTATTCTGCCTTTCCTAGAGTTTTAAATAAAAAAGAATCATACAGCTAGTAATCTTATTTGTCTCACTTTTTTTAGCCTAATTATTTCATCCATGTTATTATATGTACCAATAGTTTATGCCTTGTTTATTGTTGACAGCATTGCATTGAATGTATTGCTACTACAATGTTTATCCATTCATCTGTTGATGGAAGTTTTGGTTATTTCTAGTTTCTGGTTGTTACCAATAAAACTGCTTTAAACAGTTTTCTACAGGTCACTGTATAGACATATATGTTCATTTTCTCCTAGGTAAATACGTAGAGTGGAAGAGTTGGGTCATATGGCCAGTGTATGTTTAGCTTTTTTAAAATTTATTTTATTGGAGACTAATTATTTTACAATATTCTAGTGGTTTTTGCCATACATTGACATGAATCAGCCATGAGTGTACATGTGTTCCCCATCCTGAACTCCCCTCCCACCTCCCTCCCCATCCCATCCCTCTGGGTCATCCCAGTGAACCAGCCCTGAGAACCCTGTCTCAAGCATCGAACCTGGACTGTCAATTTGTTTCACATGTGATAATATACATGTTTCAAAGCTATTCTCTCAAATCATCCCACCCTCGCCTTCTCCCACAGAGTTCAAGAGACTGTTCTATACATCTGTGTCTCTTTTGCTGCCTCACATATAGGGTCATTGTTACCATCTTTCTAAATTACATATATATGTGTTAGTATACTGTATTAGTGTTTTTCATTCTGACTTACTTCACTCTGTATAATAGGCTCCAGTTTCATCCACCTCATTAGAACTGATTCAAATGTGTTATTTTTATTGGCTGAGTAATATTCCATTGTGTATATGTAGCACAGCTTTCTTATCCATTTGTCTGCCGATGGACATCTAGGTTGCTTCCGTGCCCTGACTATTATAAACAGTGCTGGAAAACACTTTTTAAAACTGGTATAAATGTGAATATTTGTCTTCTGTCACACTTATGATCGCAAGATGGAAAATATTGGGTTGGCCAAAAGGTTCAATCAGTTTTTTCATAATATATTATAGAAAAACCCAAACAAACTTTTTGGCCAACCCAACATAAGCACCATGAACTAATAAAGTTACTATTCCTAACATTTTTCCCATTCAGAGTTGAACTCCTCTGAATTTTTTTTTTCAATTCATCTTGACCATAATTTTCCCCACATTAGTATCATCTGTGCTAAACAGGAGCTTTAAGAATGTCATATTTCTTTAGAGAATCCCATACTTCCCTCTGTGAAATTATCTTCTGACTTACTGACATACCCCTATGCAAGTTTTGATGCATATATTACCAGGAAGTGTCTACAGAAGACTTTAGATCAAGTTCACACATGTACGCACAGGAACAACATATTGTGATGGACTTCTGAACAATAGTGTTTGTATATTATTAATTCTAAGATGAACCTCTATTTGAAAAATGTGGAAATTCTAGCATCAGTGGAATTCATTACTTTTTTTTGTTACCACCCTATTTGATAGTGTAAAATTATAGTGGCTTGTCTGTTGTATTCTGTTCCATTATTGAGGAAACATATTTAAATATAATTTCACATAAGTTTATCAACTTCATTTACTTTCTACTCAACTATTAGAGATATTAGAGATTCTAAGGAACCACTGGAATTCTTAGATTATATCAGTAAATGGAATTTTATTAACTCTGCCTCAATAAATCCACAGATATGGAAGACAGAAATGACTTAGTAGAAAGTTTGAACTGGACCAGGAGCTTTCTAAAGACTTAGAAGCTGTATCATGCAAAGTTCTGCCCTAATCTTAGAAATATGACCGAAATCCTCTGTCATTGCAAATTGAATACTTCAGTCTGTTGCAATTGTATATCTATATTTTTCTTCTTCCCCTTTCTTTCTCCAAATCAAATGGATGGTGATAATACAAATCATTTTACAGTTTTCAGTGTATAATATACTCATTATAAGCTACATAAATTGTTTTTCTCTGCCTACATGCTACTGTGACCAATTCTCCTTTTAAAATTGGAATGGCCTTTGGTGTCACTTTGTGAAAGTGTTAAGGGAATAAGAAACTTATATAATTCATAATTTAGAATGTTAACTGAAATTGTACCTAGAGTTTCAAGCTCCAGAAAGGCTAAATGAAGTGAATAGCCAATTTTGATCTCAAATATGTGAGTCAAACGTCTGCTGGACACTATCGTCTATTCAGGCTTAAGTACAAGACAGAGTAATGGGCTCTTGTCCCATGGTATGATCTGAGACTTAGGGTTGTTTGCAGTAACAACTTCCATAGAATGCTAATGGCTAGGCCAGCTTCTGTGAAATCTCAGTACAGGTAATTCAGAAGGTTCTGTGAAATTGTATCATCCTGCTATCAGAGAGCAGTGTGTGAGGACTCGGAGCTTAGCACTGTGTGCTGTGTGCCTGCGACATCGTGTCATATTCCGCCCTCCGTGCCTGCAACATCATGCCATACTCTGCCCTCTGTGCCTGCGACATCGTGCCATACTCTGCCCCCTGTGCCTGAGACATCGTGTCATACTCTGCCCTCCTTGCCTGCGACACCGTGTCATACTCTGCCCTCTGTGCCTGCGATGTCGTGTTCATACCATGCCCTCTGTGCCTGCGACGTCGTGTCATACTCTGCCATCTGTGCCTCCGACATCGTGTCATACGCTGCCCTCTGTGCCTGTGACACCGTGTCATACTCTGCCCTCTGTGCCTGTGACGTCGTGTTCATACCATGCCCCCTGTGCCTGAGACATCGTGTCATACCCTGCCCCCTGTGCCTGTGACACCGTGTCATACTGTGTCCTCTGTGCCTGCATCATCGTGTCATACTCTGCTCTCTGTGCCTGCGACATCGTGTCATACTCTGCCCCGTGTGCCTTCAACATCGTGTCATACTGTGTCCTCTGTGCCTGCGACACCATGTCATACTCTGCCCTCTGTGCCTGCGACGTCGTGTCATAGTCTGCCCCCTGTGCCTGCAACATCGTGTCATACCCTGCCCTCCGTGCCTACAACACCGTGTCTTACTCTGCCCTCTGTGCCTGCGATGTCGTGTTCATACCATGCCCCCTGTGCCTGCGACATCATGTCATACTGTGTCCTCTGTGCCTGTGACACCGTGTCATACTCTGCCCTCTGTGCCTGCAACGTCGTGTTCATACCATGCCCCCGTGCCTGAGACATCGTGTCATACCCTGCCCCCTGTGCCTGCGACATCGTGTCATACTGTGTCCTCTGTGCCTGCATCATCGTGTCATACTCTGCTCTCTGTGCCTGCAACATCGTGTCATACTCTGCCCTTCGTGCCTGCGACATCGTGTCATACTGTGTCCTCTGTGCCTGCATCATCGTGTCATACTCTGCCCTCTGTGCCTGCGACGTCGTGTCATACTCTGCCCTTCGTGCCTGCGACATCGTGTCATACTGTGTCCTCTGTGCCTGAGACATTGTGTTGTACTGTGTGTATCTCCTCTCTTCTCTTAACCCTAAGCACTCAAGGCTGTTTTTTTGGTTCTTTTATTTGCCAGTTTAGAGTTTAGGTCACTCCTTGTCTAATGCTGATCTGTTTAAGGACTGCCAGTCTGGCTTTTGTTTTTGTTCTAATTGTTGTTTGTGGTTTTGTTTGGTAAAAAGGTTAGTGAAGAATGACATTCATAGTATAAATCATAATGTATTTTAACGTCTGCATTGGCATGAAGAGGGAGAGGGATATGACAAGTCATTTAACTGTTATGAGAATTCCAAATAAAATAAAATGAGTGGAATAACCATCTATGCTTTAAGATGTGGTGTTTAACGTAGGCCATGCTTTCTTAAGGAGTGAACTTTGGTCTTGGAAGAGTGAGAAGTTTCCTTGAGTTACACTAATGTCCAAAATAATAGCACCTAAGTAAACGCTCTCCTGATCCTGGAAGTGAGAAATTTGTTCCAGGTCAGCTGCGTCTCTTATTCCAGGTCTCCAGGCCCCCAGGAATTATCTTTCTCATGGAAGGCATGAATGTAGTATGGAGAATATACTCTATGATTATGGAACATAAAAGCAAGGCTTTGCTTTTGTAGACATCCATGGGAGTACAGTATGCAGTTCTTTGGCTTTGTAGACAGAACTCCTAGAAATTGCCCTGGTGTTATCTGGCAGGACTGCTATGGCTGTGAAAAGGAGCTATGTTAGGAAGGAGCATGTGGTCCTCCATGCTGGGGGGAGGATATTGGTTTAGCCAACACAGGTACAATCATCATTCAACTGAGTCCTCTCTTAGACACAGCATGGAGTGTTGGTGTATGTTGTATTGTGTTTTTTTGTTGTTGTTGTTTGTTTGTTTTTTTAATTATTTTTTTTTATTTTTCAGGGGGTTTTGTCATACATTGATGTGAATCAGCCATAGAGTTACACGAATTCCCCATCCCGGTCCCCCCTCCCACCTCCCTCTCCACCCGATTCCTCTGGATCTTCCCAGCCCAACAGGCCCGAGCACTTGACTCATGCCTCCCACCTGGGCTGGTGGTCTGTTTCACCACAGATAATATATATGCTGTTCTTTCGAAACATCCCACCCTCCCCTTCTCCCTCAGAGTTCAAAAGTCAGTTCTGTACTTCTGTGTCTCTTCTTCTGCCCTGCATATAGGGCCATCGTTACCATCTTTCTAAATTCCGTATATATGTGTTAGTATACTGTAATGTTCTTTATCTTTCTGGCTCATCTCACTCTGTATAATGGGCTCCAGTTTCATCCATCTCATTAGAACTGATTCAAATGAATTCTTTTTAATGGCTGAGTACTATTCCATGTTGTATATGTACCACAGCTTCCTTATCCATTCATCTGCTGATGGGCATCCAGGTTGCTTCCATGTCCTGGCTATTTGTTGTATTGTGTTTTATCTTTCTTTTCTCTTCCAGGCTTTCTTCACCCATGCACAACACATCCTGAATCATTCACTGTCTTCATATTTCAAAACTATGGTATATAAAATATCACAAACAGATGTGTATAAACAGAGATTGACCTAAAACACACAAAAACAATTGTACCCAGCTCACCTGCTGCTATGACCATCTTTATCCTGTGGATTTCAGGCTTGGCATTGGGTTATAAAATTCAAAACGTGAGTGTCCAGGGGATGAACTGACCCAGTGAACTGATGATGGAGTCTATCAAATGGAAAGAAGTTAGTCAAGGATTCCCTCAAGAGCTAGCCAGTCTCTGGAAATTTTGAAGACAAAAATACAAAAAAAGAAGAACAACAACAACAAAAGTCTCCTGAATTAAAAAAATGTGATTTAATATTCTCTATCACTTGCATGTATCAATCCTGTCTTCTAATATCCAGAAACCATGTCTTTCAAAAAATCTGTATTGGGATCCTGCATATATACTGCCAGGAGATGTGGAGCTACCATATGAGCCACCAATTTTACACCTGGTCACATAGTCAGAGAAAAACATGACTTGAAAGGATATATGCACCCCATTGTTCATTGCAGCACCATTACGGAACCAACCTAAACGTCCATCAAGAGATGAATTGATAAAGAAGATGAGGTACATATATAAAATGAAATATTACTCTGCCATTAAAAAGAATGAAATAATATCATTTGCAGGAGGAATGATGTACTTGGAGATTATCAGACTAAGTGAAATAAGTCAGAAAGAGAAAAATAAATATCATATATCATATGATATGCAGAATCTATAAAAATGATACAAATGAACTTATTTATAAAACAGAATCAAAGAACAAACCTATGGCTAGCAAAGGAATAAAGTTTGGGAGATAGCTACATTGAAAGTTTGGGATTGACATATTTTTAATATAGCAGTATATTAAAAATAAAATGTTTTTCCATAAAAAAAAGTTGTTAAAAGAGAAAATGGGATATGTGAGGCACAGATTGTTGTTGTTGTTCAGTCAGTAAGTTTTGTCGAACTCTTTGAGATCCTGTGAACTGTAGCATGTAAGGCTCCTCTGGCTTCCACTATCTCCTGGAGTTTGCTCGAATTCATGTTGGTGATACTATCTAACCATCTCATCCTCTGCTGCCCCCTTCTCCTTTTGCATTCAATCTTTCTAAGCATCAGGGACTTTTCCAATGAGTTGATTCTTCACATCAGGTAGCCAAAGTATTGGACCTTCAGCTTCAGCACCAGTTATTCCAGCGAATATTCAGGGTTTATTTCTTTTAGGATTGGCTAGTTTGATCTCCTTGCAGTCCAAGGGACTTTCAAGAGTCTTCTACAGCACTGCAATTCAAAAGCATTAATTCTTCAATGCTCAGAATTTTTTATGGTCCAAATGCCCTGTCACATCTGTACAAAACTGCTGGAAAAACAATAGCTTTGACTATATAGATATTTGTTATCAAAGTGACGTCTCTGCTTTTTAATATGCTGTCTAGGTTTGTCACAGCTTTACTTCCAAGGAGCAAGTGCCTTTAATTTCATGGCTGAAGTCACCATCTCAGTAATTTGGAGACTAAGAAAATGAAATGTGCCACTGCTTCCACTTTTTCCCCTTCTATTTACCATGAAGTGATGGAGCCAAATGCTATGATCTTAGTTTTGAATGTACACTTTCAAGCCAGTTTTTTCACTCTCCTCTTCCACCCTCAAGAAGCTCTTTAGTTCCTCTTCAATTTTTGCCATAAGAGTGATATCAGCTGTGTATTTAAGGTTATTGATATTTCTCCTGGCAAACATGATTCCAGCTTGTGGTTCATCCATTCTGGAAATTCTCATGTTATATTCTGCATATAAGTTAAAAAGTAGGGTGACAATATACAGCCTTGATATATTCCTTTCCCAGTTTTGAACCAGTAAGGTGTTCCATGGTCAGTTCTAACTGTTGCTTCTTGACCTGCATACAGGTTTCTCAGGAGACAATCAAGATTGTCTCATACTCCAATCACTTAAAGAATTTTCCACAATTTGTTGTGCTCCACAATCAAAGGCTTTAGCATACTCAAAGAAGCAGAAATTGATTTTTTTTTTCTTTTTCTGAAACTCCCTTGCTTTTTCTGTGATCCAATGAATGTTGGCAATTTGATCGCCTGTACTTTTGCCTCTTTGAAACCCAGTTTGTATTTCTAGAAGTTCTCAATTCACATACTATTGAAGCCTATCTTGAAGGATTTTGAGCATAATCTTGCTAGTATGTGAAATGAATGAAATTGTATGGTAGTTTGAACATTATTTGTCATTGCCCTTTTTTGGAATTGAAATGAAAACTGACTGACTCCAGTCCTGTGGCTATTGCTCAATTTTTAAATTCACTCACAGATTTACTACAACACTTAACAGCATCATCATACAGGGTTTTAAATAGTACACCTGGAATTCTATCACCTCCAATAGCTATGTTTGTAATAATGCTTCCTAGGTCCCACCTGATTTCACACTCCAAGGTGTCAGACTCTAGGTGAGTGACCACAGCATCGTGGTTAGCTGGGTCATCAAAACCTATCTTGATTAGTTATTCTATGTATTCTTGCCACCTCTTCTCAATCTCTTCTGCTTCTGTTAAATCCTTACTGTTTCTGTCCTTTAAGTTGCCCATGCTTGCATGAAATGTTTCCTTGATATCTCCAATTTTTTTCAAGAGATCTCTAGTCTTTCCCATTCTATTGTTTTTCTCTATTTCTTTGTTTTTTCTTTACTTTATTTATTTCAATTGGAGGCTGATTACTGTACAATATTGTAGTGGCTTTTGCCATACATTGACATGAATCAGCCATGGGTGTACATGTGTTTATCATCCTGAATCCCCCTCCTACCTCCCTCCCCATCCCATCCCTCAAGGTCATCCTGGTACACCAGCCCTGAGCACCCTGTTTCATGCATCGAACCTGAACCGGCAAGATGTTTCACATATGATAATATATAGGTTTCAATGCTATTCTCTCAAATCATCCCATCCTCGCCTTCTCCCACAGAGTCCAAGAGACTTCTATACATCTGGGTCTCTTTTGCTGTCTCACATATAAAGTCATTGCTACCATCTTTCTACTGGTCAACTACCTGTACAAGAATGAAACTAGAACACTTTCTAACACCATACGCAAAAATAAACTCAAAATGGATTAAAGATCTAAACGTAAGACCAGAAACTATAAAACTCCTAGAGGAAAGCATAGGCAAAACACTCTCTGACATAAATCACACCAGGATCCTCTATGGCCCACCTCCCAGAGTAACAGAAATAAAAGCAAAAATTTAAAAAATGGGACCTAATTAAACTTAAAAGCTTTTGCACAACGAAGGAAACTATAAGCAAGGTGAAAAGACAGCCTTCAGATGGGAGAAAATAATAACAAACGAAGCAACTGACAAAGAAATAATCTCAAAAATATACAAGCAGTTCCTGCAGATCAATTCCAGAAAAATAAATGACCCAATCAAAAAATGGTCCAAAGAGCTAAATAGACATTTCTCCAAATATGGACAAGCACATGAAAAGATGCTCAGCATCACTCGTTATTAGAGAAACGTAAATCAAAACCACAATGAGATACCATCTCCTGCCGGTCAGAATTGCTGCTATCCAAAAGTCCTCTATTTCTTTGCATTGTTCACTTAAGAAAGCCTTCTTATTTCTGCTCTCTATTCTTTGGAACTCTACATTCATTTCGGTATATCTTTCCCTTTCTCCTTTGCCTTTCAATTCCCTTCTCTCCTCATCTATTTGTAAACCCTCCACAGACAACGATTTTGCCTTCTTGCCTTTCTTTTTGTTTGGCATGGTTTTGGTCACTGCCATCTGTACAATGCTATGAACCTCCGTCCATAGTTCTTCAGATATTTTGTGTACCAGATCTAATCCCTTTAATCTATTCATCACCCCTACTATATAACCATAAGGGATTTTATTTAGGTCATACCTGAATGGCCTGGTGGATTTTGCCTACTTTCTTCTAATTAAGCCTTAATTTTGCAGAAAGAAACTCTTGATGTGTTCCACAGTTAGTTCGAGGCTTTTTTTAACTTACTGTAGAGAGATTCTCCATCTTTGGCTGCAAAGAGCATAATCAACTGATTCTGATATTGACCATTTTGTGATATTCATGTGTAGAATTGTCTCTTGGTTCATCGGATAAGGGTGTTCACTAAGATCAGCATGTTCACGTCACAAAACTCTGTTAGGTTTTGCCATGTTTCATTTTGTACTACAATACAAAACTTTCCTGCTATTCTGGGTGTCTTTTGATTTTGCTTGCTACTTTTGCATTCCAATCCCATATGATGAAAATGACAACTTTTTTGATGTTAGTTTTACATGATGGTTTAGGTCTTCATAGAACTGGTCAGTTTCTGCTTATTCAATATCAGAGGTGTGGTATAGACTTGGATTACTGTGATATTGAATGGTTTGCTTTGGAAACAAACTGAGATCATTCTGTTGTTTTTGAGATTGCACCCAAGTGCTGCATTTTGGATTCTTTTGTTGAGTATGAGGGCTATTCCATTTCTTCTTAGGAATTTTTGACCATAGTAGTGGGTATAATGGTCATATGAACTAAATACTCCCATTCTTGTCCATTTTAATTCATAGATTCTTAAAATGTCAATGTCCAATCTTGCCATTTCTTGCTTGAACATGTCCAATTTACCTTGATTCACAGGCTTACATTCCAGGTTCCTATGCCATATTGTTCTTTAGAATATTGGATTTTCACCACCAGACACATCCACAGTTGAGCGTCATTTCCACAGTGGCCCAGCACACTCATTCTTTCTGGAGCTATTAGTAATTTTCCTTTGCTCTTCCTCAGTAGCATATTGGACACCTTCTGTTCTGGAGGCAGCTAATCTTCCTGTGTCATATCATTTTGCCTTTTCATACTGTCCATGGGGTTTTCCAGATGAGAATACTAGAGTGTGTTGCCATTTCTTTCTCCAGTTGACTACATTTTGTCAGAACTCCTCACTATGACCCATCTGTCTTGGGTGTTTCTGCATGGCACGTCTCAAAATAGCTTCATTGAATTTTGCAAGCCTCTTGGCCGTAACAAAGTTGTGTTCCATAAAGGGGAGGTGCAGGCACAGACACATAATTTTAGAGAATTGTTTATTGAGACACAAACTGATGATAGGATGATGGGGACAATGAAGAGGGAAAAGAAAGATGGAGAGTCCCGGAAGCTTGAGAAGGTCTTCCTGAAGAAAGTGCATCTGTGTTTGGAACAATGGATAGATTAGGGATACCACCTTGCCCTTCTCTTTTACCCTCTGAGCCCAAGACTTTTGTTGTTGTTGTTTGTTTATGTTTCTGAGAGGGTTTTTTAATACAGAAGTAATATTTTAAAATATTTTTGAAACAATTTTAGATTTGCATAAAATAGCATACGTAGTACAGATATTTTCATATACCATAAGCTTTCTGTAATATTAACAGTCTTATGTCACCATAGCATATTTATAAAAACTGAGAAATTGACAGTGGTATAAATCTATTAAATGGTTTTGATTTTCTTGATATTTTACCAGAATGATTTCCAACTAAGGTCATTTTTTTAATTTAAATTATTTATTTATTTTACTTTACCACATTGTATTGCTTTTGCCATACATTGACTTGAATCTGCCATGGGTGTGCATGTGTTCCCCAACCTGAACCCCTCTCCCAACTCTCTCCCTATCCCATTCCTCTGGGTCTTCCCAGTGCACCAGCCCCGAGCATCCTGTATCATGCATCAAACTTGGACTGGCGATTCATTTCTCATATGATAATTTACCTGTTGCAATGTCATTCTCCCATATCACCCCACCCTCGCCCTCTCCCACAGAGTCCAAAGGACTGTTCAATACATCTGTGTCTCTCTTGCTGTCTCGCATAGAGGGTTATCATTACCATCTTTCTAAATTCCATATATATGCGTTAGTATACTGTATTGGTGTTTTTCTTTCTGGCATACTTCACTCTGTATAATAGGCTCCAGTTTTATCCAACTCATTAGAACTGGTTCAAATGTATTATTTTTAATGGCTGAGTAATATTCCATTGTGTATATGTAGCACAGCTTTCTTATCCATTTGTCTGCTGATGGGCATCTAGGTTGCTTCCATGTCCTGGCTATTATAAACAGTGCTGCGATGAACATTGGGGTACACGTGTATCTTTCAGTTCTGGTTTCCTCAGTGTGTATGCCCAGCAGTGGGATTGCTGGGTCATATGGCAGTTCCGTATCCAGTTTTTAAAGGAATCTCCACACTGTTCTCCATAGTGACTGTACTAGTTTGCATTCCCACTAACAGTGTAAGAGGGTTCCCTTTTCTCCACACCCTCTCCAGCATTCATTGCTTGTAGACTTTTGTATAGCAGCCATTCTAACCGGTGTGTAATGGTACCTAAAGTCATTTTTCTCTTGCAATATTCAATTCAGGATACATTACATTTATTTGCCATATATATTACTTTTTTTGCTAATAATAAATTATCACATAATTTAGCATAACAAAATCCACATATATTGTATCAATGTTTGTGTGGGTGAAGAATCCAGATGTAGGTAATGGCCAAAGATAAAGTCTCAACAGAATGTTCAGCCAGGAAAGAATCCCCTTCCAAGCTCACATGATTATCATGATTATTAGAAATCAATCGTCTGCAGTCTCCTGGACCAAGTGCCTCTGTTCCTTCCTGTCCATTGTCTAGAATTTGCATTCAATTCTTTGTCTTGTAAGCAGGTCACAGTTCCTACCCACACTCATGAAGAGGGGATTAGAACAAAAGACAGTATGTCAAAAGATGGAGAATCATCAGGTACCATCTCAGGGTCTACTGGCCACATCAGTTATTCTCCAACACTTTCTCAGTCTTATTTTTCCTGGACTTAACCCTTTTGAAAAGTTCAGTTCAGTTTAGTCGCTCAGTTGTGTCTGACTTTTTGCGACCCCATGGACTGCAGCACACCAGGCCTCCCTGTCCATCACCAGCTCACAGAGTCTATTCAAACTCATGTCCTTTGAGTCAGTGAAGCCGTCCAACCATCTCATCCTCTGTCATCCCCTCCAACACCTGCCTTCAATCTTTCCCAGCATCAGTATCTTTCCCCACGAATCAGCTGTTCACATCAGATGACGAAAATATTGGAGTTTCAACTTTAGCATCAGTCCTTCCAATGAATATTCAGGACTGATTTCATTTAGGATGGACGGGTTGGATCTCCTTGAAGTCCAAGGGACTCTCAAGAGTCTTCTCCAACAGCACAATTCAAAAGCATCAATTCTTTGGCATTCAGCTTTCTTTATGGTCCACATCTCATATCCATACATGACTACTGAAAAACCACATCTTTAGCTAGATGGACCTTGGTTGGCAATGTAATGTCTCTGCTTTTTAATATGCTGTCTAGGTTGGTCTTAACTTTTTTTTCCAAGGAGCAAGTGTGTTTAACTTTCATAGCTGCAGTCACCACCTACAGTGATTTTGGAGCCTGTCAAATAAAGTCTTTCACTGTTTCCACTGTTTCTCCATCTATTTGCCATGAAGTGGTGTGACTGGATGCCATGATCTTAGTTTTCTGAATGTTGACTTTAAAGCTAACTTTTTCACTCTCCTCTCTCATTTTCATCAAAAGGTTCTTTAGTTCTACTATGCTTTCTGCCATAAGTGTGGTGTCATCTGCGTATCTGAGGTTATTGATATTTCTCCCAGCAATCTTGATTGCATCTTGTGCTTCATCCAGTCCAGCATTTCTCATGATGTACTCTGCATATAAGTTAAATAAACAGGGTGACAATATGCACGGTACACGGAACAACAGATTGGCTCCAAATCAGGAAAGAAGTATGTCAATGTTATATATTGTCGCCCTGCTTATTTTGAAAAGTACTGGTTCAATATTTTGTATAATGTACACAAATATGGATTTATCTTGTGTTTTCCCATCATTAGGCTACTGGTATAGGTTGATTTATACAGATATTTATCTGAATTAGTGGTGCAGTTGATAAAGAATCCACCTGCCAATGCAGGAGATGCAAGAGACAAAGGTTCAATCCCTGGGTTGTGGAAATCCCAAAAGAAAGAAATGGCAACCCACTCAAATATTTTTGCCTGGAAACTTTTATAGAGAGAGAAACTTGGCAGGCTACAATCCATGAGGCTGTAAAGAGTTGGACACGACTGAGCATGCACTTTAAGCATAACAATTTGAGATAGAAGATGAGCAATGTTGAACAACGTGTTATTTGAAAATACAAAATTAGGGAGAGCACCAGTTTTGAGCTCCCTCTGTCATATAGCAAATCCCTACCTGCTGTTTAGTTTACAGGGCTTCCCTGGTGACTCAGATGGTAAAAAAATCTGCCTGCAATGCAGGAGATCCGGGTTCAGTCCTTGGGTAGGGAAGATACCCTGGAGAAAGGAATGGAAACTCACTCCAATATTCTTACCTGGAGAATTCCATGGAAATTGCTGGCAGCCTATATTTCCTGGGGTTACAAAGACACGACTCAGTGACTTCCACACCACACCACATTTATTTTGCATATGGTAATGTATATATTTCTGCACTACGCTCTCAATTTGTCTTCCGTTTTTTTCCCCCTACTGTGTCTACACGTTTGTTTTGTACTTCTGCATCCCCATTGCTATTTTGCTAAGTCGCTTCAGTTGTGTCTGACTTGGTGTGACCCTATGGACTATAGTTTGCTGGGCTACACTGTCCTTGTTATTCTCCAGGCAAGAATACTGGGTGGGTTGCCATGCCCTCCTCCGTGGGATAGCTTTCTGACCCATGGATCAAACCCGCATCTCTTACATCTCCTGTATTGGCAGACAGGCTCTTTACTACTAGTGCCACCTGGGCATCTCCACTGCTGCCCTGCAAATATGTTCATCAGCACCAACTTTCTCGATTCCATATATATATGTTAATACACAATATTTGTTTATCTCTTTCTGACTTCACTTTATATAATAGGCTCTAGCTTCATCCACCTCATTCAAACTGACTCAAATGTGTTCCTTTTTATTGCTTAGTAATATTTCATTGTATATATGCACCACATCTTCTTCATCCATTCCTCTGTTGATGGACACAGGTTACTTCCATGTCTTGACTACTGTAAAACGCTCTGCAATGAACACTGGGGTGCATGGATCCTTTCAGACCATGTTTTTCTCCAGTTATATGTCCAAGAATGTGATTGCAGGGTCATATGGTAAAGCTATTTTTAGCTTTTTAAGGAAACCTTATAATGCTATCCATAGTGGCTATACCAATTTATATTCCCACCAACAATGTAGGAGGGTCCCCTTCTCTCCAAAACCTCCCCATCATTTATTGTTTGTAAATTATGATAGTTGCAGGAAAAGTTTTTGACAAAATTCAGTACCCATTTATGATTTTTAAAAAACTTCATCAGAAAATGTGTATAAATGGAACATTTGTTGTTTTTCAGTCACTAAGGTGTATCCAACTCTTTACAACCCCATGGACTGTATATCAACATAATAAAGGTTATCTCAAATTATTGTCCATTTTTAAAAATTTTAAACTTTTTTCCAGTTTTATTGTGATATAATTGACATATAAGATTGTTTAATCTTAAATTGTGCAGCGCAATGATTTGATACATGTATATGTTGTTACAAAATAATTGCCACAATTAGGTTAGAATTTCTTGTTATTTCTTCCTTGACCTACTGATTATCTAGGAATGTGTGATTTAATTTCCACGTCTTGTAAATATTTATGGATAACTGACTTCTAACTTTATTCCATTATGGTTAGGTAAAAACCTTTTTTGAACGCTTCTGTTTTTATACACTTACTAATACATATTTTATAGGTTAAAATGCGGTCTATCCTGTACAAAGATCCATGTGTGTTTGAGCAGAATATGCCTTCTACTGATATTATGTAGAGTGTTCTGTGGATGTCTGTTAGATTTAGTTGAAATACTGTGCTGCTCAAGTCTCCTATTTCTTTTTTGATCTTCTTAGTCATTCTACCCATTATTGAAAGTGGGAATTTAAGTCGGCAAATATTACTGTTTTATTTGTGTCATAAATTTTGTCAGTTTTGCTGTGTGGTTTGAGTTCTAATGTTAGATGTATATCAGTTTAAAAGTATGTCTTCTTGATGAATTGGCATTTCATTACTATAAAAAGTATTTATTTTTAGTAATATTTTTCTTTAAATCTCTATTTGCCTAATAATTATATAGCTCCTCGTTATTTGGATAATGTTTACAAAGATATATATTTTTATCATTTAACTTATAATCTGTTTATGTCTTTGTTTCTCAAGTGTTTCCCTTTTATTTATTTGTTTATTTATTTTATTTTATTTTATTTTATTTTTACTATGCTGGGTCTCCGTTGCTGATTGTGAACTTTCTCTAGTGATGGTGAGCAAGGTTTAGGTGCAAAGTTTTCTCAGTGTGGTGGCTTCTCTTATTGGGAAGCATGGGCTCTAGGCATGCAGGCTTCAGTAGTTGCAGCACATGGGCTCAGTGGTTGTGGGACACAGGCTTAGTTGCCCCTCTGCATGTGCTATTTTCCCATTCCAGAGATGGAACTCCTGTCTCCTGAGTGGGTGCATTGGCAGGTAGATTCAAAACCAAATGGACCATCAGGAAAGACATGTGTTTCCTTTTAGAAACATGCATTTAGATAATTTTTCATATCAATTTTGACAACATTGCCTTTTGATAGGATCTTTAATCCTGTATTTTTAATATTATTACTGTTACTCGAGGATTTATTTTTTAATTTATTTATTTTAATTGGAGGCTAATGACATTACAAGATTGTGGTGGTTTTTGCTATACATCGACATGAATCAACCATGGGCACTCTTATGTTCCCCATCCAGAACCCTCCTCCAACCTCCCTCCCCAGCCCATCCCCCAGAGTCATCCCAGTACACCAGTCATGAGCACCCTGTCTCATGCACCAAACGTGGACCCAGGAACCACTTCACATATGATAATATACACATTTCAATTCTACCCTCGCAAATCATCCCACCCTCACCTTCTCCCACAGAGTCAAAAATACTGTTCTTTACATCTGTATCTTTTTTGCTGTCTTGCATATAGGGTCATCATTACCATCTTTCTAAAATCCATATATATGTGTTAGTATACTGTATTGGTGTTTTTCTTTCTGACTTACTTCACTCTGTATACCAGGCTCCTGTTTCATCCACCTCATTAGAACTGATTCAAATGCATCCTTTTAAGTAGCTGAGTAAGATTCCATTGTGTCTGTGAAACACAGCTTTCTTTACCATTCATCTTCTGATGGACATCTAGGTTACTTCCATGTCCTAGCTATTGTAAACAGTGCTGCAATGAACATTGGGGTGCACGTGTCTCTTTCAATTCTGTTTCCCTCGGTGGGTATGCCCAGAAGTGGGATTGCTGGGTCATATGGCAGTTCTATTTCCAGTTTTTTAAAGAATCTCCACACTGTTCTCCATAGTGGCTGTACTAGTTTGCATTCCCACCAATAGTGTAAGAGGGCTCCTTTTTCTCCACACTCTCTCCAGCATTTATTGTTTGTAGACTTTTTGATGGCAGCCATTCTGACTAGCATGAGGTGGTACCTCATTGTGGTTTTGATTTGCATTTCTCTGATAATGAGTGATATTGAGCATCTTTTCATGTGTTTGTTAGCCAACTGTGTGTCTTCTTTGAAGAAATGTCTGTCTAGTTCTTTGGCCCATTATTAGATTGGGTCTTTTAGTTTTCTGGAATTGATCTGCAGGAACTGCTTGTATATTTTTGAGATTATTTGTCAGTTGCTTCGTTTGCTATTATTTTCTCCCATTCTGAAGCCTGTCTTTTGACTTTGCTTAATTTTTCCTTCGTTGTGCAAAAGCTTTTAAGTTTAATTAGGTCCCATTTTTTTTATTTTTGCTTTCATTTCCATTACTCTGGGAGGTGGGTCATAGAGAATCCTGCTGTGATTTATGTCAGAGAATGTTTTTCTTATGTTTTCCTCTAGAAGTTTTACAGTTTCTGGTCTTACACTTATATTTTTAATCCATTTTGAGTTTATGTTTGTGTATGATGTTAGAAAGTGTTCTAGTTTCATTCTTTAACAAGTGGTTGACCAGTTTTCCCAGCACCACTTGTTAAAGAGATTGTCTTTTCTCCTTTGTATATTCTCCTTTGTCAAAGATAAGGTGTCCATAGGTATGTGGATTTATCTCTGGTCTTTCTATTTTGTTTCATTGACCTATATTTCTGTTTTTGTGCCAGCACCATACTGTCTTGATGAATGCAGCTTTGTAGTATAGTCTGAAGTCAGGCAGGTTGATTCCTCCAGTTCCATTCTTCTTTATCAAGATTGCTTTGGCTATTCGAGGTTTTTTGTATTTCCATGCAAATTGTGAAATTATTTGTTCTAGTTCTGTGAAAAATACCGTTCATGACTTGATAGGGATTGCATTCAATATATAGATTGTTTTGGGTAATATACTCTTTTTCACTATATTGTTTCTTCCAATCCATGCATATAGTATATTTTCCCATCTAATTTTTTTTCATCTTTGATTTCTTTCATCAGTGTTTTATAGTTTTCTAAATATGTCTTTTATTTCTTTAGGTAGATTTATTCCTAAGTATTTTCTTCTTTTCGTTGCAATGGTGAATGGACTTGTTTCCTTAATTTCTCTTTCTGTTTTCTCATTGTTAGTGTATAGAAATGCAAGGGATTTCTGTGTGTTAATTTTATATCCTGCAGTTTTGCTATATCCATTGATTAGCTCTAGTAATTTTCTGGTAGAGTCTTTAGAGTTTTCTATGTAGAGAATCATGTCATCTGCAAACAGTGAGAGTTTTACTGCTTCATTTCCAATCTGGATTCCTTTTATTTCTTTTTCTTCTCTGATTGCTGTGGCCAAAACTTCCAAAACTATGTTGAATAGTAGTGGTGAGAGTGGGAACTCTTGTCTTATTCCTGACTTTAAGGGAAATGCTTTCAATTTTTCACCATTGAAGATAATGTTTGCTGTGGGTTTTTCATATATGGCTTTTATTATGTTGAGGTATGCTCCTTCTATTCGTGCTTTCTGGCGGTTTCTTTTTTTAAATCATAAATCGATGTTGAATTTTGTCAAAGACTTTCTCTGCATCTGTTGAGATAATCTTATGGTTTTTATCTTTAAATTTGTTAATGTGATTTATCACATTGATTGACTTGTGAATATTAAATGACCCAGGGGAATAGGATGGGGAAGGAAGAGGGAGGGGGATTCAGGATGGGGAACACATGTACACCCATGACTGATTCATGTCAGTGTATGACAAAAACCCCTAAAATATTGCAAGGTAATTAGCTTCCAATTAAAATAAATTAATTAAAAAAATAAATAAACAATACTTGCATCCTTGGGATAAAACCCACTTGGTAATGACGTATGATCTTTTCACTATGTTGTTGGATTCTGTATGCTAGAATTTTGTTAAGGATTTTTGCATACATGTTCATCAGTGATATTGGCCTGTAGTTTTCTTCTTCTGTGGCATCTCTGTCTGGTTTTGGTATTAGGGTCATAGTGGCCTCATAGAATGAATTTGCAAGTTTACCTTCCTCTGCATTTTTTTAAAGAGTTTGAGTAGGATAGGTATTAGCTCTTCTCTAAATTTTTGGTAGAATTCACCTGTGAAACTCTCTGGTCCTGGACTTTTGTTTACTGGAAGATTTCTGATTACAGTTTTGATTTCCATGCTTGTGATGGATCTGTTAAGATTTTCTATTTCTTCCTGGTTCAGTTTTGGAAAGTTATACTTCTCTAAGAATTTGTCCATTTCTTCCAAGTTGTCCATTTTATTGGCATATAGCTGCCGATAGTAGTCCCTTATGATCCTTTATATTTCTGTGTTGTTTGTTGTGATTTCTCCATTTTCATTTCTGATTTTGTTGATTTGCTTCTTCTTTTTTCCTTGATGAGTCTGGATAATAGTTTGTTTATTTTATTTATCTTCTCAAAGAACCAGCTTTAGCTTTGTTGATTTTTTCTATGGTATCCTTTGTTTCTTTTTCATTTATTTCTGCCCTAATTTTTATGATTTCTTTCCTTCTACTAACCGTGGAGTTCTTCTTTATTTTTCCTTTTCTAGTTGCTTTAGATGTAGAGTTAGGTTGTTTATTTGACTTTTCTCTTGTTTCTTGAGGTAACCTTGTATTGCTATGAACCTTCCCCTAAGCACTGCTTTTACTGAGTCCGATAGGTTTGGGGTTGTTATGTTTTCATTTTCATTCATTTCTATGCATAATTTTATTTCTTTTTTTATTTCTTCTGTGATTTGTTGATTATTCAGAAGAGTGTTGTTTAGCCTCCATATGTTCGTATTTTTAATAATTGGTTGTTGTTTTTTTTCCCCCTGTAGTTGACATTTAATCTTACCGCATTGTGGTCAGAAAAGATGCTTGGAATGATTTCAATTTTTTTTTAAATTCACCAAGGCTAGATTTGTGGCCCAGGATATGATCTATCCTGGGGAAAGTTCCGTGTGACCTGGAGAAAAAGGTGAAATTAATTGTTTAGGGGTGAAATGTCCTATAGATATCAGTTAGGTCTAACTGGTCCATTGTATCATTTAAAGTTTGTGTTACCTTGCTAATTTTCTGTTTATTTGATCTATCTGTAGATGTGAGGGGGGTATTAAATTCTCCCACTATTATTGTTTTACTGTTAATTTTCCTTTTCATACTTGTTAGCATTTGCCTTATATATTGTGGTGTTCCTATGTTGTGTGTGTGTATATATATATAATTGCTATATTTTCTTCTTCAATTGATCCTTAGATCAATATGTAGTGTTCTTCTTTGTCTCTTTTCACAGCCTTTATTTCAACGTCTATTTTATCTTATATGAGTATTGTTACTCCTGCTTTCTTTTGGTCTTCATTTACATGAAATACATTTTTCCAGCCTTTCACTTTCAGTCTGTATGTGTCCCTTATTTTGAGGTGGTCTCTTGTAGACAGCATATATAGGGATCTTGTTTTTGTATCCATTCAGCCAGTCTTTGTCTTTTGGCTAGGCCATTCAACTCATTTACATTTAAGGTAACTATTGATAAGTATGAACACGTTGCCATTTAGTTTGTTGTTTTGGGTTTGAGTTTATACACCTTTTTTGTGTTTCCTGAGAAGATCCTTAGGCATTTGTTGAAGAGCTGGTTTGGTGGTGCTGAATTCTCTCAGCCTTTGCTTGTCTGTAAAGCTTTTGATTTCTCCTTCATATGTCAATGATATCCTTGCTAGGTACAGTAATCTGGGTTGTAGGTTTTTCTCTTTCATCACTTTAAGTATTGTCCTGCCATTCCCTTCCAGCCTGAAGAGTTTTTATTGAAAGATCAGTTGTTATCCTTATGGGAATCCCCTTGTGTGTTATTTGTTGTTTTTCCCTTGCTGTTTTTAATATTGGTTCTTTGTGTTTGACCTTTGTTAATTTGATTAATATGTGTCTAGAGATGTTTCACCTTGGGTTTATTCTGTTTGGGACTCTGGATTTCTTGGACTTGGCTATTTCCTTCCCCATTTTAGGGAACTTTTCAACTATTATCTCCTCAAGTATTTTCTCATGGCATTTCTTTTTGTCTTCTTCTACTAGGACTCCTATGATTAAATTTGGGGGCATTTCACATTGTTCCAGAGGTCTCTGAGGTTGTCCTTATTTCTTTTAATTATTTTTTTTCTTTTTTCCTCTCTGCTTCATATAGTTCCACCATTCTATCTTCCACCTCACTTATCCTATCTCCTGCCTCAGTTATTCTACTGTTTTTGCCCTCCAGAGTGCTTTTGATCTCAGTTATTTCATTATTCATTATTGATTGACTTTTTTTTTATTTCTTCTGGGTCCTTGTTAAACATTTCTTGCATCTTCTCAATCCTTGTCTCCAGACGATTTATCTGTAACTCCATTTTGTTTTCAAGATTTTGGATCATTTTTACTATCATTATTCTGAATTCTTTTCCAGGTAGACTCCCCATCTCCTCCTCTTTTGTTTGGTTTGTTGGGCATTTATCATGGTCCTTTACCTGCTGAATATGTCTCTGCCTTTTCATCTTGTTTAGATTTCTGTGTTTGGGGTGGCCTTTCTGTATACTGGAAGTTTATGGTCCCTCTTTATTGTGGAGGTTCCTCCCTGTGGGTGGGGTTGGACGAGTGACTTGTCAAGGTTTCCCGGTTAGGGAAGCTTATGTTGGTGTTCTGGTGGGTGGAGCTGGATCTCTTCTCTCTGGAATGCAATGAAGTGTCCAGTAGTGAGTTTTGAGTTGTCTATGGGTTTGGTGTGACTTTGAGCAGCCTGTATGTTAATGCTCAGGTCTATGTTCCTGCGTTGCTGGAGAATTAGTGTGGTATGTCTTGCTCTGGAACTTGCTGGCTCTTGAGTATAGCTTGGTTTTAGTGTAGGTATGGAGGTTTTTGGATGAGCTCTTGATTGATGTCCCCTGGAGTCAGGAGATTTCCGGTGTTCCCAAGTTTTGGATTTAAGCCTCTTGCCTGTGGTTTTCAGTCTTATTCTTACAGTAGCCTCAAGATTTCTCCATCTATACAACACCAATGATAAAATATCTAGGTTAATGGAGAAAGGAGTCTCCTCAATGAGGGACACCCAGAGAGGTTCCCAGAGTTACATGGAGAAGAGAAGAGGAAAGAAGGAGATAGAGGTTTACCAGGAGGAGAAGAGGGGGAATCAAAAAGGGGGAGAGCAATCCTAGCTGGTAATCAATTCCCTATGTGCTCTCCATGGCCTGGAACACCCAGAGAGGTTCACAGAGTTACACAGAGAAGAAAAGATGGAGGAAGGAGATAGAGGTGATCAAGAGGAGAAGAGGGGCAGTCAAAAGGAGAGAGACAGATCTAGTCTGTAATCAGTTCCCTAAGTGTTCTCCACAGCCCAGAATACCCAAAGAGATTCACAGTGTTGGGTAGAGAAGAGAAGGGGGGTGAGGAGATAGAGGTGACTTGGGGGGAGGGGGAAAGAGAGTCAAAAGGGGGAGAGGGCAGTCAAGCCAGTAATCACACTCCTGAGTAAAAAATGGGTACTGAAGATTGGATTCTCATAGGTATAAAATTGATAACAAATACCCAAAAGCGAACATTAATAATCTAGAGTAGAGGTTAGACACTCAAAAATGCAATATTAAAAAAAACACAAAAATTATAAAAATATATATGAAAATTGCTTTAAAAATAGCATCTTTTTTGCAAGTTAACAGTAGGTTATAAAAATGAAAACTAAAGAAGTAATAAAGGACTTAAAAATTTTAAAAAGTTAAATGATAATAGTAAAATATATCTAGGAATTTCTCTGGAGCTGTTGAGGGCAGTGTGGGGTCAGTTCAGTTTCAGATAGTTCCTTGTTCCAGCTTATACTTCTTCTCAAGGTCTATAGGCCCCTTCCAATGTAGTCTGTGCTAACTACAGGGTTTCAATCTGTTGCACCTGCCACTTCCAAAGCGGTTCCCTCTGTTTATTTTGGCTTCTTCTGTTTGCAAGTCTCTTTACTATCTGATTTCAACCCTGACACAAGGAGGCAGAGGTGGTCACTTATTTAGGCTCACTTGTTCGGTCGTGCTGTGGGGAGGGAGAATCACTGCAAACAATCACTGGCATGTGTGGGGAGTGCTCGCAGTGTTTGGGCCACATTGGGTTTACCCCTGCTCATGGTGTGTGTGCTTTCCCAGTCTACACTGCTCAAGCTCCAGGTTTCTCTGCAGGGGAACTGTCTAAAGCGGGCCCTGACTTGCGTGCATTTCTCAGTTTTAAGCCACTCAGGTTAAGTTTCTTAGGTACTCCACAAAGGCACAGACTCAATTGGGCCTATGTTTTGTGCCCTTCCCAGGTCCGAGCAGCTTAGGCTACCAGGTGCTTGGTAAGTGCACTCTCCCCAGATGGGTGGTGCATCTTATCACCTTCTCTGTCCCAGCCTCTAGGTTTCCTGTGTGTGAGCTGGAGTGCTGTCCCAGGTGTGTTGTGTGTGTCTTCTCTGAGGGGTTAATCTCTGACTGCCACCCTCCTGGCGGATGTCAACCATCCAGGATCCCAAGAAGACTTGGTTAGCAACTGGGAGCCAGCTCGCAGTTTGGTAGAGGATGCCATCTCTGGGGCCGAGATTGCCCCCTCACCTTCCAGCTCTGGCTGTTACCCGCCCGCCTCTCTGCCTCTGGCAGGGAATGGGCCAATCAGCAGATGGCTAGTTCTCCTCTGGCATTCGCTCAGCCCTTTGATCTATGAGTGGGCCTGGCAGTGCCTTAGGTTAGAGCTTTTCATGGGAAAGTTCTCTCTCTCTTTATTTATTTCTTTCTTCTCTCTCTGGCTATCCCACAGTTTGGGTTGCTGTCTCATGTTAGCTCCCTCAAATTGTCTTCATTCAGGGCCCTCAGGGCGTTCAGGCCCAGTCCTTACCCTAAGTAGTGCAGCCCGCACCTCCCTATTCAGCCCCTGCTTGCTGGTGGCTGACGTGCGCATCTGGGCTACATCTCTACTTAGAGTTACGGTTAGGCGCATAATCTGTGGGTTTTATTTATTTATTTTTTCCTCCTAGTTATGTTGACCTCTGAGATCCCAAAACTCCCCACAGACCCGCTGGTGAGAGGGTTTCCTGGTGTTTGGAAACTTCTCTTTCATGACTCCCTCCCCAGGACAGGTCTCCATTCCTAACTCTTTTATCTCTCTTTTTATCTTTTATATTGTGTCCTACCTCCTTTCAAAGACAACAGACTGCCTTTCTGGGGGCCTGGTGTTCTCCACCAGTGTTCAGAAGTTGTTTTGTGGAATTTACTCAGCGTTCGAATGATCTTTTGATGAATTTGTTGGGGAGAAGGTGGTCTCCCCATTCTATTCCTCTGCCATCTTAAGACAGCCCAACTGGAGGATTTGTATCTTCCATTTTACTATTTGTTTTTGATAGGTCTTGACTCTTTTTTGTTCCACACTTTGGCATCATTGCTTCCTTATGTATTTTCTGTTGTATACTTCCCACCCCCCTGCTGTTTCTGTAGTTGATTTTTCTTTCAGCATTTTGAATATTTCATCTACTGCACTCTGGACTCATGATTTCTGATTATAACTCTACTCAATAATTAAATTATCTCTTGTATCAATATCCTTATCCATGCCACTTTCCCCCAGCTTTAAACATTCTATGTCTATGGCTTTTGAAACTTGACTATGCTATATCTTGATGTGGGTCTCTAAGTTCATCCTATTTGTATTTTTTCCGACTTTCCCACATGTAATGGTTTTCACTGTATTTGGGAATTTTTAAACTGTTATTTCTCTAAATATTCTTTCTGCTACTTTATCTACTCTCATTCAAGGAATCCTATTATATATAGATATGTTTATATATTTGATAATGTCCCAAAGATGTCTAAAGCTCTGTCCAATTTTCTCTGTTTGTTTTTTCTTTTGTCTGTACAATATTGATCTCAGTAGTCCTTTATTCAAAATTTTCTCCCATTTAAATAGGCTGTTAAGCTCTCAAGTTTATTTCTCATTTCAGTTATTATATTTTGAAGCTCTATGATTTTCCATTTTAAACAATACATTTTATTGTTATTTTCCTGTTGGTATATCCTTCTCACACTTTACTTCAACATGGTTTCCTTTGATTCTTTGAAATAGCTGTAATAACTGATTTTATACCTCTATCGTTTAAGTCCAAGTTCTAAGCTTACTGTGGAAGAAACACTGTTTATTGACTTCTTGTCATTCTATGCACAGGGCATATTTTCTTTTTTAATTTGTGTATCATAATTTTTTGTTAAAAACTTGACATTTTGAATAAGCAGTGACAACTCTGGAAATTCTTCTCACTGTTGTTAATAGCATATTAAAAAGCAGAGATATTACATTGCCAACAAAGGCCCATCTAGTCAAGACTATGGTTTTTCCAGTGGTCATGTATGGATGTGAGAGTTGGACTGTGAAGAAATCTGAGCACTAAAGAATTGATGCTTTTGAACTGTGGTGTTGGAGAAGACTCTTGAGAGCCCCTTGGACTGCAAGGAGATCCAACCAGTCCATCCTAAAGGAGATCAGTCCTGGGTGTTCATTGGAAGGACTGATGCTGAGGCTGAAACTCCAATACTTTGGCCACCTCATGTGAAGAGTTGACTCATTGGAAAAGACCTTGATGCTGGGAGGGATTGGGGGCAGGAGGAGAAGGGGATGACAGAGGATGAGATGACTGGATAGCATCACCAACTCTATGGACATTAGTTTGAGTAAACTCTGGGAGTTGGTGATGGACAGGGAGGCCTGCCGTGCTACCATTCATGGGGTCGCAAAGAGTCGGACATGACTGAGTGACTGAACTGAACTGAACTGAACTGTTTGTTTATTTAGTGACTTCCCTGAACTAAATCCATAAAGCCTGTATTATTAATCATCTGTGGCTACTGTGTTTTCTGTCATTTATCTAGGTCTCCAGTTAGTGACTGGACAGAAATTTTCTTAAATGACTTGAACCATTAGGTTTCCCAATCTTTTCCAAGGGGCTCTGTGTAGGGGTTGGGACACAGCTTAATTCTTCAACTATTTACAACTCTACTTTAGTCTTTCACTTCCTGATTGTCTGGAACATGAGGTAAGAGTGGTTAAAGCCACAGGTGAGAGATTAAGACGTTCAAAGTCATTTTTGAACCTGCATACAGCTCTGCATATGAATATGTATTTCTAGGTCACTAATAATATGTTGGTCCTAAAGTGTCTTATAGACACCTTGTCTCTCAGGTTTTTGTGGAGTTGAAAACTCTTGAGAATACTTTGGATGGCAAGTAGACCAATCCAGTTGATCCTAAATAAAATCAACTCTGAAAATACATTGGAAGGACTGATGCTAAAACTGATGCTCCAATATTTTCACCACCTGATGTAAAGAGCCAACTCATTGGGAAAGACCCTCATGCTGGGAAAGATTGAAGGGAAAAGGAGAAAGGGGAAACAAAGGATGAGATGGTTAGATAGCATCACCAACTCAACGGACATGAATTTGTCCAACCTCTGGGAGATACTGAAGGACAGGGAAGCCTGTCATGTTGCACTCCATGGGATCACAAATAATCAAACAGTACTTAGCAATTAAACATACCATATCAGCTATTCACAATGTTAAACAAATGCTGTTTATCATTTCTGGCAAAAACACAGAACAATAGTATCCTTACTGAGCAAGCTCTTAGTCACACCAAATAAAAGCAAGCCTTATGGATGCATATTTTCCAGGGAACTCTCCAGTAAAAGAGTAACAAGTGCCTAGGAATGGAGTTTGGAGAGAAGTTCAAAACCCATTCTTCCCTCGTCCAATGGCTGTTAGGTCACTGATTTTTTTTTTTTTTTTTTTTTTTTTTAAATATTATTTTATTAGTTGGAGGCCAATCACTTTACAACATTTCAGTGGGTTTTGTCATACATTGACATGAATCAGCCATATAGTTACATGTATTCCCCATCCCGATCTCCCCTCCCACCTCCCTCCCCACCCGACTCCTCAGGGTCCTCCCAGTGCACCAGGCCCGAGCACCTGACTCTTGTATCCCACCTGGGCTGGTGGTCCGTTTCACCATAGATAATATACATGCTGTTCTTTCAAAACATCCCACCCTCACGTTCTCCCCCAGAGTTCAAAAGTCTGTTCTGTATTTCTGTGTCTCTTTTTCTGTTTTGCATATAGGGTTATCGCCACCATCTATCTAAATTCCGTATATATGTGTTAGTATATTGTAATGTTCTTTATCTTTCTGACTTACTTCACTCTGTATAATGGGCTCCAGTTTCATCCATCTCATTTAGGTCACTGATTTTCACAGTTAAAGTGGTTGCAGAGTTGATAGATTTCAAAATTACTGTAGGCTTCAGGAGGGGGAAATGGGAATAGGGCAAATTAAAATGACCCAAAATTACTGTTATTATAGAAATTATTTCATTTTTTTTAATACCCAGTCCTTCCATTTTTGGAAGCCTTTGGTTGATTTCCAGAGTTCTGAAAAGGGCAATTTTGATACTTTTCACTGGGCTTTTATTGCTATTATGAAGGAGCAAATTTTCAGAGGCCTGTAGCTACAGAATATTTTTCCTCTCCTTCACTTTTGATGGATGATTTAGCTGCATGTGGAATTATAGATCCATGATTTTTCTTCCTTTAACACTTCAAATATCTTCATTTCTTGTGCAAATTGTTTCCAAAGACAAGTGCATTATAATTCTTACCTTTATTCTTCTATAAGTAAAGTTTGTTTTCTCAGGATTCCATTAGAATCAATTTTTTTGTCTTTAGTTTCCTGCAGCTTGAGTGTGAAAGGTATATATATCTTTTTCTTTTGTTTTGCTGCTTATATTTTTTGGTTTTCTATTTCTATTATCTTCTTTAGTTTTCTATGTTCTTCCTTTTGGTTTGCTGTTTATCTTGGTTTGGTGTTTCTCAGGGATTTTGGACATTCTTGGTCATTATTGCTTCAAATCTTTACTTTGCCCCATTCTTTCTTTCTTCTCCTGCTCTTCCAACAGTAAATATCTTTTATCTTTTGGTATTGCCACAGAGTTCTTGAATGTTCTCTTCTTCCTATTTCATCTCACTCTTTATCCTGTTTCCATTTCAGCTGGGAAGTTATTATTCACCTAACTTGAATCATTTGATTCTTTCATCAACCATATCAAGTCAAGTAAACAATTTAATTCACTCTTCATTTCTTTTCCTCTTTTTTAAAAAAAGAAATTTCTCATATTTCATTTTGGTCATTTGAGATTTCATCTCTGTTTTACCTATCTGTAGATGCATATTGTCTATTTTCTTTCATTTTTCTCTTAATGTATTAATTATAATTATGTTAAATTCCCTCCCTGATAATTCCAACATCAGTGTCATATCTTAGTCTTCTGGTGATTATTTTGTCTCTCTAGTCTGTTTTTTTCTTACTGTTTTTCATAGAATTTTGCTGCTTTTGTTCAAAATTGTACATTCTATACCTGTCAATAGGAACTGAGATAAATAGAACTTCAAATACTTTATGTTAATCCAGCTAGGAGATGGACTGTGTTTGTTATTTTTGGTAGCTGCGGGTACCAGAGGCTTCATCTTTCATTAGTGTCCTCTTGCCCCCTTCCCTCTTAGCTTTGGTATTCTGTATGAGCTACAACTTAGAAATAGTTTGTGCCTTGCTCTGCTTTCACTTCTAATACACTTTATAATACTGAAACCATTTTGATGTGATGATAAGTCTGAAGGATATGGGATATTATACAACATTCCAAGGTAATCTCAATTTTTAAATTTATATGCATCTTCACCCTGTGATATTTACAATGTTTTGTAAGGGGACGGCAAAGGATGAGATGGTTGGATGGTATCACCGACTCAATGGATGTGAGTTTGAGTAAACTCTGGGAGTTGGTGATGGACGAGAGGCCTGGCATGCTGCAGTCCATGGGGTCACAAAGAGTCAGACACGACTGAGCAACTGAACTGAACTGAACTGAACTGTCCTCCTTTCAGTTGTGAGTGTGAGAGACTTCCACCCCTTTCCTCCAACCAGTTCCCTATTCCATTCAGTATCTGCAGCTTTCAAAATACTCTATCTTAAATCACTATATCCCTCTGAGCTTACACTCCTTAGGTGAGATAGGAAGGGTCCTATCCAGATCCGTGGGGAAAAGTCCTCTCCAGATCCTTGGGTCAGGGTTTACAAATTATACTCTGGCAAAATTTATCCTCCAAAACTGATTTGTTTGTTTTGTTGCTTTGAGAGAAGGTTCTGGATGGTTTTTACAATGGCTACTCATTTTTATCTCCTGCTGGGGCCACCAGGGTCCAGGCTAAGCATTAGAGCCTGAGAGGGTTTCTGGAGGGAAAGTCCATGAAATTATAAGGTCTTCCTAAGACTGTCACTCAGGAGGCTCCCACCCTCATCTTAGTCTACACTCAATTCATCAAATCATCATTTAACACTTCTACTCCTTTAGGATTCTATCACTTTCTGCTCCTAGTAAGAAGATCTTGGTTGATATATGTCTATGAATGTGTCTGTTTCTCCATAGTTTAGATTGCAGACTTGCTCTGTGACCTCAATTCTCTGCAGAACATCCAAGGTAAGTAATTGATTTTCAATTTGTCCACTGATTTCCTTTTACAAAATAGAGGTGACAACCCTCAAACTATTTCCATGCCAGAACTGAAATCAAGAGTGTGGGATGTGGATGTTTAGGAAGAGTAACACCGAGGTGAAACACCCTTCTCATTGCCCCATGTCAGGGATATGTCATGACCACATAATATTTACTTGTGTTGCTAAAGTTACTCATTTGGTTTAAATGGTACCTGCCAGATTTTTTTTCCCTATAAAATTACTGGTTTTTCTCTTCTATTATTTACTTATTGGAAGCAATTCTCTGAGTCTATCCCATAACTAATAGAAGGAGTGAATTACCAAGGAATAAATTTATGTTAAAACCACCACAATAATTAAAAATGTTTTGGAAAAGATACTTTATCTTGTTTCATTGTAATGTTACAAAAACTAATTTTAGTACTCAGTGAATCTTGTTTGCAGTAATTATTATTATGATGTAAGATGATGGCTCACTTTATTCATTTCTGTGTTTATTTTAAATTATTCTGTAAACACTTATTTATATCAGTATGGGCTTATTGATTTTTCCAAATTTATTTAAATATAATTAATATATAATGTTGTGTAACTTCAAAGTGTATAACATATTGATCTGATACAGCTATATATTGCAAAATTATTATCACAATAGCATTAGATACAATCTGCATCATATCAGTTACTTAATATTTCTTTTTTGAATTAGGCTGATAATACTCAGAATTTACATCAGACCCAGATCATGGCATCCGATCCCATCACTTCATGGCAAATAGATGGGGAAACAGTGGAAACAGTGCCTGATTTTATTTTGGAGGGCTCCAAAATCACTGCAGATGGTGATTGCAGCCATGAAATTGAAAGACGCTTACTTCTTGGAAGGAAAGTTATGACCAACCTAGACAACATATTAAAAAGCAGAGTCATTACATTGCCCACAAAGGTCTGTCTAGAAAAGGCTATGGTTTTTCCAGTGGTCATGTATGGATGTGAGAGTTGGACTGTGAAGAAAACTGAGCACCAAAGAATTGATGCTTTTGAACTGTGGTGTTGGAGAAGACTCGTGAGAGTCCCTTGAACTGCAAGGAGATCCAACCAGCCCATCCTAAAGGAGATCAGTCCTGGGTGTTCATTGGAAGGACTGATGCTGAGGCTGAAACTCCAATACTTTGGCCACCTTATGCAAAGAGTTGGCTCATTGGAAAAGACCTTGATGCTGGGAAGGATTGGGGCCAGAAGGAGAAGGGGATGACAGAGGATTAGATGGCTGGGTGGCATCACTGACTCTATGGACATGAGTTTGAGTAAACTCTGGGAGTTGGTGATGGACAGGGAGGCCTGGTGTGCTACGATTCATGGGGTCGCAAAGAGTTGGACACGACTGAGTGGCTGAACTGACTGACTGACTGACAGGTCTCCTGCATTGCAGGCAGATTCTTTGTTGTCCGAGGCATCAGGAGTATAATATAGCAATTTTTAAATTTAATTTTAAATTTTTAATATAGTTGCTCTGGATTGTTTTTGTATTTTTTCTGTCTTAACCATAAATTCAAACAATTTCTTCAAGAAGTTCCACGTTGTTTTTGTTGTTCCTGCTGGAGAATTGTATTTCAAAATTAGTTGTATTTGTTAATACTGGAGTGTCACTACTTGTAGGTCTTTTCAGCTAACTGAGAGCTAAGAATATATGTATGTACTCACTGTACACCCACATTTATGTGTTTATTTTTGTATCTATTTTGCTGAGTCTTTGTAAATATATAGATATATTAAAATATGGGGTTCATTCTAACCTTCCCTGTTGGTTATTGATACCTATTTATTTCTTTTCTTCCTTTTTAACTGAAATGTCATTGACTTAAAATATTATATTAGCTTCATAAGTGCATAATTGTGATTTAATATTGTTGTAGATTATATTACATATAACATTAGTATGGAATATTGTCTATATTCCCTGTGCTGTATGTTACATTCTTCCATCATATTTTATAGTTAGTAGTTCATACCTCTTAATCCCCTTCCCCTTTCTTGCCCCTCCTTCCAACCTCTCATCACTGTTAACAATTGGTTTGTTCTTTGTATCTCTGAGTCTGTTTCTATTTTATTATATTTGTTGATTTGGTTATTCCACATATGAGTGAAAACCTATAGTACTTGTCTTCTTTGTTTCATTTATCTCACTAAACATAATTCCCTCCAGATCCATCTATATTTTCACAAATGGCATAAGTTCATTCTTTTTTATGGCTAGGTAGTGTTCTTGCCTGGAGAATCCCAGGGACGGCAGAGCCTGTTGGGGTCTATGGGGTCACATAGAGTCGGACACGACTGAAGTGACTTAGCAGAAGCAGCCGCAGTGTGTGTATATATACACACATATATTTCACCCATTCCGTATCTGTCCATCTGCTGATGAACACTTAGATTGGTCCCATACCTTGGCTACTATAAACAACACTGCTATGAACATTGGGATGCATATGCTTTTTCTAATTAGTGCTTTTATTTTATTTGTATATATTTGTATATATACTCAGAAATGGAATTTTTGGATTATAACTTCTTTCTTTGACCTGGGGTATCTTTTTCTTGGTGGGATTCAACATTCTCTTGTTGATGGTTGTTCAGAAGCAAGTTGCAATTTTGGTGTTCTTGCAGGTGAAGATGAGCCCGTTCTACTCTGCCATCTTGAATATTCTTTTTCAGGGACAATACTTTCCCTGAGCATGAAATTCTTAACTATTCTATTTTCCTTTACATATACACAGATTGATCTAAATTCATCTTTCTTTCTTTATCTTGTGCTGGTGTTTAGATCTCAGCCACTATGACTTGAGTTGGGATAATTGGTTTCTGGAAAAAGTGATAGAAAATATTGGTCTTCATCTTCTATGTTTATAGATATGAAAGTAAAAACGGATTGGAATTTGGCAACAAGTAAGCCAGGCGCTTAGTGAAATGAACACATTACAACAATCTTAAAATACGTGAGCAAAAGAATTAGGGCTATTTGGTCTCTTCTAATGAATGCTTGTCGTGACCTCCTTGGTTTGCCCCTTTGTCTCCTAGAAATACTTTTGGGGTAGGACTGAGATATAGATGCCAATACATGCACATTATTGTGACATCTATTTCATAAGATGTTAAACAGAGCTTCTGGTAAACTGTGATCTTAAGTACACTAACTATATTGATTTCCTTTCTAGGGACAGAACCGAAAACTGTCATCTGGGGGGCTGAACCCTGAAGAAGATGTTATGGAGCCTGAGTGCCCTCATGGTATGCATACCCTCAAACTTCTCATGACAGAAAACTGACCCACAAGCTTTCCCACAAAAGAAAGTTTCCTTTGTAGATTATTTTTACTATTTGTTTTTATTTGTAGTCTACTTTGTAGACTAAGTTTCCTTGTAAACTATTTTTACTTCATTGCCTTGAAAAAGAACTAAATATTTCCCGGCACAAAATCATGAGTTCTATCTACATTTTCCAGTTTTCATGTGTTATTTTTGACTTCAGTGCTCTGAGATTCTCTATAGAAGTGACAGTGGCCTCAGCAAGCACAGTCTAATAATAAATGGCCTCACTTATACCCTGATGTGGGTAGTACAGGAGCAGCAGGAATGTCATGAACAGGACTGCTGGAGCACCTATAGAGTTATTCAGGGCACAGGGGTTGAGTTTCATTCTCCATGATAGGCTACTGTTTTCTAGATGCCTCTTTATGTGAAAGGAGAAGGCAGGCTGCTGAAGACATGCTATATGATTTATACTACATAGCAGAATTTTAAGAATATGAATAGTATTCAAAATAATATGTGCCTCTGGTGAAAACAAGGTAGTTGGTAGATGATAGCATATCAGAGGTGAGGAGAATAAGACAGGAAACTGCTGTATGAACTGGGAAAGGTCTGCATGGATGCTGCATGTATTTTGGGGGTAACCAAGCAGTCCTCCTTGTGCCTACAGAAATCAGGGTTAAGAAGGAGGAGAGATATGATCAAGCTTTCTTCCTCCGCCTGCCCTTCCATCTGCCTTACTTCTAGGCCCTCGTTTTTTAACTTTTTATTTCTGTGACAGCTTTCTGATAGGTAATTCACATAACATGATATGTACCCACTTAATATGTCCAATTCACTGTTTTAGTATATTCACAGAAGTGTGCAATCATCACAATAAATTTAGAAAAAAACAACGCAAACATAGAACATTTACAACCAAGGGAACGGTGTACCCTTTGCCTTTTACCCCGTAGTCCCCATTCTCCTCAGTCCTAAGCAACTACTGATTTAATTTCTATCTCTAGGGATTTCTTATCCTGAACATTTTATATAAATGGATTAATAAAGTACCTGAGCTTTTGTGACTACTTCCTTCCACTAACCAAAATGTTTTCAAAGTTCATTCATGTAACATGCATCAGTACTTCACAACTTTTTTATGGCAACATAATATTACATTGCATGTGCATACCACATGATAGGTAAACTACTCATCTAATTGATGGACACTTGGGTTATTTCCACCTTTTGACTATTATGAATAATACTGGTGTAAACATTTGTGTGTGTTTTTCTGTGGTATATATTTTCATTTCTCTTGGGTAAGAGTGGAATTTCTGAGTCAAATGATTACGTTAAGTTTTTGAGGAACTATCTTCCAAAGTGACTGCACCATTTTATATCCCACCAGTAATGTATGAGGATACTGTCTTCTTCACATTTTCCTCAACAGTTATTATTATCTAACTTTACACTTTCCTATGTGAAATCTATCCTCTTCTGCCTTTGCTTATTTTTTATCTACTTAGTCTATCCCCACCTCCACTTTTCTCAGCCTGTCTGCAGCTTTTGAGATGTTGGTGCTTTTACTGCTCCCATAGCAGGCTGTTTTTTTCCTAACTTGATATCTTTGCTCATGCTATTCCCATCAGATTTTTTAGCTGGACTTTAAAGATTGTGGTACAATGTACTTAACATAAATATTATTAGCCATTTTTGTTGCATAGTTCTGTAGCACTAAGCATGTTCACATTCTTGTGTAACCATCACCAACATTCACCTCTAGAATTCTTTTCATCCTACAAAACTGAAACTCTAGACTCATTAGACAGTAACTCCTCATTTCCCCCATCCCCATTCCCTAGAAACCACCATTTTGCTTCCTGTCTCTATGAGTTTGAATACTCTAGGTGCCTCGTATAAATGAAATCAATAGTATGTGGCTTTTGTGACTGGTTTATTTCACATAGCATAATGTCCCTAATGTCCCTAATGTCCTTGAGGTTCTTCCATCTCGGAATATGTTTTAAATGTTCTGTCTTTCTTAAGACTGGATAATATTGTGTTGTCTGTAAATACCACATTTTGCTTACCCATTCATCCACCAATGGACACTTGCATAGCCATCTTTTGGCTACTGTAAATAATGCTGCTATGGACATGGGTATACAGATATCTGTTGAGCACTCTGCTTGTATTCCTTTGAGTATATATGCAGAAGTGATAGCGAAGCATCATATAATTTTAATTTTAATTTCTTCATAAATCTCCACACTCTTTTCCATAGTAGTTACACCATTTCACACTTTCACCAGCAGTGTGCAAGTGTTCCAATTTCTTCATATCTTTACCAACACTTGTTATTTTCTGTAATAGGTGTGAAATGGTTTCTCATTATATTTCTGGTTTGTCTTTCTCTAGTGATTAGTGATGTATGGCTGTGCTCTGGGGCCATTTGTGTATTTTCTTTAAAGATATATCTATTCAAACTATTTTCCCATGATGTTTTGGATTTTATTGTTGTCCTATGACTCTTAAAGGATTGTTCGCATTACCCCTCATTGTGGAGAATTATTCAAGAAACTTTCAAAGAAGTGTTTCTTCAGCAACCCCCAATATATATATATGAGTTCCATTTCTGAACTCCTATGGGATTCCATGGTGGCTCAACTGGTAAATAATCCTCCTGAAGTGAGGGAGACCTGGGTTCAATCCCTATGTTGGGAAGATTCCCTGGAGAAGGGAAAGGCTATCCACTCGAGTATTCTGACCTTGAGAATTCCATGGAGTGTATGGTCCGTGAAGTTGCAAAAAGTTGGACACCACTGTGTGACCTTCATTTCATTTCATTTCCATTTCTGAGAATGCATTGGTAACTTCAACAAAATTAGCCTAGGTACCCAATTAACACAATTGGCTATATGGTACTGTACTATAGTAGGCTTATAATACTTTTCACACTAATAATACATTAAAAAACAAACACAAAAATAAAACACTTTAATCTTACAATGCAATGCCTTGAAAAGGCAAAGGAAGCAAGAATATACAATGGAGAAAAGACAATCTCTTTCACAAGTGGTGCTGGGAAAACTGGTCAACCACTTGTAAAAGAATGAAACTAGAACACTTTCTAACATCATACACAAAAATAAACTCAAAATGGATTAAAGATCTAAATGTAAGACCAGAAACTATAAAACTCCTAGAGGAGAACATAGGCAAAACACTCTCTGATATAAATCACAGCAGGATCCTCTATGACCCACCTCCCAGAGTATTGGAAACAAAAGCAAAAATAAACAAATGGTACCTAATTAAACTTAAAAGCTTTTGCACAACAAAGGAAACTATAAGCAAGGTGAAAATACAGCCCTCAGAATGGGAGAAAATAATAGCAAACAGGGCAACTGACAATTAATCTCAAAAATATACAAGCAACTCCTGCAGCTCAATTCCAGAAAAAATAAATGACCCAAATAAAAAAATGGGCCAAAGAACTAAACAGACATTTCTTCAAAGAAGACATACAGATGGCTAACAAACACATGAAAAGATGCTCAACATCACTCATTATCAGAGAAATACATATCAAAACCACAATGAGGTACCATTTCACGCCAGTCAGAATGGCTGCTATCCAAAAGTCTACAAACAATAAATGCTGGAGAGTGTGTGGAGAAAAGGGAACCCTCTTACACTGTTGGTGGGAATGCAAACTAGTACAGCCACTATGGAGAACAGTGTGGAGATTCCTTAAAAAGCTGGAAATAGAACTGCCATATGACCCAGCAATCCCACTGCTTGGCATACACATTGAGGAAACCAGAATTAAAAGAGACATGTGTACCCCAATGTTCATTGCAGCACTGTTTATAATAGCCAGGACATGGAAGCAACCTAGATGCCCATCAGCAGACGAATGGATAAGAAAGCTGTGATACATATACACAATGGAATATTACTCAGCCATTAAAAAGAATGCATTTGAATCAGTTCTTATGAGGAGGATGAAACTGGAGCCAGAGTGAAGTATGCCAGAAAGAAAAACACCAATACAGTATACTAATGCATATATATGGAATTTAGAAAGATGGTAATGATAACTCTATATTTGAGACAGCAAAAGAGACACACAACAGTCTTTTGGACTCTGTGGGAGAGGGCGAGGGGGGGATGATTTGGGAGAATGGCATTGAAACTTGTATATTGTCACATATATGTGAAACGAATCGCCAATCCAGGTTCGATGCATGAGACAGGGTGCTCGGGGCTGGTGCATTGGGATCACCCACAAGGATGGGATGGGGAGAGATGTGGGAGGGGGTTCAGGATGGATTCTTGTCAACGTATGGCTAAACCATTACAATATTGCAATTAGCCTCCAATTAAAATAAATAATTTTTTCCATTTATTTTTATTAGTTGCAGGCTAATTACTTTACAATATTGTAGTGGTTTTTGTCATACATTGACATGAATCAGCCATGGATTTACATGTATTCCCCATCCCGATCCTCCCTCCCACCTCCCTCTCTACAAGAAAAGTATGGTAGCACAGTACAACACCTGGCATGCAGGGTGAGTAAAGTGGCATACATTTAGTAAACAGGCAAGAAGAGTTACTGACTGGGGAGGGAAAGGAGGTAGGAGATGGTAGGACTGAAGGATAATCAGCAATAGAAGATGGAAAGTAAGCAATTTCATTCATGTGTGATGTTGATGGAATGCACATTTGTGTCTTTGAAAGTTTACAATTTGAAGGTCTGTGTGTAGTGGATTTGCTGTATTCCTAACTTTTCCACCTATAACTATGGTCAACTCAGATAGAATGCTAAGAAATCCATAGTGTAGAAACAGTGAAACGGAGAAGATATTCATAATGTATAAATCAATGTGGATGGTCATTTGCCACTGAAATTTCAAATGGGTGACTAAAGGTCTGAGATGAGAAGATGTGAGGAAATTTCAATCAAGAGAAGTAAAACAATATGGTAGGTATGAGGAAATCTCATTCAGGAGAAATACGACAAGTATGTCAGTTATGAGGAAATCTCAAACAATAGAAATATAATAAGAATGATAGTTATGAGGCAATATCAATCAAGAGAAATATAATAAGTATAGCATTTGTGACCAGAGAATGTGAAACTGCTATCTGGCAGGCACTTTCTTCTTTTAAAGGTATTTGGAGGAAAAGATGGGAACCAAGTCTGTTCAAGTGCATTTGAATGCTCCAAGTCAGAATCTTCAGGTGGGTGCTTGGTCGGAAATCTCTCTCCAGGCTCCTATTTGTGCATATCCCAGTCCCATACCAGATCAAAGCTGACAGTAGGCAAATACAGAGAGGTTCAGACTGTGAACTCAGACCAACTTTTCGGCTTGGAATGTCTCTGTAAAGTCTTGACAGTATTCCCTGAACGCTGCAGTTCTTCTTCCAGGGTCCGTCTCTCCATAACCCAGATCTCCTTTAAGAAGTTGGGGTATGAGTGGTACAGTAGTCAGGTTTAGAGAATAAGGGGGAATTTTCCCTTACCACCTTCTTTATGCTGACACTTTTCTCCATTTAACTACACCAGACGTCATCATACTTATTGATGTAGTGATCAATGTAAACATTGCTCCATCCACAAGCTGTCTGTCAGAAATAAGAGGGTAGGCTTGGGTTTCTGTTTGACTAACTTAACTTAAATTAGGAAGGAAAAACTCATATTTTAATATCTAAAAGTTGGATAAATCTGAATTTTTAAGAAGTGAATTAAAAGCCCAGAGGATATAAGCATCCCAAAAACCTAAAGTGAGAAAACATTGCATCTTAGGAAGATCTTCCATGGCCTGAGAAAAATTAGCAATTTCCCCTATATCCCAAATTACATTACAATTTTTTCTTTTTACCTTCTTAAGCCATTTGCAGAAGGATCTTTCATACATAAAATATCCTGGTCATCCCCATGACATCTTGCCTATATGTAACAATGAAGTATGAAATGTGGTACCATTGTTCACTGCTTTGTAACAAACCATCCCAGAATAGGTAGTATTAAATAACAACTATTTTGTTACGTTCATGGATTCTTTGGTATAGTAGTGAAGACTTTGCTTTGCTTTGTAATGTCTGGGGCCTGAAACAGCAAAATGTGAATAAGTAGAGAGTGACTAAAAATATTGGGGACTGGAATAATGCTGCAGCTTCTTCATTCACACATGTGAGTACTGGTACTGGTCAGAAACAACCCAAATGCTGTGATCAGCTAGGACTATCAACAGGGGTTCTTCATGTGGTTTGGACCCTTCACAGCCTGGAAACCTAGTTAGGGATAGTACACAGTGGATTAAATTCAAACTGTCAGATTTCCTGTGTGCAAAACAAAGTAGCATCCCTTTTGTGATCCTGAGTCAGAAGTCACAGAATATCAATGCCATACTCTGTTAGTGGAAGCACTTCCAACCCCATCCAGTTTCAAGGGGAGGGAAATTAATCTCTGCCTTTTGATGGAAGTAATACAAATTATTTTTTGGGTTCTGTTCCTTTATAGGCTATTATAAACTATTGAGTATAGTTCCCTGTGGTATATAGTAAGTCCTTGTTATTTACCTATTTTATATATGTGTTGTGCTAATTCACTGAGTTGTGACTGACTCTTTGCAATTCCGTGAACTGTAGCCCATCAGGTTCTTTTGTCCATGAAGATTCTCCAGGCAAGAATACTGGTGTGGGTTGCCATCCCCTCCTCCAGGAGATCTTCCCAACCCAGGGATTGAACCCAGGTCTCCTGCATTGCAGGCAGATTCTTTACCATCTGAACCATAATGGAAGCCCCATTTTATATATAATAGTGTGTAAACATTAATCCCAAACTTCGAATTTATAGCTCCCACTTCTTTCCCATTTGGTGACCAAAAGTTTATTTTCTATGTCTGTTAGGGGCCTGTTTGTATTTTGTAAATAAGTTCATTTGTACATTATTTTTAGATTCTACATATAAGCAATATGTCTGGCTTATTTCACTTAATATGATAATTTCTAGGTCCTTCTATGTTGCTGAAAATGGCATCATTTCATTCTTTCTAACAACTGAGTAAGATTCCACTCTATGCATATACATATATATTCATATATACATACATACATGAGAGTATAAGATAGAAACACCAGACCATCTTACCTGTCTCCTGAGAAACCTGTGTGTGGGTCAAGAAACAACAGTTATAACTTGACGTGGAACAACTGGTTCGTTCAAAACTGAGAAAGGATTACAACCAGGCTGTATATTATTGCCCTGGTTACTCAACTAATACACAGAGTATATCATGAAAAATGTCAGACTGGGAAGACCCAGAGGGATGGGGTGGCGAGGGAGGTGGGAGGGGGGATCAGGATGGGGAATACCTGTAAACCCTGTAAATACATGTAATTAAAAGACTTTCCATGTAAGGAAAGTTATGACAAACCAGGACAGCATATTATAAAGCAGAGACATCACTTTGTTTACAAAGGTCCATACAGTCAAATCTATGGTTTTTTCAGTAGACATGTATCGATGTAAGAGTTGGATCATAAATACAGCTGAGTGCCAAAGAATTGATGCTTTCAAATTGTACTGCTGGAGAAGTCTCTTGAGAGTCCCTTGGACAGTAAGTAGATCAAACCAATTAGTCCTAAAGGAATTCAGTCTTGAATATTCTTTGTAAGGACTGTTGCTGAAGCTGAAGCTCCAATACTTTGGCCACCTGATGTGAGGATCTGGTTCATTGTAAAAGATGCTGATGTTGGGAAAGATTGAATACATAAGGAGAAGGAGGAGGCAGAGAATGAGATGGTTACACTGACTCAATGCACATGAATTTGAGCAAACTCGGGGAGATAGTGAAGGACAGGAAAGCCTGGCATACTGCTGTCCATGATGTTATAAACAGTCAGGCACAACTTAGTGACTGAGCAACAACAATATACACATATACATACACATATGTCACATATTCTTTATCCATTCATCTGTTGATGGTTGCTTCCATGGTTCAGCTATTGCAAACAGTGCTGCTATGAACATTGGGGTACTTTTACCTTTTTGAATTAGAGGTTTCTCCAGGGATAGACCTAAGAATTGGATTGCTGGATAATATGGTAGCTCTAGTTTTAGTTTTTTTAAGAACCTCCTTGTGTGTGTGTGTGTGTGTGTGTGTGTGTGTGTTAGTTGCTCCATCATGTTTGACTCTGTGTGACCCCATGAACTGTAGCCTTCCAGATTCCTCTGTCCATGGGATTCTCCAGACAAGAATACTGGGGTGGGTCTTCATGCCTTTCTCCAGGAGATCTTCCCAACACAAGGAACAAACCTGGGTCTCCTGCACCACAGGTGAATTCTTTACCATCTGAGACACCTGGGAAGCCCAAGAACCTCCATACTGTTCTCCATAGTGGCTACACCAGTTTACATTCCCATCAACAGTGTAGGAGTATTCAAGTTTCTTAACATCCTGTCAAACTTGTATAAGGGAAATTTTCATTCAGTACAAGAGCGCAAGTTTGGGGAAAGCTGCATGTTTCTCTAGTTGAAACACTAAATGAAGGGAAACTTGATAATCCACAACTTAAGATATCATGTCTGATTGTGCAAATATTTTCAAGCTCTTTAAATAAGTTCTTGGAATAAGAGGGAAGATTATAAGAGGCTAAAGTGAATATTTTAGTGCATTTTCCTGATTTGGGTGGTATCAGTTGCACTTCTTTATTTGTTCAATTGATCACCAGAGGACATTTCTTGTGGGAGATAGAGACAAGAGCTAGGATTACTGCTTCCTGATTTTGGTCCAAAAAATGTAAGGGTGTTTGAAATGTTAGAATTTGTATGTTGTTTCTTATGAAAATATTGTAGTTCAGGACAGTCTCTCTGTAAGCATATTAAACTTGGTCATGCATGCTGAGCAAGGTAGCCCTATAGTCTATACTGCATGCATAGTGCACGGTGTGATTTCTGTGATTGGTCCCCCATTTGTCATCAGTTTACTGGGACAGTTTATTGTCTCTTGATATGAAGGATTCTGAGTTCACTAACCTAATTCTCCATTTTTTTGTGTTGTAGTTTCCATAAATGATGGTTTTAAACATATGCCTCTTCATCTTTACTGCTTGTCTGCACATTGTCTGAAATAAATTTTGGACTAGATTTGACTTGCTATTTTTTTTAAAAAGTAGCCTATTTGTTGACCAGAGCTTCAAGTAGAATGATGCAGTGTAGGGGAATATATCCTCCCATAAGAGGCTCCATATTGACAATATGTGAGGTAAGAGCCCAAGGAAGCAACAAAAGTCTGCATGAAGTGATAGTTCTAGCAGTCTAGGTCCCTGAGAGACTCTGCGGAGGAAAGCCACCTACCCCTCTATATGATATGTAACAAACTAATTTTGTGTTAAGCCACAGATTCTTTGGGTTAAGATTTTTACCACAATACAACCTAGCTTAATGTACTGTAACAATCCTTAGAGAGTCAGCATTCTAAAATAACATGAAAACCAAAGCATACAGTTTTAAATTAGCAAGCAGTATAGAAATTGATATCTGAGTCTAGAAAGATGATCATCTGTCTTTGATGGTGGCAAAATATGGGGTTATTCTGTGGTCTTCACTAAGCTGAGGGGTGAACCACAAGCTTCCTGAGACAGCAGCTTGTGAGGAAGACTCTGGGAAATAAAATCTTACTTCTGACATTGGAAGCTATTACCTACAGTGGGTGAAATATTATAAGCCAAGAAAAAAAAAAACAGAACAGGTTGAAAGCCAGAAGAAAATGTGAGGATAGGAATTATATTTTAAGGGTTTTTTGAGAAAATGGCCAGTAAAATACACCAATGTGTTAACATGCCTTGTCAAAAATATCAAAAGGTTATAATCTTCCTCCTTTGTGTTGCTAGCAGGTTAAATGTACTCCTTCCTCTACAAATCGAAGAGATTTGTGGAAAATAAAACACAAGAAAATGGCTAATTGACAAGTTCTCAAAAGTAATTGTAGGTATGAATATTGGTAGAACGACCTGATTAGAAGCACATACATGGAAAGCCTATGGAGCTTTTAAGATAATTAAGAATAGATTACTTTAAGAATTGAAACCATCACTGAATGCAGTATTTTTGGAAAACTATCCGTTTTTTAGCAAAATTAGACATATGCTTACAGTAGGAATTTGCAATCCAATTTCTAGTTATTTATCCAATAGAATGAAAATACATCTGTAGGTACCATTACATGCCAGTCAGGATAGCTGCTATCCAAAAGTCTACAAGCAATAAATGCTGGAGAAGGTGTGGAGAAAAGGGAACCCTCTTACACTGTTGGTGGGAATGCAAACTAGTACAGCCACTATGGAAAGCAGTGTGAAGATTTCTTAAAAAACTGGAAATAGAACTGCCATATGACCCAGCAATCCCACTTCTGGGCATACACACTGAAGAATCCAGATCTGAAAGAGACATGTGCATCCCAATGTTCATTGCAGCACTGTTTATAATAGCCAGGACATGGAAGCAACCTAGATGCCCATCAGCAGATGAATGGATAAGGAAGATGTGGTACATATACACCATGGAATATTACTCAGCCATTAAAAAGAATTCATTTGAATCAGTTCTAATGAGATGGATGAAACTGGAGCCCATTATACAGAGTGAAGTAAGCCAGAAAGATAAAGAACATTACAGTATACTAACACATATATATGGAATTTAGAAAGATGATAAAGATAACCCTATATGCAAAGCAGAAAAAGAGACACAGAAGTACAGAACAGACTTCTGAACTCTGTGGGAGAAGGTGAGGGTGGGATGTTTCGAAAGAACAGCATGTATATCATCTATGGTGAAACAGACCACCAGCCCAGGTGGGATGCATGAATCAAGTGCTCGGACCTGGTGGGCTGGGAAGACCTAGAGGAATCGGGTGGAGAAGGAGGTGGGAGGGGGGATTGGGATGGGGAATATGTGTAACTCTATGGTTGATTCATATCAATGTATGACAAAAACCCACTGAAAAATAAAAAAAAATAATAATAAAATAAAATAAAAATAAATAAAAAATTAAAAAAAGAAAATACATCTGTAGAAATATTTGTTCACAAATAGTCAAAGTAGCCTTGTTATAAGAGCCCCAATCTAGGAGCTGTGATTCTTCTTGTGTAAAACTGGAAAAGAAAAGCTCAGACTAATGACAGAAACACTGTGCAGGGAGCCACAGAGTCCTATGATTTATGTGAGCAAGCCCCATTCTTATATAAAGGTTCAGATAGGCTAGGGAAGGAAAATGGTAGACATAAATGGAATGAGGATTCAGCCCCTGCCAGGAGGATGTCTCTTCTCAGTTCTCTACAGAGCATTTACTCTGCTTAGCCTTCCTCTGAAGTCAGTGCATGGGAAGTCTTAAAAATTCATTTCTCTTTTCCTATAGGGTCCTTTAAACCACCAATTGCCATATTTTCCTCATATATATTTGCCTCATTAAACACCACAAATTACATATGCACACAAATCTGGAAGCACTCATTTCTAAAGGACTAATTTGGGGGATTTTACAGGCACACACACACACACACACACACACACACACACACACACATCTGTGAAAATTGTCTCACAAAGCCTGCCTATGCTCAATGCTCATGTCACATCTAGGGAGTTAAAGCTTCAGTTCTGTACTCTGGTACTGGCCCTTGAAGACCCATTTTTTACATATATTTTGAACAGCTTCATTGAGATCACACACCATATGTTGTTGTTATTGTTCAGTCACTGAGTCATGTCCAACTATTTACAACCCCATGAACTGCAGCACACCAGGCTTCCCTGTCTTTCACTATCTCTCAGAATTTGCTCAAACTCATGTCCATTGTGTCGATGATGTCATCCAATCGTCTCATCCTCTGATATCTCCTGCTCCTCCTTTCCTCAGTCTTTCCAAGCATCAGGGACTTTCCTAATGAGTCATCCCTTCACATTGGGTGACCAAAGTATTAGAGCTTCAGCTTCTGGATCAGTACCATGTAACTCACTCATTTAAAATGTACAATGCCATGGATTTCAGAATAGTCACAGATATGAGAAGATATGACCACAGTTGAGTTATATATTTTTCAACACCACAAAATCAATGTATGTTTTCACTATCACTCCCAACACTAAGCAACCACTAATCTACTTTCATTATCTATAAATTGACCTATTCTGAACAATTCATAGGAATGGAACCATATAATACAGGATGTTTTGTGACTGACTTCTTTCTCTTAGCATGTTTTTGAAGCTTGTCCTGTTATAGCATGTATAATTTCATTCATTTTTATAGCCAAATAATATTATCTTATTATCAATATTAATAACCTCAGATATGCAGATGAAACCATCCTTATGGCAGAAAGTGAAGAGGAACTAAAGAACCTCTTCATGAAAGTGAAAGAAGAGAGTGAAAAAGTTGGCTTAAAGCTCTAATTTCAGAAAACTAACAGCATGACATCTGGTCCTATCACTTCATGGAAAATAGATGGGGAAACAATGGAAACAATGTTGTCTTGTTATAGCAAGTATAATTTCATTCATTTTTATAGCCAAATAATATTATCTTATTATCAATACTAATAACCTCAGATGTGCAGATGAAACCATACTTATGGCAGAAAGTGAAGAAGAACTAAAGAGCCTCTTGATAAAAGTGAAAGAGGAGAGTGAAAAAGTTGGTTAAAGCTCAAATTTCAGAAAATTAAGATCATGACATCTGGTCCCATCACTTCATGTCAAACAGATGGGGAATTAGTGGCTGACTTTATTTATTTGGGCTCCAAAATCACTGCAGATGGTGACTTCAGCCATGAAATTAAAAGATGCTTGCTCTAATAAATGCTGGAGAGGGTGTGGGGAAAAGGGAACCCTCTTACACTGTTGGTGGGAATGCAAACTAGTACAGCCGCTATGGAAAACAGTGTGGAGATTTCTTAAAAAACTGGAAATAGAACTGCCATATGACCCAGCAATCCCACTTCTGGGCATACACACTGAGGAATCCAGATCTGAAAGAGACACGTGCACCCCAATGTTCATCACAGCACTGTTTATAATAGCCAGGACTTGGAAGCAACCTAGATGTCCATCAGCAGACGAATGGATAAGGAAGCTGTGGTACATATACACCATGGAATATTACTCAGCCATTAAAATGAATTCATTTGAATCAGTTCTAATGAGATGGGTGAAACTGGAGCCCATTATACAGAGTGAAGTAAGCCAGAAAGATAAAGACCATTACAGTATACTAACACATATATATGGAATTTAGAAAGATGGTAATGAGAACCCTATATGCAAAACAGAAAAAGAGACACAAATGTACAGAATAGACTTTTGAACTCTGTGGGAGAAGGCGAGGGTGGGATGTTTCAAGAGAACAGGATCAAAACATGTATATTATCTAGGCTGAAACAGATCACCAGACCAGGTTGGATGCATGAGACAAGTGCTCAGGCCTGGTGCACTGGGAAGACCCAGAGGGAGCGGGTAGAGAGGGAGGTGGGAGAGGGGATCGGGATGGGGAATACACATAAATCCATGGCTAATTCAAGTCAATGTATGACAAAAACCACTACAATATTGTAAAATTATTAGCCTCCAACTAATAAAAAAAAATATCCTATGAGAAAAAAAAAAAAGATGCTTGCTCTTTGGAAGAAGAATTATGACAAAACTAGACAGCATATTAAAAAGCAGATATTACTTTGCCAACAAAGGTCCATCTTGTCAAGACTATGGTTTTTCCATTAGTCATGTATGAATGTGAGTTTTGGACTAGAGAGAAAGTTGAACACCGAAGAATTGATGCTTTTGAACTGTGGTGTTGGAGAAGACTCTTGAGAGTCCCTTGGGCTGCAAGAAGATCCAAACAATCCATCCTAAAGGAGACCAGTCCTGGGTGTTCATTGGAAGGATTGATGTTGCAGCTGAAACTCCAGTACTTTGGCCACCTGATGCAAACAGCTGACTCATTGTAAAAGACCCTGATGCTGGGAAACATTGAAGGCAGAAGGAGAAGGGGACAACAGAAGATGAGATGGTTGGATGGCATCACCGACTCAATGGACATGAGCTTGGGTAAACTACGGGAGTTGGTGATGGACAGGGAGGCCTGGCGTGCTGTGGCACATAGGGTCACGAAGAGTAAGACTCGACTGAGTGACTGAACTGAACTGAACTGAATATTATCCTGTATGAATATACCACATTTCGCTGATCTCATTATGTTGTTTTTGAATGGACAGGATGTTTCAGTCTGCATGGACTTATGGAGGGCTTTGAAAATCAGAAATATCGAAGGGAACTATGGCTAAACTATCACTACTTAGAGTAGAAATGCATGACCTGTACTCTCTGCTACCTATACTTCTCATTCTAGGCTGGTAAGAAGCTATGAAAAATAGATGTTCAGAACATGCTGAGTGATACAACAAGAGAGAAGTCAGAGTAATGAAATTAGGATTGAATAAGAGATTCTGTTCTTTAATTAGTAAAGACATGAAGTGGATGGGGTTGTAATAAATAGTATCACCTGTTTAGCTTATTCCAGCTTATTAGCAGGTTCCAGATTTTGTACTGTGTGTTTAGTGTATAGCAAGTGCCTTCATTATTACTTGGGTAGATTTAAGGGACTCAGGAGGATGGCTAGGAGGAAGATCTCTATTTCTATCCACTTAGCCAGAGCTTGGGCTGGACTCACTTTCCTGTCATAAAAAATGGAAAACTGGAAAAAAAATGTGAAACAATTATTTTCAAACAATAAAACAGGCAACATAAAACATTATTCCATAGAGAAGAAAAAAAGACAGCTGCTCCACTTTCTGCCTGGAAGTAATTTGCCCACTGCAATGAAAAGAGGGACATCCCAACCAACAGTGCAATCACTCTGGTAAGAGGAAGCAGAGATCGACATTCAGAGGATGAGATGGCTTGTATTTATGGGACTTAGTAATGAAAAAAGAAAAAAAAAAAAAAAAACTCCCCAAAACTGCATTGCAGTACCACTGAGTCTGCTACTATTCCATGAATAGGTGGACAAAGAACAACCACAGAACTGCAAACTGAACAATTCCTAGATATCAGGCAGTGCTGGAGAATATTCCACTATAGACAGGCAACACGGAATAAATTCATTTAATGACAAAACATTTAGTGGTGACCCAAAATGGTCCATTCCTTTTTAATATGACCAAACTCTTCCTACAGTAAAAGTAAATCCAGACTTGTCCTAAAGATATCTTGAAACAAGTCTCAGAATGATTGAGATGATTTGCAAGTTACTTACCTGCCTGTCAGAACAAAGGTCAACAGAATCCAGGCAATCAACACTAAAATATTCACTATAATCACCACTTACTCAAAACTTACTAAATATGATGAGAAGCAGGAAAATATGACCTATAACTAGTAGAAAAAGTATGCCATTTAAAACACACTCAGAAACAATGAGATTTTTTAAATTAATATAAATACTGTTAATAACTTTTATTAACAGATGACATGATAATGTATATGTCAATTACAAAAGAATATATAAATATGCAAACTAGTCAGGAATTTAGCAAGACTGTAGGGTACAGGTTAAAAATAAAAAAATAATTGTATCTCTATTAAGTACCAGCAAGCAATTTGAAAATAAACCTCGAAGCAATACCATTTATTATAGCAAAAACACATATGAAATCAGCATATATTTTAACAAAATATTTGCAAGATATTTGCACTGAAAAAGACAAAAATTTGCCATGAAAACTTAAAGAAGAATCTAAATAAATGGAAATATAGAGCATGCTAATGGACAGAAAGACTCAATATTGTTAAAATGTCAAAATTTTCAAGTGGATATATATATAAAACACAAAACAGTAAGAATCACAGCAGGCTTTTTGAAGAAAATCACAGCCTGATTTTAAAATGTGTTTGGAAATGCAAAGTACTTAGGGTAACAACAATTTTGAAAAAGAAAAAATTCAAATTTGAAGGATTCACACCATCTGACTTCAGGCTACTACATTAACCAAGAAAGTGTGTTACTGATATAAATATAAGCATAGAACTCAATTAAGTAGTTTAATGAGTTTAATAAGTAGTTTAATAAGACTCAATTAAGGGTCAAAAAATAGATTCATATATATGTGGCTGACTGGTTTTCAGAAAACTCTCTGAATTAGGAACAGAATCATTCACAACATGTACTAGAAAAACTAGTACATATTGGAAAATATTGGAAAAAAATAAAACAAAATTGAATCACATTATACACAAAAACTAATGACAAGGTCCATAAGCATACAATCTAAAATTATAAAGCATCTAGAAGAAAATATTGGTGAAAATATCCATAACTTTGGTTTAGGCAAATATTTATGGTTCAAAAAATCAATAAGTGTTAAACTTCACTTAAAACTATGGAGATCAGTGGGGAGATTCCTTTAAAAACTGGAAATAGAACTTTCATACAACCCAGCAGTCCCACTGCTGGGCATACACACCAAGAAAAGCAGAATTGAAAGAGACACACATACTCCAATGTTCATGCCAGCACTGTTTACAGTAGCCAGGAAATGGAAGCAACCTAGATGTCCACCAGCAGACGAATGGATAAGAAAGATACGGTAAACATATACAATGGAATATTCAGTTCAGTTCAGTCGCTCAGGCATGTCCAACCCTTTGCGAGCCCATGAACCACAGCACTCCAGGCCTCCCTGCCCATCACCAACTGCTGGAGTCCACCCAAAGCCAAGTCCATTGAGTCGGTGATGACATCTAACCATCTCATCCTCTGTTGTCCCCTTCTCCACCTGCCCTCAATCTTTCCTACCATCAGGGTATTTTCCAATGGGTCAGCTCTTTGCATCAAGTGGCCAAAGTAATGGAGTTTCAGCTTCAACATCAGTCCTTCCAGTGAACACCCAGGACTGATCTCCTTTCGGATGGATGGGTTGTATCTCCTTGCAGTTCAAGGGACTCTCAAGAGTCTTCTCCAACACCACAGTTCAAAAGCATCAATTCTTTGGTGCTCAGATTTCTTTATAGTTCAACTCTCACATCCATACATGACTATTGGAAAACCCATAGCTTTGACTAGATGAATCTTTGTTGACAAAGTAATGTCTCTGCTTTTTAATATGCTGTCTAGATTGGTCATAACTTTTCTTCCAAGGAGTAAGTATCTTTTAATATCATGGCTGAAAGCACCATCTGCAGTGGTTTTGGAGCCCATATAAATAAAGTAAGCCTCTGTTCCCACTGTTTCCCCATCCATTTGCCATTAACTTATGGGACTGGATGCCAAGATCTTAGTTTTCTGAATGTTAAGCTTTAAGTCAATTTTTTCTCTCTCCTCTTTAAATTTCATCAAGAGGTTCTTTAGTTCTTCTTCACTTTCTGCCATAAGGGTGGTGTCATCTGCATATCTGAGGTTACTGATATTTCTCCCATCAATCTTGATTTCAGCTTATGCTTCATCCAACTCAGCATTTCTCATGATGTACTCTGAATATGAGTTAAATAAGCAGGGTGACAATATACAGACTTGATGTACTCCTTTTCCTATTTGGAACCAGTCTGTTGTTCCATGTCCAGTTCTAATTGTTGCTTCCTGACCTGCATACAGGCTTCTCAAGAGGCAGGTCAAGGGGTCTGCTATTGCTATCCCCTTCAGAATTTTCCACAGTTTATTGTGATCCACAAAGTCAAATACTTTGGCATAGTCAATAAATCAGAAACAGATGTTTTTCTGGAACTATCTTGGTGTTTGATGATCCAGCAGACATTGACAATTTGATCTCTGGTTCCTCTACCTTTTCTAAAACCAGCTTGAACATCTGGAAGTTCACAGTTCATGTACTGTTGAAGCCTGCTCAGAGAATTTTGAGCATTACTTTGCTAGCGTGTGAGGTGAGTGCAGCTGTGTGGTAGTTTGAGCATTCTTTGGCCTTGTCTTTCTGAAACATTGGAAAGAAAACTGACCTCTTCCAGTCCTGTGGCCACTGCTGAGTTTTTCAAATTTGATGACATATTGAGTGCAGCACCCTAACAGCATTATCTTAGGATTTGAATTAGGTCAACTGGAATTCCATCACCTCCACTAGCTTTGTTCGTAGTGATGCTTCCTAAGGCCCACTTGACTTCACATTCCAGGATGTCTGGCTATAGGTGACTGTGAGTGATCACACTATCATGATTATCTGTGTCATGAAGATCTTTTTTGTACAGTTCTTCTGTGTATTCTTGCCACCTCTTCATAATATCTTCTGCTTCTGTTAGGTCCCTACCATTTCTGTCCTTTATTGAGCCCATCTTTGCATGAAATATTCCCTTGGTATCTCTAATTTTCCTGAAGAGATCTCTAGTCTTTCCCATTCTATTGTTTCCCTCTATTTCTTTGCATTTATCACTGAGGAAGGCTTTCTTATTTCTCCTTGCTATTCTTTGGAACTCTGCATTCAAATGGGTGTATCTTTCCTTTTCTCTTTTGCTTTTCACTTCTCTTCTTTTCACAGCTATTTGTAAGGCCTCCTCAGACAACCATTTTGCTTTTTTATGTTTCTTTTTCTTGGGGATGGTCTTGATTTCTATTTCCTGTACAAAGTTATGATTCTCAGTCCATAGTTCATCAGGCACTCAGACATTAAAAAGAATTCATTCGAATCAGTTCTAATGAAGTGGATGAAACTAGAGCCTATTATACAGAGTGAAGTAAGTCAGAAAGAAAAAAAACAATACAGTATAATAATGCACATGTGTGGAATTTTGAAAGATGGTAACAGTGACCCTTTATGCGAGACAGCAAGAGATCAGATATGAAGAAATTTTTTGGACTCTGGGAGAAGGCGAGGGTGGGATGATTTGAGAGGGTAGCATTGAAACATGTATATGATCATATGTTAAGCAGATCACTGGTCCAGGTTGGATGCATGAGACAGGATGTTCAGGGCTGGTACACTGGTATGACCCTGGGGGGTGGGATGGGGAGGGAGATGGGAAGAGGGTTCTGAATGCGGAACACATGTGTGCCTATGGCTGATTGATTTGATGTTTGGCAAAAAACCGCTACAATATTTTGAAGTAATTAACTTCCAATTAAAATTAATTAATTAATTAAAAATAATTGCATCAAGTGAAAATTATACAATACAAATAAAAAATAAAACTTATGCTCTATGAAATTCATCTTTGATGAAATGAAAAGAGAAGAATGCTATGCAAATGTTTACATTTAACATATGTAGCAAAAGTTTTACATCTAGATTTTATAATGAACTCTTAAAATTCAGTAATAAGATAAACAATTCAATAAAAGTAAGGAAAAGGTATAGTCAGACTCTTTACCTAAGAAGATACATGAATGGTCAACTAACCATACAAAGATGTTTAACATCACATCGTGAGGGAAATACAAAGCAAAACCACAGTGAAATACCATCATACACCTACTAGAATGGGTAAAATCTAAAAGTCTGACAACACCAAGTGTTGACATAGATTTTGAACAATTAAAATACTTATAAGTTGCCTTGGGGACCATAAAAATGTAGGGCTGTTTGGAATAGAGTTTCGTTATCTCTTATAGAGGTAAACATGCAGTTACCATAAGGACCAGCAACCTACTCCTAGATATTTACCAAAAATGAATTAAAACATATTTCTACACAGTGAATTTTAAAGAAATGTGCATAGCAGTGTCGACTGAAAAAAAGAAAAGATGTACAGCTTGGGGGTTGTGAGTTAAGTTTCTATTTGGGGTCAAATGAGGACTGCAGCTGGGGAGGCAGCATTTCAGATAGCTCTGAGAGACTGCTCCAAAGTGGCAGTGGGGGAAAGTCAGTATATAAGGTTTTGGTGAAGAGGGAGTTCAATGCCATTAAGCACTCATTTTACAAAAGGTTTTTGTTAGTCATGAGGATCTGATGTCACAATGAAGGGATTCAGTGCTTCTCTAGATATGAAGAGATGCAAGGATTGAGATCATTGCATGATACCCCATGTTCAAAGTCAGAGAAACCCCAATAAGATGGTAGGCACTGGAGCGGCTGTGAGGAGATACCGCAAGTACAAGGGCAAAAGAGAACCCCCAACAAGATGCTAGGAGGGGTGAATTCATGTTTAGAATCAAACTCCATTCCTTCCAGAGACATTAAGAGGGCTCAAACAAACCTTGTGCGTGCCAGGAACCAGGGACCCCACAGAGACTGAGACAGAACTTTGAGCATCTCCTGTGGAGGCATGTGTCAGCAGTGGGCCGCCGCAGGGACAGGGGCTCTGGGTGCAGCAGACTTGGTTACGGCATGAGCCCTCTTGGAGAAGGTCGCCATTATCCCCACTATAGAGCTGTCAGAACTTACACAGGACTTGGAAACAGACTCTTGGAGGGCACAAACAGAACCTTGTGTGCCAGGAGTCAAGAGAAAGGAGCAGTGACCCAACAAGAGACTGACCCAAACGTGCCTGTGAGTGTTCAGAAGTCTCCAGTGGAGGCGTGAGTTGGTGATGGCCTGCTGCAGAGTTGGGGGCACTGAGTGTAGCAGTACATGCATGGGATCTTTTGAAGAAGGTCACCATTATCTTCATTACCTCCACCATACTTTGGCCCCAGGTAAATAGCAGGGAGGGAACACAGCCCCACCCATCAACAGAAAAATTGATTAAAGATTTTACTGAGCATGGCTCTGCCCATCAAAACAAGACCCAGTTTCCCCCTCAGTCAGTATCTCCCATTAGGAAGATTCCATAAGCCTTTTATCCTTCTCCATCAGAGGGCAGACACACTGAAAGCCACAATTACAGAAAACTAGCCAGTCTAATCACATGGACCACAGCCTAGTCTAACTCAGTGAAACTATGAGCCATGCTAAGTAGGGCCACCCAAGACAGATGGGTCATGGTGGAGAGTTCTGACAAAATGTGGTCCACGGGAGAAGGGAATGGCAAACCACTTCGGTGTTCTGGCCTTGAGAACCCCATGAACAGTATGAAACATCAAAAAGATATGATACTGAAAAATAAGCTCCCCAGATCAGTAGGTGCGCAATATGCTACTGGAGATCAATGGAGAAATAACTTAAGGAAGAATGAAGAGATGGAGCCAAAGCAAAAACAACACCCAATTGTGGATGTGACAGGTGATGGAAGCAAAGTATGATGCTGTAAAGAGCAATATAGCATAGGAATCTGGAATGTTAGGTCCATGAATCAAGGCAAATTTGAAATGGTCAAGCAGGAGATGGCAAGAGTGAACATCAACATTTTAGGAATCAGGGAACTAAAATAGAACTGGAACGGGTGAATTTAATTCAGATGACCATTATATCTACTACTGTGGGCAAGAATCCCTTAAAAGAAATGGATTAGACATCAGAGTCAACAAAGAGTCCAAAATGTAGTACTTGGATGCCATTTCAAAAATGAAAGAATGATTTCTGTTCATTTCCAAGTCAAACCATTCAATAACACAGCAAACCAAGACTACGCCCTGAACAGTAATGCCGAAGAACCTGAAGTTGAATAGTTCTATAAAGACGTACAAAACCTTTTAGAACTAACACCCAAAAAAGATGTCATTTTCATTATAGGGGGCTGGAATGCAAAATTAGGAAGTCAAGAAACACCTGGAGTAACAGACAAATTTGGCCTTGCAGTACAGAATAAAGCAAGGCAAAGGATAACAGTTTTGCCAAGAGAACACACAGGGCATAGCAAACACCTTATTCTAACAACACAGGAGAAGACTCTACACACGGACATCATCAGATGGTCAATATCAAAATCAGATTGATTATATTTGCAGTCATATATGGAGATGCTATATATAATCAGCAAAAACAAGACTGGGAGCTGACTGTGGCTCAGATCATGAACTCCTTATTGCCAAATTTAGAATTAAACTTAAGAAAGCAGGGAAAAACACTAGATCATTCATGCATGACCTAAATCAAATCCCTTATGATTATACAGTGGAAGAGAGAAATAGATTTAAGGGACTAGATATGATAGACAGAATGTCTGATGAACTATGGACGGACATTCACGACATTGTACAAGAAACAGGGATGAAGACTATCCCCAAGAAAAAGAAATGCAAAAGAGCAAAATGGCTATATGAGAAGACGTTTAAAATAGCTGTGAAAAGAAGAGAAGCAAAAAGCAAAGGAGAAAAGGAAACATACACTCATTTGAATGCAGTGTTCCAAAGAATGGCAAGGAGGGATAAGAAAGCCTTCCTCAGTGAACAGTGCAAAGAAATAGAGGAAAACAATAGTACGGGAAAGACTAGAGATCACTTCAAGAATATCAGAGATACCAAGGGGATATTTCATGAAAAAGTGGCCTCAACAAAGGACAAAAATGGTATGGACTTAACAGAAGCTGAAAATACTAAGAAGATGTGGCAAGATTACACAGAAGAACTGTAAAGAAAAATCTTCATGATCCAGATAATCATGATGCTGTGAACAGTCACGTAGTGCCAGACATCATGGACTGTGAAGTCAAGCGGGCCTTAGGAAGCATCACTATGAATAAAGCTAGTGGAGGTGATGGAATTCCAGTTGACCTAATTCAAATCCTAAAAGATAATGCTGTTAGGGTCTACACTCAATATGTCAGCAAATTTGGAAAACTCAGCAGTGGCCACCCGACTGGAAGAGGTCAGTTTTCCTTCCAATGTTTCAGAAAGACAAGGCCAAAGAATGCTCAAACTACCACACAGTTGCACTCACCTCACACGCTAGCAAAGTAATGCTCAAAATTCTCCAAGCCAGGCTTCAGTAATACGTGAACCGTGAACTTCCAGATGTTCAAGCTGGTTTTAGAAAATGTGGAGGAACCAGAGATCAAAATGCCAACATCCACTGGATCATCAAAAAAGCAAGAGACGTCTAGAAAAGCATCTACTTCCACTTTACTGACTATGCCAAAGCCTTTGACTTTGTGGATTGCAATAAACTGTGGGAAATTCTGAAAGAGGTGTGAATACCAGATCACCTGACCTGCCTTCTTGAGAAACCTGTATGCAGGTCAGGAAGCAACAGTTAGAACTGTGCATGGAACAACATACTGGTTCCAAATAGAAAAAGGAGTACGTCAAGGCTGTATATTGTCACCCTGTTTATTTAACTTATATGCAGAGTACATCATGAGAAACACTGGGATGGAAGAAGCACAAGCTGGAATCAAGATTGCAGTGTCAATTCTTTGGCACTCAGTGTCAATTCTTTAAGGTCCAACTCTCACATCCATACATGACTACTGGAAAAAACATAGCCTTGACAAGATGGACCTTTGTTGGCAAAGTAATGTCTCTGCTTTGTAATATGCTGTCTAGGTTGGTCATAACTTTCCTTCCAAGGAGTAAGTGTCTTTCAGTTTCATGGCTGCAATCACGATCAGCAGTGCTTTTGGAGCTCAAATAAATAAGTTCAGTTCAGTTCAGTTGCTCAGTCGTGTCTGACTCTTTGCGACCCCATGAATCGCAGCACACCAGGCCTCCCTGTCCATCACCAGCTCCTGAAGTTTACTCAAACTCATGCCCATCGAGTCAGTGATGCCATCCAGCCATCTCATCTCATTTCTTCCTGATATTGCAGAAGAAATATCAATAACCTGAGATATGCAGATGACAACACCCTTATGGCAGAGAGTGAAGAGGAACTAAAAAGCATCTTGATGAAAGTGAAAGAGGAGTGTGAAAAATTTGGCTTAAAGCTTAACATTCAGAAAACTAAGATCAGGGCATCTGGTCCCTTCACCTCATGGGAAATAGATGGGGAGACAGTGGAAACAGTGTCAGACTTCATTTTGGGGGGGCTCCAAAATCACTGCAGACGGTGATTGCAGCCATGAAAATAAAAGATGCTTACTCTTTGGAAGGAAATTTATGACCAACCTAGATAGCTTACTAAAAAGCAGAGACATTACTTGGCCAACAAAGGTCCATCTCGTCAAGGCTATGGTTTTTCCAGTGGTCATGTATGGATGTGAGAGTTTGACTATGAAGAAAGTTGAGCGCTGAAGAATTGATGCTTTTGAACTGTGGTGTTGGAGAAGACTCTTGAGAGTCCCTTGGACTGCAAGGAGATCCAACCAGCCAATCCTAAAGGAGATCAGTCCTGAGTGTTCATTGGAAGGGCTGATGCTGAAGCTGAAACTCCAGTACTTTGGCCACCTCATGAGAAGAGTTGGCTCATTGGAAAAGACCCTGCTGCTGGGAGGGATTGGGGGCAGGAGGAGAAGGGAACGACAGAGGATGAGATGGCTGGATGGCATCACTGACTCGATGGGCATGAGTTTGAGTAAACTTCAGGAGCTGGTGATGGACAGGGAGGCCTGGTGTGCTGCGATTCATGGGGTCGCAAAGAGTCAGACACGACTGAGCAACTGAACTGAACTGAACTTATTTATTTGAGCTCCAAAAGCACTGCTGATCGTGATTGCAGCCATGAAACTGAAAGACACTTACTCCTTGGAAGGAAAGTTATGACCAACCTAGACAGCATATTACAAAGCAGAGACATTACTTTGCCAACAAAGGTCCATCTTGTCAAGGCTATGTTTTTTCCAGTAGTCATGTATGGATGTGAGAGTTGGACCTTAAAGAAAGCTGAGTGCCAAAGAATTGATGCTTTTAAACTGTGGTGTTGGAGAAAACTCTTGAGATCCTTGGACTGCAAGGAGTTCCATCAAGTCAACACTAAAGGAAATCAGTCCTGAATATTCATTGAAACACTGAAACTGAAACTCCAATAATGTGGCCACATGATGCGACAAACTGACTCTTTGGAAAAGACCATGATGCTGGAAAAGTATGAAGGTGGGAGAAGGGGACGACAGAGGATGAGATGGTTGGGTGGCATCACTGACATCAGTTTGAGTAAGCTCCAGAAGTTGGTGATAGATGGGGAAGCATGGCATTCTGCATTCCATGGGGTCACAGAGAGTTGGACATGACTGAGCCACTGAATGGAACCCTGTCATTGATAAAGAGGGACAAACCAAAGTGATAAACTGTTAATAAACTGATAAACACAACCGCATCAATGAATCTTAAAACATAGGCATACTCTGGTCGGACATATTCCCTGGAGAAGGAAATGGCAACCTACTCCAGTACTCTTGCCTGGAAAATTCCATGGATGGAGCCTGGTAGGCTACAGTCCTCAGGATCTAAAAGAGTCAAACATGACTGAGGACTTCACTGGTGACCCAAGAGTATATACTGTCTGATCAATTCATAGCAAGTTTTGAAACAAATCTTTTGTGGCAAAATCCATATGAGTATTTGCCTCAGGCTCTGGAATAAGGGAAAACTGAATGCAAGGGAGAAGAGGGGATTTTATTGTTATTGTCGTTACTGGATTGCTGGATGAAATACCAGTTCATCCAGCCTGGCATTTCTCATGATGTACTCTGCATAGAAGTTAAACAAACAGGCTGACAATATACAGCCTTGACGTTCTCCTTTCCCAATTCGGAACCAGTCCACTGGTCCATGACCAGTTCTAACTGTTGCTTCCAGACCTGCATGCACACTTCTCAGGAGGCAAGTAAGGATGTGTGGTATTCCTATCTCTTTAAGAACTTTCTACAGTTAACCTATATGCAGAGTACATGACATGAAATGTTGGGCTGGAAAACTCATAAACCAGAGTCAAGATTGCCAGGAAAAGTATCAATAACCTGAGATATGCAGATGACATCACCCTTATCGAAAAAACAAAAAGGAACTAAAGAGCCTCTCGATTCGAGTGAAAAAGTTGGCTTAAAATTCAGCATTCAAAAAACAAAGATCATGGCATCCAGTCCCATCAGTTCAGTTCAGTTCAGTTGCTCAGTCTTGTCCGACTCTTTGTGACCCCGTGAACCACACTTCCTATCAAATACATGGGGAAGTAATGGAAACCATGATGGATTTTTCTTTTCTTGGGCTCCAAACTGACTACAGATGATGACTGCAGTCGTGGAATTAAAAGACACTTGCTCCTTTGAAGAAAAGCTATGAGCAACCTAGACAGCATATTAAAAAGCAGAGACATTACTCTGACAACAAAGGCCCATCTAATTAAAGCTATGGTTTTTCCAATAGTCATGTGTGTATGTAAGAGTTGGACCATAAAGAAAGCTGAGTGCTGGATAATTGATGCGTTTAACTGTGGAGTTGAAGAAGACTCTTGAAAGTCCCTTGTACTGCAAGGAGATCAAATCAGTCAATCCTAAAGGAAATCAGTCCTGAATATTCATTGGAAGGACTGATGCTGAAGCTGAAGCTCCAATAGTTAGGCCACCTCACATGAAGAACTAACTCATTGGAAGAGACCCTGATGCTGCGAAAGACTATAGGCAGGAGAAGGGGACCATAGAGCATGAAATTGTTGGTGGCATCACTCAGACATGAGCTTGAGCAAGTTCTGGAAGCTGGTGATGGACAGGGAAGCATGTTGTGCTGCAGACCATGGTGCTTCAAAGAGTAAGACACGACTGAGTAATTGAAATGAACTGAGCTGAATACATCAAAGGCTTTAGTGTAATCAATGAAGCAGAAGTACATGCTTTCCTTCTGGAATTCTCTTGCTTTTTCTATGATTCAAAGGATGTTGACAATTTGATCTCTGGTTCTTCTGCCTTTTCTAAGTCCAGCTTGAAAAACTGGGAGTTCTCAATTCACATAATGCTGAGGCTTATCTTGGAGAATTTTAAGCATTACTTTGCTAGCTTGTGATATGAGTGCAATTGTGTAGTAGTTTGAACATTCTTTTGCATTGCCCTTCTTTGGGATTGGAATGAAAATTAACCTTTCCTGTCCTGTGGCCACTGCTGAGATTTTTAATTTGCTGGCATATTTAGGGCAGCAATTTCACAGCATCATCTTTTAGAACTGGAATAGCTCAGCTGGAATTCCATTACCTCCACTAGCTTTGTTCATAGTGATGCTTCCTAAGGCGCACTTGATTTTTTACTCCAGGATTTCTGGCTCTAGGTGAGTTATAACACCTTCGTGGTTTATCCTCGTGGTTATCTAGGTCACTAGAGCTTTTTGGTTTAGTTTTTCTGTGTTTTTGCCACCTCTTCTTAATATCTTCTGATTCTGTTAGGTCCATATCATTTCTGTCCTTTACTGTGCCCATCTTCACATTAAATGTTCCCTTGGTACTTCTAATTTTCTTGAAGAGATCTCTAGTCTTTCCCATTCTATTGTTTTCCTCTATTTCTTTGCATTGATCACATAGGACGCCTTTCTTATCTCTCCTTGCTATTCTTTGGAACTCTGCTTTCAGATGTTTGTGTGTATATATATATATATATATATATATATATATATATATATATATATATATATCTTTTCCTCCTTTGTATTCAGCTTCTCTTCATTTCTCAGCTATTTGTAAGGCCTCCTCCGACAACCACTTTGCCTTTTTGCATTCCTTCATCTTGAGGATGGTTTTAATCACTGCCTCCTGTACAATGTTACGAACTTCCATCCATAATTCTTCAGGTACTCTATTAGATCTAATCCCTTGAATCTATTTGTCACTTCCAGTGTATAATTGTAAGGGATTTGATTTAGGCCATACCTGAATGGTCTAGATGTTTTCTCTACTTTAGTAAATTTTAGGATGTGCAAGGATATGCTTTACTCCTAGCAACAAGGCTGTTATCAGTTATTTACAGGGTAAGGACAAGAAGAGAAGTGGTAGGCTACTTGAAAAAGATCTACCAGGATCAAGTGCATTTTCACAGAGCAATCTGGGTGCACTGTCAGCACCTGCACCTCTGTATTGATAGAAGCTGTATTGGGAGTAAGAAAAGAGATGGATTGAGATGTATGGAAGATTTCCACTACCAATCTCTCCTACCTGTCCATCCCTCCATTCAAACTGATTATGACTGATTAGCTAACTTCTTTTTGTAAAAGTACAAGATTAAATTCATTACAGCCTCATTTATATGACCCACTTTCCACACTGATTATCTACACAGATTTAATTTTGTGGCAGTGCTATTTTATTGGGTTACTACTGGAGACTATTATTTTAGTTTATTGAGATACAGATTTCCTTGGTTTGGTTCTTGCACTGACCTCAGTACTTTTATGGCTTAGAAAGTGTTGGGGGAGCCTAGAATTTGGCTAAAAATGAGTTAAGACCTTGGAGGTGGGTAATGCCTTCATAAAGACATAATTAAGTAAACAGATGTATCTTAGGAAGCTTTTCCCAGATCTGAGAAAAATGAGTAGTGCTTCCTTTTCTCCTGATCTATGTTCTGACACTAGGAATTGAGTTAATAGGGTTCATAGAGTTCACCTTATACAACAACCAGCAGTTCTGGCTACATAAGATGTGAGAAGTGTTAGTGCTGGATACCAGTGTTGGCAGATCCTGAAGTAGGTATTGAGTGACCTTCTCATGATACAACTTTGAGCTGCCATGTCACTTCAAGTTTCACATGATTTCAGGAAAATTTTTGAGGCAGGAAAATATTACATTTCTAAAGGTTTTATATACTGCCAGCTATATTTCTCTATTCAGATTTCTATAACTAGAGAATATTGCTTATTAATGTGCAATATTAATTAATATCAGATCCTCAAATATTAATTCATGATTTGATGTCAAATAATTGAGATTTTAAGTTGCAATATGGGGGAAATTATTACAATGCTACAATGTGGCTTAAAAATATATCAGATATAAAAGGTGCTGGTATGTTCCTAGGATGCTTCTAGAGTTTGCACAAAAGGTCAGTTGTTATTCTAGAACATTCGTGATGACCACTTTGGGACCATTCCTGTCCAATCAAGACATAGAACCCATCCTCAGTCTCTACATGTCTAAAAGCTCCTCAGCAAATATGAGCATGGCTTCACACCAAGCTCTTGCCTCTTACCTGTCTTTATGTGTGAACTCGTTATAGAGGCCACCTATGCAGATAGCATCCTTAGAGAAGCTGCCAGTTGAATGGAAAACACTTTGCATATTATGGTGAAAGGTGTTTAATGAAAAAAGAAACAAGACATCACAAGAGCTAAGGTATCCTGGAAAGAAAATTCTTAACAAGTGAAATGAAAACAAAGTTTCCCATGATTTAGCCTTGAATAGAATTGATGTTGCACTTTCCTGAGGGATGAGATCAGCAATTGGAGAAACTAGGTACTTTATGAAGGCTAAATGCAAAAAACAAAACTATGCTTCCTGTCTTTAGCCTTCCTCATTCCAGGTCCCCAACTCCCTGAAGGGGGTCCTGCCCAAAGACAAGAATACTGTTTGGAGGATGTGTTGTATTATAATTTTTTTATTGAAGCAAAGGAAAATACAGTTTGTTCTTGACAAGGATGGACAGCCAAGTATATCTGCAGGTTCATTCCTCAGACCACAGGGATGAAAGAGAAGATATGAGTGAGGAAGGTGAGTAGACACCCTCTGTGTGGGAAGATGCTCTGAATCCACACATCCTTCGTGTTTCTCTCCAGATTATTCATTTCTCCTATTTTCTTTTCTAGATGGCTGTACCAGGGGCACTACTTTGGTTTTATAGTCTTTGTGCCTGCTCACCAAGTCTTTCTGTCCCTTGTCCTCATATACCACATCAAAACTTCTGCAATTGTCTGGGATCTTTATGTAGAATTCCCTGACATGCATTCACAGAAATATTTTTGTCTGACTGACCTGAACAAATATAACTCTGGAGTTTGTAGCAGTTCATGAGATTTTGCTGTCACGTTCGAAGGACACCAACTTGGCATTCTGTTTCAGGATGTGGCCAAGTATCTCCAGTTGGACCAAGTCTTCTGCAGACAGCGAAAACCAAACAAACTTAGTTTCAAATATTTAAATATAAATATATACACAAATATTAAAAAAATATTTTAAAGCTCATATCAATTGTAAATTAAGATATATTAATACAAATAGTGTTATATTGATGATATAGTGTTATGCATATTATATCATTAATCAGTTCAGTCACTCAGTCATGTCTGACTCTTTGCAACCCCATGGACTGCAACACACCAAGCTTCCCTGTCCATCACCAATTGTCAGAGTTTGCTCAAGCTCATATCCATCAAGTTAGTGATGTCATCCAATCCTCTGATCCTCTGTTGGCCCCTTCTCCTCCTGCCTTCAATCTTATTATATTAATAATTATATTTGTTGTTCAATAGCTATGTCACGTCCAACTCTTTATGACCCCCATGAACTGCAGCACACAAGGCTTCTCATGTCCATTGAGTCAGTGATGCCACCTCACCATCTCAAATCTGTCATCCTCTTCTCTTCTTGCTTTCAATCTTTCACAGCATCAGGGTCATTTCCAACGAGTCAGCATTTCGCATCAGTTGGCCAAAGTATTGGAGCTTCAGATTCATCATCAATCCTTACAATGAATATTCAGAGTTGGTTTCCTTTAGGATTGAATTGTTTGATCTCTTTGCTGTCCATGAAACTCTCAGGAGTCTTCTTCAAATCACAGTTTCAAAGCACCAATTTTTAACAGCACTCAGTCGTCTTTATAGTCCAGATCTAACTGTCCATACATGACTACTGGAAAAACTGCAAACTTGAGTGAATGTGCATTTGTCAGCAAAGTAATGTATCTGTGTTTTAATATGCTGTCTAGGTTTGTCACAACTTTTCTTAGACACAGCTAAAGAGCAAGTGTCTTTAATTTTGCTGCTGAAGTAACCATCCACACTGATTTTGGAGTTCAAGAATATCAAGTCTGTCACTGTTTCCATGTTGTCCCGTTGTATTTGCCATTAATTGTTGGGAATTGATGCCATGATATTTATTTCTTGAATGTTGAAATTTTTAATTTATTTCTTATTAAAGGATGGGCTTCCCTGGTGGCTAACATGCTAAACTGTCTGCCTTCAATGTGGGAGACCCGGGTTCGATCCCTGGGTCAGGAAGATATTCTAGAGAAGGAATGGCAACCCACTCCAGTACTCTTGCCTGGAAAACCCCATGGATGGAGAAGCTCAGTGGGCTACAGTCCATGGGGTGCAAAGAGTCTGACACGACTGAGCAATTTCACTTCACTTCACTTTATTAAAGAATAATTGCTTTACAGAAGTTTGCTTTTTTCTGTTGAACCTCAACGTGTATCAGCCATAGGTATATATATACTCTCTTGAAGCTCTCTCCCATCTCCCTCCCCATCCCACACCCCTAGGTTGATACAGAGTCCCTGTTTGAGTTTCCTGAGCCATACAACAAATTCCCATTGGCTTCCTATTTTACACATGGTAGTGTGAGTTTCCACATTACTCTCTATATACATCTCACCCTCTCCTTCCCTCTCCCCATGTCCATAAGCCTATTCTCTATGTCTATTTCTCCATTGCTGCCCTGTAAATAAATTCTTCAGGATCATTTTTCTAGATTCTGCATATATGCATTAGTATAAAATATTTATCTTTCTCTTTCTGACTTGCTTCACTCGGTATAATGGGTTCTAGGTTCATCCACCTCATTAGAACTGACTCAGATGTGTTCCTTTTATGGCTGACTAATACTCCACTGTGTATATGTACCACTAATTCTTTATCCATTAATCTGTCAATGGACATCTGGGATGCTTCCATGTTCTAGCTATTGTAAATAGTGCTGCAGTTAACAATGGGATACATGTGTCTCTTTCAGTTTTGGTTTCATCAGGTATATGCCTAGGAGTGGGATTGCTGGGTCATATGGTGGTTTTATTCCTAGATTTTTAAGGAATCTCCATACCATCTTCCATAGTGGCTGTATCAATTTACATTCACACCAACAATGCAAGAGCGTTCCCTTTTCTCTACACTCTCTCCAGCATTTATTGCTTGTAGAATTTTTGAAGATAGTCATTCTGACCGGTGTGAAGTGATATCTCACTGTAGTTTTGATTTTCATTTCTCTAATAATGAGCGATGTTGAGTATTTTTTCATGTGATTTTTAGCCATCCATGTGTCTTCTTTGGAGAAATGTCTGTTTAAGCCTTTTCTCCACTTTTTGATTGGGTTGTTTTTTTTTTTCTGGTATTGAGTTGTATGAGCTGCTTGTATATTTTTGAAATTAATCCTCTGAAGTTGCTTCCTTTGCTATTATTTTCTCACATTCTGGGGGCTGTTGTTTCTCCTTACTTATAGTTTCCTTTACTGTGCAAAAGCTTTTACGTTTAATCAGGTCCCACTTATTTACTTTTGTTTTTATTTCCATTGCATTAGGAGGTGTCTCATAGAGGATTTTGCTTTGATTTGTGTCATTGAGTGTCCTGCCTATGTGTTCCTGATTAAACTGAAAGCCTTTACACTGCAAAGGAAATTACAAACAAGGTTGTAACATCACCGTTGCTATTGTAAGCCCAACTTCCCATTCAGGGCTCTTGATTTCCAGAAGCCTAGCCCAGTTGGGGGATCTGATGGAATAAATAAGACATAATAATGCATGGTGCTTCTCAGGTGGTACTAGTGGTAAAGAACCCGCCTGCCAATGCAGGAGACATAAGAGATGCAGGTTCCATCCCTGGGTTGGGAAGATCCCCTGGAGGACATGGCAAGCCACTCCAGTATTCTTGTCTGGGAATCGCAAAGACAGGGGAGCCTGGCAGGCTACTGTCAATAGGATTGAAAAGAGTGAGACTTGACTGAAGTGACTAGCACACCATACTGCAGGAAGCATCTGGATAGAAGCTAAAATGTTTGAAATTGACACTGAAAAAAAATGAGTGTCGAGTCCTGTATCTGGTGATAAAATGGGGGCTCAGTGTGTGGTTATTGGATCAGTTGAGGGAAATAAAGAAGGGAGCTCTCTATGCTGGGAGGGGTCTTAGTCAAGTATTCATTTTCTTGATACAGCATTGAGGATCTTACTTGCACCCTTGATGGGATTCCTTTCTGATGTCTGGGGACAAGGCAGTAGAAGGTGATGAAGTTTGCATGTATGCACATGCATATCTGTCCATGTGTGTGTGTGTGTGTTTGCTGGCCCATCCCTTTGGCTTAAATTCATGGCTCCTAAGTAAATTTTTATTTATCTGCCTCAGGTTTTAGTTTGCTTTTTGTTGGTGGTGGTAGTGGTGCAGTTGCTTTCGGTTTTAAGAAAACCACAGAAAACTATACACTATAAGTGTAAGTTCAGTAATTTTTTCACAAGGTGAACAAAATGCCTGTGTATCCAGCACCCAGATCCAGAAGAACAGCATTAGTAGTATCTCTTAGAAGCTCCCTATGGCCCCTCCCTGTCGTGCTACTGTCCTGCCATTAAGTGTTTTTAATGTACCACAAGCGAAGATATACCCTATCACAGCTGGTGACATCTGTGAATGATGCCCTGCCATCATTCAGTGGACACCCTGACCATCTCATCCTAAACTAGAAGGGATATTGTAGTAATAGAGAGTAAAAAATATTGGATCCCTATAATCATGGGAAGCAAGGGCAGCTGCCTCTTTCATAAAATGAATGCATGATTAGAAGAAAGTTGAATTAACAGTACAATAGAAGGATACCGGGTCATCTCCATTCCTCTCTGACCAGAGGGCCAAATTAGCTAGGACATGGACAGACCAGGGATGGGAAGGATGGCAGGTGGGTGTCAAACTCGGTCTGGTATAATCCAGGAGGTTCTAATTGCAACTGTCAGGGGAAATCTGACTTTTAGAGCCATATTCCTGCAGGTTCCCTACCCCTTCAGCAAAGCTCACATCACATTTCTAGAAAATGTGCTGCCAAGGAGAGCAGAGGATACCAGCCCCCGCCCACAGTTTCCATGATGCAATGCAGGTGTACCCCCTGCACCTGCTCCAGGATGGTGGGGAGGGAGCGGAGGGGGTGGGTCCAGAGGTAGAGTGTTGCATTGCTGTTTTCTCCCCTGCCTGCTTTCTTCCCCTCCTTTGAGCGCATGGTGGCTAATTCATTTTCTGGTTCTTGCTGTCAGCAGACAAAATGTGGCTCCTATATTAATTACCACCAGTATGCTCATCAGAAGCCTGATTGGATTTAACCGAATTAGGGCTTTTACATTTGCTTGGAAGGGAACTCAGCTGAAGGTTTACCAGGGAGAAAAGAAGAAGCTAGGGTCTGCCAAGTGGTGGATGGTGAGCCCAGAGGGGAATAAAGGACAAAATTTTTAAAAACAGCAGAGCCGTGAAAAGTGCAGGGAAAAAGAGTGAAAAAGGCCTGGTCAGAAAGGTCTGAAAGACCAGGCGCCTGCAAGGGGGTGAGTAGGAGAGGATTAGGCTCCTGGGTGGGTGGGGCTACCACCACGGTCAAGTTCTGTGAGCAGTCAAGTTCTGTGAGCCCCTTTAGGCTAAAAAAAAAAAAAAATGCACTATCTATAAACATTAAATGCTGGAGAGTGTGTGGAGGAAAGGGGACCCACTCTTGGTGGGGATGTAAATTGAAATAACCACTAGGGAGAACAGTATGGAGATTTATTTTAAAAACATAGGAAGAAAACTACCATATGACCCGGCAATCCAACTACCGGGCATATACCCTGAGAAAACCACAATTCTGAAAGACACATGTACCCCAGTGTTTATTGAAGCACTATCTACAATAGCCAGGACATGGAAGCATCTAGATGTCCATTGACAGATGAGTGGATAAAGAAGTTGTGGCACATATACACGATGGAATATTACTCAGCTATAAAAAATGAGTGAACTTGAGTCAGTTCTATTGAGATTTATGAACCTACAGTATGTCAAACAGAGGAAAGTAAGTCAGAAAGGGAAAAAGAAATATCGTGTATTAATGCACATATACGGAATCTAGAAAAACAGTACTGATGAAACTATTTGCAGGACAGCAATAAGAAAACAGATACAGAGAACAGAGTTGTGGACACAGCGAGGGAAAGAGGGTGGCATGAATTGAGAGAGTAGAATTGAAACCTGCCTGCACATTACCATATGTAAAATGGACAGCCAGTGGGAATTTGCCGGGAGCTCAGCCTGGTGCTCTGTGACAACCTGGAAGGATGGGATGTGGTGGGAGGTTGGAGGGAGATTCAAGAGGGAGAAGACATAAGTATACCTATGACTGATTCATGTTGACCTATGACAGAAACTAATACAACATTGTAAAACAATTACCTTCCAATTAAAAATAAGGTAATTAAAAAAATAAACATGAAAGTAATGGAAACTTTTGCAAAAATTTTTGGAAGGAGGGATAAGAACAAAAATCCCTTAGAAAAAAACAGAAAGCTTCCTTATCCATTCTTCTGCTGATGGGCATCTAGGTTGCTTCCATGTCCTGGCTATTATAAATAGTGCTGCGATGAAGAAGCTGTGGTACATATACACCATAGAATATTACTCAGCCATTAAAAAGAATTCATTTGAATCAGCTCTAATGAGATGGATGAAACTGGAGCCCATTATACAGAGTGAAGTAAGCCAGAAAGATAAAGACCATTACAGTATACTAACACATATATATGGAATTTAGAAAGATGGTAATGATAACCCTATATGCAAAACAGAAAAAGAGACACAGATGTACAGAAAAAACTTTTGGACTCTGTGGGAGAAGGCAAGGGTGGGATGTTTCAAGAGAACAGCATCAAAACATGTATATTATCTAGGGTGAAACAGATCACCAGCCCAGGTGGGATGCATGAGACAAGTGCTCGGGCCTGGTGCACTGGGAAGACCCAGAGGAATCGGGTGGAGAGACAGGTGGGAGGGGGTTCGGGATGGGGAATACATGTAAATCCATGGCTGATTCATGTCAATGTATGACAAAAACCACTACAGTATTGTAAATTAGTTAGCCTCTAACTAATAAAAATAAATGAAAAGAAAAAAAAAAAGAAAGAAAATCAAAACTACAATGAGATATCACCTCACTCACCTCACCTCATCATATCACCTCAGAATGACCATCTTCAAAAAGTCTACAAACAATAAATGCTGGAGAGAGTGTAGAGAAAGGAACGCTCTTGCATTGTTGGTGTGAATGTAAATTGATACAGCCACTGTGGAAGATGGTATGGAGATTCCTTAAAAATCTAGGAACAAAACCACCATATGACCCAGGAATCCCACTCCTTGGCATATACCTGATGAAACCAAAACTGAAAGAGACACATGTATCCCATTGTTCATTGCAGCACTATTTACAATAGCTAGAACATGGAAGCATCTCAGATGTCCATCGACAGATTAATGGATAAAGAATTAGTGCTACATATACACAGTGGAGTATTACTCAGCCATAAAAGGAACACATTTGAGTCAGTTCTAATGAGGTGGATGAACCTAGAACCCATTATACCGAGTGAAGCAAGTCAGAAAGAGAAAGATAAATATTTTATACTAATGCATATATGCAGAATCTAGAAAAATGATCCTGAAGAATTTATTTACAGGGCAGCAATGGAGAAATAGACATAGAGAATAGGCTTATGGACATGGGGAGAGGGAAGGAGAGGGTGAGATGTATATAGAGAGTAATGTGGAAACTCACATTACCATGTGTAAAATAGGAAGCCAATGGGAATTTGTTGTATGGCTCAGGAAACTCAAACAGGGGCTCTGTATCAACCTAAGGGTGTGGGATGGGGAGGGAGATTCAAAAGGGAGGGTATATACATATACCTATGGCTGATTCATGTTTTATATTTGACAGAAACAACAAAATTCTGTACAGCAATTAAAAAATGAGTTAAAAAAAAGAAAAAAAGATGGAGGAGACATATGTACACCTATGACTAATTCAAGTAGATATATGGCAGAAATCAAATCAGTATTCTGAAGCAATTATCCTTCAGTTGCTCTGGAAACTCAAACAGGGGCTCTGTATCAACCTAGAGCGGTGGGATGGGGAGGGAGATGAGAGGGAGGTTCAAAAGGGAGGAGGCATATGTATACCTATGGTATATTCATATTTAGGTTTGACAGAAAACAACAAAATTCTGTAAAGCAGTTATCCTTCAATAAAAAAAATAACTAATTTTTAAAAAAGGAAAAAAGTGTTAAGATAGAAATTTTAAAAATTAATGTTAGTGAAGAAAATTCAAATATGTTAAAGACGACAAATAAATGAAGATGAGCCAAAGTTTCTAGTTGGAATAAAAAGCTCAAAATTACACAAAATAAAGGAATAGTTATAAAATAAAACTATTTGCTTATTTTCTGTTATCATTATTTGCTTCCAGAATTTCAATTTACCTGTGACCCTGATCCCTGGCAAATATTCACTGTTGACTTTAGGGAAGACACTTATGTTTGGGTACATCCTCTTAGAATAGCAATGTAGCAGAGGGGTGGGGAACAGCCAATAAATACACTTAATTCTATTCCATGTTGCTGTGATTTGAATTTTCTTGTAATCTGCTCACTTTCACACTGCCTTTGCAGTCTTTTCTCTTACTAGTTTATAGAGGTCTTTTTAATTATCTTTTTAGGAAAGTTGCACATATCTCCTCTGAGGCTATTGTTTATCTTTTCACCTTTTATACATTATCTTCCACTGCTTTCAGACCACTAGGACTTTTTTTCATAAACTATTCAAGATATTAGTTTAGCTACATTTTCCCCCAAATGTATGAAGTCCAAATGTTATAGCAGTATATTTTTAATGTTTCAATTTTATCCAGTTTGGTATGTTCTAATTAGAACATAATTGAATATGTTTCTTTGTACAATTAAACACAAATTTAAACTGTTTTCCTGTTAATTATCGTTTGTATTTATGGTTTTTCCAGAAGTAATTAACAGTAAAAATTCTAAACTGAGGCCACTACAGGTACCAGCAGTCAGAAGTTCTTCCCCAAAACCACTTATGGCAGATTTTTCCCATATATAGAAATAGCAAAATCCAGGATAATTAAAATTGGAGGAGACATTTATTTAATTCATCAATCATTCTTGTCATTTAAAAGCTATTACTTCAAGAGTCTTTTTGGTTTTTTGTTTTATTACTTGTTGTTTTTATGTAGGGGTTGTTTGTGTATTTGTTTTTTGAAGGAAAATTTGTCAGCAAACCGCTCCTGGGCTTCCCCTTTGGGCTATTGCTGTAGATTCTAACCTACCAGGTCCCTAAGTGTGCATTTGATGGGTAAGATCCTATGCCTGGGAGATTTTTTTCAACCCCAAGAGGGTGCCCAATCCTCCCCCAACTAGAATTTTTAAAAAATTTCCTGTGAACAAGGGCACCACCATCCTTCCCATGAAGGAGCGGGGTGAAAACCAAACACCTCTGAATTACTGCTCTAAAATGATCCTCATTCCCATTTGAGGTGTCTTTGCTTGGAATAGATGTTACCAACCAGTTTACAGCGCCATCTGGCATTCAAAACTGGGTAAGAATGAAAATGCTTTCTAAAAACACACAAGAGCTGCAGAAGGGAAAAACAAAACAAAGCAAAACAAAAAACAGTGCTCACCTGAGGGGAGAGTGTCAGAAGACTCATAAAGGGTAATGAGAAGGGACTGTGGAGACAATGATGGAGGTCGATGGGGCAGGATTTAAAAAAAAAAAAAAAACAATTAACAGTTGCTGCAAGAATTCTAACAATCTAGAACTACCAATGCCCAAGTTCCCTGTCTCATTTAATTTAATAAATGCAACCACTGTTACAAACTAACATCTACAAAGTGATCAATGCCTATACAAATACATTCAAAAATGCCTAAATTATTACAAATGCTGCTTTTAACTTATTTTTTAAATTGTTCTCATTTTACAACTATCATATCATTTTCCATATATAATACTCTTCCATCCTTTTCATCAGTTCTATAATGTACAATCTCAAATGGATGGTATTTTGTTTTCAACCACCTATTTATAGATAATTATCATTGCTAGCTTTTTCCACTACAATACAGTGGATATTCTTGTTTTTTTTTTTTTTAATCTTTTCATAGAAAAAATAAGATAGTTATATCTAAATGTTGGTATATTTCACATTTTGCAAAATATTAAAAAAAAAAAATACCTGCCCCAGAAGAGGCTTCCCTGAGGTCACATGGGTGGAACAGACACTCCAGGGTAGCCATGCCCTGATCTCAAACAGGAAATGATGACGGCTGCCAGTCTCCTAGCTTCTTCTCCACAGCTAATCTCTCGAAACTCTCCCTGGTTGTGGGACAAGATTGAACTTCTGAAGACAGACTATGTGATTGAGACGCATAGAGACCAAAATATTCAAAGTGAGGCTGCTCATTGTGAAACTGAGGCCTTTCAGGGAAAACAAGTTTCATGCGCAAATGTGTACACATTTTGTTCCAGGGAAGCAAGTGTGGTGAGAATCGTGTGAGGCAGCTTACTGATGCAGGAGGATGAGCTGTAAGAGTACACCTCCCTGTTTGGAGCTGTCTTTCTGGTGCATGAATGTGCTTCTTGCTTCCTTATGAGGTTTCATCGCGTTGTCACTCTCCTCTCTGCTCACAATCCAAAAAAAGGTTTCAGAAGTCTGTTTATGACCCTAAGAATTTTTCTATACCACTTTTTTTTTTCCATCCTGCTACTCATTTCTCCCACTCAACTCGACGGTTCCTAAATTGTCATTTCATTTTGTGTCTTATTCCTGAGACCTAAATATTAATTTATTTAATAAATATTTTGGACACTATTGTATACTGAGTACTATCCTAGGGTCTTGAAATACTCTAGTATACAAAAAAAAAACCATTTTTATAAGCTTAGAATCATAATTTACATTACATATTTATAACTAATTTATATTAAATTATCTAGTGGGTAAGGAGAAGACAGTGGGCAAAAAAGACAAATGTATCATGGTGACTAGAGAGGGGTTGTTTAGGGGAGGGCAGTTTTCAGAAGTGCATAAGGTTGTTGGGAAAGAACTAGGCTGCTAATTTTAAGCGAAAAGTGGAAGGAAAGGAAACAGTTAACTGAGCAGGAGCAGAATGGGGGTTATTCAAGTCAGAGAGCAAAGGCCCTACAGGGGAGCTCATTTGTCAGTGGAATGGCAAGGGGGGCAGTGCGACCGACCGAAGTGCAGCCGAAGGCAAGGAGACATCACATAGTACAGCTCATGCCGGGGACTCGGGTTTCAAACACTGCTGTAAACAGTCATTGCAGGGGTTTGAACAGACTTGAGCCACAGTCTGACTCATTCTGCAGTACTATGTGCAGTACTATTGGCAAGACAAGGGACAAGAAGAGAAACAGGAAAACAAGTTCAGAGACTATGACACTCACCTAAGTGAGAGATTAATGGATTCTATCCAGGTTTCACCTACACGTCATGTTCTGTCCTCCTGCTGTTGTGTCAGATATAACAGGAGGTTATGTGAGACCCTGGCCCTGAAGGGGTCATCTTCGGAGGGTTTCTGAAACTAGTCAGAAAAATCACCATGCGTTAGAAATTGTTGAACTAGTGTAAGAAACCACTTTGCTATGCTAGCCCAGACCTCTGCCGCCCAAAGAAATATTATTTAGCTGGGACTCTGTGGCAGGATGCCGATGGTCTATAATGTGGCCAGTATGAAACCAGAATGTTTAGTCTATTGGGGAACTGTGGCTCTTAACCTGAAAACAAAGGGCAAGGTGAAAAGTGGAGGGCAGACATGGGGTGAGGGGTTCCCTTTACCGCTCCTTTGCCTGGTCCAGATGTCTGGTTCCAAACTGACTCCTCTCTCCTCAACAGGACCACAGAGTAGCCAGGTCCTATTTTCTGCTACTATCCTGACTCCCTGTACCTGTGACATAGTGGAATTTAGAAGCTCTGGGCCTCACTGATGTAGGTGTGTAGAGGTTAAAAATACTGACAACGATGATGACTTATGAAGATGAAGTAAGAAGGTTCCTAACAGGCCGTCTGAAAGGTGCAAAGGTGAAGAATTTTGAAAAAGCCAGAATGAACTGAAGTCAGAATGACTGCAATCTCAGAGCACTCTGGTTTCGTTAATCTAACCTCAACCCACTATTAGCTCGCTTCTCCATTCTAAACTCTGTCCGTTTACAGACAGGGTCAGATGTTTGGGTTATGTTGCAGTAACATATAACGTTTGTGGCGCATCTGTATTTGGAACCGGTCTCTTAGGACCACCATTCTGCGACCATTCGTCTCTTAGGCAACATCTAGTGTCAATCACCTGAAGGGGGAGGTGGGAAGGGATGGGTGGAGACCAGCTAGCAGTCCTGTGAGGGAGAGGTCCTCCTAGCGCCTGCGCACTCTTTTCACTGCACTGCAGGGGTCTGGGGCTTACAGGAAGGGGGTTTCGGGCGCATGCGTACTCTTGATGCACTGCAGGGACGGTTTCAATGGGGAGGGGGCTGCCTGGCGCTTGCGCACTGTTCTTAACAGCATTGCGGAGTCTGCTGTGCGGCTGCGCAAGTTTGGCACCTTCCAGAAAGCTCGAGAGCTGGGCGGGGGGATTGTGACGGATTGTTGGTCGTCATTCTCTCTTTCTGCTCCTCCTCTCTGCCGGATCTCACAGCCCCCAAGTGTTCGTTTTGTGACATTGTACTGCATCAGTGGACCGCAGCTGAACTCTGCAAGCGCTATGCCTTTCTGTTCTTTGACAACCTATAATTGCGGTGTTGGGACTGGGAGATTACCTGTGTGGGTCACTAGAGTAGGACTAGAGTCAGATAACGAATTTTATCCTTAATTTTGGATAAGAGAGCAGCTGCATGAAAGCAATTTAGGCAGATTGACAAACTGGAGGTGATGAGGTCCAAGTACTTCTCAACTCAACATCTGAGCCCCACTTCCTATGAGCCAAACCCTCACTTTGGCCATTGCTGATTGCATGGCGGTCCCCAAAGGGTGTTCTGCAGAACAGCACCTCAATTGCTGCAAACTTGTTAGAAACCCAGATTCTCAGGGCACCTCAGTCGATCAAGCTGAAACTACAGGAGTGGGTACACAGATATTTTTAAAAGACCTCCTCCTTACTTTAATACATGCCCTAAGGTAAAATTTGGGTCAAGGTGCTGTGAGCTTGTCGTGGAAACAGCCCAAGGATAATCAGGAACTTTTAATTGCATCTAAAACTGGTTTCCAGAATCTAACCTGGAAAAGACCCCATTCCCTGCCTGCTGGAATGAAGCTGTTGTCTGCCGATTCTGGAATGAAAAGGGAAGGAGAGATGGGAGAGGCTAACAAAACTTGAACAAAAATGGGTCTTCCTGATGCCTGGGTAATGTGTGCAGTATGGTCCCATCACTGAGTCCTGTGTCCTTTGTGGCTGTGTCATACGTGAGAATTTGAGGGGGAAGCTTTTAAGGAGGAATGATGTTTATTTTTTAAGGTCTCTTCAGTTCAGTTCAGTTTCAGGTGCTCAGTCGTGTCTGACACTTTGCGACCCCATAAATCGCAGCACGCCAGGCACCCCTGTCCATCACCAACTCGCAAAGTCTACCCAAACCCATGCCCTTTGAGTCAGTGATACCATCCAGCCATCTCATCCTCTGCTGTCCCCTTCCCCTCCTGCCCCCAATCCTTCACAGCATTAGGGACTTTTCCAATGAGTCAACTCTTCACAAAGTATTGGAGTTTCAGCTTCAACATCAGTCCTTCCAGTGAACATCCAGAACTGATCTCCTTTAGGATGGACTGGTTGGATCTCCTTGCAGTCCAAGGGATTCTCAAGAGTCTTCTCCAACACCACAGTTCAAAAGCATCAATTCTTCAGTGCAGCTTTCTTCACTGTCCAACTATCACATCCATACATGATTGCTGGAAAAACCATAGACTTGACTAGACGGGCCTTTGTTGGCAAAATAATGTCTCTGCTTTTAAATATGCTACCCAGGTTGGTGACAGACTACTAATTTCTCCCAACAAACTACTAATGGCGAAAACCCATTTTCTGGTCATTAAGCTAAGAAGTGTGCTTAAATTCAGAATCACACATTTTTGTCTGAATTTTCCCACCAATTGCCTGTCCAAACTTTATGGTTGGGTGGAGGGGGATCTATGGTTAAAGATGGAAATAAGAAATGATGTGACAAGGGTTGAGTTATGAGGTTGAGAAGCTATAAAAATTTTTACGCACTGAATTTGTGTGAAAGCAGTGATGTGAAAAGTCATATTTCTCAAACTGGACCTCAAAGCTTTTTTATACTCTTCTTGCAGGTAGGCAAGAATGAGAACTAGAGGCTTTTCTTCCCCAGGGAAGAAAATAGTTACTTGTGTTGTCTTGGGAACTCCTTTGTTCAGATTTATCTGTATGTAAGTTGTTACCAATGGGTATCTGTAGGTGAGAAGCAATGCAGTGGTCCTATGTGCCCAGAGGGGTCTTCCAAAATATTGGGGGTTGTGTTTGTGCCATTGTGATCCTTTGTTGTGTTTCCATTCATGTGCCCTCATGTTAGCATGATTTTGAGACAGCCTTTTATTTGTGCATCAGGGCACACGTCAATACAAAAGATCATCGTGATAAAGACATGCTCCTTGCTTACATGGGCCTTGAATCTGACCGCACTCTTCCCTGAGGTTCTCACCTCCACTCATTAGAGTCTTTTTCCATAATATGCAATCCACTCTTTGGTGAACAGACAGGACAGTGAGTCCAAGTAACTTCTGGGTTTCTGGGGTGGTGTTTTCCTTTCCCATTCATCTTGGGTTTATTCATTTATTTTGTGGGTTTTTTGTTTGTTTGGTTTGTATTACATGAATGAAATATTATCATATTTATCTTTATCCATCTGGCAGTTCATGTAACATGATACCCTAAGGATCCATCCATATTGTCACATATGGCAAGATTTCATCTTTTTATAACTAGTAGTATTCCACTGCATATTATATATATATATATATATATGCATACATCACATCTATCACATCTTTATTCATTAATCATTTCTTGAGTACTTAGGTTGTTTCCATATTTGCACATCTTGGCTATAAATGATGCTGTGATGAACGCAGCATATGTGTTCTTGGGGGGGGGGTGTATATCTTTTCAAATTAGTGTTTTCATATTCTTGAATTTCCATTCAGAAGTAGAATAACCGATTCATATGATAGCTATATTCTGAATTTTTTGGCTGTATCAAATTACATTTCCACCAACATTGCACATGTTCTCTTTTCTCTACATCATCTGCAGTACTTTCTTGCATTTTTGACAATAGCCAGGTGAGAGGTGATATATCTTAGTAGTTTTGGTTTGCACTTACCTAATAATTAGTGAGGTTTAACATATTTTCACTTGTCTATTGGCTACCTTTATATCTTTTTTGGAAAAATGTCCTTCAGCTTATCCATCTTTTAATCAGGTTGTTTGGCTTTTTGGCCAGATGCCTTATATTTTAGTTTATAGCATCCCACACTTCTAAATACCTATTTATGTATCAGTTAACTTTAGTGTGTATCAAAATATCCCCCAAATTTGAGGCTTTAAACAATAATATTTATTATTTCTAATGAGCGTGTGTGTGTGTGTGTGTGTGTGTGTGTGTGTGTGTGTGTGTGTGTGTGTAGAGAGAGAGAGAGAGAAAGACAGTTTCATGGTTCTGATTTGAGTCAACTCAGCTGAGGCTGGATGTTCTAGGATGGCCTCACTTACATATGTAAAGGTTGAATTGGTGGCAGGTTAGGTGACAGTTATGATTTAGTGGTATGTCTTTCAACATTTATCAGCCTTCCTCATAGTTATGGGATATTTAAGAATGTAAGAGAAGGGCAGACCTGTGTGCAGATACTTTTTCTGCATATCTGGCTGTTTCACATTTTCAGTTATCCTGTTGACAAAAGCAGTACATATAGCCCAACCTAGATTCAGTATGGCCAGGGGCTACCCAATGATTTGGATGGAGGGATTGGAACTTATTGTAGCCTTTTTTCACCTGAGAAAGTCGATAATATGGAGGTGTTACCACCATGGCTTAAGTACTTCAACATTTGGGAGTCAGGAACACAGGAGAGGGAGCCAATAAATGTGACTGAGTTAGACCAGTCAGAGGGTTCAATGGACAAGAAGGAAAATGGAAGCCCAGAAACAGAGAGGAAGATATTGAGAAAAGAGACAGCTCATGAATCCTTCAATCTGATGAGTGGTTGGATAAGATGAACAGTAGGAAGGGCCCACCAGATTTGACAGCATGAAGTACCACAACCTTGAAACATTTATTTTGATGGAATGAGGAGGGAAATCCACCCAGGGTAGGATGAAGACTCAGATATGAGTTGTTAAGGTCTATAAAAAGACCCATTACTGCTCATTTTTCTAGTTTTCCTTATGCAGGACAGATAATTTTAAATTTTCTAACTCAAAATCACTCTGAATATTACTGACCACATAGAAAATAAACACAGCATCTATCTATGATTCATGGCAATTAGAGGGTACACGATAATCTCCAGTGAATTTATATGGCTTTAAAAAAAACACCAGGCTCTATTCCTGTCCTGGCCAGAATTCTGGCGATGCAGTTTGTAGATGGATATGTCCAGCTGTAAGCGTCAACATCAAGAACCTGAGGTAGATATCTATATTTAGAGTGGGAAACCACAAATAATATGATGACCCCTCAAAGCATTTTCTTTTTTTTTTAAATAGGTATACTGAAGCAAAGAAAAAAATTTTTTTAATTATTTATCCCATTGGGTTGAAAATCAGAGCTTGCTTACTAATATATTCTAATATATCCTGAGAACATATTATAGCATGCTATTTGGAGTAGTCTTTCATTTCACAAAAAGTTCATCAGATGTAACAGGAATTAGTCAGCCATACCAGTTAATGACAATAGTAACTTTATTATCCATGTTGGCATTGTTTCCATATTCTTGCATATTATTTTCATAAATTTATGATTTTATAGAGCAGAAGCTATCTTAAAATGCATGTAAATAATTAGAAAATGAAAGTACTCATTATATAGATAGATGGATATTTAATCTTTTTTCCTTTTTTTCCTTTTTATTTTTTATTCCAGAATTTCAGCTAATCCTTCCTTCTCTAAATGGTTAAACATAGCCATTATGTGCAACATTGAGACCTCACACATTTGCACTACCAGTACCAATATAATGAATTCTTGTTTCTCTGCTCCTTTGACCACACCATATAAAGTAACTTTTTGTAAATTTTCACTTCAATAGGTGAAAATAGTATATTTTAATTTTCCTATTTTCTACATGAGATTAAGCATCTTGTCATTTTTTTTTTGTAATTCATTTTGTGAATTTCCTGTCAGATAGAAATTGCTCATTTCCCCCCATTAGGTGGATGTGCCTAATCTTCATCATTTTGGAAGACTTTACACATTGTAGAGGCCAAATTTTTGTCAATCACACTTGCTACAAATAATTCTTTCTGGTTGATAGAGATCCTCAACTGATTTTAGGTAGTCATCCTATGTTAATTTAAACAACTGCGAGAGATGACATAATAAATCGTACCAAGCTATTTTGATAACTTTTTATTTATGCTATAATTATATAGTTAAAGAAAGTTGCAAGAATAGGACAAGGGACTCCTATTTTAACTAACCAGATGCATCATATGTTTGTTTACATTTTACCATTATTTGATTTATTGTTCTCATCACTCTCTTTATAGACATGGCCAAATGTAGACATAACCATGCACCACACACATATGTACAGACACACACAATTTATTTCCAAACCATTTGAAAGTAATTTAGATAAGGCAAACAGTTATACTTTGGAGTGCATTTCCAATAGCACTGACTTTCTTTATATAACCACAATTCAGGAAACTTAAGATTGATTGAAGGCCATTATCTAGTCTACAATCTATTTTTATTATTGAAGTACAGTTGATATACAAAATGAGCATCTACATTTAATTTTTATGTTTTTAGTTATCATCTTCTTTAGAGTAATTCTTCAATGTTTCTTTGATTTTGATTTTTATGCTTTTGAAGTGTATGGGATCAACTCTTTTGTAAAATACCTTTTAATTTATGTTGTCTGATGTTTCCCTGTGGTTAATATATATTCTGTGTTTTTAGCAAGGATGTTACTGAATGGATGTTGGGTCCTTCTCAAAACTTTATTTCAGGAGATATATAATGTTGGTACTTACCAATATTGTTGATGACAACTTTGATTACTATGGTTCAAATGGATAGTTTGGTTTCTCCATGATTAGCAATTGATCTTTTTAATTAATCAAAAGCTATGAGACAGTGTAAACAGTCTGTTCCTAATCATACTTTTACTCACTGTTTTAGCACAAATTGATGATTTTCTAATTCCTTCTTATCAATCCTTCTTGAGCTATTAGTTAATATCCTAATGTCAGAAAGTTTTCTTTTCACCCTCAATCAATCATTCATTTTTTATCAGTATGGATTCATGGATTCTCCTTTTACTCATTGGTTTCAAATCCATTATTACCTTTATTTCTTTTAAAAAACAGTTCTAAGTTTACAGAAAAACTGTGAAGATAGTACAGAGAGTGCCTCAATTCTTATTCGGGGCTCCTACAGAGAGTCTGACATCCAGTTCCCCTATATTTAACATTTTGCATAAGTGTGTTTATTATAATTCATATACCAATATTGAGATATTATTATTAATTAAAAGTCACACTATACTCAGTCCTTAATATTTACTTAATGTGTGTTATCTTTCCCATGAAACCACATTACCACATTATTTACCAAGTCCTCTTAGGCTCCTCTAGACTGTGAAACTTTCTCAACATGTCCTTGTTTTTAATGATTTTCACACTTTTGAGGAATACCAGGCAAGTATTTTGTGCGGTGTCCTTCAATTGTGCTTTATTTGATGTTTTTCTCATGATTAGGCACGTCTTTAGGTTTGGGAGAGAAGAATCACAGAGGAAAAGTATCATTTCTATTGCATCAATTCTATCATCATTCTATCAATCTGACTTAGCACTTGAACACCTGAGGTAATATTTGTCAACTTTTTCCACAGTCAAGTTATTCCTTTTCCTCCCTTCTATATTTCACTTATTGAAGTATGTCACTATGAGCTGCCTACACTTCAGAAGTGAGGATGTATGTTCTATTGACTTGTGGGGGAGGGCGGATATCTATATAAATGATTCAGGGTTATTTCATATGAAATATGTGTCTTATTTATTCATGTGTTAATTTATTAAGTTACTTATGTATATAAGTCTGGACTCATGGATCTTTATTATTTTTAGCCACACTGAAAGGCATTGGATTCATGGCTTTTTATGTTATGTTAAGGGATATAATTGAATACTGCTTTATTTATTTTGATGCACATGTTTTTACATATCTGCCTCATTCAAGCTAACTTCTGTACCCTTTGATATATTCCCTTTTTTTCCCAAGCATTTCCTTACTCCAACATTATTTTGCTTCAAAAATAGACTCTTTAGTTCTTGCTTCTTTGATTTGAAATATCCTAGTTATAATGTATTAATTTTTCATATATACATAGGTCAAACTCAGCTTTATGATTTTCTTAACATTCTTTTTCACCAGCTCTTGTGGGTCATCCAGAATGAGAAATGCATCAGTACAATCACGAGGCTGAGGCTTCTATAAACCCATAACCCTGTGAAGATTCTAAAATTAAGTAGCTTATGCAAGATTTTTTTCATATAGTTTAAAAATTGTGAGGCTAAGGATATTTTCTCAGAATCTAAATTTTTTTTCATTAATGATTGATCATCTCATTTCAAGTCTTTACTTTAAAATATATGCTTTCTGTTTTTGTCTTATTACTACTCACAATTTTCTAGTACATTTTCTAATTCTTTGTATGACATTTTTCTGAAAATTTTGGCCAAGATGTGCCATAAAAACTTTTTCCCCAAGACTGACTCTTTATTTATGTTCTTGGGTCTTTGGAGTTCTCGAGAACTGCTGAGCCGGGGGTGGGGGGTGGGGGCGAAATGGATTATAAGGAGAACGACTCTTTGGACACTTTGTTTTGTGAACTTTTCTCAACACATAGAGATTGCCCTATACTATTCTTTTGCTAAAACGCTTGAAATCTAACTGAAAATTTACATCAGTATCCCATCCTCAAAGGAAATCTAATCTGTTAGCCCCAAGAACAACTCCATTGTCCTCTTTAAAATTCAACTCATTCATGTGTGGGGTGTCAGTGTTAGCGATTATCAGCGATCCAAGTTGTAGCGCCATCTGTCATCCAGAAATGGAAGTACGGAGAACAGGATAAAATTAAATTGCTAAGAACCCAGGCTCCCAGCAGCGGCTGAAGATGTTAATGATTATTCTGAAGAGAGAGATCAGAGTCCTGGAAAGAGCAGAGGCCGAGGAACTACTGGTAAAGGACTTCAATGAAGAGAATAGTAGAATACCTTCTAAATTGTAGAATAGATGGTCAACATAAACATATAAAAATTACAGATGCTTACAAGTTAAAAAAATTAATTATACACAGTATTTTTCTATTTCATTCCATACTACATTTTAAACTTGTGTACATATTCAGATTGTGGGAAAATTTATAACATATTATATTCTTTATCTATATCTTCTTGTTCTTTAGCTGCTAAGTCCTGTCCAACTCTTTTGTGACCCAAAGGACTGTAAATTGCCAGGCTCCTCTGTCCATGGGATTTATCAGGCAAGAATACTGGAGTGGGTTGCCATTTCCTTCTCCAGGGGATCTTCCCAAACCAGAGGATTATTTACCACTGAGTCATCAGAGAAGTCCTATCTATCTCTATCCATACTTAATTTGTCTTTGCCACAATAAATTTCACACTTTCGGTAAATGTATTAACAGAAGAAACAGGTCAATAAGCTGTCTTAAGATGTGTAAATACCAAATAAGCTGTTCTCAAACGTAAATATTAATACTTCATTTTTTTCTCCAATCAAGTTAACATGGCTCCTATTGTTAGATTACTTTAGTTTTGCAGGAAGATACAATTTTGTACTGTTTTATTTAACTTATTTGTCTTCTCTTCTAAAAACAACCTGTTTATATGACTTATTACATGTTTAAAGTTGTTTTTGTTTCCTCTTATTAAGTTTAGGCCAATCTGTGCTCTGAGTATTACACTGACTACTACCCTCAGTTCAGTTCAGTTCAGTTCAGTCTCTCAGTCGTGTCCAACTCTTTGCAACCCCATGAATCGCAGCACGTCAGGCCCCCTTGTCCATCACCAACTCCCAAAGTTTACTGAAATTCATGTCCATCGAGTTGGTGATGCCATCCAGCCATCTCATTCTCTATCGAACCCGTCTCCTCCTTCCCTCAATCCCTCCAAACATAAGGGTCTTTCCAATGACTCAACTCTTCGCATGAGGTGGCCAAAATCCTGGAGTTTCACCTTCAGCATCAGTCCTTCCAATGAACACCCAGGACTGATCTCCTTTAGGATGGACTGGTTGGATCTCCTTGCAGTCCAAGGGACTCTCAAGAGTTTTCTCCAACACTACAGTTCGAAAGCATCAAATTTTGGTGTTCACCTTTCTTCACCGTCCAACTCTTACATCCATACATGACCACTGGAAAAACCATAGCCTTGTATAGATGAACATTTGTGGGCAAAGTAATGTCTCTGCTTTTTAATATGCTATCTAGGTTGCTCGTAACTTTCCTTCCAAGGAGTAAGTATCTTTTAATTTCATGGCTGCAATCACCATCTGCAGTGATTTTGGAGCCCCAAAAAATGAAGTCTGACACTGCTTCCACTGTTTCCCCTTCTATTTGCCATGAAGTGATGGGACCAAATGCCATGATCTTAGTTTTCTGAATGTTGAGCTTTAAGCCAACTTTTTCACTCTCCTCTTTCACCAAGAGGCTTTTTAGTTCCTCTTCACTTTCTGCCTTAAGAGTGGTGTCATCTGAATATCCGAGGTTATTGATATTTCTCCCAGCAAGCTTGATTCCAGCTTGTGCTTCTTCCAGCCCAGTGTTTCTCATGATATACTCTGCATATAAGTTAAATAAGCAGGGTGACAATATACAGCCTTGACATACTCCTTTTCCTATTTGGAACCAGTCTGTTGGCCCATGTCCAGTTCTAACTGTTACTTCCTGACCTGCATATAGGTTTCTCAAGAGGTTGGTCAGGTGGTCTGGTATTCCCATCTCTTTCAGAATTTTCCACAGTTTCTTGTGATGCACACAGTCAAAGGCTTTGGTTTAGTCAGTAAATCAGAAATATATGTTTTTCTAGACCTCTCTTGCTTTTTTGATGATCCAGCAGATGTTGGCACTTTGATCTCTGGTTCCTCTGCCTTTTCTAAAACCAGCTTGAACATCTGGAAATTCATGGTTCGCATAGTGCTGAAGCCTGGCTTGGAGAATTTGGAGCATTACTTTACTAGTGTGTAAGATCAGTGCAATTGTGCGGTAGTTTAAGCATTCTTTGGGATTGCCTTTCTTTGGGATTGGAATGAAAACTGACCTTTTCCAGTCCTGTGAAACTCAGTCACTGCTGAGTTTTCCAAATTTGCTGGCATATTGAGTGCAGCACTTTGACAGCATCATCTTTCAAGATCTGAAATATCCTCTGGATATTTCTCCACTGAATATCAGTGGAGAAATAACTCCAGAAAGAATTGTAGTCTTGGCATATTACATATAAATATTAGCACTATTTTTTAAAGAAAAATGTAAACCTTTTCTGGTTATTCTTCGATTTCATGTGAACATCTATATTAGCAAAACATTTTACTATTGTTTTTCTTTCTTTCAAAAATACATTATGACACTTTTGGATTATTTATATGTATTGCCAAAGAAACAATGTTATTTAATGAATGCTAAAATATTTGAATTATCTATCCACTGTAAGTTTGTCGCTTTTAAATAAAAGATCATTTTTAGATGAACAACACGTAACTGATAAACAAGGATGTACAATTAGTTCATTGTATAATACAATGAACGAATATCTTGTCATAATCTATAATGGAAAATTATGTGTATAAGTGAATCGCTTTACGTCTGAAAATAACACCACACTATAAATCAAATATACTTCAATTCAAATATATATTTAAAGTTCATTTTTATTAAGCCAAGGTATATATAAAAAGTATATTCAGTGAAAGATGGGAACTGGAATACCCTGAAAAGTGTGAAAGTGTTTTTTGGGTTTGCTTTTTTTTTTTTTTTTTAGAGTATTTTTACCGTGCTTTTGTTGATTCTGTACACTTGCCTAAATGTCTTAAGGCATGTGCTCCTTTGTTACCTGTTCTCTCAACATTTTAAATTCAGCTTTTCAGTCAGCCTGCAGAATGCAGCTACAGAACCTATCAACTGTAAAATTTTCTTTACAAAACGACCTGAAGTGCATTGTTCTGTAAGCAATGGTAAAGGGAGTTTATTTTACGATATTTCACACTTGTTGTATGGAGCCTGGCGGGCTACAGTCGGTGGGGTCGTTAAGAGTTGGACACAACTGAGCGACTGAGTACGCATGCAGACACACTTACTGTATACTATGCTGAAAAACAGCGAGGATGTGGGAATTTAAAGTGGGGGCCTTCCGGGAAAAGAGCATTGAGGAAATTTTCCCCCTTGCTTATGAGGAGCGCAAAGTGAACACTACAGGACCCTCCGGGTCTCTGGACCCTGGCCCCTCCCGGCCGGGATGCCCACTGTCAGCGAGCCCTGCAAAGCACGGCCACCAAAGAGCTTGGATCAGGAAGGCCGCCCTGCCCAGCGCAGCGGGGCGGTCACGTGACTGTCCGGGACGATGGCGACCCGCAAGGGCTAATTCTAATTGCGTCTGTTCTGTAGTGTCAGAAAAGACTAGGTGAAGTGTTTTGTCCGCTGCTGGCATCCGTCACTTGGCCCTCTGCAGGTCCGTCCACGCTCTAGGAGCTCGCTGCGAATTTCCCATGGGTCTTTTGCGCCGCTGAGCCCGAGTACAATATGCGCTAGTAGATACGGCTAGTTAAACAAACGGGCAGGTGCTTTCTTCTGGGGAGTTTGGATCCCTAGATTTTGATACCTGATTTTCAGCACATACAGAATCTGGCTTTTTCAGTAAAATGTGAAAGTGTGCGTTTAACATCCATCGCTTTTTATATTTATATGAAGTCGGTAAATAGTTATTTATGATATTCCTTTTAAATGTTAGTGCTTTCTATTTTTACTTTCAGTTTAAGTAGTCAGGATTTCTTCAAAAATTTAGATTTGGATACTGGTTACTTATTTTAGTGTTTTGCAAACTTTTTCATGCACCCCAATAGCTCCGGGTGTTGAGGGTGGGGTCGTTGGGAAGCTTGGAGGCTGGTATTTTACAGTGTCACACATCCTAAGAATTCTGTGATTATTGCAAATTTTGCTTTGCTTCCAATTTCAAACTTTTGTGATTTTACTCCCAGCCTTTTAAATTTTAATTTTAATAATTTAATGATGCACAGCTTGCCAATGGAGGAGACACAAGAGACAGGGGTTTGATACCTGGGGTGGAAAGATCCCCTGGAAAAGAGTATGACAGCAAGGTCCAGTATTCTTTTCTGGAAAATTCCATGGACAGGGGAGCCTGGTGGGTTACAGGCCATGGAGTCAGAAAGAGTCGGACACAACTGAGTGACTAAACATACACAACATAACAATTTGCATTTTGTTGTATTAATTTCAAAACAGCTCTTGGACTTTCCATTTGAACCTCTTCCATATACAACTCCTCTTACCCACTACCCTTTAATCTCACTTTGGACCTACTCAATTTAAGAGTTTTGGGAATTTAATGAGGGTCCAGTGGTTAGGACTCCACATGTTTACTGCTAATGGCACAAGTTCATCCTTGGTGGGGGAATTTTGTTGCACATACACCCCACCCTTGTTCCATCTGTGATATATCCTAGTTCAAGGTTTTGCATCTCAGTTTCAGAAATCACTTCTACAGTGCACCACACAAAAGAGTAGGTCTCTTTTCCTTCCTGTGCATTGTAAATTACTCAGAATTTACCTCTTTGGTCTTCTGTAGTCTAAAAATTATTACAGAATGACATGTAATAAGATAAAGAAGAAGCAGGGAAAAACCCAATAACATGAAATTCTTAATAGGAGAACTGGTATTAATGTTCAACTCTTGTTTTGATAGCTCTATACTTTTCCTATATGCAATATTCATAACTGTATACATAATTATTTTGTTGTGTTAACTTTCTAATTTTTGAAAGAAGAACTTTTGCTGATAAAAGTTTAAATTATACCTGAACAAAAGTTACATAATGAAGGACCTTCATCTACCTTATGACTCCTCCAATTTGTAACCACCAACATCCATATTTTGATGTCTCTTTTTTTTAAGACCTACGCTTATAAAATACATATGCATGCATTTATTTATCTGTATGTTTTCACATGTAAACTTATGTAGAGAGCACACAATGCTAATGGTTTTATTTCCACTCTATATACCATGTCCTCATATTACCACAAATCAAAATTACCATTCTTCTATTTGATTAGAATGTTGTCACTCATTAGAAATGTAGGTATGTGTTATACCCACTGCATATACCCTAGGGATGGAGTAGGTACTGTAAGTGGCAAAAGATTATATAGGTACTGAATATTAAGTAATGTAACCAGAACACTATCACCTTTGTTCTCTACACCACCATCCTCTTTACCCCTGTGTAAGTATTAATTCTCCTCATCGTCATGTTGTCCCTTACTATACATGCGTTAACATTATTGATTTACCTCAGATGTTTGCATAATAATCTCCTCATAAAGATGTGCCATAATTTGTTTACTTAATCATCCCATTAGTCTTTTATGGCTATGTACAGAATTTAGTTTGTTTTCCATTTTTTCATTTATGTTTTAATTTTTTGCCCAATAAGCAATTTTGGATTATGCCTTCCCTGTACATTTATCTGTGCTAAAGTTCTTATATGTATATAAAATATATTTGTAGGATTTTAAATTCCAGATCAAAGTGTGCATCTCTGCAATCTTACTGCATAATAGCAACTTATTCTCCACATTATATTATGTCTTACTATATTACGCATCATCCTGTAGAGCTATGTTATATACTGTAATATGAGGAATATTTTTCCATTTATTTTTATTAGTTGGAGGCTAACTGCTTTACAATATTGTATATTATCAAGGAATATTTTTATATTGAAGAAATATCATCTCATTCACAAATCAGAGTATGTTAAGTCTTTCATTTTCCTTTAGAAGCTATATCAATACTGTCTATTGCCTCTAGATAACCTTTTACAGTACTTTGATAAAATTTGCTTGAGAATGATATGATTGGTAGGCTGATCAAAGAGTAACAATAAATTAGAAATGAGAACAGAGAAAAAGAAAAGCATAAAAGTGCCATTTATGAAGAACAACAGCCAAGGCTTTCTGGGAGACTTTTGTATTGGATTCTAGTGTAAGGTCTGCCCAGGGTAATGCAAGCTAACTGAACTTAAGAAATCTGGTTATTAAAGGAAAAAGAAAACTAGTTTCTAAGAGACTTAATGAAGGTTTATTTTTATTGCATCAAAAATTCAAGTCATGGGACGTCCCTGGTGGTGAGGTAAATAATACTCTGACTGTCATGGCATGGGACACAGGTTCAATTCTGTGTTCAATTCTGATCCAGGAAGATTCCACATGCTGCTGAGAAAATAGGCCCCTGCCTGACAATTACTGACCCTGCGTGCTGCAGCTACTGAAGTACACGTGCCTTCCTGTGCTCTGCAACAAGAGAAGCCACCACAGTGAGAAGCCAGTGCATCACAATGAAGAGTAGCCCCCACTTGTCGCAACTAGAGAAAGCCTACACAAAGCATTGAAGAACCAGCCGAGTCATAAATTAAAAATTAAAAGTTCAAAAACTGGCAAGCAAACCTGAAGTATTATGGAAGCTCAAGAGTGTCCTGATAGTTGCAGCCTCCTGTGTTCTCCCACCACCCTTAATATGTAAACCTTCATATTCCTGCAATCTGGAAAAAGAAATGAAGGAGGCAATGGAGATTACCTTCATGTCTCTTGACAGATTGCATGTATGTGTATCACATGCACTTACTTCTCTTACATGCTTGCCTGTTGTGGGTTTAATACAGGAACTTAGGGCTTTATAGTGGAAAGAATCATTTTATGTTTAATCAGAGGTGTAAAATTTACTATTTATGGCATGATATGACTCATGAAAAAGTCTTTGAACAGTTTTTGAAATATAGAATTAATTTAGTTATTATTTATCCATTATCTTAATAGTCACTTGCATTTATACAGCTTGTCTTAAAGATAAAAACACAATATATAATCACTCCAGAAAACCAATTTAAGAGATGCAATCAGATAAGTGCAACTTAAGACAACATTGTGATGCCACTACAAACAGAATGGCCAAGTCTGGAATCCTGACAACAGTAAATGCTCATAAGGACATAAAGCAATCAGAAACTCTCATATCATCACCTCATGCCTCTTGCTATTTATAGAAAGGAATTGAAAATTCATGTTCACACATCCACCTTAACAAAGATGGCATAGCAACTTTATTTATAATTGCCAAAGCTTGGAAGCAACTAAGATGCCCTTTCATTGGTAGGTAAATGGATAAACAAATTTTATTACTTCAGACAATGGAATATTATCTAGCACTAAAAACAAATGAACTGTCAAACCTTGAGAAAAAACATGTGGAAGAGGTATAAATGTATATATCTAAGTGGAAGATGACAATCTGAAAAAGCTACATACTATATGATTCCAAGTATATGCCATTTTAGAGAAGGTAAAATTAAAAAAGAAGAAAGCCAGAGTTTGGGGAAAGGGGGAAGTGTTGAATACGTGCAGCATAGAGGATTTCCAAGACACTGAGAATACTCTCTATGATATTATATTGATGGATACCTGTCGTTATATTGTCCAAACTCACTGAATGGACAATATCAAGAGTGAAACTTAATGTAAACTCTGCATTTCAGATGACATGTCAGATGACTAAATTTCAATGAAGTTTCATCAATTGTAGCAAATTACCACTCTGGGGAGTGACAAGGATGATGGGAGAGGCTGTACACATGTAGGGCAGGGGATTTGTGGGAAATCTCTGTATCTCACTCTCAATTTTGTTATGAACTTTAAACTGTCAAAAATATTCTTAGGGAAAAAAAGACAGAGAGAGGCGCAAGACTAATACTAAGAGCATAGGTTTTAAAGTCACACTTTATTTTTTCACAACAAGACTATGGTATTAGCATGAACAATATAGTATAGCCAAACTCAATTTTGAGCTTTAAAAAGTAACATTGTGAAGCATTTTGCATAAATTATTTATGTACCTTGCTCTCCTATATTTCTTATTGTATCATGTTCCTTCTCGCAATGATGCATTTTTGAGGTACTACATTAAAGCATTACCTTTACTGCTGACCTTTGCCCTGGCCATGTGTAAAAAGACACATTTCAGTTGCTCCTGCCTGGGAAAATCCATAAACATGTTCGTAAATGAAGAGAGGAAGCCTGAAAATTAGTTAACTCACAATATCATGTCTATGGAGTTGCAAAGTTTTCAAGAGTAAAACAAGAAATCTCAGTTTTGCCAAATCAAAGATTCAAAATGCTGAATCAAAGGCCATTTTGCCAGTTGAAATCTTAAAATGAAAATCTATCCTGTTTAACGTATATTTTTTAGTTACTAGGGATTTAAATTAAGTTACTAAGAAATTAAAGAGCACACCAGGAACATGTTGGTTCTTGCTGGGAACCTGCTTAGCAAAACAGAACTGTAAGGTGTCTTGAGAGATCTTAAAAAATAATGTTAATAAAGTTTTCCTGACCCCTTCATCTTGGTTCCCAGTAATAACATCTTATGTAACTAGAGTACAGTTATCAAAGCCAAAAAATTGACCTTGGTACAATACCATTAACAAAACTACACAAATTTTTTTTATTACACCCATTTTAATATGCATGAAGACAGTGTTAGTTGCTCAGTCCTGTCACTCTTTGTGACCCCATGAACTGCAGCCCGCCAAGCTCCTCTGTCCATGGAAATCTCCAGGCAAGAATACTGGGGAGGACTGCCATTTCCTTTTCTAGGGGATCTTCCTGAGCCAGGGATCGAACCCAGGTCTCCTGCACTGCAAGCAGATTCTTTACCATCTGAGCCACCAGGAAAGCTCTTTAATATGCATAATTTGTTGTATATAATTTTATAAAATTTTGTCACATTTACGATTTGTGAAACAACCATCACATTCAGCACACAGAATTTTGCCATCACCACTCTTGAAAAATCTTTCGCACGCTGTGCTGTGATATTAATAATAACATCTTCTCCTACCCCTAGTCCCTCTCCTCCACTGACCTGGTCTCCATAACTGCATTTTTATAATTTCAAGAATGTTAAGTAAATTAAATCCTATGAGATGTAATATTTTGAGATTGATTTCTTTTCATTCAAGCTAATGTTTTGAAATACATCCAAAGCATGCATGCATCAATACTATACTCCTTTATATTGCTGAATAGTATTCCATTGCATGGATATAACATTGCTGGGTTTCCCACTCATCCAGTGAAATACATTTGGGTTATTTCCTGTTTGTGGACATTACAGGAAAAGCTGCTGTGAATGTTCTTGTATTGCTTTTTGTGTGAAAATTTATATCATTTTTCTAGAGTATATTTCCCGTGGTGACACTGATAGGTCATATGTTAAATGTATTTTTAACCTTATAAGAAACTGCAAAACCGTTTACAAGAGTGGCTGTACCGTTCAATATTCCCACATCACTTGTTTTTGTTTTCCTTTTTAAAATATTTAGCCATTTTAGTAGGTACAGTAGTATCTCACAGTGGCTTAAATTTGAGTTTCCTTAATTGTTAAGTATGTTGAATATCTGTCATGTGCTTGTATGCTATTCATATCTTCTCTTTTGTGAAATGTCTGTTCCAGACTTTTCCATTATTTAGAGCTTTTTTATTTATTTTAGACAGTTCTTTACGTATTTTAGATATGAGCCCTTTGTCAGATATATGATTTGCAAATATTGTCACTCATTCTGCAGCTTGATTTTCCCAGTTTTTTAGTCTTATCTTTCACAGAAAAAAGTTATTAATTTAGAAATCCAAAAGTTGATATTTTTGATATTTTTCTTTTATAGATCATGCTTCTGGAGTCGGATCAAATATCTTATCTCCTAACCGTAAGTCAGTGAATTTTATTCTCTTTTCCTGTAAAGGTTATACAGTTTTAAACTTAAATGGTTGATTTTTGCATAAGGTATGAGGTATGAATTGAGATTCATTTTGCATGTGTGTGTTCAATATACAACAAGCACCATCTATTTGAAAAAGTGTTTCTCCACTGAATCCTTTTATTTATTATGTTTTGGCTTAAAATTGCTACAAAGTTAGTGTAGGTGATGGAATTCCAGTTGAGCTATTTAAAATCCTGAAAGATGATACTGTTAAAGTGCTGCACTAAATCATTATATCAGCAAATTTGCGAAACCCAGCAGTGGCCACACAAATGGAAAATGTCAGTTTTCACTGAAATCCCAAAAAAAGCAATGCCAAAGAATATTAAAACTACCATACAATTGCACTCATTTTAAATGCTAGCAAGATTATGCTCAAAATCCTTCAAGTGAGGCTTCAACAGTACATGAACTGAGAACTTCCAGATGTATAAGCTGGGTTTCAAAGAGGCAGAGGAACAAGAGATCAAATTGCCAAAATTCGTTGGGTCTTAGAGAAAGGAAGGCAATTCCAGAAAAGCATATACTTCTGCTTCCTTGACTCCTCTAAAGCCTTTGACTGTGTGGATCGTGATAAACTGTGGAAGATTCCTAAAGAGATGGGAATATCACACCACCTTTCCTGTCTCCTGCAAAACCTGTATGCAATTCAAGGAGCAACAATTAGAACAAGATATGGGACAACTGACTGATTCAAAACTGATAAAAAGTGTACAACAAGGCTGCATATTGTCATCTTGCCTATTTAACTAATATGCAAAATACATCATACCAAACATCGTGCTGGATGAATCTCAAATTGGAATCAAGATTGCTGGGAGAAATATCAACAACTTCAGATATGCAGATGATACCACTCTAATGGCAGAAAGTGAAGAACTAAAGAGCCACATGATGAGAGTGAAAGAAGGGAGTGAAAAAAACCACTTAAAACTCACTATTTTAAAAGATGAAGATCATGACATCTGGTCCCATCACTTCATGGCAAATAGAAGGGGAAAATGTGGAAGCAATGACAGATTTTATTTTCTTGGGCTCCAAAATCACTGTGGACAGTGACTGCAGGCATTAAATTAAACAACTCCTGCTCTCTGGAAGGAAAGCTATGACAAACCTAGACATCATGTGTTAAAAATAGATATATCACTTAACTGACACACAAAGCCTGTATAGTCAAAGGTATGATTTTTCCAGTAGTTATGTACAGATGTGGAGAAGGAAATGGCAACCCACTCCAGTATTCTTGCCTGGAGAATCCCATGGACGGAGGAGCCTGGTAGGCTACAGTCCACGGGGTCGCAAAGAGTCGGACACGACTAAGCGACTTTCTTTAAGAGACCGTTAACTCAGAGTGGTCTTCCGAAGTTCCCTAGGTTTCTCTGTTAGTCCCCTACTGGGACTTCTACAGCTATCTGTATTCTATCCCTTTCATTGGTGGTTTTGATTTGGAAACTGACGTTTTGTAAAGCTCCCCACGTCATCCCCTCGTGGCACCTGGGTTGCACTGAGAATCAGAGCTGTGAGATGTTTCCCTGTTCAAAACAACTCACTGACATCTAGTATGGGGGTGGGGGAGGCCAGGGAACAAACCCCATGAGATGACATGCACAGGGAGCAAGGGGGCTCCACAGTTCATGGGGCTCATCCACGCTCATCTTTGCACCCTCAGATCCTCCTGACATCAGCAAAGCTATCTGGGGAATTCTGGCAGGTGGAACTCCCTGTTTCTGCTTCTTAAGGATGAGAAACATAGCCTATGGAATTTGTCTGGAGGCAGAAAGTCAAATCTTCACCTTGAAGGCATGGAAGACAGCTGGAATGGCTCTCCAATTTGCTGACATCCACTTCTATTGCTGAGGACGAGGAACTCATATGGCATGAGACTGGCGGGCACTCCCAGCCAGCCACAGAAAAAATGCTGAGACACCAGAGGGGAAAATGCCCTGCCTTCTGTCCATCACAATGTCAGGGCTCCAGGCTGACTTGTTTGCATACTCAGCCAGGAGACTCAGCCCCATGAGGGGAGAGGAGCAAGGTGGGGACAGAATCGTGACTGTTGGAGTGGCCCTTACCAGTCGCTGAATCATCTGCCTTCCCCTTCAGCTGTCCTGGCCCTGCAGACTGCAAGAGGCTATTCTGCCAGGCAGCCTGGGCAAGGGAGAGTGCCCAGCGTGGGTGCTCCGAGGCCAGAGTTGGTCCATAAAGAAGGCTGAGCTCTGTAGAATTGATGCTTTCCAAATGTGTTGCTGGAGAAGACTTTTGAGAGTCCTTTGGACTGCAAGGAGATGAAACCAGTCAGTCTTAAAGGAAGTTAACCTTGAATGTTCACTAGAAGGATTGATGCTGAAGCTGAAGCTTTGACCACCTGATGTGAAGAGTTGATTCATTGGAAAAGACCCTGATGCTGGGAAACACTGAGGCAAAAGGAGAAGGGGTTGCAGAGGATGAAATGGTTAGATCACCGATTCAATGGACATGAATTTGATCAAACTTTGGGAGATAGTGGAGGACAGAGAAACTTGACATGCAACAGTCCATGGGGTCACAAAGAGTAGGCCATGACTTATAGACTGAACAACAGGTTATAAACTCTTTTCTGTTCCATTGATATATGTCTCTATTTCCACCAAACCTTATAGCACCTTGATTATTGTAGCTACAGTCTCAAAATCAAGTAATGTGATTCCTCCAATTTTATCATTTTCTCTTTCAAAATTGCGTTAGCTACTTTAGTTATTTTGACTTTCCATGTTAATTTTATAATATAACTGTCCATATCTACAAAAATGTTTTCTTGGATTTTCATAGAAATTTCTTTACCTATAAATCAATTTGTATAGAACCATTTATTTTCTAAGCTGAGTCTTCCATTCTCTGAACAAGATATATCTTTTCATTTATTTTGGTCTTTGTTGATTTTTTCATAGAATAATATTCCTAGAGGTAGACAAAGAAGAAATAACTGTTTTAAATTAGTATTCTGTAATTTTCAGTGTAACGATTTGGTACATGTTTCATTTTATTACTATTCTCTGGTTTTCATTTATAGTGTTTTTGTTTGTTTCTTTTTAACTGTGCCACATGGCCTGTGGAATCTTAGTTCCCCAACCAGGGATTAAACCTGTGCCCCTTGAAGTGGAAACATATTTCCTTTCTTTTTTCCCTTATTGAATTAGCTAAAGAATCTGGTTTTTTTAAAAAAAAAAAAAAAAGCTAAAATATCTATGTAAAAAAACAGTGGTGAGAGTGGACATATTTACCTTGTTTCAATCCTAAAAACAAAACATCAATTATTTAACATTATGCATGATGTCAGCTGTAGGTTTTCTTTATCAGTTTTAGGAAAATCCCATCTTTGGCCTTTGGGCTATTGCTACTCTTTTGATAGATCTGATCCATAATGGATGCTAGAGTTTGTATGCCTTTAATCTCTCTAAATTAATAAGCCTAGAATATGATCTACCACACAAAAATGAAGACAAATAGAAATTAATCTTTAAATGAATTTACAAATCCTTTGATAGTCTTTTTCTAAATGTTCTGAATAAGATTTTGATCCAGAATTATGAATCTTTTATCCTTACCCTCTGTAGCATAAAGAGTGATGACCAAGAAGCATGTATTAATAAAGAAGGATGCAAAATTGTATGTGTGATTTCCACCTTTCCTGTTGACACCCATTCTGCAAGTTTCCACATAGGTGATTGTGCCAGCATGTGAAAATAGAAAATCCCTAGCCATGCACATGTGTTCATGCATGTGCAGAAAATGAAAGCCTTGCCATGCATACCACCAGACTAAGAGCAGTTTTGGTAAAATTTGAAAAAAAAAATACTAAAATTGGCAAGCTATAGTAACTAATGGACTTTCCTGGTGGCTCAGCGGTAAAGAACGAACCTGCCAATGCAGGAGATGCAGGTTCACGTCCTGGGTCAGGAAGATCCCCTGAAGGAGGAAATGGCAACCCACTCCAGTATTCTTACCTGAGAAATCCCATGATAGAGAAGCCTAGTGGGCTATAGTCCAATGGGTCACAAGAGTCGGACATGACTTAGTGACCAAACAATAGTGACTAATAAGGAGTTGGAAATATTTATCAAAGAGGTACTGTAATAGGACTGACTCTTGTGATTAAGATTTTACTGGAAAAATGACCCAGAATGAAAGAAGAGATGCAGATGAGATAAGAAGCATCATTGTTCTTTAGGCAGTCTTAAATAGTGGTGTGAGAATAAGAAGGCCATAAAAGAGAATGAGATGGAAGTCAGGGACTCATATCTTGCCATGAGATCAGAACATAACAACTGAAACAAGTTAATTTTCAAATTTGAATCCTCTTTACATTGGTTCACAACCACACACAAGAGGGACTCCCTACAGAAGGATTCATTTTACATAAAGTTGGGAATCATGGAATGGAATTACATAGTTATTAAAATATATGTGTTCTCTTCCCATTTTAGTGTGTAATTTAGTTTATGAGTGACAACTTCTTTATTGAATTTTTTAATGTAAGTTTATAATAAAAATAGAAATTTTCTTTAAAAAACAAAAGCACACTACACTATTGTAAAGTAATTAGCCACCAACTAATAAAAATAAATGAAAAAGAAACAAAAAACAAAAGCAATAGTAAAATAAACAGGTATATCCATGCACCCAGATTCAAAATTATTACCACATTATTACTGCAACTCATCTATATACGTGTGAAGGAGACGATTGTAAATAAGAATATCATTGTCTACATTTTCACAAAATAAGGATGGTCTTCTATATACACATACCTAGACCACCTTACACAGAAATGAGGCAGATGCTACTCTAAGTTCATGATTTCTGTTTCGTATTAAAATTTCTCCCAAAGCTTTTACAGCTGCCACCCAACCTCCTCCCCTCCCTGCCCCCACGTCTGCCCTCAACCAGGATGTGATAGAAAATTCTTTATTGCTGTTGTTTTTGTCTTTAAAGTGTTTGTGAATTTAGGCAATCTCTCAACATGTCTCCCTTTTATTTTTTTAGTATGATACATTCTCAGTGACTTAGTCCGTGGCACACCTCCTCTTTTTCCTTCCCTGCTTTTTAGAACCTCTGGAAATTTCCACTCTTTGCTCCAGCAACAGCCAGTAGCAGCCAGAGAAGCCAGCCCAAAGCGCTCCCTGCCCACGCGCAGCTGACTCTCCAAGCGCTGTTCGTATTTTCTCCCTTCAAGGGCCTCACCAGGGTTAGTGGAGCTGGGGGCCTCTTTGCAGGGTCTGCTACACAGGAAAGGCCAGATGCTCTCTGCTCTCCCTCTGGGGCCAGTTGGAGAGTTTGTATAAAGAATGTTTGTTCAGAAATCATACTGCTTGCTCTGTTACCTTGTAGTGTTTGTTCCTGCATTTTTCTTTTCTGGTATGGAAGTTTATCTAATATGTATATATATTCTCATTATTTTAACTCACATAAACCTTATCTACAGATACAGATTTGTATTTTATATCTTGGGTACTTATCACTGTTGCTTTTAAAAAACACATTCATAATCATTTTCAGAGTCTTTTCAAGTATTTTAATCTACTCAAGCATTGTTCTTTATGGAACTGAGTGGGATTTTTTGTTTGTTTGTTTAGGAAAGGCAGAAATGTTGCAATTTCCCTTTTTTAGTGTTTTCTGGAAATTTCCTTTTACAAACTTCTGGTGAAAAAAAAAGAGAAAAAAGAGAGAGACAGGAGCCACAAAGTAAAATGTGCTCAGAAACTCATGCTTAAAAGTGCTATGAATAATATTAAAAAAAAAAAAAAAAGTGCTATGAATATTGTGTTATATAATTTAATCTGTTTTAATTGTGAAAGATTCACAAAAACATTCATTTATGTAAACGGGAATCTAAGATTCCCACTCAATGCAAAGATCAGACACTTTTTATTCTGTTAGTATGAATTTTCTTATGCTGTTTGCTTTTATCCTTTCCCAAGACATGTAGACATTGATTGGAGCCTGTGATTACTTCTACCTCATTTTGTAAATGTCTGTATGACGTTATTTGTACAGATAGCCTATTACATACATATATATACACATATGTAAAATTTTATTACTTTTTTGAGTGCATAGCAAAATTGTTTTCAATGAAATAAAAAGTGCTATTCAAATTATGTGTTTATGCATCTGTTACAGGCAACACATATTTTTGTAATCTGATCATGTAGAAATAGAATTTTAGTATTTTATCTACTTCTCTTTGACAATTACCATAAGGTTAAAAGTAGTTTTATGCTTGTGACTTTTTAGGATTATCATTTTTGTTGACTTAGTCAATTATTTGCCCACCTTTCTATGATTTAGCTGATTCATCGATGCCCACTATTTCAGGCTGAAACTTTGATACCTCTCTGTCATAGTTTGTTGTGAATAGGCTGCTGAGTGTCCTAGAGAGTGTAGATGGGATTCTTCTGCATGGGATGAACAGGGATTTCCTCATCAGAAACCACTGAGAGATACAAAATCAAGAAGAGTATAGAAAAGACATACAAGGCTTCAACAAGGAGACTAGGGTTTACTTGAGGGTATTCAGTGTAAATGATATGAATGTCAGGAGGACTGTGCTGAAAGGAACTAACTACTCCTCACAGCGTGTATCTCTGCGATTCAATAACATATGTCTGTTCTGCAAGTAATGACATCCTCGACCTAATGACATAAAAAGTAATCTGGGGGGGGGGGGGGGAGATATCTGACTCCAGTTTATGAGTTGTGAGCAACCAAGAGAGCAAAAGCATTGATATCTTATGGATATTTTTTACTACAAAGTGTATGGCTGCATTCGGGGCACTGAGGGTCAGTACTCTAAATAGAGAATTCAAAGGTCAGATCTTAGTCAAAAATTGCCCTTCACTATCACAATGCTGGAGCCTGTCACCATTAATTTTCCTGTTTGTGAATAGCAACTTTATGTTTCATGCAAACTACATAGAATGTGGCATTTATGTACCAAAGGGCAGAGGTGGTTCCCCAATTTAAAGGAAACTGGAGGGGTTTTTGGAAACAAAAGCAGTAAGTCTTACTGATGTCTCTTTTTTATATAATTTTATTTATTTTTGTCTATGTTGGGTCTTCGGTGTTTTGCACACGTTTTCTCAAGTTGCAGCAAGTAGAGACTGCTCTTTATTATGGTGCAGGCAGTTCTCAATGTTGTGACTTCTCTTGTTGCAGAACACAGGCTCTAGGCATGGGGGCTTCAGTAACTGCAGTATGCAGGACTGGTAGTTGCAGTTTGTGGGCTCTAGAGCAAGGGATCCATAGTTGTGGTTTATGGGCTTAGTTGTTCCATGTCATGTGAAATCCTCCTGAACAAGTGGTCAAATCTGTCCCCTGCATTGGCAGGCAGATTCTTGTCCACTGCATCACAGGGAAGTTCTGATTTCTTTTTAAAAGAGAAAAAAAGATGATAATGTTGACTTATAAATAGAAAACTCTTCTTGAATTATTTGTAACTTTATCAGTCACATATAATAAGAAACAGTTAAAAAGGTAGATTAAGGTCCCTATGAGAGGCTCAACCCACTTATGCATACTATTTCCTTCATCTCTATTGGGTAGTCTTTCACCCTTGGGCTTGTTGCAAGATGGCCATGACAAGAAAACCTCTGTTTTTTTTTTGTTTTTTTTTTTTTTGCAGTCAGAAAATATTAAAGGATTGAGAGTCAAGTTTGAGTGACTTCACCTGTGTCCTGTCTTTTTTTTTTTTTTCCCCTGAACTACTTCTGTTGTTCTGTGATCCACATTCCAGTGGAACAGGGATACACATAGCAACCCTATCTGCAGGGAGAGGGCACTGGACTTGGGAACAGACTGTGAGGCAAACTGAAACAGGCCTCACGGGAATCAATGTGCAGTGTCCCTCACAGTTTCCTCTGCTGCATCTGGGAAATATTCCAGACAGTGCCATATTTCATGTTCATTTTTCATCTTAATGTGAGCCTAAATTGTGACCAGTGATAAGAAAAAAATAGAAAGAAACCTGGGGATTGACTGTGAGGCAATTTTACCATGTGTTTAGACTAAAGACTGCTAGGCAGTTATTGAATATCTAATGTCATTTTATGCCCCAAGGCAATAACAACAATGACCAGCTCATTGAGATTTGTGGGAATTAAATGTTAATAACAGTAGCTAGCACACACATATATTCAATGAATATGTATTGTTACTTTCTGAGGGGAACTATGTCTTAAGTTGGTGAGCAGCAGTACAGAAAGGAAAAAACCACACAGAACAATGTACCTTCTTTATTCATCTCCCGGTTGGCTAAAAGTTACTACTTGATTCTGCATGTAGACTCAGGAGGGAATTTTGAATAGTCATCTAGACAGATGGGCATGAGAAATTGATTTATGACTGCCCACACAGAGAATTGGTATGCCAAATTGCTGTTGTGGAGTTATTAATACCTCCCAGAGACAGAACCTGTGCTAAAACCTAGACCTTACACTCAGGAGCTCCACAGTGAGAACATTCACAGCTCCTAGAAACATGCTTGATAAAACAGATATATTATATAGGGTATTAAATATAGTATTCATACCAAGAGATTATCACCTCTGAATTTCAAAATATCATATTGGAACTCTCATTACTATTGTACAGATCAGAAATCAGAGGCACAGGCAAGTTAAGAAACTTTCCCAAAGCCACACAGAAAATTGCAAGATTGGAAAATCAGTCCAGGCAGCAGTATTTCATAGGTCTTATTCCTCCATATGAAAACCCACTGGCATCAGGATATAAATATCAAAAAAAAAAAAAAAAAAAAGGAAAACAATGAAATTTAAAATTTTTTTTTTTATCCACATGTCTTTAACTAAAGCTCTTGGTTTCATTCTCCTGTTCTTCAGAGGCACATTCTTCAAACACCACAATGAAAACTGCCCTGATATAGACAATACACCTCTCAAAATAACTTCTATAGAGAAGATGACCTCAAGCTGTGACCAATAATAGCAAGAGGCAGCCTGCAAACTCAAATAACCTATCATATGGTATTTACTGGAATGCCAAGATTTCAAAAATAGAATATGAGATCTAAGTGCCCCTCCCCCCGTCAAAAGATACAAAGTAGCAGTAAAGAGATTTTAATCAATAATATACTATTGCAATAAGGAAGGAGGTCCACTGTAAACTGAACTCAGTTTTTATTTGTGCAGAAGTGAACAGGCATTTTAAAGAGAGAATGGGGGAAAGAGAGGGGGGTGAGTAAGGGCTCAGTAGAATTAGGGATGGGAACAAACAGCAAAGGGTTGGTTCCTGTAAATGTGATTAGGTCAGCTGTGTCTGCAAGCTGACAGTTATTGAAGTTGAGATGTTATCCTCCAACAGAGACTTGAAGATGGAAGCCCTATCCTTCAAAATTTAATTTCAAAGGAATGGTTTTCAGGTCCTTGAGAAAGATTCCCAAGAGTAGAAAGAGATGCATATACATCTCAAAGGAACAGAAAAAAAGATCCAAAATTGTAAGCTCTTTTTAGTAAATACTCTAAGAAAATGGGATCAATTATGGGCAAATACAGCAAATTTTTGGCAGCCTTGAGTCACCCTAGGTATTGAGCTGCTAGAAACTGTGATAATATTTGTTTAAGTCTTTTAATGTATGTGTGCATGGGGGTGGGGGGGAGTGGATAGACAAAATCATTTGTATGGAAAGTCTGTAGTTTTAATAGGCCAAGATGAAGTCTATTTGAGAAGACTCAGAGGAACCTGGCTAAGGATTGATCAGAGAACTTTCATCAGTATCAAAAAATAGCATTACATTCTAGAATTAATATGGAATTTCAGCAGATCCCAAATAGTCAAAATTATCTTTAAAAAAGGACAAAGTTGAAGGTCTCATACTTCCTAATTCCAAAAGTTATTCCAAATCTACAATAATTAAAGGAGTGTGGTACTAGCATAAAGACAGTCATATGGGCTAATGGAATAGAATAGAGGGCTTAGAAATAAACCCTTGCATATATGGTCAAATGATCTTTGACAAGGTTTCCAAGATCATTCAACTGGGGAAAGGCAGCCTTTAAAAAAAGATGATTGAAAAAACTGATTATCCAAGTGCAAAAGTATAAAGGTTAACTCTGATCTTATGCCATATACAAAACCATTTCCAAATGGACCAAAGATGTAAATGTAAGGTTGAAAACTATAAAACTCCTTGAAAAAAACATAGGGGGAAATCCTAATAATGTTTGATTTGTCAATGATTTATTGGATATGATACCAAAAGCACATGCAACAAAAACAAAAATTGATGAACTGGAGTATAACAAAATTAAAAACCCTGTGCATTAAAGGCACAGTCAATAGACTGAAAATACAACCTATGGAATGGGAATGTGCAAATCATGTCTGATAAGACATTAGTCTAGACTATAAATAGCCCCTGCAATTCAACAATATCAAAACAAGTAACCTGATTAAGAAATATTCAAAGGACTTGAAAAGTTATCCAAATAAGGTATGCAAATGTCCAACAAGCACATGAAAAGATGTTAAATATAGTGAGTCATTAGGGAGATGCAAATCCAAACCACAGTGAGATACCACCTAATAGCTACTAGAATGGCTACTATAAATCAAGCAAACACATATACAGAAAATGACATGTTGGTGAAATGTGGAGAAATGAGAATCCTTGTGCAGTCTTAGTGGGAATATAAAATGGTACAATTGTTATAAAAGGAAAGTAGTCATTTACTCAAAAAAGTTTAATATAGAATTATTATGTAGTCCCATAATTCTGTTCCTGTATATACCTAAAACAATCGAAATCAAGCTCTTGAAGAGATCTCTGTTTACCCATGTTTATTGTAATATTATTCCCAATAGCCAAAAGAGTAGACCAGCAAAAGTGTATACCGACAAATGAGAGGATAAAGAATGTAGTTTGCACAACCAAGGGAGAAATATTCAGCCTTCAAAGAAAGGCAATGTTGATTCACAAAATGGGTGAACGGTGAGGACACTATGCTAAGTGAAATAAACAAAAAGATAAACACTGTATGAATCTGACTATACAAAGTAACCATTAAATTCATAAAGAAAATTCCCTGGTAGTTTTCAGGGGCTGGAAGGAGGGAGAAATGGAGAAGTGTTGTTTAATGTGCATAGAGATTAAAATAATTTTAGAGACTGATTGTACAAAACTGTGAATATACTTAACTGAACTTAAGTGAACTTTAAGTGAACTTAAAGAGAGTTAAGATGGTAGAGTTTATACTATGTGTGAAAGTGAAAGTGAAGTCGCTCAGTCGTGTCCGACTCTTTACGACCCCACGGACTGACTATAGCCTACCAGGCTCCTCCGTCCATTGGATTTTCCAGGCAAGAATACTGGAGCGGTTTGCCATTTCCTTCTCCAACCTAGAATCTTGATTCTGATTATAGTATGTGTAGTTTAGCACAATTATGATTTTTATAATTTAATTTTAAGATAATATTGCCACCTATTGAAATGGATAGATAGGCACATAGATCTCAGCCACTAAGAGTCTACGTTCAGTGTTCAAACTTGGTGGAGCAACCTGGCTGTTAGATGAAAAAGATACATGGAACATGCAGATTTTGGCAACAGATGAGTAACAAGAAAAACTCAAAAAATAACAAAAGCCAAAACATATATAATGTTGATGAGTCCTGATTGTTTATGCCACTGTGATGTTAAGTGGTCACAGAGCACCCTCTTGAAAGCTTATTTCCATATATCCTGTTAACAGTAGATGCCAGTTGGATGCTGAGCACTTTGTTCATGAGTTCTGTACTTATATCACCTGGAAAACAAGACCTAGAATGTAAGGCCCTTGGAGATACTGAATTCTATTTGACCCACTGAACCTCGACTATTTCCTCTGACCTCACAGGTGAAAACACCTAGATGTTAAATTACATAGAGGAAATACACTGATTTGAATTTGAATAATAGAGCTTATAGCATAGACAGAAAATTCATTATTAATAGCTGCAATTTTCATTTTCATCTTGGTTGCCACATATGCAGTCTGAAAATGTTACTTATATTAAAATTAAAATTCAATTTAATTGAATTTAAAATTGAATTTAGATATAATTAACCTATTTATTTGACTTAAATTTAAAAATAAAATTTTTAAATGACTTTATTTTCATAGAAGCAAAATGAATCTTTTTATTTTTTATGTTTTATTTACAAGTTGAATATTACCCTTGTCACTGTTCTTTCTGGCCTTCTTGAGACCAAGCTGCCCTCCATTGGAAGCTATCTCCATTGGAGCACTATAATGAGTTTAGGGATTCGAAAAAAATTTAAATCACAGCCTATTTGGGTTGTCTGTTTTTTTCTTTCTCCATCACAAACTTGTGTCGTATTTATGACTGTTTATACACTTCCTGCCTATTTGCTCATCATTGCTTTTTAAAATGAAGACTATTAAATAAGAGTAGAACCACTGAGGAATATTTAAAATTAAAAGGTCACAATGGGGAATAGTAAAGCCAAACTTAAGCTCAGATAATTTTACTAATCCAAAAGAAAAGTATCTAAGAATAATCTGAGTTATCGGGCAGTAAATTTCTTAAGTGAGACATTGAGTGAGTTATTAATAGTTATTCAGTTCAGTTCAGTGTTTCAGTCATGTCCAACTTTTTTCAACCTCATGAACTACAGCAGGCCAGGCTTCCCTGTCCATCACCAACTCCTGAATCCTACTCAAACTCATGTCCATCATGTTGGTGAGGCCATCCAACCATTTCATCCTCTGCCATCCCCTTCTCCTCCTGCCTTCAATCTTTCCCAGCATCAGGGTCTTTTCAAATGAGTCAGCTCTTTGAATCAGGCAGCCAAAGTATTGGAGTTTCAGCTTTAGCATTAGTCCTTCCAATGAATATTCAGAAGTGTTTTCCTTTAGGATTGACTGGTGGGATATCCTTGCAGTTCAAGGGACTTTCAAAAGTTTTCTCCAACACCACAGTTCAAAAACATCAGTTATTTGGCACTCATCTTTCTTTATAATCCAGCTATCACATCCATACATGACTACTGGAAAAAACATAGCTTCAACTAAATGGACATTTGTTGGTAAAGTAATGTCTCTGCTTTTTAATATGCTGTCCAGTTTGGTCATAGCTTGTCTTCCAAGGAGCAAGTGTCTTTTAATTTCATGGCTGCAGTCACCATCTGCAGTGATTTTGGAGCCCCAAAAAATAAAGTCTGTCACTGTTTCCATTGTTTCCCCATCTATTTCACATGAGATGGTGGAACCGGTGCCATAATCTTAGTTTTCTGAATGCTGAGTTTTAAGCCAATAATTAACAATATAATTAATATTTATTAAAGTGTTATATTAATTTGCAAGAGATATAACAAACTTTCCCAAATCAGGTGAATAAACAGTAGAAATTAATTTTCTTACAGTTCTGGAGGATAGAAGGCCAATATCAAGATATTAAGAAATTTGGGTTTTTCTGAGGTCTCTTCTTTGACCTGCCTTCTTACTGTGACCTCACCTCGTCTTTTCCTTTGTGTATTTATATGTCCTCTTTCCTGTGTATGTTAGCATTCCTGGTATCTCTTTGCACATCCAAATGTTTTTTACTTATAAGGATCAGTAAAATTGGATTAGAGCATACCCTAATGGTCTTAGTTTTACGTAATCACTTTTTAAAGGCCCTCAAGTGCATTCACATTCTGAGATGCCAGGATGATCTTCAAAATATGAATTTGAGGGAGAAACAATTCAGCCCATAAAAAGTACAAATACAGATTTTAAGGCTATGGACATAAGGGAAGACCTACCCAGAGGTAAATATGTTCAAAAGTATGGCAAGAATAAGAAGAGTGGCCTGCTTATAAAACTGTCCGTGGGCATAGGGACAAGAGATAAGTCTAATCCTATATGCTGGACTTTTATCATTTCATCTCTATGAAGGAGACATAAACTGAACGATCTACTATGAAAAGGAGATAATTATATTTTAGCATTTGAAGGGGAGGCTACAAATTTAAAAAAAGGAAATACTGAAAATAAGGAGATTGATGCAACAACCCACCTATTTTTAAGTTGGACTTATTAAGCTGAAATCCATCCTTTTCCAGTAGACAGTTTAATGTATTTCAAAAATTACATGAACTCATGCAATCATGTACAATTAAGATTATAATTAAAACAGTTTTCATTACTCCCTGAGTTTCTGTCGTGCCTTTTTGTAGTACACAGTCTTGGAATTTATTAATCATATCTAACTTGATTGCTTAACCTTTTCCAAGTCTTATAAATGAAACCATTTGTTATTCAATATTTTCTGTCTAGTTTTTCCCACTTACAATAATGCTTTTGAGATTCATTCATATTTTTACACATGTCAGTAGCTTACTTTTAAATTCTGCATTGTATTTTTTTGAGTAAATGTACTAGAATTTATTCACCTTTTTTAACCACTTCATGGGTAATAAGGTCATTTCCAGGTCTGGATTATTAGAAACACAGTTTCTATATGCACTTAGATACAGCATTTTGTGGACATATAGCTTCAGTTTTCTTGAGAATATGTGTAACTGCAAGGTTGCTGGATCATATAATAAATGTATGATGTTCTTCACAAGAAACTGCCAAACCCTTTTCCCAAGTTGCTGTACCATTTCACATTTTCAAAGCAAACTCTGAAAATTCTAGTTGCTCCACAGCTTCCCTAGCATTTGATATTGAGAATATATTTTTAAATTTTTTCAAACTTATTCCAGTAGATATGCAGTGGTATCTCATGGTGATGAAGTTCACATCTTTTTACGACAATGTGCTCATTCACTCAGTAGTGTCTAACTCCTTGTGACCTTAAGGAATGTAGTTCACCAGGCTCCTTTGCTCATGAGGTCTTCCTGGCAAGAATACTGGAGTAGGTTGTCATTTCCTCCTCTGGGGATCTTCCAGGTGTTTAATGACAGTAGTATTGAGCATATTCATGTGGGCATATTTCATGGGTTTATCTGCAACTCTTCTTTGGTTCAATATCACTTTTCTACCTTAAAATATGTGCTTCTTGTTTTATTATTATTTAAATTATATATATAAAATCATTGTTGTAAGATTTGTTTCGAAATTTGCTTTTGTATTGAAAATAGGTTCTCCAATTCTATTGAATCTTGTCAATTTTCTTAACAGTGTCTTTCAAACAACAGAATTTATTTTTAATATTTATTAAGAACAATTTATCCACTTTTTCTCATTTTGTGATTTACAATATTTATTTCCTATATATGAAATCTTTGATTATCCCAAGATCATGAAGACCATTTTCTGTCTTCTTTAGATTTTTATAAGACTTTATGTTTATGATCAATCCTGGGTTAATTTTTGTATACAGTGCAAAATAAAGATGGAAAGTTTGGTTTTGTTGGTGGTGGTGGGGGTGGTGTTGGTGTATAGCTACTCAGCTGTCCTAGTCTTCTTTGTTGCAGATACTATCCTTTCTCCTTTGAATTTCCTTGTCATATTAGTAAAAAAATCCATTGACCATAAATTTGTAGGTTTATTTCTAAATGCTATGCTGTTGCATTTATCTAAATATATATCTCTATGCCAATACCTCATTATCTTGATTAATGGGGCTTTATATTAACGCCTTGAAATAAGTTTTGAGAGTCTTATGATATTGATCCTTGTTTTCTAATCTAGCTTGAGTATTCTAAATCCTTTACTTTCTTACATAAAGCTTATAATCTATTTGTTAACATCTACAAAAAGCCATAATGGGGTATTGACTGTAGACTATGCAAAAGTTACAGATATATTTGTGAGAATTGAAATCTTAAAAATATTGATGCTTCCAGTTCCTGAACTTGGTGTATCTCTACATCTATTTAAATATATTTTAGTTAACTTCATCAGTATTTTTAATATTCAGATTATAAATTTGGCACCTATTTTGCCACATTTATCCTTTAGTATATCACGTTTTTATGCTGTTATAAAATATATTTAACTTCAATATCCAATTATCCCTTATTGGTATATAGGAAGACAACTGATTTTGACCTATTCACATTTGAAAACTGAGAGAATTGAGTAGCAACCACGTGATGTGTACCTTGTTACTTGTAAGGAATGGACAAATGAACAACAAAGATAAAGTTTGTCCTTTATTTGAGTTATCAGTCAAGCAGAGACTTGAATAGAGAATGTAAATTCAGATTAGCTGTGCCACAGTGGGTAATGTGCATTATTCTGTTGCAATCCACAAGATGTTTTAGCATGCAACTTGAATTTAAATCGGCATGGGAAGTCTCCTAAAGGAAATTATGGTTGAATACATAAAGAATAAGTAGCAGAAAGTCTTGTAGATTAGAACTAGAGAAGACAAAAAAGGGATTGTATTCAAGTAGGAACAATGGTATGTCTGGAAGTCAAGGTTTGAAGTATCCATGGAATGTAGCAATGATAGTACGTTTGACAAACGCTGGAATACTATATGCCTGAGCTAGATATTTGAGGGATTTTATTTTGTGCTAATGTGCGGATTTTGTAGTTTTTTCGTGTTTCATTAGGTTACCATGGGTCTACTTACCAGGAACAGAGCTGGTTTAACTGTAAAGCGGGAATTTGGGAATCTCGTAAATTTGATGGAAAAAAAATATGTGTTTTAGACTCAAACTCTGTAATAGGTAAGGCAAAATTATGGGGTGGGGAAAATGAGTTAGCCTAGGATCCAAATGCAAGTGGGGAGGCTCAGAAAAGTTTAGTATTTTCAGGGTAAAACTTTCTTACCGATGAGTTACAGACTTTCACGTTAAAGACACAATCACATCACGACCGCCCATCTGGAGGTAATTCAGTCCCAACACAAGTTACACTCTCGCCTTAAACTAACCTTCTCACATTTCAGAAGTACAACTTGTTTGGGGGAAATCAGGGACCCCTGGGCTCACAGCGCCATCTAGCATCAACAGAAATGGGAGACCAAGGGCAAGCTAAATGAAAAGGTCTTTAAAAATTGGGCGGTGGAGGCGATCAAGGAATGTGAAATAATTGTGTTCCTTTGAGCAGGAATTTTAAAATACAAATATCAAATTTGAAAATAATGCATGATTTCGCAATGGGAAGGTGATTCATAATTATTTCCGGTAAAGAAATAGCGAGGCCTGGCCAATATCCACTTCACCTTTTCTACTAAGTGGTAAAGGTTGATGTGAATGCTAATAGACTGACTTCATTTACAAACATGGATATAAAGGAATTTGTTGCGTGGACACATAATTCTTATTTGGGCTATAAAACTAATTCAGTTGGCATCGCATTGCGTCACGTTCATCCCAGCGGAACTCTGTCCGTGTGTGTTTAAAAACACTTCCTTTTCCGGTTCTGTTTTCACAGTGCAGGAGTGTAATTTCATACGATAAAGGTTTAATAGGTCATTATCCTTGAAAACGTTTCTCAATCTCACAGAGAGGTCTGACGCATTTAGTCGGGGCCCGCACCGCGGCCGCATCCCTGATTCCCCACTGGTCGGATTCAAGCAACACCGGGAGCCAGCAGGGCTTCCGGTCTAACACTGCGACCTGAAGGAAATGCGCGATCGTACGGCGCCGCCGTCTCATTCGCACTGCTCTGTGGGAAGGTCATGCTGGCTACTCCGCTAACCCACGGCACCGGGAGCCGATCGGAAACGCGGCTGCGCAGCGTGGGCGGGGCGGGACCGGGTGCAATGCCGCTTCCACTCCGGGTTTCCGTTTCCTCTCTCTCCTCCCGGTCCGTCAGCTTTAAGGCGTCCTCCGGGAGTTTTCCATCCGTCGTTTGCACCGCAAGGAGTAACAAAATGTACGAGTTACTTTCCCATAATAGTTCTCCACTCTAGGTTTAGTTTCATTATTTTGGATTTTTCTCTTTGACTTTGTACCAGTCTGTGTTTTGTTTTGTTTTTCCAGGAAAAATACGTACTGTAGTGTTTGAACACCCATCTCTTTCCTTTGTTTAGTCATACAAACGTTGCCTAAAGCCATGCTTTTATACCTTTCCTTTTAAAACATGAATCCGTTAGTTTTGTTTATTACATTCATCTGAGAATTTAAATGTTTTTTCAATAATAAGATTCGTGATCTCTTTTAATAGAATAATACTTTAATAATTTCTACTAATATATATTGTCATTAAGATTCTCTATTGCCTTTAATTTTTTCCCTAATTTTCCAATAAAATACCCTTAATATGAAGGATATTTAAGGGCTTCAAAGTCAAAGTTCCCCCAAAAGTCTCAATAAAGTTCTTTAAAGTTATTTAAAACAGTTTTGCGCAAAATTGAAAAAAGTTTCACAAATTTTGAAACAGCTACTGGGCTTTGTTTTTCTATGTATCATGACTTACTCCATTATCCTAACTCTCACTTGATGACTGATCATTTCCAGATTGTTTTTTAATTTGATAGTACCTGTTTCACCTATGTTATTCTCTCGGTTCTGACTTTTTCTTAGAAAATATTCCTCAAATCATGTAATTCAGAGGTCAGCTTTCTTTCTTCTTCCCCCTCTAAAGGTCCAGATATTAAGTATTCTAAGCTTGGAGGACCATATGATCTCCATGACAGTTACTTACCTTTGTGGTTGTAGCATGGAAGCAGCAAGAGACCAATATGAATGACTTATCATGGTTGTATTTCAGCAAAGATTTATTTATAAATGTGTGATTAGACCAAGGAAGGTAGTTTCTGACCTTTTAGCTTAATTAGCACCTTGCTCATGGTAAACATAGTAAATTGTAGCTTATGCAACCTTAAAAGTCATGTAAATTTTATTTTTATTAGTTATTTTGATTCACCTGTCTCATGCTTTATGATGGAATGTTTAGTATTAGAGAAGTTTAGGGAAAAGGCAGCAATCTCAACATAAAGACACTAGGGTCTACTATATTTTATTAGTTGATTGTATTATTCTAAAATCTTTATTGCTATGGTGACTTCCTCCGGAAATGGCAATGGCACCCCACTCCAGTACTCTTGCCTGGAAAATCCCATGGACGGAAGAGCCTGGTAGGCTGTAGTCCATGGGGTCGCAAAGAGTCGGACACGACTGAGCGGCTTCACTTTCACTTTTCACTTTCATGCACTGGAGAAGGAAATGGCAGCCCACTCCAGTATTCTTGCCTGGAGAATCCCAGGGATGGGAGCCTGATGGGCTGCCGTCTATGGGGTCACACAGAGTTGGACACGACTGATGTGACTTAGCAGCAGCAGCATGGTGACTTCATGTTGATTTTTTGAAAAAGAAATGCATGCTGATGGTAATATAAGAGAAAAAATATTCAATGACACTTGTTAAAGATGGTAAGGCAGACTTTCATTAGGATAGGTAAAGGGGCTACTGCAATGGGATTTTACAGTAGGGGAGAGAGAGTAGGCTCAACTCTTAATATAACATAGCCAGGTGGGAATTTATAGCCAAGGAATGGGATGGGAGATCAGTGGATAAAAATTACTAGGAGGAATTGTTAGGGGTAAAAGTGGTTCTGGCTAAATCAGCCTAACAGGATCCTTTCTAAATATAGGCCAGACTCATTAGACACAAACTAGGGCTTCCCTGATGTCTCAGAGGGTAAAGAATCTGTGTGCAATGTAGGAAACACAAGTTCCATCCCTGGATTGGGAAGGTCCCCTGGAGAGCAAATAATCTATTCCAGTATCCTTGCCTAGAGAATTCCATGGACAGAGGAGCCTTGTGTGCTACAGTCCATGGGGACACAAAGAGTTTGACATGAGTCAGTGACTAACATATATTCAGCGGGGATGATGTCCCAAGTGGTGTTAGTGGTAAAGAATCCGCCTGCCAATGCAGGAGAGGTAAGACGTGAAGGTTTAGTCCCTGGGGTTGGAAAATATCCTGATGGAAGGCATGGCAACCCACTCCAATATTCTTGCCTGAAGAATCCCATGGCTAGAGGAGATTGGCGGACTACAGTTCCTAGGGTCACAAAGAGTTGGATGCTACTGAAGTGACTTAGCACACATGAAGGTGATGATGAAGGATACAGAATCTGATTGGACCCTGAGGATGATCAAATATTGAAGGTGAGGGATACTAGCTAAGGTAACTTGGCAGGGCTCTTTCCTGCCAAATTTTAGAAGCAAGTACACAAATGGACCTAGGAGAAGATTCAGGAGCCTGAATTTGGTCAAAGAATTTTTGTCAGTGGCAAAAACTAAAGTGTAAAGGAAGATTTTTTTGCAATTATGAAAGCTCTAACTTATACACCTGATTCCAGAACCCTAACTGAATTTGGTTGCATTGAAATGTACTACCACTATTAAGACTTTAATGTCCTTTTTAAAACATATGTTTATAAAATACATTAAAGTGTATCACTATATTTCTTTCTATGTTTTACATATATTGTACACAATATATATATTTTAAGCTAATTGCTATTCAAAGATGATTTTGTGTGAGACACTATTCTGAAATTAATGCTCGGAAATATAGGTGGAGTTTGTTCTATGAATTTAATCTTTGAGAAAACAAAGGTAGAATGTATTTTCAATTTTAAAGCAGCAATTAGTGGTGGCGTGAGAATACCAAACTATTTTTCTGTCTGCAGAGACCATGTCATCCACCGTTGTTTGGGATGAGCACTGTCACATATTTCTGTTGACTTATGGCCAAAATATCTATAATTTTCTTTTGTAGATAAAATTTTGTTGAAACAGTATCCATTAATTTAATTGTGTATGGCTACCTTAATTCTTCAATGTCAAAATTCAGTCATTTTTGAGAGAAAATATTGAGGCCAAAAATATTTCCTATCAGGCTTTTACGTTACCCAGAGTTTAGTCCTAAACTGAGCAGTTCAGTCTTTGTATGCTAATTGATATGAGATCCACACTAAAGCAGTTAGAGGGAGGCAGTGAGCCTGTAAATTGTTAAAGGACTTCAAAGAGTCCCTTTCTCAAGTCCCCTTCTCTCCCCACTAACTCCCCTTACATTTTGCTTCTTGCTAATTCCCTTTTAGGTCCTCTGGCCATGATTTTGACCATGAGTATGAGGTGAAGTGGTCAAAGGCCAGAGAAAGAAAAAAATAAATATACTGATTGTTGATCTCACAGTCTTGGAACTACAGCTTCTCCCAGAATGAAGGAAAGTCCCCAAACTTGGTTTCTGTTGTTATGAGCTCACTTTTTGCTGCCACTGTTACCTTGACAACGGTAGCCTCAGGGTCTGAGAAAGATATGTTGGAGAAAAGCAAAAGGGGAAGGGTAGAACTCTCTGAGTATTAGGAGTTCACTTTTCCATGTGGGCTCAGATGGTAATGCATCTGCCTACAATGCGGGAGACCCAGGTTCAATCCCTGGGTTAGGAAGATCTCTTGGAGAAGGAAAAGGCAACTCACTCCAGTATTCTTGCCTGGAAAATCCCATGGACAGAGGAGCCTGGTAGGCTACAGTCCATGAGGTCACAAAGAGTCAGACATGACTGAGCGACTTCACTTTCACTAATTCCTCAGACTACAACTAGAGAGTTTCTCTGGCAGTTCTTTATCTGCACCACAGTGCTCAATTCTGGGTTTCTGGATGTGTTAAGTTCAGGTCAGGAGACAACACGAGGGGGAAAAAAAAGAAGAAAAGAAAGCTCATTGATTTAGTAATGCTTCACATTCCAGTATTCTTCCTTTATGCCCCATTACTGTTTACTTTTGGAATATTCAAAGAGCTGTTCCATACATTTTACCAAATTTTTATAACCACATTCAGTGGGGGAGGCTGGGTGGAGAGTGTTTACTCCTTCTACTTAGGAAAGGAACCCTAAAGGCAGCTCATTTCACATTTTTAATTTAGAGCAAAAGAATATTTAAGTTTATAAATTACTACTTATGCTCATAAAATATTATGTGAAACCCAAGTTCTTCATTTTAGTAGTAATGCCTTTCAATTCTGTTTAAATCTATTTGCATACTTAATAAAATTTCAAGTAGTTATCAAATAATATTGATTATTACATTTTTATTATTTGAAGTAGAGTGACACTTTCAAAAGAGATACAGACTTTAGTAAATGGTTCCTGTTTAAGAGTTCTATAATTTTTCACTATATACACCAAGTAGGTATCAAGATGGGCAGGAAACTGACCTGAGTCTCATAATATCAATATGTTTTAAATTGCCAAACAGATTTTGAAATAAATAAAATGGATGTGTTTAAATCAGTTGTAAAATGGACCTTTTGCACTACCAGATAAGTTTTCTTGGAACTAAATTTAAAATTCAGTACTTCCTGCACATATATTTGGCAAAATTGGCTGTGTCAACACTAGTCAATTGAATGGCAAAGTGTAACAATTTCTCACTACATCCCTTATATGTGCTCCATGGACTGCAGCATGCCATCTTTCCCTGTCCATCACGAATACCTGGGGCTTGCTCAAACTCATGTCTATCGAGTCTGTGATGCCATCCAAACATCTCATCCTCTGTCTTCCCCTTCTCCCCCTACCTTCAATCTTTCACAGCATCAAGGACTTTTCCAATGAGTCAGTTCTTCACATCAAGTGGCCAAAGTAATGGAGTTTCAGCTTCAGAATCAGTCCTTCCAATGAATATTCAGGACTGATTTCCACTAGGATTGACTGGTAGGATCTCCATGCAGCCCAAAGGACTCTCAAGAGTCTTCTCCAACACCACAGTTCAAAAGCATCAATTCTTTGACACTCAGCTTTCAATTCATCAGTGCTTAGTTTTCTTTATAGCTCAACTCTTATATCCATACATGACTACTGGAGAAAACATAGCTTTGACCAGATGGACCATTGTTGCCTGAGTAATGTCTCTGTTTTGTAATATGCTGTCTAGGTTGGTCATAGCTTTTCTTTCAAGGAGCAAGGATCTTTTAATTTCATGGGTGCAGTTACCATCTGCAGTGATTTTGGAGCCCCCAAAATGTAAAATCTCTCACCATTTCCATTGCTTTCCCATTGTTTCTCCATCTATTTGTCAGAAAGTGATGGGAACAGAGCCATGATTTTAGTTTTCTGAATGTTGAGTTTTAAGCCAGCTTTTCCACTCTTCTCTTTCACTTTCATCAAGAGGCTCTTTAGGACTTTGTTTTCTGCCACAAGGGTGGTGTTTTCTGCATATGTGAGGTTACTGATATTTCTTCCAGCAATCTTGATTCAACCTTGTGCTTCATCCAGTCTGGTATTTCATATGATGTACTCTGCATATAAGTTATATGAGCAGGATGACAATATACAGCCTTGATATAATTCTTTCCAGAATTGGAAACATTCTGTTGTTCCATGCCTGGTTCTAACTGTTGATTTTTGACCTGTCTACAGATTTCTCAGGAGGCAGGTAAAGTGGTATGGTATTCCAAGCCCTTTGAGAACTTTCCTCAGTCTATTGTGATCTACCCAGTCAAAGGTTTTGGCAGAGTCAAAAAGCAGAAGTAGGTGTTTTCCTGAAACTCGCTCCCTTTGTTGATGATCCACCGGATGCTGGCAATTTGATCTCTGGTTCCTCTGCCTTTTCTAAATCCAGTTTGAACATCTGGAAGTTCATGGTTCATGTACTATTGAAGTTTAGCTTAGAGAATTTTGAGTATTACTTTGCTAGCATGTAAGATGTGTGCAACTGTGCAGTAGTTTGAACATTCTTTGGCATTTCCTTTCTTTGGGATTGAAATGAAAATTGACATTTTCCAGTCCTGTGGCCACCGCTGAGTCTTCCAAATTTTCTGGCATATTGAGTGCAGCACTTTCACAGCATCATCTTTTAAAATTTGAAATAGTTCAACTGGAATTCTGTCCCTCCAGTAGCTTTGTTCATAGTGATTCTTCCTAAGGCCCACTTGACTTCACATTCCAGGATGTCTGGCTCTAGGTGGGTTATCACACCATCGTGGTTATCTGGGTCATGAACATCTTTTTTTTTTTTTTTTGTAAAGTTCTTCCATGTATTCTTGCCACCTCTTCTTAATCCCTTCTGCTTCTGTTAGATCCATACCATTTCTGTCCTTTATTGTGCCCATTTTACATAAAACTTTCCCAGGGTATCTGTGCTTTTCTTGAAGAGATCTCTAATCTTTCCCATTCTATTTTTTCCCCTATTTCTTTGCACTGATCATATCACTGAGGAAGATTTTCTTATCTCTCCTTCCTATTTTTTGGAACTCTGCATTCAAATGGATATATCTTTCCTTTTCTCCTTTCCCTTTAGTTTCTCTTCTTTTCTCAACTCTTTGTAAGGCCTCCTCAGACAACCATTTTGACTTTTTATATTTCTTTTTCTTGGTGACTGCCGGGATCCAGCCTCGGCAGGATCCAGGGGGTAACCTCAGGATGAACAGCATCGGTGAGAGAAGACACTTGAGACCAGCCTTGCTAGGGCCAAGTCTGCGAGGGAGAGAGAGCGAAAGAGAGAGAGAGAGAGAGTGACCAGATGGGGGTGTTTTCAGGGTCTGGCAATGTTTAATTTTTTACAGTAGCTTTTATACCCTAAGTTAGTACATTTCTAAGGGGAAGATAGTTTAACATTATGTCAGCTTGTTCTTCAAGAAACCAGGGTGTTTTCTGCATACTTCTTTGTTTATGAGGGTCTTGTACATTATCTTCTGGCCTTGGGGCCTATTAACATTTTATGCAATTCAGGTGAATGTAAACCTATTTTCTGTTTCTATGTTGACTATGAGGGCTTCTCCACTTCTTCAAAGACTTCTTTCCCACAGTAGTAGATATAATGGTCATCTGAGTTAAATTCACCCATTCCAGTCCATTTCAGTTCACTGACTCCTAAAATATCGATGTTCACTCTTGCCATCTCCTGTTTGACCACTTCCAATTTACTTTGATTCATGGACCTAACTTTCAAGGTTCCTATGCAATATTGCACTTTACAGCATCAGACTTTACTTCCATCACCAGTCACATCCACAACTAGGCTTTGTTTCTGCTTTGACTCCTTTTTTTTTTTTTTCATTTCTTTTTATTAGTTGGAGGCTAATTACTTTACAATATTGAAGTGGGTTCCTTTCATTCTTTCTGGAGTTAGTTTTCTTTTACTGTTTTTAGAAGTTAGTTGGAATTTCTTGTATTTTTATAATAGTGTAGAAAAGATACAAGTAGAGTGTAGTCAGTAAAACATGCAATATTAGGAATAAGATATAGAAATATTTTATAATTTATATATTAGTTAAATATTTAATAACTTTCTCATAGATACATGAATTAATGTTTTGCTTCCTTGATTTTAATTTCATTTTATGAATACAGAAGTGTAAATCTGTATATATTTCATATCTCCTCACATTTCACTTTTCTTTGGTGACCGATATCAAAATTGTGGTGTGTTTCTTTTATAAAAATGTACTCTGCTTTGGAAAAGTATGTGGATTCTTCATCTGAGGGTATATCTATACAAATGTGTGTGTGTGTTTGCTTGTATTTATATTTATATAAATACACCCATAACCAGAATAATGATAATGGCAATGATTGTAGATAGAACTTTGATGGAATAGTTTGTGTCAGAAATCTACTTTTAGTGCTTTTTCTAAGTACACACACACAAACTTACATCATGAACAATTATTTTGCCCATTAAACAAGTAAAGACATTAAGGATATACTTCTTAGAATAACTAGTACAGGCTCATAAAGACCTTAAGTGGTCCGAAACCCATCCTCCTAAATGCAGAGCAACCCTATGCAAAAGATAATGGATACTTTTAAAATCTGTGCAGTTTTCTGATACCCAGTAGCATTATGGGTCTATTGTTGCTGTCTGTTGGAGTTCATAAACTGTCCTCCTATGTTATTCTCTCTCCTTCATGCAAGGGCCTAGAAACAAGCACATATTCAGAACACAGCTCCATACCTGAGAGTCACGGTAAAGGGAAGATTTTTAAGTCTGTATTATTTACGTGAGTGTTTTATCCTGGTGTACTGCATGGTCATTAAGCCTGATAAAGAGATGAGGGCTTCGACCCAGGGTCTTCTCCACACCCATAATCCAGAGTCCTTACTTCCAGGGAAGACCTGGATTTCCTAGGATTTATGCCTATATATGTGCGCCTATCCTGGATTCTGCCTATTGCACAAACTTGTAGTCAGATCAATTCATAGTCTGTAATTGTCTTGACTTCATGTTAAAACAAAGCAAAATACCATAAAATGCTGAGCTTCACAAATCTGAGTCCTAAAGTTTTTCATCAGCAATGTAGAAAATCTGCAGGAAAAGATTAGAAAGATAATGTTAATTTATTCTTCACTTTAATGAAGCAAACTACAGGCTCCATATGTGCTTAGTCACTTAGTCATGTCTGACTCTTTGCAACCCCATGGACTGTAGTCCATCAGACTCCTCTGTCCCTGGGGATTCTGCAGGCAAGAATTCTGAAGTGGGTTGCCATGCCCTCCTCCAGCATATCTTCCCAACCCAAGGGTCGAAGCCAGCTCTGCCATATTGTAGGCAGAAGTATTGGTTATTTTCCTGTGACCTCTTATTTTTCTCTCTAGAGTGATGAGTGGGCTAAGAAATAAAAAAAAAAAAAAAACACATGCATACAGAGCATTATGCATGATACTAATTATCACTAGACACTTAATTTTGGATTTTCAGTATAGGCAAGGAAACTGGGATTTCCTTTAAACTGTTTGACCACTCACACAAAGGTACACGCAACTAAGGTAACACGGAATCACACATATTGTTGAGTTACAGAGAAGTTGTATGTCATATTCATGGGTTTGTGAATACAGCAAACAAAGAGATAAGGATAAATTAATAGGCAGGACTCTGCATCAGGATACTACTGAAGAATTTTAATGTACAAAAATAATAAATCATATTTTGTATACTTGTACCTTTTTTTATTAATTTATTTTTTGAAGGGTAATTGCTTTACAGACTTTTGATGTTTTCTCTCAAACTTCAAGAAGAATCAGCCATAGGTACACACATATCTCCTCCCTTTTGAAACTCTCTCCCATTTCCGTCCCCAACCCACCCGTCTAGGTTAATACAGAGTGCCTGTTTGAGTTTCCTGAGCCATTAACCGAAAGCAAGTTCCCATTGGCTATCTATTTTACATATGGTAGTGTAAGTTTCCATGCTACTCTTTCCATACATCTCACCCTCTCCTCCCCTCTCCCCATGACCATAAATCTATTCTGTATGTCTATTTCTCCATTGTTGCCCTGGAAATAAATTCTTTGGTATGTTTTTTCTAGATTCAGTATATATGCATTAGAATATGATATTTCTCTTTCTCTTTCTCTTTCTGATTCACATCACTCTGTTCTAGGTTCATCCACCTCATTAGTACTGACTCAAATGTGTTTCATTTTATGGCTGAGTAATATTCCATCGTGCATATCTAATACAACTTCTTTATCCATTCTGTCAATAGACACCCAGGTTGCTTCCATGATCTAGCTATTATTATAAACAGTGCTTCAGTGAACAATGGGATACATGTGTCTTTTTCAATTTTGGTTTCCTCAGGGTATATGTCTCGGAGTGGAATTTTTGGGTCACATATTGGTTTTATTCCTAGTTTTTTTAAGGAATCTCCATACCATATTCCATAGTGGTTGTATCAACTTACATTCCCACCAACAGTGCAAGAGTGTTCCCTTCTCTCCACACCCTCTCCAGCATTTATTGTTTCTAGACTTTTTGATAATGTCCATTCTGACCGGTGTGAGGTGATATCTCACTGTAGTTTTGATTATCATTTCTCCAATAATGAGCAATGCTGAGCATCTTTTCATATATATTTTTTAGCCATCTATATGTCTTCTTTGGAGAAATGTCTGTTTAGTTCTTTTTCCCACTTTTTGATTGGGTTGTTTGTTTTTCTGGTATTGAGTTGTGTGAAGTGCTTGTATATTTTGGAAATTGATCCTTTGTCAGTTGTTTCCTTTGCCATTATTTTCTCCCATTCCGAGGGTTGTCTCTTCATCTTGTTTATCGTTTCCTTTGATGTGCAAAAGCTTTTAAGTTTAATCAGGTCCCACTTGTTTACTTTTGTTTTTCTTTTATTAGTCTAAGAGGTGGGTCATAGAGGATCTTGCTTTGATTTATGTCATCGAGTGTTCTGCCTAAGTTTTCCTCTAAGAGTTTTATAGCTTGTGGTCTTACATTTAGGCCTTTCATCCATTTTGAGTTTATCTTTGTGTATGATGTTAGGAGGTGTTCTAATTTCATTCCTTTACATGTAGTTGTCCAGTTTTCCCAACACCATTTATTGCAGAGGCTGTCTTTTCCCCATTGTATATTCTTGCCCCTTTTGTCAAAAATAAGGTACCCATGGGAGCATAGGTTTATTTCTAGGCTTTCTACCTTGTTCCATTACTCTATATTTCTGTTTTTGTTTCAGTACCATACTATCTTCATGACTGTAGCTTTGTAGTGATGCATGAGACAAGTTATCAGGGCTGGTGCACTGGGAAGACCCAGAGGGATGGGATGGAGAGGGAGGCGGGAGGGGGGACAGGGATGGGGAACACATGTAAATCCATGGTTGATTCATATCAATGTATGGCAAAAATCACTACAATATTGTAAAGTAATTAGCCTCCAACTAATAAAAATAAATGGGAAAAAAAAGAAGTTGGGAAGGTTGGTTCCTCCAGCTCCATTCTTCTTTCTCAAGACTGCTTTAGCTATTGGGTCTATTGTGTTTCCATGTGAATTGTGAATCTTTTTGTTCCAATTCTGTGAAAAATGCCATTGACAATTTGATAGGGATCACATTAAATCTGTACATTGCATTTGGTAGTATAGTCATTTTCACAATATTGATTCATCCTATCCAGGAACATGGAATATCTTCCATCTGTTTATGTCATCTTCGATTTCTTTCATTAGTGTCTTATAATTTTCTGTGTACAGACCTTTTGTCTCCTTAGGTAAGTTTATTCCTAGATATTTAATTCTTTTTGTTGCAGTGGTGAATGGGACTGATTCCTTAATTTCTCTTTCTGATTTTCATTGTTACTCTATAAAGTGCAAGTGATTTCTGTGTATTGATTTTGTATCCTGCAACTTTATTAAATTCACTGATTAGCTCTAGTAACTTTCTGATAGTATTATTAGAGTTTTATATGTACAGTATCAAGTCATTTGCAAACAGTGAGAGCTTTACATCTTCTTTTCTAATCTGTATTCCTTTCATTTCTTTTTCTTCTGCGATTGCTGTAGCTAGGACTTCCAAAACTATGTTGAATAATAGATGCAAAAGTGGACACCACTATCTTGTTCCTGAACTTAAAGGGAAATGCTTTCAGCTTTTCACCTTTGGGAATAATGTTTGCTGTAGGCTTACCATATATGGCATTCCCTGTATTGAGCTATGTTCCTTCTATGCCAATTTTTTTTTTTAGAGTTTTAATCATAATAAGTGGACACCTTATCTTTGACAAAGGAGACAAGAATATACAATGGAGAAAAGACAATCTCTTTAATAAGTGGTGCTGGGAAAAATGGTCAACCACTTGTAAAAGAATGAAACTAGAACACTCTCTAACACCATACACAAAAATAAACTCAAAATAAATTAAAGATCTAAACATAAGACCAGAAAATATAAAACTGCTAGAGGAAAGCATAGGCAAAATACTCTCTGACATAAATCACAGCAGGATCCTCTATGACCAACCTCACAGAGTAATGGAAATAAAAGCAAAAATAAACAGATGAGACCTAATTAAACTTAAAAACTTTTGCACAACGAAGGAAGCTATAAGCAAGGTGAAAAGAGAGCCTTCAGAAGGAAGGAAATAATAGCAAACAAAGTAACTAACAAAGGATTAATCTCAAAAATATGCAAGCAACTCCTGAAGCTCAATTCCAGAAAAATAAATGACCCAATCCAAAAATGGGCCAAAGAACTAAACAGACATTTCTTCAAAGAAGACATACAGTTGGCTAACAAACACATGAAAAGATGCTCAACACTACTCATTATCAGAGAAATGTAAATCAAAACCACAATGAGGTACAATTTCACACCAGTCAGAATGGCTGCTATCCAAAAGTCTACAAGCAATAAATGCTGGAGAGGGTGTGGAGAAAAGGATCCCTCTTACACTGTTGGTGGGAATGCAGACTAGTACAGCCACTATGGAGAACAGTGTGGATATTCCTTAAAAAACTGGAAATAGAACTGCCATATGACCCAGCAATACCACTGCTGGGCATATACACCAAGGAAACTAGAACCGAAAGAGACGCGTGTACCCCAATGTTCATTGCAGCACTGTTTATAATAGCCAGGACATGGAAGCAACCTAGATGCCAATCAGCAGACGAATGGATAAGAAAGCAGTGGTACATATGCACAATGAAATATTACTCAGCGATTGAAAAAAATACATTTGAATCAGTTCTAATGAGGTGGATGAAACTGGAGCCCATTATACAGAGTGAAGTAAGCCAGAAAGGAAAACACCAATACAGTATACAAATGCATATATATGGAATTTAGAAAGATAGTAATGATAACCCTTTATGAGAGACAGCAAAAGAAACACAGATGTATAGAACAGTCATTTGGACTCTGTGGAAGCGGCAAGGGTGGGATGACTTGGGAGAATGGCATTGAAACATGTATAATATCATATGTGAAACGGATCGCCAATCCAAGTTTGATGCATGAGACAGGGTGCTCAGGGCTGGTGCACTGGGATGACCCAGAGGGATGGGATGGGGAGGGAGGTGGGAGCGGGGTTCAGAATGTGGAACACATGTACACCCATGGCAGATTCATGTCAGTGTATGGTGAAACCACTACATTATTGTAAAGTAATTAGCCTCCAATTAAAATTAATTTATTTTAAAAATAAATTAAATAAATAAATAAATAAATAATTTTAAAAAGTAATTGACCTATAAACCTAAATTGTATGGATTTTATGTAAATTATACCTAAATAAAGTTGAATTAAAAAATAATCATAAATGGGTGCTGAACCTTGTCAAAGGCTTTGTCTACATACCCCGAGATCATAATCTGCTTTTTACCTTTCAGTTTGTTAATACATTGTATCACATTGATTGATTTCTGTATATTGAAGAATCCTTGCATCCCTGGAATAAACCCAACTTGACCATGGTTTATGAGCTTTTTGATGTGTTGCTGAATTGTGTTTCCTAAAATTTTGTTGAGGATTTTTGCATCTATGTCATCAGTGATATTGGCCTGTCGTTTTATTTTTTGTGTTGTCTTTGTCTGGTTTTGGTATCAGGGTGATGGTGGCCTTCTAGAATGAATTTAGATATGTTCCTTCGTCTAATTTTTTGATAGAGTTTTAGAAGGACAGGCATTAGCTCTTCTCTAAATATTTGATAGAATTCTCCTGTGAAGCTATCTGGTCCTGGGCTTTTGTTTCTTGGGAGATTTTTGATCACAGCTTCAACTTCAGCGCTTGTAATTGGATTCTTTGTAATTTCTATTTCCTCCTGGTTCAGTCTTGGAAGATTGAACTTTTCTAAGAATATGTTCATTTCTTCCAGGTTATCTGTTTTATGGCCATATAGTTGTTTATAATAGTCTCTTATAATCCTTTGCATTTATGCCTTGTCAGTTGTAGCATCTCTTTTTCCTTTCCAATTCTGTTGACTTGATTCTTCTCTCTTTTATTTTCTTGATGAGTCTGCCCAAAGGCCTGTCAATTTTACTTCTCTTCTCAAAGAACCAGCTCCCAGTTTCATCAATCCTTACTATTTTTCCTTTCACTTCTTTTTCATTTATTTCTGCTCTGATATTTATGATATCTTTCCTTTTACTAATTTTGGGGCTTTTTTGTTCCTCTTTTTCCAGTTCTTTTAGGTGCAAAGTTTGGCTGTCTATTTTATGTTTTTCTTGTATCTTGAGATAGGATTGTATTGCTATAAACATCCCTCTTAGAACCACCCCTGTTGCCGTGTTTTCATTGTCATTTGTTTCTAAATATTTTCTGATTTCCCTTTTGACTTCTTCAGTAACCTGTTGGTTGTTTAGACATGTGTTGTTTAACCTCCATGTGTTTGTGTTTCTTACACTTTTTTTCTTGTAACTGATATCTAATCTCATAGCACTGTGATCAGAGAAGATGCTTGATATGATTTCAATTTTCTTTTTTTTTATTGCCCATAACTCTTTTTTAATTCATTTATTTTAATTGGAGGCTAATTACTTTACAGTACTCTAGTGGTTTTTGCCATACATTGGCATGAATCAGCCATGGGTGTACATGTATTCTCCATCCTGAGCCCCCCTCCGACCTCTCTCCCTATACCATGCCTCTGGGTCATCCCAGTACTTAAATTTACTGAGGTTTTATTTGTGACCCAAGATGCAGTCTGTCCTGGAGAATGTTCCATGTGCACTTGAAAAGAAGTTGTATTCTTCTGCATTTGGAAGGAATGTCTGGAAGAGAGCAGTGAGATTCATCACATCTAATGTTTCACTTAAGACTTGTGTTTCCACTGGTCAACCACTTGTAAAAGAATGAAACTAGAACACTTTCTAACATCATACACAAAAACAAACTCAAAATAGATTAAAGATCTAAATATAAGACCAGAAACTGTCAAACTCCTAGAGGAGAGCATAGGCAAAACACTCTCCGACATAAATCACAGCAGGATCCTCTATGACCCATCTCCCAGAATTTTGGGGAAAAAAGCAAAAACAAACAAATGGGACCTAATTAAACTTAAATGCTTTTGCACAACAAAGGAAACTATAAGCAAGTTGAAAAGACAGCCTTCAGAATAACAGAAAATAATAGCAAATGAAGCAACAAAGGATTGATCTCAAAAATATACAAGCAACTCCTGAAGCTCAATTCCAGAAAAATAAATGACCCAATCAAAAAATGGGATAAAGAACTAAACAGACATTTCTCCAAAGAAGACATACAGAAGGCTAACAAACACATGAAAAGATGCTCAACATCACTCATCATCAGAGAAATCCAAATCAAAACCACAATGAGGTACCATTACACGCCAGTCAGGATGGCTGCTATCCAAAAGTCTACAAGCAATAAATGCTGGAGAGGGTGTGGAGAAAAGGGAACCCTCTTACACTGTTGGTGGGAATGCAAACTAGTATAGCCACTATGGAGAACAGTGTAGAGATTCCTTAAAAAGCTGGAAATAGAACTGCCATATGACCCAGCAATCCCACTTCTGGGCATACACACCAAGGAAACCAGATCTGAAAGAGACACGTGCACCCCAATGTTAATCTCAGCACTGTTTATAATTGCCAGCACATGGAAGCAACCTAGATGCCCATCAGCAGATGAAAGGATAAGGAAGCTATGGTACATATACACTATGGAATATTACTCAGCCATTAAAAAGAAAACATTTGAAAAGAATTCATTTGAATCAGTTCTAATGAGATGGATGAAACTGGAGCCCATTATTCAGAGTGAAGTAAGCCAGAAAGATAAAGACCAATACAGTATACTAACGTATATATGTGGAATTTAGAAAGAAGGTAATGATAATCCTATATATGAGACAGCAAAAGAGACATAGATGTATAGAACAGTCTTTTGGACTCTGGGAGAGTGTGAGGGTGAGATGATATGGGAGAATGTCATTGAAACATGTAAAATATGATATATGAAACGAATCGCCAGTCCAGGTTTGATGCATGATACAGGGTGCTCGGGGCTGGTGCACTGGGATGACCCAGAGGGATGGGATGGGGAGGGAGGTGGGAGAGGGGTTCAGGATGGGGAATACATGTACACTCATGGTGGATTCAAGTCAATTATGGCAAAACCAATACAATATTGGAAAGTAAAAAAATAAAATAAAAACTCCTGCAGGTCTGCTTAGAGTCCTGTTTGGTGCCAGGAAGCAAGGATGATATGCCTGCAGCTTAGCCCCTGATCTCAACTGACTGTGACTTTAACAGGCACAAGTGTGATTGCAAATTTATTTCCAAATTGTTGAGAGGCAGTCAATTTTCAATTGCTATATAATCAAAATATCACATTGTATACGTTTAAAGTGTATAATGGTTTGATACATTTACAGACTGCAATATAAAATCACTGTAGTTTTAGTTAACTCCCCCATCGTATCACATAATTATCACTTTTTTTTTTCTGTGAGAACATTTAAAATCTAGTTTTATAGCAACTTTTAGGTATGCAACACAGTAATATCAAGTACAATCAATATGTTGCATATTATATCCTAAGGACTTATTTATCTTCTTACTATAAATTTGTGCCCTTTGGCCAACATCTCCCTATTTCCCCCAGCCCCCAGCACCTGGAAACCACTATTCTACTGTTTCTGAGTTCTGGCTCTTTTCAGATTTCACACACAAGTGGTATCATTAGTATTTGTCATTCTCTGTCTTACTTGTCTCTGAATGGACACCTTCTACAACTGAAACACCAAGAGAAGAGGATTCACACAACTATGCGAAGCACCTGGAAAAACAGTAGATACTGCACAGGTATTAGAATAGAGTTGACTACAGATAATTCCTTTTTAGTAACAACTTTGTTGCTATGTCCTCCAGCAGATTCTGGAACAATTTTTACATACACACAGATATAATGACTAGATTATGGGAAATTTTTTTTTAAAATGTAGGTATAGCTGATATAATATCTCATACTCAACAATGTATGGATTCAAGCTTTATATCATTTTAATCACCAAGTTTGTGGCACAAGAATAAGCTGTCAGTATCTGAAGCATTACTAGAATAATTATCTATTCGTCTCTCATAAAAGGCTAAAAGAACAATTATAAATTGTAATCATTTCACACTTTTATTTAAATTTATGAAACTTATTAAATTATGGTATCACCATAATGTGTCCCAACTTCATCTGATCTAATCAAATTTGGTATTGATACACTTTTCAGTCACTAAATTGTGTCTGATATTTTGTGACCCCAAAAACTGCAGCACACCAGGCTTCCCTGTTCTTCACTATCTCCTGCAGTTTGCTCAAGCTCATGTCTATTCAAGTCGGTGATGCCATCCAACCATTTCATCCTCTCTCGTCCCCTTCTCCTCAGGCCTTCAATCTTTCCCAGAATCAAAGTCTTTTCCACTGAGTCAGTTCTTCACATCAGGTGGCCAAAGTATTGTAACTGTAGGTTCAGAGTCAGTCTTTCCAATGAATATTCAGGATTGATTTCCCTTAGGATTCACTGATTTGAGCTCCTTGCTGACCAAGGGACCCTCAAGAGTCTTCTTCAGCACCACAGTTTGAATGCAACAATTTTTTGGTTCGCCACCTTCTTTGTAGTTCAAATCTCACATCCATATTGATATGTTAAACAGTTTTTCCTGGGATTCCAATTTAACATTTTCCAGTACTTAGAAGTTTTAGGAGTCATTACCCTTTGTTATTTTACATCATGAAGTGCTTCATTGCTTCATGGTCATGTTCCTTCCGCTGCACTGAGTACCCAAGAGCATAGTCACCCAAAACATGCTAATGTATCCCAACATTTCAGATAGAAGCTCCTTAGAATTTTCCATATTTTTAAAATTCATTGCCCAACAATTTCCTGATTCTTCTGCAAACTTTGACTGAAAGATTTATATGCACCAACTTAAGGCTTTTGATTCATGGTATTTAGGTAAAAGGATAATTCAAATAAATTCTACAAAATAAGACAAGCAAAACACTTGGCAGTTGTAATACAAAAAGGAGTGTCAAAATTAGAATTTTCACATTTCACATTGTTTCACCTTGAGTGCAAAAGGGTGGGACTTAGCATATGTCGTCAAATTACAGAATCATTAACTTAAGATGTTTTTAATGAAAGAAAAGTGCTCAAGTGCAATATAGCCTAATGTTTACAATCTTTGGTGGTGGTGGTGGCTTAGTCATGAAGTCCTTAGTTTGTACTTATGATAGAATCCTTTGCAAATTATACAGAAATAAGTCCTGTATACTTATATATATATGCAGTATATAAATATCCTATTACACACACACACACACACACACACACACACACACACACACACACACACACAGTTTATTGTTGTTTAGTCACCAAGTCATGAGTGACTCTTTGCAACTCCATGGACTGTAGCCTGTCAGGCTCCTCTGTCTATGGGATCTCCCAGGTGAGAATACTGGATTGGGTTGCCATTTCCCTATGTATCTTCGAAATATGTATCTAAATCTTCAGAATCAAGTTCAGACTCAGAACCAGCGATATCCACAATGTTCTATGTAATATTGTTACCTGAAATGGTAACATAGTATTTCTTAATGAAAAGCATGCCTTCTTTATCCCTGAGACTTCCCTCTGAGACAGTGGCACCAGTCCTGCTAAATATCATGGTGGTAATCTCACAAGAAAATGTCAACAGAGGGTCTCAGACAAGTGTATGTGTGTATATGCAATGACAACATGCTCTGTGAGATGCCATTAATTATATGCGGTTTATTTTTTTCCTCTAGGATGGAAAATGTAAGAAAATGTGCACAACAAAATGGACGAAGCAAAATTGATGTTTGAAATGGTTTCTAAAAAGAGCATACATTTCTGAGCTAATTCTTGGAGAATTCATAGTTAGCTTGGATCCAGCAAGGTCAGATTCCCCACTCAGAAGGAAAGAATGGGTGTGAAGGAGATGGAAAGAAGCCCTGGGTGTCACAGTGATTTATAGTATTAACAGGGTGGTGGTTTGGGAAGGAGCAGGAGCCTCACCCTATAGTGCTAAATCCCTCGGGGAGCGTAATAAAATTCAAATCCTGTTCATAATTGCAGAATTTGGGGCTATGTTATATGGAATGCAGCAAGACTAGAGGTGACAGATGTGACAGAATGAAATAGCCTCATTTGGTTTAGAATCTCAAAGATAAGAGACTCTTATCTGTCATTTTGTGTCCATGCCATGTGTGGGGATCCTGTGGGATTAAAACACAGATCAAGCTCCCCATTCTCTGAGATTGCAATCCAGTGGGGATTCAGAGAACTAAGCCTCTGGTAGAGTACTGAGCTTGGGAACTCCAAGGATAGGAATCAGACCTGGAATGGGATGCCCAGTAACTTCTTGGAGAAGAACATCTGAGGAGTGCTTGCATGAGGAGCAGTGAGGGAAACCAAGACCGGAAGAGGGGAGAGAGAAAAAAGTGTCTTTTACTCAGGCAAGGGCAGGTGAGGAAGTCAATGCATCTGAAGGCCCACTGGGCACAGTGACTTGTGAAGATGTCAAGGGCATGAAGGGCAGACCTTGGTGGGACTGAACAGATGAAAGAGGGAAGGTCAGGAAGTGAGCCAGGTGAAGCCCACAGAGGAATGCTTGCATGTTGAGGAATTCTGAAGGTCTGGGTCTTGTCCCTTGTCAGTTATCCCAGGCCCATGAGGCCTGCCTGTCAGAGAAGACAATCATAACAAACAAGGGTGGCCCCTGTCCACTCAAGAAGTCCCTGGATGTTACAAGGAGGGGGTTCTGGGCTAGAGGAGCAGCAAAATTGAAGGAGACAGAGTAGGTTCTCAGTTTCACGGACCGGCAAGGACCTTGAATGCCGAGTTCACCTGCCTTCTCACCCTCAAGCCCTCCACGCCCGACCTGAATGTAGGTTGCTGTTCCCTTGGTCCTTTTACACCAGTATGTGGATGGATGCATTGATCCCGGCGTTCAGATTGGCTCGCTCACAGCGCCATCTGGTGTCCACACGCGGGAGCTGAGAGCAGCCATAACAGGAAACTGGACAAAGCTGGTCCACAGCCCCGCAACAGGAGGGACCACACCGGGAGCAAAACAGGTGAGGTTGGCAACTGGCGCCCAGGTGCTTCAGTCCGGCGGTGGGCAGGGTTTTATGGGCCCCATTTCACTGGCGGCAGGATCCCGTTGTGTATGTGTTCTCTTAGAGACTCTTTGACTTCCTGACACAATCCTTGCCGATTTTCTTCATTGTCTCAATGCTGAGGTTCCCTACTGCAGTCCCTTCCTCAGTTTTTTGTTGAGGGTTTTCTTCAAATCTATAATAATTGTTGGTAGGTTATTAATATTTTGTCTATCAGGGATAAACAGTATTTCCTTTAGCTTATTTTAATCATTCTCAGCTTCAGGTGTTTTTATGTTTGTTTTTTTCTTCCTTTCTCCTGCCCTTCCTCTGTCTCCCCACACCCTTCTTTGTTGGCACGTTGCCTCTAACAAATGTTCTGTCTGACAAAACTCTAGCCCAGCCCCTCTGAGCCTTACTCCAGATTAAGCCTAAACTTCAGCCTATCAAGACAACAACAACAAAAAAGAAAAACAGTTTCTAAGAGCCCATGCTGCCTCCCTAGGTTAACCCTGGACCTTCCCCACCCCCATTAAAGTGTTAGCCTGAAAAAACTCAAGCAAAGGAATTTTCTGTTTATTCTACTCCTGGAGATAAGCTCCTGTGTCTGTGGGAGCCTAACTTTGATAAATGCTGGCTGACAAACTCAGAGGGGTTACAGGGACAGCCCTCCTTTCCCACTTCCTGTAACTTTCCCCTTTGCTGACCCTCCTGAGCACCCCCTCGATACTCCCCTTCTTGCTCTTCCCTGGTTCTCCCATGAAAATGCTCAGTCACCTCAGAGCAAACAGAAGTGGAGTTTTGTTCACACTGGCCCTTTTTCCTATAACAGCAGCATGTTTCTGATGAGAATCTATGTTTATCCTTTTAACTGCTGTCAGTTTTGTCTATCTTTGACAGTTAATCTGACTCCATGGATGGGGTCTGGATCAGAAATACCACTGGACCCTTGGACGTGACAGACCTCTCAGCTGCAAAGAGACCTTTATCTAATCTCCCTTCTTCTTGCCCATTGTGGTATCTGGTGGTAAGCCCAGCTCCTGACCCAGTGCTCCAGACAAATGTATGAAGCGTGATGAGGAATAATTTTGGTTCTTACAATTCTGAGTACACTATCTGGGGTGAGGTTAGAGGCTCAGACTTCTTGTGTGTGCAGAAATGGAGATCCTTGCCTGTCCCTTGTTTTGTTATTGTTGTTCAGTCACTCAGTCATGTCCAACTCTTTGAAACCCCATGGACTGCAGCACACCAGGTTTCCCTGTCCATCACCATCTCCCAGAGCTTGCTCAAACTCATGTCCATTGAGCCAGTGATGCCATCCAACCATCTCATCCTCTGTTGTCCCCTTCTCCTCCTGCCTTCAATCTTTCCCAGCATCAGTCTTTTCTAATGAATCAGCTCTTTGCATCACATGGCCAGAGTATTAGAACTTCAGCTTCAGTGTCAGGAGTAGGCTTCATTCCTGCGATCCTAGGCTACAACAAAAAAAATTCTCTGGATCTTTTTAAAATTGAGATATAATTGGCATATACTGTTGTATTATTTTCTAGTGTACAACATAAAGAGACATATATACCATAAAACAGTTTGTTAGCATCACACACATCACCACAAATAGTTACATTTTTTATTATGATGAAAACTTTTAAGGTTTACCCTCTTAGTAACTTTTAGATATTCAATGCAGTATTGTTAACTGTAGTCATCACACTGTGTTATATTGCCAGGAATTATTTATGTTATAATTGGAAGTTTGTGCATTTTTACTTCTTTCTCTCATTTTACCCATCCTTATCTCCACTTCTGACAACTGCTGATGTTTTCACTTGGCCCAGGTCCCTGTGTTTTCTTTTATATTCCACATGTGTGTGAGTGCCAAGTTGCTTCAGTCATGACTGACACTTTGTGACTCTGTGGACTGCAGTGTGCCAGGCTTCTCTCTCCCTAGAAATCCCAGGCAAGAATCCTGGAGTGAGTTTCCATCCCCTCCACCAAGATATCTTCCGAACCAAGTGATCAAACCCTCATCTCTTATGTTTCCTGCATTGGCTGCTGAGTTCCTTACCACTAGTGCCATCTTGGAAACCTATTCCATATATAAGTAACTATATGTATAAGTATTTGTCCTTCTCTGACTTATTTAATTTAGCATAATGTCCTCAAGATCAATCCATGTTGTGCAAATAGTAGAATTTCCTCTTTCTTTAATTTAAATTTATTTATTTGTAATTGTAGAATAATTGTTTGACAATATTGTGTTGGTTTCTGCCATGTAGCAATATGAATCAGCCATAGGTACATGTGTGTCTCCTCTCTCTTGGTTCTTCTGCCCACCTGCCACCACAGCCCACCACTTTAGCTTGTCAGTTAGCACCAGATTTGAGCTCCTTGTGTCAAACAGCAAATTTCCACTGGCTATCTCAATTTACATGTGGTAATGAAAGTGAAGAAGAACTAAAGAGCCTCTTGATGAAAGTGAAAGAGGAGCATGAAAAAGTTGGCTTAAAGCTCAACATTCAGAAAACTCAGATCATGGCATCTGGTCCCATCACTTCATGGCAAATAGATGGGGAAACAGTGGAAATAGTGGCTGACTTTAATTTTTTGGGTTCCAAAGTCACTGCAGATGGGAATTGCAGCCATGAAATTAAAAGATGCTTACTCCTTGGAAGGAAAGTCATGGCCAACCTAGACAGCATATTAAAAAACAGAGACATCACTTTGCCAACAAGGGTCCATCTAGTCAAGGCTATGGTTTTTCCAGGATTCAGGTATGGATGTGAGAGTTGGGCTATAAAGAAAACTTAACACCAAAGAATTGATGAACTGTGGTGTTGGAGAAGACTCTTGAGAGTCCCTTGGACTGCAAGGACACCCAACCAGTCCATCCTAAAGGAGATCAGTCCTGGGTATTCATTGGAGGGACTAATGCTGAAGCTGAAACTCCAATACTTTGACCACCTCATGCGAAGAACTGACTCATTAGAAAAAACCCTGATGCTAGGAAAGATTGAGGGCAGGAGAAGAAAGGGACAACAGTGGATGAGATGGTTGGATGGCATCACCAACTTGATGAACTTAGGTTTGGGTAGACTCCGGCAGTTGGTGATGGACAGGGAGGCCTGGCGTGCTGTGGTTCATGGGGTCGCAAAGAGTCGGACAGGACTGAGTGACTGAACTGAACTGAATGTACATGTTCCAATGCTACTCTCTCGATTCGTCCCACTCTCCCTCTCCCACTGTGTCCACAAGTCTGTTCCGTATGTCTGCATCTGCATTGCTGCCTTGCAGATAGGATCATCAGTAGTATCAGATATATATATATAACACCATATATGTATGAATATATGTATACATATATGTACATGCATATATGTATGTATTTACAACATTTGTTTTTCTCTTTCTGACTTACTTCATTCTGTACAACAGGCTCTAGTTTCCTCCACTTTATTAGAACTGAGTCAAACGCATTCCTTTTATAGCTGAATATTCCATTGTGTATATGTACCATAACTTCTTTATCCATTCATCTGTTCTTGGACATCTATATTGCTTCCATTTCCTAGCTATTGTAAATGATGCTGAAATGAACACTAGGATACATGTGTCTTTTTCAATTATAGGTTCCTCAGGGTATTGGGATTCTTAAGTCATATGGTAGTTTCATTCCTAGTTTTTAAGGAATCTCCACAATGTTCTCCATAGTGGCTTTATCAACTTGCATTCCCATCAATAATGCAAGAGGGTTGCCTTTTTCTCTACACCCTCTCCAGTATTTATTGTTCATAGATTTTATGGATGGTGACCATTCCGACCTGTATATTTCTCTAATAATGAGCGATGCTGAGCATCTTTTTCATGTGTTTATTAGCCATCTATATGTCTTCTTTGGAGAAATGGCTGTTTAGGTTGTCTGCTCACTTTTTGATTGGGTTCTTTGCTTTTCTGGTATTGAACAGCTTGTACATTTCAGAGATTAATGCTTTGTCAGTTGTTTTGTTTCCCATTATTTCAACCATTCTGAGCATTGTGTTCTCACCTTGCTTTTAGTTTCTTTCACTGTGCAAAAGCTTTTAAGTTTAATTAGATCTCATTTATTTTGGCTTTATTTCCATTGCTCTAGGAGGTGGGCCGTAGAAGATCTTGCTGTGATTTATGTCAAAGAGTGTTCTGCCTATGTTTTCCTTTAAGAGTTTTATAGTTTCTGCTCTTACCTTTAGGTATTTAATCCATTTTTATTTTATTTTTGTGTATTGTGTTAAAGTGTTCTAATTTAATTCTTTGAGATCCAACCAGTCCTTCCTAACAGTGATCAGTCCTGGGTGTTCATTGGAAGGACTGATGCTGAAGCTGAACCTCCAGTTCTTTGGCCACCTCATGTGAAGAGTTGACTCATTGGAAAAGACCCGATGCTAGGAGGAATTGGGAGCAGGAGGAGAAGGGGACGACAGAGGATGAGATGGCTGGATGGCATCACTGACTCGATGGACATGAGTTTGAGTAAACTCCAGGAGTTGGTGATGGACAGGGAGGCCTGGCGTGCTGTGATTCGCAAAGAGTCGGACCCGACTGAGTGAGTGAACTGAACTGAACTGATCCAATTTTTCTGGCACCACTTATTGAAGACACTGCCTTCTCTCTGTTGTATATTCTTGCCTCCTTTGTCAAAGATAAGGTGCTGATAGATATGTGAATCTATCTCTGGGCTTTCTATGTTGTTCAGTTAGTCTATATTTCTGTTTTGTTCCAGTACCATACTTTTGTGATAACTGTAGATTTTTAGTGTAGTCAGGCAGGTTGATTCATCCAACTCCATTATCCTTTCTCAAGATTGCTTTGGATATTTGGGGTCTTTTGTATGTCCATACAAATTGTGAAATGTTTTGTTCTGGTTCTGTGAAGAATACCATGAGTAATTTAATAGAGATTGCATTGAAACTATAGAATGCTTTGGGTAGTATAGTCATTTTTACAATATTGATTATTCCAATCCAGGGACCTGATATATCTCTCCATCTTTTTGTGTCATTTCAATTTCTTTCTTCAGTGTCTTATAGTTTTCTGCATGTAGGTATTTTGTCTCTTCAGATAGATTTATTCCTAGGCATTTTATTGTTTTGTTGCAATGGTGAATGGAACTGTTTCCTTAATTTACCTTTCTGACTTTTCATTGTTAGTGTGTAAGAACGCAAGGTGTTTCTGTGTATTAATTTTATATCCTGTGACTTTTCTATATCCATTGATTAGCTCTAGTAATTTTCTGGTGGCCTCTTTAGGGTTTTATTTGTAGAGAATCATGTCATCTGAAAACCGTGAGAGTTTTGCTTCTTCTTTTCCAATCTGGATTCCTTTATGTGCTTCCCTGATAGCTTAGTTGGTAAAGAATCCTCCTGCAATGCAGGAGACCCCAGTTTGATTCCTGGGTCGGGAAAATCTGCTGGAGAAGGAATAGGCTACCCACTCCAGTATTCTTGGGCTTCCCTTGTGGCTCAGCTGGTAAAGAATCAGCCTGCAATGTGGGAGACCTGGGTTCGACCCCTGAGTTGGGAAGACCTCCTGGAGAATGGAAAGGCTACCCACTCCAGTATTCTGGCTTGAAGAATTCCATGGACTGTATAGTCCATGGGTCACAGAGTTGGACATGACTGAATGACTCTCATTTTCAAGGATTCCTTTTGTTTCTTTTTTCATCTCTGATTGCTGTAGCTAGGACTTCCAAAGCTATGTTGAGTAATAGTGATGAGAATGTTCACCCTTGTCTTGTTCCTGGTCTTAGAGGAAATGCTCTCAGTTTTTCAGTGTTGATAATAATGTTTGCTGTGGGTTTGTGGTATATATGGCCTTGATTATGTTGAGCTATGTTCCTTCTATGTGTACTTTCTGGAGAATTTTTAATCCTAAATGGGCGTTGAATTTTGCAAAATGCTTTCTCTGCATCTATTGGAATTATCATGTGATTTTTCATCTTTTAATTTATTAATATGGTGTATCACATTGACTGATTTGCATATATTGAAGAATACTTGCATCACTGTGATAAAGCCCATTTGATCATGATGTATGATCCTTTCATGTCTTGCTGGATTCTCTTTGCTACAATTTTGTTGAGGATTTTTGCATCTATGTTAATCAGTGATATTGGCCTGTAATTTTCCTTGTGTGTGTGTGTGGCAATTTTGTCTGGTTTTGGTATCAAGGTAATAGTGGCCTCATAGAATAAGTTTGGGAGTTTTCATCTTCTGTAATTTTCTGAAAGAATCTGAGGAAGATAGGTGTTAGCTCTTCTCTAAGCCTTTGGTAGAACACCTGTGAAGGAATCTGGCCCTGGGGTTTTGTTTGTTGGAAGATTTTTTATTACAGTTTTGATTTCTTATGCTTGTGGTTGGCCTGTTCATATTTTCTATTTCTGCCTTGTTCAATTTTGGAAGGTTGAGCTTCTCTAAGAATCTATCCACTTCTAGGTTGTCCATTTTATTGGCATACATGAGCTCATAGCAGACTTTTGGGATCCTTTGTATTTCTTTGTTCTATGTTGTAAATTCTTTTTTCATTTCTGATTTTTTTTTAAATTTGAGTCTTCTTCCTGTTTTTGGCTTGAGTTTGGCTAATGGTTTGTCAATTTTGTTTATCTTCTCAAAATACCACCTCTTACTTTTATTGATCTTTGCTATTGTCTCCTTCATTTCTTTTTCATTTATTTCTACTGTGGTCTATATGATTTCTTTGCTTCTACTAACTTTAGGTTGTTTTCTGCTGTTCTTCTTTTTCTGGTTGCTTTAGGTATATTAGGTTGCTTGTTTGATGTTTCTCTTGTTTTTTGAAGTAGGCTTGTATTTCTATAAACTTCCCTCTTAGCACTGCTTTTACTGCATCCCATGGGTTTTACATTGCCATGTTTTCATTGTCATTTGTTTCTTTTTGTTGTTGTTGTTGTTGTTGTTGTTGTTTTTAATTTTATTTTATTAGTTGGAAGCCAATTACTTCACAACATTTCAGTGGGTTTTGTCATACATTGACACGAATGAGCCATAGAGTTACACGTATTCCCCATCCCGATCCCCCCTCCCACCTCCCTCTCCACCCGACTCCTCTGGGTCCTCCCAGTGCACCAGGCCTGAGCACTCGTCTCATACATCTCACCTGGGCTAGTGATCTGTTTCACCATAGATAATATACATGCTGTTCTTTTGAAACATCCCACACTCACCTTCTCCCACAGAGTTCAAAAGTCTGTTCTGTACTTCTGTGTCTCTTTTTCTTTTTTGCATATAGGGTTATCGTTACCATCTTTCTAAATTCTATATATATGTATTAGTATGCTGTAATGTTCTTTATCTTTCTGGCTTACTTCACTCTGTATAATGGGCTCCAGTTTCATCCATCTCATTAGAACTGATTCAAATGAATTCTTTTTAACGGCTGAGTAATATTCCATGGTGTATATGTACCACAGCTTCCTTATCCATTCATCTGCTGATGGGCATCTAGGTTGCTTCCATGTCCTGGCTATTATAACACATGAACACATGAAAAGATGTTCAACATCACTCATTATTAGAGAAATGCAAATCAAAACCACAATGAGGTACCATTACACGCCAGTCAGGATGGCTGCTATCCAAAAGTCTACAAGCAATAAACGCTGGAGAGGGTGTGGAGAAAAGGGAACCCTCCACACTGTTGGTGGGAATGCAAACTAGTACAGCCACTATGGAAAACAGTGTGGAGATTTCTTAAAAAACTGGAAATAGAACTGCCATATGACCCAGCAATACCACTTCTGAGCATACACACCGAGGAAACCAGATCTGAAAGAGACACGTGTCATTTGTTTCTAGGCATATTTTTATTTCCTTTTTTTATTTCTTCAGTGATCTGTTGGTTATTCAGAAGGGTATTGCTTAGCCTCCATGTGCTTGTGTTTTTTAAATTATTTTTTCCTGTAATTGATATCTAATCTTATAGTATTGTGGTCAGAAAAAATGCTTGAAATGATTTCAGTTTTTAAAAATTTACCAAGACTTGATTTGTGGCCTAAGATGTGATATCTTCTGCAGAATGTTACATGTGCACTTGAGAAAAAAGTGAAATCTATTGTTTTTGGATTAAATGCCCTGTAGATATGAAGTAGGTCCAACTGGCCCAATGCATTGTTTAAAGCTTGTGGTTCCTTATTAATTTTCTTTCTGGATGATCTGTCCATTGGTGTGAGTAGGGCATTAAAATTCTCCACTATGATCATGTTACTGTCAATTTTCTCTTTCATAGTAGTTAGCATATGCCTTATGTATTGAGGTGCCCCTATGGTGGGTGCATATATATTTGTAATTGTTATATATTCTTCTTGGATTGATCCCTTAATCACTGTGTAGTGTCCTTCCTTGTCTTTTGTAATGATCTTTATTTTAAAGTCTATTTTATCTCATATGAGTGTTGCTACTTCCACTTTCTTTTGATCTTCCATTTGCATGGAATATTCATGCCTCATTTTCAGTCTGTGTACCCTAGGTCTGAGGTGGATCTCTTGTTATTATTGTTGTTTAGTCACTCAGTCATTTTTGACTCTTTGCAACCCTGTGGACTGCACCACACCAGGCTTCCCTGTCTTTCACTATCTCCTGGAGTTTGCTCATTTATTTTGCTCATTTCCTTTAGGATCAACTTGTTGATCTCCTTGCAGTCTGAGACTCTCAAAAGTCTTCTCCAGTAACACATTTTGAAAGCGTCAGTTCTTCAGCACTCAGCCTTCTTTATGGTCCAACTGTCCCATCTGTAGATAACTACTGGAAAAACCATAACTTGGACTATACAGACTTTGTCAGCAAAGTGATGTCCCTGCTTTTTATTATGCTGTCTAGGTTTGTCATAGCTTTCCTTCCAAGGAGCAAGAGTCATTTAATTTCATGGCTGCAGCCACCATCCACAGTGATTTTGAAGCCCAAGGAAATAAACTGTGTCACTGCTTTCCCCTTTCATTTACCATGAAGTGATGGGACCAGATGCCTTGATCTTAGTTTTCTGAATGTTGAGTTTCAAGGCAACTTTTTTCCCTCTCCAGTAAACCCTCATCAAAAGGCTCTTTAGTTCTTCTTCACTTTCTGCCATTAAAGTGGTATCATATGCATATCTGAGGTTGTTGATAATTCTCCCAACTATCTTAATTCCAGCTTGTGATTCATCCAGCCCAGCATTTTGCAGGATGTACCCTGCATATGAGTTACATAAGCAAAGTGACAATATACAGCCTTGCTGTATTCCTATCCCAATTTTGAAACAGATAGTTGTTCCATGTCTGTTTCTAACTGTTGCTTCTTGATCTGCATATAGGCTTCTCAGGAGACAGGTAAGGTGGTCTGGTACTTCCATCTCTTTAAGAATTTTCCACAGTTTATTGTGACTCACACAAAGGCTTGAGCATTTTCAACAAAGCAGCTGTAGATATTTTCTCTGGAATTCTGTTGCTTTCTCCATGATCCAACAGATGTTGGCAATTTAATCTCTTGTTCCTCTGCTTCTTCTAAACCCAGGTTGTACATCTGGAAGTACTTGGCTCACATACTCCTGAAGCCTAGCCTGAAGGATTTTGAGCTTAACTTTGCTAGCTAGCATATGAAATGAGCACAATTATATGGTAGGTTGAACATTTTTTGGCATTGCCCTTCTTTGGGAATGGAATGTAAATTGATCTTTTCCAATCCTGTCGCCACTGCTGTTTTCCAAATTTGCTGATATATTGAGTGCAACACTTTAACAACATCATCTTTTAGGATTTTAAATAGCTTAGCTGGGATTCCATCGCCTCCACTAGCTTTGTTCATAGTAATGCTTCCTGAGGTCCACAATGTAAAATTATAAATGCAATCTGAGTATGAAATATAAAATAAAAATGAATTGCAAGATGCATATCAAACAGTAGGAATTTTTTTTAACATAAAATCACAAGAGCCATATGTTTACCTTTTTATGTTTTTAGCCTTGTGATTTTTTTTTTTTTGGATAGTCACCTAATTTATGGGCAAGGAAAATAACTCAGGATGATGATTAGATTTGTTTACTTCATGAAATTTTCATGATCAATTCACACATTATTGTTCAGCACAATTGGACTAAATAGATATAGGTGTGATAAAATACATAAATAAATATTTCAACAATTATGTTTTACAGTATATCTACTTAAAATAGTATTACAAACCTTTCTTTAGTAACTTGAAACCATAAAATTAATCTAAATTAACGTAAGTATTACATATTCATTAACATCTAGATCATTTACAGACAGAATACAATTTGGAAACTTTAATTGCTGAACAAAGCTTTGTTGACTTTTGGCACATTTTAATATATAGTATAGACAAGCTAAATATATTTGGAGTCCATTTCCAAACATCAGCAAAAGCACATGTGTCTAGAAATTTATGAAATCATTTATTCATAAATCTGCTGCAGAATGATCACATGTGCCAGACAGTTAATAATTACTTCCTAGTTGTCTCTGTAAAAGAAAGGTGCCTGATGGTTAAAAGGTTTATTCAAAATTTATAAATGATACTACAAAGTATAATAAGGTTAAAAAAAATAGCAAGGAAAATAATACATTTTTTTTTTAATTGAGGTATATCTGATTTATAATATTGCACTAGTTTTAGGCATAAGGCAAAGTGATTTAGCTGTATGTTCATGTGTGTATGTTTATATATTCTTTATAAAATTCTTTTTCATTATGGAGTATTACAGGGTATTGCACATAGTTTCCTGTGAGAAACAGTAAATCATAGTTATTTGTCTATTTTATATTTGGTAGTGTATGTCTATTAATCCTATACTCCAAATTTATCCCTTCTCCCACTTCTGCTTTGGTAACTGTTTTTTTCTCTATGTAAGACATGTTTATGATAGTGAAAGATAAGAAGGATATGTTTTCATTAAGGTTAAAGGAGAGTAATTTTTCTGGAGGGCAAATGATTTGTTGTTTCAGAATGATATATAGAAGGGCAAGACAAAATTAAATGGATTATTTTTAATTTGTAGATGGATTATGGGAAAGGAATTTTGGAAAATGAATCATCTTGTGTGGTCAGAACTGGCTAAGATTGGAAGAATCTACGAGGTTTGTAAAACGTTGTCTTAGAGTTAATAATACAATGATGCAAAACTAGAATTTGGCTCTTTCTCTCCTAAAACAAAACAAACAAACAAAAAAAATATATATATATAACTTAAAATAGTAGTATGAATTCTAAGAAAAGTTTGTGCCTTACCTATTAATTTTTTGCCAAGGAAACCAATATTTTGTATGTGAAAATAATTTTATGTGCTTCAGATTTTTTTTATCATATCTTTGGTTACTTCAGAAAACTGAGTTCCCATTATTAAAAGAGATTTTTTTAACAGCTATAGAATTTTATATATTTTGCTGTGGACGATTTTAATGGTCACTAGGGATAAACTTATTGTTTCACAATGACTGGTAATCTAATTTAGTGAAGTTTTCAAACTTTTGACATTTTTTACAATTTCCCAAAATCGAATTTAAATGGAGTCTTTTTGAGCTAAGACTAACTTTGAGACTGTACAATGAGGCCCCTGGAAAATCTTAAAGTATTTATCTTGTAAAAGTATTTATCTTGTAAAGTATTTATCTTGTAAAAGATGCCAAAGTTACTTGGTTCATTTTTTGTATGTTAAATTATGTAGACTACATTGTCAAATCAGAAATTATTAACTTTTCAATATTCTTTTTGTCAGAATACTATGTTACAATGTGTCATGCCCCAGAAGTAGCTAATATCCCTTATCAAGTAAACTATATCAGAACTTTAGCCATTGTCATTCTTTTTGAAACTTTGCTTTTAAAAAAATGTATATTTTCTGAACTGAAAGAAATTTCTCTCAAGCTATGCTTAAAAGTATAGCAACTTGGTAAAATATCTTTGTGTGATATGCAGTTATTTTTTATCTCTATCTTTCCAGATTTTGATTCTTGTATTTGTGGCACTGTAGTAATTTGCATATGTTCAATAAAAATACCTTTTAATTGTAACAGGACATAGTTGGAAACATTGATTATATTAAAAGACTTCAGAATTTTATATTTGTGAATGATATTCATTGAATCAGATATGGCCTGAGAGCTTTAAGGAACTAAGATTGACTTTAAGAAGCTAGTAGTTGACAGTCCCCCTTTCAAACTTTTTTATTTGGCCTGGGAAGAAGAAAAATATAGGGAAGAATGTCAATTGATGATTGTAAGGTTAAGATAGTGATGGGGGACCGGGATGGGGAATACGTGTAACTCTATGGCTGATTCATATCAATGTATGACAAAACCCACTGAAAAATAAAAAATTAAAAATTAAAAAAAAATAATTAAAAGCAAAAAAAAAAAAGATAGTGATGCAGATGCTGTACCAGATTTAGTTTTATTGATATATCAAATTCACACATATTCTGATATCCAGCATATAGCTATTGACCTGACAAATGCTTACCTCACCATACTGTCCACTAGGAGCAGTTTCCTTGGATGTGGCAAGGTCAGAAATACACCTTCACTGTCCTAACTTAGGAATATATCAACTCTCTAGTCTTGTGTCACAGTTTGCAGAGATGTTCATCACTTCTCCCTTCCACAAGATGTCACAATTCCAATGATGCATGACATTTTGACATTATGCTAATTGGACCTAGAAAGGGGAATAGCAACTAAACTTAATATCAGAGGATGGAGAATAAATTCAAATAAAATTCAGGAAGCAACTTCAGTGACATTTCTAGGAATCCAAAAGTGTGGGACATGTCCATAAATCCCTTTTAAAGTGAAGGGTCAGTTGTTGTATCTGGTCCACCCCAAAACTAGGAGGCACAACACCTAGTGGGAATTTTGTGTTTTGGAGACAACATGTTTCTTGTGTGAGAATGTTAGTCTGTCCCATGTATCACATGACCAGAAAGATACTAGTTTAGAGCAGGACTTAGACAAGAGAATTTGAACAAACTTCGGGAGATAGTGAAGGACAGGGGATCTGTCCATGCTGCAGTCCATGGGGTCTCAAAGAGGTGGACATGACATAGAGACTGAACAACAACAAACATGAGAAGGCTCTCTTAACAGGTCCAGTATCCTGTCCAAATCACTCTGCCACTTGGACCACATAATCCAGCAGCTCCAATGATTCTTAAAGTTTCATTTTTTTCACAAATTTGAAAGCATTGGCAGCCCCCAGAGGTATATCTCAGAACGAGTCTTTAGGATTTTAGAGCAAGGTCCTCCTCTCATTCTCCAACTAATAATTCGGGATTTTTCACTAATAATTCGGGAGTTTTCAAGGACTGCCAGAATATGCAAGATAGAATTCACAAATGCATATTATAGTTTCCCATTGAAACATAACTTTTACCTCTGTTGTCACCACCTCTTCTGTGAGAGATAATCATAGACTAATATGTTTGCAGAATTAAGTCCAGTTTTATTAAAAATGGTCGATTGTTTGCATAAGTACAGCAAGATTAGTGATTGACCACAAGGTGACTTGAGTTTGCTGGAACTTTTCATAAAGGACTCTCAGACTGGACTTTTTTTTTCATTTATTTTTATTAGTTGGACGCTAATTACAATATTTTAGTGGGTTTTGTCATACATTGACATGAATCAGCCATGGATTTACATGTATTCCCCATCCCGATCCCCCCTCCCACTTTTAAAAGCCCGTGGAGACTGTGAAGCCAATCCAAGAATTTGCCACTAGATTTTAATCTGTAATACTTAATAGATTTAGGTGAATTTCTTTATTCCATACATTCCCCTAAATATTCCTCAGAATATAGCAGGTACCAGACCTGCTATAAAGTGAACACTTTTTAATGACATATAAGTTAGGAAAGCCCATAAGCCAAGTACAGGTCAGATTTTCCAAGGGGGACTTTCTAAAAATTGTCCTTAAAATCAACCTTAGTTCTTTAAAGCCCTCAGGTGATATCTGATTTGGTGTACATTATATTCAAAGCCTTAGTATTATAACCAGTGTTTCCAAATGTATCCCATTGCAAGAAGAAATTGTCATTGACTATATTACCTATAGAAATTACTATATTACTAATTAACTATATTACCATCAATATAAGAATACTCATTGAGATATGGAAATAGAGATAAAAAGGAAGTATTCTTTCTTTGTACACAAAGCTATAATTTACCAAATTGCAGAAAGTTACACATATTAATAGCTTAAGGGTAAAGGATAATTTTCATTCTCAGAAACATAACTTTAAAGAAACTATGGAAGTTTTCCTCCCAAATGTCCAAAACATTATAATTTTCCTTGTCAGTTCATTCATTTACATGGAATTATTTCTTATTCTGTGTGATTGGTGGCATTAATGTCTTCATGCTTTCTGGATATTATTACTCAGTCCAGTGGCTTGGATTAAAATTTGGTCACATTAGGCCAACATGGAGGATTCCTGCCTTTAGTGAACCTTAGAAACTTTTACAAAAAAATCAACACAAACCATTGACTATCTGTGACTGTTAAGTGACCATGATTAAATTTCTTATGAGAGCTTGTTGTATAAAGACAACTAGTTATTTACATGGCATGCAGCATTTTATTTTTCCCCATTTATTTTTATTAGTTGGAGGCTAATTGCTTTACAATATTTTAGTGGTTTTGTCATACATTGACATGAACCAGCCATGGATTTACATGTATTCCCCTTCCCGATCCCCCCTCCCACCTCTCTCTCCACCCGACTCCTCTGGGTCTTCCCAGTGCACCAGGCCCGAGCACTTGTCTCATGCATCCAGCCTGGGCTGGTGATCTGTTTCACCCTAGATAATAAACATGTTTCGATGCTGTTCCTTCAAAACATCCCACCCTCGCCTTCTCCCACAGAGTCCAAAATTCTGTTCTGTACATCTATGTCTCTTTTTCTGTTTTGCATATAGGGTTATCATTACCATCTTTCTAAATTCCATATATATGTGTTAGTATACTGTATTGGTCTTTATCTTTCTGGTTTACTTCAGTCTGTATAATGGGCTCCAGTTTCATCCATCTCATTAGAACTGATTCAAATGAATTCTTTTTAACGGCTGAGTAATATTCCATGGTGTATATGTACCACAGCTTCCTTATCCATTCATCTGCTGATGGGCATCTAGGTTGCTTCCATGTCCTGGCTATTATAAATAGTGCTGCAATGAACATTGGGGTGCACGTGTCTCTTTCAGATCTGGTTTCCTCGGTGTGTATGCCCAGAAGTGGGATTGCTGGGTCATAAGGCAGTTCTAATTCCAGTTTCTTAAGAAATCTCCACACTGTTTTCCATAGTGGCTGTACTAGTTTGCATTCCCACCAACAGTAGTTTTCTCCACACCCTCTCCAGCATTTATTGCTTGTAGACTTTTGGATAGCAGCCATCCTGACTGGCGTGTAATGGTACCGCATTGTGGTTTTGATTTGCATTTCTCTGATGATGAGTGATGTTGAGCATCTTTTCATGTGTTTGTTAGCCATCTGTATGTCTTTGGAGAAATGTCTGTTTAGTTCTTTGGCCCATTTTTTGATTGGGTCATTTATTTTTCTGGAATTGAGCTGCATGAGTTGTTTGTATATTTTTGAGATTAATCCTTTGTCTGTTGCTTCGTTTGCTATTATTTTCTCCCAATCTGAGGGCTGTCTTTTCACCTTGCTTATAGTTTCCTTTGTTGCAGCATTTTAACATAACTGGACCATGAGGGTTTTGACAGATTTCTAAGAGTTTCATACAATTTCTGGAATACCTGTATCAGAAACGTTTATCCACCTCATATAACCTAAGAAGTTTATCATCTCTATTATTTGGTAGCATTTCCCACATAATTTAACATACTAAGTAACCAAATTATTTTAGCATCTCCCTTTTACAAAGTAAGAAACAAATCCTTTGAGACTTTCCAATGGCACTCTGGGGAATCTCGCATCAGTTTGAAGTAAAAAGTCTCCCTTTTAATATTGATTTTAAGACATTGTCAATAATATCAAAAGGTTTGAACACTTCATTAAATAGTATCACAGGAAACTGTGGAAGTGCACTTAGTTATGTGTTTAACCAAAGTGACAAGTAACCAGAGGTATTGCAGGAAATGGCATAGCTGTAAAAAAAATAAAAAAAAAAATGTAGCTCTCTAAATGTTGAGACAGCTCTATTTTCTTAAGCAATCAAAAAGAATGATAAAGACAATATGAAGGAGACAAAATAAATTTAAGACACAAAATCTTGGTTTGCCAGGCACAGTATATAAAATGTAAAGGAAAACATTTTTTCAATTTCTTCTCAATGTAGACCTAAAATCTAAGAAAACTTCATTTCTGTAACAGAACTAAATTCTGATTTCACATCAATGTAGTATTATTCTTAAAGCTAAGTTTTAAAAAACATAAATAAATCCATTCATCATTAGCCAGATTTGATCATAGATTATAAAATTCCTATTCAGGATTTTTCCCACAGTCTTTCTACAACATTTTTAAAATACCCATTCCATTTTAATCTACTTTGTTCCTCTTTCATATTCTGGAATATTAACTAGTCATTCTAGGATAAAATTACTCATTGTTTTCCTTAATGAAAACACATCCTTCATCCCTCTTCTTGTTAAAAACAAATCTTGCTTTCCATGCCTACAGAGTTTTGGTTTTTCTTTATCATATTAGTCCTATAGTTTCATTTATATATGTTGAGACTTTCTCAACACTGGTCATGTTCTTTTACATAGAGAACTAGGAAGTAAACAGTTGTTAACTTTGGCCAAGTAGTATCGTTCTGTAGCAAATTTATATCATTTCATAATTTTCTAGAGGTATATGCTCTTTTGCATGTAATTAATTCTTGATTTTAAAAGTTTGGCTTATATACTCAGAAAATCATCACTGCTCTCAAGACAATGATTATGCTATTAATACTCTCCTCCCCTGCAAAGTTTCACTGTGACCCTTGACAATCTCTCCTCTTTGCCCTTCGCTGACATCTCATCCCCAAGCAACCACTGATATAATTTCCATCACTGTAGATTTTTTTTTGCATTTTCTAAAATTATATCAATAGGATCACACACTGTGTTCTTTTTTGTATGCTTGATACATAGCATTGATAGCTTACCATAAACGATGTTGGATTCATGATCTCCAAAGAAGATTTAGCTTCAGGACCAGGGACCAGGCTTGATCACTTAAGAGCTTTTGTGTAGCAGAGTTTTACTAAAGTATAAAAAGGGACAAACAGAGATTCTGACATAGACATAGTGCCCCCCTCGCTAGTGTTAGCAAGGGAGTTATATAATTTTTTCATAAGTTATTACAATAAATCAAAAGAATGTCTCAAGGTTGTAAAGATCTTACTAGACTCACTCCCATAGTTTACATTTTAAGATAACAGGATTAGCCAGAAGGTTTTCAGGAAAGAGAAACTGTCCTCAAATAGGATACATTGCTGTTATATAATCCTTAGTACAGAGTTTAAACTGAGTTGTTTGATGTGTCATCATCAGTTCTGCGCTTAAAGGAAAAAAAAAAAGTTTTATGTGACTAAGACTAAGGAATGTAGAGGAAAAAAAAAACAACGAAAAGATATTTGTCCTTTCCTCTTCCTTGAGAACTGCAGACCCCTTTCTCCTTCTGGGGGATCCTGGACTTATCAACCTGCCTAGGAACTGACTCTCTCAGCATAGCCATTCACTTAGCGTAACCATTCTGATATTCGTCCATCCATATGACTTTTTAAAGTCACATTTTTCTTTCTTAAATTATATGGGGTATAGTTGATTTACAATGATGTTTCAGTTTTAGGTATACAGCACAGCAAAACAGTGCTGTATTTATGTCAAAAAAAAAAAAATACTGTCTTTATGTCAATTCTAATCGCCCAGTTAGTCCCCTTCTTGTCCTGTGATTGACCATAAGTTTGTTTTCTACATCTTTGATTCTACTTCTGTTTTGAAATAAGTTAATTTGCACATTTTTCTAAGATTTCACATATAAGCAATATCATATGATATCTGTCTTTCTGTGTCTGACTTATTTCACTCAGTATGACAATCTCTAGGTCTTTCCATGTTGCTACAAATGGCATTATTTAGTTCTCCTTTATGGCTCAGTAATATTTCATTGTATATACATGCCACATTTTCTTTACCAATTCTTCTATGTTTTTTTTAAATTATTGGAGTGTAGTTGCTTTACAAGTTTGTGTTAATTTCTGCTGTACAACAAAGTGAATCAGATATGCTATCCATATATCAACTCTTTTTCGGATTTCCTTTCCATTTAGGTCACCAATGAATATTGAATAGAGTTCTCTGTTTCTGTGTCTCTATGTCTGCTCTGCATATAAACTCATCAACACCATTTTTTCCTGTATTCCACATCTATGTATTAGTTCAGTTCAGTTCATTCTCTCAGTCGTGTCCGACTCTTTGCGACCCCATGAATTGCAGCACGCCAGGCCTCCCTGTACATCCTCAACTCCTGGAGTTTACTCAAACTCATGCCCATCGAGTCGGTGATGCCATCCAGCCATCACATCCTCTGACGTCCCCTTCCCCTCCTGCCACCAATTGCCCCCAGCATCAGGGTCTTTTCCAATGAGTCAACTCTTCGCATGAGGTGCCCAAGGTCCTGGAGTTTCAGCTTCAACATCAGTCCTTCCAATGAACACCCAGGACTGATCTCATTTAGGATGGACTGGTTGGATTTCCTTGCAGTCCAAGGGACTCTCAAGAGTCTTCTCCAACACAGTTCAAAAGCATCAATTTTTCGTTGCTCAACTTTCTTCACAGTCCAACTCTCACATCCATACATGACCACTGGAAAAGCCATAGCTTTGACCACATGGACCTTTGTTGGCAAAGTAATATCTCTGCTTTTTAATATGCTATCTAGGTTGATCGTAACTTTCCTTCCAAAGAATAAGCATCTTTTAATTTCATGGCTGCAGTCACCATCCGCAGTGATTTTGGAGCCCAAAAATAAAGTCTGACACTGTTTCCACTGTCTCCCCATCTATTTCCCATGAAGTGATGGGACCAGATGCCATGATCTTAGTTTTCTGAATGTTGAGCTTTAAGCCAATATTTTCACTCTCCTCTTTCACTTTCATCAAGAGACTTTTCAGTTCCTCTTCACTCTCTGCCATAAGGGTGGTGTCATCTGCATATCTGAGCTTATTGATGTTTCTCTCAGCAATCTTGATTCCAGTTTGTGCTTCTTCCAGCCCAGCATTTCTCATGATGCACTCTGCATAGAAGTTAAATAAGCAGGGTGAAAATATACAGCCTTGACGTACTCCTTTTCCTATTTGGAACCAGTCTGTTTTTCCATGTCCAGTTCTAACTGTTACTTCCTCACCTGCATACAGGTTTCTCAAGAGATAGGTCAGGTGATCTGGCATTCCCATCTCTTTCAGAATTTTCCACAGTTTCTTGTGACGCACACAGTCGAAGGCTTTGGTGTAGTCAGTAAATCAGAAATACAAGTTTTTCTGGAACTCTCTTGCTTTTTCGATGATCCAGAGGATAATGGCAATTTGATCTCTGGTTCCTCTGCCTTTTCTAAAACTAGCTTGAACATCTGGAAGTTCTTGGTTCACATATTGCTGAAGCCTGGCTTGAAGAGTTTTGACCATTACTTTACTAGCGTGTGAGATGAGTGCAATTTTGCGGTAGTTTGAGCAATCTTTGGCATTGCCTTTCTTTTTGATTGGAATGAAAACTGACCTTTTCCAGTCCTGTGGCCACTGCTGAGTTTTCCAAATTTGCTGGCATATTTAGTGAAGCACTTTCACAGCATCATCTTTTAGGATTCGAAATAGCTCAACTGGAATTCCATCACCTCCTCTAGCTTTGTTCATAATGATGCTTTCTAAGGCTCACTTGACTTCACATTCTAGGATGTCTGGCTCTATGTGAGTGATCACACCATCATGATTATCTGGGCCATAAAGATTTTTTTTTGTACAGTTCTTCTGTGTATTCTTGCCACCTCTTCTTAATATCTTCTGCTTCTGTTAGGTCCATACCATTTCTGTCCTTTATTGAACCCATCTTTGCATGAAATGTTCCCTTGGTATCTCTAATTTTCTTGAAGTGATCTCTAGTCTTTCCCATTCTGTTGATTTCCTCTATTTTTTTGCATTGATCACTGGGGAAGGCTTTCTTATTTCTCCTTGCTATTCTTTGGAACTCTGCATTCAAATGGGAATGTCTTTCCTTTTCTCTTTGCTTTTCACCTCTCTTCTTTTCACAGCTATTTGTAAGGCCTCCTCAGACAACCATTTTGCCTTTTTGCATTTCTTTTTCATGGGGATGGTCTTGATCCCTGTCTCCTGTACGATATCATGAACCTCCGTCCATAGTTTTTTAGGCATTCTGTCTCTCAGATCCAATCCCTTAAATCTATTTCTCACCCCCACTGTATAGTCATAAGGGATTTGATTTAGCTACTCTGCTTCAGCTCCCCTCAAGAAGTGCAAGCACAGATCCCATCTTTCTTCCTCTCCTCTATTTTTCCCCTTCTTTATTTCATTTTATTTCAAGAAAGATATGCAAGTATCTTTCTTGTCCTTTCTGGTGTCCAAGGTCTGCTAGTGTGCAGCTGGTGTTCAGTGAGAATTGTTCCATCTTTAGATATGTATTTTTGTTGCATTTGTGAAGAGAGATGAACTCCACATCTCCCACTCCTCCACCATCTTGTTTCCCTTATCCATTCCTCTGTTGATGGATATTTAGGTTTCCTGGCTATTGCAAATAGTGTTGCAATGAACATTGGGGTACATGTATTTTTTCCAAGTATACTTCTGATGTTTATTAATAGACCTAAAAGTATTTAGATTTTTCTAACCCTTATGAAAACAAGATGCCAAGGAGGTAAACTTATGTGCAGCAAGTAAATTTCCATGTATTATTTTATTTGGAAATGATATAGATATTCAGTGAATATCCTTTTTTTTCCCCTAGGGTCATTTAGCTTTAAAGTTCAAGTTGCCAAATAATTTTGTGAAACTATTTTCACATGGACATTTATGAGCATAATTCTTATAAAACTTAAGTATGAAAAACATGGTTATAGTACATTTTATATCATATGAAACATAAAATACGTGTAGTATAATGTTCATTTATGTACTTTATATGGTGCATCTATTTAATTCTCTTCTGGTTAACAATCATGTTTGATTTTATAATGAAAATTTCATGAACTAAACAATAATCTTACATTATCCTAAATTTTGAGGTGGTGACATATTATGCAAGTAACAAATATCAAAAACAATTAATATAAACATTTATTCATATTGTCTTTCCTTTTTTATCTTTTTTCTACCTACTGTTTTTGGTGTGCATCTAGCAATTCATTTTTAATATACATTTTGTCTTAGGATCAATTTATAGTTCTATTGTATAATCCTAATCATCTAGTGAACATAATTTATGCTTAACTAGTAAAAGAAGTAGAAAAAATAGAGTGTTTGCATTATACTTAACACTGACACCTTAAAAGTTATGCCTGTTTTACTTTACCAACAATTTTGAAATCTAGTTTTACCTGCCAAAGGTTATCCCAGGTCATGGGAACTTTTAAAAATTGAATGTGTTCCTGTAGTTCATATAGTTTTAGGAATGCCTAGTTTATGTAATAGCTCACTTATTTCTAAATGTATTTAAATATGATTCCTTTATTGGATTTTATAAATTAATTTAGTAATAATGTCCATATGTAGAAAAATGCCATTATATGTTGACATGCATGTGTGCATACACACATAAACATATATAGACATATAGGCAAGCCAACAGAAATCTTACAGTTTCATTGTAAATTCTAGCTGTGGGTCAGTAAATCAGAGTGATATAATCAAACTGGTTTATCTCTACTTATTATTTTCATCTGAATTGTTATGGAGACTATTTTGAAGATGTTCTTTTGCTCTGCTTGACGTATAGTCTGATGGCAGCTATGAACTCAATTTAACATCACTGACTGTGGAGACATCTGAGAGCTCACTGGATGTCTCAAGACCCCATCTGAATGGGTAAAACATTTAGTTCTGTTTTCAAATAGCCTTTCGTTCTCTATTCAGTCTCAGGTGGTTTCTTAAAGGGATACCTTAGTCCCTTGAGAGCCTTCCATAGAGGGGGGGGGGAGTAAAGTTCAAGTGACTGCAGGAAGTGGAGGAGCTGAGGTGGGATAAGTCTGTCAATGTGGACAGGAAGATGGAGGAGGTAATGGTTTGAAGTGGAACATGTCAAAGGATGAAGGGAGGGAGAGGGAAGATCCAAAGCAATAAAAGAAGGAAGCAGTCACAGCCCCAATGAGAAGGAGCAGGTTTTAGAGAAGCCAGTAGGGGAAAAACTTTAAATGTCCTACAAAGGCCACTAAAATTTCAAGTTATCCTTAGTAAAATCATGCCAACAAAAAAGGAGACACAGAGGTGGCAGAACACAATTTCGGGAGGAGTTCAAGAAGAGGATTTTCAGTCCAAGGAGATGCTCCCATATTCTTAACTAATGGTTCCTTGCTACTTTTGAACAGATAACTTTGATCTCCAACCCAACTTGTACCTACCTGTGTTCTAGAAACAGATAAACCCAGCACTATACACAAGCTTCTCTTTATCTGGAACTCTAAACTACTTTCTAAAGTGCACTTCATTCTTAAGAACCAACATCTGTCCCTACTAGCAACATGGAGCATTTATAAGTTGAACTCACTAAAAGATCCCTGATCATCAGTCAGGAGTGAAGATCAAGTCTTCAAAAGTGTGCACTTAGCATCCTGGGTGAGTAGTCTGGACTCCAAAGATTGAGAGTCCAGATTGATTGTATCCAAGCTGCAGTCCTGTAGCTGTCAAAGAAAAATCGAAGATGGATATTAAAGTGTTCAAAACAGATCTATTCAGGACTGTTGAAAGAGGGAAAAGAGAACTCAGTATAGAGCTGGTTCAATTCCAAATACAACAGTGGAAAGTGTGTGAGGCGAGCAGAAGTAATGTCATGGCAGGCAGCTTAGATTAGGAGTAGGCCTTCCTACTTCTGGGTGGTAAGATTATCAAGCCACCTGGATCAGCTTTCGCTTAACACTGACTGCTGTTTGCCAATTAGGAACAAGGTGGAAACCCCTGGGAAAGTCCTGTGCATGCGAAAGTTTTGACCAATGAAATTGCTTTGCAATCCGCTTAAACCAACTACCAACGGCATGTGCTCACCCTATAAATTTGTGTAACAGCTTGGGCTCAGGACTCTCTGACCCCGCACCACTGCGTTGGATGCAGCAGAAGCCCTGACTCGAGTCAGCAATAAACTTCCCTTTTTGCGAGTTGCATTGTCTTGGAGGCCTTCTCTCTTCCCGCTTGGGGATTTGGACATCGGGCATAACATTTGGGGCTCGTCCGGGATCCAGGGGAAGAGAACACTTCCAGGACAGAGGGGAAGGATAGATAATAGCACTAGTGCTCAGGCAGGACAGGAAAATCCAGTGTAAATCCGAGGCCCTGCTGTGAAGCAGGAAAGTATCCAGCACAGGAGAAAGCTTTCTATAGAGGGTTGGGAATGGACTGGATGTTCCAGCCGGCACAAGACCAAGGCCAGCAAGCATGCTGGAAGGCAGCTGGCTCTGCAGGAAGGAGAGTTCCTCTCTTGATCCCGAGTCTGGTGAGCAGTGGACGCCATTCGGTAAGGTGAACCTAGTACTGGGAGGCAAGAAAACTCAGGGGGCCCGAAAACCCAGCACTGTGTTGTCGGCTGACGTTTGTCTGTCCATGTGTTTGTCTTCGGCTCTCCGTGTTTGTGTGTGTGCCGGCATTGTCTCTGGTCTCGTTCTCTTCTGGTGCATCCTTACCATGGGTCAGGGGAATCTACCCCACTTTCCCTCATGACTGACCATTTTTCGGATGTCAGGGCCAGGGCCCATAACTTGTCTTTGCTAGTCAAGAAAAGTGGATTAATAACCTTTTGCTCTGCAGAGTGGCCCACCTTCCAGGTTGGATGGCCTCCGGAAGGCACCTTTCAACCGTCCATCATACAGGCTGTAAAGGAGAAGATTATGGCTTCAGATCCTTGGGGCCATCTGGATCAGGTCCCCTATGTAATGGTTTGGCAGGATCTAGTGGAAGATCCGACTAAGTGGTTCACAAACCTCATAGCTCTTCTAATTCATAGGTCCTGGTGATGAAGACCCCCCCAGAGAAACAACTCCCTCCGAGGAGAGAAGCTCCCACGGGTGAACTGAGAGGACTAGGAGGGCCAACGGGAACCGACCATGAGGGGGGACCAGCATTGGGGACCTGGGGGAGAACTAGGGGAGATAGGGGTGGTCAAGACCCTGGGGACCCAGAGTTACCTTCATCCACTGTTCAGGCGCTCCCCATCCGAGTGGGACCAGCTAACCCGGACAGAGAGCAAACCTATCAGTACTGGCCCTTTTCCACGAGTGACCTGCACAATTGGAAGACCCAAAACCCTCCTTTCTCAGAGAAACCCCAAGGCCTCATTGACCTCCATTTTGTTCACTCACAACCCCACCTGGGACGATTGTCAGCAGCTGTGGCAGGTGCTCTTCACCACAGAAGAACAGGAGCAAATTCTGGCAGAGGTGCAGAAACGGGTCCCAGGGGCTGACGGGAGGCCAACCGCCCAGCCTCATCTCGTGGACGAGGGGTTTCCTCTGTTGCGGCCTAACTGGGATTTTGAGCGAGCGGAAGGTAGGGAGCGTCTTCGAGTATACCACCAAACTCTGATGGCAGGCCTGCGGGCCGCAGCAAGAAAGCCGACAAATTTGGCAAAGGTAAATTTAGTAAGGCAAGAGCCCACTGAGAGCCCGGCAGCCTTCCTAGAGAGGCTGATGGAAGCTTTCAGGCAATATACACCTATGGACCCCCAGGCTGAGGAGTCAGGCGCTGCAGTTCTGTTAGCATTTGTAAATCAGGCAGCCTCGGATATTAGGAGGAAATTACAAAAGATAGAGGGATTGGGAGAATAGATGATACAGGATTTACTGAAAGCAGCTGAAAAGGTATTTAATAATAGGGAGACCCCAGGAGAAAGGGAAGAACGAATTCGATGGGAGGAAAGGGAATTAGCTGAGAAAATCAGAAAGGAAGTTAGAGAACATAGAGCGAGGGAAACCCTTAAGAACCAGAGGGAGCTAGCCCAGATTCTTTTTGCAGGGATAAAGGCTGGAACAGAATTGAGGGAACCTCGAGACCCCCCGGATGAGAGAAAAAGAGAAGCCAAAAAGGCAGGCCCTAAAGAAAGATCAGTGCACCTACTGCAAAGAACAGGGGCACTGGAAAAATGAGTGCCCTAAGAGGGACCCAAGGAGAGGAATGACCCAGAGAGAGAGAATCTCCCCTAGAACTCGAGTTCTATATGTGGGGGAAGACAGTGACTAGGGGAGTCAAGACTCGGCACCCCTCCCCGAGTTCTGGGTAACCATACATGTGGAGGGGAAACCTGTTGGCTTCATGATAGATACTGGTGCCCAACACTCTGTTTTAAATAAATAACTGGGACCAATGTCTAATAAAACCAGCTTGGTGCAAGGAGCCATGGGGACAAAAAGATATTGTTGGACCACAGAACAAAAAGTAGATCTGGGGATCCACCAAGTGTCCCATTCATTTTTGGTGATACCAGAATGCCCAGCCCCTCTACTTGGAAGAGACTTGTTGACTAAAGTTAATGCTCAGATTCATTTTGACCCTGGGGGAATGACAGTCATGGATGGACTTGGACAGCAGATACATGTCTTATCCCTAGCCTTAAGAGATGAATACAGACTTTTTGCACCTAAGCCCTCAGAGACCGTAGCACCAGATGTACAACCATGGGTCCATAAATACCCATTGGCCTGGGCTGAAACGGCAGGGATGGGACTGGCCAAACAGAGACATCCAGTCGTCATCGAGCTAAAGGCCGGGGCAACTCCTGTGAGGGTGAGACAGTACCTCATGAGCCAGGAAGCTTGGCAGGGGATCACTCCCCACATTTGACGTTTCATGGATGCCGGAATTCTCAAGCAGTGCCAATCCCCTTGGAACACCCCCTTACTGCTGGTGAAGAAGCCAGGGGGAACAGATTACAGACCTGTCCAAGACCTGCGAGAAGTCAACAAATGGGTGAGTGACATACACCCCACTGCCCCTATCCCGTATACTCTCCTGAGCAGTTTGCTGCCTGAGTACACTTGGACTTGAAAGATGCCTTTTTCAGCCTACCCCTGGTGGCCCAGAGCCAGGAGATACTTGCCTTTGAGTGGACCGAGGGGGAAGGCCAACCGGTAGCACAATTAACTTGGACCTGCCTCCCACAAGGGTTCAAGAACTCCCCTACCTTGTTTAATGAGGCTCTGAGTGAGGACCTCTACAAATATCAGACTTGCCACCCAGAGGTCATTCTGCTACAATATGTGGATGACCTTATGTTGGCTGGAACCACAGAGGAGCCATGCAGCCATGCCACTGGGGACCTCTTACAGACCCTAGGCACCTTGGGGTATCACACTAGATCAAAGAAGGCGCAAATAGCCTGGCAAGAGTTTACCTATTTGGGGTATAAGATCAGGCAGGGGCAAAGGTGGCTAACCCAGGCCATGAAGGAAACAATATTGCAGATACCAGAGCCCAAGACCCCCCGCCAGGTGAGAGAGTTTCTGGGGACTGTTGGATATTGCAGACTGTGGATCATGGGATTTGCTGAGAAGGCCCGGCCCTCGTATGAGGGAAGTAAAGAGACCCCAAACTGGACTTGGACTGAGCCAGTGAAACAGGCTTTCCAAACACTCAGACGGGTCCTACTAGAAGCCCCAGCCCTTGCCCTGCCTAAGCCAAATAAGCCATTCCAGCTGTTTGTAGATGAAAAGCAAGGAATAGGAAAGGGGGTCTTGACACAACAATGGGAACCGTGGAAGTGGCCGGTGGCATACCTTTTGAAGCGATTGGACTCGGTGGCCACTGGGGATTTTGCACAGTTGAGGGAAAGAGGTCAAAAATTTGCCTGAGATCTGCAGGCTCCTGGGAGCTGTCCAACTGCCCCAGACAGTAGCAATAGTACATGTCCCCAGTCACCAGAAAGGAGAAGACCCTAAGGCATGGGGCAAATGCGCCGCTGATGCGGCCGCTCGAGAAACGGCTAGCCAGGACTATGCCACCCCCATATTAGCCATGGGACTTCCACCTCCTGGTATGGGGACCTTGTCACAAGTTCCCGAATATTCCCTCCCTGACCTCGCCTGGATCAACGAGGATACCACCCTCCAGAAGGATGACAAAGATGGATGGTACCGAGATCAAAACAATAATCTGATATTGCCTGCCACCCTGGGTCGTCACCAACTACACACTTGGGAGAAAGAAAGACCCTAACACTTCTCCAGATGGCCTGCCTGAGGTTCCCTCTACAAAATGCAACTGTACGAGAGATAATCCAGGCTTGCAAAGCATGCCAGCTAATGAGGGCAGAGAAGAAGCAGCACACGGGAACGAGGTACTGAGGGGAAAAGTCAGGGCAACACTGGGAGATAGATTTCACTGAGGTAAGGCCAGGCAAGTACGGGTATTGCTATCTGTTGGTTCTGGTAGATACCTTCTCGGGGTGAGTGGAGGCCTTCCCCACTAAGGGAGAGACAGCAATAGTGGTTGCTAAAAAGACCTTAGAGGAGATAGTGCCTAGGTACTGGCTGCCAGTGACTATGGGCTCTGATAATGGACCTGCCTTTGTGAGCCAGATTGTACAAGGACTGGCCCAAGCTCTGGGGATGAAATGGAAGTTACATTGTGAATAAAATCCCCAGAGCTCAGGACAGGTTGAGAGAATGAATTGGACCCTAAAAGAAGCTTGACAAAGTTGGCAATAGAGACTGGCGGGGACTGGGTGACCCTCCTTCCCTTTGCACTCTTTCAGGCGTGCAACACCCCTTATAAGCTGAATCTTACCCCTTTTGAGATTCTGTATGGAAGACCCCCTCCTGTGTGTCCTATTTTTAAAGGAAAATGCCTGCCACCCCCTCTGTGTCTTGGTTGCTGTAATGCCAAAAATCTTATACCACTCTGAAGAGGTTATGTACTCACTTTGGGACTGGGAATTGCTAAGACAAAAGAGAGAGCCAACCAGTGCGATCACCATAACAACCTTGTTCAGTCTTGGGCTGGCAGGAGCAGGACTTTGGGACAATTCCAGCAAACTCTGATGGCATTAAGTAAGGTGCATAACTATGTTTGGAAATTGATTCGAGAGATACACGAGGGTCAAAATAAGGGGGCCATCCCCTCACATAATATTGGCCCAGGTGATTGGGTTTGGGTAAAACAGCACCAATCTAAAGTTTTAGAACCTAGATGGAAAGGCCCTTATGTTGTTCTCCTTACCACTCCTACCGCTGTACCATACAAGAGTGGTAAGAGAATCTATGGCAAAAGTGAGAGAGGGACTGGCACCATGAAAGAGAATGGGAAGCCCAGCAGAGATGGTTTGAGTCTTGGTTTCAACGCTCCCCCTGGCTGACTACCTTAATTTCCACCCTCCTGGGTCCACTTATAGTGCTATTATTGATACTCAATATCAGCCAGTGGCCCAAGATGGAAAAGAGGAAGATTCCTCTACTTGAACAATAGACAGGGGGGAATGTGAGGCGAGCAGAAATAATGCCATGGCAGGCAGCTTAGATTAGGAGTAGGCCTTCCTACTTCTGGGTGGTAAGATTATCAGGCCACCTGGATCAGCTTTCACTTAACACTGACCGCTGTTTGCCAATTAGGAACAAGGTGGAAACCCCTGGGAAAGTCCTGTGCATGTGAAAGTTTTGACCAATGAAATTGCTTTGCAATTCGCTTAAACCAACTACCAACAGCGTGTGCTCACCCTATAAATTTGTGTAACAGCTTGGGCTCGGGTCGCTCTGACCCCGCACCACTGCATTGGATGCGGCAGGAGCCCTGACTCGAGTCAGCAATAAACTTCCCTTTTTGCGAGTTGCATTGTCTTGGAGGCCTTCTCTCTTCCTGCTTGGGGATTTGGATATCCAGCATAACAAATGGAAACTGATAGCCAGGGAGCCATGTGAGAGTCAGTGAGTGGAAAATAACTAAGAAGAAATATTAATGGATATAGGAACTTCTGGCTAATTAATAGAATTTTTGCTGAAAGTTGTAATTCAGCTGATGCATGTGGAAGGTGGTAAGACATGGAAGGTAATGGGCTCTTGGTTGGCTGACTTAACTGTGATCTTGCTAAGGATTTTGCAAGAAGTGAACAAATGGGCCTAAAGGAGCACCCAACGTCTTTGTTACAAAGTGTTCAGTTTTTGGAGTTGATGGAGGTTCTTGACATTGTACAGGAGACAGGGATCAAGACCATCCCATGAAAAAGAAATGCAAAAAAGCAAAATGACTGTATAAGGAGGCCTTACAAATAGCTGTGAAAAGAAGAGAAGCAAAAAGCAAAGGAGAAAAGGAAAGATATTCCTGTTTGAATGCAGAGTTCCAAAGAATAGCAAGGAGAGATAAGAAAACCTTCCTCAGAGATCAATGCAAAGAAATAGAGGAAATCAACAGAATGGGAAAGACTAGAGACCTCCTCAAGAAAATTACAGATAAGAAGGGAACATTCCATGCAAAGATGGGCACAATAAAGGATAGAAATGTTATGGACCTAACAGAAGCAGAAGATTTTAAGAACAGGTAGCAAGAATACACAGAGGAACTGTAAAAAAAAGATCTTCACAACCCAGATAATCACAAAGGTGTGATCACTCCCACTCACCTAGAGCCAGACATCCTGGAATGTGAAGTCAGGTGAGCCTTAGGAAGCATCACCGTGAACAAAGCTATTGGAGGCGATGGGATTCCAGTTGAGCTATTTCAAATTCTAACGGATGACGCTGTGAAAGTGCTGCACTCAATATGTCAGCAATTTTGGAAAACTCAACAGTGGCCACAGAACTGGAAAAGGTCAGTTTTCATTCCAGTCCCAAAGAAAGGTAATGGCAAGAATGCTCAAAGTACCGCACAATTGCACTCATCTCACACGCTAGTAAAGTAATGGTCAAAATTCTTCAAGCCAGGCTTCAGCAATATATGAACCGTGAACTTTCAGATGTTCAAGCTAGTTTTAGAAAAGGTAGAGGAACCAGAGATCAAATTGGCAAAATCTGCTGGATCATCAAAAAAGCAGTAGTTCCAGGAAAATGTCTATTTCTGCTTTATTGACTATGCCAAAGACTTTGACTGTGTGGATCACAATAAACTGGAAAATTCTGAAAGAGATGGGAATACAAGACCATCTGACCTGCCTCTGGAGAAACCTGTATGCAGGACAGGAAGCAACAGTTAGAACTGGACATGGAACAATAGACTGGTTCCAAATAGGAAAAGGAGTACATCAAGGCTGTATATTTTCACCCTGCTTACTTAACTTCTATGCAGAGTACATCATGAGAAATGCTGGGCTGGAAGAAGCACAAGCTGGAATCAAGTTTGCTGAGAGAAACATCAATAAGCTCAGATATGCAGATGACACCACCCTTATGGCAGAGAGTGAAGAAGAACTAAAAAACCTCTTGATGAAAGTGAACGAAGAGAGCAAAAAAGTTGGCTTAAAGCTCAACATTCAGAAAACTAAGATCATGGCATCTGGTCCCATCACCTCATGGCAAATAGATGGGGAAACAGTTACTGACTTTAGTTTTCTGGGCTCCAAAATCACTACAGATGGTGATTGAAGCCATGAAATTTAAAAACGCTTACTCCTTGGAAGGAAAGTTATGACCAACCTAGACAACATATTAGAAATCAGAGACATTACTTTGCCAACAAAGGTCTGTCTAGTCAAGGCTATGGTTTTTCCAGTGGTCATGTATGGATGTGAGAGTTGGACTGTGAGGAAAGCTGAGCGCTGGGGAATTGCTACTTTTGAACTGTGGTGCTGAAGAAGGCTCTTGTGAGTCCCTTGGACTACAAGGGGATCCAACCAGTCCATCCTAAAGGAGATCAGTCTTGGGTGTTCATGGGAAGGACTGATGCTGAAGCTGAAACCCCAATACTTTGGCCACCTCATGTGAAGAGTTGACTCATTGGAAAAGATCCTGATGCTGGGAGGGGTCGGGGGCAGGAGGAGAAGAGAAAGGCAGAGGATGATATGGTTGCATGGCATCACCGACTCGATGGACATGAGTTTCAGTAAACTCCGGGAGTTGGTGATGGACAGGGAGGCCTGGTGTGTTGTGATTCATGGGGTCGCAACAAGTTGGACACTACTGAGCAACTGAACTGAACTGAAGCACTTCAGTGTTCTTCGCTCAGCACACTGACCTCCCGTGCAGAAAGGAGTCACCTTGGACACCAGCACACAAACAAGCGGAAAGGGCTGTTGGGACCAAAGCCCTCACCAATGTTGTCTGCAGCCTTCATGGGCAAACATATTTAATTACTGTGAGCAGTACTTACCCTAATGTTTCTGTTTGGGTCATCAGTGATTGAGAAAACTACAAATAAATGACCCAAGAAATTGTTTCAGGGAAAAAGTGAAATCTTACCTCAGCTATCCAAAACCATGCCAAAGTGCAGAGACTTTGGGCTATGGGAACTTCTCCTTGACCTTGACCTAGAGAAGATAATGAAGAGTAAGTGGGTTCCTGCCTGGGTATGATGCAAGCTCAGGAACAATCCTTGGAGATATCAAGAGAAAACCACCTTCCCACTCCCCAAGATTTTTCATCCAGTTGACCCTGCAAAGGCCCTATTTTTACACTAATCACCTAAACTTGTATTTCTTTGGTAAAGATTTGTTTCTCTGGATAATTGTTTGCTTTTTTCACAGGTCTCTGCTCCCTACTGCCTGCCCCATAGCTATCAGGTTACCCAGCATAGGGAAGTATTAGAACAATACCAGCTGCCTCGGAGACCAAGCCCAACGAGCTCCACCCTGGTTCCCTTGACTGCCTGTCTGTAGCAGGTACTGATCTTTTTCTTTTTCACATAATGTATCATTATGTTTTGCATTTATATATTGGTATTACACTCTTTTATAGACTTGATGTTTTACAAATGATGTATAATAGCTTTCCTGTATTCTCCTTGCTGTTTTTTCTTCCAGTAGATTTTATTTCTATTATCTTTTTTTTTTTAATTCACATCTCTCCTTCATAGTGTTTCTTAAACGTTTACATTAAAAGAAAAAAGTGGCGGGAACTGTGTGAAGAGAATACTAAAGTCTGGTGAAGCAAAGAATCTGTGTCACTATCAGATGAAAAGTGGACTCAGCAATGGAAGTTGGGAGTACTATGTCTGGAGCTCAGGATATCCCTTAAGGTTTCTCTTAGTGTTACCACATCTTGTGGTTAAGGTCAGCAATAAAAGATAAAAAACTCGATATAAACAGGTCTAGTAGTGACCCAAAACTAAAAGTTTCGGAATGAAAGTTTGGGTCACCTTCAGTTAAAGAGTAATTCAGGTACTTATTGAGATAAAGGGAATACAGAATTTACAGTAGAAGAGGTAGTGTAAATACTGGCTTTGATCTAGTACTTGTTACTGAAAGGAGGATTATAATTATCATGAATATTTCTTTAAGATGCCTCTTTGTGTATATATGTTGGCAATAATGGTAAAGAACCCACCTGCCAGTGCAGGAGATGGAAGAGATGTGTCTTAGATCCCCGGGTGGTGAAGCTCTCCTGGAGGAGAGTGCGGCACCCCAGTCCACTACTCTTGCCTGGATAATCCTATGGACAGAGAAGCCTGGTGCACTACAGTCCATTGGGTCACAAAAAGTTGGACACAACTGAAGAGATTTAACACGCATACACACTTACGTATATTAAATATATACATTTGTTTTCTATCTTCACGTATTCCCTTATCATTCAACATGAGATGTTCTAACATTATTTCATAGTATTTAAGTAGTGTTAATTGCATGACATAACTGTTTTTCTGCTATATCATGGACAATAGTAAGTGTCGTTTAAGGACTTACTTCCTCTTCTGGGGAAGAGGTGACTGTTTTTGGTTATACATAGTGTTTTACCTTGTTATCCAGAATCATGATGTCATTGCTGTCTTTATATGATGAATTAAGTATAATTGAAGACATTGAGTGTAGATGTCAAGTTGGGAATGGGTGGAGTTGTGATAGTTAACTTGATAGGGCTAAGGAAGTAAGGTATGTGGTAAAAGCATTCCTGAGTGTGTCTGTAAGAGTGTTTCTGTGGATAGTAGCCTTTGCTTCAGTATTCTTTGTAAAGACATTCACTCTCTTCAGTGAGGGCAGGCTTCACCCAATCCAGATGGAGGTGACCAATGGGGAAAAAAAAATGAGAGACGTATTTTCTCTCCTCTGTTAGAGCTAAGGCATCCAATTTTTCCTGCACTTGGACATGTGTTTCTGGTCTGTGCCTTTAGACTCTGGAAATTATACCATTTGCTCACTGCTTTTAAGGTCTTTGATTTGGAGGTAGGAATTACACTATCAACTCTCCTCTTGCTTAGGCCTATATACTTTGCTAAATTATTCCATAGGCATTCCTGGTTCTCCAAAATGTAGATGGAAAATTGGGGGGTTACTCAGCCTTTATAAACACCTGAGATAATTCTTATGATAAATATCCTCTTAGATCTGTCTGTCTGTCTATTATTATCATCATCTCCTATTAAATATCCTCTTAGATCTGTCTGTCTGTCTATTATTATCATCATCTCCTATTAAATATCCTCTTAGATCTGTCTGTCTGTCTATTATTATCATCATCTCCTATTGATTTGAGTTTACTGGAGAATTCTGGCAAATAAAGATTTTGGTTCCAAGAGTGGTCCCTGAGGAACCTTGAGAATTTTAAGGATGATTTTTCTGATTGTTTCTGGGTTTTCTGGAGTCTACTCTCTAATCTGATTACATTTAAAGATGATAATGACTCTTTCCAGTAGTAACCAGATCACTGGTAGACAAAGGTGTGCACTGATTATGAAAATAAACCAGTATTCTTGTACCACGGTTATTACAATGGATCCCTCTTTCATGGAAACTGCAGCATTTTTTTCCCTTCTGGAATAGACATTAAACTTGTTGCACATTTGCCTTACCTGTTTGTAAAGCTACTGCCAAAAACGTCATTCATGGACTTAAAGAATGTTTCGCCCACTGTTGTGGCATATTGCACAACATTGTTTCTAATAAGTGAACTCACTTCATAGCAAAAGAAGTGTCATAATGAACCCATGCACTTGACATTCACTGGTAATATCACATTTCCCACCATCTGAAGCAGCTTGTTTGATAGAATGGTAGAAGGGACTTTAGAAGACTCATTTACAGAGCCAGATGAGAGCACATTTGTTGCAGGGCTTTAACAAGATTTTCCAGTAGGTTGTACATGTTCTGAATCAGCATCCAGTACGGTGCTGTTTTCTTCTATCCAGGATTCATGCATCTAAAAGCCAAGAAGTGGAAAGGGAAATGTGTTATTTTTGCTCTTGTTCCCTTATCTTTATGCTCTGTTGACCTTGAATTCTTAGATACAGAGGAAGGTCTGCTTCCCCTAGGAGACAAAACAGTGGTTCCCCCAGATGGATGTTAAGACTGTCACCTAGTCACACTGGGCTGCTACTGCCTGTGAATCAGCATGCACAGCAGGGAGTTTGGGTGCTGCCTAGAGTGATTGATTGTGACTACTGTTGCAGAGAACCTATAGTTACACAACTGTTAAAATGATAAAAACAGAGCTATTCAGGACTATTGGAATAGGTAAAAGAACCCTCAGGATTGAACCAGGGTCAATTCTGATGCCCATCCATTCTTTGTCCAAAAGAATGAAGAGACATTCTTCTTTCCTTAAAATAATATAGTTTGTTTCTTCTCAGCCACCTTTATTCATTAAAGACCTGCTAAATTATCTGTTGGTATTTCATAATAGATACGATTTCAGGTGCTGACCATGAAATATTTAATGAAGTGGGTTTCTATGAAAATAACAGAAAACAAATATTAATATAAAAGCCCATTTTCTGATTCCATAAGGAAGCTTGTTGAGAATAATTTTTGATGTTGCCCTCAAAGCATATTTAGGTGATGAGTACAGACAGCAGTGATCATCCAGTGAATTTCCTCATTTGTAGTTTGAGTGCCTACAGTGATGGCTTTTATTTTCTGTTGAACTTTCTATGTGATACACACAGCAGTAGACAAGAAGTTTGCCCATACAAGATCATTTGTGGAGATTTACTTGAGGTTTTAGCTAGGCCTGCAACTTCAACTTACAGAGATTCAGGAAAAGGGAAGTTCCATTTCGCTAGGATTTCAAGTCAGATGGGAGAAAAATTGTAAGCATTAATTTGAAAAGTTATAGACAGATTGGAATGCAAAAGTAGGAAGTCAAGAGATACCTGGAGCAACCGGCAAGTTTGACCTTGGAGTACAAAAGGAAGTATGGCAAAGGCTAACAGAATTCTGCCCATAAAAAACACACTGGTCATAGCAAACACCTTTTCAACAACCCAAGAGACAACTTTACACATGGAGGTCACCAAATGTTCAATACTGAAATCAGATGATTATATTCTTTGTAGCCGAAGATGGAGAAGCTGTATACAGTCATCAAAAACAAGACCTGGAGCTGACTGTGTCTCAGATCATCAACTCCTCCTAGCAAAATTCAGGCTTAAACAAAAGAAAGTGGGGAAAACCACTAGGCCAGTCAGGTATTACTTAAATCAAATCTCCTATGAATATACAGTGAAGACGACTAATAGATTCAAGGGATTAGATTTTGTAAACATAGTGCCTGAAGAACTATGGAGAGAGGTCTCTGATATTGTATAGGAGACAGTGAACAAAATCATCCCAAAGAACGAAAAAAGCAAGAAGGCAAAATGGTTGTCTGAGAAGGCTTCACAGATAGTTGAGGAAAGAGAAGCAAAAAGAAAGTGAGAAAGAGAAAGGTATACTCAACTAAATGCAGAGTTCCAGAGAATAGCAAAGAAAGACAAGAAGGCCTTCTTCAGTGAACAATGCAAAGAAATAGAGGATAACAACAGGAAAAATAACACTCAAGATCACTTTAAGAAAATTGGAAATATCAAAGGAAAATTTCATCCAAAGAGGGGGAAAATAAATGACAGAAATGGTAAAGACCTAATAGAAGCAGAAGAGATCAAGAAGAGATGGAAAGAATGCATAGAACTGTATACACACAAAAAAAGATCTTAATGACCTGGATAACCATGATGGTGTGGTCACTCATCCAGAGCCAGACATCCTGGAGTGTGAAGTCAAGTGGGCCTTAGGAAACACTGCTGCCATTAAAGCTAGTGGAGGTGATGGAATTCCAGCAGAGCTATTTCAAATTCTAAAAGATGATGCTATTAAAGTTCTGCATCAATATGTCAGCAAATTTGGAAAGCCCTGCAGTGGTCACAGGACTGGAAAATGTCAATCCCCATCCCAGTTCCCAAGAAGGGCAGTACTGAAGAATGGTCAAACCCCTGGAGGATTGCCCTCATTCCAAGCTAGACTTCAGCATATGTGAACTGAGAACTTCCAGATGTTCAATCCAGGTTTAGAAAAGTCCAGAGATCAAATTGCCAACATTCACTGGATCATAGAAAAAGCAAGGGAATTTCAGAATAATATCTACCTCTGTTTCATTGACTATGCTAAAGACTTTACCTGTGTGAATCATAAGAAACTGTGGAAAACTCTTAAAAATATGGGGATACCATACCATCTTACCTGTCTCCTGAGAAACCTATATGTGAGTCAAGAAGCAAAAGTTAGAATCCTGTGTGGAAAAACTGACTGGTTCAGGATTGAGGAAGGAGTTTATTGTCACCCTATTCATTTAATTTACACTCAGAGCACATCATAGGAAATGGCAGACTGGATGAGTTACAAGCTGGAATCAAGATTGCTAGGAGAAATATCAGTAATCTCAAATATGCAGATGATATCACTATATTGGCAGTAAGTGAAGAGGAAGTAAAGAACCTCTTGATAAGGTTGAATGAGGAGAGTGAAAAAGGCAGTTTAAAACTCAGGATTAAAAAAATGAAGATCATGGCATCTGATCCCATCACTTCATAGCAAATAGAAGTGGAAAGGGTGGAAACAGTGACAGATTTCCTTTGTTGAGGCTCTAAAATCACTGCAGATGGGACTGCATTTATGAAATTAGAAGATGATTACTTCTTGACAGGGAACTTTTCACAAACCTAGACAGTGTTTTAAAAAGCAAAGACATCACTTTACTGACAAATGTCCATATAATCAAGGCTATGGCCTTTTCACTAATCATGTATGGATGTGAGAAATGGACCATAAAGAAGGTAAAGAGCCAAAGAGTTGATGCTTTGAACTGAAGAGCCTCTTGATGAACATGAAAGAGGAGAGTGACAACGGTGGTTCAAAACTCAGCATCCCAAAAATGAAACCATGGCATCTGGTCCCATCACTTCATGGTGAATAAATGGGGAAGAAGTGGAAATAGTAACAGATTTTATTTTCTTGGCCTCCAAAATTACTGTGAACGGTGACTGCTGTCAAGCAAATAAAACACACATGCTCCTTGGAAGAAAAGCTATGACAAATCTAGTCAGTGTGTTAAAAAGCAGACATCTCTTTGCCAGCAAAGGTTCATTTATTCAAAGCTGTGGTTTTCTCAATAGTCATGTATGGATGTGAAAGTTGGACCATAAAGAAGGCAGAGCACTGAAGAGTTGGTGCTTTTGAACTGTGGTGCTGGAGAAGACTCTTGAGAGTCCCTTGGAGAGAAAGGAGATCAAACCAGTCAATCTCAAAGGAAATCAACCCTGGATATTCATTGGAAGGACTGATGGTGAAGCTAAAGCTCCAGTACTTTGAACACCTGATGCAGAGTCAGCTCGGAAAAGACCTTAATGCTGGGAAAGATTGAGGGCAGGAGGAGAAAGGGTTGACAGAGAATGAGATGGTTGAATGGCATCATCAGCTTAATGGACATGAGTTTGAGCAAGATCCAGGAGATAGTTCAGAACAGGGATGCCTGCTATCCTGCAGTCCATGGAGCCATCGATAGTCAGACTTGACTGAGAGATTGAAGCAGACAACAATGTATTGTATAATGTCATCCACAAAAAGTGAGAATTTTATTTCTTCTTTTTCTTCTGTTTTGCTGTGCTGAGGACTTCCACAATATATTGAGAAATAGTGGCAATAATGTTTACATTTGTCTTGTTTCTAACCTTAGAGAAAATTCTTTCAGTTTTTCACCATTGAGAATAATGTTTGCTGTGGGTTTATTGTGTATGTCTTTTTTTTTTCCAGTGGGTTTTGTCATACGTTGATATGAATCAGCCATAGAGTTACACGTATTCCCCATCCCGATCCTCCTTTATGATACTGAGTTATGGTCCTTCTATACCCATTTTTGGATAGCTTTTTATTTTAAATGGGCCTTGAGATTTGTTGAAAGCTTTTTCTCCATCTGTTGAGCTATTCATATGATTTTTATCTTTCAATTTGCTAATGTGGTATATCACAATGATTTATTTGCATATATTTATAAACCCTTCATCCCTGAGATAAGCCCCACTTGATCACAGTGCATGACCATTTTAATATGTTGTGGATTCTATTTAGTAGCATTTTGGAGGGAATTTCATCTACATTCATCAGTGATTTTAGCCTGTAATTTCTTTTTTGTGTGTGATATCTTTGTCTGGTTTTGGTATCAGGGTGATGGTGACCTGGTAGAATTGGTTTGGGAGTGATCCCTTCTTTTGAAATTTTTCAGAAAAAGTTTGAGAAGGATAGGTGTTAGATCTAAATGTTTGATAGAATTTGCTTGTGAAACCATGTATCACTGGCCTTTATTTTTGGAAGATTTTTACAGCAGTTTGTTTCAATTTCCATATTTGTGATTTTCTGTTCATATGCTCTATTTCTTTCTGGTTCATTATTGGAAGCTTGTAGTTTTCCAAGAATTTTTTCACTTCTTCCAAGGTTGCCCATTTAATGGGCATACAGTTCTTTGCAGTAAGCAACTATTTGCCACACTTATGATCCTTTGTATTGTTGTTTCAATTTCTCTTTTTTCATTTCTAATTTTGTTGATTTTAGCTTCTCTGTTTTTTCCTTGCTGAGTCTGGCTAATGATCTGTCAATTTTGTTTATTTTCTCAAAGATCTACCTTTTAGTTTTATTGATTTTTCTATTGATTTCATTTTTTTAAATTTGTTTCTGTCCTCATCTTTATCACTTTCTTTGTAATTTTGTTTTCTTTTTTCTAGTTGCTTTAGGTGTGATATTACACCTAACCATCTAATTGACTGTTTGATGTTTTTCTCTTTTCTGGAGATAGGCTTTTATGGCTATAAACTTTCCTCTTAGCACTGCTTTGATGCACCCCATATGTTTTATGTTGTCCTGTTTCTGTTGTCATTTATTTTTAGTTTTGTTTTAATTTTTTCTTTGAGTTATTCAGTGACCTCTTGGTTATTTAGAAGCATGTCATTTAGCCTCCATATTTTTGTATTTTTTACAGTTTTTCCTCTGTGATTAATATCTAATCTCATAATGTTGTGGTCAGAAAGGATGTTTAATACCATCTCAATTTTCTTAAATTTACCAAGGCTTGATTTGTGACCTAAGCTGTGATCTATCTTGGAGATTCATCAATGTGCACTTTAGGAAAATAGAGTGTATTCTGCTGCTTTTGATTGGAAATGCCCTCTACATATCAATAAGGTCCAACTGGTCTAAGTGCCATGTAAGACTTTCAATTCCTTATTATTTTTCTGTCTTGATGATCTGTCCATTCATATGAGTGGGGTGTTAAAGTCCCCCACTATTATTGTGTTACTGGCAGTTTTCCCTTTCATTGCTGGTAGCATTTGATATTGAGGTGGTTTTATATTGGGTCCATTGTTATTCATTTATTCGACTTTGTTTCCCTCTAGTGTGTTTTCAATTTCAGTTATTCTGTTGTTCATCACTGATTGCCTGTTCTTTCAATCTTCTATGTCCTTGTTAAATATTTATTGTATCTTCTTGATCCATGCCTCCATTCTATTTATCTATGCCTCCATTGTATTTCCGAGATTTTGGATCATCTTTCCTCTCATTACATATTCAGAATACTTTTTCATGTAGACTGCCTACTTTTTCTTCATTTGTTTGTTTGTGTGGGTTTTTACCTTGCTCCTTCATCTGCTGTGTGTTTCTCTGTCCTCTCATTTCATCTAACTTACTGTGCTTGCGTTCTGATTTTCACAGACTGCAGAGTCATAGTTCCTCTTACAAATGGAGTCTGCTCCCAGTGAATGGCATTGGATCAGTGCTTTGGCTAGGCTTTCTGTTGGTGGGGACTTGTTCCTGTTTTCTAGTACTAGAGCTTGCTGGCCATTGGTTGAATCCAAACAAAAATGAGCAGACAAAACCCTAAGACAAATGGTAAATGTTGTTTTAAAACTAAACAGACAAAAACACAAAATGAAACACACACTCACATTCATGAAGAGAAAGAAAAAAAGAGAGAAAACAGTAAAGAAGAGAGCAAACCAATAATCCCTAAATAAAAACAAACACTACAAACTAAACTAGCAAAAAAAAAAAAAGAAAAGAAAATCAAACACAGAAAGTAAACTGTAAAAGGCAAAGAAAGCATAAAACAAGCAGACAAATATGATCATAGAAAAAAATGTAAGAACAAAACAGGTGAAAACAAAAGGAAATACACAAAACAGCAAGGAAGTTAAAAAAAGAGAGAGAAATGTAAGATAAAATTTAAAAAGATAAAGGACAGAAAGAAAAACAAGGAAAATGCAGTAAATTTAAAAATACAATAGAAATGGGAAAAAATGAAAACATATTTAAAGTAAAAGAATAAAAAACTGAATACAAATTAAATGAATAACAATAAGTGAATAATAATAGAAAACAAAAAGAATATGTGTACTTTTGAGAGAGGGGGAGAGACGTGTAGTAGGAAGAAAATTTTCCTGTGGCCTCATCTGTCACTCTCTTTGCCCTCACAGTAAGCTCCAGCCAATCTGCCTATCTAGGAAGTCCTCCAGTATTTCTAGGAAGTTCTCTGGACCTGCTGTTGGCACTGTGGGGTCAGCTCAAATTCTGACCTGGACTTACTCTAGCTTGTACTTGTATCCAAAGTCCACAGTTGCCCCCAAAGTTCACAGCCTCAAATGTGGGAACACTTGTCTGTTCAGATATTCCACAGCTGCAGTGTTTACCAAGCCAACTGTGGGGATTTAATCTTTTGCTCTTTCAGCTGCACGTGAAAAGTCCGTTCATCTTCAGTCACATAGCCCCTGGTCACATAGCTTTGGTTTTGTACTCTCACCTCCCTTTGTATGCTGCCCTCCTGCACCTGTTCCCTGCCCAGACAGGAGGTGGTGAAAGCATAGGATGAGCTTGCTCTCTCAGCCTGGGGAGAGGTAGGGATGTCTGAGGAGTTCCTCACACAATTGGAATGTGTAAGGAGTTCCTGCAGCAGCAGAGGCTGGAAAGGAAGTTGCTACAGCCTGAGGCAACTGTGCATTTTCCCAGAGGAGTTGGCCCTTGATTGCAGTGCCAGGCTGCACAGATTTCCTGGAAGCCATGGACAATGACCTGCACTTGCTCATAGCTTGGTGGCAGTGGTAGCAGTCATATCACCCACCTCTGTGGTTGGAGATAGCAGCTGAGACTTGCACCACCTCTGGAGCTCACATAGGCAGTGCCTTGCCAGCTGTGAGTACATGGTGTTAGAAGCTCCTTTCCTGGCCTGTGCCTCCCCTCACCACCTTGCAACGAGTCTCTTGTCTCTTTGACAAGCCCAGGGTTCTTCCTGGACTGATTCAGCTGTGTCCCCTCAAACCGTCTTCATAGCAGTCAACCCTAGTTTTCTCCAAAGCTTGAGCCTCAGCACCTATCCCACACCCGTGCCAGTGGGCAGGCAGGAAAGTGTCATAGTCTGGGAGCTGCTGGTCTCTAGGCACACCTACTGGTCTCTGCTTTGCCCTCTGCACACCTCTTAACTGTGCTCGCCTCTGAGACTTTGATGGTCCTTCCTGCTCCCACCACTGAGTGAGGTTTTCTAGTGTTCAAAAACTTTTTCTCCCTCACAGCTCCCTCCCAGAGGCACAGGTCCTGTCCCAATCACCTTGTCTCTTTTTTTTCTTATTTATATTGGCGATCAGCTTGCCCTTTTGGAAGTCTGAGGTCTTCTACCAGCATTCAGTAGGTATTGTTCCACATGTAGATATATTTTGTTGTATTTGTGTGGTGAAAGGTGATCACCACGACTCCTCCACTCTCTTGAAGATCACTTCAGGGATTGTTTCCTTAATTTCTCTTTCTAATCTATCATTGTTATTGTACAGGAATGCAATATATTTCTGTGTATTGATTTTATATCCAGTAGCTTTACCAATTCATTCATGAGTTCTTATAATTTTTTGATAGCTTCTTTAGGATCTTTTTTAATGTACAGTATCATGTCTTCTGCAAACAGTGACAGTTTTATTTTTCTTTTCCAACTGAGATTTGTTTTATTTCTTTTTCTTCTCTAATTGCTGCAGCTAAGATTTCCAAAACTATATTGAATAAAAATGGCAAGAGTGGATATCTTTGTTTTTATTCTTCCTAATCTCAGAGGAAATCCTTTCAGTTTTTCACTTTTGAAAATGATGTTTGCTGTGAGTTTGTCATATATAGTCTTTATTATTTTGAGGTAGATTTATGCTCACTTTCTGAAGATTTTTTGTCATAAATTGGTGCTGAATTTTTTTCAGAAACTTTTTCTGTATTTATTGAGAAAATCATATGGTTTTATTCTTGATTTTTTGATGAGAATAACCTCGCATTGATTGATTTGCAGATATTAAAAAATCCTTGCATCCCTGGGATAGATTCCACTTTATTATGGCACATGAACTGTTTAGTGTGTTGGTAGATTCAGTTTGCTAGTATTTTGTTGAGAATACTGGGGTCTATGTTCATCAGTGATATTGGCCTGATATTTTTTGTGTTATCTTTGTCTTGTTTGGGTCTCAGGGTGGTGTTGCCCTTGAAAAATGAGTGTGGAAGTGTCCTTTCCTCTGCATGTTTTTGGGAGTTTCAAAAGTGTAGGTTTTAACCTCTCAATAAATATTTGGTAGAATTATCTGGTCCTGGACTTTTGTCTGTTGGGAGTTTTTGAATCACAGTTTCAATTTCAGTACTTATAATTAGTCTATTCATATTTTCTGTTTCCTCCTGGTTTAGTCTTGGAAGGTTGTACTTTTCTAAGAATTTGTCCATTTCTTCCAGGTCATCTATTTTATTGATGTGTAGTTTCATGTACTAGTCTCTTATGGTCCTTTTGATTTCTGTGGCATGTGTTATAACTTCTGTTCTTTCATTTTTAATTTTAATGATTTGAGTCTTCTTTTTTTTTTCTCTTATTGAGTCTGGCTAAAGTTTATCAGTTTGTTTATCTTTTCAGGGAATAAGCTGTTAGTTTCACTGGTCTTTGGTATTGTTTTCTTCATCTCTGTTTCATTTATATCTGCTCTGGTCCTTATGATATCTTTCCTTCTACTAACTGGGTTTTGTTTGATCTTTTTTTAAATTGTTTTAGGTATAAGTTTAGGTTGTTTATTTGATATTTTTGTTTCTTAAGGCAAGAATTTACTGTTAAAAGCTTCCCTCTTAGAACTGTTTTTGCTGCATCCCATAGGCTTTAGATCATTGTGTTTTTCTTGTCATTTGTCTCAAGGTATTTTTAAATTTCCTCTTTTATTTCTTCAGTAATCCATTGGTTATTTAATAACATATTCTTTAACCTCCATGTGTTTGTGTTTTTTACAGTTTTTCTCTTGTAAATGATTTCTAATCTTATAGCACTGTGGTCAAAAAAGATGGTCAGTATGATTCCAGTTTTCTTCAATTTGTGACCCGGAGTGTGATCCGTCCTGAAGAATGTTCCATGTGCAGTTAAGAAAGTGTATTCTGCTGCTTTCAGATGGAATGTTCTATAAATATCAATTAAGGTTATCTGGTCTAATATGTCATTTAAAGTTTGTGTTTCCTTATTAATTTTCTACTTGGATGATTGTTCATGGGTGTACATGAATGTTCAAACTCCCCGATATTATTGTGTTATGGTGGGTTTCCCCTTTTATGGCTGGAAGTGTTTACCTTATATATTGAGGTGTTCATATATATACATATGTGTGTGTGTGTGTATATATATATATATATATATATATATAATTGTTATAACTTCTTGGATTGATACCTTGATCCTTATATAATGGCATTCCTTGTCTCTTATAACAGTCTTTATTGTAAAGCCTATTCTGTCAAATATGAATATTGCTGCTCCAGTGTTACTTCAATTTCCATTTGCATGGAATGTCTTTTTTCATCCCCTCACTTTCAGTCACCATGTGTCCTTAGGTCAGAAGTAGGTCTCTTTTTTGCAGCATATATACAATCTTGTTTTTTTATCCCTTCATCCAGCCTATATCTTTTACTTGGAGCACTTAATCTACTTATATTTAAGATGATTATTGACATGTATCTTCCTACTGCCATTTTCTTGATGGTTTCATTTTAATTTTGTAGGCCTTTTTTCTTACATTTCTCTTTTACTTTCTTCTCTTGTGGTTTGGTGACCATCATTAGTGTTATGTTTGTGTAGCTGTTTCTTTTCTGTGTTTCTATCTGTGTAGTTTCTTGTTTGTTTGCTTGTGTTTCTCATTTCCCCTGCCTAGAACATATCCTGTAGCATTTGTTGTAATGTTGGTTTTGTGGTGCTGATTTCTTTTAACTTTTGCTTCTCTGTACGATTTTGTTTTCTCTTTTAGATCTGAATGAGACTCTTTCTGGGTAGATTATACTTGCTTGTACATTTTCCCCTTGCATCACTTTAAATATATTATGCCATTCCTTTCTGGTCTGCAGAGATTCTGCTGAAAGATCAGCTGATAAACTCATGGGAACTCACTTGCATGTTATTTATTGCTTTTCCCTTGTTGCTTTTAAATTTTTTTCCTTATGCTTAAGTTTTGTTAGTTTGATTAATACATGCACTGACATGTTCCTCCTTGGGTTTATCCTGGAATAGACTCTTGGACTTCCTGGACTTGGGTGACTATTTCCTTTCCCATGTTATAGAAGTTATCAACTATAATCTCTTCAAATATTTTCTCAGGCCCTTTCTATATTTTTCTTCTTCTGGGACCCCTATAATTTGAATGTTGATGAATTTAATGCTGTCCCAGTGGTCTCTTAAATTGTCCTCATTTCCTTTCATTTTTTTTCTTTATTCCATTCCACAGCAGCAGTTGCCACCATCCTGGCCTCCAAGCCATTTATCAGTTTTTCTGCCTCAGTTATTCTCCTGTTGATCCCTTCTAGTTATTTTACCTTTCAGTTATTATAGTGTTCATCACAGTTTGTTTTTAAGTTCATCTAATTCTTTGCTATGCATTTCTTGCATCTTCTCTATTTGTGCCTCTGTTCTTTTTCTGAGATCTTGGTTCATCTTTACTATTATTACTTTGAATTCCTTTTCAGGTAGACTGTCTATCTTCTCTTCATTTAGTTGCACTTGTAAGTTTTTATCTTGCTCGTTCATCTGCCACATATCTCTCTGTCATCTCATTTTGTCTGACTTTCTGTGGTCTCCTATCTGCTGACTGCAGGACTGTAGTCCCTCTTGCTTTTGGTTTCTGCTCCCTGCTGGGTAGATTTGGTCTGGAGACTTGTGGTGTTATCACCTTGTTAGGAGGTTTGCCTGGTGTCATGGTGAGCAAAGCTTACCTAGGATTTTGAGTGGAGTCTCCACCTTGCTCTGTGGTTGTCACTGCCTTGTCAAGGGTAGGATCGGCTCCCTCAGTGATGGAGTAGATGTCCCCAGTTCTGTTTCTTAGCCATGTTTCTGATCTGCAGTGCAAGGAAGGCAGGATTGGAGCACTCCTACTGGGAGAAAAGCCACAAAGTTTATCTCCTAAGGGACTATTCATCTGTGAATGTGCTCTGTTATGTCCCTTTTTGCCAGTTCTGCATCCTCACAAAGTATATAGCTGTTGGCACTTCTGTCTTGGCTCCACCTTAACTGTGAGTATTCTGGCAGTTTATCCCATGACTTTCTGGCATTGTTTTCATCAGGCTACCAGCACAGATCCACTGAGGTCATGTTCCAGTACTTCAGTAGTTGTACACTTGGATATGCTGTAAAACTATGGAGGCAGCTCTTTCTCTGGCCCAGGCCCCACCACAGAGCTCACTGCTGCTAAACCCAGAGCTATCCCAGCTCTAGGAGCACTTGTTGTTTTTTTGGATGTTTAGACAACACTGAATTAAGGAAGCCATCAGCAGAGGGCTAACTCTGAAGTTTGTGCAGCTGTGAGGAGGTATTTTAGCTCTTTTGCCTTAGTCACATGGCCTCGGGGGCTCAAGTGTGTTTTCAGCCCCACTTCTCTGTGTGATCCTCCCACCGGAGTCTGCTCCAGACATTCCTGGAACACATAAGCCTGTTAGGCAAGAAAGGGGAGAGGCGGTGCTAAGGGCAAGTGGGTTGCTCAGTTGGTGCGGGGGCTGGACAGTGGTGACGATGGTGAGGGTGTGCATGCTGAGTCTAGCTGGAGCCCTCCGTGTGCCTGTGATGGCCGAGGGTTGTCCATGTGGAGAAGTTGCAATGGCAGCCCTGCCCTTTGTGTCACCCAGCAATGGCACTTGGCTTCTATGGCAGTCTGGGCTTCCTCTCTGAGCATTCCTGATTGCAGGCCTCCTTATTCCCATCCCCTCAGGCTGTCTCCTCACAGCCCGCTGCAGTGCCCTTAATGGTCCTGCTCTCCAGTCTCCACGTTCCAGCACCCAGCCCCCATGTGCACAGGTGGACCGCTGTCTCAAGCTGGGATTTGCAGGGCTGTGGACCATTTATGTAGCTCTTACTCTGTGCTGCCTGTCTGCACAAGACTGACTGTTGTGTTCTCCTCCAGGCCCCCAAAACTGCCCTTCTGTCCCAGCTGATCTCCCTGCCTGTGAGGGAAGGGGCTTCTCCCTTTTCTCCTGTTGCTATTATTTTTTTGTCCTTTACACTTAATAGTTTAATTATAATATGTCTCAGTGTAGCCCTGTTTGAGATCCTTTGAGTCTGGATATTCATTTATCTCTCCAGTTTGGGGAAAATTGCAGCCACTGCTGCATTAAATATACATTTTCTGTCCCTTTCTCTTCTCTTTCTATAATTCCCAAAATGCAAATACCATTTCTTTTCATCATGACCCATAATTTCTGTAGGCCTTTGTCTTTCATTTTTATTCTTTTTTGTTTTTGTTTTTCTGACTGGATAAATTCCAATGTCCTACCCTCCAGATTGCTGATGCTTCTTCATGAGTCTGCTTTTGAAACCCTTTATTGAATTATTCATTTATTATATTTTTAATTCTAGGATATGTATTGTTTTCTTTTGATGGTTGCTGTTTCTTTTTTGGACTTCTCATTTTGTTCATTATTTCTTTTCCTAATTTCATTTAGTTTTCTGTGTTTTCTTATAGTTCACTAAACTTCCTTAAGACGGTTATTCTGAATTATTTGTCTAACAGTTTGTGTTTTCCATTTCCTTATGGTCAGTTATTAGAGCTTTACTAGTTTCCCTTGGTATATCATATTTATCCGATTCTTCATGATTCTTGATTTCTTACATTGTATCTGTGCATTTGAGTAATCAGGGTCCTCTTCCAGGCCTTACAGATTTGCTTTGACAGAGACATTGCTTCACCAGTCAGTCAGTCTGGGATTCTATATGTGTCTGTTGGTAATGTCACGGGCAGGTGAGTCTTGCAATTATGACATATTTGGGGATGAAGCAAAGCTCTGAGGATGGGGATGGGGATGTGTCACTGAATGGGAACCGTTGGATATGACTGGCCAGCTTTGTTTTGTACCCAAATAAGACTGTAGGATAGATCTTCACTTGCTGGATTCTTTGGTAAGGCTTACTGGCTGGGACTTGATACTATATTCAGTAGTGAAACAAGTTACAAATTAGCTTCCCTGCTCTGGCAGGACAGCAGGACAATACCCAGGCCCTGTATAGATCATTATTTGGGGACTCAAGTCAGACCAGAGTGTGCACTGAATGTCTTGGTGAGGTGAGGCTGATGGTTTTGCCCTGCAGAGTGGGGAAGTCCGGGGGTATGCTCTGTTCAAATGGCACCATGTGGAAAGATGTTGAATATCCTAGGCAGCTTCCCTTGTTCTCTGTTTAAATTCTCTCATCAGAGAGGCTGAAGGCTGTATTCTAAAATGAGTGGGGCTATGAATTAGAGTCACTGCCTGGCCAAGGGGAGAAGCAGCTCCAAATCCAGGCTCTATGCTATCTTGGCTAAAGCAGTCTTGCTCCCCAAGTTTCCTGATCAAACAGGAACAGTGGTTTTTTATGTAAGCTACAGGCCTCACCTACTCTCCTCTTTGCTTGAGTGCCACAAGGCTGCACAGCTTGCAAGGCTTGCTACCGCACTGTTTGTCATATGGGGCAGAAAGACGCTCTCCACAGGGTATGTCACAGCTTCCTTGCCTGGGCAGAAGGAGGAGAGGCTGCTTTATGCTCATCTCATTTTCCCAACTAGGCTATCTAGTTGGAAGAAACTGGCAGTTACCCTCAGCCTTGGCTATGAATTCATCTCACTACCTATTTCAAGCTTCATACTCATTATTGGCTTTGCTCTGAGGACAGTCAACCCTGCCCACCCACTTCTTGACCTGAGCACCATGGAGCCATATTACTCCCAGGAGTTGTCACTAGCTCTTCTAGTTAGATGAGGCTAGAAAATCATCTCCAACAGCAGTTGGGCTGTGATTCATCTCCTTTCCTGGACATGTGCAAGTGAAGCTCTAGGGCTGTAAAACTTCTCATCTGATGTGAATCAGGCAGATCTGCACCCTGCTAAGTTCGCTGGTCAGAGTATGCCCCTGATTTGCTTCTGCAGATGAACAAAGCCACTGACTGGGATTACTACTTGGACATGGAAGGTGTGGACTCAGTCGACAACACCTGTGCGCTGGCTGTTTCAATCCCTTACCCTCTTCTCCATCACAGTCAGATTTCCAATAGTTGAGCCCCTGCAATCCCTATGTTGCAAGATCAAAGTAGAGGATCCCATAAGGTGACCCAAAATGCTGGGGAGGTTTGATTGTGCCTTGGGTTTTCTTTTCTTAACCGAGAAACTGGATGTTCAGGAGAAACCTCCTCATGTGCTGTCCTGGGATGGGGTAAGGGCAGAATGGGCATTGGGTAGACCAAGACATATGTAGAATCTGTCTTCGTTTCTGTGGAGCAAAAGAGTGCCTCAGATTTATCACTATATTAAATTCTCCCAGTGATATCTTGTTCTTAAATAGTTGTTATCCTTCTTCTTACTTCCCAGGTGGCTCAGGGATTAAAGTGTCTGTCTGCCAATGCAAGTACCTCAGGAGACATGGGTTCAATCCCTGGGTTGGGAAGACCCCCTGGAAGAGGAAATGGCAACCCACTCCAGTACTCCAGCCTGGAGAATCCCCATGGACATAAGAACCCAGCAGGCTATAATCCATGGGGTCACAAAGAGTTGGACACAACTGAGCGTGCACACACAATTTCTTCTGAGGGATAACAAAGTGAGGAACAACATTTGTCACTATTGTTACAAAATTAAACTTGGGCCATTCATTCATGTGCCAACACACACACACACACACACACACACACACACACGCACACACATTTACTGACATTGGGTTGTAGTAAAGAAAAAGTACAGAATTTATTGCAAGGTACCCAATGTGAGGCTGAGAAAGGAAAATGGTCAGCTCATGCTCAAAATACCTGAACTCCCCCATGGCTTTCAGGGAATTGTTAAAAAAATCAAAATGATGTATCACTACATGCCAGTCAGAATGGCCATCATTAAAAATCTATAAACAATAAATGCTGGAGGGAGTTGGAGAAAAGAGAACCCTCCTACAGAGTTGTTGGGAATGTAAATTGGTATAGCCACTATGGAAGAACAGAATGGAGATTCCTTTAAAAACTAAAAATAGAGCTGCCATATGATCCAGCAACCCCAATCCTGGGCATATATCTGGACAAAACTATAATTCAAAAGATACATGCACCCCTATGTTCATAGCAGGATTATTAGAATAGCCAAGACATGGAAGCAACATAAATGTCCATCAACAAATGAATGGATAAATAAAATGTGGCATAGAAATAGATACAAACACATGATGGAATACTGCTGCTGCTGCTGCTAAGTCACTTCAGTCATATCCGACTCTGTGTGTGATCCCACAGACAGCAGCCCACCAGGCTCCCCCGTCCCTGGGATTCTCCAGGCAAGAACACTGGAGTGGGTTGCCATTTCTTCCTCCATGATGGAATACTACTCAGTCATAAAAAAGAATTAAATAATGCCATTTGCAGTAACCTAGAGACTGTCATGTTAAGTGAAGTAAGTCACAAAGGAAAAGACAAATACCATATGATGTCACTTATATGTGGAATCTAAAATATGACACAAAAATCCTTATTTTTGAAACAGAAATGAACTCAATGGTATAAACAAGAGACATGTGGTTGCCATGGGGGAAACAGGGTAGTGTAGGAATGGATTAGGTCTTGGAGATTAGCAGATGCAAACATTTTTAAATAGAATGAATAAACAAGGACATTGTATAACATAGGGCATTATATATAAATGCCTTATAATTAATCTAGGCAGAACATTAAAATGCAGAAACATCACTTTACCAAACAAAGGTCTGTATAGTCAAAGCTATGATTTTTCCAGTAGTCATGTACAAATGTGAAAATTAGACCATAAAGAAGGCTGAGCACCAAAGAACTGATGCTTTTGAATTGTGGTACTGGAGAAGACTCTTGAGAGTCCCTTGGACATAAAGGAGTTCAGACCAGTAAATCCTAAAGGAAATCAACCCTGAATATTTGTTGGAAGAATTAATGCTGAAGTTGAAGCTTCAATACTTTAGTCACCTGCTTCAAAGAGCCAACTCATTGGAAAAGACCCTCGTGCTGGGAAAGATTGATGGCAAGAGGAGAAGGGGACGACAGAAGATAGGATGATTGGGTGGCATTTCACCAACTCAATGGACATGAGTTTGAGCAAACTCAGAGAGATAGTGAAGGACAGAGAAGCCTGGTGTGCTGTACTTCATGGGGTCACAAAGAGCTGGACATGACTTAGTTGCTGAACAACAGCAACAACAATAAACCATAATGGAAAAGAATATAAAGAAAGGGGAAAAAAGTTATTTCTCTTAATTAGAGTAAATATTTGTAGATGAGATCTGTGTCTTGTCCAAAACCTAAAACATATGTAGAGTAAAAAAAGCTCTAAAAAATCTGTCAGTGAAACTTCTAGAGCCATTGGATCTGCTGAAATAAATGACCTGCATGACAGAATAGCTTGCATCCCATGCTGGGCCTTCTACAGAGTTTTCTCTTGTTCTAGCTCCCAGTTAAAACTAGCAACCTATCAGGTCACTGTCACTTATAGCAATCTTCTACTACAGATTCTATATTCCGTCTACCTTAGAAAGCATCTAAGTCATAGTTATTTACCTGGTAGTTTGATACAAAATTTAATTTCTGAATACTGTGGTTCATTACTAGTCCTTCTTGGATGGAGTTATAGCTTACATTGACCTTAATCACAGGGAATGATATAGTAACTGTATATTCTGCATTCCAAACATACTTTTCTTACTTCTGCCATGTAGTAGTTTTCTAATATCCCTCTGATAGTGACAGATTATGAACAGAAAATATGAAGCAGCCTCCTGAAAACTGTTCAAGGGCTATCTGTGCACTCCCTTGTAACATCCTTAGCTAGAACCCTGCTAAGTCAGTTTAGGAAGGGTCTCTAATCCTCCATGTATGATTACTTCCTATATCTAATCAGGTTTCTCCTACTGCACCATCCACCTGGTGATGTCTAGGAAACCTAACATGACTTGATCAAGAATTAAATTAACCAAAATCCCCTTACATCACATGATTTTTTTCTAGTAATTTTTCTTCTGTTACTCCATCAGGCTTCTTTTCTATAAATTCCTACTTGCACAGTTATATCCTCAGAATTGAACTTGGTTCAATAGTGAGAACTCTCTTATCCTATAGTTCAAGTAAGTCTGTTTTTACTAACCTATTGTTTAGTTTCGGGCTTTCTCTGACAGTAATCAGAATAAATCACCCTAGTCAGTATACAAGTCCCCTTCGTGCTTGTTAATTTAGAAGTATGAGGAGGCCACTGTGGCTAGGTGGGCTCCCATTCAAATGAATCACTTCCATCCAACTTCCATTCAAATGAATCACTGTTTTGTCTCCTGATGGAAGTATTCCTTCTTCTGAAGCTACCATCTCTAGGCAGCAGAGCATAAATTTGTCAGACAGTAAGCAAATATTGTGCTAGTATCATTTCCATGTCAGATTCCTAGACCTGTGATCCTGGATATAAAAGAAACAACACCATATGTTGGAAAGTGATTCAGAGCATGCACAACTGCCTGGAGAACCTTACTAGAGCCCTGCAATGTATGCCTACCGAATCGATTAAGTAGTTGAATCTTTTAAAGGTCCATCTACCATTCTATCAATCAACTGCTTCAGAATGGTGGGGAACATGTTGCGACCAGAAAATTCTATGTGCATCGACCTATTGCTGCACTTCTTTTGATTATAAGTTAGTTTCTTGATTAGAAACAATGCTATGTGGAGTATCATGACAACAGATAAGGCATTCTATAAATGCATAGTTGGTTGTTTTATTTGAGGCATTGCATGAAGGGATGGCAAACCTATATCCAGAGGAAGTGTATATTTCAGTAAAGGCAAAGCACAAGCCATTGGGCTTTGGAAGTAGTCCAAAAGCACAAATGATGGAAGTAGTCCAATGTAACCAACTTGGCACCCGGTACCTGACTAAACATGTCAGAAAACCTATAACAGGAATGAAGTATTGCTGCCTGCTGCTGTCATTTGGGAAACTTAGCTTTGATGAGTAGAAATCAATATTGTTGAGCCCTTACATAACCTTCATTCCTACTATCATTGCCACTTTGTTAATGAGCCCTTTGGGTAATGACAGGCATTCTGGAAAGAGGTTAACTGGTATCCATATATATTTCTCCTATCCACTTAGCTGTTGAAGTATGACTCTGCTGAGGTCACACAACATACACACATATTTTATGTTATTTTGCTCACTGAGAGAATTGTAGTCACCTACTTCTTGCCAAAATTCATTGGTCACCAATTTCTAATCATGTTCAAGTCCCTGACCACCAAGTCATACTATTGGCCATAAATCATGAATCAGCATGATTTAAACCAGTCAATCCTAAAGGAAATCAACCCTGAATATTCATTAGAAAAACTGCTGCTGAACCTGAATCTTCAATACTTAGGCTACCTGATACAAAAATCAAGTCATTGGAAAAGATCCTGATGCCAGGAAAGATTGAAGGCAAAAGGAGAAATGGGCAGCAGAAGATGAGATGGTTAGATAGCCTCATCAACTTAACATAAATTTCAGCAAAATCTAGGAGATAGTGGACAGAGGAGCCTGGTGTGCTACAGTCCACGGAGTCACAAAGAGTAAGACACAGCTTAGCAACTGAACAACAACAGCAACATGAATCAGCATATAATTGCCCTTCTGGCCATCTCTCTTTCCAAGCAAAGTGAACTGCCTGGCATTCTACCCACTGGAGAATTTCTCCTTACTACTATCATTCGTAAAAGTTCCAGAGAAGGGATGTATGGATGTAGCTCTCCAAATTCTGTGTCTTCATATTGTATAGAATTATCATTAAATAAGGAGAGTGACTTTCCCTTCTTTGTCAACAATCTAAAGAAGTTTTCCATGAGGTCATAATTGCCATATGAGACAGAGTAAATTATGTAGCAGGAGTAAGTACCATAGGCATTTGGGCCTCTTCTTCACGTGATTTACTTGTGCCAACAGGACATGCCCTACCCAATCACATATATAACACTTTTATTTAAATATAGTATTTTAGTGCACTCCAAACTTTATGAAAAGAGTAACACTCAGTCCATGATGAACAGTGCTAGTCATATGGTAACTCAGTGCCCCATGGTCAAGCATTTGATATGTCAAGGTTGTATATTGTCACCCTGCTTATTTAACTTATATACAGAGTATATCATGAGAAATGCTGGTCTGAATGAAGCACAAGCTGGAATCAAGATTGCTGGGAGAAATATCAATAACCTCAGATATGCAGATGACACCACCCTTATGGCAGAAAGTGAAGAAGAACTAAAGAGCCCTTTGATGAAAGTGAAAGAGGAGAGTGAAAAAGTTGGCACTGGGATAACCTAGAGGGATGTGATGGGGAGGGAATTGGAAGGAGGGTTCAGGATGGGGAACACATGTATGCCTATGGCAGATTCAAGTTGATGTATGGCAAAACTAATACAATGTTGTAAAGTAAAGCAAATAAATAATTTTTAAAAACAAACCTCAACATTCAAAAACTAAGATTAAGGCATTCAGTCTCCGTCTGCCTACAATGCAGGAGACCTGGGTTCAGTTCCTGGGTTGGAAAGATCTTCTGGAGAAGGAAAAGGCAACCCACTCCAGTATTCTTGCCTGGAAAATCCCATGGACGGAGGAGTGTGGTAGCTCACAGTCCATGGGATCACAAGGAGTGGAACACGACTGAGCAACTTCACTTCACTTAGAGCTCAATACTTCAAGGCAAATAGATGGGGAAACAAAGGAAACAATGACAGACCTTATTTTCTTGGTCTCCAAAATCACTGCAGATGGTGACTGCAGCCATGAAATTAAAAGACACTTGCTCTTTGGAAGAAAAGCTATGACAAATTTAGACAGTGTATGAAAAAGCAGAGACAGACATTACTTTGCCACCAAAGTCTATATAGTCAAAGCTCTGGTTTTTCCATAAGTCATGTATGGGTGTGAGAGTTGGACCACAAAGAAGGCTGACCACTGAAAAACTGATGCTTTTAAACTTTGGTGCTGGATAAAACTCTTGGGATTCCCTTGGACTGCAAGGAGATCAAACCAGTCAATCCTAAAGAAATCAACCCTGAATATTCACTGGAAGGACTGATGCTGAAACTGAAACTCTAGTATTTTGGCCACCTGATGTGAAGAGCTGACTTATTAGAGAAGATCCTGATGCTGGGGAAGCTTGAAGGTAGGAGGGGAAAGGACAGAGGACAAGATGGTTAGATGGCATTACTGAATCAATGGACATGAATTTGATCAAGCTCAAATGGTGAAGGACAGGGAAACCTGACAGGCAGTAGTCCACAGGCTCCCAAAGAATCAAACACAACTGAGCAACAACAAGGATCAATAATAGGACAAATCTACTTTCTACTTGTTGAAAGTAGACTGGATATTTGTGGATTATAGCAGCACCTTGCACAAACACCCTCAAAGACTGCATTGTGCTTTACTTATAAGGGCTGACAAAGGCTCCAAACAAAATACCTGCAAATGAAGCTTCCAGAATCACTGGGTCTTCTGAAATATATGTCCCAGTGATAAAACAGCTTGTACAGTAAGCTAGACCTGTTCCAGAACCTTCTTTTGTTTTGGACCCTACTCAAAACTAGCAGATTTTTTTGGTCATTTAATAAATTACTCATTTAAGAAGTACACCCAAATGAGTAATATTTTTTGTCTCAGAAATGCAAGGTGGCCCACTAAAATTGTGCTTCTTTTGGTTATAGTAAGGACCCTGTGCAAAAATCCTATACTTCACCTTAGAAGGGGTTTCTGGACAATTTGTAAATTACTGGACTCCTAGAAATTTAGCTGAGGTAATAGTCCTGAATTTTAATTGTATTTATTTCATATTCTTTGACACACAAATGTCTTATCAATGATTCTAGAAAAGTTGTTATTTGCACTCACTAGGTCCAGTCAACAGAATGTTTTCAACATGATTAACCAATGACATATTTTGGAAAGGAAATGTGATCAAGATTCCTGTAAAACCATATAACTAGAGTTAATATGCCTCTTACGTGGAAATGTGAACGCTTTCACTGGCCTTGTCAACTGAAAGGAAAAAAACATTTCGGTGTGCTTTATGGAGAGTTATGAGAAAAAAAATTTCCAAAAGAGTAATAACTCATGAGACAAAATGACACCTGGTACAACAGCTGCAGTAGGAGCTACCATCTGGTTAAAACTGGTCAAATCCACTATCTTTCTCTCAGACCCAATTGTCTATTATACAGTCTAAATGGAAGAGCTGAGTTTAGATTTGATGGGAATCACCACAGTTTCATCACGCAGTTCCTTGAAGGTAGCCTGAATCTCTGCAATCCATGCTATTATGCAATGATTTTTCCTAGGGAGAGGTAGCTCTGATGACTTTCATTTGGCCTTTCCCACTATAAAAGCCATCATAAGATAGTTAAAGCTTAGGCAGGCAGTCCAAGACCCTTAAAGAAGGAGAAGGTAAACATTCCTTTATCCATTCTTTTGCCTTAGTCATATAGGACATATTTCTTTTAAGCCCTGTACTGGTATTGCAACAATATATCTCGCTGAGGACCCAGCCTTTCTTTAGGTCCGTAACTAGTGATTACACAACACAATATATCTTACTCATGGGTATGCTTTTCTTAGACTCTATGTTAATGATTATAACTGACAAATCTTGCCTGGGAACCTGTTTCTCAACAACAGTATATCTCACCCAGAGTCACGTTGCTCAGAACCTGTTCTTCCTGGCTAATCTTGTGCTGAAGTTATCTTAGGTTGTATGCCTTGGGAAAGAGTCTAGTGGAACTCTTACAACTTTGAGGTATTCTTTATATCTATTCTCAGCACCCAGTTGAGAAGTATATAATGTCCTCTTAACTACTGAGGGTGGATTCTCTCCTACCCCCTTTCAGTGCCTTTTTCTGGACGCTTTCTCTATCCTTTTCACTCTAATAAAACCTTGCTACACAAAACTCTGAGTGACTGAGACTACATCTTTTGGGTCCCAGTATGAAATTTTCTCCCTCAGAGACCACAAATACTGGCATTGCTCACCATAAGCTATCAATCACTGTGAAGTTCAGACAACACGGGGATTCTGCTAGCTCTGAAGTATTTCCACCTCATGCATTCTAAAAATGGGAAAATAGCAGAAGTATGGGTTCGGAGACCCTCTTGACACATATTGAGTTGAATACTTGCTAAAATTCCAATGATTACTTGACCCCAATATGACTAGAGGGTCTCAATGTTATTTTGGGTGTCCAGGAATAAAAGATCTTTTTGGAACTTTGTCCAACAGTCCTTGAAAGTTCTAATTATTTTCTTTTCTCTAGTACACTATCCTGATAAAAATCAATACATCTTTTGGGGAAAGGCTGGAAGAAAGATTAGCAATATTTTTTTTTTTTGTAATAGGGTTTTCCCTAGAGGGGACCTCATCTCCAAATCATTCAAGGGACTTTAGTTTAGTAAACTGGCTCAAGTCAAGAAAATATTGAAAGGACTGAGAGTCTCAATTTTATAATTCATTAGACTACTGTTCAGTTGACCTAGACTTGTTCTGCTTATACAGATCAAGGAAGAATTCAATAAGATACCTGTTTTTCACCTCTAAGAACACACTAGCCAAAGCTGTTTATGGGGGCGTGGTCTCTGCAAGTTCGACTATTATGATTGTTATTTTGACTTGCTGTCCACTAAAATAATTATACCTTCGTTTGCCTATCTTAGCTGAATTTAAAAAAAAAAAAACCCATTTGGCTTCTGCCACCATGTAATCCAATCAATCCCACTATGTTTAGATTTTCCAACTGAGTGGCTACAGTCACCACTATGAGATCTTACTTACAGAGATAGGCAATACCAAAACACTTCAAGGATGCAGGGCACCATGTCCGACATTATTTATCTATATATGTTGGTAAAATATATGTCTTGTGGACCCTCCCACAGTGGGTGAATGGGTCTTCATTGACAGATACAATCTAATATTTAAGTCTCTCTAAGCTTTTAGGAGATCAAGCCAGTCCATCCTAAAGGAAATCAGTCCTAAATATGCTTTGGAAGGACTGATGCTGAAGCTCCAATACTTTGGCCACCTGATGCAAAGAAATGATTCATTGGAAGAGACCCTGATGTTGGGAAAGATTGAAGGCAGGAGGAGAAGGGGACGTCAGAGGATGAAATGGTTGGATGACATCACCGACTCAGGCATGAGTTTGAGTAAGTTCTAAGAGTTGGTGATGGACAGGGAAGCCTCTCATGCTGCAGTCCATGGGGTCACAAAGGGTCAGACACAGGTGAGTGACTAAACTGAAGCTTTTATTTTATTGGGCTTTCCTGGTGGCTCAGATGGTAAAGAATCCACCTGCAATGAGGAAGATCTGGGTTGAATCCCTGGGTTGGAAACATCTCCTGGAAAAGGAAATGGCTACCCCCTCCAATACCTGAAGAATCCCCACGGACAGGGGAGCCTGGTGGGCTACAGTCCATGGGATCACAGAGTCAGACATGACTGAGCAACGAAGCACACACACAAGCTTTTATTTGAGTCCCTCCATATTTATTAAACCAAGTGAAATTGGTGATTTCCATTTCCCTTACAACGGGTTATCATTTGATTCACATATCAGTTAACCAACCCAACAGACTAGGAGAATCCTTTCTAACTCCCCAAACTGCAAGTTTAATCCCCAATTTATAGGAGTTATAGGTGGACATAGAAGTGTTGCTTCTTGGAAGGAAAGCTATGACAAACCTAGACAGTGTATTGAAAAACAGAGACATTACTCTGACGACAAAGGTCCATATAGTCAAGGCTATGGTCTTCCCAGTGGTCACTTTCAGTTGTGAGAGCTGAACTATAAAGAAGATGGAGCATTGAAGAATTGAGGCCTTCAAACTGTGGTGCTGGATAAGACTCCTGAGAGTCCTTTAGACAGCAAGCTCAAACCAGTCAGTCTTAAAGGAAATCAACCCTGAATACTCATTGGAAGGACTGATGCCAAAGCTGAAACTCAAGTATTTTGATCATCTGATGCAAACAACTGGCTCTTTGGAAAAGTCCCTGATGCTGGGAAAGATTGAAGGCAGAATGAGAAGTGAGTGTTAGATGATGAGATAACTGGATGGCATCACTGGAAGCAATGGACATGAACTTGAGCAAACTTCAGGAGATGGTGATAGATAGGCAGGCCTAGCGTGCTGCAGTCAATGGTATCACAAACAGTTGGACATGACTGGGTGTCTGAACAACATTGGATGCAGAAAAGTGCCACATTCTGCCATCTGCTTGTGGAGTAACCAAGAATGGTGGTGTTGAAATTCAGTGATAAATGGGCTTTTGCCTGAGAATAAGAGGAGTTTAGGGTGTAACTCCTAGTCTCAAGTTAATGGGTTCAGACCCAAGGGATTGTTGGTCTAAGACCCAGAGTCTGCAGCCTGAGAAAATGGAGCACTTATATCTAAGGGTAGGAAAAGATAGATATCGCAAATCTAGGAGAGGAGAATTTTTTTTTATTTTGTTAATACTATTTTGTTCTATCAAGAATATCTGTTTGAATTAGATGATGCTCATCTGCTTTGTGGGAATAAATTTCTTTACTCAGGGGGCTGAACAAATGCTACTCTCATCCAGAAATATCCACACAGGTACTCAGAAATAATGTTTTACATTTAGTACTTTTCTTAAAACAGTTGATGCATAATATTAACTATTAAAAGTCGACAAATTATCAATGTGACGCATGTGTACATTGTCTAAAACAATGCTTAATTTTCAAAAGAAAACAACAATGAGGTCATCTGTTGTTGTTCAATCACTAAATCCTATCTGACTCTTTGCAATCCCGTGATTGCAGCTTGTCAAGCTCCTCTGTCCTCCACTGTCTCCAAGAGTTTGCTCAAATTCATGTCAGTTGAGTCAGTGAAGCTATCTATCTCATTCTCTGCAACTTCCTTCTGCTTTTGCCTTCAGTCTTTCCCAGTAACAGGGTCTTTTCCAATCAGTTGGCTCTTTGTATCTCGTGGCCAAAGTATTGAAGTTTCAGCTTCAGCAACAGTTTTTCCAATAAACATTCAGGATTGATTTCCTTTAGGATGGACTGGTTTGATCTCTTAACTGTCCAAGGGACTCTCTAGAGTCTGCTCCAGCACCACAATTCAAAAGTACCAATTCCTCAGCAATCACCCTTTTTACAGACCATCTCACACATCCCTACATGACTACTGAAAAAAACCCATTGTCTATATGGACTTTTATTAGCAAAGTGATTTCTCCTATTTTTAATGCATTGTGTAGGTTTGTCATAGCTTTCCTTCCAAAGAGCAAGCATCTTTCAATTTCATGGCTGCAGTCATCATCAACAGTGATTTTGGATCTCAAGAAAGTAAACTTGTCACTGTTTCTACTTTAAGCCTTTCTATTTGCCATGAAGTGATGGGACTGGATGCCATGATCTTAGTTTTTTGAATATTGAGTTTCAAGCCAGCTTTTTCTCTCTCAACATTTGCCCTCTTCAAGAGGCCCTTTCGTTCCTCTTCAGTTTCTGCCATCAGAGTGGTATCATCTACATACCTGAGATTGTTGATATTTCTCCTGGCAATCTTGATTCCAGTTTGTGATGCATCCAGCCTGGCATTTTGCATGATGTTCTTTGCACATAAATTAAATAAATAGGGAGACAATATACAACCCGAAGTACTTCTTCCCCAGTTTTGAACCAGTTCATTGTTCCATGTCCAGTTCTAACTGTTGCTTCTTGACCCACATACAGATTTCTCAGGAGACAGGTGAGGTGGTATAGTACTCCCATCTCTTTAAGAATTTTCCACAGTTTTTAGTGATCCCCACAGTCAAAGATTTTAGCATAGTCAATGAAGCACAAGCAGATGTTTTTATTGAATCATTTTGTTTTCTTCATGATTCAACAGATGTTGACAATTTGATCTCTGGTTCCCCTGCCTCTTAGATACCCAGGTTTTACATCTGGAAGTTCTCAGTTTTATATACTGCTGAAGCCTAACTTGAAGGTCTTTTGTTGGTTTGTGTTTTTGGTTTTGCTTTTTGTTTTATTTTTATCTTTTTAAAAGCATTTTATGTGCTTATTTTATTTTTCCTTGATTTGTTTTGTTTGGTTTCTGCTTTTTCTGTTTTTATTGTTTGTTTTCATTTTTGGTTATGTTGGTTACTCTTATTATCTTTTTTTAGTTTTATTTTGCTTTCTGTTTCTTTACTTGTTTTGTTTTTGCCATCGGTTTTAAGAATTGTCTCTTTTCTCTTTGTGCTGTTGCTGTATTTGTTCTTGATTTTACTATTTGTCTTGGGGTTGGTTTGTTGTTTGTTTTGTTTTCCTTTCATTCAGCCCCACATGGTTGCTCGGCTCTTTGTTCCTAGGCTAAGGGTTAGGTCTGAGCTTCTAGGGTCGAAGCAGTGAGCATCTGGAGTGGAGCATTGTGTCCAGGAGGCTGGATCAAGAGAGAATTCATGGCCCCAGGGAATGTTAATCACTGTAAGCTCTTGCAGAGTTCTCCATCTTGACACCAAGACCTAGCTCCATCCATCTGCCTGTTGGATTCAGTACTGAACATGTCAACCACACGCCTAGCAAAACAGGAACACAGCTCCACCCATGAACATACAGGTTGCTTAAAATCATACTAAACTCACAGACACCCTGAAATACACCACCAGATGCAGCCCTGCCCATCAGAGGGAAAAGACTCAACTATACCCATCAGAGTGCAGGCTCTAATCGCTCCCACCAGGAAGCCTATGCAAGCCCCACCCATCAGAAGCAAGAGGAACTATGAGCCTACAGCCTGTGGAAAAGAGATCACAAACACAGTAATTAGACAACATTAGATGACAGCGAAATATGCTGCAGAAGGAGCAAGATAAAAACACACAAAACCAAATAAATAAAATAGTTAATCTACCTTGAAAAGGTATTTAGATTAATGATCATAAAGATGATCCAAGAACTTAAAAATAGAATGGAGATATGGAATAAGAATATAAAAGATATAAAAGAAAAAAAATAGTGAAATTAAAGAACAAACAAACAGTAATGAACAACACAGTAACTGAAATGAAAAATACACTGTGCAGAATCAGTAGCAGAATAAAGAATGGACAAGTTACCTGGAAGAGAGAATGGTGGAAATAATTGCTGTGAAACAGAATAAAGAAAAAAGAATAAAAGAAATTAGGACCATCTCAGAGATCTCTGGGACAACATTAAATGCAAAATTATTTGCATTGTAGGGTTCCCAGAAGAAGGAAAGAAAGAGACTGGGTCTGAGAAAATATGTGAAGAGATTACAGTTGAAAACCTCCCTAATGTGGGAAAGGAAATCTTGTCCAGGAAGTAGAGACTTCCACAAAGTTTCAACTAAGGGACGGCTATTCTGATACACATATCAATCAAACTAACAAAGATCAAATACAAAGAAAAATAGTAAAAGCAATAAGGGAAAATCAATAGATACCATACAAGGGAATCCCCATAAGGTTATCAGCTGATTTTTCAGCAGAAAATCTGCATGCCAGAAGTAAATGGCAGGATATATTTAAAGTGAATAAAGGGGAAAACCTACAACCAACATTACCACATCCAGTGAGATTCTCATTCATATTCAACAGAGAAATTCAAACCCTTACAGATAAACAGAAACTAGGAGAATTTAAAACCACCAAATCAGCTTCACAACAAATGCTAAAGGAACTTTGTAGGAGGGAAATACAAGAGAAGAAAAAGACCAAGAAAAACTAACGCAATACAAGAAAATGGTTAAAAGGACATACATAATAATAATTAAGTTAAATGTAAGTGGATTAAGTACTCCATCCAAAAGACACAAATAGAATAGATGGATAGAAAAGCAAGATCCATATATACTGTCCATACAAAACCAACTTCAGTACCACATACAAACTGAAAGTGAAGGAATGGAAAAGGCATTCCATGCAAATGGAAATTTTTAAAAGCTGAGGTATCAATACTCATAAGAGAAAAAATAGACTTTAAAATAAAGACTCTGCAAAGAGAAAAAGAATGACACTACATAATGATCAAGAAATCAATCCAAGATTATAAAAAAAAAATTGTAAATATTTGTGCACCCAGCACTGGAGAACCTCAATACATAAGGCAAACACTAATAACTATAAAAGGAAAAATTGACAGTTGATGCTGTTAAAAATCTGCATTCAATATACCAGCAGTAGCCACAGGACTGAAAAAGGTCAGTTTTCATTCCAATCCCAAAGAAGTCTAGTGACAAAGAATGATTAAATTATCATACAATGATTCATGTCAATGTATGGCAAAAACCACTACAATATTGTAAAGTAATTAGCCTCCAACTTATAAAACTAAATGAAAAAAATTATTTAATTATCATACAATTGCACTCATTTCACATATTAGCAAGGTAATGCTCAAAATTCTCCAAGCGAGGCTTCAACAGTGTATGAACTGAGAACATCCTGATGTAGAAACTGCATTAAGAAAAGGCAGAGGAACCAGAGACCAAATCTCCAACATCCATTGGATCACAGAAAAAGCAAGGGAATTCCAGAAAAGCATATACTTCTACTTCATTGATTACACTAAAGCCTCTGACTCTGTGGATCACAACAAATTGTGGAAAATTCTTCAAGAGATGGGAATACCAGACCACCTTACCTGCCTCCTGAGAAATTTGTCAAGAAGCAACTGTTAGAGCTGATCATGGAACAATGAACTGGTTCAAAATTGGATAAGGAGTACATCAAGCCTGTATATTTTCATCCCACTTATTGACCTTATATGCAGAGTACATCATGTGAAATGCCAGGCTGGATGAAGCTCAAGCTGGAATCAAGATTGCAGGGACAAATATCAATAACCTCAGATATGCAGATGACACCACCCTAATGGCAGAAAGTGAAAAGGGACTAGAAAGCCTTTAATGAAGGTGAAAGGAGAGTTCAAAAACTGGCTTGAAACTCAACATTCAAAAAGTGGAGATCATGGCATCTGGTCCCATCACTTCATGGCAAATAGATGGGGCAAAAGTGGAAACAGTGTCAGATTTTATTTTTTTGGACTCCAAAATCATTGCAGATGGTGATTGCAGCCATGAAATTTAAAGATGCCTGCTCCTTGGAAGGCAAGTTATGACCAACCTGGATAGCATATTAAAAAGCAGAGATGTTACTTTGCCAACAAAGGTCCATCTAGTCAAGGCTATGGTTTTTCCAGTGGTCATGTATGGATGTGAGAGTTGGACTGTGAAGAAAGCTGAGGGCTGAAGAATTGATGCTTTTGAACTGTGGTGTTGGAGAAGACTCTTGAGAGTTCCTTGAACTGCAAGGAGATCCAACCAGTCCATCCTAAATGAGATCAGTCCTGGGTGTTCATTGGAAGGACTGATGGCTGAAGTTGAAACTCCAGTACTTTGGCCACCTCATGCAAAGTGTTGACTCATTGGAAAAGACCCTGATGCTGGGAGGGATTGGGGGCAGGAGGAGAAGGGGATGACAGAGGATGAAATAGCTGAATGGCATCACCACTCAATGGACATGAATTTGAGTAAACTCCAGGAGGTGGTGATGTACAGGGAGGCCTGGCGTGCTGCAATTCATGGGGTTGCAAAGAATCGGATGTAACTGAGCGACTCAACTGACTCCTTGGAAGAAAAGCTATGACCAACTTAGATAGCATATTAAAAAGCACAGCTGTCACTTTGCTGACAATGGTCCATATAACCAAAACTATGGTTTTTCCAGTAGTCGTGTACAGATTTCAGAGTTGGACCATAAAGAAAGCTGAGAACAGGAGAATTGATAGTTTTGAACTGTTGAGCTGGAGAAGACACTTGACAGTCCCTTGGACAGCAAGGATATCCAATCAGTCATCCTAAATAAAATCAGCCTTGAATATTTATGTTGAAGCTGAAGCTTCAATACTTTACCCTCCTGATGTGAAGAGCCGACTTATTGGAAAAGACCCTGATGTTGGGAAAGATTGACGGCAGGAGGAAAGGGGGGTGACAGAGAATGGTTGAATGGTATCATTGATTCAATGGACATGACTTTGAGCAAACCCCAGCAGATAGTGAAGGGCAAGGAAGCCTGGAGTGCTAAAATCCTTGGAGTCAGAAGGATTTGGACACAATTTAGCATCTGAACAGCAACAATAATAGTTGGGAACTTCAACACTCCACTTACGTCTGCCTTCGGGAAGAAACAGAAGCCTTAAATGACACATTAGACCAGACAGACTTACTTGATATTTTTAAAACATTACAGATGAAAGCAACAACAACAACAACAACAAAACTATACTTTTTTTTTTTGTTTCAAATGCACACAAAACCTTCTCCAGGCTAAACCACATCTTTGGTCGCAAACCAAGGCTTGGTAAATTTAAGAAAGTTGAAATCATATAAGGCATCTTTCTGATGAAAATCTTTGAGATTAAAAATCAATTACAAACAAACTAAAAATCAGCACATGGAGGCTCAACAATATTCTCCTAAATAGTCAAGGACTCACTGAAGAAACCAAAGATAAAATTTTAAAAAATACTTATACACAGATGACAATGAGTACACAATGATCCAAAACATCAGAAAAAGAAGTTTTAAGAGGGAATTTTACAGCAATAAAATCTTACCTCAAGAAACAAGAAAAATCTCAATGATCAACCTAAACTTACAGTTAAGTAACTAAAGAAAGAACAAATAAAGCACAAAGTTAGTGAAGGAAATAAGTCATAAATATCAGAGCAGAAATAAATGAAATAACATTGAAAAAAACAATAGAAAAGATGAATGAAACTAAAAACTGGCTCTCTAAAAAGATAAAATTAATAAAACTAAACTCATCAAAGACCCTGATGCTTAGAAAGATTGAGGGCAGGAGGATAAGTGCGTCACAGAGGATGAGATAATTGGATGTCATCTCCAACTCAATGAGCAAGAGTTTGAGCAAACTCTGGGGGATAGTGAAGGACAGAGAAGCCTGGAGTGCTGCAGCTAATGGAGTCACAAAGAGTTGCACACGACTTTGCCACTGAACAACAACAGACTCATCAAGAGAAAAAAAAAAGAGAGGACTCAAACCAATAAAATGAGAAATGAAAAAGGAGATGATACAACTGAAACCACGGAAATACAGAGGATCATAAGAGACTACCACAAGCAACTATATGCCAATCAAATGGACAACCTGCAAGAAATGGAAAAATTCTTATAAAAGTGCAAGCTTCCAAGACTGAACCAGGAAGAAATAGATAATATGAGCAGGGGAATCACAAGTAATGAAATTGAATCTGTGATAAAAACCTCCCAACAAAAGAAAGCTCAGGACCAGATGGCTTCATAGGAGAACTGTATCAAACATTTGCAGAAGAGTGAGAGTCAACCTCCTCCCTTCCTTGATCACTCCCTTATCATGGTGAAAAGGCTTGCATAACTCAATGAAGCTATGAGACATGCAGGGCCACCGAAGATAGACGTGTCATAATGAAGAGTTCTGACAAAATGTGGTCTGCTTGAAGAGGAAATGGCAAACCACTCTAGTATTCTTGTCATGAGAACACCGTGGCACTGAAAGATGAGCCCTCCAGGTCAGAAGGTGTCCGATATGCTACTGGAGAAGAGCAAACAACAGTTACCAGTACCTTCAGAAAGGATGAAGCAGCTGGGCCAAAGTGGAAACAGCATTCAGTTGTGGATGTGTCTGCTGATGAAAGTAAAATAGGATGCTGTAAAGAACAGTATTGCATAGGAACCTGGAATGTTAGGTCCATGAATCAAGGTAAATAGACATGGTCAATCAGGAGATGGCAAGAGTAAACATCGAAATCTTAGGACTCTTTGAACTAAAGTGGAATGGGTGATTTTAACTCAGATGACCATTATATCTACTACTGTGGACAAGAATCCCAAAGAAAAAATGAAATAGTCCTTATAATCAACAGAAGAGTCTGAAATGCCATACTTGAGTGCAACCTCAAAAATGACAGAATGATCTCTGTTCCTTTTCAAGGCAAACCATTCAACATCACTGTAATACAAACCTATGCCTCAAAGGTTGATGATGAAGAAGCTGAAGTTAATCAGTTTTCTGAAGACCTACAATCTTCCTAGAGCTAACATCAAAAAAGATATCCTATTCATCATAGGGAATTGGAAAGCAAAAATAGGAAGTCAAGAGGTACATGGAGCAACAGCAAGTTTGGCCGTGGAATACAAAATGAAGCAGGGCAAACACTAACAGAAATCTGCCAAGAGAACACACTGGCCATAGCAAACACCCTTTTCAACAACACAAGAGAAGACTCTACACATGAACATCACCAGATGGTCAATATCAAAATCAGATTGATTATATTCTTTGCAACAAAGATGGAGAAGCTCTATATAGTCAGCAAAAACAAGATCTGGAGCTGATTGTGGTTTAGATCATCAGCTCCTTATAGCAAAATTTGTGGTTAAGAAAGCAGGGAAAACCACTAGACCAGTCAGGTATCCCTTAAATCAAATCCCCTATGGTTATACAGTGGAGGTAATTAATAGATTCAAGGGATTTGATATTGCAGAGAGTGCCTGAATAACTATGGACAGAAGTTTGTAATATTGTACAGAAGGCACTGACCAAAAACATCCCAAATTAAAAGAAATGCAAGAAGACAAAGTGGTTTTCTGAGGAGGCTTTAATAGCTGATGAAAGAAAGAAGAGAAGCAAAATGCAAGGGAGAAAGGAAAAGGTATATACAACTGAATGTAGAGTTCTTGATAATAGCAAGGAGAGACAAGAAGGCCTTCTTCAATTAACAATACAAAGAAATAGAAGAAAACAATTGAAATGGAAAGACTAGAGATTTCTTCAAGAAAATTGGAGATACCAGAGGAAAATTTCATGCAAAATGATACAATAAAGGAAAGAACTGTTAAAGGCCTAGTAGAAGCAGAAGAGATCAAGACAAGATGGAAAGAATACACAAAATAACTGTACAAAAAAGATCTTAATAACCTGAATAACCTTGATGGTGTGGTCACTCACCTAGAGCCAGACATCCTGGAGTATGAAGTCAAGTGGGTCTTACGAAGCACTATGGCCAATAAAGCTGCAATGATGAAATCACAGCAGAGCTATTTAAAATCCTAAAAGATGATGCTATTAAAGTGTCGCACTCAATGTGTCAGCAAATCTGGAAAACTCAGCAGTGGCCATAGGACTGGAAAACATCAATCTTCATCCAAATTCCCAGGAAGGGCAGTACTAAAGAACGTTGAAACTACCTGACAATCCCCTTCATCCCCATGCTAGTAGCATTATGCTCAAAATCCTGCATGCTAGGCTTCAGCATTACATGAACCAAAAATTTTCAGATGTCCAAGCTGAGTTTAGAAAAGGTAGGGGAACCAGAGGTCAAATTGCCAACATTCACTGGATCTTAGAGAAAGCTAGGGAATTCCAGAAAAATATATACTGTTCTGTTGACTATGCTAAAGCCTTTGACTATGTGAATCATAACAAACTGTGGGAAACTCTTAAGGAGATAAGAATACCAGATCATCTTACTTATCTACTGAGAAACATGTATGCGAGTCAAGAGGCAGTAGTTAGAACCTTAAATGGACAACTGACTGGTTCAAAATTGAGAAAGGAGCAGTACAAAGCTGCATATTGTCACCCTGCTTATTTAACTTATATTCTGAGCACATCAAGTGATGCTAGGCTGGATGAGTTACAAGCTGGAATCAAAATTGCCGGGAGAAATATTAACAATCTCAGGTATGCAGATGATACCACTCTAATGGCAAAAAGCAAAGAGGAATTAAAGAATCTCTTGATGAGAGTGTAAGAGTAGAGTGAAAAAGTCAGCTTAAAGCTGAGTATTTTAAAAACTAAGATCATAACATAGAGCCCCAACACTTCATGGCAAATAGAGAGGATTAAAGTGGAAGCAGTGACAGATTTCTTCTGCTGCTGCTCTAAAATCACTGCTAATGGTGACTACCACAATGAAATTAGAAGATGATTGCTTCTTGGAAGGAAAGCTATAACAAACTTAGACAGTGTATTAAAAAGCAAAATCATAACTTTACCAACAAAAAGCCATATAGTCAAGGCTATAGCCTTTCCACTAGTCATGTTTGGATATAGGAGTTGGACCATGAAGAAGGCAGAGCACCAATGAATTGATACTTTCAAACAGTGGTTCTGGAGAAGAGTGTTGAGAGCCACTTGGACAGCAAGGAGAGCAAACCAGTTAATCCTAAAGGAAATCAACCCTAAATATCCATTGGAAGGACTGATGCTGAAGCTGAAGCTCCAATACTTTGGCCACCTGATGTGAACAGCTGAATTATTGGAAAAGACCCTGATGCTGGGAAAGATTGAAGGCAGAAGGAGAAGAGGGTGACAGAAGATGAAATGGTTGGATGGCATCACCAATTCAATGGACATGAACTTGGACAAACTCTGAGAGATGGTGAGGGAAAGGGAAGCCTGACATTTTGCAGTCCATGATATCACAGAGATTTGGACATGACTTGGCAACTGAAAAACAACACCTACCACATAGCACAGGGAACTCTACTCACCACTCTTTAATGGCTCATAAAAGCATTTATAAAAAGTATATATTTGAATATATATAAAACTTTTCTGTGTGCCTGAAACTAACACAACATTATAAGTCAACTATACTCAAATAAAAGTTTTTAAAAATATATAAAGTGATGATAAACAAGCGAGTTTGTACTGCTACATTTTATTGAGTCAGGGCTAACACTTTAGAATGAAAGCTATAAGACCTCTGCACCTATCCAAATGTTTATGCATATTTCTATATGTGTGTATGCATATTAAGTATATGTGACATATTCCATGTCTGGATGATATCACTAAGTCAATTTATAAAACCACTAATAGGAGTTCTATTCAAATTGGCTTAGATACAAGAAATAATACATATCAATTATTTTTAAAACTCTCAGACATATAGAAACAAATCAATTTTTAAAAATTATCTTTATTTGAGATAAACGTTGAAAAATAAAATGTTCCATGCATTACAATTCATTGGAAAAGGTGCTCCTTAGGAAAACCATGAACCTCAGGATATTTGGAAAAACTCAGATAGAGAGCCTTTTACCCAGATCTATATGTATTGCAGGCAAAATCTGGTGACAAGATCTTAGATTTCTACCCTAAGGTTGAGGTTGATATTGGAAAGTCTAATCTGAGATTCCCAAAAGTTTCCAAAAAAGGAAACTCAAGAAACTTAGTGGGCTACCAATAAACTCACTGTACTTATTTAAATAAACAGACCAAATTTCATGAGACTGCTTATTTTGCAAACAAATTTGTCTGACTCTGATTCTCTCTCTTAGAATAGGTGATGATAGTAGAAAGAATATATATACATATATATGTGTATATATATGCGTGTGTGTGTGTCTGTGTGTGTGTGTTTCAGAGGAAAATTAGGAGGTACTCTTGTGGAATCAGTCTGGCATATTTTGTAAGTCTAGAAAAATTGCTAACTTCTTCTAATGTCCTGCAATACCTGGCTACATACATCTCTCCAAATTAATGTTATCAATGTTTTTCTCTTCTGAATCTGAGTCACTGAGAACTAAATTTTCTTTTCCCTGAAGTCCTGTAAGCTGAACCTGGACAACATGATAGGACTTCAAGGAAAACACCACAGTAGATCATGGATGGGTAATTAAGTGTGGGCCACTCAGAAAGTTCACTGAAACACCTGATGCCACACACACATGCACACATGCAGTTAAAAAAAAAAAAGTACACAGGTATCAACCACTTCATGCCCCTGCAACTCTTCTCCTACCTTTCAGGTCTTCACTTTGATTGTTGAATCTCTTTTCCTCTCTGAGTTCAGAATCATAATACTTCAGTATTTTATTTGTTCTTTGATATCACACAACTCGTCCTCTCCATTTTTGTGGATTTTTTCAGGGAATTCAGTTTATTGAGGTGTAATTTGACATAATAAATGTCACCCTTTAGCTTCAGTGTGGAGCTGCCCACTGACATGTGGGCTTAACATTGCCAACTTTTCAAGAAAAGCTGGCAATTCAGATTTTGTAAATATTGGGAAAAAACAATAGGCCCTCTCATTCTGTTTCCCTTTCTTCTCTCTCTCTGTCTGCTTTTTGATCTAATTTTTGAAGTGAAATTACAAAAAATAAAATTCAGCACTTGAGCCATTTTAAAGTCTACAATTCCCTTTTCCAGTAAGTGGCCTGAGCTGACTCCTAAAAATGGTGCACTATTCACTCGACCCAGAAAGCCCCACAAAATCATGCAAATCAAGAGGTTCAAATATTCGGTTCACTTTAAGAACACTCGTGAAACTGCCAGGGCATAAAGGGTATGCATATCCAAAAAACCACCAAGTATCTGAAGGATGTCACTTTAAAGAAGCAATATGTGCCATTCCGTCATTACAATGGTGGAGTTGGTAGGTGTGCACAGGCCAAAGAGTGGGGCTGGATGCAGGGTCGGTGGCACAAAAAGAGTGCTGAATTTTTACAACACGTGCTCAAAAATGCAGAGAGTAATGTTGAACTTAAGGGCTTAGATGTAGATTCTCTGGTCATTGAGCACATCCAAGTGAAAAAAAGCCCCCAAGATGTGGCATAGGACTTACAGAGCTCAGAGTCAGATCAACCCCTACATGAACTCTCCCTGCCACATTGAGATGATCCTTACTGAAAAAGAACAGATTGTTCCTAAACCAGAAGAGGAGGTTGCACAGAAGGAAAAGGTATCCCAGAAGAAACTGAAGAAACAAAAGCATGGCCCGGGAATAAATGCAAATAAAAGTAGAAAATAAATAAAAATAAAGCCTACAATTCAGTGAATATACTAATTCACAATGTGAAACCATCACAATAATCGAATTCCAGAATGTCACAAGAAGAAACCCTATACCCATTGTTGATGTCCATCAACTGGTGAAAAGGTTTTAAAAATGTGGTCTATCCACACCATGAAATATTATTTATCCATAAAAAGCAATGGAGTACTGATAGTGGTATAACATAGATGGAACCTGAAAGCATCATATTCAGTGAAAGAAGTCATTCAAAAAAGACTACATGTTGAATGATTTAATTTATATAAAATGTCTGTAATAATCAAATCCACACAGACAGGAGGCAGATGAGTGGTTGCCTGGGAATACAGAGAATGGGGAATGGGGATTGGCTACTATTGTGGCTCTTTTGACATACAGACTTTCAGATTGAGGCTTCGGATAAAGGCAATTCATTCTCTATGTAGCTGGAGGATCAAAGAAGGCAGAAACTGTCTTGCAATCACTCGCTTTCTGGTTTCAGATAAAGCTCTGAGGACCTTTTGCCACCTCTCACAGGGGCATCCCCAGACATCTCAAGTCCCCATGTCTCATGCTTTACTCTTGGGAATCAACATAAGTTCCATATCAAGTCCATTCTCTAGAGAATTCAATCACCTCAACTCAAGGGGGTGAAGACATAGAACATGGAGACCATTACAGATGTGGATACTGAGGCACAACTAGATTAAAGTCACTTGCCCAAAGTCACACAGCTGGTAAGTGGCCAGAACCAGAGTTTGAACCCAAGTAGGATGGCTTTTTAATTTTAATAGTTATTCACATATTTAATAATATGTGAAATAACAAATGAATGACTAATTGAATGAGTATATTATGAGTAGACGAATGTATGGATGTTCCTACAGGTTTGAAAAAAAGAGGATAGCATTTGGAATCATATACACTTGTGAAAACTCCATGACTTACTGGGGGACATTGGGTCATGCTCTTGTTCTGATCTCAGTTTGCTCATCTGAAAACATGTGGCTGGGAATATGCCAAATGCTTACTTACAGCTTCCTCTTCAGGTCATCAAGCAAGGCAACAAAATATGGGTGGGGGTATGAGGTATGTTAAGTGGGAATATCAGCTATGTTAAGTGTAGACAATATCAAAATTGCCTTTATTTCTTTATACAGATAGCTACAATTTGTTGTTATTATTTGTTTTCTGTCTCTATCTCTAAACTTTCTCTCTTTCCCTCTCATTCTATTCTCTGCATCACTCATTCATTTCTTTGTTCATTCTCTCAACAAACATTCTGAGAAAGCCTGTGTGCCTAATCCTCTACCAGGTGGTTCTGGGATCACAAAGTTTGATCAGAATCATTCCCACACTCCCTCTCATTTACAGCCCTATTTCTCTAACATCTTTCTCAGCAAAACTTCTCCATGGAGACTGCTTGCACTCCACATCCATAATCTTTCTGAGTCTGCAGAGACTTCCATGTTCAGTAATACAGTATAATAGTTACCTGTCTGTCTTAACTATACTTAATCTTTCATTAGCATTCAACCCAGTTGGCCACTCTCTCCTTCTTGAAACACTCCTCTCCTGGTTTCTGGGGAACCATGCAGTTCTGGTTTCCCTTCTAATTTTCTGGTTGATCTTCTCATTTTCCTTCATGAATCAGCCTTTTTTTCCTCCATTTGTGCCATTCAAAATAAGGGCATTCTTGGGGCCCCTTCTAACCCATATCCTCTACACTGACTGCACGCATCTGAAAGTTTTACCTGTCATTTGGGACAGGATGGTTCTTATGGTCACTCTCCTGCCCAGATGTATTTCCCAAGTTTTAGGCCTGTGTATCCCACAGCCTCCTGGATAACCCAAACCAAGGTCACCATCATTCTTCACAAACCTATTTTCAGACCACATATTCTCCATCTTTGTGGTGATCCCACCATCTATATACTGCCCTGGGGCACACCCTAGGGAGGCCAATTTCTCTCAAGGAACCAGTTTCCTCTCTGTCTTCAGAGATAATCTGTATGCTCTCATAACTGCTTCAAGCACTAAGCATTACCTTTCTCTGAATCTGTCTGTTGAGTTTTAGTCCTCTGCAGCTATTGGCTTCCTACATGCCCCCTCAGCCCATCCCACCCTGTGTTCTCAATGAGTTCAACATCTTTCTCCTGAGATGGAGACATCATTGGATGCTGAATGGCTCCAACATCTGACAATTCATGAAGCTGAACCTAACAGCTCCTTACCCCTCCTCAGCCTTTTTCTTCTTGTCCCTACCTCTGTCATCCCCAGTCTTTCCTCTCTACGCTCAGCTTATTCTCATTTTAGGCCTCCTCTTGCTCCTCTCTAGTGCCTTACTCTAGTCTATCTTGATTCTTGGTCTCCAGTCTAGTTCTTAGACATCCCAGATCATTATTTCTGCATCTAAACCTGACCCTGCTCCTCTCCAGCTCATCTCACTCCTGTGACTCCCTAAAAACCCAGCTGGGAAAAGGCCCAGCTTCTCAGCCTGGCCCTCAAAGCATTGCACAATCTAGCTTCAGCTCTCGTTTGGGGTCCTTTCTCCTGACCTGGCATTTCAGGCCCCAGAAATGCCAAATAACTTATACATACCAGATCCCACCATGTCCTTTCCATCTGCTATGTCTCTCCTAGCACTTACTTTGCCTGGATTGCCCCTTTGTGTGAAGAACCTTTACCTTATCTTAAATTCCAAAGTGTCAGGTGCTCTTAGGAGGCTTTCATGCACCACCAAGTTTGGTCAAATACCAGTCCTTCTTTTTGAAACCCACATATGGAATTCACTGGGAGTACATAGGTCAGGAAATAAACCTGGGTCTCCTGCATTGCAGGTGAATTCTTTACCAACTGAGCCACCAGGAAGTGTTTATGTACTACTGTAATATAATGAGAAATATAAGTTTGATGTTCTTCCCAGGTTCTTGGCACAGAGTTTCTAAAATTCTTGGAATTTTCAGAATGGTAGGGATGAGAGGAGAATCTTTAGCTGTTCATAATAAACCCTTTCAATCCTACCTCAGAAACTAGGTTTTTAACTTGTGTTACTTGTTTTTCTTTTATTTTCATAGAACCTCCCCCCAAAATGTTTGATGGCTAGTGCTAAATAGCATACACCATTACTAAGTCTCAACACATGACTTGGTTGGCTCTTAATAAAGAAAAGACAACCAAGCAAGAAGAGAACTACTGTCATCTTAATAAAATAAGAATGTCTCATTTTTCCTTTGAACAAAAGGAGAAAAGATTAGATGTTTGAAAAAACTTTAGCAGGACTCCTAAACCTTCGCTTTGGCTCGCTTTTGTACTTCTTTGTAAAAACCTTTGCAAGAACTCAGCTAAGTCAATTTAGCAAAATTGACTTAGTGAATTTATTGAGTCTAGCTAAATTTCACTAGCCCATGCTGTGAGCCCATCACTGACACTTGTTCTACACTGAGATATTTTCCCCCATTACAATAGTACTGGGGGGAAAAAAATTGTTATGTGTGTGGTTATGTGTTTTGCTTAAACATATGTCTTCTTTTTTCCCTTTGACTGTTGTCATAATTTGAAAAAAGAAATCCACTTCAGTTCCCTCTTCCCTATCTTTCGGTTCAGAGGCTTGAGAAGCCACAAGTGGCCATGGTGCAATTGCAACTTCTTATTCACTGGACTCATTGCTTTGTCTCTTGGTGAGAGCAGTCCTTCCTCTGAAACCTATATGAAGACCTATATGTCACCCCAGTATAAACTTGAAGGAACAAGACACAAAAAAGTGGCTATTGGGTTAACAGAGTAATACTGAGTGGTACCACTCCAGTTTCTACTCTGATTTCTGAACCCATGTATGCAGACTACTAGAAAAAATATTTACTATATATTAGTTACTGATTCAAAACATTAAGAGTATATTGGTGAACTTTCTCCCAACCCTGCAACATATTGCCACCTAGCTAACACTGTAGCTGTGTGCCCTTTTGAGGAGGGCCTCCCACCATTCTATCAAACCAGCAGTTTCAGGGTGCAGGAGAACATGGTGAAACGTGAATTTCACAAGCATGGGTTCAATGCCACACTTATTGTGCTGTGAAGTGAATTCCTTAACCCCAACCAACTATGTATGGGATACAATGGCACTGAATAAGGGATTCAACAAGTCCAGAAATGTCAGGTTTTCAGAAGCACTGCATTCAAGGGAAGCAAATCCTTATCCAGAGTATATGTCCACTCCACTGTGGACAAAATACTAACTCTCTAATGATGGAAGTGGTTCAAGTTAGGAAATCTGCTACCAAGTAGCCGCCTGAACACTTGAGGAACCATGCCATAACAGCAGAGTCATTGTTTCTGTCTGCTGCTGGCCAGTTTGCCACTGGGAATTGGTGACTACAAACCCATGATGCTGAACCCATACATAACTTCATTCCTGCCACCATGGCCACTTCACTATGAGCTCCTTAGTTAATGATAGAGTTGGTTAGGGAGAAAGGACAACTGGCATCAAGAGATATGTCATCATCCACTTGAGTATTTAAATTTTCCTCTGCTTAGATGACCTTTTGATAAGCACTCACATGAAAAATGTCTTTATTCTTTATTATTGTTATCAATTTTCCAGTCATGTTTCTCCCGAGTCCCTACAATCAAAATTCATACTATTGGCCACAGTGTATGAATTAGTATATAATCAAACTCCAGTCATTTAAGTGAACATGGAGGTACAGTGGCCAAAATCCCAACTAATGTGTAGATTTCCATTTGCATCTGTCCGGGAATGTCTCAAAGAGGGACTGTAGCGCTGCAGCTGTCAGCTATTGTTTGGTGCCTGGATACTGTGAGGAACCATCTATAAACCAAGCCCATGTCTTTCCTCCTCTGTCAACTGATAGTGGGGAACTCCCCACTATGTGATACAATTAGTCTCAGAGAGATAAGGCAGTGTTGCAAGAGTAAGGGCCATAGAAATTTGGGTCACTAATCCACGTAACTTTGCCTGTGCAGCTTGCATGAGCCTAATTTCACATACACATAAACACACACACACACACACACACACACACACACACACACACACACATCATATACATTTGATGGAGATTTGTTATACGTCCCCAACTTGATAAATTTGTAGATCAGATAACAGTTCATGATGGAAGTTCAGAGGATCCATTGTCAAGCAATCATTTTGCAAATGTGGTAGCAGGCCTAGAGATGTTTCTTACAAAGAGTAGTTAATTGTGAGAGATAGAAGTACCTATTTTCAAAATCCTAAAAACCTGCACTACTAACATTCAAATATAGGTCCTGTGAAAGGCTCCTAATAGTACTCCTTCCCACCAATAAAACCAAAACCCATCAGGTTTACTGGGATATGTGTATCAAGTAGTAAATCAGTTTGCACAGCATTTTAGGAATGTTGCAGAGTCTGGGCCCATTAAAAATTAGCAGCATTTACGTTACTCAATAAATGTGTCAGAGTTAAATCTTCAAATGTAGATTATTTACCCCCACAAAAAAAAAAAAAAAAATTCAGATGCCCGTCAGACATTCTGCATCTTTTGGTGGTAGAAGGGTTCACAGGCAGCGAACTATGCTTCACCTTAAAAGGAAAACCTGAGCAAATTCTTTAACTCTATTTCACTGAGGCACAACATATCTAAATTTTAGCTGAATTGATTCCCCACTCTCTGCTGTATATATGTGTTATAAATGGTAGTGTGGAGATTCCTTTAAAAACTGGAAATAGAACTGCCATATGACCCAGCAATCCCATTCCTGGGCATACACACCAAGGAAACCAGATCTGAAAGAGACATGTGTACCCCAGTGTTCATCGCAGCACTGTTTATAATAGCCAGGACATGGAAGCAACCTAGATGCCCATCAGCAGACGAATGGATAAGAAAACTGTGGTACATACACACAATGGAATATTTCTCGGCCATTAAAAAGAATTCATTTGAATCAGTTTTAATGAGGTGAATGAAACTGGAGCCCATTATACAGAGTGAAGTAAGCCAGAAAGAAAAATACCAATGCAGTATAGTAACGCATATATATGGAATTTAGAAAGATGGTAATGATAACCCTGTATGCAAGACAGAAAAAGAAACACAGATGCATAGAACAGACTTTTGGACTCTGATAGAAGGCAAGGGTGGGATGATCTGAGAGAACAGCATCGAAACATGTATATTATCAAGTGTGAAACAGATCGCCAGTCCAGGTTGGATGCATGAGACAAGTGCTTGGGGCTAGTGCACTGGGATGACCCAGAGGGATCGGGATGGGGAGGGAGGTGGGAGGGGGGTTCAGGATGGGGAACACATGTAAATCCATGGCTGATTCATGTCAATATATGGCAAAAACCACTACAATATTGTAAAGGAATTAACCTCCAACTAATAAAAATAATTGGGAAAAAATAATTAAATGGCCTCAGTTCAATTCAGTCACTCAGTCGTGTCCGACTCTTTGCAGCCCCATAGACGGCACCCACACCAGGCTTCCTTGTCCATCACCAACTCCCAGAGCTTGCTCAAATTCATGTCTATTGAGTTGGTGAGGCCATTCAACCATCTCATCCTCTGTTATCCCTTTCTCCTCCTGCCTTCAATCTTTCCCAGCATCAGGGTCTTTTCCAGTGAGTCAGTTCTTCACATCAGGTGGCCAAAGTATTGGAGCTTCAGCTTCAGCATCAGTCCTTCCAATGAATATCCTGGTCTGATTTCCTTTAGGATGGACTGTTTGGATTTCCTTGCAGTCGAAGAGACTCTCAAGAGTCTTCTCCAACACTACAGTTCAAAAGCATCAGTTCTCTGACACTCAGCATTCTTTATGGTCAAACTCTCACATCCATACATGACTACTGGAAAAACCATAGAATTGACTAGATGAACCTTTGTTGGAAAAGTAACATCTCTGCATTTTAATATGCTGTCTAGGTTTGTCATAGCTTTTCTTCTAAGTAGTAAGCCTTTTTTAGTTTCATGACTGCAGTCACCATCTGCAGTGATTTTGGAGCCCCATAAAATAAAGTCTGTGACTGTTTCGATAGTTTCTCAGTCTATTTGCCATGAAGTGGCAGGACTGGATGCCATGATCTTAGTTTTTTGTTTGTTTGTTTGTTTGTTTGTTTTAATGTGCCTAGAGTATTAATGAGCCTAGAGTAGTTCCTATTGCTGCTTACTAGGTCCCATGAGCATAATGTCATAAATGTAATGTGTAGTGAGTCAGTGTGATATCTTGTAGAAGGGAAAGAAATCAAGATTACTGCAAATGAAACTGTGGCATAGGACCACACCGCATCTTTCAAGTTCCTGGTGTGGCATGAATTTTTCAGTTCCATCAGGAATAAAGCATTGCCTTTAGATGACTATTTTCATAGATAGAAGGAGTTTTAATAGATTCTATTTGGCTTTTTCCATCACAGTAGCCCTAGTCCACAGGCCATGGGACCAGTGAGGGAATTATGTGGCTGCTAAGTTTCTCTATTCCAGTTATGCTTTCTAGAACTAGTGAAATGCAACAGAATGGGTCCAGGAACCACTGAAAAAGCTGTGAGACTGACTTGAGCTAAAAACCACAGATCCTGACTCCTCTTCTTGTCCCTATTCTGACTGGAGGTCTACAGTGACATTTGGGTTATCCTAGAAAAAATATGAGTTCAGTATTCCTTGAAAGTTCTAATTGTTTCCTTTCCTTTGACTCATGGTGTTAAAGAGTGTTAAAATTTCCTTTTGTGGAATGCTGCGAGAAAGACTAACAATATATGCTTTTATTCATGTGCTAGATTATTTCTCAAGAGAACATGCTCTCCCTTTATTTAGAGGGTTATAGGTCTGTGCATTTGTGCTCAGTTGCTCTGTTGTGTCTTATTCTTTGTGACCCCATGACCTGTAGCTTTCTAGGCTATGTCTATGTAATTTTTCCAGACAAGAATACTGGAGTGGGTTGCCATTTCCTCCTCCAGGGGATCTTCCTGACCCAGGAATCAAGCCTGCATCTCCTGGATTGGCAGGCAGATTCTTTACCACTAAGCCACCTGGGAAGCCCATTGTCTTAACTCCAGGAATTGATTAAAGTTCTGTGGCTTTCTATCTGTATGATTGAAGATAAAGTTTTGTTCAGTTGTCCTTGAAATTTACTTCTTATATATATCAAGTAAGAATTTAGTGGTCTTCCTATATCTTTCACTTTTAGGGGCACAAACTAGCCTAAACCATAGATATGTGCTGGTTAGACTATTAAGAATGCTTTGCACTGAAATTGAAACTGTGATTTTAACAACGCCCAACAAAAAAAAAGTCCAGGACCTGATGGCTTCACAGGCAAGTTCTATTAAACATTAGAGAAGAGATAACACCTATTTTTTTCTGAAATTTTTCCCAAAAATGCAGAGGAAAAAAAAACTTCCAAACTCATTCTATGACTCACCCTAGTTCCAAAACCAAACAAAAATACCACAAAAAAGGAAAATTATTGGCCAATATCACTGATGAACATAGATGGAATTATCCTCAACAAAATATACTAGCATTCTGAATCTAACAGTACATTAAAAAGATCATATACCTTATATATGTGTTGGTATACTGTATTGATGTTTCTCTTTCTGGCTTACTTCACTCTGTGTAAGGGCTTCCCTGGTGGCTCAGAGGTTAAAGCATCTGCCTACAATGTGGGAGACCTGGGTTCGATCCCTGGGTCAGGAAGATTCCCTGGAGAAAGAAATGGCAACCCACTCCAGTATTCTTGCCTAGAGAATCCCATGGGCAGAGAAGTCTGGTGGGCTACAGTTCACGGGGTTGCAAAGAGTCGGACACGACTGAGTGACTTCACTTTCACTCTGTATAATGGGCTCCAGTTTCATCCATCTCATTAGAACTGATTCAAATGTATTCTTTTTAATGACTGAGTAATATCGCAAAAACCACTACAATATTGTAAAGTGATTAACCTCCAACTAATAAAAATAAGTGAAAAAAAATTTTTAATTAAAAATAATTTTAAAAAATCATATACCATTATCTAGTAGGATTCATCCCAAAGATGCAAGAATTTTTCAAAATCCAAAAATCAATGTGATATACCACATCAGCAAACTGAAGACTAAAACTATATGATAATCTATACATATGCAAACATCTTTTAATACAATGTTGCACCAATTTTTTATTTAAGAAAATCACCAGAAACAGGGTATAGAGAGAACATACCTCAACATAATAAAGGTCATATACAACAAATCTATAGTTAATATCATAATGAATGCTGGAAAGCTGAAAGCATTTCCTCTAAGATCAGCAACAAGAAAAGGATGTGTCCTCTTGCCACTTTTATTAAACATAGTTTTAAAAGTCCTAACTACAACAATCAGAGAATAACAAGAAGTTAAGATAATCCAAGTTGGAAAATAAGTTAGATCATCACTGTTTGCAAAAGACATGATACTATACATAGAAGATCCTAAAGATGCTACCCAACACTACTAGAGCTCAGAAATGAACTTGATAGAGTTCCAGATTACAAAATTAGTACACAGAAATCTGTTGCAATTCTATACATTATCAACAGAATATGAAAAAGAGAAATTCAAGAAACAGTCCCATTTACCATCACATCAAAGAGAATAAAATACCAATGAATTTTGTCTTCCTAGGGAGACAAAAGACCTGTACTCCAAAAACTATATTTTAAAAATTTGATGAAAGAAATCAAGGAAGTTACAAACAGATGAAAAAATACATGTAAATCCATGGCTGATTCATGGCAAAAACCACTACAATATTGTAAAGTAATTAGCCTCCAACTAATAAAAATAAATGAAAAAAAGAAGAAGAAAAAATAAACCGTATCCATGGATTGGAAGAATTGGTAATGTCAAAATGACTGTACTACCCAAAGCACTCTACAGATTCAGTGTAAGCTGAAAAAAACTACCAATCGCATGTCACAGAACAAGAACAAAAAATATCTTGAAATTTGTGTCACAGCACAAAAGAGCCCAAATAGCTAAATTAATCTTGATGAAGAAAAACAGAGCTGGAGAAATCAGGATCCCTAACTTCAGACTGTACTACAAAGCTACAGTCATCAGAGCATTATGATAGTGACAGCTCAATGAAGCAGGATAGAAAACTCAGAAATAAATCCATGCACCTCTGGTCAATGAATCTATGACAAAGGAAGCAAGACTATACAATGCTGGAAATATAGTTTCTTCAACAAATGGTACTGGGAAAACTAGGCAGCTACATGCAAAAAAAAAAAATGAAATTAGATTTTTCTTTTAAAGCATACACAAAAATAAACCCAAAATGAATTAAGGACCTAACTGTGAGACTGGACACTATACAACTACTATCTACTATCTACTATAGGTAGATCACTCTTTGACTTAAACCTCAGGAATATCTTTTGTGATCTGTATCCCAGAATAATATAAATAAAAAGAAAAACATAGGTAAAATACTCTCTGACATAGATCACACCAGGATCCTCTATGAACCACCTCCCAGAGTAATGGAAATAAAATAAAAAATAAACAAATGGGAACTTTAAGTTAAATTTAAAAGCTTTTGCACATCGAAGGAAAGTATAAGCAAGGTGAAAAGACAGGCTTCAGAATGGGAGAAAATAATAGCAAATGAAGCAACTGACACAGAATTAATCTCAAAAATATGCAAGCAGCTCATGCAGCTTAAGTCCGGAAAAATAAATGACCCAATCAAAAAATGGGCCAAAGAACTAAACAGACGTTTCTCCAAAGAAGACATACAGATAGCTAACAAACACATGAAAAGATGCTCAACATCACTCATTATCAGAGAAATGAAAATCAAAGCCACAATGAGGTACCATCTCATGCCAGTCAGAATGACTGCTATCCAAAAGTCTACAAACAATAAATGCTGGAGAGGGTGTGGAGAAAAAGGAACCCTCTTACACTGTTAGTGGAAATGAAAACTAGTACAGCCATTATGGAGAACAGTGTGGAGATTCCTTAAAAAACTGGAAATAAAACTACCATATGACCCAGCAATCCCACTGCTGGGCATAAACACCAAGGAATCCAGAATTGAAAGAGACACGCATACCCCAATGTTCATCACAGCACTGTTTATAATAGCCAAGACATGGAAGCAACCTAAATGTTCATCAGTAGACAAATGGATAAGAAAGCTGTGGTATATATACACAATGGACTATTACTCAGCTATTAAAAAGAATGCATTTGAATCTGTTTTAATGAGATGGATGAAACTGGAGTTTATTATACAGAGTGATGTAAATCAGAAAGAAATACTCCAATACAGGATATTAATGCATATATATGGAATTTAAAAAGATGGTAATGATGACCCTATATGTGAGACAGCAAAAGAGACACACAGATAAAGAACAGACTTTTGGACTCTGTGGGAGAAGGCGAGGGTGGGAAGATTTGAGAGAATAACATTGAAACATGTATGTCACCATATGTGAAATCGAGTGCCCATCCAGGTTCAATGCATGAGACAGGGTACTCAGGGCTGGTGCACTGGGATGACCCTGAGGGATGGGATGGGGAGGGAGGTGGGAGGGGGGTTCAGGATGGGGGACACATGTACACCCATGGCTGATTCATGTCAATGTATGGCAAAAACCGCTACAATAATGTGAAGTAATTAGCCTCCAATTAAAATTTAGAAATTAATTTTTAAAAAGGATTAAAAAAAAGAAAAGAAAATGAGACCCACTTAAACTCAAAAGCTTTTTCTCAGCAAAGGAAACAAAAAACAAAACGAAAAGACAACCCACAGATTGGAAGAAAATATTTGCCAAAGACATGACTGACAAAAGATTAGTCTCCAAAATTTACAAAGAGCTCATGATGCACCAAAGCAAACAACCCAATCGAAAAACAGGCAAAACACCTAAATAGACTTTTTTTCCAAAGAAGACATATAGATGGGCAAGAGCCTTAAGAAAAGATGTTCAAAATCACTAATTATTATTGTTGTTCAGTCACTCAGTCATGTCTGACTCTTTGAACTCATCAACTGCAGCACACCCAGGGTTCCCTGTCCATCACTACCTCCCAGAGCTTGCTAAAACTCATGTCCATTGAGTCAATGATGCCATACAGCAATCCTGTCCTCTGCCATCCCCTTCTTCTCCTGCCTTCAATCTTTCCCAACATCAGGGTCTTTGCCAGTGAGTCAGGTCTTTGCATGAGGTAGCCAAAGAGTAGGAACTTCAGTTTAAGCATCAATGCTTCTAATGAATATTTGATATTGATTTCTTTTAGGATTGAAGATCTATACAAAAAAAGATTTTCATGAACCAGATAATAACAAAGGTGTGATCACCAACCTAGAGCCAGACATCCTAGAATGTGAAGTCAAGTGGGCCTTAGGAAGCATCACTACGAACAAAGCTAGTGGAGGTGATGGAATTCCAGTTGAGCTATTTCAAATCCGAAAAGATGATGCCGTGAAAGTGCTGCACTCAATATGCCAGCAAATTTGGAAAACTCAGCCGGGGCCACAGGACTGGCAAAGGTCAGTTTTCATTCCAATCCAAAAGAAAGGCAGTGCCAAAGAATGCTCAAACTATCACACAATTGCACTCATTTCACACACTAGTAAAGCAATGCTCAAAATTCTCCAAGCCAGGCTTCAACAGTGCATGAACCATGAACTTCCAGATGTTCAAGTTGGATTTAGAAAAGGCAGAGGAATGAGAGATCAAATTGCCAGCATCCATTGGTTCATCACAAAAGTAGGAGAGTTCCAGAAAAACATCTACTTCTGCTTTATTGACTATGCCAAAGCCTTTGACTGTGTGGACAACAATAAACTCTAGAAAATTCTTCAAGAGATGAAAATATCAGACCACCTGACCTGCTTCTTGAGAAATTTGCATGCAGGCCAGGAAGCAAGTTAGAACTGGACATGGAACAACAAACTGGTTCCAAATCGGGAAAGGAGTACGTCAAGGCTGTATATTGTCATCCTGCTTATTTAACTTATATGTAGAGTACATCATGAGAAACGCTGGGCTGGATGAAGCACAAACTGGAATAAGATTGCCGGGAGAAATATCAATAGCCTCAGATATGTAGATGACACCAACCTTATGCCAGAAAGCTAAGAAGAACTAAAGAGCCTCTTGATGAAAGTGAAAGAGGAGAGTGAAAAAGTTGGTTTGAAACTCAATATTCAGAAAACTAACATCATGACATCTGGTCCCATCATTTCATGGCAAATAGATGAGGAACCAGTGAGAGATTTTTTTTTTTTTTTCGCTCCAAAATCACTGCAGATGGTGACTGCAGCCATGAAATTAAAAGACACTTACTCCTTGGAAGGAAAGTTAAGATCAACCTGGGCAGTATATTAAAAAGGAGAGATATTACTTTTTCAACAAAGCTCCATCTAGTCAAAGCTATGGTTTTTCCAGTTGCCATGTATGGATGTGAGAGTTGGACTGTTTAGAAAGCTGAACCCTGAAGAATTGGTGCTTTTGAACTGTGGTATTGGAGAAGACTGACAGCAAGGAGATCCAAGCAGTCCATCCTAAAGGAAATCAGTCCTGAATATGCATTGGAAGGACTGATGCTGAAGCTGAAACTCCAATACTTTGGCCTCCTGATGCGAAGAACTGATTCATTTGAAAACACTCTGATGCTGGGAAAGATTGAAGGCAGGAGGAGAAGGGGACGACAGAGGATAAGATGGCTGGATGGCATCACTGATTCAATGGACATGAGTTTGAGTAAACTCTGGGAGTTGACAATGGACAGGGAGGCCTGGTGTGCTGCAGCCCACTGGGTTGCAAAGAGTCGGACATGACTGAACAACTGAAGTGAACTGAACTGAGGATTGACTGGTTTGATCTCCTTGCAGTTCAAAAGATTCTCAAGAGTCTTCTCCAACACTACAGTTTAAAAGCATCAATTTTTCAATGCTTAACCTTCTTTAGGTCTTCACTGATAGCTTAGAGGGTAAAGTATCTGCCTGCAATTCAAGGGACCCCGGTTTGATCCTTGGGTGGGAAGATCCCCTGGAGAAGAAAATTCCACTCCAGTACTCTTGCCTGGAAAATCCCCTGGACGGAGGAGCCTGGTAGGCTACAGTCCATGGGGTCACAAAGAGTTGAACACGACTGAGTGACAACACATTTAACCTTCTTTATAGTCCAACTCTCACATCCATACATGACTACTGGAAAAACCACAGTTTGAAGCATACAGACCTTTGTAGGCAAAGTAATGTCTCTGCTTTTTAATACACTCTCTAGGTTTGTCATAGCTTTTCTTCCAAGTAGCAAGTGTCCTTTAATTTCCACTAATTGTTAGGGAAATGAAAATCAAAACTACAATGAGATATCACTTCATGTCAGCCAGAAAGGCTATCATCCAAAAATCCACAAACAATAAATTCTGGTGACCATGGAGAAAAAGGAATACTCCTACACTCTTAGTGGGAATATGAATCAGTACAGCCACAATGGAGAACAGTATGGAAGTTCCTTAGAAAACTAAAACTAGAGTTACCATATGACTCTGCAATCTTACTCCTTGGCATATATTCAGAGTAAAACATGATCCAAAAGGATACATGTACCCTAATATTCATTGCAGTACTGTTTACAGTAGACAATACATGGAAGCAACATAAATATCCATCAAAAGAGGGATAGATGAAGAAGATGTGGTACATATATACAGTGGAATATCACTTGGTCATGAAAAAGAATGAAATAATGCCACTTGCAGCAATACAGATGGACCTATGAAAGTGAAAGAAAGTGTTAGTCACTCAGTCATGTCCAATTCTTTGCAACCTCAAAGACTATATCCCACCAGGCTCCTTTGTCCATGGGATTCTCCAGGCAAGAATGCTGGAGTGGGTTGCCATTTCCTCCTCCAGGGGATCTTTCTGACCCAGGGATTGAACCTGGATCTTCTGCATTGCAAGCAGATTCTTTACAATCTGAGCCACCAGGGAAGCCCTACTGAATGAAGTAAGTCAGGAAGAGAAGGGGAAATATTGTATGATGTCCTTTATATGTAGAATCTAAAAAGAAATTTTATAAATGAACTTCCAAAACAGAAAGAGACTCGCAGACTTAGAAAATGAACTTACATTATGGTAGCCATGGGAAAGAAATAGTTAGGGAGTTTGAGAAGGTCATGGTACACACTGATATACTCAAAATGGTTTAACCAATAAGGACCTATTGTATAATATATGGAATACTACCAAACGTTATGTACCAACCTGGATGGGAGGGCGTTTGGGGGGAGAACAGATACATGTATATGTATGGCTGAGTCCCTTCACTGTTTACCTGAAACTACCACAAAATTGCTAATCACCTATACCCCAATACAAAATAAAAAGTTTAAAGTTAAAAAAAAAGAATTTGGGGACTACAGGTGTAAATTTCTTTGTCATAACATTGGTGAATGTTGTGTCTTTTGGTTTCTACCAGTGTGAGGGATTAGACCTGAAATGATAAATTCAGCTTCAAATTCCCTTTTCTACATTAAATCAAGAGGGATCAGGCATATCCATTTGACTTATGGTTGGCCATTTTTTGATCTATATTTCAGCCAACCAACCCAACAAACTGTTAGAGTCCTTTCTGTTTTCCTGTGTTGCAACAATAACTGTAGAATTTCTACCTTGTTGGCTTCTTAAAAATAAATTCGGCCTGGGAGTGTGTCATCCACCTTCCACCTGTGCCCTTAGAAAGCCCACATACTGAGTGACAGGTGTGGATGCCCTGGTGAGTGCATGTGTATGCCAAGTCACTTCAGTTGTGTCCAACTCTTTGCAACCCTATGGACTGTAGCCCACCAGACTCCTCTGTCCATGGGATTCTTCAGGCAAGAAAACTGGAGTGGGTTGTCTTGCCCTCCTCCAGGGGATCTTCCTGACCCAAGGATCGAGGCCACATCTCTTATCTCCTGAATTGGCAGGTGGATTCTTTACCTCTAATGTCACCTGGGAAGAGTGTCTAAAGCTAAAGCAAAAAGTTATACTTCATGATGCTTCATTTCTTTTCTTTTGCCTTTTCCATTTATCTTCCCCACTAGGTTGTAAATGAGATTAGCCTGGTTATTTTTACCAGCAGAACATGGCAGATCAATAAAGTTCTTACTCAACTAACAGATATTCTTAAGAAATGGTTGATGTAGAGGAAAGGGAAAAAGTGGTAGATTAGAAGGACCTTGAGTTTATCTCCATTAATGAGCACACCCAAATCACAGCTAACTGCTGAAAAACCAAGAAAAACTCTAGACCCCATTAAAAACATGAGATACATGAAAAGACATAAAGAAGATACAAGTAGGAGATGGTAAACAGATGCACCCATGATATAATCAAACCCCTTCGCCCCGAGTGAGTGATCAAAAAACTGGAGATTATATTGCAGACCCTCTCCCACAGGAGAGAGAGTTTTGAGCTCCTCATCAGACTCCCAAGACTGGGGTTCCGGCATCGGGAGGAGGAACCACAGAGCATTTGACTTTGAAGGCCAGCAGGGCTTGATTGCAGGAGCTCCACGGGAATGGGGGAAAGAGGGACTCTGCTCTTTGAGTGTACACATAAGGCCTGTGCACATCAAGACCCACAACAAAAGCAGTGACTTCACAGGAGCCAGGTTCAGACCTACACAATGGTCTTGGAGGGTCTCCTTGAGGCATGAGCGGTGGCTGTGGTTGATTCTGGGTTCAAGGATGCTGATGGCAGAGCTATCTGTGAGTATTCATTGGAATGAACTCTCCTAGATGCTTACATTTTGGCATCAACTGGGCCCTGCTTAACAGCATGTAGGTTCAAGGGCTGGTTTGCCTCATGCCAAACACCCAACAGGGTGAGAACAGAGCCACGTCTATCCAAAGACAGGATGCTTACATATTTCCTGGGTCCACAGCAACCTCTGAATATGTCTCTTGGCAGGATCATGCCCACCAGAGTCCCAGTTCCACGCACAAGTGAGAGGGAACTAGTTATGAGGCAGGAGTTGGGGTCCAGGCTAAACATTTACCACTGGCCACCTGTTCACAATCTTAGGGAAGGAAACTGATGGGTTCCAGACTGGACACTCACCACCAATTCCATGTTTACATTTCTTGAGGAAAGAGACAAATGGGCTCCAGTCCACATATTTATGCCTGGACTCCTGACTACATTTGGAGATCTACACTTGGATATAAGAAACAATAACAGGAATTTAGACATTGGATACATTATGGTAAAAAGAGAAGGGCCAACCCTGTTAAGAGATCAAGAAGTCATACATTTCCCATCCTTTAGGCAAGGGTGATGCTGCACATGCACAAAATGTTTCACAGGGTCAAAAAGCAGGGGATGCCAGACAAAATAAGTCTTTCTATTCCCTCCCATGTGCCTCTGTGTTGAAATCCATCTTGACTGAGAGGTGAGAGCACACCCAGGGGAGGTCCTGAGATAAATTAACCAAGAGGGTCAGAGCAAGACAACTGGTTGAGAAGACTGTTCCCTTATACAGAATTTAAAGTTCCCAAAGGCACAAATTTAGCAACTGTCTAGCTGAGTTTACCCACATATCTTTCTATATATACTCTGCTTTTCTAATAAATACTATACTTTCTTCTATTCTATCTCTTTGTCTGATTTTTCCTTACAAGGTAGACAAACACTAGAGACTTAGATCCTAACTACTGGCTGCTGTGGCCTAGCAGTTAGGACTCCTGATTGCCAATGAGACAACCGGCATTTGATTCCCAATCAGATAACTGAGGCCTTGCTTCCAGTTGCTGCTTACTGCAAGCCATTGCTCACTGCTGCACCTGTCCAAAAGCGGCCCCTCCCATGATGAAGATGCACAAGCCTCTAGATCAGTCATATACACCAGGGGACAGACACCAGAAGCAGAAAAATTACAATACTAGAGTCTGAAGAATTGAATTCACACACAAAGAAACTACCTTGGAGTCAACAGGTTCTGACCCTTGGGTGACAAGAGGGGAGTGTTATTCTGGGACACTCAGGAAAGGCCCCACAGAGGGCCATTTCTCTAAGATCTAAAAACATAAACTTTCACATAGGTTAAAAAAATAAAAAAGCTAAGAATAAAGTTGCCATATGACCCAACAGCCCCACTACTAGGCATATACACTGGGGAAACCATAATTGAAAAAAGATACATGCACACCAATGTCCATTACAACACTATTTACAATAGCTCAGTTCCATTCAGTTGCTCAGTGGTGTATGACCCTTTGACATATCGACTGCAACCCACCAGGCTTCCCTGTCCTTCTCCATGTCCCAACAATTGCTCAAACTCATGTCCATTGAGTCAATGATGCCATCAAACCATCTCTTCCTCTGTCACCTCCTTTTCCTCCTTCCCTCAATCTTTCCTAGCATCAAGGTATTTTCCAGTGAGTCAGTTTTTCACATCAGGTGGCCAAATATTGGAGCTTTAGCTTCAGTATCAGTTCTTCCAATAGATAGTCAGGGTTGATATCAATTGTTCAAAGCTCAGATTTCTTTATGTTACCACCCTCACATTTATACATCACTACTGGAAAAACCATAGCTTTGACTATTCAGACATTTGTCAGCCAAGTAATGTCTCTGTTTCTTAATATGCTGTCTAGGTTAGGCATAGTTTATCTCCTATGGAGCAAGTGTCTTTTAATTTCATAGGTGCAGTCACGGTCTGCAGTGATTTTTGGAGCCCAGGAAAATAAAGTCTGTCACTGCTTGCATTGTTTCCCCATGTATTTGCCATGAAGTGATGGGACCAGATGCTACAATCTTTGTTTTTTTGAATATTGAGTGTTAAGACAGCTTTTTCACTCTCCTCTTTCACCGTCATCAAGATGCTCTTTAGTTTCTCTTTGCTTTCTGCCATAAGAGTGGTATCATCTGCATATCTGAGGTTATCAATATTTCTCCTGGCATCTTGATTCCAGCTTGTAATTCATGCATCATGGAATTTCACATGATGTACTCTTCATACAACTTAAATAAGTAGGGTGACAATATACAGCCTTGATGTAATCCTTTCTCAATTTTGAACCAGTCCATTGTTCCATGTCCAGTTCTAACTGGTGCTTCTTGATCTGCGTACAGGTTTCTCGGGAGGCAGGTAAGGTGTTCTGCCATTTCCATCTCTTTAAGAATTTTCCAGTTTGATGTGATCCACATTTGATCCCTGGGATGGAAAGATCCCTGGAAGGAGGGCATAGCAAGCCACTCCAATATTCTTACCTGGGGAAAAACCATGGACAGAGGAACCTGGCAGATGAAAGTCCGTGGAGTCACAAAGAGTTGGACACAACTAAGCAACTGAAAACACCAGAGAACACACAGTCAAAGCCTCTAGCATAGTCAACAAAGTTAGATGTTATTTTGGAATTCTCTTAGTTTTTCTATGATCCAATGAATGTTGGCAATTTGATCTCTTGTTCCTCTGACTTTTCTAAATCCAGCTTGTACATCTGGAAGTTCTCAGTTCACGTACTGTTGAAGCCAGGTTTGGAAAATTTTGAGCATTACCTTGCTAGCATGTGAAATGAGTGCAATTGTGTGGTAGTTTGAACATTCTTTGGCATTGCCTTTCCTCAGGATTGGAATGAAAAGTGACCTTTTTCAGTCCTATGTCCACTGCTGGGTTTTCCAAATTGGCTGGCATATTGAGTGCAGCACTTTCATAGCATCATCTTTCAGGATTTGAAATAGCTCAACTGGAATTCCATGACCTCCACTAGCTTTGTGCATTGTGATGCTTCCTAAGGGCCACTTGACTTACACTCCAGGATATCTGCCTCTAGATGACTAATCACGTCATCGTGGTTACCCAGGTCATTAAGATCTTTCCTTATACAGTTCTGTGTATTCTTAACACTGCTTCTTAATATCTTCAGCTTCTGTTAGGTTTATAACATTCCTATCCTTTATTTTGCACATGTTTGCATGAAATGTCCCCTTGGCATCTCTAATTCTCTTGAAGAGATCTCCAGCCTTTCCATTCTACTGTCTTCCTCTATTCCTTTGCATTGTTCACTTAAGAAGGCTTTCTTATCTCTCCTTGCTATTCTTTGGAATTCTACATTCAGATGCATATATCTTTCCTTTTTTCCTTTGCCTTTCACTTCTTTTCTCAGGTAATTATAAGGCCTCCACAGACAACTATTTTGCTTTTTTCATTTCTTTATCTTGGGGGCAGTTTTGATCATTGCCTTCTGTACAATATTATGAACTTCCATTCATAGTTCTTCAAACACTCTGTATATCAGATCTAATCCCTTGAATCTATTTGTCACTTCACTGTATAATCCTAAGGGATTTGGTTTAGGTCATACCTAAATGACCTAGTGGCTTTCCCTGCTTTCTTCAATTTAAGTCTGAATTTGGAAGTAAGGAAATCATGATCTGAGCTACAGTCAGCTCCAGGTCTTGTTTTTGCTGACTGTATAAAACTTCTCCATTCTTCAGCTGCAAAGAATATAATGAATCTGATTTCAGTATTGACCATCTGGTGATGTCCATATGTAGTATTCTCTTATGCTGTTGGAAGCAAGTGTTTGCTATAACTAGCGCATTTTATTGGCAAACACTATTAGTCTTTGGTCCACTTTATTTTGTACTGCAAGGACAAGCTGGCCTCTTACTCCAGGTATCTTTTGACTTCTTATGTTTGCACTACAGTCCCCCATGATGAAAAGGACATCTTTTTATTTTTGGTGCTAGTTCTAAAAGGCCTTGTAGGTCTTCATAGAACTGATCAGCTTCAGCTTCTTCAGCCTTAGTGTTTGGGGCATAGACTTGGATTATTGTGATATTAAATGGTTTGCCTTGGAAGTGAACCAAGATCATTCAGTTGTTTTTGAGATTGCACCCAAGTACTGCATTTTGAACTCTTTTTTTGACTATAAGGGCTACTTCATTTCTTCTAAGGAATTCTTATCAACAGAAGTGGATATAATGGTCAACTAAATTAAAATCGTCCACTCCCATCCATTTTAGTTCACTGATTCCTAAATGTTAATATCCACTCTTGCAATCTCCTGTTTGACCACTTCCAATTTACCTTGATTCATGGACCTAATATTCCAGGTTCCTATGCAATTTTGTTCTTTACAGTATGGGATTTTACTTACACCGTCAGATACATCCACAACTGGACATTGTTTCTGCTTTGGATCAGCCTCTTTATTCCTTCTGGAGCTATTTCTCCACAGCTCTTATAGCATACTGGGCACCTACAGACCTAAGGGTTTCCACTTTCAGTGTCATATCATTTTGCCTTTTCATACTGTTCATGGGATTCTCAAGGCAAGAATGTTGAAGTGGTTTGTCATTCTCTTCTCCAGGAGACCACGTTTTGTCAGAACTCTCCACCATAACCTGTCCATCTTGGGTGGCTCATAGTTTCATTGAGTTCAGTTCAGTTCAGTCACTCAGTTGTGTCCGACTCTTTGCAATCCCATGAATTGCAGCACCCCAGGCCTCCCTGTTCATCAACAAATCCCAGAGTTTACTCAAACTCATGCCCATCAATTCGGTGATGCCATCCAGCCATCTCATTCTTTGTCTTCCCCTACTCCGCCTGCCCCCTATCCCTCCCAGCATCAGGGTCTTTTCCAATCAGTCAACTCTTCGCATGAGGTGGTCAAAGTACTGGAGTTTCAGCTTCAGCATCAGATCTTCCAATGAACACCCAGGACTGATCTCCTTTAGGATGGACTGGTTGGATCTCTTTGTAGTCCAAGGGACTCACAAGAATCTTCTCCAACACCACAGTTCAAAAGCATCAATTTTTTGGTGCTCAGCTTTCTTCACAGTCCAACTCTCACAATCCATACATGACCACTGGAAAAACCGTAGCCTTGACTAGAGGGACTTTCGTTGGCAAAATAATGTCTCTGCTTTCTAATATGCTACCTAGGTTGGTCACAACTTTCCTTCTAAGGGGTAAACATCTTTTAATTTCATGGCTCCAATCACCATCGGCTGTGATTTTGTAGCCCAAAAAAATAAAGTCTAACACTGTTTCCACTGTTTCCCCGTCTATTTCCCATGAAGTGATGGGACCAGATGCCATGATCTTAGTTTTCTGAATGTTGAGATTTAAGTCAACATTTTCACTTTCCTCTTTCACTTTCCTCAAGAGACTTTTTAGTTCCTCTTCACCTTCTGCCCTGAGGGTGGTGTCATCTGCATATCTGAGGTTCTTGATATTTCTCCCTGCAATCTTTATTCCAGCTTGTGCTTCAAGCCCAGTGTTTCTCATGATGTACTCTGTATATAAGTTAAATAAGCAGGGTGACAATATACAGCCTTGACGTACTTCTTTTCCTATTTGGAACCAGTCTTTTGGTCCATGTCCAGTTCTAACTGTTGCTTCCTGACCTGCACATAGGTTTCTCAAGAGGTGGGTCAGGTGGTCTGGTATTCCCATCTCTTTCAGAATTTTCCACAGTTTATTGTGATCCACACAAAGGTTTTGTCATAGTCAATGAAGCAAAAATAGATGTTTCTCTGGAACTCTTTTGCTTTTTTGATGATCCAGCGGATGTTGGTGACTTGATCTCTGGTTCCTCTGCCTTTTCTAAAACCAGCTTGAACATCTGGAAGTTCACCGTTTATGTATTGCTGAAGCCTGGCTTAGAGAATTTTGACCATTACTTTACTAGCGTGTGAGATGAGTGCAATTGTGCGGTAGTTTGAGCATTCTTTGGCATTGCCTTTCCTTGGGATTGGAATGAAAACTGACCTTTTCCAGTCCTGTGGCTACTGCTGAGCTTTCCAAATTTGCTGGCATATTGAGTGCAGCACTTTCAGGGCATCATCTTTCAGGATTTGAAATAGCTCAACTAGAATTCCATCACCTCCACCAGTTTTGTTCGTAGTGATGCTTTCTAATGCCCACCTGACTTCACATTCCAGGATGTCTGGCTTTAGGTGAGTGATCACACCATTGTGATTATCTGGATCATGAAGATCTTTTTTGTACAGTTCTTCTGTGTATTCTGTGTATTCTTCTGTGTATTCATTGAGTTAGACAAGGCTAACTGATCCATGTGATCAATTTGGTTAGTTTTTTGTGATTGTGGTTTTCATTCTGTTTGCCTCTGATTAATGAGGGTAAGAGGCTTGTAGAAGCTTCCTGGTGGGAGATGCTGGCTGTCAGGAAAACTGAGTCTTACTCTGGTGGGCAGGGCAATGCTCAATAATCTTTCATCCAATTTTCTACTGATGGGCGTGGCTGTGTTCCCTCCCTGTAATTTGGCCTGAGGCCACACTATGGTAGGCATAAGGGCCACCTACTCCCAAAGGATTTATCCCAGCATGCCATGCCTCCCAGGACTGCTGCAGTCAGTAGCCCTGATCACATAGCAAGCCACTGTTGACCCACCCTTCCACTGAAGACTGCCAAATATTCACCAGCAAGTCTGACTCAGTGTCTTGTGGGGTCTTTGATCCTTTCTCCTGGATCCTAAAGTGCACCAGGTTTTATTTGTATCCTCCAAGAGTCTCTGTTTCCCTGTCCTGTGGAAGTTCAGTAATAAAATCCCACTGACATCAAAGGCGAATTTCCTGGGGGTTCTCAATCCCTTTGCCAGATCTCCAGGTGAGGAAATGTTGTGGGCCCTAGAACTTTCACGACAGTGTGAAAACTTCTTTGGTATAATTGTTCTCCATTTGTGGGTTACCTGCTCAGCAACTCTGTAGAAGGGCTAATGGCAACCTCCTCCAAGAGGACTTATGCCTCATACCACACATCCCAGGACTGCTGCTGTCAGAGCTTCTGTCCCTGCTGCAGGCCACTGCTGACCTATGCCTCCACAGGAGACACTCAAACACTCAAAACCAGCTCTGGCTCAGACTCTTGTGGAGGTCATGCTCCTTTCCCTGGTTCTTGGTGCACACCAAGAACCTTTGTTCTTTGTTATTTCCATGTCCTAACTATTAATAAGTGCTCTTGCTTGGAAAATCCCATGGGCAGAGGAGCCTGGTAGGCTGCAGTCCATGGGGTCGCTAAGAGTAGGGCACGACTGAGCGACTTCACTTTCACTTTTGACTTTCATCCATTGGAGAAGGAAATGGCAACTCACTCCAGTATTCCTGCCTGGAGAATCCCAGGGACAGAGGAGACTGGTGGGCTGCAGTCTATGGGGTCGCACAGAGTCAGACATGACTGAAGTGACTTAGCAGCAGCAGCAGCTATTCATAGCTAGGACATGAAAATTTGGAAAACTCAGCAATGGCCACAGGACTGGAAAAGGTTGGCTTTCATTTCAATCCCAAAGAAGGAAAATGCCAAAGAATGTGCAAACTACCACACAATTATATTCATTTAACGTGCTAACAAGGTCATGTTCAAATTTTTCTAACTAGGCTCCAATAGTACATAAACTAAGAACATCCAGATCAAAAACTGGATTTAGGAAAAGCAAAGGAACTAGAGATCAAATTGAAAATATCCATTAGATCATAGAAAAAGCAAAGGAATTCCAAGGGGGGAGGGGGGAATCGACTTCTGCTTCATTGACTGCACTAAAGCTTTTGACTGTGTCAAAAAAGCTTTACCAAACCTAGACAGTGTATTAAAAAGCACAGAGGTCCTTTACCAACAAAGGTCCATATACCCAAAACTGTGGTTTTTCCAGTAGTTGTGTACGGATGTGAGTGTTGGACCATAAAGAATGCTGAACACCGAAGAACTGATCCTTTTCAACTGTGGTGCTGGATAAGACTCTTGAGAATCCCTTGGACACCAAGGAGACCAAATCAGTCTATCTTAAATAAAATAGACCCTGAATACTCATTGAAAGATCTGATGCTGAAACGAAAGCTGCAATACTTTGGCCACCTGATGTGAAGAGCCAGTTCATTGGAAAAGACCCTGATGCTAGGAAAGATTGAGGGCAGGAGAAAAAGGAGGTGACAGAGGAAGAGATTGTTCAGTGGCATCATCGACTCAATGCACTTGAGTTGAGCAAACTCTGGGACATAGTAAAGGACAGGGAAGCCTGGGGTGCTTCAGTCCATGGGGTTAGGGTGTCAGACATGGTTTAGTGACTAAATAACAATAACAACAGAACATGGAACAAACCTAGATATCCATCAACAAATAAATAGATTAATATGTTGTGGTTCATATACACAATGAAATATTACTCCATTATAAAAAGGAACATATTTTAGTCAGTTCTAGTCAGGTGTATGTACCTAGAACCTATTATATAGAATGAAGCATGTCAGAAAGAGATAGAAATATTTGATACACTAATGAACATATGTGGAATCTAGAAAGATGTTACTGGTGAACCTACTTGCAGTAAAGCAATGGAGACACATACATAGAGAACAGACTAGTGGATATGGTAGTGGGGAGGAGAGAGTGGGATGAATTGAGAAAGCAGCATTGAAACATATACATTACTATATGTAAAACTAGATAGCCAGTGGAAATTTAATGAATGATGCAGGGAGCTCAAATCCAGTGCCCACTGAGGGCAGCACCAACCTAGAGGGTTGGTATGTGATGGGAGGAGGGAAGTAGGGTCAAGAAAGAGGGGACACACATACACCTATGCCTGCTTCATATTGATATATAGCAGAAACTAATGCAGTGTTGTAAAGCAATTATCCTCCAATTATAAATAAAGAAGTAAACAGAAATTCAGGCAAAATGAGGCCAGAAAGGACTATATTCAAGACAATGGAACAAGATAAAGCCCAGGAAGGAGAGTTAAGAAAAGTAGAGACAGGCAATCTTTTCAGTCATGATCATAAAGATGATCCAAGAATTTGGGGAAAGAATAAATGCAAAGAGTGATAAGTCAAAGGAAGTTTTTAACAGTCAAAGATAATTTGATATAAATAAGAATCAAACAAAGTTGAAGAGTAGAATTATTTAATGAAAACCACACTAGAAGAAATCAATATCAGAATAAATGAGGCTGAAGAACAGATACATGAGTTGGAACACAGATTGATGGAAATCACTGCCAGTGAACATAAAAGAAAGAAAGAATGAAAAGAAATAAGGACAATTTACAAGACGTCTGGGATAGCAAATGCACCAACATTTACATTATAGAGATTGTAAAGGGAGAAGAGAGAAAGAAAGGGCCTGAGAAAATATTTGAAGATAATAACTCAGAATTTCCCTAATATGGCAAAAGAAACCATCACCCCAGCCAAGGAAGCACAGACTCCTTTTCAGGCTTAGCCCAAAGAGAAACAAGCTGAGGCACAGATTGATTAAATTGGAAAAAAATAAAGACAAATAGAAAACATTAAAAGCAACAAAGGAAAGGCAATAAATAACATGCCAGGGAATCCCCATAAGGTTATCAACAAATTTTTCAGCAGAAACTCTGCAGATCAGAAGGCAGTGACATGATATATATTAAAAGATGAAAGGGGAAACCTACAATCAAGAATACTCTACCCAACAAGACTCTCACTCAGATTTGATAGAGAAATCAAAACCTTTACAGATAAACAACAGCTAAAAGAATTCAGCACCACCAAACTAAGTTTACAAGATGCTAAAGGAACTCCCTTAGATAGAAAAGACCATAACTAGAAAGAATATCATTTAAAAACAGGAAAACTCACTGCAAAGGGCAAACATATGGTAAAGGTGGGAAATAATTTACACACAAACATGATATGTAAACCAGTAATTAGGATGGGATAAGAGTACAAATGTTGGATATTCAAAGTGGATTTCAAGTTAAGAGATACTTAAGATAAATTGCTTTAAGCTACTTAAAACAATTATAAATATAAATACACACATACTCTGCTATATTGAAACCTCATGGCAGCAGCAAATACATATATTTGCTGATATATGGGCTTCCCTGGTAGCTCAGCTGGTAAAGAATATGCTTGCAATGTAAGAGACTCTGTTCTATTCCTGGGTCAGGAAACTCCCCTGGAGAAGGGATAGACCACCCACTCCAGTATTCTTGGGCTTTCCTGGAGGCTCAGATGGTAAGGAATTAGCCTGAAATGCAGGAGACCTGGGTTCGATCCCTGGTTTGGGAAGATTCACTGGAGGAGAGCATGGCAACCCCACTCCCCAGTATTCTTGCCTGGAGAACCCCCATGGGGTGGGTGTGGGGGGGAAGACTGCAGTCCATGGGGCTGCAAAGAGTCAGACACCATTGAGCAAGGAAGCATAGCACATAATAGATATACACATGCAAAAAAGAAAAGAAATCCAAAACACAACACCAAAGACAGCCATTCAGTCAAAACTGAAGAGAACAAAAGAGGAAAGAATAAGAAAAGACCTACAAAGTTAAAAACAACAATAAATAAAATGTTACCTTATATGTAAATAAAAATGGATGAAATGCTCCAAACAAAAGAAGCAGAATGACTGAATGGGTACAGAAATAAGACCCATATATATGTTACCCATAAGAGACACTTCAGATCTAGACACACACACAACTGTGTGAAAGGATATGGAAAGATACATCATGAAACTGAAATCAAAATAAAGCCGGAATTACAATACTCATGTTAGACAAAATAGGCTTTAAAATAAAGACTGCATAAGAGATAAAAAATGGAACTATGTAATGACCAAGGGATCAATCCAAGAAGAAAATACAGCAAATGTAAATATATAGGCATGCAACACAGGAACACCTCAATATAAATGGCAAATGCTAACAGACATAAAAGGAGAAATTGGGGGGGGGGGAGGAGAAATTGGCAGTAATACAAAAATAGTGGAGAACTTTAACTCTAGACTTCCATAAATAGATCATCCGGATAGAAAATCAATAAGGAAGTATAAGATCCTAATGACACATTAGATCGAATGGACTTAAGTATAGAGCATTCATCCAAAAGCAGTAGAATATACATTCTTTTTATATGTACATGGAACATTCTCCAAGTCAGATCACAAGCTGGCCACAAAGCAAGTTTTGGTAAATTTTTAAAAATTGAAGTCATATCAAGAACCTTTTCTGAAAACAATACTATGAGATTAAAAATGAACTACAAGAAAAAAGCTGTAAAACATTCAAACTCATGAAGGCTAAACAATATGTTACTAAACAATATATCACTGAAACAGTCAAAGAGAGAATGAAAATATACCTAGAAACAAATGGAAACCAAACATGACAATCCAAAATTATGGGATGCATTAAAGCAGTCCTAAGAGTGAAGTTTATAGAAAAATAATCTTACCTCAGGAAATAAGAACAATGTTAAATAAACAATATAATTTTACAGCTAGAGAAAGAACAAACAAAACTCGAAGTTAGAAGGAAAAAAATCATAATGAAATAGACTAAGACAACAACAGAAAAAAATCAATGAAACTAAAAACTGCTTCTTTGAAAAGAAACAAAATTAACAAAATTTAATCCATGTTCATTGAGAAAAAAAGGAGGGAAATAAATCAGTAAAATTAAATAAGAAAAAGAAGTTAATGACACCAGAGAAACGCAAAGTACCAATAGACAATACTACCAGAAAAATATATGCGAATAAAGTGGATAAGGTAGAAGAAATGGACAAAATTTTAGGAAAGTGAAATCTAAGATTGAACTACAAAGAAATAGAAAAATGAACAGACCAATCACAAGTACTACAATTGAATATGGGATTTTAAAATTTCCAACAAACGTCCAGTATCAAATGGCTTCAGAGATGATCTACCAAACATTTAGAGAAGAGTTATATCTATCCTTGTGAAATTAATTTTAAAAATTTCAAAGGAAGGAACATTTCCAAATTGACTCTTCAGTTCAGTTCAGTCACTCAGTCATGTCCAAGTCTTTGTGACCCTGTGAAACACAGCACGCCAGGCCTCCCTGTCCATCACCAACTCCCAGAGTCCACTCAAACCCATGTCCATTGTGTCAGGGAGGTCATCCAACCATCTCATCCTCTGTTGTCCCCATCGCCTCCTGCCCTTAATCTTTCCCAGCATCAGGGTCTTTTCAAATAAGTCAGCTTTTCGCAGGAGGTGGCCAAAGTATTGGAGTTTCAGCTTCAACATCAGTCCTTCCAATGAACACCCAGGACTGATTTGCTTTAGGATGGACTGGTTGGATCTCCTTGCAGTCCAAGCGACTCTCAAGAGTCTTCTCCAACACCACAGTTCAAAAGCATCAATTCTTCGGTGCTCAGCTTTCTTTATAGTCCAACTCACACATCCACACATGACTACTGGAAAAACCATAGCCTTGACTAGATGGACCTTTGTTGACAAAGTGATGTCTCTGCTTTTTATATGCTGTCTAGGTTGGTCACAACTTTCTTTCCAAGGAGTAAGTGTCTTTTAATTTCATGGCTGCAATCACCATCTGCAGTCATTTTGGAGCCCAGAAAAATGAAGTCAGCCACCGTTTCCACTGTTTCTACATCTATTTGCCATGAAGTGATGGAACTGGATGCCATGATCTTAGTTTTCTGTATGTTGAGCTTTAAGCCAACTTTTTTACTCTCCTCTTTCACTTTCATCAAGAGGCCCTTTAATTCTTCTTCACTTTCTGCCATAAGGGTGGTGTCATCTGCATATCTGAGGTTACTGATGTTTCACCTGGCTATCTTGATTCCAGCTTGTGCTTCTTCCAGCCCAGCGTTTCTCATGATGTACTCTGCATACAAGTTAAATAAGCAGGGTGACAATATACAGCCTCGACGTACTCCTTTTCCTATTTGGAATCAGTCTCTTGGTCCTAGTACAGTTCTAAATGTTGTTTCCCGACCTGCATATGGGTTTCTCAAGAGGCGGGTCAGTTGGTCTGATATTCCCATCTCTTTCAGAATTTCCCACAGCTTATTGTGATCCATGCAGTCAAATGTTTTGTCATAGTCAATAAAGCAGAAATAGATGTTTTTCTGGAGCTCTCTTGCTTTTTTGATGAACCAGTGGATGTTGGCAATTTGATCTCTGGTTCCTTTGCCTTTTCTAAAATTGACTCTATGAGGCCACAATCACCCTGATACCTAAACCAGACCAAGATACCACAAATGTGATGTTACAGGCCAATATAACTTATAAACATTGACACAAAAATCCTCAACAAAATACTAGCAACCTGAAGCCAACAATGCATTAAAAGAACTGTACATAATTGCACTCATTTCAAATGCTAGGTAGGTAATGCTCAAAAGTCCTTCAAGGTAGGCTTCAACAACATGTGAGCCGAGAAGTTCCAGATATACAAGCTGGGTTTAAAAAGGCAGAGGAACCAGAGGTCAAATTGCCAACATGTGTTAGATCTTAGAAAAAACAAGGGAATTCCAGAAAAACATCTACTTCTGCTTCATTGATCAAGCCCACTAAAGATTTTGACTGCATTGATCACAATACTAAATATTTTGACTGCGATGATCACAACAAACTTTGGAAAATTTTTCAAAAGGTAGGAGTACCAGACCACCTTACCTGTGTCCTGCAAAACCTGTATGCAGGTCAAGAAGCAACATTTAGAACCAGACATGAAATGACTGACTGGTTCAAAACAGAGAAGTGAGTACATCAAGGCTGTATATTGTCACCCTGCTTATTTAACTTAAATGCAGAGTACTTCATGAGAAATGCCAGGCTGGATGATCACAATCTGGAATCAAGATTTCCAGGAGAAATATCATTAACCTCAGAAATGCAGGGTACACCACTTAATGGCAGAAAATGGAGAACTAAAGAACCTTTTGATGAAGGTGAAATAGGAGAGTAAAAAAGCTGACTTAAAATTCAATATTCAAAAAACTAAGATCAAAGCATTTGGTCCGATCATTTCATGTCAAATAGATGGGGAAGCAATGGAAACAGTGAGAGACTTTATTTTCTTGGGTTCCAAATCACTGAAGATGGTGACTGCAGCCATGAATTTAAAAGGTGTTTGCCCCTTGGAAGAAAAGCTATGACAACACTAGATGGTGTATTAAACAGTAGAGACATCGCTTTGCCAACAAAGGCCCATACTGTCAGAGTTATGGCTTTTCCAGTAGTCACATACAGATGTGAGAGGTGGACCATAGAGAATGCTGAGCACCGAGGAATTGATGCTTTTGAAATATGGTGTTGCATAAGACTTTTGAGAGTCCTTTGGAGAGCAAGGAGATCAAACCAGCCAATCCTGAAGGAAATTAACTCTGAATATTCATTGGAAGAACTGATCCTGAAACTGAAGCTCTAATACTTTGGCCACCTGATGTGAGAGTTGGCTTATTGGAAAAGACCATGATTCTGGGAAAGATTGAATTCTGGAGGAAAAGAGGGTGACAGAGAATGAGATGGTTGAATGGTATCATCAACACAATGGACATAAGTTTGAGCAAACTGCAGGAGATAATAAAGGACAGATCAGCTATGCGTGTTGCAGTCCATGGGGTCACAAAGAGCCAGACACGACTGAATGTCTGAATAGCAACACATTGTGATCAAGTGGAATGTATCCTAGGGATACAAGGAGTTTTTAATATCAATCAATGTGATACACCATATCAATAATTTGAAGAATAAAAGCCAAATGACCATCGCAACAGATGCAGAAAATGCTTTTGATAGCATTCAATATCCATTTATGATTTAAAAAAAAACTTTCAAGAAAGTGGTCATACAGGGAACATATCTTAACAAAATAAAGGCCATAAATTATAAACTCACAGCTCATATCATTCTCAATGGTGAAAAGTTGAAAGCATTTCCTCTAACATGAGGAACAAGACATGAATGTTCACTCTTGCCACTTTAATTCAGCATAGTTTTGTTAGTCTTAGCCATAGGAATCCAAACTGGAAAAGAAGAAGTAAAACTGTCACTGCAGATTACATGATACTACATACAAAATGATGTTGTGGCATAAGATAGTGGAGTAGAAGGACATGCACTCTTCTCCTGTGAGAACTACAAAACTACTACAACTTGTTGCTGAACAACTGTAGACTGGAGAATGTTGGATCCCACAAAAAAAAAAGATACCCCATGTCCAAGGGCAAAGGAGGAGCGCCAGCAGGACGGTAGTAGGGGCGAAATCACATTTAGAATCAAATCCCTTACCTGCCAGAGATGCTCATAGGGCTCAAACCAACCTTATGTGCACCAGGACCCAATGACTCCACAGAGACTGAGCCAGAACTGTGTCTGAGTGCCTCCTGTGAAGGTATGGGTCAGCAATGACCTGCCGCAGGGGCAGAGGCTTGGCGTGCAGCACACCTGGGTTTGGCATAAGCCCTCTTGTAAGAGGTTGCCATTAACCTCACCATAGAGCCACCAGAACTTACACAGGACTGGGGAAACAAACTCTGGAAGTACACAAACAAAACTTTATATGCACCAGGACCAAGGAGAAAGGAGCAGTGACCCCACAAGAGACAGACCCAGACTTTCTCATGAATATCCAAGAGTCTCTGGTGGAGGCGTGGGTCAGCGATGGCCTGCTGCAGGGTCGGGGCACTGAGTGCAGCAATGCCTACATGGGACCTTTTGAAGGAGGTCACCGTTATCTTCATTACCTCCACCATAGTTTGGCCTCGGGTCAAACAACAGAGATGGAACACAGCCTCGCCCATCAGAAGAAAATGGGATTAAAGATTTACTAAGCATGGTCCTGCCCATTAGAACAAGACCCAGTTTCCCCCTCAGTCAGTCTCCCCCTTCAGGTAGCTTCAATAATGCTCTTATCCTTATCCATCAGAGGGCAGACATAATGAAATCCAAAATCACAGAAAACTAACCAAATTGATCCCATGGACTTGTCTAACTCAATGAAACTATGAGCCATGCCGTGTAGGGCCAAGCAAGATGGACAGGTCATGGTGGAGGGTTCTGACAAAACATGGTCCACTGGAGAAGGGAATGGCAAACCACTTCAGTATTCTTGCCCTGAGATCCTCGTGAACAGTATGAAAAGGCAAAAGGATAGGACACTGAATGATGAACTCTCCAGGTCAGTAGGTACTCAATATGGTGCAGGAGATCAGTGGAGAAATAACTCCAGAAAGAATGAAGAGATGGAGCCAAAGCAAATACAAAACCCCATAGTGGATGTGACTGGTGATGGAACTAAAGTCCAGTGCTGTAAAGAGCAATATTGCATGTCAGGTCCATGAATCAAGGCAAACTGGAAGTGGTCAAACAGGAGATCGCAAGAGTGAACATCAAAATTTTTTGAATCAGTGAATTAAAATGGACTGGAATGGGTGGATTTAACTCACATAACCATTATATCTACTACTATGGGTAAGAATCCCTTAGAAGAAATGGAATAGCCATCATAGTAAACAAAAGAGTCTGAAATGAAGTCCTTGGATGCAATCTCAAAAATGACAGAATGACCTCTGTTCATTTCCAAGGCAAACCATTCAAAATCACAGTAATCCAAGTCTATGCCCTGACGAGTAATGCTGAAGAAGCTGAAGTTGAACAGTTCTATGAAGACCGACAAGACTTTCTAGAGCCAACATCAAAAAAAAAAAAAAAAAAAAAAAAGATGTCCTCTTCATTATACGGGACTGGAATGCAAAATTAGAAAGTCAAGAGATACCTGGAGTAACAGGCAAATTTGACCTTGGAGTACAAAGCAAAGGAGGCTAACAGAGTTTTGCCAAGATAACACACTGGTCATAGCAAACACCCTCTTCCAATGACACAAAAGAAGACTCTACACATGGACATCACCAGATGGTCAATACCAATATCAGACTGACTATGTTTTTTGCAGCCAAAGATGAAGAAGCCCTATACAATCAGCAAAAATAAGACTGGGAGCTGACTGTGGCTGAGATCATGAATTCCTTATTACCAAATTCAGACTTAAGAAGGGAAAACCACTAGATCATTCAGGTATGATCTAAATCAAATCCCTTACAATTATACAGTGTAAGTGACAAATAGACTCAAAGGATTAGATCTGATAGAGTGCCTGAAGAACCGTGGATGGAGGTTCATGACATTGTACAAGTTATCAAGAACATCCCCAAGAAAAAGAAATGCAAAAAGGCAAAATGGTTGTCTGAAGAGGCCTCACAAATAGCTGAGAAAAGAGAAGCCTCCTGCCTTCTGAGAAATCTGGATGAAGGTCAATAAGCCACAATTAGAAATGGACAAGGAAAAACAGACTGGTTCCAAATCAGGAAAGGAATATGTCAATGCTGTATATTGTCACCCTACTTATTTAACTTATATGCAGAGTACATCATGTGAAATGCTGGGCCGGATGAAGCACAAGTTGGAAGCAAGATTTCTGGGAGAAATATCAATAACCTCAGATACACAGATGACATCACCCTTATGGCAGAAAGTGAAGATTTAAAGGGCCTCTTGATGAAAGTTAAAGAGGAGAGTAAAAAGTTTGGCTTAAAACTTAACATTCAGAAAACTAAGGTCACGGCATCCAGCCCCATCACTTCATGGCATATAGAAGGGAAAACAATGGAAGCAGTGACAGACTTTATTTTCATGGGCTCCAAAATCACAGGAGATGGTAACTTTAGCCAAGAAATTAAAAGACACTTACTCCTTGGAAGAAAGGCTATGATCAACCTAGACAACATATTAAAAAGCAGAGCCATCACTTTGTCATCAAAGATCCATCTAATCAAAGCTATGGTTTTTCCAGTAGTCACCTACGGATGTAGAGTTGGACTATAAAGAAAGATGAGCACCAAAGAATTGTTGCTTTTAATCTGTGATGCTGGAAAAGACTCTTGAGAGTCTTTTGGCCGGCAAGGAGATCCAACCAGTCAATCCTAAAGGAAATCAATCCTGAATATCATTGGAAGGACTGATGCTGAAGCTCAAACTCCAATACTTTGGCCACCTGATACGAAGAACTGACTCATTGGAAAAGACCTTGATGCTAGGAAAGATTGAAGGAGAGAGGAGAAGGGAACAACAGAGGATGAGATGGTTGGATGGCATCACCAACTTGATGGACATGAGTTTGAGTAATCTCTGCAAGTTGGTGATAGACAGTGAGCCTGGCGTGCTGCCGTCCATGGAGTCCAAAAGAGTCAGACACGACTGAATGACTCAACTGAACTGAACTGAGCATATAAAATCCTAAAGTGGCTGCCCGAAAACTCTTAGAGTTCAATAATGAATTTGGTAAATTTTCAGGATACCAAATGAATATAAAAATGGTGCTCCATTTGTATACTAACAACAAAAGATCAGAAAGAGAAGTTAAGGAAGCAATCCCATTTGCCCTCACATCCAAAATAATAAAACACATAGAAATAAACCTCCCTAGAGGACAAAAGATCTGTATGCAGAACACTCTAAGATGCTGATGAAATAAATCAAAGATGGTACAAACAGATGGAAATCTATAATATGTTCTTAGATTAGAAGTATGAATATTTTTTTAAATGACCATACCAAAGCAGTCTATAGATTTTATCAAATTACAAATGGTATTTTTCATGGTATTTTTCACGGAACTGGAACCAAAAAATTAAATTTGTGTGGAAAGCAAGACTCACAGTAGGTAAAATCATTTTCAGAATGAAAAACAGAACTAGAGGAATCAAGTTCCTTGCCTTTAAACTATACTACAAAGGTACTATAATTAATATGGCATGGCAGTGGCACTAAAACTAAATATAGATCAGTGGAGAACAATAGAAAGCCCAGAAGTAAACCCATGTACCTACAATCAATAAATATACAGCAAAGGAGAAATAATGGAGAAAACACAACCTCTTCAATAAGTGTTGCTGAACAAACTGGGGAATTATGAGGAAAAGAATGAATTTAGAACATTCTTTAACAGCGTATCAGAAAAAAAAATAAAAATGAATTAAAGACCTAAATGTAAGATCAGATGCTATAAAACTTGTAGAGAAAAACATGGACAGAACTTTCTTTGACATAAATCACAGCAATATCTTTCGGAATCCATCTCCTACAATAATGGGGGGAAAATAAAAATAAATAAATAGAATCTACTTAACCAGGAAACAACAGAAATGGGAAAGACTAGAGATCTCTTCAAGAAAATTAAAGATACCAAGGGAATATTTCATGTAAAGATGGGTTCGATAAAGGACAGAAATGGTATGGACCTAACAGGAGCAGAAGATATTAAGAAGAGGTGGCAAGAATACACAGAACTGTATAAAAAAGATCTTCATGACCCAGATAATCACGATGGTGTGATCACTCACCTAGAACCAGACATCCTGGAATGTGAAGTCAGGTGGGCCTTAGAAAGCATCACTACGAACAAAGTTAGTGGAGGTGATGGAATTCCAGTTGAGTTATTTCAAATCCTGAAAGATGATGCGTTTGTATTGCTATGAACCTCCCTTTCAGCACTGCTTTTACTAAATCCCATAGGTTTGGGATTGTTGTGTTTTCATTTTCATTTGTTTCTATGCATATTTTGGCTTCCTTTTTTATTTCTTCCGTGAACTGTTGGTTAATGAGAAGCATGTTGTTTAGCCTCCATATGTTTGTATATTGAATAGCTTTTTTCCTTACAGTTGACACCTAATCTTTTGACCAAACATGATGCTTGAAATGATCTCTTTTTTAAAAAAAAATTACCAAGGCTAGATTTATAGTCCAGGATGTGATCCATCCTGGAAAATGTTCCGTCTGCACTTGAGAAAAAGGTGAATTCCATTGTTTTGGGGTGAAATGCCCTATAGAAATTAATTACGTCTAACTGTTCCATTGTATCATTTACAGCTTGTGTTTCCTTGCTAATTTTCTATTTGGTTGATATATCCATAGGTGTGTGTGGGGTATTAAAGTCCCCCTCTATTATTGTTTTACTGTTTCATACTGGTTAGCATTTCCCTTACATATTGAGATGCTCAAATGTTGGGTGCATATATACTTATAATTGTTATATCTTCTTCTTGGATTGATCCTTTGACTTTGATCATAACGTAGTGTCTATGTCTCTTAATGCAGTCTTTATTTCAAAGTCTATTTTATCTGACATAAGTATTGATACTCCTACTCCTGCTTTCTTTTGGTCTCCATTTTCATGAAATATCTTTTTCCAGCCCTTCATTTTCAGTCTGTATGTGTCCTTGGTTTTGAGGTGTGTCTCTTGTAGACAGCATATATAAGGGTCTTGTTTTTGTATGCATTTGGCCACTCTTTGTCTTTTAATGGAGCATATAACCCATTTACATTTGAGATAATTATTGATAAGTATGATCCTGTTACCATTACGTTGCTGTTTTGAGTTCATTTTTATAAACGTTTTCTGTGTTTCCTGTCTAGAGAAGATCCTTTAGCATTTGTTGGAGAGCTGGTTTGGTGGTGCTGAATTCTCTCAGCTTTTGCTTGTCTGTGAGCTTTTGATTTCTCCTCCGTATCTAAATGAGATCCTTGTTGGGTGCAGTAATCTTGGTTATAGGTTTTTCTCTTGCATCATTTTAAGTATGCCCTGCCGTTCCCTTCTGGTTTGAAGAGTTTCTACTGAAAGATCAGCTGTTCCCCTGATGGGAATCCCCTTGGGTGTTATTTGTTGCTTTTCCCTTGCTGACTTTAATATTTGCTATTTGTGTTTGATCTTTGTTAGCTTGATTAATATATGTCTTGGGGTGTTTCAACTTGGGTTTACCCTGTTTGAAACTCTCCAGATTTCTTGGACTTGGGTGGTTACTCTCTTCCCCATTTTAGGGAAATTTTCAACTATTATCTCCTCATGTGTATTTCATGCTCTTTCTTTGTGTGTTCTTCTGGGACTCTTATGTTTCAAATTTTGGGCGTTTAACATTGTCCCAGAGGTCTCTGAGTTGTCCTTATTTCTTTTAATTATTTTTTTTTCTTTTTGTCCTCTTTGCTTAATTTATTTCCACCATTCTATGTAAAAGGATGAAATCAGAACACCTCCTGACACCATACGCAAATATAAACTCAAAATGGATTAATGACCTAAGTGTAAAACCAGGAACTAGAAAACTCTTAGAGGAAAACATAGGCAGAACCCTTGATGACATAAATCAAAGTAATATCTTCTATGACCCACTTCCTACAGTAATGGAAATAAAATAAAAAAATAAACAAGTGGGAACTAATTAAACAAAAGCTTTTGAACAGCAAAGAAAACTACAAAAAGGTGAAAACACAACCCTCAGAGTGGGAGAAAATAATAACCAAGGAAAAACCTGACAAATAATTAATTTCCAAAATTTTCAAGCAGCTCAATACCAGAAAAACAAGCAACCCAAGTAAACAGTGGGAAAAGGACTTAAAAAGGCATTTCTTCAAAGAAGACATACAGATGGCTAACAAACACCTGAAAAGATGCTCAACATAGCTTATTATTCAGTTCAGTTCAGTTCATTTCAGTCAGCCAATCGTGTCCGACTCTTTGTGACCCCTTGAACCACAGCACGCCAGGCCTCCCTGTCCAACACCAACTCCCAGAGTCTACCCAAACCCATGTCCATGACTCGGTGATGCCATCCAAACATCTACTCCTGTGTCATCCCCTTCTCCTGCCTTCAATCCCCCCAAGCATCAGGGTCTTTTCAAATGAGTCAGCTCTTTGCATCAGGTGGCCAAAGTACTGGAGTTTCAGCTTCAACATCAGTCCTTCCAATGAACACCACTGATCTCCTTTAGAATGGACCGGTTAGATTGCCTTGCAGTCCAAGGGACTCTCAAGAGTCTTCTCCAACAGCACAGTTCAAAAGCATCAATTCTTCAGCTCTCGGCTTTCTTCAGAGTCCAACTCTCACATACATACCTGACTACAGGGAAAACCACAGCCTTGACTAGAAGGACTTAGTTGGAAAAGTAATTCTCTGCTTTTTAATAGGCTGCCTAGGTTGGTCAAGTCTTTCCTTCCGAGGAGTGTCTTTTAATTTCATGGCTGCAATCATCATCTGCAGTCATTTTGGAGCCCAGAAAAATAAAGTCAGCCACTGTTTCCACTGTTCCCCCACCTATTTGCCATGAAGTGATGGCACCAGACACCATGACCTTAGTTTTCTGAATGTTCAGTTTTAAGTCAACTTTTTTACTCTTCTCTTTCACTTTCACTAAGATGTCCTTCAGTTCTTCTTCTCTTTCTGCCATAAGGGTTGTATCATCTGCATATCTGAGGTTCTTGATATTTCTCCCGGCAATCTTGATTCCATCTTGTGCTTCCTTCAGCCCAACATTTCTTATGATGTACACTGCATACAAGTTAAATGAGCAGGGTGACAATATACAGCCTCGATGTACTTTTTTTCTTTCTATTTGAAACCAGTCTGTAGTTTCATGTCCAGTTCTAACTGCTCCTTCCTGACCTGCATACAGGTTTCTCAAGAGGCAGGTCACATGGTCTGGCATTCCCATCTCTTGACGAATTTTCCACAGTTTATTGTGATCCACACAGCCAAAGGTTTTGGCATAGTCAATAGAGCAGAAATAGATGTTTTTCTGAAATTTTCTTGCTTTTTCGATGATCCAGTAGATGTTGGCAATTTGATCTCTGTTTCCTCTGCCTTTTCTAAAACTAGCTTGAATATCTGAAAATTCACAGTTCACGTATTGCTGAAGCCTGGTTTGGAGAATTTTGAGCATTACTTTACTAGCCTGTGAGATAAGTGCAATTGTGTGGTAGTTTCAGCATTCTATGGCATTGCCTTTTTTGTGACTGGAATGAAAACTGACCTTTCCAGTCCTGTGGCAACTGTTGAGTTTTCCAAATTTGATGACATATTGAGTACAGCACGTTCACATCATCTTTTAGAATTTGAAATAGCTCAACTGGAATTCCATCACCTCCACTAGCTTTGTTCGTAGTGATGCTTCCTAAGGCCCACTTGACTTCACATTCCAGAATGTCTGGCTCTAGGTGAGTGATCACACCATTGTGATTATCAGTATATTGAAGATCTTTTTTGACTGTTCTTCTGTGTATTCTTGGCACCTCTTCTTAATATCTTCTGCTTTTGTTAGTTCATAACATTTCTGTCCTTCATTAAGCCCATTTTTGCATGAAATGTTCCTTTGGTATCTCTAATTTTCTTGAAGAGATCTCTAGTCTTTCCCATGCTATTGCTTTCCTCTATTTCTTTGCATTGATCGCTGAGAAAGGCATTCTTATCTCTCCCTGCTATTCTTTGGAACTCTGCATTCAAATGGGTATATCTTTCCTTTTCTCCTTTGCTTTTCACTTCTCTTCCTTTCACAGCTCTTCAGACAGCCATTTGGCTCTTTTGCATTTCTTTTTCTTGGGGATGGTCTTGATCCCTGCCTCCTGTACAATGTCATAAAGCTCCATCCATAGTTCATCAGGCACTCTATCTATCAGACCTAGTCCCTTAAATCTATTTCTCACTTCCACTGTATAATTGTTAGGGATTTGATTTAGGCCATACCTGAATAGTCTAATGGTTTTCCCTAATTTCTTCGATTTACATCTGAATTTGGCAATAAGGAGTTCATGATCTGAGCCACAGTCAGCTCCCAGTCTTGTTTTTGCTGACTGTGTAGAGCTTTTCCAACACTGATTTCAGTGTTGGCCATCTGGTGATGTCCATGTGTAGAGCCTTCTCCTGTGTTGTTGGCAGAGGTTGTTTGCTATGTCCAGTGCATTCTTTGGCAAAGCTCTATTAGCCTTTTCCCTGCTTCATTCTGTACTCCAAGGCCAACTTTTCCTGTTACTGTAGGTGTTTCTTGATTTCCTACTTTTGCATTCCAGTCCCCTATAATGAAAACGACATCTTTTTGGGTTGTTAGTAGTAAAAGTAATAGTAGGCTATAAAAATGAAAGTTAAAAATTTAAACTTTATTTTAATTTTTTTAATTAAAAAGTGATAATAGTAAAAATATATCTAGGAATTTCTCTAGAGCTGTTGTGGGTAGTGTGGAATAGTTCATCTCTTCAGTGTCCAATAATTCCTTGTTACAGTTTTTACTTGCCCTCACGGTCTATAGGTGCCCCTCAAATATACAATCTCAGTATTCACTGCAGGGTTTTGATCTGTTGCACCTGTCACTTCCGGAGTGGTTCCCCCTTTTTTGTTTATTTTAGCTCCCTCTGTTTTCAAGTCTCTTTAATGTCTAATTTCTGCCCTGACACAAGGGGACGAAGGTGGCCACTTACTTAGGGTCACTTGTTCAGTTGTGGGGCAGGAGGACCACTGCAAACAAATACCCCTGGCATGAGAGGGGAGTGCTTGCAGTGGATGGACTGCACTGGGTATGCCACGGTCCGTGGCAACTTGTGTTTCCTGTGCCCACGCTGCTCAGGCTCCAGTCTGCTCTGCAAGTGCACTGTCCCAAGTGGGCCCTGAGTTTCAAGCACTTCCCATGTCTAAGCTGCTCAGGTTCTCGGAGCTCCACAGAGACACAGACCCAGATGGGCTGTGTTTTGTGTCCTTCCCAGGTCAGAGCAGTTCAGGCAACCAGGTGCTTGGCAAGCATACTGTCCCATATCAGCTATGCATCTTATCGACCTCTTCCCCAGTCTCAGCCCCTTGGTTTCTTGGTTGCACAGTGAGAACACACACAGGTGTGCCATGTGTCTCCTCTGGGGAGCTGATCTCAGGCTCTGGCACTACTGGCAGAAGTCAACCATCTTAGGAAGACGTGGTTAGCAACTTTGAGCAAGCTCACAATTTGGTGGAAGATGCAGTCTCTAGGACCAAGACTGCAGCAGCCCCTTGCTTTCCAGCTCTTGCTGCTGCACTCCTGCTTCTCTGCCTCTGGAAAGTGAGGGCCTTATACAGCAGCTGGATTTCTCTAGCTTTGGTATTTGCATAATCCTTTCTTCTATGAGCACACCAGGGGTGACCAGGCAGCATTAAAGTCTTCTGCAGGGAAGTTTTGGGTTTCTTCTTCTTCTTCTTCTTTGTTTTTGTTTGTTTGTTTTGTATTATTTTTTGTTTTTGTCTCTCTTGCGATCCCATGGTTTGGGTTGCTATCTCACATTAGCTCCCTCAGATTGTCCATAGGGAATTCAGGCCCAGTCCTTATCCTAAGGACCTATGATGCAGCCTGTGGCTCCGTGCCCAGCCCCCACTTGCTGCTGGTAGGTGTCAGTGTCTCTGCCACTTCTCCTTCTCTTCTCCACAGGGTGACAATATACAGCCTTGACGTACTCCTTTTTCTATTTGGAACCAGTCTGTTGTTCCATGTCTAGTTCTAACTGCTGCTTCCTGACCTGCATAGAGGTTTCTCAAGAGGCAGCTCAGATGGTCTGGTATTCGCATTTCTTTCAGAATTTTCCACAATTTATTGTGATCCACACAGTCAAAGACTTTGGCATAATCAATAAAGCATAAATAGGTGGTGGTTTTATTCCTAGTTTTTAAAGGAATCTTCATATTGTCTTCAATAGTGGTGTATAAATGTACAATCCCACCAGCAATGCAGAAGGGTTCCTTTTTCTCCACACTCTCTCCAGCATTTATTGTCTGTATACTTTTTTATAATGGCCATTCCGACTGGTATGAGGTGGAATCTCATTATAGTTTTGATTTTACACTGGAAAAGATCAGTTTTCATTCCAATCCCAAAGAAAGGCAATGCCAAAGAATTCTCAGACTACCAAACAATTGCACTCATCTCACGCTAATAAAGTAATGCTCAAAATTCTCCAAACCAGGCTTCAGCAATACGTGAACTGTGAACTTCCAGGTGTTCAAGCTGGTTTTAGAAAAGGCAAAGGAACCAGAGATCAAATTGCCAACATCCACTGGATCATCAAAAAAGCAAGAAAATTCCAGAAAAACATCTATTTCTGCTTTATTGGCTATGCCAAAATCTTTGACTGTGTGGATCACAATAAACTGTGGAAAATTCTTCAAGAGATGGGAATACCAGACCATCTGACCTGCCTCTTGAGAGACCTGTATGCAGGTCAGGAAGGAGCAGTTAGAACTAGATCTGGAACTACAGACTGGTTCCAAATAGGAAAAAGAGTATGTCAAGGCTGTATATTGTCACCCTGCTTATTTAACTTATATGCAGAGTACATCATGAGAAATGCTGGGCTGGAGGAAGCACAAGCTAGAATCAAGATAGCCAGGAGAAATATCAAGAACCACAGATAAGCAGATGACACCACCCTTATGGCAGAAACTGAAGAAGAGCTAAAGAGCCTCTTGATGAAAATAAAAGAGGAGAGTGTAAAAGTTGGCTTAAAGCTCAACATTCAGAAAACTAAGATCATGGCATACGGTCCCATCACTTCATGGCAAATAGATGGAAAAACAGTGGAAACAGTGGCTGACTTTATTTTTCTGGGCTCCAAAATGACTGCAGATGGTGATTGCAGCCATGAAATTAAAAGACATTTGCTCTTTGGAAAGAAAGTTATGACCAACCTAGACAGCATATTAAAAAGCAGAGACATTACTTTATCAACAAAGGTCCGTCTAGTCATGGCTGAGTTTTTCCAGTGGTCATGTATGGATGTGAGAATTGGACTAAAAAGAAAGCTGAGCACTGAAGAATTGATGCTTTTGAACTCTGCAGTTGGAGAAGACTCTTGAGAGTCCCTTGGACTGCAAGGAGATCCAACCAGTCCATCCTAAAGGAGATCAGTCCTGAGTGTTCATTGGAAGGACTGATGTTGAAGCTGAAACTCCAGTACTTTGGCCACCTGATGTGAAGAGCTGACTCATTTGAAAAGACCCTGATGCTGGGAAAGATTGAGAGCAGGAGGAGAAGAGGACGACGGAGGATGAGATGGTTGGATGGCATCATCGACTCAATGGACATGGGTTTCGGTGGACTCTGGGAGTTGGTGTTGGACAGGGAGGCCTGGTGTGCTGTGGTTCAAGGGGTCACAAAGAGTCAGACACGATTGGCCGACTGAAATGAACTGAACTGAACTGAATAATGAGCGATGTTGGGCATCTTTTCAGGTGTTTGTTAGCCATCTGTATGTCTTGTTTGAAGAAATGCCTTTTTAGGTCTTTTTCCCACTGTTTGCTTGGGTTGCCTGTTTTTCTGGTATTGAGCTGCTTGAAAATTTTGGAAATTAATTATTTGTCAGTTTTTTCCTTGGTTATTATTTTCTCCCATTCTGAGGGTTGTGTTTTCACCTTTTTGTAGTTTCCTTTGCTGTTCAAAAGCTTTTGTTTAATTAGTTCCCACTTGTTTATTTTTTATTTTATTTCCATTACCATAGGAAGTGGGTCATAGAAGATATTATTTTGATTTATGTCATCAAATGTTCTGCCTATGTTTTCCTCTAAGAGTTTTCTAGTTCCTGGTTTTACATTTAGGTCATTAATCCATTTTGAGTTTATATTTGCGTATGGTGTCAGGAGGTGTTCTGATTTCATCCTTTTACATGCAGCTGTCCTGTTTTCCTAGCACCGTTTACTGAAGAGGCTGTCTTTGTCCCATTCTGTATTCTTGCTTCCTTTGTACTGGCTTCCTAAGGTACATATATATCCATGTGTTTATTTCTGGGCTTTCTATTTTGCTACGTTTGATACATTTGTTTTTGTGCCAGTGCCTTAGTGTCCTGATGACTGTATCTTTGTAATATAATCTAAATTCAGGAAGGTTGATTCCTCCAGCTCCATTCTTCTTTCTCAGCATTGCTTTGGTTATTCAGGGTTTTTGTGTTTCCATATGAATTGTGATTTTTTTTTTGTTCTAGTTCTGTGAAAATTGCCTTTGACAATTTGATAAAGATTGCATTGAATATGTAGATTGCATTTAGTAGTATTGTCATTTTCACATTATTGATTCTTCCTGCTCAGGGACATGGAATCTCTCTCTGTTTATGCCATCTTTGATTTTTTTCATCAGATAGAAATTAAATTTTTTCACAATTTTTCTTATACAGTTCTCTCGTCTCCTTAGGTAGGTTTACTCCTAGATATTTTATTCTTTTCATTGCAATGGTGAATGGGATTGATTCCTTAATTTCTTTTTCTGATTTTTCCTTGCTATTATATAGGAATTCAAGTGATTTCTGTGAAATGACCTTGTATGTCATGACTTTGCTGAATTCCCTGATTAACTACAGTAATTTCTGATAGTTTCTTTTGGATTTTCTTTGTATAGTATCATGTCATCTAGTGAGAGTTTTAACTCTTCTTTTCATATCTGGATTCCCTTTATTTCTTTTTCTTCTCTAATTGCTGTGGCTAGGACTTCCAAAACTATGTTGAATAATGGTCATGAGAGTGGACAAACTTATCTTATTCCTGATCTTAGAGGGAAAAGGAATGTTTTTAGTCTTTCACCATTGATAATATTTGCTGTGTGTTTATCATACATGGCCTTTACTATTTTGTTGTGGGTTCCTTCCATGCCCATTTTTTTTAATGCCCATTTTTTGAAGCATTTTTCTCATAAATCAGTGCTGAATTTTGTTGAAGACTTTTTCTGCATCTACTGAGATGATTGTACTGTTTTTATCTTCCAATTTGTTAATATGGTGTGTCACATTGTTTGATTTGTGTATACTGAAGAATCTTTACATCCTTGGAATAAACCTGACTTGACAATGGTGTGTGAGCTTTTTAATGTGCTCTTGAAAATAGTATTATGGGAAAGCTTTTCTATGTTTGATAAAGGCTTGAGAAATGACATACAAAAGGCAGGAGTGGGGGGACTCGAAAACATAAACTAAATGAAATGGGAGCATTGAATATTAAATAGAAAAAGTGAAAAAAACCATATAAAGGTAAAAGATCATCATATAGTTCAGTTGCTTTCAACATGGCTGCTCATTAGAAACAGGAGTTTTGGAGAAAAAAGAGATACTTGAGCAGTAGTATTTGTTTTTAATTCCAAGATAATTGTGTTATGTATCTGAATTTTCAAAAGTGATTGCATTTGTTACATAAAATTGTAGTTTTAGTGATAAAGAATTATATTATTTTGCATTGATTAATTATGATACAATATTATTAAGTAAATAATAGTTACATAATCACAATAGTAAAGATGTTTATCAGTTTCTACAATCAATTTTGGTTGTTCAGTTACTCAGTCATGTCTGACTCTTTGCGATCCCGTGGACTGTAGCATGATAGGCTTCCCTGTACTTCACCATCTCCCGCAGCTTGCTCAGGTTCATGTCAGTTATGTTGGTTATGCATCCAATAATTTTCACCTCTGTCGTCCCCTTCTCCTCCTGCTTTCAAACATTCCCAGTAACAAGATCTTTTCCAATGAGTTGGCACTTTGCACCAGGTGGCCAAAATATTGGAGATTCAGCTTCAGGATCAGTCCCTCCAAAGAATATTCAGGATTTATTTATTTTGGAATTGACTGATTTGATCTCCTTGCAGTTCAAGCAACTTTCAAGAGTCTTCTCCAACACCACAGTTCAAAAGTGTCAATTTGTCGGTGCTCAGCCTTCTTCATGATCCAATTTTATGGTCCAACTCTCACCTCTATACCTGACTACTGGAGAAACCATAGCTTTGACTAGATGGAAATTTGTCAGTAACACCTCTGTTTTCAATATGCTGTCTAGGTTGGTAACAGCTTTTCATCAAAGGAGCAAGCATGTTTTAATTTCATGGCTGCAGTCACCATCTGCAGTGACTTTGGAGCTCAAGAAAATATAGTCTCTCACTGTTTCCATTGTTTCCTTACCTATTTCCCATGAAGTGATGGGACCAGATGCCATGATCTTCAGTTGTTGAATGTTGAGTTTTAAGCCAGCTGTTTTGCTCTCCTCCTTCACCTTCACCAAGAGGCTTTTTATTTCCTCTATGCTTTCTGCCATAAGGGTGGTATCATCTGCATACCTGATGTTATTGATATTTCTCCCAACAATCTTGATTCCAGCTTGTACTTCATCCAACCTGGCATTTTGCATGCTGTACTCTGCATGTAAGTTAAATAAGCAGGGTGAGAATATATAGCTTTGATGCACTCATTTCCCAATTTATATCCACTTCATTGTTCCATGTCCAGTTCTAACTGTTGCTTTTTGACCTGTATACAGGTTTCTGAAGAAGCAGATGAATTGGTGGAATATTCCCACCTTTTTCTAAAATTTCCACAGTTTGTTGTGACCCAAAAAGTCAAAGGCTTTGGCATAGTCAATAAAGCAGTAGATGTTTTTCTGGACCTCTCTTGCTTTTCAATGATCCAGCAAATTTTGACAATTTGACCTCTGGTTCCTCTGCCTTTTCTAAATCCAACTTAAACATCTGGAAGTTCTTGGTTCACATACTATTGAAGTCTAGCTTGGAGAATTTTGAGAATTACTTTGATAGCATGTGAAATGAGTGCAACTGTTTGATAGTTTGTACATTCTTTGGCATTGCCCTTCTTTGGGATTGGAATGAAAACTGACTTTTTCCAGTCCTGTGGTCACTGCTGAGTTTTCCAAATTGGCTGTCATCTTGAGTGCAACACTTTAACAGCATCATCTTTTAGGATTTGAAATAGTTCAGCTAGAATTCCATCACTTCCACTAGCTTTGTTCGTAGTGATGCTTCCTAAAGCCCATTTGACCTCTCACTCCAGGATGTATGGTTCTAGGTGAGTGATCACACCATCATGGATATCTGGGTCATTATTATTTTGTTTGTATAGTTCTTCTGTGTATTCTTGTCACCTCTTCTTAATATCTCTGCTTTTGTAGGCCCATATATTTCTGTCCTTTGTTGTGCCCATCTTTGCATAAAATATTCCCTTGGTATCTCTAAATTTCTTTAGGATATCTCAAGTCTTTCCCATTCTATTGTTTTCCTCTATTTCTTTGTATTAGTCACTTAACAGGCTTTCTTCTTATCACAATTAATAGCCAGAGAAAAATAAAAGATCAGTACAATTGCAAGCCATAATGGAAACGTTATTAACCTAACAATATAGAATTGTCACATACAATTTTGGGAGCTAAGTTGAGTGATGTGGCCAGTGGCAGTACATACATGCACATATTTTCATTTACCCAGTCAGTCTTTGCCTTATGGTTGGGCATTTATCCCATTTATATTCAAAGTAATTATGGATATGTATGAGACTATTCTCATTTTCAATTATTTTGGGTTTATTTTGTGTAGGTCTTTTCCTTCTGTTTCCTTCCTAAAGAGGTTCCTTTAACATTTGTTTTAAAGCTGATTGGTGGTGCTGAATTCTCTTAACTTTTGCTTGTCTTGAAAGCCTTTGATTTCTGCAATCTGAACAAGAATCTTGCTGGGTAGAGTATTATTGGTTTCAGGTTCTTCCCTGTCATCGTTTTAAGTATATCATGCCATTCCCTTCTGGCTCGTAGAGTTTCTTTTGATAAATTGGGTTATAACATTATGGGAATTCCCTTGTATGTTATTTGTCATTTTTCTCTTCTTGCTTTTAATATTTTATCTTCATCTTTAATTTTTGTGTTTGATCACTATGTACCTCAGTGTATACCTCTATGGATTTATTTTGTCTGGGGCTCTCTGTACTTACTGGACTTGGTTAACTATTTCCTGTCCCATGTTATGGAAATTTTCAGCTATTATTTCTTCCAATATTTTCTCAGGCCATTTTAATTTTTTTTCATTATTTTTTCTATATTCTTTTCTGTGGCAGTGTTTTCCACCATTCTGTTCTCCAGTCACTTATCTATTCTTCAACTTCAGTTATTCTGCTATTGATTCCTTCTAGTGTATTTTTTATCTCTGTTTTTCTTGTGGTTCTTCTAGGTCTTCAGTAAATATTTCATGATCCTTCTCCATTCAGTTTCTGAGATTCTGCATCATCTTTGCTATCATTATTCTGAATTCTTTTTCTGGAAAGTTGCCTATGTCCACTTCTTTTACTCATTTGTCTGGGGTTTTATCTTGTGCCTTAATCCAGGACATAACTCTGTACTTTTTCATTTTGATTAAATTTCTGTAAATTAGTTTTCATTCCACTGTGGGATTCTGGTAGTCCTTGTTTCTTCTGTCTGCCCACCGGTGGAAGAGTTTAAGAGGGTTGTGTAAGCTTCTTGACGGAGGGACTGGCAGTATGAAAAACTGGGTCATGCTCTGGCATACAGGACTATGCCCAGCAAGGCTTTAATCCAAGTATCCACTAATGGGTTTCTTGTGCTCCCTCCCTTTAGTTGTTCGGCTTGCGGTGATCTGGCCCTGGAATCTGTGGACCTAATGGTAGGGTCAAAGCAACCTCCAAGAGGACGCACACCAAAGGTCGCCTTCCAGGACTGCTGTTGCCCACGTTCCCCTTTGCAGTGAGCCACTGCCCATGCACGCCTCCACAGGAGACTTCCCACACTAGCAGGTAGGGCTGGCTCAGTCTCCAGCCCTAGTTCTCTCCTCTTTCCCCTAGTTCTTGGTGCCTGCAAGAGTTTGTTTGTTTCCTCCAAGAGTGGAGTCTCTGTTTCCCCCATCCTGTGGAAGTCCTATAATCAAATGTCACTGTCCTTAAAAGTCAGATTCCCTGGTTCTCAGTCACTTTGCTGAATCCCCAGCTGGAAAGCCTGCTGTGGGGTTCAGATCCTTCACAACAGTTGGAGAAATTCTTTGGTATTATTATTCTCCAGTTTGTGGGTTGCTCACCCAGCAGCTATGGGGTTTGATTTTGTCACTGTTGTACCCCTCCTACATCTTATTTTGATTTCTTCTTTGTGTTTGAACATGGAATATCATATTTGGTGTGTTCCAACGTCCTCTTGTTGATAGTTGTTCAACAGCTAGTTGTGATTCTGGTATTCTTGCAGGAGGAGATGAGCTCATGTTCTTCTACTCTGCCATCTCTACTTGGATAAAAACTCATTATCTTTGTGATTTTAAAAAAAATTAATGATGCTTTAAACTTCTAATCCAATTCTGAGAACAGAAAGAAATACTATACTGCTAAAAAAAAAAAAAGGAAATTAATGTGTGATATAGTATTATTAACTGAATTACAGATTTTGTTCAAATCTCAAAAAATTTTGTGCTAGACCTATTATTTGTGCTCATATATTATTCAAGACTCCTCCTTATATTTAGTCACATTGAGTAGCTTCAGCTGCACACAACAATTTCTGGTAAATTCTCTTTTCATTTTTATTCTGTTACAGATATTTTCTGATTTTCCTTGCTATGGCTTCTTAGATACATCCGTCATTTAAAAGTGGGCATACCACTTCCATATATGTGGGGTTTTTTAAGTATCCTTGATATTAACTTCTCATTTTGATAATAAGGTCTCATTTAAATGTTTTTTCTCAGCAATCATCCTCTTTTTTTCAATCTTCTAACTTTATTGAGGCTTTCAATGGCTAAGTCAAATATCTCTTTGTAACATGTCACATTGCACTTGAAGATATGGGGCTTATTTTCAAATATGTTTTGATACTGATCTCTAGCATAATTCCACAATATTAAGCAAACAGACTCTGCATGATTTTGATAGCTTTAGACCATGAAATTTTTGCACTTGGTCTTAGGGCTCTGGACATCTTCCAGTGTCTCCTAGTTTACAGTCTATGAAAACTTGAATAAAATTTATATCCTACTGTTGTGTGAAAATTGTAGAAACCTTAATTTTGTTGAATTGGTTGATTATGCTTTTCAGTTTTACTGTATCATTCTTCTTTTCTATATATTCATTCTATTAACTTTTGAGAGTTTGACATTGAAATTCCAACCACAAATCATAATTTATCTATTTAAAAATAATTGTAATATAGAATAGAACTATATCTAACCTTGTTCTGTATTTTCCAAGCCTTCTGCAAATGTGTTATCATACTTTCATAATTTAAAAAAAAATTTTAATGGGTGGAAGTTCTAAACAGACAGTTCTCCAAAGAAGGCATACAAGTGGCCAAGAAGCATATGAAAAGATGTTCAACATCACTAACTATTACAGAAATTCAAATAAAAATCACAATGAGGTATCACCTCACACTGGTCAGAATGGCCATTATCAGAAAAATCTACAAAAATTATTAATAAATTCTGGAGAGAGTATAGAGCAAAGAGGAAACCCTTCTAAACTCTTCCTGTGTATGTGTTAATAAACTGATGCAGTCACTATGGAAAACAGCCTGGAGATCCCTTTAAAAAAAAAAAAAAAAACAGAGCTACAATATGATCCAACAATTCCACTCCAAGCATCTATCTGGAGAAAGTCAGAATTTGAAAAGATGTATGTTCATTGCAGCACTATTTACAATAGCCAGGACATGGAAGCAATCTAAATGTCCATCAAATGAAGAATGGATCAAGAATATGTAGTGCATGTATATAATGGCATATTACTCAGCCATAGAAAGCAACAAAATAATGCCATTTGCAAAGACTTGGATGGAACTAGATATTATCTTTTTTTTTTTTTTGATTGTTTACTCTTTTTTTTTTTAATTTTTATTTTTCAGTGGGTTTTGTCATACATTGATATGAATCAGCCATAGATACTACCTTTAAAGTGAAGTAAGTCAGAAAGAAAAAGTCAAATATCATATAATATGCCTTGAATATGTAATCTGGAAAAGATTCCACAGATGAACTTATTTGCAAAGCAAAAATAGGATCATAATTGTGAAAGATTGTTGCTGACACACGAAAAGATGCCAGGATTCTTGGCCTCCAGAGGAGGAGAAATCAATCCGGAGCCAGAGATGAGGCTTGATAGCTCAGAGCTTTTGTGTAATAAAGTGTTATTAAAGTATAAAAAAGATAGAGAAAGCTTCTGACATAGGCATCAGAAGGGGGCAGAAAGAGTAACCCCATGGTACTCTTCAATTGGATGTTATATAGTCACTCACAGTCTGTTAATGAAAGAAAGGAATGTCTTAAAACTCAGAATGTCACCAGGCCCCTCATCCATAAGATGTATTTGGGGATAATCTTGGCACCAGACGAATCATCCTGGGCCATAAAATGATTGACTTCAATCTTGTAGAAGGGCAGATTACCATACAAATAGTTTCATTTGCATAGATTAGGGGAACAATGTCTGATTACCATACTGATTTGTCAAGTAGGTTCTGAGCCATTAGGCAGAACTGACTTGAAGACAGAGTCTGGGGTAAATGCACAGTATATTAACATAGCTTAAGACAAACATTTTCATAGGAAAAATGCATTGGTTGGCTCAAGGTTTGAGAATAGTTTACTTCAGGTGAAACCAGGTATCACTATGGCAACACAGTATTTTAAGAGAAACCTCCTTTGAAATTTCTATAGAGAAGGGAAAAATTAACACCAGTTTGTTTCCTCCTGTCACTTAAGAGAGATAAAAACATCTGACACTTACAGCCTATTTCCTCCATTTGCAGACCCCTGGTCTTCCTGCCTGTTACCCTCTCAATTGCAGGGAAGAAAGTTATGGTTACCAAGGGAGAAGGAGAGTGACATGAATTGGGAACTTGGGATTGACATGTATACACTATCATGTATCAAAGAGATAACTAATTAGAACTTACTGTGTAGCACAGAGAACTCTACTCAGTGCTCTCTAGTGACCTAAAATAGAAAGAAAACTGAAAAAGAGTGGATATTTGTATACATATAACTGATTCACATTGCTGCACAGCAGAAACTTACACAGCATTGCAAAGAAACTACACTCCAAAAAATTGATTTTATACGGAATTTAGATAGATGGTGGCGATAACCCTATATGCAAAACAGAAAAAGAGACACAGAAATACAGAACAGACTTTTGAACTCTGGGGGAGAACGTGAGGGTGGGATGTTTTGAAAGAACAGCATGTATATTATCTATGGTGAAACGGACCACCAGCCCAGGTGGGATACATGAGTCAGGTGCTCGGGCCTGGTGCACTGGGAGGACCCTGAGGAGTCGGGTGGGGAGGGAGGTGGGAGGGGGGATCGGGATGGGGAATACATGTAACTATATGGCTGATTCATGTCAATGTATGACAAAACCCACTGAAATGTTGTAAAGTGATTGGCCTCCAACTAGTAAAATAATATTAAAAAAAAAAAAAAAAAAAAGAAAAAAGTAACCAATAAAAAAAAAAAAAAAAAAAAAAAAAAAAAAGTGCAGAAAAGAATAAAATAAAATTGTTGCTTTACTCTCCGACATAAATCACAGCAGGATCCTCTATGACTCACCTCCTAGAGTACTGGAAATAAAAGCAAAAATAAACAAATGGGACCTAATTAAACTTAAAAGCTTTTGCACAACAAAGGAAACTATAAGCAAGGTGAAAAGACAGGCTTCAGAATGGGAGAAAATAATAGCAAATGAAGCAACTGACAAAGAATTAATCTCAAAAATATGCAAGCAGCTCCTGAAGCTCAATTCCAGAAAAAGAAAAGACCCAATCAAAAAGTGGGCCAAAGAACTAAACAGACATTTCTCCAAACAAGACATACAGATGGCTAACGAACACATGAAAAGATGCTCAACATCACTCATTATCAGAGAAATGCAAATCAAAACCACAATGAGGTACCATCACACCCCAGTCAGAATGGCTGCTATCCAAAAGTCTACAAGCAATAAATGTTGGAGAGGGTGTGGAGAAAAGGGAACCCTCTTACACTGTTGGTGGGAATGCAAACTAGTACAGCCACTATGAAGAACAGTGTGGAGATTCGTTAAAAAACTGGAAATAGAACTGCCATATGACCCAGCAACCCCACTTCTGGGCATACACACTGAGGAAACCATATCTGAAAGAGACACGTGCACCCCAATGTTCATCGCAGCACTGTTTATAATAGCCAGGACATGGAAGCAACCTAGATGCCCATCAGCAGACGAATGGATAAGGAAGCTGTGGTACATATACACCATGGAATATTACTCAGCCATTAAAAGGAATGTATTTGAGTCAGTTCTGATGAGGTGGATGAAACTGGAGCCCATTATACAGAGTGAAGTAAGCCAGAAAGAAAAACACCAATACAGTATATTAATGCACTTATATGGAATTTAGAAAGATGGTAATGATAACCCTACATGTGAGGCAGCAAAAGAGGCACAGATGTATAGAGCAGTCTTTTGGACTCTGTGGGAGAGGGTGAGGGTGGGATGGTTTGGGAGAATGGCATTGAAACATGTATCTTATCATATGCAAAATGGATCACCAGTCCAGGTTCAAAGCATGAGACAGGGTGCTCGGGGCTGGTGCACTGGGATGATGCAGAGGGATGGGATGGAGGAGGAGGTAGGAGGGGGATTCAGGATGGGGAGCACATATACACCCATGGCAGATGCATGACAGTGGATGGCAAAACCACTACAATATTGTAAAGTAATTAGCCTCCAATTAAAATAAATAAATTTATATTTTGAAAAGTTTTTTATAGAAAAAATCATGCCTTCAGAGTTGTCAGAATTAAATCTAATACAGCAATAATTTTTCAAATCTAGGCTTAGTCACACAAGTTTATTTTACTTCTACTAGATATTTAAAGATATGAAAGAATATATATAAAGAATATATATTTCACTCTGTATAATGGGCTCCAGAAGTAAGCCAGAAAGATAAAGACCATTACAGTATACTAACACATATTTATATATGGAATTTAGAAAGATGGTAATGATAACCCCATATGCAAAACAGAAAAAGAGACACAGATGTACAGAACAGACTTTTGGACTCTGTGGGAGAAGGCGAGGGTGGGATGTTTCAAGAGATCAGATCGAAACATGTATATTATCTAGGGTGAAACAGATCACCAGCCCAGGTTGGATGCATGAGACAAGTGCTCGGGCCTGGTGCACTGGGAAAACCCAGAATGATCCGGTAGAGAGGGATGTGAGAGGCGGGGATTGGTATGGGGAATACAGATAAATCCATGGCTGATTCATGTCAATGTATTACAAAAACCACTACAATATTGTAAAGTAATTAGCCTCCAACTAATAAAAATAAATGAAAAAAAAACCAAAATCAGAATAACCAAAAAAAAAAGAATATATATTTAGAAGAATATATAGAAAGAATATATATTTCCACTAGATATATAAGATATTTAAAATATGTAAGAAGCTATCCATTAAAAGGTATGTACATCTCTCAAATTATAAAATTATGCATGAGTATGAGAGTGTGTGGCAGTTAGTGAAAACATGCTTTTACAATGACTAAAAGAAATTTAATTTTTTCTATAAAAATTAAGATGATAAGGTTGAAGTTCTAATCAATATTTGAAAATGACTATAGTGTGAATGGTAAAGAAAATTGGTAATGATGGTACTACTGGTAAAGAAAAAATAAAGCCTCATTATGCAAGGAAAGCAAGATGTGTTTTTGATAAGGAACGTTTTAAAGGATTCATTTTTATTAAAGGTACAAGAGACTAAATTTTCCCTTAACTGGGTTGATTAGCTATTATTGAATGAGAAAATGGAAAACAATAATTAGAAAACTAAATTGATGTTTAAAAACAAAAACTAAGCTTTAGAATATTTTGCAGAAGGAGTCTTGAAAAAGAAACATTATCATGTTTGGTCAGACCTGGTGAAGATTAGATATATTTATTTATAAGCTTTTCAAAAAAAAAAATAAGCATTAGGATAAATACTGCACTAATGCAAATTTAGAATTTAGCTCTCTCTCTACTAAACAGCATATGTTTCTTAGAGTGAGAGTCTACCATTAATAAGAAAGAGTAAAGTAATCTTTCCTTTATCTTTTAAATATTCTGCCTAGGAAACTGATACATTGTTTCAAAAATATTGTCCTATGCTTCATGTTATATTTATCAAGGTTTTGATTGCTTAAGAAACCAGAGTCTTCTCAATATTAAAAGAGATATATTTTTAAAACAATGCAACTTTCTGTATTTGCCTTTGAAATATAATTGCTTTGCTTAAACAGACATCTAAGAATTTTCTTACAGTGAACCTACTTAGTCAAGTGTTTGATCTTTGACAACTTGCTCCCTTCCAAAAGCCAAAAGGTGCCATTTTTAACTCAAGCTAACATTTATATTTCTCAGAAAGTCCCTGAAAAATAAACATAGGCAAAGGATTTGTCTCGCCCTTATAAAAGGAAGATGCTAAACTAATTAAATTTATTTGCATATAAAATATGCAAGAAAATTGTGAATAAGAATTGATGATAAAACTTTGTCAATTCTATGTGTGTGATTATATTTTACTAATATAGAAACTGCGGAAATTACATAAAGATAATGAAATCTGCCCCACGTCCAAGGTCAGGGGCAGTGGCTGAAATGAGTTACCCCACGCCCAAGGTAAGGCGTGGCAGCTGCGCTTTGCTGGAGCAACCGTGAAGAGATACCTCACCTCCAATGTAAGAGAAACCCAAGTAAGATGGTAGGCACTGAGAGAGGGCATCAGAGGACAGACAGACTGAAACCACAATCATAGACAACTAGCCAATCTGATCACACAGACCACAGCCTTGTCTAACTCAATGAAATTAAGCCATGCTGTGTGGGGCCACCCAAGACAGACGGGTCACGGTGGAGAGTTCTGACAGAATGTGGTCCACTGGAGAAGGGAATGGCAAACCACTTCAGTATTCTTGCCTCAAGAACCCCATGAATAGTATGAAGAGGCAAAAATATAGGACACTGAGAGATGAACTCCCCAGGTCAGTAGGTGAAAAATATGCTACTGGAGATCAGTGGAGAAATAACTCCAGAAAGAATGAAGGGATGGAGCCAAAGTTAAAACAACACACAGTTGTGGATGCGGCTGGTGATAGAAGCAAGATTCGATGTTGTAAAGATCAATATTGCACAGGAACCTGGAATGTTAGGTCCGTGAATCAAGGCAAATTGGAAGTGGTCAAATGGGAGATGTCAAGAGTGAACATCAACATTCTAGGAATCAGCGAACTAAGATGGACTGGAATAGGTGAATTTAACTAAGATGACCATTATATCTACTACTGTGGTCAGGAATCCCTTAGAAGAAAAGAAGTAGCCATGATAGTCAACAAAAGAGTCTGAAATGCAGTACTTAGATGCAATCTCAAAAACGACAGAATGATCTCTGTTCGTTTCCAAGGCAAAACATTCAATATCACAGTAATCCAAGTCTATGCCCCAACCAGGAATGCTGAAGAAGCTGAAGTTGAATGGTTCCATGAAGACCTATAAGACCTGCTGGAACTAAAACCCCAAAAAGATGTCCTTTTCATTATAGGGGACTGGAATGCAAAAGTAGGAAGTCAGGAAACACCTGGAGTAACAGGCAAATTTGGCCTTGGAGTACAGAATGAAGCAGGGCAAAGGCTAACAGAGTTCTGCCAAGAGACTGCACTGGTCATAGCAAACACCCTCTTCCAACAACACAGGAGAAGACTCTACACATGGACATCACCAGACGGTCAACACCGAAGTCAGATTGATTATATCCTTTGCAGCCAAAGATGGAGAAGCTCTATACTGTCAGCAAAAACAAGACTGGCAGCGGACTGTGGCTCAGATCATGAATTCCTTATTGCCAAATTCAGACTTAAAATGAAGAAAGTGGGAAAAACCACTAGACCATTAAGGTATGACTTAAATAAAATCCTTTATGGATATACAGTGGAAGTGAGAAATAGATTTAAGGGACTAGATCTGATAGACAAAGTGCCTGATGAATTATGGACGGAGATTCCCAACATTGTACAGAAGACAGGGAGCAAGACCATCCCCAAGAAAAACAAATGCAAAACAACAAAATAGCTGTCTAAGGTGGCCTTACAAATAGTTGTGAAAAGAAGAGAAGTGAAAAGCAAAAGCAAAAAGGAAAGATATACTCATTTGAATGCAGAGTTCCAAAGAATAACAAGGAGAAATAAGAAAGCCTTCCTCAGCGATCACTGCAAAGAAGTAGAGGAAAACAATAGAATGGGAAAGACTAGAGATCTCTTCAAGAAAATTATAGATACCAAGGGAGTATTTCGTGATCACTCCCACTCACCTAGAGCCCGACATCCTGGAATGTGAAGTCAGGTGGGCCTTAGGAAGCATCACTACGAATAAAGTTAGTGCAGGTGATGGGATTCCAGTTGAGCTATTTCAAATTCTAACAGATGATGCTTTGAAAGTGCTGCACTCAATATGTCAGCAAATTTGGAAAACTCAACAGTGGCCACAGAACTGGAAAAGATCAGTTTTCATTCCAGTCTCAAAGAAAGGTAATGCCAAAGAATGTTCAAACTACCTCACAATTGCACTCATCTCACACGCTAGTAAAGTAATGCTCAAAATTCTCCAAGCCAGGCTTCAGCAATATGTGAACCATAACTTCCAGATGTTCAAGCTGGTTTTAGAAAAGGCAGATGAACCAGAGAACAAATTGCCAACATCCACTGGATCATTGAAAAAGCAAGAGAGTTCCAGAAAAACATCTATTTCTGCTTTATTGCCTAAGTCAAAGCCTTTGGCTGTGTGGATCACAATAAACTGTGGGAAATTATGAATGAGATGGGAATACCAGACCACCTGACCTGCCTCTTGAGAAACCTATATGCAGGTCAGGAAGCAACAGTTAGAAGTGGACATGGAACAACAGACTGGTTCCAAATAGGAAAAGGCGTATGTCAAGGCTGTATATTGTCACCCTGCTTATTTAACTTATATGCAGAGTACATCATGAGAAACGCTGGGCTGGAGGAAGCGCAAGCTGGAATCAAGATTGCCAGGGGAAATATCAAGAACCTCAGATATGCAGATGACACCACCTTTATGGCAGAAAGTGAAGAGGAACTAAAAAGCCTCTTGATGAAAGTGAAAGAGGAGATTGGAAAAGGTGGCTTAAAACTCAACATTCAGAAAACTAAGATCATGGTATCCGGTCCCATCACTTCATGGCAAATAGATGGGGAAACAGTGGCTGACTTCATTTTTGGGGCTCCAAAATCACTGCAGATGGTGATTGCAGCCATGAAATTAAAAGACGCTTGCTCCTTGGAAGTAAAGTTATGACCAACCTGGACATCATATTTAAAAGCAGAGACATTACTTTGTCAACAAAGGTCCATCCAATCAAGGCTACGGTTTTTCCAGTGGTCATGTATGGATATGAGAGTTGGGCTATAAAGAAATCTGAGAGCCAAAGAATTGATGCTTTTGAACTGTGGTGTTGGAGAAGACTCTTGAGAGTCCCTTGGACTGCAAGGAGATTCAACCAGTCCATCCTAATGGAGATCAGTCCTGGGGGTTCATTGGAAGGACTGATGTTGAAGCTGAAACTCCAATACTTTGGCCACCTGATGGGAAGAGCTGACTCGTCTGAAAAGACCCTGATGCTGGGAAAGATTGAGGGCAGGAGGAGAAGGGGACAACAAGGAGAAGAGGATGAGATGGTTGAATGGCATCACCAACACAATGGATATGGGTTTGCGTGAATCCGGGAGTTGGTGATGGACAGGGATGCCTGACGGGTTGCGGTTCATGGGGTTGCAAAGAGTCAGACACGACTGCGTGACTGAACTGAACTGAACTGAATGAAATTTGTCAATATGCCCATTGTCTCCTCTGGTAAGGGCCCCTGTGTTGAGCATTCACTCAGGAAACATATATCATATTTATATATTTGTTGCTGTTCAGTCGCTCAATTGTGCCTGACTCTTTTGATCCCATGAACTGCAGTACACCAGCCTTCCCAGACCTTCACTGTCTCCCAGAGGTTGCCCAGACTCATGTCCATTGAGTCAATGATGCCATCCAACCATCTCATCCTCAGTAGCATCCTTCTCCTCCTGACCTCAATCTTTCCCAGCATCAGGGTCTTTTCAAATTAGTCAGCTCTTTGCATCAGGTGGCCAAATTATTGGAGCTTTGGCTTTAACATCAGTCCTTCCAATAGGTGTCAGGGTTGATTTATTTAGGATTGACTGGTTTGATCTTCTTGCTGTCCAAGGAAGACTCAAGAGTATTTTCTAGCACCATAGTTTGAAAGCATCAATTCTTCATAGCTCAGTGTTCTTTATAAGCCAACTCAAATTTGTACATGACTATTGGAAAAGTCATAGCTTGGTGATACGGACCTTTCCTGGCAACATAGTGTCTCTGCTTTTTAATACATTGTCTAGGTGTGTCAGTTTTCCTTCCAAGGAGCAAGTGTTGTTTTGTTTGTTTGTTTGTTTTTTAAACTTCAAGGCTGCAGTCACTATCAGTAGTTATTCTGGACCCCAAGAAAATAAAATCTTTCAGTTTCCACTTTTTCCCTCTTCTATTTGCCATGAAGTGATAGAACTGGATTCCATGATCTTAGTTTTTTTCATGTTAAGTTTCAAGCCAAATTTTTCACTCTCTTTATTCACTCTCATCAAAAAGCTCTTTAGTTCCTCTTCACTTTCTGCTATTAGAGTGGTATTTTCTCCATATCTGAGTTTATTGATATTTCTTCTGATAATTTTGATTCCAACCTGTGATTCATGCAGCCCAGTATTTCACATGATGTACTCTGCATATAAGTTAAATAAGCAGGGTGATGATGTACAGCTTTGTTGTACTTCTATCCTAATTTTGAACCAATTGTTCCATGTTCAGTTCTAACTGTTACTTCTTGACCTTCATACAGGTTTCTCAAGAGGCAGGTAAAGTGGTCTAGTATTCACCTTTCTATAAGAATTTTCACACTTTGTTGTGATTCACATAGTCAAAGTATTTACCATAGTCAATGAAGTAGACGTAGATGCTTTTCTGGCACTCCTTTGCTTCTCTATTATACAGCAAATGTTGGCAATTTGATCTTGGGTTCCTCTGCCTTTTCTAAAGCTAGCTTGAACATTTGGAAGTTGTTGGTTCACATAGTGCTGAAGCCTAGCTTTAAGAATTTTGAACATAACCCTGCTAACATGTGAAATGAGCGTAATTGTGTGGTAGTTCAAACATTCTTTGGCATTGCTCTTCTTTGGGATTGAAATGAAAATGGAAATTTCCCAGCCCTGTGTCCACCGCTGAGTTGTCCAAATGTGCTGACATATTGAGTGCAGCAATTTAACAGCATCATCTTTAGGACTTTTAATAGCTCAGCTGGAATTCTTTCACCTCCACAAGCTTTGTTCATAGTAATATTTCCTAAAGCCCACTTGACTTCACATTCCAAAATACCTGGCTCTAGATGAGTGACCACACCATCATGGTTATCCAGGTCATTAAGACTTTTTTCTATAATTTTTCTGTGTTCTTTCCACCTCCTCTTAAATTCTTCTGCTTCAGTTATGTCCTTACCATTTCTGTCCTATATCATATCCATCCTTGCATGAAATATTCCCCTGATATTATCAATTTTCTTGAAGAGATCTCTAGTTTTTCCCATTTTATTGTTTTCCTCATTTCTTTGCACTGTTCAGTTAAGAAGGCCTTCTTATCTCTCCTTGCTATTCTCTGGAACTCTGCATTCAGTTAGGTATATTTTTATTTTTACCCCTTTCCTTTTTCATTTCCCTTTCCTAAGGCATTTGGGAGCCCTCTTTAGATAACCACTTTGTCTTCTTGCCTTTCTTTTTCTTTGGAATGGTTTTGGTCATTGCCTCATGTACAATATTATGAACTTTCATCCATAGTTATTCAGATACTATGTATACCAGATCTAAACCCTTGGATCTATCTGTTCATCACTTCCACTCTATAATCCTAAGGGATTTGATTTAGGTCATACCTGAATCATCTACTGGTTTTCCCTACTTTTTTCCATTTAATCTGGAATTCTGTAATTAAGGGTTCATGATTTCCAGGTCTTGTTTTTGCTGACTGTGCAGAGCTTCTCCGTCTACAGCTGCAAAAAATACAACCAGTATGATTTTAGTATTGAACATTTCGTGATGTCCCTGTGTAGAGTTGTTTTTTGGGTTGTTGGAAAGGGGCATTTGCTATGACCATGTGTTCTCTTGACAAAAACTCTGTTGGTCTTTGCCCTGCTACATTTTTTTTCCTCTAAGGCCAAAGTTGCTCTTTACTCCAGGTAACTTTTGACTTCCTACTTTTGAATTTCAATCCCATATGATGAAAAGGAGATCTGTTTCTGGTGTTACTTCTAGAAGATCTTGTAGGTCTTTGTAGAACCAATCGATTTAAGCTTCTTTGGCATTGGTGGTTGGGGCACTGCTCTTCTGCAGTAGAATATTGGACACCTTCTGACCTGGGGGGTGCATCTTCTGGTGCCACATCATTTTGCCTTTTCATAATGCTCATGGAGTTCTCACAGCAAGAATACTGAAGTGCTTTGCCATTCCCTCCTCCAGTGTACCACATCTTGTCAGTACTCTTCAGTATGACATGTCCACCTTGGGTGGCCCTGCATAACATGGCTCATAGCTTCATTCAACTATGCAAGCCCATTTGCCAGGACAAGGTTGTGATCTATGAAAGGGAAATGCAGAATATAGTTCCTCAAAATTCCGAAGAGAGCCGCAAGACATTTTCCCTCTTACTTGGTTGTAAGAGGAGCCAGTTGCAAAAATTTATCCTTCACCCTAAAAGGAATACCTCTATAATCCACACATCTGTGAATCCATTGAAATGCAAAAGTCTTTAATTTTAATTGTGATACATTAAATATGAAACAAGCTCTCTCTAGTCACTACTAAATGATCAGGGATTCATTAGTGAGTACAGCTCACTACTAAATGATCAGGGATTCATTAGTGAGTACAGCTACTAAACCATTCCCTCAGAAATGTCTTTTGAAGCTGGCTGGTACATATTATGATTCTTAAGTATTTGAGGATATTCTTGTACCTGAATTAAGGTACCAGACAAAGAGAGGCTGGGTTACAGTCCTAAGTTTCACAGATACAAAAATGTTATATACAGAAATATAAAATCAACTGTTATTAAAATATTTATAAAATCAGCTGTCATTAGAATTATAACAATGGACATTTTAAATCATTTTTCATTCACACAGAGATTGTTTGACTTTGATATTTTTCTGAAAGTATTTACAATTAACTACATCCAAGAATGCACCATGCTGGCATCATGAGACAAAGTTTCTAGATGTAGTAAAATTTTACAAAATAAATGAATAAGTTGATGAATTAATAACCTGCTGATCCAAGATCTAGCAAAACAAGAAATAATTCGCTGTTCCTGAAGTAACTGATGAGAACCATTGTGATTTTTGATGAATTTTTTCAAACATTTCTGGGTATTAATATTTGCATATAAAATATTAACTGAAGAGCCTCTTGATGAAAGTGAAAGAGGAGAACGAAAAAGCTGGCTTAATATTAATATTAAAAAATGAAGACCATGCCATCCAGTCCCATCATTTCATGACAAATAGATGGGGGAACAATGGAAACAGTGACAGATTTTATTTTCTTGGGCTCCAAGATCACTGCAGATGGTGACTGCATCAATGAAATTAAAAGATGCTTGCTCCTTGGAAGAAAAGTTATGACCAATCTAGACAGAACACTAAAAAACACATTATTTTGCCAACAAAGGTCCATCTAGCTGAAGCTATGGTTTTCCTAGTAGTCATATATGGATGTGAAAGTTGCACTATAAAAAAAGCTGAGTGCCAGAAAGATAAAGAACATTACAGTATACTAACACATATATACGGAATTTAGATAGATGGTAGCGATAACCCTATATGCAAAACAGAAAAAGAGACACAGAAGTACAGAACAGACTTTTGAACTCTGGGGGAGAACGTGAGGGTGGGATGTTTTGAAAGAACAGCATGTATATTATCTATGGTGAAACAGACCACCAGCCCAGGTGGGATGCATGAGTCAAGTGCTCGGGCCTGGTGCACTGGGAGGACCCTGAGGAGTCGGGTGGAGAGGGAGGTGGGAGGAGGGATCGGGATGGGGAATACATGTAACTATATGGCTGATTCATGTCAATGTATGACAAAACCCACTGAAATGTTGTGAAGTGATTGGCCTCCAACTAATAAAATAATATTTAAAAAAAATTAAAAAATAAAAAATAATAATAATAATAAAAAAAAAAAGCTGAGTGCCAAAGAAATGATGCTTTTGAACTGTGGTGCTGGAGAGGACACTTGAGAGTCTCTTGGATTGCAAGGAGATCAAACCAGTCAATCCTAAAGGAAATCAGTCCTGACTATTCATTGGAGGGACTGACCCTGAAGCTGAAACTCCAATACTTTGGCCACCTGATGCGAAGAACTGACTCATTGGAAAAGACATTGATGCTGGGAAAGATTGAAGGCAGGAGAAGGGGATGACAGAGGATGAGATGATTGGATGGCATCACTGACTCAATGGACATGAGTTTGAGCAAGCTCTGGGAGTTGATGATAAACAGAGAGGCCTGACATGCTAAAGTCCATGGGGTCACAAATAGTCAGACATGACTGAGAGACAGAACTGAACTGAGTATTTGTTTTCAAGATAAATGAAGTAATTTTCTTTTGTTTAACTTTTAGCAATTTGGTAAAATGAACCTTTGTGAACAAAAATGCCACAATTACTTTTTCTTCTTACCTAGTCATCTAGAATTTGAAAACAGTGTGTATTCTTGCTTTTATGTAAATATTTACATGTTTAATAAGAATCCATTAACTTTATAATAGGACATGTTTAGAAACATTGATTATATTGACAAGGCTTTAATGTCATTACAATAATGTTCACTGAATCAGAGATGACCGGGCTGTTTTAAAAACTCAAGTCATGTCAATGTATGGCAAAAACCACTACAATATTGTAATTAGCCTCCAACTAACAAAAATAAATGGGAAAAAAAAAACATAAGTATTCAATAAAAAAGTAAAAAATAAAACATCATAAAAAAACCATTTCATCAGAAAAAATAACAAATAAAAATAAAACCTCAAGTCAGCTTTAAGAAGCTCTGGATGTGCATAAATTTCCCAATGGAAAAGCATATCTTGTACAATTTTCCACCTTACAGATCAGAAAACAAGGTTACTTCTAACATGCCCAGGAATCTCAGAACACTGGTAATCCTTAGAGAGAGGAAACCAAATCTTTAGGTTTTATAATGCCACAACAAGGCTGTGATCCATGAAGGGGATTAATATACATATATTAATATGTGTGTGTCATATACTAATATATAGAATTATTTAAAAGTATGTGATAGCCATAAAAAGTATGATAACAATTTGAAGAAATATGGATGTACCTTAAAATCCATTTTATGCAACATATAATTCATATACTAATTAAATGTGCCTAATTTTTCTCTAGTCACAATTAGAGTGGAAGTGGAGACAAAGCCACACAATTTTACTAGCAGTTTCTCTAATTCTTCAACGTTTTTGTGTATATTAGTGACAAAATACTTTCATTTGCAAATAATGAGGAGGATCTTAATGGTGTAGAAAAAACATTGGGCCGGGAACCAATGACCTAGAGTTCAGTCTTGGCCACTGAGTGCCCCTGAGCAAGTTTCTTCTTTCTTCCATGTTATGGGCCACAGAGTGACCCCACTTCCAATATGTCCAGGGCAGTCTTGATTTATAACAATTGTCTGAGCACAATTTTTAATAGTAAAATGAATGAGTCAGACATCAACAAATGGCATAGGATATCACTTATATGTGGAAACTAAAAACTGATACAAATGAACTTATTTGCAAAACAAAAAGAGACTCACAAATGCAGAAAGCAATCTTACGTTACCAAAGGGGAGTGTGAAGTGGGAAAGGAGATAAATTAGGAGTTTAGGATTAATAAATACACACTACTATGTATAAAATAAGTTAACAAACAGGGTCAACTGTACATCACAGGAAACTATACTCAATATCTAGTAATAACCTATAATGGAAAATAATCTGAAAAAGAATGAATATATTCATATACATATATAGATATATGGGTCAGTTTGCTGTACAGTTGAATCTAACACAAAATTGTAAATTAGTCATATTTTAATTTCTAAAAACCTCTGATAGACAGAGGAATGGACTAGGCATATTGCTATGCTTTTCTTATATTATTAGTGTATAAAATACTGAATATTAAAAAGAAACCATATGTCACAAATATATCACTTAAGCTCACCACATAGAGCTAGGGAACCTAGGACTTCTTCTTTAATTGTAAGCTTATTTTAAAATTTTGTTACTATAAAGGCAAACAGCATGCATGAGATCTAATTTTAATAAAATGTTGTAAAGAAATAAAACCACCTGTATTACTTCCATTAAGAGATAATAGTCATTATAAATAATAAATATACAATGTCGAGATAAATATCCTTCTAGCCTATGCATTTCTCACATAATTTGAGATATTATAAATGTAGACAAAGTGAGAATTCTACTTTAATTGTGTAAATTTATAAACAAGTTTCCCATGTGTCTGAAAAACACTCATAAAAGATTTGAAGGACTAACAAGCATACTCTAATAATATTTAGCCACTTGCCTATTATTAAATATTTTGTCTATCTTATTGTCAAAATTCCAATAATGCTATCATGTATTACAGATTATTACCCTAAAATAAATATCTGGATGTTCATACTAGAGAAACGATGAGTAGCACTTAGATACAGTATTTTGACAACCAACTTCTTTATCAAACTTGCAAAATATTTGCATAAAAAAAGAGAAATGAGAAATCTCAAATAAATAACTTAACTTACCAACTAAAACTATAAGAAAAATAAAAGCAAGCACAACCTAAAGTCTGCAGAAGGAAGGGAATAATAAATATAAAAGAAAAATAAATAACATAGAGATTAAAATCAACATAAAAGCAAAATCAAGAGCTGACTCTTTGAAAGGATAAACAAAATCAATAAAGCCCTGGCCAAGCTCACCAAGAAATAAAGAGAGTGAACCCAAGTTAAAAAAAAAAAAATGAAAAAAGGAGAATTCACAAGCAATAACACAGTGACCCGAAAAATTATAGGAGAATTTATGAAAAACTATATACCAACAAGCTAAACAGCCTAGAAGAAATGGATATTTTTCTAGAAATGTACAAGCTACCAAAACTGAATCGAGAAGAGATATATAACTTGAATAGACTGAGCACTAGAAGTGAAATAGAATCTGCAATTTAAAGTAGTTAAATAAAAACTTTCTGCAAACAAGACCAAATGACACCACTGACGAAATCTACCAAACATAAAAACCTTATACAGATCCTTCTGAAACTTCCTAAAGATTGACTAGGAGGGATGGCTCCCAAAGTCATTCTATGAAGCCAGCATCAACTTGTTAACAAAACCAGAAAGAAAGAATATCAATAAAGAAAACTTCTAGCCAATATCCATGATGAACATAGATGCAAAAATTCTCAATAAAATATTAGCAAACTGAATCTATAAAAATATTATACATACCAAGGTCACAAGAATATTTCAACATATGAAAATTAATCAGTGTGATACACTATAACAACAACAGAAAAGACAAAACTACATGACTATCTCAATAGTTGCAGAAATCATTTGGTAAAATTCAACATCCACTCATGATAAAAACACTATGAAAGTAGGTATAGAAGGAATTATTTCAACATAGCAAAAGTCACTAATGACAAATCCACGTCCAGTATAATACTCAAAGGTGAAAATATTAATGCATATATATGGAATTTAGAGAGATGGCATTGACGACCCTATATACAAGACAGTAAAAGTGACACAGATGTAGGGAACAGACTTTTGGACTCTGTGAGAGGGGCGACGGTGGGATGATTTGAGAGAATAGCATTGAAACATGTACGTAAAATACATGACCAGTGCAGGTTCGATGCATGAAGCAGGGCACTCAGGGCTGGTTCTCTGGGACAACCCAGAGGGATGGGGTGGGGAGGGAAGAGGGTGGGATCTCAGGGTGGGGTGAAACATGTACACTCGTGGCTGATTCATGTCGATGTATGGCAAAAACTATCACAATATTGAAAGTAATTAGCCTCCAACTTTGAGTAAACTCCGGGAATTGGTGATGGACAGGGAGGCCTGGCGTGCTGCGATCCATGGGGTTTCAAAGAGTCAGACATGACTGAGCAACTGAACTGACTGACTGACTGAAAGTAAATAATTATTTTTTTTAACTGAAAGTGTTTCTGCTAACATTTGGACAAAGACAAGGATGCCCACTCTCACCACTTCTATTCAACACAGTATTGGAAGTCCTAGCCACAGCAATTCAGATAAGAAAAAGAAATAAAATTTTTCTGAAGTGGAATGGAAGTAGTAAAATTGTCATTTTATGACATATTGTATGACATAGTACTATATAAAGAGAAATCTAAACACTCCAAACAGAAGCTACAAGAAATATAAGAAAGGTAAAGTTTAAAAATATCTTTAAAATCGCATCAAGAACATACTTAGGAATAAACCTATCAAGGTAAAAGACGTACCAGTAAGATTTCTTCTTTCATATTCTTTCTACTACTTATTAACACCTTTTCTTTTCAATGTTTTAAAACACACAAAACAATCTTTTTAACATGAGGTCTAAATGCACTTGACTACCTCTGTGCTGAACCCTGGAGTGGTGAATCTGAGCCCTTTAATAGTGTTTCTTAGATCACTAGAGTTCTGGACATAAACCCTCTTTGTTTTGATAGAGAGATGTTTGCAGACTCACCTCTCAGATGCAGGTCTTAAAAGTTTGGGTGTCTATGGTGTTGCAGACTCTGATAAGACACCCATCAATCAGTTGGGCTGATGAGACACCCAGTACACAGCCCCTTCCACCAGTGAACTTACAACTATGCTGGGAAACTTCAGTCACTGGTTCTACCAATCTGTGGGCAAGCATTAGTCGTGAGCTGCCTTGAACCTCCAGCCAGCCACCCTAGGATGTGATCCCATTCACCATCAGGCCCAGGACATAACCCCAAAGGCCAGCATCCCCTGGGATCCCACATTCAAAGTCCCAGAGCCATTTGCATCAAGACAGCCTGGGATCTGTAGTTAGCCATGCCTAGATTTGATTTCACCCACCAGTGGGCCATAACCAGCCCTAAAAGACCACAGGCTCTATAGAAGGCAACATTGAGACCCAGATCCTCCCACAAGTAGGTTGGCACCAGCCTCAGAACTCCCCAGGCTACCTACCCAGTCATGCCAAGATGCAACTCTTTCCATCAGCAACCAGTAGGCCCCTAATCAGGAAAGACCTGACATCCAACCATGCCAGGTAATAACTCCACCCAACACAGCTGGGTCACAGGTAGCCCACAGTAGTCAGTCAGCCCTGCCCCTAGAAAACGGCTTTCACAGCCCAGTGTGAGTGGGGAAACCCCTAGAGAAAACAGCTCTGGTGAAAAGAGGGGTGTGCTGCTGAGCCCCATAGGACATATCCTACATTACCACTTTTCCAAGATAGAAAACATAACCAACCTATGTTGGTTGGTTGATATAAAAGAATATGTTCCAAACAAAAAAAGGAGATGATTGTATCAAGATGACTGAGTAGAAGGAATTGTGCTCATCGTCTCTTTTAAGAACACCAAAATTGCAACTAAATGTTGAATAGCCATCAATTGGAGGATTCTGGAACCCACCAAAAAAAGATACCCCATGTCCAAAGAAAAAGAAGCCACAACAAGATGGTTGAAGGGGCACAATCATGATAAAATCTACTCCTACCTTCCAGGTGGGTGACCCACAAACTGGAGAACAATAATATCAAAGAAGTTATTCCACTGCTGTGAATGTCCTGAGCTCTATATCAGACTTCCCAGCCTGGGGATCTGGCACAGGGATTAAGAATCCCCAGGTAATCTGACTTTGAAGGCCAGTAGGATTTGATTACATGACTTCTGCAGGACAGGGGGAAACAGAGACTCCAAACTTAGAGAGCACAAACAAAATCTTGCAAGCAAAAAGACCCAGGGGAAAGGAGCAGTGATCCCATGGGAAACTGAACCACACCTACTTATTATGTTGGAGAGTCTCCTATAGAGTCTTGGGTCAACAGTAGCTCATTATATGGATGATGGCACTGGCAGTAGCAGTCGTAAAATTTGCCCCTTGGTGTTAGTCCTCTTGGAGGTCACCATTAACACTACCATAGAGTTGGGACACTACAACCCAAACAACTAACAGGGAGGAAGTACAACACCACCCATCAGCAGATAATTGGATTATAGTTTTACTGAGTACTGCCCTGCACACCAGAGCAAGACCCAGTTCTTACACTGTTAGTCCATCCAATCAAGAAGCTTACACAAGCCTCTTAGCCTTATCCATCAGAGAGTGGACAAAAGCAAGAAGCACAATCCTGTTGCAGCTAGAACAAAAACCATATCACAGAAAGTTAATCAGAACAAAAAAGCAGAGAGTTATGTCCCAGATAAAGAGACAAGATGAAAACCCAGAAAAACAACTAAATGAAGTGGCGATAATCAACCTTCAGAAAAAGTTTTCAGAATATAGTGATAGCAAAAATGATACAGGATCTTCAAAATAAAATGGAGAAGATGTAAGAAACTCTTACCAAAGATCTAAAAGAACTAAAGAACAAACAGGCACAGATGAACAACACACTAGTAGTAATCAGTAGCAGAATAAATGAGGCAGAAAAATGGATAAGTGGTGTGGAAGACAGAATGATGGAAATCACTGGTGCAGAACAGAATATAGAAAAAAGAATGAAAATTAAACAGTCTAAGAGATGTCTGGGACAACAGTAAGTGCACTGACATTTGCATTTTAGGGATCCTAGAAGGAGAAGAGAGAGAAAGAACTCAAAAAAGTATTGGTAGAGATAATAGCTGAAAGCATCCCTAACATGGGAAAGGAAATAGTCGCGAAGTCCAGGAAGTGCAGAGAGTACCAGGCAGGATAAACCCAAGTGGGAACACTCAAGATACACAGTAATTAAATTGACAAAAGTTAAAAACAAAGATAAAATACTAAAAGCAACAAGGGAAAAATAACAAATGTAACTTAAAAAGTTTGAATGAGTGTCAAAAATTCTAATCCAATTCTGAAAATATTAAGAAATATTATGTTGTATAAAAACAGGAAATTTACTTGTGATCAGTTCAGTCGCTCAGTCGTGTCCGACTCATTGAGACCCCATGAATCGCAGCACGCCAGGCTTCACTGTTCATCAACAACTCCCCAAAGTTCACTCAAGCTCATTTCCATTGAGTCGGTGATACCATCCAGCCATCTCATCCTCTGTCGTCCCCTTCTCCTCCTGCCCCCAATCTCTCCTAGCATCAGGGTCTTTCCCAATGAGTCAACACTTTGCATGAGGTGGCCAGAGTACTGAAGTTCCAGCTTCACCATCAGTCCTTCCAATGAACACCCCAGACTGATCTGCTCTAGGATGGACCGGTTGGATCTCCTTGCAGTCCAAGGGATTCTCAAGAGTCTTCTCCAACACCACAGTTTAAAAGCATCAATTCTTTGGAGCTCAGCTTTCTTCACAGTCCAACTCTCACATCCATACATGACCACTGGAAAAACCATAGCCTTGACTAGATGGACCTTTGTTGGCAAAGTAATGTCTCTGCTTTTTAATATACTATCTAGGTTGGTCATAACTTTCCTTCCAAGGAGTAAATGTCTTTCAATTTCATGGCTGCAATCACCATCTACAGTGATTTTGGAGCCCAAAAAAATGAAGTCTGACACTGTTTCCACTGTTTCCCCATCTATTTCCCATGAAGTGATGGGATGGGGAATGTTGAGTTTGAAGCCAATATTTACTCAACTCTTTCACTTTCATCAAGAGGCTTTTTAGTTCCTCTTCTCTTTCGACCATAAGGGTGGTATCATCTGCATATATGAGGTTATTGATATTTCTCCTGGGAACCTTGATTCCAGCTTGTGCTTCCTCCAGCCCAGCGTTTCTCATGATGTACTCTGCATATAATTTAAATAAGCAGGGTGACAATATACAGCCTTGACGTACTCCCTTTCCTATTTGGAACCAGTCTGTTGTTCCATGTCCAGTTCTAACTGTTGCTTCCTGACCTGCATAGTATTAATCAAAATACAGATATTGTTTAATAAATTTCACAAAATTTTATGCTAGTGTCTATCACTTGTTTTCATACTTTATTTGAGATTCCACATTTTAGTTAGTTACATTGAATAACTTCAGCTGCATCTAACCAATTCTAGTACATTCTCTATTCATCTTTATTCTGCTACAGATATTTTCTAATTTTCCTTGTTATGGCTTCTTAGATACACATGTCATTTAAAAATAAACATTTAATTTCCAAATACAAGGGATTTTTAAAGTATCTTTTATCTTTGATTTTCATTGTGATATTAATTTCTCATTTATTATTTTTTTTCATTTATCTTTATTAGTTGGAAGCTAATTACTTTACAATATTGTAGTGGTTTTTGTCATACAATGACGTGAATCAGTCATGGATTTACATGTATTCCCCATCCCAATACCTCCTCCCACCGCCCTCTCTACCCAATCCCTCTGGGTCTTCCCAGTGCACCAGGCCCGAGCACTTGTCTCATGCATCCAACCTGGGCTGGTGGTCTGTTTCACCCTAAATAATATATATGTTTTGATGCTGTTCTCTCGAAACATCCCACACTCGCCTTCTTCCACAGAGTCCAAAAGTCTGTTCTGTATATCTGTGTCTCTTTTTCTGTTTTGCATATAGGGTTATCATTGCCATCTTGCTAAATTCCATATATATGTGTTAGTATACAGTAATGGTCTTTATCTTTCTGGCTTACTTCACTCTGTATAATGGGCTCCAGTTTCATCCATCTCAATAGAACTGATTCAAATGAATTCTTTTTCATGGCTGAGTAATATTCCATGGTGTATATGTACCACAGCTTCCTTATCCATTCATCTGCTGATGGGCATCTAGGTTGCTTCCATGTCCTGGCTATTATAAACAGTGCTGCGATGAACATTGGGGTGCAAGTGTCTCTTTCAGATCTGATTTCCTCGGTGTGTATGCCCAGAAGTGGTATTGCTGGGTCATATGGCACTTCTATTTCCAGTTTTTTAAGAAATCTCCACACTGTTCTCCACAGCAGCTGTACTAGTTTGCATTCCCACCAACAGTGTAGGAGGGTTCCCTTTTCTCCACACCGTCTCCAGCATTTATTGCTTGTAGACTTTTGGATAGCAGCCATCCTGACTGGCCTGTAATGGTACCTCACAATGAGAAAACAGAAAGAGAAATTAATGAAACAATACCATTCACCATTGCAACAAAAAGAATAAAATACTTAGGAGTATATCTACCTAAAGAAACAAAAGACCCATACATGGAAAACTATAAAACACTGATGAAAGAAATCAAAGAGGACACAAACAGATGGAGAAATATACTGTGTTCATGGATTGGAAGAATAAATATTGTCAAAATGGCTATAATGTCTCATTTAAATGCTTTCTTCTCTGCAAAGGATGAACAAAGGGAGGGACAAGGCCTACTGTAGCGGCCTGTTATCTGCCACTGCATCTACAAATTCTGGGAGCATCCAAGCACCAGTGACAGTGGATTGTCCACATGCAGAGGCAGAGTGAAACTCAAGTCCTTTCCTCTAACCTCCTCACCAAAGTTATACAATCTGTACCCCTGCCACAGGCTTTGTATACTCAGCAACTATCTGAATGGACATCTGAGTGGACAGAGGTGCTCCCATGCCTGGAATGGGTCCCACCTTAGCAGCTGTGGGCTTTGTGGAAGCACACATGCACAGACAGGGCCGAGGTCTGGACTGCTTCTTGGTGTGTGCCTACTGCAGACCTAATGCCTGATTTTAGCAGATCAATGTCTGTGGATCTGTGATAGTGGCTTTGTGAACAGTGTCTGAGGGATCCTAGGGCCAGTTTTCTGCATTTTCATAGTGGGGCAAATGCAGTATATTTCGTGATCCCATAGAATTGGTGATGCGTGACACCAGAGAGTGCACTCCCCAGTGAACAGCTCTGGCAGAGGAACATTCAGTAGTTTCTCTGTAGGTAGGAGTGCTCCAATTCTTCCTACCACACACTGCAGCTTAGAAGTAGAACCAGGGGCTTTTACTCTAAAAACCAGTCTTTAACTCAAAGATTCTGCCACAGCAGGGCTGTGACAACCACAGACCAAAGAGGAGGCCCCATTTCAACTTCCAGTGCAGAAACTGTTAACCCCAAAACATGTCATACAGCCTGTCAGAGGTTTAATGGTCAGTGCACACTGAGGACAGAAACATCAGGCATTCTTACTGAAAAACAGCCTTTGCACCAAAATATTAGATGCTTGCAGGGTACACAGGGAAGTTCCTATGTAAAAATAGCCTTTCAAGACCATAGTAGATAATTATTTCTCATAGAGTAAGAAAGTCTAAACTCATAGGGTAAGAAAATACAAGTAAAATGATGGAGCAGATGAAACAACTCCCAAATAAAAAACCAAGAGAATTCCTATGAAAGAACAATGAAACAGACCTTTTCAAACTAATAGACGCCCAGCTCAAAAAGGGAACAATGAAGTTACTAAAACGGGCTGTTGATAAAAATGCAGATAAATGTAAAAGTGAATTAGAAACCATAAAGAAGAATAAAAAATTAGAAAAATTATTTGCCAAGATGAAAGTCGAGTTTAAGGCAATAAATAGCATATTGAATAATACAGAAGAGCTGATCTGGAAGATAGTATAATTGAAATCACCCAATCAGAACAGCAGATAGAAAGACCTATGGGATAATATAAAGTGTGCAAACCTATGCTCAATAAGGGTCCCAGAAGGAAAAGAAAGAGAAAAGGCAATATAAAATGTATTTGAAGAAATTTTGGTTGAAAATTTCCCAAACCTAAAGAAGAAAACAGATATCCAGGTTTCCTAAAGAAGGTAACAAACATAACCTAAAGAAGTAAACAAACATAGCCTAAAGAAGGAAACAGATATAGAAAGCACAGAATGTCCCAAACAAGATGAACCCAAACACACCTGCACAAAGACATAATTGAAATGACAAAAATTAAAGAGAGCAAGAGAAAAATAGAGTTAATTACAAGGGAACCCCCATAAAGCTTGCAGTTAATTTCTTTACAGAAATGTTGCAGGTTAGAAAGGAGTATCAAAATATATTCAAAGTCCTGAAAGGCAAAAGTCTTCAACTTCGGACATTCAACCCAAGAAGATTATCATTTAAAACAGGAGAGATCAAGAATTCCTCAAAGAAGCAAAAACTAATAAATACAGCAATACTAAACCTATCCTAAAGGAATGTTGAAAGTTCTTCTCTAAATAGATAAAAAGCAAAAGTGTTAAGGAAATAGAAAATGACAGTTGGAAAATAAGTTGCTTAAATAAACCAGTACACAGATTTTTAAAAATAATGTTTCTTTCTGTGAAAGCAATAATAACCACAATGAACACCAAAGTTATAAACATGAAGATATAAAAGAGAGCATTTAAATCTTAAAATATGGGGAAGGATAGTAATAAGATGTTGATTACTTTTCAGGATGTGTTTGAACCAATGTGACTACCAGTCTTAAGCAAGTGGATATAGGAAGGGGTTAACATATTTGAAACACAGAGTAGAGAAATCAACATATACTATAGATTAACAGAAACAAAAAGAAGAGAACACAGGCATAATATAAAAGAAAATCATCAAACTCTTACCAAGTTCACTCTGCTCACTGTACAATAGGTCAGTTAACTGAGAGATGAGGTGTTGAGGCAAGGAATATGACTTTATTTGGAAAGCTAGCTAACAAAGAACATAGAAGACTAATGTCGCAAAATAACCATCTTATTGGGGTCTGGATGTCAGGTTCTTTTATAGAATAGAGGTAGAAAGAGGTGAGGAAATAAAGTAAAAAGGCCATTAATCTTGCAAATATCCCTTGGAATAGCCAGCACTGGGAAGGGGATATGTTAATTTCCTCCTTCCTCCAGCCATCCATAGATGGACAGAGCATTTCTGTTTAACATTCAGGCAGAAGGGTAGGGTTCCCGAAGGCTGGCCATTATGTACGGACAGTATTTTTTTAGTGAACAAAAGCAATGAGAAGAGAAAGTTAAAGTGAGAGAAACAAATCCAGTATGGAGTTGGTTCTTCCCTGTAACAAAACCATAAAAGGAAAAAGGAAAAGAAAAGAACAAAGAAGAAATACAAAATAAACTGGAAACAAGGATTAAAATGGCAACAAATACATATCTGTCAGTAATCACATTATATATCAGTGGACCAAATGCTCCAATCAAAGGACATAGTGTCAGATTGAATAAAAAACCAAGAGTCTCCAATATGATGCCTGCAAGAAACCCATTTAGGGCAAAAGACACACATAGATTGAAAGTGAGGAGATGTAAAAAGATATTTCATGCAAATGGAAATAACAAGAAAGCTGGGATAGCAGTACTCATATCAGACAAAACAGACTTTACAACCAAGACCATAAAGAAAGATAAAGGACACTGTAAAAGATAAATGGATCAATACAAGAAGAGGATACTACACTGATCAACATATATGCATCCAACTTAGGAGCACACAAATATATAAAACAAATACTAACAGATATAAGCAGTGAAATTGACTGGATATAATAATATTGACTGGATATAATAATAATGGAACACTTTAACACCTCATTCATGTCAGATCTTCTGACATGACAGATCTTCTAGACAGAAACTCAATAAGGCAACAGTGATTCTAAATGATACAATAGAAGAGTTAGATTTAACTTATATTTTCATGATATTGCATTATTAAAAAACCCAGAATACACATTCTTTTAAAGAACACATGGAATATTCTCTAGGAAAATCATATACTACGGCATAAAGCAGGACTCAACAAATCAAAGATGATGGAAATAATTTCAAGAATCTTTTCTGAGCACAAATATATGAAACTAGAAATCAAACACAGAAAAATAAATGAGAAAAAAATCTATCACATGGATACTAAACAACATGCTACTAAAAATTCAATGGGTCGATGTTCAAGAATGACAGAGGAGTCAGTGGACATGCGTGCATTTCTCTCCACAGATGCATCAGGACTACATCTAGAGATGCAATAGTTCTCACAAAAGACTGGCTGAATATTAACAGGAGTCTTGATCACCAGAAAAGACTATACAGATCCGTGCATTAATTGGATAGGATGAAAGGAAGAAGGGAGAAGAAGGTCCAAGCAGAATAGGACCTGGACACCAAGGAGGGGGTGCTGAAGCAGGGAATATATTCTTACACCCAGGGAAATAAGTTGGGACATAAGAGAAGCATTTGAGGTTCTCAGAGGAGGGTGAAACACCTGATTTGTGACAGTCAAAATGAACAGAGTGAGAAACACACAGCCAATCCTTGCCACAGCCTTACATACTCCAACCTGGAACACATGTCCACAAGTGTGCACAAGGGCTGAGAGCTGGAGCGTGGGGATTAGAGAGCAATCCTGGAGCCAGGAATGCTGTTGAATGCTGAGAGACAGCCTGAGAGAAGAGGAAGGAAGAAATCTACAACACGGAATTCGATTGGAGGAAAACCAAATGACCATGGAAACAGGGCACTATGGCTAAGTCACACATAATTGGTGGAGCCCCACTATTGCATGTCTCTCCCCACACATTGGAATTGGGAGCCAAACAATAAAGAAGGACCAACAAGAATTTCCCTTAGAGCACCTGCTGCCAGAGATTAGAAAAATCTCCCAATAGAACCTGGGGCTGCTGGCTTCCTTCACACCTGGCACTGCCAGAGTCCCCCTGGTCTAAGCAGCCATGCAGCCTCCACGCCCTGTTCTCATTGGGGCAGACACAATTCCTCCAGGGCAGCCTAAGAAACAGAATCCTATGGAGGTGGCCCATATGCAGAGGTGGTAGTAAAACCACAACTGAGTTCCAGGGACAGAGTGATTAAGGAAGAATATTGAAAACCTTTCCATCAGGTGCACAAACTGCAGACTAGATCCACACTATCAACTAGGTAGACTCTGTATCTATGGAATATATAAAAGGACAATGAGTGATTCCACAGAAGAAAACATTCTAGCTCTGGCAGCTCTGAATTTTGGAGGCAAGCACATGCAGGAGTATGGCTGGATTATAGCCTAAAATGTTTCCACAGGATCTAGGCTTTCCAGGTGGTGCTAATGGTAAAGGCCCTACTTGCCAAAGCAAGAGGAATAAGAGACACAGGTTCGATCCCTGGATCTAGAAGAACTCCTGGAGGTGGGTATGGCAACCCACTCCAGTATTCTTGCCTATAGAATCCCATGAACAGAGGAGCCTGGTGGGCTACGGTCCAGAGGGTCACAAAGAGTCAGACACAACTGAAGCGACTGAGCACACATGCATGCACATCCCCACAGGGTCCACAGAAGGCCCAGAGACCAGCCTTCCCCAGCACCGGAGGCTTTCCTAGGGAGGCGAAGTTGCGCTGTGGTTCACAGCAGGAGCAAGAACACTGATGGCTGAGACCCTCGGAAAACACTATTTTGTTTTTTATGACTTGTGTCATTCTATAGTTGTTCTTTTCTTTCTTTCTTTCTTGTTCCTCTGTTATTGTGGTTGTTTCAATGTTATTATTATTTCCATTAAGGTTTGAGGGATTTTTTGACCATTATTTTTACTTCTGTTATATATTTTTACTGCTATTTTGGCTTTCTGCTTTTCTCTGTTCTTTTGTCTTGCAATTTTCTTTTCTTTTCTTTTCTTTTCTTTTTTTTTATTTTTTTGGTTCATTGCTGTTGTTACTTTGTGTGTGTGTGTGTGCGTGTAACTTTATCTTAACTTTTATTTTCTGTGGTTCTTTTATTTTCACCATTTTTTGTCTGTTTTGTTTGCTTTATTCCTCATCTGGCCCTCAACATTGGTCTTGCTTTCTGTTTTAGTTAGTTTCATTTTTAATTAATTGATTTCATTTTTGGTTTCTTTTTTTCACCTGGTTACTCTCCAGTATGTTTGTTTTCCTTGGTTCTGTTTTGGTTTCTTGTGTGTGTGTGTGTGTGTGTGTGTGTGTGTGTGTGTGTGTGTGTGTGTGTGTGTTCCTTTGCTTTTATTTCTATTTGACTGATTTTCCTTTTACCATTTGTTTGGGTTTTGGGTCTTTGTTTGTTTTTTCAATCCCCTTTATTGCCTTGACAAACAGATTGTGGGGCCTTGGTTCCCCAACCAGAAGTCAAGCCTGATCCTTCGGTGTGGGAGCAGAGAATCCAAGACATTACACCACCAGAGAATTGCTGACCTGGAGGAGTATTATGAGATTTAATATTCTCTTTGTAATGAGAATTCCCATAAAGGCCTCCTTCCTAATCAAAGTGAAAGTGAAAGTCGCTCCATAGTGTCTGATTCTTTGTGACTCCATTGCCTGAATTCTCTAGGCCAGAATACTGGAGTGGGTAGCCATTCCTTTCTCCAGGGGATCTTCCCAATCCAGGGATCAAACCCAGGTCTCCCACATTGCAGGCAGGTTCTTTACCAGCCGAGCTTCAAGGGAAGACCCAGCTCTACCCAACTGCCTGCAGTGCTTAGCAATGGATGTCTCAACCAAGCAAAAACCGAGACAGGAACACAAAACCAACCATCAGCAGACAGTGGCTTAAAGTCATCCTAAGCCCACAGACACCCCGAAGCACACCACCTCACATGACCCATCCTGGGGAAGTGACTCACATGCCACCCACCAGAACTGAGACACTATCACCACAAAGCCCACACAAGCCAATGGGCCAAACTCACTCACCAGGGACAGATACCAGAAGCAAGAGCTCTGACCCTGCAACCTGTAGAAAGGAGACCTCAAATACACTTAGACAAAATGGAAAGGCAAAAAATATTGTGCAGATGAACTTAGAGAAACCACAAGAACAAATAACTGAAGAAGAAATAGGCAAACTACTGAAAAAAAGAAATCACAGTAATAGTAGTAAAGATGATCCAAAATCTTGAAAATAGAATGGAAAAAATGCAAGAAACGTTCAACAAGAACTTAGAAGAAATAAAGTATAAACAGTGATGAACAACACAATTACTGAAATTAAAAATACTCTAGAAGAAATAGACCTTAAAATAAAAAATATTCCAAGAGACAAGGAAAGACACTACACAATGATAGGCATCAGCCCAAGAAAAAGATGTTACAATTGTAGTTATTTATGCAGCAACTATAGAAGCATCTCAATATATAAGGCAAAAGCTAAAAGTCATAAAAGTGGAAATTAATAGAAACACCATAATAGTGGAGGGAATTTGACATGATCATCTAGACAGGAAATTAATAAGGAAACACAAGCTTTAAATGATACTTTAGACAAGGTGGGTCTAATGGATGTTTATAGGACACTGTACCTGGAGCAGCATAATAAAATTTTCTCAAATGTAGATGAAATATTCCCAGGGTAGATCACATTTTGGCTCAAAAATCAATAAATTTTAGGAAACTGAAATCATATGAAGCAACTTTTATGATGACATCATTTTAAGATTAAATAACAATTACAGGAGGAAAAAAAAAAACTTTAAAACACCCCACAAAAACAGGGAGGCTTAACAATACTCTTCCAAACAACCAAGTGATTTACTGAAGACACCAAAGGAAATTTTTTGTAAAAAAAGAGAGAAAGAAATGACAATGAAAACACAAAGACCTCAAACCTACGAGATGTGCCAAAAGAAGTTCTAAGAGGGGCATTTGTAGCAATACAACCGTACCTCAAGAAACAAGAAAAATATCAAATAAAAGACCTAACATTACAATAAAATATCTAGAAAAGAAAGGAAAACTCCCCCCAAAGTTAGTAGGAGGGAAGAAATCATAAATCAGAGCAGAAATAAATGAAAATAATAGTGAAGATCAATGAAACTAAGGCTGGTTCCTTGAAAAGATAAACATAATTGATAAACCATTAGCCACACTCTTCAAGAAAAAAAGAAGACTCAAATCATTGAAACTGAAAGGAAAAGGAAGTTACAATATACACTACAGAAGTACAAAGGATCATAACATATGAGCAACTATATACCAATAAAATGGACAACCTAGAAGACATGGACAGATTCTTGGGAAACCACAACCTTACATGACTGAAGCAGGAAGAAACCAAAAATCAAACAAAGTAAGATCAGGCACTTAAATTGAAGCACTGACCAAAAATCTTCCAAAAAACAAAAACACAGTCAGATGGCCTGATAGATGAATTCTATCAAATGTTTAAATTTTCCAAAAAAATTTGAAGAGGGAGGAATACTCCCTAACTCATTCTAAACTGTTAGGTCATCACCATAACCCTGATACCAAATGAGAAAACATGTCACAAAAAGAGAAAATGTACAGGCCCATCTCTCTGATGAACAAAGATGCAAAAATCCTCAACAAAATACTAGCAAGCCAAGCCCAACAACACATTAAATGAATTAGAGACCATGATAAAGTGAGGTTTGTCCCAAGCATATAAGGATTCTTCAGTATATATAAATAAATGTGATACACCACATTAACAAATTGAAAGATGAAAAATCATATGATAATTCCAATAGATGCAGAAAAAGCTTTTGACAAAATCCAATATCCATTTATGACAAAATAAATGTATAGAAAGTAACTACCTAAACATTAAAAAAGCCATATATGATAAACCCACAGCAAACATTATTCTCAATGGTGAAAAACTTAAAGGTTTCCTCAAAAATGAGGAACAAGACAAGGTTGCCCACTTCCGTAACTACTCTTCAACATAGTTTTAGAAGTCCTACCCATGGCAATCAGAGAAGAAAAAGAAAGAAAAGGAATCCGAATTGGAAAAGAAGAAATAAAACTGTCACTGTTCACAGAGGATGTGCTACTATACATTTTAAATATGTGATACTATACATATAAAACATTAAAGATGCCACCAAAATATTACTAGAGCTAGTCAATGAATTTAGTGAATTCACAAGGTACAATATTAATACACAGAAATCACTTCAATACCTATACAATAACAATGAAAGGTCAAAAAAAGAAATTAAGGATTCAATCCTATTTACCATTTCAACAACAAGAAAAATATCTAGAAATAAACATATCTAAGGAGAAAAAAGACTTATATACAGAAAACTATAAGACACTGATAAAAGAAATCAAAGGTGATTCAAACAGATAGAGAGATATACCATGTTCTTGGAATGGAAGAATCAATATTGTGAAAATGACTATGCTACCAAATGCAATCTACAATTCAATGAAATCTCCACTGGATTAATGATGGCATATTTCACAGAACTAGAAGAAAAAATTTCACGATCTGTATGAAAACACAAAATACGCCAAATAGCAAAAGCAAACTTGAGAAAGAAAAATGGAGTTGGTGTAATCAACCTTCCCTGACTTCAGGCTATACTACAAAGCTACAGTCATCAAGACAGTATGGTACTGGCTCAGAAACAGAAATGTAGATCTATGGAACAAGATAGAAATCTCAGAGATAAACCAACACACCTATGGTCACCATATCTTTCACAAAAGAGGCAAGAATCAACATTGAAGAAAAACAGTTTTTTCATTCTATGGTATTGGGAAAACTGACAGCTACATATTTAAAAAATGGAGTTAGAACACTCCCCAAACCACACAAAAATCACAGCAAGATCCTCTTGGACTCACCTCATAAATTAGTGGAAATTAAAACAAATAGGATCTATTTAAAGATTTTGCACAGCAAAGGAAACTATAGGCAAAATGAAAGTCAGTCCTCAGAATGGGAGAAAATAATTACAAATGAACTGACAAAAGACTAAGGGAATACGTGTAACTCTATGGCTGATTCATATCAACGTATGACAAAACCCACTGAAAAATAAAAAATTTAAAAAATAAAAAATAAAAAAAAGACTAATCTCCAAAATATACAAGCAATTCATGTAGCTCAATATTTAAAAAAAAAAAAAAAAAAAAGCCAACTCTAACAATGGGCAGAAGACCTAAACAGATATTTACCCAAAGAAGACATTGTTATTGTTCTTCAGTTGTTAAGTTATGTCTGACTAATTGTGATCTCATGAACTGCAGCAGGTAAGGCTTCCCTATACTTCACAATCGCCCGGAGTTTGTCCAAACTCAGGTCTGTTGAGTCAATGATGCCATCCAACGATCTCATCCTCTGTTGCCCCTTCTCATCTGTCCCTCAATCTTTCCCAGCATCAGGGTCTTTTCCAATGAGTTGGCTCTTCACATCAGGTGGCCAAACTATTTGGAGTGCCAGGTTCAACATCAGCCCTTCCAATGAATATTCAAGGCTGATTTCATTTAGAATTGACTGGTTGATCTCCATGCTGTCCAAGGGACTCTCTAGAGTATTCTCCAGCTCCAAAATTTAAAAGCATAAGTTCTTTGGCATTCAGTCTTCTTTATGTTCCAACTCTCATATCCATGCACAACTACTGGAAAAAACATAGCTTTGACAATATGGAACTTTGTCAGCAAAATTATGTCTCTGTTTTTTAATGTACTGACTCAGTTCCTCATAGTTTTCTTCCAAGGAGAAAGAATCTTAATTTCATGGCTGCAGTCACAATAAGCAATGATTTTGGAGCCCAATAAACTAAAATCTCTCACTGTTTTTATTTTTTCCCCTTGTATTTGCTATGAAGTAATGGAACCAGATGTCATGAATTAGTATTTTGAATACTAAATTTTAAACCAGCTTTTTCACTCTCCTCTATCACCTTCACCAAGGGGCTATTTTGTTCTCCTTCACTTTCTGCTGTTAGAGGGGTATCATTTGCATATTTGAGGCTTTTCCAGGCAATCTTGTTTCCAGCTTGTGATTCATCCAGCCTGGCATTTCACATGATGTACTCTGCATAGGAGCTAAATAAACCAGATGACAATACACAGCCTTGGCTTACTCCTTTCCTGATTTTGAACCAGTCTGTTGTTCCACGACTTGTTCTGCCAGTTGCCTCTTGTCCTGCATACTGGTTTGTTAGAAGACAGGTAAGGTGGTCTGTTATTCCCATCTCTTCAAGAATTATCCACAGCTTGTTGTCCACACTGTCAAAGTCTTTAGCCAATAGACACAAGAAAAGATGCTCAACATTGTGCATTGTATGAGAAATGCATATCAAAACTACAAGATATCACTTCACATATGTCAGAATGCCCATCAGCATAAAATATACAGACAATAAATGCTGATGAGGATGTGGAGAAAAAGGAACCCTCTCACACTGTTGGCAGAAAGGTCAAGTGATGTAAGTACCATGGAGAACCACATGGAACTTCCTTTAAAAACTAGGAATAAAGCTATCATATGTCCCTAAAATCCCATCAGGAAGGCATATATGTACCCCAGTGTTCATTGGAGCACTATTTACAATAGCCAGGGCAGGGAAGCAACCTATATGTCCACTGACAGAAAAATGGACGAAGAAGCAGTGCTACATTTTAAAAAGTGGATTGTTACTCAGCCATAAAAGGCAGTTCTAATGAGGTGAATGAACATGGAATCTGTCATAAAGAGTTAAATAAGTCAGAAGGAGAAAGACAAATATCATATATTAACACATACATATGGAGTCTAGAAGATGATACAGATGAACCTATCTGCAGTGCATGAGAAGAGGCGCAGACAGAGAGAATGAACTTGCACACAGCAGGAGAAATAGAGGGCAGGACAAACTGAGAGCGTGGCACTGACACATATACACCACCATGTATAAAACAGATAGCTAGTGGAAAGTTGCTGTGTAACAGAGTTGAGCTCAGGGCTCTGTGATGACCTAGGCGGTGGGACTAGGTGAGGGGGAGGGAGGCTAAAGGGAGGGGTATACATATGTACAGAGGGAGGGGTATGCATATATACATATTCACATTGTTGTACAGCAGAAAATAACACAACATTGTAAAGCAACCATCCTTCATAGAAAAATAACTTTTTAAAAATCCAATTGGTCAAATATAAAATCAAAGAGGACAGTTGAAAATACCTTAAGACAAATGACAATTAATCACAACAATGCAAATCTATGGGCTGCATCAAGAGCAGTCCATAGAGGGAAGTCCATAGTGATACAAGCTCTCCTCTGAAACAAGAAAATCTGAAATAAACTATTCTTCCACCTAAAAGAATTAGAAAAAGGATACACAAAACCTAAAGACAGCAGAAGAAAGGAAATAATGATGATCAGAGAGGAAATAAAGATTTTAAAAAACAGAAAAAAATCAGTAAAACCAAGTTGCTTTATTGAGACTTAATTGACTGATACATTGTTATGACCTAAGGTACAGTGTTGCTGTTTTTCAGTCACTAAGTGGTTAGTCACTAAGTGTCAGACTCTGCAACCTCCTGAACTGCAGCACACCAGGCTTCCCTATTCTACACTATCTCCTAGAGTTTGCTCAAACTCATGTTCATTGAGTCAGTGATGCCATTCAATCATCTCACCCTCTGTCACCCCTTTCTCCTCTTGTCCTCAATCTTTCCCAGCATCAAGAGTATTTTCCAGTGAGTCAGCTCTTTGCAACAGGTGGCCAAAGGGTTGGAGCTTCAGGTTCAGCCTGTCTTTCCAATAAATATTCAGGGTTGATTTCTTTTAGGATTGACTAGTTTGATCTCCTCTCTGTCCAAGCAATTCTCAAGAGTCTTCTCTAGCACAGCAATTGAAGAATAATTGCTTTACAATATTATGTTGGCTTCAACTATACATTAACATGTATCAGCCATAGGTATACATATATCCCCTCCTTCCTGAGCCTCCCTCCCACCTCCCACCCCATACCACCCCTCTAAATTGCCACAGAGACCCAGTTTGAGCTCCCTGAGTCATATAGCAAATTTCCACTGGCTATCTATTTTACATAGAGAAGTATATAAGTTTCCATACTGCTTTCTTCATTCATCCCACCCTCTCCTTCCCTCCTCCACTGTGTCCATAAGTCTGTTCTGTAAGTCTACATCTCCATTTCTGCCCTGAAAATAGGTTTATCAGTACTTTCTTCCTACATTCCATACATGTGCATTAATAGATTTTTTTTTCTGTTTCTGACTTACTTCACTATGTATAATAGGCTCTGGGTTCATCCACCTCATTAGCATTGACTCAAATGCATTCCTTTATATGGTTGAACAATATTCCATTGTATATATGCACCACAGCTTCTTTATTCATTCATCTGTCAGTGGACATCTAGGTTATTTCCATGTCCTAGCTATTGTAAATAGTGGTGCAATGCAATTTGTATGGAAATACAAAAAACCTCGGATAGCCAAAGTAATCTTGAGAAAGAAGAATGGAACTAGAGGAATCAACCTGCCTGACTTCAGACTCTACTACAAAGTCACAATCATCAAGGCGGTATGGTACTGGCACAAAGACAGAAATATAGATCTATGGAACAGAATAGAAAGCCCAGGGATAAATCCACAAACCTATGGACACCTTATCTTTGACAAAGGAGGCAAGGATATACAATGGAAAAAAGACAACTTCTTTAACAGGTGGTGCTGGGAAAACTGGTCAACCACTTGTAAAAGAATGAAACTCGAACACTTTCTAACACCATACACAAAAATAAACTCAAAATGGATTAAAGATCTAAATGTAAGACCAGAAACTATAAAACTCCTAGAGGAGAACATAGGTAAAACACGCTCCGACATGAATCACAGCAGGATCCTCTATGACCCACCTCCCAGAATATTGGAAATAAAAGCAAAATAAACAAATGGGACCTAATGAAAATTAAAAGCTTTTGCACAACAAAGGAAACTATAAGTAAGGTGAAAAGACAGCCATCAAATTGGGAGAAAATAATAGGAAATGAAGAAACAGACAAAGGATTAATCTCAAAAATATACAAGCAACTCCTGAAGCTCAATTCCAGAAAAATAAATGACCCAATCAAAAAATGGGCCAAAGAACTAAACAGACATTTCTCCAAAGAAGACATACAGATGGCTAACAAACACATGAAAAGATCCTCAACGTCACTCATTATCAGAGAAATGCAAATCAAAACCACAATGAGGTACCATTACACTCCAGTCAGGATGGCTGCTATCCAAAAGTCTACAAGCAATAAATGCTGGAGAGGGTGTGGAGAAAAGGGAACCCTCTTACACTGTTGGTGGGAATGCAAACTAGTATAGCCACTATGGAGAACAGTGTGGAGATTTCTTAAAAAACTGGAAATAGAACTGCCATATGACCCAGCAATCCCACTTCTGGGCATACACACTGAGGAAACCAGATATGAAAGAGACACATGCACCCCAATGTTCATCGCAGCACTGTTTATAATAGCCAGGACATAGAAGCAACCTAGATGCCCATCATAAGATGAATGGATAAGGAAGCTGTGGTACATATACACCATGGAATATTACTCAGCCATTAAAAATAATTCATTTGAATCAGTTCTAATGAGATGGATGAAACTGGAGCCCATTATACAGAGTGAAGTAAACCAGAAAGATAAAAAACATTACAGTATACTAACACATATATATGGAATTTAGAAAGATGGTAACGATAACCCTATATGCAAAACAGAAAAAGAGACACAGAAGTACAGAACAGACTTTTGAACTCTGTGGGAGGTGAGGGTGGGATGTTTCCAAAGAACAGCATGTATATTATCTATGGTGAAACAGATTACCAGCCCAGGTGGGATGCATGAGTCAAGTGCTCGGGCCTGGTGCACTGGGAAGACCCAAAGGAATCGGGTGGAGAGGGAGGTGGGAGGGGAGATCGGGATGGGGAATACTTGTAACTCTATGGCTGATTCATATCAATGTATGACAAAACCCACTGGAAAAAAAAAAAAAACTAAATAAAATTTTTAAAAAAATAGTGGTGCAATGAATATTACGGTACATGCATCTTTTGCAATTATGATTTCCTCAGGGTGTATGACCAGTAGTGGAGTTGTTCAGTCATATGGTAGTTTTATTCCTAGTTTCTTAAGGAATCTCCATACTGTCTTCCATAGAGGCCAAATCAATTTACATTGCCACCAATAGTGCATGAGGGTTCCCTTTTCTCCACACCCTCTCCAGCATTTATTGTTTGTAGACTTTTTGATGATGACCATTCTGACAGCTGTGAAGTATTATCTTATTGTAGCTTTGGTTTTCATTTTTCTAATAATGAGTGATGTTGAGCATCTTTTCACATATTTATTAGCCATCTGTATGCCTTCTTTGGAGAAATGTCTGTTTAGGTCTTTTGTCCACTCTTTAATCGGGTTGTTTGTTTTTCTGGTATTGATTTGCATAGGCTGCTTATATATTTTGGAAATTAATTCTGTAAGCTGTTACATTCATTTGCTATTATTTTCTCCCATTCTGAGGGTTGTTTTTCACCGTGTTTATAATTTCCTTTGCTGGGCAAAACCCTTTAAGTTTAATTTGGTCCCACTTGTTTATTTTTGTTTTTAGTTCCATTACTCTAAGAAGTGGGTTATAGATGAGCTTGCTGTGATTTATGTCATAGTGTTTTGCCTATGTTTCCCTCTAAGAGTTTTATAGTTTCTGATCTTAAGCTTAGGCCTTTAATCCATTTCATGTTTATTTTTGTGTACAGGGTTAGGCAGTGTTCTAAATTCATTCTTTTACATATAACTTTCCAGTTTTTCCAGCACCACTTATTGAAGAAACTATCTTTTCCCCATTGTATATTCTTGCCTCCTTTGTCAAAGATAAGGTACCCATAGGTGCATGGGTTTATCTCTGGGTTTTCTACCTTGTTCCATTGAGCTATATTTCTGTTTTTGTGTCAGTACCATGTGGTCTTGATGACTGTAACTTTGTAGTATAGTCTGAAGTCAGGAAAGTTGATTCCTCCAACTCCATTCTTCTTTCTCAGTATCACATTGACTATTCAGGGCTTTTATGTTTCTGTATTAATATTGGAAATTTTTGTTCTAATTCAGTGAAAAATGTCATTAGTAATTGAAAAGGGATTACAATGCATCTATATATTGTATTTAGTAGTATAGTCATTTTCACAATATTGATTCTTCCAACCCAGCTACATGAAATATCTCTCCCTCTGTTTATGTCACCTTTGATTTCTTTCACCAATGTCTTAAAGTTTTCAGTATACACCTATTTTCTCTCCTTAGGAAGGTTTATTCCTAGGTATTTTATTCTTTTTTTTGTGATGGTAAATGGGATTGATTGCTTAAATTATCATTCTGATTTTTCACTGTTAGGATATAGGAATACAAGTGATTTCTGTGTACTGATTTTGTATCTTGTGACTTTACTAGATTCACTGATTAGCTCTAGTAATTTTGTGATAGTATCTCTAGGGTTTTCTGCGTATAGGATCATGTCATCTGCAAACACTGAGCATTTTACTTCTTTTTCAATCTGGTTTCCTTTTTATTTCTTTTTCTTTTCTGATTGCCAAAGCTAAGACTTCCAAAATTATGTTGAAGAATAGTGGTGAGAATGGGCACCATTTTCTTTTTCCTAATTTTAGAGGGAAAACTTTCAGTTTTTTACCATCGAGAATAATATTTGCTGTGGGTTTGTCATATATGGCCTTTACTATTTTGAGGTAGGTTCTTTCTGGGCTTTCCAGGTGATTCAGTGGTAAAGAATCTGCCTGAAATGCAGGGGATGCCAGAGACATGGGTTCAATCCCTGGGTCAAAACAAAGATCCCCTGGAGAAGGGCATGGCAACCCACTCCAGTATTCTTGTCTGGAGAATTCTGTGGACAGAAGAGCCTGATGGGCTACAATCCATGGCCTCATAAAGAGTCAAACATGCCTGAAGTCACAGAGTACAGCACAGGTTTCTTCTAGGCCCATTTTTTAAACAGTTATTATCATAAATGTGTGCTGAATTTTGTCAAAGCTTTTTTCTGAGTTTTTTGAGTTTATTAAATGATTTTTTCTTTCAGTTTGTTGATGTAGTATATCTCATTCATTGATTTGTACATATTGAAGAATCCCTGAATCCCTGAGATAAACTGAACTTGATCATAATGTATAATCTTTTTAATATGTTGTTAAATTCTGTTTGCCAGAATTTTGTCAAATTTATCAGTGATATTGGCCTATAATTTTCTTTTTTTATGATATCTTTGTCTGGTTTTAGTATCAAGAAGATGGTAGCCTTGTGGAATGTATCTGGAAGTGTTCCTTCCTCTGCAATTTTTTGAAAGAAGTTCAGAATTATAGGCATTAGCTCTTTTCTAAATGTTTGCTAGAATTCACCTGTGAAGTGATTTGGCCCTGGGCTTTTGTTTTGGGGAGATTTTTTATTGCATTTTCCATTTCAGTGCTTGTAGTTGACTTGTTCATAATTTCTATTTCTTGTTGGTTCAAGGTTGAACTTTTCTGAGAATCTGTCCATTTCTTCCAGGCTGTCCATTTTATAGGCTTATAATTGTGTCATAATAGCCTCTTATGACCCTTTGTATATCTGCATTGGCTGTTATAACCTCTCCTTTTTCATTTCTAATTTTGTTGATTTGATTCTTCTCCCTTTTTTTCTTGATGAGTCTGGCCAATGGTTTGTCAATTGTATCTTCTCAAAGAACCAGCTTTTAGTTTTATTAATCTTTATTATTGTTTCCTTCATTTCCTTTTCATTTTTTTCTGCTCCAGTCTTTATGATTTCTCTCAATCTACTAACATTGGGGGCATTTTGTTCCTTTTCCAGTTGTTTTAGGTGTAAAGTTAGATTATCTCTTCAATATGTTTCTTGTTTCTTGATATAGGATCCTATTGCTCTAAACTTCCCTCTGAACTGCTTTTGCTGCTCCCCCCCTCCCCAATAGGTTTTGGGTCATTGCAGGGGTTGGTTATTTTTGTGTGTGTGTGTGTGGTTGTTGTTGTTTCTAGGGATTTTTTATTTCCCTTTTTATTTCTTCAGTTATCTGTTCATTATTTAGAAACGTATTGCTTGATTTCCATGTATTTGTGGGTTTTTAGTTCCCCCCCCCCGTAATTGATATCTAATCACATAGTATTGTGATCAGAAAAGATTCTTGATAAGACTTCAATTTTCTTAATTTATTGAGGCTATGTTTGTGACTCATGATGTAGTCTATCCTGGAGAATGTTCCATATGCGTGTGAGAAGAAAGTGTATTCTTCTGGATTTGGATAGAATGTCCTGAAAATATCAATTAGCTCTATCTTGTTTAATGTGTCATTTAAGGCTTGCGTGCTAAGTCTTTTCAGTCATGTCTGACTGTTTGCAACCCTGTGGACTGAAAGCCTGTCAGGCTCCTCTGTCCATAGGATTCTCCAGACAGGAGTCCTGGAATAGGTTGCCATGATGTTCTCCAGGGGATCTTCCCAACCCAGGTACCGAATCCACATCTCCTGCGGCTCCTGTCCTGCTGGCAGATTCTTTATCCCTGAGCCACCAGGGAAACCCTATTTAAAGCTTATGTTTCCTTAATAATTTTTTGTTTTGATGATTTGTCCAGTGGTGTAAGCGGGTTGCTAATGTCCCCTACTATTATTGTGTTACTGTCAATTTCCCCTTTTTATGGCTGTTAGTGGTCCTTTCTGTATAGAGGTGTTCCTATGTTGGACACATAAATATTTACAATTTTCATGCCTTATTCTTGGATTGATCCTTTGATCATTGTGTAGTGTCTTTCCTTATCTCTTGTTTATGTTTATCTCTTATTTAGTTTCTTTATATTTTATTCCTTATGTTTAGTTTCCTTATCTCTTATTTAGTTTATGGTTTATTTTGTCTGATATGAGAATGGCTACTCTGACTTTCTTTGCATGGTATATCTTTTTCCATCCTCTCACTTTCTGTCTGTATGTTTCTCTAGGTCTGAAGTAAGTCTCTGGCAGACAGCATATATATATACTTGTTTTGTATCCATTCAGTCAGTCTGTGTTTTTGGTTGGAGTTTTTAATCCATTGACATTTGAAGTAATCATTGATATATATGTTTCTATTGGCATTTTTTAATTGTTTTGGGTTTGTTTCTGTATGTCTTTCCCTTCTCTTTTATTTCCTATCTGTAGAAATCCCTTTAATATTTGTTGTAAAGCTGGTTTTGTGGTGCTAAACTCTCTTAACTTTTGATTGTCTGAAAGCTTTTGATTTCTCCATCAATTTTGAATTAGGTACTTGGAAAATAGAGTAAACTTGCCTTTAGACTTTTCCCTTTCAGTACTTTAAGTATATCCTGCCATTTCCTTCTGGTCTGTGGAATTTCTTCCAAAAGATTAGCTGTTAATTGTACGGGCTTTCCCTTGTACACTACATGTTGCTTTTCCCTTGCTGCTTTTAATATTCTTTCTGTGTGATTAATATATGTGTCTCAGTGTGTTTCTCCTTGGGTTTATCCTATGTGGACCTCTCTGCACTTCTTGGGCTTGAGTGACTAGTTCCTTTCCTATGCCGGGAAGATTTCAACTATAATCTCTTCAAAAATTTCCCCAGACCCATTCTTTTTTTCTTATTTTTCTGGGACACCTATAATTGGAATGATGGCACATTTAATATTCTCCTAGAGGTCTGTTCAGTCTTTTCCCTTTATTCTACTCTTCAGAAGTTATTTCTATAATTCTAGCTTCTAGCTCACTTATCTGTTCTTCTTCCTCAGTTATTCTGCTACGGATTCCTTCTATGGTGTTTTTAATTTCAGCAGTTGTGTTGTTCATCTTTGTGCCTATATTTATTTCTTCTAGCTCATTGTTAAATGTGTTAATTGATTCTTGCATTTTCTCCATTCCACTTTTGAGGTTTTGGATTTTCTTTACTAACATCACTCTGAATTCTTTTTCAGGTAATTTGCCTATTTCCTCTTTGTTTATTTTGCCTTGTGAGCTACCTTGTTCCTTCATTTGCATGATATTTCCCTGTCTTTTCTTTCTTTTTCTAATTTACTATGCTTGAGGTCTTCTTTTCCCAGGATTTAGAGTCTTATTCCTTCTTCCTTTGGGTTTCTGCTATTAGTGGTAAGATGGATCCAGGGTTTGTGTAGGTTTCGTGTTACGTGTGACTTATGCCTTTGTTCTGGTAGGAGGAGGAGCTTTTTTCCCTCTGATGGGCAGGGTTTTGTGAGGTGATACGTTTTGGGGTGTCTGTGGGAAAGCTGTCTGCTGATGGCTGAATTTGTGTTTTTGTCTTCTTGTTTGAATGAGGCATCCTGCTCAGGGTGCTGTTGACAGGTGATGCCAGGTCTTAAACACAGGTGGAAACTTTCTCGAGATTTCTCATTAATTAATACTCCCTGGGGTTAGGAATTCTCTGGCAGTCTAGCGTCCTGGACTCAGCACTCTCACTCCAAAGATTCAGGCCCAATCTTGAGCTTTGTGCGAATCTACGTATTCCTTTTTGGTGATCAGGGATTCCTGCCTGCTCTCAGCTGGTGCTCTGTGAGACCTTCTGGGTCTGAGGGTGTATTTCTGATGCATCTGTGGAGAGAGATGTAGTGCATGTCTATGTGCTCCCCTGACATCTTGTCCCTCCTCCACAAGCGGCTCTTGACTTTTTGGGATCCTGAGTGATGTGCTGAACACAATTCAGTATGGCCCCATGATTCTATTTCAAGCAGAACTTTAAATGCACTGGAAGATTTCATCCAGCACCAAAATATACATGGGCTTCTATGTCTTAGTCTTCATCAGTCCGCACTTCTTCCTGCTCCCTTTTCTTCTGGTTCTTTGAAAGGGTTAAAGTGTCATGATAATTTTAATTTTGAAATCATATAAAATTTCTTATCTGAGCACAAAAAGTATGAGACTAGGAATCAACTACAGAAAAACAAAAACAAAAATATCTGAAAGGCAAAAACACACAAAGGAACATATGTTATTAGCAACCAATGACTCCCAAAGAAATAAAATGAAAATGGAAACTTTATGAAACTAAGAGACATACAAAAGCAATCTATGCGGGAAGTTTTGTTCCTATTCCATTATGATTTATTATAGGATATTGAATATATTTCTTTAAGCTGTACCATAGGAACTTGCTTATAATTTTTATTTTTATTGAAGTTCAGTTCATTTACAATGTTATGTTCATTTCTGCTGTATATCAGTGTAATTCAGTAATACATGTGTGTAAATTATTTTTATATTAGCACTATGGTATATCACAGGATCTTGAATATAGTTCCTATGCTATAGAACCTTGTTGTTTATCCATTCTATATATAATAGTGTGCATCTGCTAACAAAAAACATCCAATCCATCCCTCCATCATTCCCTTCTTCCTTAGCAGTACAAATCTGTTATCTATAAATTTGTTTCTGTTTCATAGATAAGTTCACTTGTGTCATATTGTAGATTCCCCATGTAAGTGATATCATATGGTATTTGTCACTCTCTGTCTCAATTACTTTACTTAGTGTGATAACTTCTAGGTCTATCCATGTTGCTCCAAATGGCATTAATTCATTATTTTTATGATTGAGTAGTATTCCATTGGGCATGCACACCAATTGATCTTTATCCATTCATGTGTCCATAGATATTTAGGTAGCTTACATGTCTTGGCTATTGTGAATAGAGTTCATGAACAGAGTGGTATATACACCTTTCAAATTAAAACTTCCCAGACAATGCCCAAGAGTGGGATTTCTGGATTATAGGCAACTCTATTTTTAGTTTTTAAAGGAACCACCATACTGTTTTCCAGGTAAGGGCACCGACTTACACTCCCAGTAACAATGTAGGTGGTGGTGGTTTAGCCGTCAGTTTGTGTCTGACTCATGGGATCCCACGGACAGTAGCCCGCCAGGCTCCTCTGTACATGGGTTTCTCTAGGCAAGAATACTGGAGTGGGTTGCCATTTCCTTCTCCAGGGGATCCTCCCAAACCCAAGAATCAAACCTGGGTCTCCTGTATTGCAGGCAGATACTTTACCAACTGAACTATAAGGAAAACACCAAACAATATAGGAGTGTTCCATTTTCTTCACATTCTTTGCAGCATTAGTTATTTGTAGACTTTTTAATGATGGCCATTCTCTCTGGTATGAGTTAATATCTCACAGTAGTTTTGATTTTCATTTCCCTAATAATTAGAAATAGGGAGCATATTTTCATGTGCCTGTTAGCCATCTATGTGTCTACATTGGACAAATGACTGAATAAGTCTTATGTCCATTTTTCAATTGTTTTGTGGGTTTTCTTGTTGAATTGTATGAGCTGTTGCCATATTTTGGAAATTGAGCCCTTATCATTCACATCCCAGTCTATTTTCTTTTCATTTTGTTTCTGGATTCCTTTGCCTTGCAAACCTTATAAGTTTAATTAGGTCCCATTTGCTTATTTTTGCTTTCATTTCTATTGCCTTGGAAGAATAACCTAAGAAAACATTGGTACAATTTATGTCAGAGACTGTTTTCCCCATGTTCTCTTCTAAGAATTTGATGGGGTCACATCTTAGATTTAGGCCTTTAAGTTGAGTTTATTTTTTTGTATGGTGTGAGAGTGTATTTTAACTTCATTAATTTACAAGCAGCTGCCCAGCTTTCCCAACTTAGCCTTTGTTGAATGTTAATTCACCTTAGGTGTGTGGGTTAATTTCTGTATTCTCTATTCTATTGCACTGATCTGTATGCTTGTTTCTGTGCCAATACCATGCAGGGGTTCTTTTATTTAACTTTCTTTTTAATTGGAGGATAATTGCTTTACAATATTGGGTTGGTTTCTGCCACATTTCTATCTGAATTAGTCATGTGTACATGTAAGTTGCCTCAGTTATTTCAGTCTTGTCCAACTCTTTGTAAACTTATAGGCTGTGGCTGGCCAGGAACCTCTGTCCATAGGATTCTCCAGGCAAGAATACTGGAGTAGGTTGCCATGCCTTCTCTGGGGGATGTTTCAGACCCAGGGATAGAACTTGTGTATCTTACATCTTCTGCATTGGCAGTCAGGTTCTTTACCACTGGCGTCACCTGGGAAAGGCATATGTATGTGTCCTCCCTCTTGAGCCTGCCTCCCACCTCCCACCCCATGACACCCCTTTAGGTTGTCACAGAGTATGGGATTTGAGCTCTATGAGGCATAGAGCAAATTTCCACCTGGCTATCTAAGATTACAAGTAAGGGAATTTTAGAAAAACATCTATCATTGTTTCTTTGACTATGCTAAAGCCTTTGACTGTGTAGATCATGACAAACTGTGGAAAGCTCTTAGATAGATGGGAATACCAGACCATCTTATCTGTCTCCTGAAAAATCTGTAAGTGGGCCAGGAAGCAACAGTTAGAACCTCATACGGAACATCTGATTGGTTCAATATTGAGAAAGGAGTACAACAGGGCTGTCTGCTGTTACCCTGTTTCTTTAATCTATATGCTGAGCACATCATGAGAAATCCTGGGCTGGATAAGTTACACGCTGGAATCAAGATAGGTGGGAGAAGGATCAACAACCTCAGACATGTGGATGATACCACTCTAATGGCAGAAAGTGAAGAGAAACTAAAGAACCTCTAGATGAGGGTGAAGAAGGAGAGTGAAAGAGCCAGCTTAAGACTAAATATCAAGAAAACTAAGATCATGGCATCCAGCCGCATCACTGAATGGCAAATAGAAGGGGAAATCTTGGAAGTAGTGGCAGATTTCCTCTTCTTGGGCTCCAAAATCATGATGGACGGGACTTCAGCCTTGAAATCAAAAAACAATTTCTTCTTGGCAGGAAAGTGGTGACAAACCTAGACAGTATGTTGAAAAGCAGAGACATTACTCTGCCCACAAAGGTCCATTATAGTCAAGGCTACAGCCTTCCCAGTGTCACATACGGTTGTGAGAGCTAAACTATAAAGAAAGCAGAATGCCAAAGCATTGATACCTTCCAACTGTGGTGCTGGATAAGACTCCTGAAAGTCCCTTGGACAGCAAGGAGATCAAACCAGTCAGTTTTAAGGGAGATAAAACCTGAATACTCACTGGAAGGACTGACTGATGCTGAAGCTGAAACTCCAATATTTTGCAATTAGTCTCACCTTCTCCATCCCTCCCTGTGTCCACACTCTTTTCTCTATGTCTGGTTCTCCACTCCTGACCTGAAGATAAGTTCATCAGTGCCATATTCCTAGATTCCACACATATGCATTAATATACTATATTTGCTTGTCTCATTATGACTCCCTTCACTCTGTATAATAGGCTCTAGGTTCATCTGCCTCATTAGAACTGACTCACATGCATTCCTTTTTAGAACTGAGTAGTATTACATTGTGTATGTGTACTGCAGCTTCTTGACCCATTCATCTGTTAAAGGACGTCTAGGTTGCTTCCAATTCTTAATTATTGTAAATAGTGCTGCAATGAAAATTAGGTTCAGTCAGTCAGTCAATTCAGTCGCTCAGTAATATCTGAATCTTTGCGACCCCATAGACTGCAGCACGCCAGGCATCCCTATCTATCACCAACTCCTGGGTCCTTTGAAAACTCATGTCCATTGAGCCGGTGATGCCATTCAAACATCTCATCCTCTGTCGTCCCCTTCTCCACCCACCTTCAATCTTTCCCAGAATCAGGGTCTTTACCAATGAATCAGTTCCCAGGTCACCTGAATGCATCAGGTGACCAAAGTATTGGAGTTTCAGCTTCAGCATAATTTCTTCCAATGAATATTCAGGACTGATTTCCTTTAGCATGGACTGGTTGGATCTCCTTACAGTCCAAGGGACTCTCTAGAGTCTTCTCCAACACCACAGTTCAAAAGCATCAATTCTTCGGTGCTCAGTTTCCTTTATAGTCCAACTCTCACATCCATACATGACAACTGGAAAAACCATAGCTTTAACTAGATGGACCTTTGTTGGCAAAGCAATGTCTCTGCTTTTTAATATGCTGTCTAGGTTGGTCATAGCTTTTCTTCCCAGGATCTAGTGTCTTTTAATTTCATGGCTGCAATCACCATCTGCAGTCATTTTGGAGCCTGCCAATTATGTCACTGTTTCCATTGTTTTCCCATCTATTTGCCATGAAGTGCTGAGACCAGATGCCATGATCTTGGTTTACTGAATGTAAGCTTTAAGCCAACTTTTTCACTCTCCTCTTTCACTTTCATCAAGAGGCTCTTTAGTTCTTCTTTGCTTTCTGCCATAAGGGTGGTGTCATTTGCATGTTTCAGGTTATTGATATTTCTCCTGCAATCTTGATTCCAGCTTGTGCTTCATCTAGCCAGGCATTTCTCATGATGTACTCTGCATATAAGTTAAATAAGTAGGGTGACATAGAGCCTTGATGTACTCCTTTCCCAATTTGGAACCACTCTGTTGTTCAGGTCAGTTCAGTTCACTTCAGTCACTCAGTCGTGTCCGACTCTTTGCGACCCCATGAATTGCAGCACGCCAGGCCTCCCTGTCCAACACCAACACCCACAGTTTACTCAAACTCATGCCCATCGAGTCGGTGATGCCATCCAGCCATCTCATCCTCTGCCATCCCCTTCTCCTCCTGTCCCCAGTCCCTCCCAGCATCAGGGTCTTTTCCAATGAGTCAACTCTTAGCACGAGGTGGCCAAAGTATTGGAGTTTCAGCTTCAGCATCAGTCCTTCCAATGAACACCCAGGACTGATCTCCTTTAGGATGCACTGATTGGATCTCCTTGCAGTCCAAGTGACTCTCAAGAGTCTTCTCCAACACCACAGATCAAAAGCATCAATTCTTCTGCACTCGGCTGTAGTTCATGGGGTCACAAAGAGTCGGACATGGTTGAGCAACTGAACTGAACTGAGATGTTTTTCTGGAGCTCTCTTGCTTTTTCAATGATCCAACAGATGTTTGCAATTATCTTTGGTTCCTCTGCCTTTTCTAAATGCAGCTTGAACACCTGGAAGTTCACAGTTCACATACTGTTGAAGCCTATGCTTGGAGAATTTTGAGCATTACTTTGCTAATGTGTGAGATGAGTGCAATTGTATGGTGGTTTGAACATTCTCTGGCATTGCCTTTCTTTGGGATTGGAATGAAAACTGTCCAAATATTAGAATACATGTGTCTTTTCTGTGGAGGGCTCGGCAGAGTAGATTCTGGAAAAAGGACATGGGCAGCTTCTCTGGGAAACTGACAAAACTTTACTTCTACAGCAAATCGTTTTATGCATGGGAGCAAGGAAAAAGCTTACAAAAATCAAGGTTACACAGATGGAGCTTGAGCACGTACAAAGTTGATAATAGCAAGTTTACAAAGTTAATGAGACACATAGACTCTATTTTCTCAGGATCAAGAGACAATCTGCTCTCCTCAAGACCAGCTTGTTATTCTCAGCACTATTCTCATGCAGTCCTAAAACTGTATATGCAGGGAATGTTTCTCAGGGCAAAACATCGAGACATGCCTGGCAGCTCTGGTTCTTTGCCAGATCCCTGTGAGGACCTTCTCCTCAAGGCAGTCACGTAGTTTCCCTCAACATTTTCAATTATGGTTTCCTCAGTGTTTTTCCCCAGTAGTAGGGTTGTTGTGTCATACATTACTTTTAATACCAATTTTTTAAAGGACTATCCATATTGTACTCCATACTGGATATATCAGTTTTCATTCCTACAAATAGTACAAGAGAATTTTCCTTTCTCCACAACTTCTCCAGCACTTATTTTTGCAATTTTTTGATGATGGTCTTTCTTACCAATGTGAGGTGATACCTCATTGTAGTTTTGATTTGCATTTTTCTAACAATGAGCAATGTTGAACATCTCTTCATGTGCTTATTAGCCATCTGTATGTCTTCTGTGGAGAAATGACTGTTTATGTGTTCAGTCCAGTGTTTGATTGGATTGTTTGTTTTTCTCATATTGAGCAGAATGAGCTGCTTTGTTCATTTTGGAGATTAATCTGCTTGCTTATTTGGAGATTAATTTTTTGTCAGTTGTTTTGTTTGATATTATTTTTTCCTATTCTTAGTGCTGTCTTTTCACCTTGTTTATAGTTTCCTTCATTGTGCAAAATATTTCAAGTTTGATTAAGTCCCACTAGTTTTTATTTTTTTACTTTGCTTGTCACTACTCTATGAGGTGGGTCCAGGAGGATCTGTGGTTTATGTTGAACAGTGTTCTGTCTATGTTTTCCTCTAAGAACTTTATAGTTTCTGGACTTATATTTAAGACTTTAATTCTTTTCTTTTATGGTCTCAGGAAATGTTCTAATTTCATTCTTTTTTTTTTTTTTTTTTTTTTCTTAGTTGGAGGCTAATTACTTCACAACATTTCAGTGGGTTTTGTCATACATTTACATGAATCAGCCATGGAGTTATATGTATTCCCCATCCTGATTCCCCCTCCCACCTCCCATATGTTGCTGATCAGTGTTTCCAGCACCAGTTTTTTCCTTTTTTCAATTTATTAATTTTTAATTGAAGGATAATTGTTTTACAGTATTGCTTTGATTTCTAGCAAACATCAGCATAAATCAATCAGCACCACTTTTTGAAGAGACTATCTTTTCTCTATTGTATGCTCTTGCCTCTTTGTCAAAGATAAGGTGCCCATAAATGTGTTAGTTTACCTCAGGACTTTCTATCTTGATCCATTATCATGGTTTTTGCCAGTGTCATACTGTCTAGATGACTGTAACTTTGTAGTATAGCCTGTAGTATAGTAACTTTGTAATATAGTCTGAAGTCAGGAAGGTTGATTCTTCCAATTCCATTTTTCTTTCCCGAGTGTGTTTTGTCTATTTGTGTTTTTTGTTGTTTCATAAAAATTGTGAATTTTATTGTTCTAGTTCAATGGAAAATAGTGTTGATAGTTTCATAGGGATTGCATTGAATCTGTAGATTGCTTTGGATTGTATAGTCGTTTTCACAATATTGATTCATCCAGTCCAGGAACATGGTATATCTCTCTATCTGTGTCATCTTTGATTTCTTTCATCAATGTCTTACAGTTTTCTACATAAAGGTATTTTGTCTCTTTAGGTAAATTTATTCCTAAGTATGTTATTTATTTTTTTGCAATGAATGATGAATGAGAATACTTCTTTAATTTCTCCTTCAGAGTTTTCACTGTTAGTGTATAAGAATGTAAGGAATTTTTCTGTGTTAATTTTATATCCTGGTACTTTGCTATATTCCTTAATTAGCCCTAGTAATTTCCTGTTGGCCTCTAGGGTTTTCTATGTATAGTATCATGTTATCGGCAAACAGTGAAAGTTTTACTTATTCTTTTCCAATCTGGACTCATTGTATTTATTTTTCTTCTCTGATTGCTGTAGCGAGGAGCTACATAACTATGTTAATTAATAGTGGTAAATGTGGCCTTTTATTCCTGATCTTAGGGGAAATTTTCAGTTTTTCACCACTGAGAATAATGCTTGCTATGGGCTTTTCACATATGACCTTTATTATGTTGAGATATGTTCCTTCTATGTCTACTTTATGGAGACATTTTGTCAAAATTGGGTGCTAAATTTTGTCAAAATTTCACTGCATCTGTTAAGATGATCATATGACTTTTATCATTCAATTTATTAATATGCTGAATCAAATTGATTGACTTGCATATGTTGAAGAATACTTGCATCCCTGGTATAAAGCATCCTTGATCATGATGTATGATCCTTTCAATATACTGTTGAATTCTGCTTGCTAGAATTTTGTTGAGGGTTTTTGCATCTATATTTATCAGTGATATTGGCCTGTAATTTTATTTTTTCTGACATATTTGTCTGATTTTGGTATCAGGGTGATGGTGGCTTCATGAAATGATTTAGGAATTTTCATCCTCTGCAATTTTTGGAAAGAGTTTGAGCAGAACAGGTGTTAGCTTTTCTCTAAACTTTTGGTAGAATTTGTCTGTGAAGCCATCTGGATCTAGGCTTTTGTTTATTGGAAAAAAAAATTTGTTATAATATCAATTTCTGTGCTTCTGATTAATCTCTTCACATTTTGTTTGTTTGTTTGTTTGTTTGTTTGTTTCTTCCTGGTTCAGTTTTGAAAGGTTATGCTCTTCTAAGAATTTGCTGATTTCTTTCAGGTTGTCCATGTTATTGGCATATGCAACCCCATAGACTATACAGTCCATGGAATTCTCCAAGCCAGAATATTGGAGTGGGTAGCCTTTCTCTTCTCCAGGGGATCTTCCCAACCCAGGGATAGATCCCAGATCTCCTGAATAGCAGGTGGATTCTTTACCAGCTGAGCCACAAGGAAGTCATTATTGGCATATAGTTACTTGTAATAGTCACATATGATCATTTGTATTTGTGTTGTGTGCTGTAACTTTTCTTTTTTCATTTCTAATTTTATTGATTTGAAGTTCCTTTTTTTTTTTATGAATCTGGTTAATGGTTTGTCAATTTTTTTATCTTCTCAAGGGATCAGCTTTTAACTTTATTGATCTTTGCTATTGTCTCCTTCATTTCTTTTTCTTTTATCTCTGTTCTGATATTTGTGATTTCTTTCCTTCTACTAACTTCGGGACATTTCTGTGCTTCTTCTTTATCTAGTTGCTTAAAGTGTAAGGTTATATTGCCTAGGCTTGTATTGCTAGAAGCTTCCCTCTTAGCAACTGTCTTCTTACTTTCTGTAATTTTTGAGTTGATGCATTTTCAGTGTTTTCATTTGTTTTTGGGTATTTTTTATTTTCTTTGTTATTTCTTCACTGATCTTTTGGTTACTCAGAAGTGTATTGGTTAGCCTTCATGTATTTGTGCTTTCTCTAGTTTTTTTCCCTATAGTTAATATCTAATCTTATAGCATTGTTGTCAGAAAAGATGCTTGAAATGATTTCAGTTTTTTTTTTTTTTTTTTTTTTTTTAATTTACCAAGGTTTGATTTGTGACCCACGATGTGATCTATCCTGGAGAATGTTCCATGTGAACCTGAGAAAAAGTGGAATCTACTCTTTTTGAGTGGAATGCCCTGTAGACATCAATTAGGTCCAAGTGGTCCATGTATGATTTAAAGCTTGTGTTTCCTTATTAATTTTTTGTCTGGAAGTTTTGTCCATTGGTGTGAGTGAGATATTAAAGTCCCCCAGTATTGTGATGTTACTGTCAATTTTTTATTTAACAGTTACTAGAATTTGTCTTGTGTATTGAGGTACTCCTATGTTGGATACATATATACTTATAATTGTTAAAACTTCTTAGATTGATGTTTTGATCATTGTGTACTGTCCTTGCTTGTCTCTTCTTTTTTTTTTTTTTTTTATTTTATTTTATTTTTTTTTTTTTTTTAAATATTATTTTATTAGTTGGAGGCCAATCACTTTACAACATTTCAGTGGGTTTTGTCATACATTGACATGAATCAGCCATATAGTTACACGTATTCCCCATCCCGATCCCTCCTCCCACCTCCCTCCCCACCCGACTCCTCAGGGTCCTCCCAGTGCACCAGGCCCGAGCACCTGACTCATGTATCCCACCTGGGCTGGTGGTCCGTTTCACCATAGATAGTATACATGCTGTTCTTTCAAAACATCCCACCCTCACGTTCTCCCCCAGAGTTCAAAAGTCTGTTCTGTACTTCTGTGTCTCTTTTTCTGTTTTGCATATAGGGTTATCGCCACCATCTATCTAAATTCCGTATATATGTGTTAGTATACTGTAATGTTCTTTATCTTTCTGGCTTACTTCACTCTGTATAATGGGCTCCAGTTTCATCCATCTCATTAGAACTGATTCAAATGAATTCTTTTTAACGGCTGAGTAATATTCCATGGTGTATATGTACCACAGCTTCCTTATCCATTCATCTGTTGATGGGCATCTGGGTTGCTTCCATGTCCTGGCTATTATAAACAGTGCTGCGATGAACATTGGGGTGCACATGTCTCTTTCAGATCTGGATTGCTCAGTGTGTATGCCTAGAAGTGGTATTGCTGGGTCATATGGATTAATCTCAAAAATATACAAGCAACTCCTGAAGCTCAATTCCAGAAAAATAAACGACCCAATCAAAAAATGGGCCAAAGAACTAAACAGACATTTCTCCAAACAAGACATACAGATGGCTAACAAACACATGAAAAGATGCTCAACATCACTCATCATCAGAGAAATGCAAATCAAAACCACAATGAGGTACAATTACACGCCAGTCAGGATGGCTGCTATCCAAAAGTCTACAAGCAATAAATGCTGGAGAGGGTGTGGAGAAAAGGGAACCCTCTTACACTGTTGGTGGGAATGCAAACTAGTACAGCCACTATGGAAAACAGTGTGGAGATTTCTTAAAAAACTGGAAATAGAACTGCTTGTCTCTTCTAACAGTCTTTATTTTAAAGTTTACTTTATCTGATATGAGTGTTGCTACTTCTGCTTTCTTTTTATTTCTGTTTGCATGCAATATCTTTTATAGCCCACATGTTCAGTCTGTGAGAATCCCTGGATCTGAGGTGCATCTCCTGTAGACAGCACATATAGGGGTCATGTTTCTTATCCATTCAGCCAATCTATTTCTTTTAGTTGAAGCATTTAGTCCATTTACAGAGAAGGACATGGCAACCCACTCCAGCATCCTTGCCTGGAGAATTCCATGGACAGAGGAGCCTGGCAGGTTGAGTCCATGGGGTCAAAGTGTCAGACATGACTGAGTGACTAACACAACACAATTATTGATATGTATGATCCTACTGGGGCTTCCCTGGGGTCTCAGAAGTAAAGAGTCTACTACAAAGCAGGAGACCCATGTTCGATCCCTAGGTCAGGAAGATCCCTGGAGGAGGTCATGGCAACCCATTCTAATACTCTTGCCTAGAGAATCTCATGGACAGAAGAACCTGGAAGGCTGCAATTCATAGGGTCACACAGAGTCAGACACGATTGAAGTGGCTAAACAGCAGCAGCAGCATGATCCTATTGGGAGCTTCCCTCATGACTCAGTGGTAAAGAATCTGCCTGCCAAGCAGAAGACTTGGGTTCAGTCCCTGGGTTTGGAAGATCCCCTGAAGAAGAAAATGGCAGCTAACCCCTGTATTCTTGCCTAGGAAATCCTATGGACAGAGGAGCCTGGTGGGCCAAAATCCATGAAGCTGCAAATGTGTTGAACACAACTTAGTGACTCAACAGTAGTACGATTTTCTTACCATTTACTTTATTGTTTGGGGTTTGTTTTTATAGGCCTTGTTCTTGTGTTTCCTGTCTAGAGAAGTTCCTTTAGCATTTGCTGAAGAAATAGTTTGTGGTACTGAATTCTCTTAACTTTGGCTTTTCTGCAAAGCTTTTGATTTCCCCCTTTGAATCTCAAGAAGATCCTTGCTAGATAGAGTAATCTTGGTTGTCGGTTTTTCTCTTTCATCACTTTAACTGTTTACTGCCCTTGCCTCTGCTGGCAGAGTTTCTGTTGAAAAATAAGTTATTTGCTTTATGGGGATCTCTTTGTATGTTATCTGTTGTTTTTCCCTTGTTGCTTTTAATATTTTTCCTTTGTGTTTAATTTTCATTGGTTTGATTGACATGTGTCTTGGCACGTTTCTCCTTGGGTTTATCTTTTATGGGATTCTATGGACGTTCTGGACTTGGTAGCTAATTCCTTTCCCATTTTAGGGAAGTTTTTTACTATAATCTCCTGAAATGTTTTTTTATGCACTTTCTTTTTTCTTCTCCTGAGACCCCTATACTTTCAATGCTGGTATAAGTAATTTTGTCTCAGAGGTCACTGAGATTGTCCTCATTTCTTTTTATTCTTTTTTCTTTATTTTGCACTGCTTCAGTTATTCCCACCATTCTATCTTCCAGCTCACTTTTCCATTCTCCCACTCAAGATAGTCTGCTATTGTTCCCCTCTAGTGTATTTTTAACCTCACTTATTGCGTTGTTCATTGCTCATTTTTTATTCGTTTAGGTCATTGCCAAACATTTCTTGCATCTTCTCTAGCCATGTCTCTGTTCTATTTATCTGTGCCTCAGTTTTATTTCCAAGGTTTTGGAACATCTTTATTATCATTATTCTGAATTCTTTTTCAGGTAGACTGTTCATTTCCTCTTCATTCGTGTTTCATCTTGTGGATTTTTACCATGTTCCTTCATCTGATGCACATTTCTCTGTCTTTTCATTTTGTTTAATTTACTGTCTTTGGGATCTCCTTCCTGTAGGGTGGAGGGTCATGGTTCCACTTTATTGTGGAATCTGACCCCCAGTGTTTGAGTTGGACCTTGTGAAGGCTTCCTGGTGGGGAGGGCTTGAGCCTGTAGTCTGGAGGATAGAGTTGGATCTTGTCTGACTGAAGGGTGGTGCCATTTCCAGTAGTGTGTTTTGGGATGTCCGTGGCCTTGGTATGCCTTTAGTAAGCCTTTCTGCTAATGGGTAGCAATGTGTTTCTATTTTGACAATGGTTTGGTGTGAGGTGTATGGCATTGGAACTTTCCGGCCTTTGTGTGAGTCCTGGTCTTAATGTTGAGATGGAGCTTTTGAAGAAAGCTCACATAAATCTCCATATGTTCTAGTTTTCCAGTAAGAAACAATAGGGGAATCCTTCCAAAGCTAGCTTAACACTTGCAAATTCCTATCCATTCTAACTAGAAAAAATTCTCTGATTATGTGACTGCCTTAAATTTCAAAGATACTAAGTTCAATGTTGGACTTCCCTTGTGACTTAGCCACAAGAATCCACCTGCAATGCAGGAGATACAGGTTCTATCTTTTGGTCAGGAAGATCCCCTGGAGAAGGAAATGGCAATCCACCCCCGTATTATTTCCTGGAAAATCCCATGGACAGAGGAACCTGGTAGGCTACAGTCCATAGGGTATCAAGAGTTGGGCATGACTTAGCTACTAAACCACCACCACATCAATTATTGTTCCATGGGGTCAGGAGTTCTCTAGTGACCCAAACTTCTAGACTCAGATCGCCCACTTCAGTGGTTCAGGCCCTTACTGTGGCATAAAGACTTTACAGGCCTCATAGCACAGAAGACAAAATAGCAAGGTTAATAATGAAAACAACATTCAATAGACAAGACCACCCATAAAAATTCACTCACTTAAACAAAAAAGAAGCAAGAAGAAAGAGAAAATTATAAAAATAGCAGTCAAAAAAAGCTGGGGGTGAGGGGGAATTATCAAGGCAACAAACAGCCCCTAATTGAAAATGAATGCTGAAAACTAGCAAAAATACAAAATCAAAAACATGGATAAAACTGCAATACAACTAAGTTCTATAAAAATAGGGAAATATAAAGTGCATTTATTTAGAAATAAGATGTTTTAAAATGAGAAAAGTAGGTTATAATAAGTAAAAATCAAAGGAATAATAAAGAAAGAACATGAAAACATATGAGAAAGGAAAGAAAAAGGGTAAAAACGGGGAAAGGGAAAGTGTTAGTCACTCAGTCATGTCCAATTCTGCGACCCCATGAACTGTAGACCATCAGGCTCCTCTGTCCATAGAATTATCTGGCAAGAATACTAGAGTGTGTTGTCATGCCCTTCTCCAAGAGATCTTCTCAACTCAGGGATTAAACCTGTGTCTCCCACATGGCAGGCAGACTCTTTACCATCTGAGTCACCAGTAAAAGTGAAAGTTGCTCAGTCGTGTCCTACTCTTTGCAGCCCCATGGACTATACAGTTCATGGAATTCTCCAGGCCAGAATACTGGAGTGGGTTGTCTTTAGCTTCTCCAGGGAATCTTCTCAACCCAGGGATTGAATCCAGGTGTCCTGCATTGCAGGCGGATTCTTTACCAGCTGAGCCACAAGAGGAGCCCTGAAAAGTCAGTGTGAGGGAGAATAAAAATGCATATAAGTGGTAGTTTCACCTCCACCTCCCCAGGAGGATCTCCAATACTGGACTGTTCTGAGGGACCTGCTGTCGGAAGAGCTCAGACTCTAATCTGGCCCTATTCCTATGTGTACTTGTGTACTTGCCTCCAGTATCCATGGTTGCCAGAGCTAGGGCTTTTTGTATGCCCTTTTATATACTCCATACACATAGAGTCTGCCTAGTTGATCATATGGATTTAATCTGCAGCTTGTAGAGCTGTACAGTGTGGAAAGTATTTTGATCCTCTTCCTTAGCCACTCTGACCCTAGAGTTCAATTGTGGTTTTATCCTCACATCTGCATGAGGGTTTTCCACAGGAGTTTGTTCCTGAGTCTGCCCTGGAGGACTTGGGTCTGCCCCAGTGAGGACCAGGTGTGGAGTTGGTGCAGCTGCTTGGATCATGGGAACATTTGTAGCACTAGATACTCAGGGCAGCCAGAGTTCATGGGCACAAGAAATATGCTGCTATTTGGGTTTTTTCTAGGCTCTGGCAGCTCTGCTTCAGTGAAGATCAAGCATGGAGGCGGCACAGCTACCTGGATTACGGGAGGCCTGTTGGTGCCCGGTGTGCAGGGATGCTGGTGCATGAGTGTTTGGTGCTATTAAGGTTTTTTTGTAGCCTCTGGTAACTATGCCCCTGGGAGGCTCAGGTCTGGAAGTGGTGCAGCTGCTTGGATCTCAGGGAACCATGTTGCACCACGTGTGCAGGGCACCATGTGGCCATGGGCAAACACACATAAGTTGATGTGAATTCTTAAGGGAAAAATATGTGTCAAACAATGTTTGTTCCTGAATGAGAAAGAGACAAAGAGTAAGACACAGTTTGAATGGAATTCAGTTCAGTTCAGTCGCTCAGCCGTGTCTGACTCTTTGTGACCCCATGAACCGTAGCACTCCAGGCTTCCCTGTTCATTACCAACTCCCTGAGTTTACTCAAACTCATGCCCATTCAGTCAGTGATGCCATCCAAGCATCCCATCCTCTGTCGTCCCCTTCTCCTCCCGCTTTCAATCTTTCCCAGCATCAGGGTCTTTTCAAATGAGTCAGCTCTTCACATCAAGTGGCCAAAGTACTGGAGTCTCAGCTTCAACATCAGTCCTTCCAATGAACATTCAGGACTGATTTTCTTTAGGATGGACTGGTTGGATCTCCTTGCTGTCCAAGGAACTCTCAAGAGTCTTCTCCAATGCCACAGTTCAAAAGCATCAATTCTTCAGCGCTCAGCTTTCTTATAGTCCAACTCTCACATCCATACATGGCACTGGAGCAGCTGAGAGGAGATACCTCACGTCCAATGTTAGGAGTGGCGGCCATGAGGAGATACCCCACTTCCAAGGTTAGGAGCGGTGGCCATGAGGAGATATCCCACGTCCAGGGTCAGGAGCAGTGGCTATGCTTTGCTGGAGCAGCTCTAAAGAGATACCCCATGTCCAAGGTCAGAGAAACCCCAGTAAGACGGTAGGCACTGGAGCAGTTGTGAGGAGGTACCCCCACATCCAAGGGCAAAGGAGAAGCCCCAACAAGACGGTAGGAGGGGCAAATTCACAGTTAAAATCAAACTCCATTCCTGCCAGAGAAGCTCAGAGGGCTCAAACAAACCTTATGTGTACCAGGACCCAGGGAACCCACAGAGACTGAAACAGAACTGTGTTTCAGCATCCCCTGTGGAAGCATGGGTCGGTGGTGATCTACCACAGGGACAGAGGCTCTTGGTGCAGCAGACTTGGGTATGGCATAAGCCCACTTGGAGGAAGTCACCATTAACCCCACCACAGAGCTGCCAGAACTTAAACAGGACTGGGAAATAGACTCTTGGAGAACACAAATAGAACCCTGGGCACCAGGATCCAGGAGAAAAGAACAGTGACCCCACAGGAGACTGTCCTGGGCTTACCTGTGTGTGTCCGGGAGTCTCCGGCAGAGGCATGGGTCAGTGGTGGCCTGCAGCACGGTTGGGGGTACTGAGTGTAGCAATACATGCATGGGATCTTTTGAGGGAGGTCACCATTATCTTCATTACCTCCACCATAGTTTGACCCCAGGTAAATAGCAGGGAGGGAACACAGCTCCACCCAGCAACAGAAAATTGGTTTAAAGGTTTACTGAGCATGGCCCCGCCCATCAGAACAAGACCCAAATTCCCGTTCAGTTAGTCTCTCCCATCAGAAAGCTTCCATAAGCCTCTAATCCTTCTCTATCAAAGGGCAGACAGACTGAAAATCACAGTCACAGAAAACTAACCTATCTAATCACATGGACCACAGCCTTGTCTAACTCAATGAAACTATGAGCTATGCCATGTAGGGCCACTCAAGACAGACGGGTCATGGTAGAGAGTTCTGACAAAATGTGGTCCACTGGAGAAGGGAATGGCAAAACACTTCAGTATTCTTACCTTGAGAACCCCATAAACAGTATGAAAAGGCAAAAAGATAGGTCACTAAATGATGAACTCCCCAGGTCAATAGGTGCCCAATATGCTACTGGAGAAGACTGGAGAAATAACTTCAGAAAGAATGAAGAGATGGAGCCAAAGCCCATCTGGAAAAACAGTGCCCAGTTGTGGATGTGGTTGGTGATGGAAGTAAAGTCCAATGCTACAAAGAGCAATATTGAATAGGAACCTGGAATATTAGGTCCATAAATCAAGGTTTAATTTAGAAGTGGCCAGACAGGAGATAGTAAGAGTGAACATCGACATTTTAGAAATCAGTGAACTAAAATGGACTTGAATGGGCAAATTTAGTTCAGATGACCATCATATCTACTACAGTGGGCAAGAATCCCTTAGGAAAAAAAAAATGGAGTAGCCCTCATAGTCAACAAAAGAGTCTGAAATGCAGTACTTGGATGCAATCTCAAAAATGACAGAATGATCTCTCTCTGTTTCCAGGGAAAACACTCAGTATCACAGTAATGCAAGTCTATGCCCCAACCAGTAATGCTAAAGAAGCTGAATTTGAATGGTTCTTTAAGACCTACAAGACCTTCTAGAACTAATACCCAAAAAAGATATCCTTTTCATCATAGGGACTGGAATGCAAAAGTAGGAAGTCAAGAGATACCTGGAGTAACAGGCAAATTTGGTCTTGGAGCACAGAATGAAGCAGGGCAAAGGCTAACAGAGTTTTGCCAAAAGAATGCACTGGTCATAGCAAACTACCTCTGCCAATAACACAAGATAAGACTCAACATGAACATCACCAGATGGTCAATACTGAAATCAGATTGTTTATTTTTTGCAGGCAAAGATGGAGAAGTTCTATACAGTCAGCAAAAATAAGACCAGGAGGTGACTGGCTCAGATCTTAAACTCCTTTTTGCCAAATCAAGACTTCAATTGAAGAAAGTAGGGAAAACCATCAGACCTTTCAGGTATGATCTAAATCAAATCTCTAACAATTGCAAAGTGGAAGTGAGAAATAGATTTAAGGGACTAGATTTGATAGACAGAGTGCCTGATGAACTATGGACAGAGGTTCATGACATTGTAAAGAGACAAGGATCAAGAACATCCCCAAGAAAAAGAAATGCAAAAAGCAAAATGGCTGTCTGAGGAAGCCTTACAAACAGGTTAGAAAAGAAGAGAAGTGAAAAGCAAAGGAGAAAAGGAAAGATATACCCATTTGAATGCAGAGTTCCAAAGAATAAGGAGAGATAAGAAAGCCTTCTTCAGCGGTCAGTGCAAAGAAATAGAGGAAAAGAGTAGAGTGGGAAAGACTAGAGATCTCTTCAAGAAAATTAGAGATACCAAGGGAACATTTCATGCAAAGATGGGCACAATAAAGGGCAGAAATGGTATGGACCTAACAGAAGCAGAAGATATTAAAAAGAGGTGCCAAGAATACACAGAAGAAATGTACAAAAAATATTTTCACGACTCAGATAATCACAATGGTGGGATAACTCACCTAGAGCCAGACATCCTGGAATGTGAAGTCAAGTAGGCCTTAGGAAGCATCACTATGAACAAAGCTAGCGGAGGTGATGGGATTCTAGTTGAACTATTTCAAATCCTAAAAGATGATGCTGTGAAAGTGATGCACTCAATATGCCAGCAAATTTGAAAAATTCAGCGGCAGCCACAGGAGGAATGTAAAAGTTGAGTTTTCATTCCAATCCCAAAGAAAGGCAATGCTGAAGAGTGCTCAACTACCACACAATTTTACTCATCTCACACGCTAGTAAAGTAATGCTCAAAATTATCCAGCCAGGCTTCAACAGTATGTGAACTGTGAACTTCCAGATGTTCAAGCTGTTTTTAGAACAGGCAGAGGAACCAGAGATCAAATTGCCAACATCCACTGGAAAAAGCCAGAGAGTTCCAGAAAAGCATCTATTTCTGCTATTAACTATGTCAAAGCCTTTGATTGTGTGGATCACAATCAACTGTGGAAAATTCTGAGAGAGATGGGAATACCATAACACCTGATCTGCCTCCTGAGAGATATGTATGCAGGTCAGGAAGCAACAGTTAGAATTGGACATGGAACAACAGACTGGTTCCAAATAGAAAAAAATAGTATGTCAAGGCTGCATATTGTCTCCCTGCTTATTTAACTTATATGCAGAGTACATCATCAGAAACGATGGGCTGGATGAATCACAAGCTGCACTCAAGATTGCCAGCAAAAATATCATTAACCTCAGATATGCAGATAACACCACCCTATGGCAGATACTGAAGAAGAACTAAAGAGCCCTTTGAGGAAAGTGAAAGAGGAGGGTGCAGAAGTTGGCTTAAAGCTCAACATTCAGAAAACTAAGATCGTAGCATCTGGTCCCATCACTTCACGGCAATTATATAGAGAAACAGTGGAAACAGTGTCAGACATTATTTTTTTAGGCTCCAAAATCACTGTAGACGGTGATTGCGGCCATGAAATTAAAAGACGCTTACTCCTTGGAAGAAAAGTTATGACCAACCTAGATAGCATATTAAAAAGCAGAGACATTACTTTGGCAACAAAGGTCCTTCTAGTCAAGGCCATGGTTTTTCCAGTAATCATGTATGTATGGATGTATGGATGAATGGAATTACCTGATTGAAAACTGCAGAGGAAATGTGGGGAAGGTATCTTTGAAAAGGAATTTTATATTGTGTGCTTATACCTGGCAAAATTTGGATGGATTTATTTATAAGAAATTTAGACTTAGTATTAAAGTACAGTGATGTAAAACTAAAGTTTCATTCTGTCTGTTACAAAAAAAAAAAAAAAACCTCTCATATACTAATTGTCTGCCTTTAATAATAAACTGTAAAAAAAGTTTCCTAGTGTTAAGCATTCTGCCTGGGAAACCAAAATTTTTCATCTTAAAATAATTTCTTTTTCATCATGAAAACTTTTTCAAGTCATAATGACTAGATAAAGAAAGGAAATACCAAATGTTCTCAGTATAAGAAAAGGTATGCTTTTACCATTATGGAACCAGAAATCAAATTGCCAACATCTACTGGATCATTGAAAAAGAAAGAGAGTTCCAGAGAAATATCTACTTTTGGTTTATTGACTGCACCAAAGCCTTTGAATGTGTGGATCATGACAAACTGGAAAACTCTTATTTAAAGAGATGGAAATACCAGACTACCTGCCCTACCTTCTGAGAAACCTGTGTGCAGGTCAAGAAGCAACAGTTACAACTGGACATAGAACAACAGACTGGTTCCAAATTGGGAAAGGAGTACGTCAAGGCTGTATATTGTCACCCTGCTTATTCAACTCATTTGCAGAGCACATCATGAGAAATGCCGAGATGGAAGAAGCACAAGCTGGAATCAAGATTGCCAGGAGAAATATCAATAGTCTCAGATATGCAGAGGACACCACCCTTATAGCAGAAAGCAAAGAAGAACTAAAGAGCCCTTTGATGAAAGTGAAAGAGGAGAGCGAGAAAGTTGACTTAAAGTTTACATTCAGAAAACTTAGATCATTCATTGGTCCCATCACTTCATGGCAAATAGATGGGGAAACAGTGACAGAATTTATTTTTTTGGGCTCCAAATTCACTGCAGATGGTGACTGCAGCCAGGAAATTAAAAGACACTTGCTCCTTGGGAGAAAAGCTATGACTAACCTAAGCAGCATGGTAAAAAGCAGAGACATTATTTTACCAACAAAGGTCTGTCTATTCAAAGCTATTGTTTTTCCAGTAGTCATGTATGGATGTGAGAGTTGGACTATAAAGAAAACTGAGCGCTGAAGAATTGATGCTTCTGAACTGTGGTGTTGCAGAAGACTCTTGAGAGTCCCTTGGACACCAAGGAGATCCAACCAGTTCATGCTAAAGGAAATCAGTCCTGAATATTCATTGGAAGGACTGATGCTGAAGCTGAAACTCCAATACTTTAGCCACCTGATGCAAAGAACCAACTCATTGGAAAATACCCTGATTCTGGGAAAGATTGAAGGTGGAAGGAGAAACGGACAACAGAAGATGAGATGATTGGATGGCATCACCGACTCAATGGACATGAGTTTGAGAAGGTTTCAGGAGTTGGTGATGGATGGACAGGGAAGCCTGGAGTGTTGCAGTCCATGGGGTCCTAAAGAGTCGGAAACAACTGAGCAACTGAACTGAACTGAAGTTTCTGTATTTACCTTTGAAATCTTTTAATTGTCAATTTGATTAAATGGCAACTAAGTATAATTTCACAGTGACTTATGCTCTTACTTGGTAAAATGTTCCAAACCTTTGATATTTTTGGCAACTTATCAAAGTCAAACTGTAAAATGAATTTCTTTCATCTCAAATTAACTTTGAGATTTCCTTAAGTGTCTCTGGAAAATTTAAAAATTTGTCTATCCCCTTATAAAAAGTAAATGGTAAACTAATTAGGTTCATTTGATACATTAAATTACATGAAATGTGTGCTGTGCTTAGTCGTTCAGTCATATCCAACTCTTTGTGACCCCATGGTTGCAGCCCATTAGGTTCCACTGACCATGGGGATTCTCAAGGCAAGCACACTGGAGTGGTTTGCCACGCCCTCCTCCAGGGGATCTTCCCAACCCAGGAATTGAACCCTGGTCTCTGGCATTGCAGGCAGATTCGTTACCCACTGAGTCACCGGGGAAGCCCAAATTACATGAGTGTCATTGTCAAAGAAGAAGTAATGGTAAACTTTCTGAGGTTATATGTATGTGGATATAATACACTTAATAAAAATTATATGAAATATATAAAAGTTTATCAATACTCTCATTGTCCAGTTATGGTTAGGTTTTATGCCATAGAAACAAGTAATTTTCCTCATCAAATGAACTTTCATTAGAACTTTAATCATGACATTTTAACTCACATATTACTCACTGACAGTTATTGCTTTGCTTTGATTCCTCTCTGAAAGTATTTCCAAACACTTAAGGCTATGATGCCCCATAATTTTAAACACTTGAATAACTTTTAGACCATGCCTCTGGGCTAACTCACAGCGTGGTGACTACAGTTACTAATACTGTACTTCATGTCAGAAAGTTGCTAAGAGAGAGGTATGGCCAAGATAGCAGAGTAGGAAGAATCCAAGCTTACATCCTCCCATGGGTACACCAAAATTGCAACTATTTACACAGCAGCCAATACAGTAAACTGAAGGCTAGTAGATAATATTTTCCACAACTAAAGATATAAAGAGGAAACCACACTGAGACAGGTAGAGTGTATGGAGACACTATAATCAAAACTCACAACCCTAGGTAGGAAGTGCACAAATGGGGAGATAATCACAACTGTAGAGTTTCTCCTCAAGAACTGTGGTTTCCAGGACACATACTGAGCTCCCCAGCTGAATGGTCCTGCACTTGGAAGACAAACCTCCAGAACTGGTTTTCAAGTTCAGTAAATCTTACTTATAGGAAAGTTAGAGAGGTATAAGAATCAAAATCAGCACATACACAATCCTCATGCTCCAAGTTCTAATGCAAAAACAGTATTTTGAAACGAACCTGGGCCAGGCCCACTTGCTGACCTTGGAGAGTCTCCCAGAGAGTCAGGAAGTAACTGAGATGCCTTTGGGGGTATGAAAATTGGTGGCAGCTATTTTGGGGAATTCATTCTATCATGAGGATACTGATAGTAGCAAGCAATATTTTGGAATCCTCCCTCTAGCCTATTAGTGCCAAGGGTTTACCCACCCAAGAGAGGGACAGCACCAGCTATGGATAATCTAGTCCCCTACAGACACCTATGCCAGCACCTGGTCTCATATAACCATAGACTGGTAGGATATGGCTCAAGCCCCAGGATACCCAAAGCCATGGGACCAGTCATTCTGGGAGTCAGCCCTGCCTATCAGTATGTTGGCAGCCAACATATGAGCTGGAAATTGGCAGGCAACTAAACTAGGAGCAAGCTCTGCCTACCAACCCACAGTAAATGGACTCAGTACAGTAGAAGAACCCATGAAGTCCACATACACTCACCCCAAGAGCATATAGCTCTAGTGACCAGAGGGAAGAGAGCTCCTGGGACCCATAGAATGTCTCTTACATTCTTCAACATTGGCACACATAAACAACTGGTACATAGAAATAAGTACATAAAAATAAGGACAGAGAATTGGGCAAAATAAGGAGACATGTCTGAGGAGGGCTTACAAATAGCTGAGAAAAGAAGAGAAGCTAAAGGCAAAGAAGAAAAGGAAAGATATACCCATTTGAATGCAGAGTTCTACAGAAAAGCAAGGAGAGATAAGAAAGCCTTCCTCAGTGATCAATGCAAAGAAATAGAGGAAAACAGTAGAATGGGAAAGAATAGAGATCTCTTCATGAAAATTGGAGATACCAAGGGAATATTTCATGCAAAGATGGGCACAATAAAGGGCAGAAATGGTATCGACCTAACAAAAGCAGAAGATAATAAGAGGTGGCAAGAATACACAGAAGAACTATATAAAAAAGATCGTCATGATCCAGATAATCACAATGGTGTGATCACTCACCTGGAGCCAGACATCCTAGAATGAGAAGTCAAGTGGGCCTTAGGAAGAATCACCATGAACAAAGCTAGTGGACATGATGGAATTCCAGGTGAACTATGTCAAATCCTAAAAGATAATGCTATGAAAATGCTGCACTCAATATGCCAGCAAATTTGGAAAACTCAGCAGTGGCCACAGGACTGGAAAGGATCAGTTTTCATTCCAATCCCAAAGAAAGGCAATGCCAAAGAATGCTCAAACTACCGCACAATTGCATTCATCTCACATGCTAGCAAAGTAATGCTCAAAATTCTCCAAGCTACGCTTCAACAGTATATAAACCATGAAATTCCAGATGTAAAAGCTGGATTTAAAACAGGCAGAGGAACCAGAGATCAAATTGCCAACATCCATTGGATCATTGAAAATGCAAGAGAGTTCCAGAAAAACATCTATTTCTGCTTTATTGACTACGCCAAAGCCTTTGCAGTGTTGGTCACAACAAACTGGAAAATTCTTCAAGAGTTGGGAATACTAGATCACTTTACCTGCCTCCTGAGAAATCTGTATGCAGGTCAAGAAGCACAAAGAAAAAGACATGAAATAACAGACTGGTTCCAAATTGGGAAAGGAGTACGTCAAGGCTGTATATTGTCACCATGCTAATTTAACTTATGTGCAGAGTACATCATGTGTAATACCAGGCTGGATGAGGCACAAGGTGGAATCAAGATTGCTGGGAGAAATATTAATAACCTCATATATGCAGGTGATGCCACACTTATTGCCATAAAAGAAAGAGAAGAAGAACTAAAAAGCCTCTTGATGAAAGTGAAAGAAGAGAGTGGAAAAGTTAGCTTAAAACTCAACATTCAGTAAACTAAGTTCATGGCATAAGGTCCCATCACTTCATGGCAAATAGATGGGGAAACAGTGGAAGCAGTGAGAAACTTTATTTTGGGGGCTCCAAAATGACTGCAAATGGTGTCTGCAGCCATGAAATTAAGACACTTGCTCCTTGGAATAAAAGCTATTACCAACCTAGACAGCATATTAAAAAGCAGAGACATTACTTTACAACAAAAGTCCGTCTAATCAAAGCTATGGTTTTTCCAGTAGCCATGTGTGGATGTGAGAGCTGGACTATAAAGAAAGCCTGGCACCAAAGAATTGATGCTTTTTAACTGTGTTGTTGGAGAAGACTCTTGAGTGTCCCTTGGACTACAAGGAGATCCAACCAGTCCATCCTAAAGGAGATCAGTCCTGAATATTCAATGCAAGGACTGATGCTGAAGCTGAAACTCCAATACTTTGGCCAACTGATGTGAAGAACTGACTCACTGGAAAAGACCCTGATGCTGGGAAAGATTGAAGGCAGGAGAAGAAGGGGACAGCAGAGGATGAGGTGGTTGGATGGCATCACCAACTTGATGAACATGAGTTTGAGCAAGCTCTGAGAGTTGGTAGTGGACAGGGAGGCCAGTTGTGCTGCAGTCCATGAGGTCGTAAAGAGTCGGCCATGACTGAGTGACTGAACTGAACTGAAGGAGACAGAAAAAGTTTTCCAAATAGTGGAATAAGACAAAACTTTAGGAAAAGAGTTAAAATACTTTAAAATAAGCAATTTACCCAAGGAAGTGTTCAAGATAATGATCATAAAGTGGATTAATGAATTCAGAAGAAGAATAACTGAACACAGTAAGAATTAAAAAAGAAATTTAAAACGAATTTTTAAAATTTTTTCAAAGAATTAGAAATTATAAGAAATGATAAAGCATAATTGAAAAATATAGTAACTGATAAAAATACACTAGAATAAATACGTAGTAAATACAGAGGAGTGGATGAGCAAAATGGAAAACAGTAGTGGAAGTCACCCATCCTGAACTTAGAGGGGAGAAAAGGAGATTTTTAAATAGTGAGGATAATTTTTAATTTTTAAGAGCTCTCTGGGACAACATCAAAGGTATTAACACTTACCTTATACTTGTCCCAAAAAGAGAAGAAAGAGAGAAAAGGGTAGATAATTAATTTGAAAAAAAAAAATAGCTGTAAATTTTCCTAACCTGGGGGATGGATCAGACATCCAGGGCGGGAAAACCCAGAGACTTCCAAATGTTATGAACCCAAAGAGGTTCACATCAACACATATAAGTAAAGTGGCAAAAGTTAAAGAAAAAAAGAGAATCGTAAATAAAGTGAAAAGAAATCAGCTAGTTATAATCAAAAGAATCCCCTAGGACTAGTAACTTGCATTTCAGTTAGAAACTTTGTGGACCAGAAGGGACTGGTACAACACAATCAAAGGTATTTAAGGAAAATACCTTTTATTTTCTCGGGCTCCAAAATCACTGAGGATGGTGACTGCAGCCAGGAAATTAAAAGATGCTTGCTCCTTGAAAGGAAAGTTATGAAAAACCTAGAAAGCATATTAAAAAGCAGAGGCATCAATTTGCTGGCAAACGTGTGTATAGTTAAACCTATAGTTTTCCCAGTAGTCATGTATGTTTGTGAGAGTTGGACCATAAAGAAGTCTGAGTGCTGAAGAATTGATGCTTTCAAATAGTAGTGCTGGAGAAGACTCCTGAGAGTCTCTTACACAGCAAGGAGATTAAACTAGTCAATCCTAAAGGAAATCTAACTCTGTATATTCATTGGAAGGACTGAGGCTGAAACTCCAACACTTTGACCACCTGATGCAAAGAGCCAACCATTGGAAAAGACCCTGATGCTGGAAAGATTGAAGGCAAAAGGAGAAGAGGCTAGTAGAAGATACAATGGTCTCTTTCAGATCTGGTTTCCTCAGTGTGTATGCCCAGAAGAGTTATTGCTGGGTCATATGGCAGTTCTATTTCCAGTTTTTTAAGAAATCTCCATACTGTTCTCCATAGTGACTCTACTATTTTGCATTCCCACCAACAGTGTAAGAGGGTTCCCTTTTCTCCACACCCTCTCCAGCATTTATTGCTTGTAGACTTTTGGATAGCAGCCATCCTGACTGGAGTGTAATGGTACCTACCTCATTGTGGTTTTCATTTGCATTTCTCTGATAATAAGTGATGTTGAGCATCTTTTCATGTGTTTGTTAGCCATCTGTATGTCTTCTTTGGAGAAATGTCTGTTTAGTTCTTTGGCCCATTTTTTGATTGGGTCATTTATTTTTCTGGAATTGAGCTTCAGGAGTTGCTTGTATATTTTTGAGATTAATCCTTTGTCTGTTTCTTCATTTCCTATTATTTTCTCCCAATTTGATGGCTGTCTTTTCACCTTACCTATTGTTTCCTTTGCTGTGCAAAAGCTTTTAAGTTTCATTAGGTCCCATTTGTTTATTCTGCTTTTATTTCCAATATTCTGGGAGGTGGGTCATAGAGGATCCTGCTGTGGTTCATCTCGGAGAGTGTTTTGCCTATGTTCTCCTCTAGGAGATTTATAGTTTCTGGTCTTACATTTAGATCTTTAATCCATTTTGAGTTTATTTTTGTGTATGGTGTTAGAAAGTGTTATAGTTTCATTCTTTTACAAGTGGTTGACCAGTTTTCCCAGCACCACTTGTTAAAGAGATTGTCTTTTTTCCATTGTATATCCTTGCCTCCTTTGTCGAAGATAAGGTGTCCATAGGTTCGTGGATTTACCCCTGGGCTTTCTATTCTGTTCCATTGATCTATATTTCTGTCTTTGTGCCAGTACCATACTGTCTTGATGACTGTGGCTTTGTAGTAGAGTCTGAAGTCAGGCAGGTTGATTCCTCCAGTTCCATTCTTCTTTCTCAAGATTACTTTGGCTATTCAAAGTTTTTTGTATTTCCATACAAATTATGAAATTATTTGTTCTAGTTCTGTGAAAAATACCGTTGGTAGCTTGATAGGGATTGCATTGAATCTATAGATTGCTTTGGGTAATATAGCCACACGTGCACCCAAATGTTAATCTCAGCACTGTTTATAATAGCCAGGACATGGAAGCAACCTAGATGCCCATCAGCAGACAAATGGATAAGGAAACTGTGGTACATATACACCATGGAATATTACTCAGCCATTAAAAAGAATTCATTTGAATCAGTTCTAATGAGATGGATGAAACTGGAACCTATTATACAGAGTGAAGTAAGCCAGAAAGATAAAGAACATTACAGCATACTAACACATATATATGGAATTTAGAAAGATGGTCATGATAACCCTATATGCAAAACAGAAAAAGAGACACAGACATACAAAACAGACTTTGGGACTCTGTGGGAGAAGGCAAGGGTGGGATGTTTCGAGAGAACAGCATGAACATTATCTATAGTGAAACAAATCACTAGCCCAGGCTGGATGCATGAGACAAGTGCTCGGGCCTGGTGCACTGGGAAGACCCAGAGGAATCAGGTGTAGAGGGGGGATCCCCCCACCTGAGGGGGGGAGGGAGGGATCAGGATGGGGAATACATGTAACTCCATGGCTGATTCATGTCAATGTATGACAAAACCCACTACAATGTTGTGAAGTAATTAGCCTCCAACTGATAAAAATTAAAAAAAGAAAAAGAAAAAGAGTCGGGTGGAGAGGGAAGTGGAAGGGGGGATCAGGATGGGGAATACGTGTAACTCTATGGCTGATTCATGTCAATGTATGACAAAACCCACTGAAATGTTGTGAAGTGATTGGCCTCCAACTAATAAAATAATATTTTAAAAAAATAAATAAATTCAAAAAAAAAAAAAGAAAAAAGAAAAAGATACGATGGTTAGATAGCATTACCAACTCAATGGACATGAGTTTGAGAAGATCCTGGAAGGGAATGGCAATCTACTCCAGTATTCTTGCCTGGAGAATCCCCATGGACAGAGGAGCCTGGTGGGCTAGAGTCCTTGAGGTCATAAAGAATCAGACACATGTTATTGACTGGACAACAACAAATTTAAGGAAAACACCTATAACCAAGAATGCTCTGCCTGGCAAGACTGTGATTCAGACTGGCATATGAACACCATGATCCAGTGTTTTGTTTTGTTTTGTTTTTTTAGACAAGCAAAAGCTGAAAGACTTTAACATCACTAAATCATCATCACAAGTTTTCTCTCAAGGCAGTAAAAAGAACACAACTAGAAATATAAATATTATGCGAGATAAAAACTCAATGGTAAAGGCAAATATACAGAAAATAGTAGCTATACCACTTATCAACCTTGTAGGAAGGTTAAAAGAGGTGGAAAGAGACGAGGGCTGAGGGTGGCCACCTTGTTACACTTCCAAGTCCAAAAGACATACCAGGTAAGGCTGCTAGTATACATAAGGCCTAAGTGCTGAATCTTGGGTAGTCAGTTCCTGGAATAAGGCATAGTCTAGCTGTCCAGAGACAGTCCAAGAGCCTGGGATATAGTCCTTTCTGAACTTTGAAGCCCATTTTTGATGAGTTTATGTAGGGTGCGTGTTCAGTCAGCATCAGGGCCTATTTTCACACTTGCATGGTGGATCTAGGTCCAGCATTAGTGCCCAAGGTCAGTGCTTGCACTGCAGGGGAAGGTTCAGCCACAGAAGGCTTTGTGAGTAGGCACACAGCAGGGATAGATTTGGCCTCTGAGCCTATTTATAATACCTGCACAATGGGGGCAGGTCTAGCAGCTGTGAGCTTTTTTTGACCCACACACCAAATACTGTCACAGAAATGTACATCTTAGGTGGACTGATGCTGAGGAGAAGTACACAACAGGTGCTGGTGGAAGCACTCCAGTTCAGCCCACCCTACACTGCACCACGGAGCCAGATCTGGAGCAGCTAGTTCCTGGGAGAGACTTGTGAGGGCATAAGTGTAGGTCCCAGGCTGCAGCACAACCACCTCAATTCCTGCAACCACAGCACCTCAGCCTGCAGCACCAGTACACTCCACCACACAGCCTACCAATAAGTCTGAGACAAACACAATGGAGAAAGGTACATGACCTTGAGCTGCTTCTGGGACAATGCCTGCACAGATGGTGCATAGGTTCACTATGACCTCATGAGCCTCACTTGATTCAGTAGGGCTCACTTTCTATTGAACAAAGCACACACTCAAGGGCGATAGAGCCTTATCAAACCTAGCCCTCAGTTCTTCCACTCAAACAGCTGGGAAGTAGGCCCTGCCTCCACAGGGCTGCCTTAGCCACAGAGCAATGAGGCAACCCCACCTCACATTCAGTGCAGGCCCTGGTGGCCAACACCAATCACACCCCCTCTCAAGGAGAGAATGACCAGTACACTCTGAGGGACATGTGGCTGGCATCCATACCAAAAACAATTCTCACATCAAAGATATTGGACTCACACCATGTAAACAGGGACAATCTCACAAAAAAAAATAAACACCATTTCAAGACCAAAACAAATAACTATTACTCCTAAATTCTTAAAGACAGAGAAAGTTAAGTAAAATGAAAAAGTAGAGGGCCTACTCCCCATTAAAAGGACAAGATAAATCCCCTGAAAGAACAAATTGTGAAACAGACACCATCAGTCTAACAGATTTTTAGTTCAAAAGGAGGTAATAAAAATCTAAAGAATTAAGAAAGATTATCAGTAGAAATATATATCACCAGTAAAGGAACTGGAAACACATTGAAGAACCAAAATTAGACAACTAAATTAAGGAGATTAAAAACCAATCTAGAAGGAATGAAAAACAAACAATAGCATAGAAGAATGAAAAACTAGTCTGGAAGATAGAATAATGGAAATCACCCAATCAGAAGACTGAAAGACAAATAAAAATATAAAAGTAGCATAGAAATATACATGAAATAATATAAAGCATGCTAACCTATGTTATAATAGGGGTTCCTGAGGAAAATAGAGAAGGACATCAAAAATGTGTTTGAAGAAATTATGTCTAAAAACACCAAACCAAAAGAAGAAAACAAATATCCAGGTACAAAAAAGCAGTGGGTCTCAAATAAGATAAACCCAAACAAACCCATATCAAGACATATTATGATTAAAATGGTAAAAGTTAAAGAGAGTATTCTAAAGACTGCAAGAAAAAAACAAGTATTAATTAAAAGGGAACCCATAAGACTATCAGATCATTTCTCTAAATAAATTTTGCAGACCAAGGGCAGTGACATAATATATTCTAAGTCCAGAAAGAGAAAATCCTGACATTTATAATAATCTACCCAGCAAGACTGTCATTTAAAATAGGAGAGATAATTTTCCAGGCAACCAAAAATTAAAAGAAAACAGTAATACTAAACCTCCCTAAAATAAATATTCAAAGGTTTCTCTGCATAGAAAACAGGCAAGAATCTCAGAGAAGAAAAAATTACAATAGGAAATTCAAATATATAAAAGGATTGAAGTTCACTTAAATAAGCCAGTAAATAGATTTAAAAAATAATTTTATAAAAGAAGTTATATCTATAATTAATGGCAAAGGAATAAACATGAAAAACTGAACAAAGAACTTAATTTTTCCAAAAATCAATGGAAAAGAAGGTTTTAAATGGCAATGAAAACATATTTATCAATAATTACTTTAAATGTCAATGGACTAAATGCTCCAGTCAACAACTGGATTTAAAAAACAGAGGCTGAGGCTAATTCATGTCAATGTATGACAAAAACCACTACACTATTATAAAGTAATTAGCCTCCAACTAATAAAAAAAAAACAAAAAACAGAGGCTGAATATGCTGCCTACAAGAGACCCACTTTAGATAAATGTCACACAGATTGAAAGTGAGGGGATAGAAAAAAATATTTTATGCAAACAGAAAACACAAGAAAATGGGAATAGCAATAATAATATCAGACAACATAGACTTTAAAACAAAGGCCATAAAGAAGGATAAAGAAGGACTCTGTATAATAATAACAGGATCAATACAAGGAGAGGATACTACATGTGTTAATATTTATGAACCCAACATGGAAGCATCTTAATATGTAAAAACAAATACAGAAAGGGAGAAATTGACACTAATACAATGACAGGAAAATTTAACATCCCACTGATATATATATGAGCAGATCATCTAGACAGAAAATCAATACTGTAAGGCAACAGAGGTTCAAAACGATATAAAATATTAGTTGTATTTAATTGTTCTTTATATTATACTACATCCACAAAACTAGATACACGTTTCTTTTCAAGCACACAAGAAATATTTTCTAGGATAGACCACATATTAGGTCAGGAAACAAGCCTCAAAAATTGAACAAATAGAAATCATTTAAAGCATTTTTTCTGACACCAAATAGTATAAAACTAGACTCAGTCTTAGAAAAGAAGGGAAAAGAGTGAACACATGAACAATAAAAAAATTTACTAAAACCAAAAAACAATGGATCAATAATGAAATCAAAGGAAATTTAAAATACCTTGACACAACAATGGGAACACAGCCATAACAAATAAACGGGGTAGCTAAAGCAGTTCTTAGAGGGAAGTTCATGCTGAACTTCCTTAAAAGATAAGAAAATTCTAAAATAAACATCTTAACCTACAACTTAAAAAAATTAGGAAAAAGAAGAGCAAACAAAACCCAAAGTCAGCAGAAGAATGAAATAATAAAAATCAGAAAGGAAATAAATAAAATAGAGAAAAAATAGAAGACATCTACAAAACCAAGATCTGTTTTGTTAAAAATATAAACAAAACTGACTAACCACTAGCATAGCTCACCAAAAAAAAAAAGACCCAAATAAATTAGTAAAGGAAAGAGGTGAAATAGCAACTGTTACTGCAGAATTCCAAAATACCATAAGAGAATACTACAAACAACTATATGTACACATATGAGACAACCTAGAATAAACGGACATTTCTAAAAATATTTCAGCCAACCAACACTGAATCAAGAAGAAATGCAGGCTTCCCCTATGACTCAATGGTAAAGAATCTGTCTGCCAATGCAAGAGACATGGAGTCAATCCCTAGTTCAAGAAGACCTCTCATGCTGTGGAGCAATTAAGCCCATGTGCCACAACTCCTGAGCCTGTGTTCTAGAACCTGGGAGCCAGAACTACTGAAGCCCATGTGCCTAGAGCCCATCCTCCACAAGAGAATCCACTGCAGTGAGAAGCTACTCACCACAACTGGAGAATAGTTCCCACTCACCACAACTAGAGAAAAGCCTACACAGCAATGAAGATCCAGCATAGCCAAAAATAAGTAAATAAAATTATTTTCTAAAAAAAAAGAAATAGATAAAATGAACATACCAATCAGTAGAAGTGAAATAGACTCTGTGAGGGGAAAAAAAGCCCTGAAAACAGAAGTCCAAGAACAGATGATTTCACCAGGGAATTCTACCAAACATACAAAGAAGAACTTATACCTTTTCTTCTTAGACTCTCCAAAAAAGTAGAGGAAGAATTCATCTGCAATACAGAAGACGCTGGAGATGCAAGTCCAATCCCTGGGACAGAAAGGTCTCCTGGAGGAGGATATGCCAACCCACTCCAGTATTCTTGCCTGATAAATCCCATGGACAGAGGAGCCTGGCAGACTACAGTCCAGATGGGTCGCAGAGAGTTGCACACAACTTGGCAACTAAGCACAAACATCCAAAGTAATCTACAGATTTAATGTGATTCCTATCAAATTACCCATTTCACTTTCACAGAACTAGAACAAATAATCTTAAATTTTATATTTTTATTTTTCTAATTTTTTTTTTTTCATTTATTTTTATTAGTTGGAGGCTAATTACTTCACAACATTGCAGTGGGTTTTGTCATACATTGACATGAATCAGCCATGGAGTTACATGTATTCCCCATCCTGATCCCCCCTCCCCCTCCCTCTCCACACGATTCCTCTGGGTCTTCCCAGTGCACCAGGCCCGAGCACTTGTCTCATTCATCCAGCCTGGGCTGGTGATTTGTTTCACTATAGATAATATACATGCTGTTTTCTCGAAACATCCCACCCTCGCCTTCTCCCACAGAGTTCAAAAGTCTGTTCTGTACTTCTGTGTCTCTTTTTCTGTTTTGCATATAGGGTTATCATGACCATCTTTCTAAATTCCATATATATGTGTTAGTATGCTGTAATGTTCTTTATCTTTCTGGCTTACTTCACTCTGTATAATGGGCTCCAGTTTCATCCATCTCATTAGAACTGATTCAAATGAATTCTTTCTGACAGCTGAGTAATATTCCATGGTGTATATGTACCACAGCTTCCTTATCCATTCATCTGCTGATGGGCATCTAGGTTGCTTCCATGTCCTAGCTATTATAAACAGTGCTGCAATGAATATTGGGGTGCACGTGTCTCTTTCAGATCTGGTTTCCTCCGTGTGTATGCCCAGAAGTGGTAATGCTGGGTCATATGGCAGATCTATATCCAGTTGTTTTTTTTTTTTTTTAATCCATGAAAGAACTAGAATTGCCAAAGCAATTCTGAGGAAAATGAACAAAGCAGAAGGCATAACCCTCCCAGACTTCAGACAATACTACAAAGTTACAGTAATCAAGACAACATGATATTTGCACAAAAGCAAACATATTGATTAATGGAAGAGAGTAGAGAGCCCAGAAGTGAACTGAGACACCTGGATACAATTAATCTTCAAAAAAGGAGACAGGAATAAAGAACAGAGAAAAGAGGCTCTTCACCAAGTAGTGTTGGGAAAGGTAGACAACCCCATGTAAATTAATGAAGTTAGAACATTTTCTCACACCATATACAAAAATAAACTCAAAATTGCTTAAAAACTTAAATGTAACATGTGACATCATAAAACTTCTGGAAGAAAGCAAATGCAAGCAATTCTCTGAAATAAATTGTACCAGTGTTTCATAGGTCAGTCTCTAAAGGCAATAGAATGAAAGTAAAAAATAAACAAATTGGACCTAATCAAACTTATAAGCTTTTGCACAGCAAAGGAAACCATAACCAAAATGAAAAAATAACTAAGAATGGAAGAAAAGATTGCAAGTAATGTGACCAACAAGGGTTTAATTGCCAAAATATGTAAACAACTCATACAACTCAATAACAAAAACAACCCAATTGAAAAATGGCAGAAGACCTAAACAAACATTCCTCCAAAAAAGAAAAAAAAAAAACAAACACAGATAACCAATACGCATATGATAAGATACTCAGCCTTGCTAAATATTAGAGAAATGCAAATCAAAACCACTATGAGGTATTACCTCACACCTGCCATAATGGCCATCATTTAAAAGTCTACAAATATTTAAATGGGATGGGGAGGGAGGTGGGAGGGGGATCAGGATGGGGAACACATGTAAATCCATGACTGATCCATGTCAATATATGGCAGAAAAACACTACAGTATTGTAAAGTAATTAGCCTCCAACTAATAAAAATAAATGAAAAATTAAAAATAAAAATAAATAAATAATTTCTAATAAAAAAAAAAAATGTCAGGTCAGGTGGTCTGGTATTCCCATGTCCTTCAGAATTTTCCACAGTTTATTGTGATCCACACAGTCAAAGGCTTTGGCATAGTCAATAAAGCAGAAATAGATGTTTTTCTGGAACTCTCTTGCTCTTTCAATGATCCAGCAGATGTTGGCAACTTTTTGAGTTAAAAAAGGAAAATAAAATATAATAATAAAAAAAATAGTCTACAAATAACAAATGCTGTAGAGGGTGGGGAGAAGAAAGAACCCTCCTACACCCCCTGTTGGTGGCATTTTAAATTGGTGCAGCCATAATGGAAAACAGTATGGAGGTTCCTAAAGAAATACAGTTACCATATGATCCACCAATCACTCTCCTAAGCATATATCCAGAGAAAACTCTAGTTTGGAAACGTGCATGCACCCCAATATTTATATCAGCACTATTTGCAATATTCAAGACATACAAGCAACCTATATGTCTATTGACAGATGAATGGATAATGAAAATCTGGTGTGTATATATTGGAATACTACTCAGCCATTGTTTAGTTGCTAAGTCATGTCTGGCTTTTTTGCAACCCCAAGAACCATAGACTACCAGGCTCCTCTGTCCATGGGATTTCACAGGAAAGAATACTGTAGTGGGTTGCCATTTTCTTCTCCAAAATGTCTTTCTAACCCAGGGATCAAACACATATTCCTGCACAGGCAGACATATCCTTTACCACTGAGCTAGTAGGGAAGTATATGTACTTAAATACTACTTAGGCATAATAGAGAATAAAACAATGACATTTGCAGCAACATGGATAGGTCTAGAGATTATCATACTCAGTAAGGTAAGTCACAAAGAGAAAAAAAATATCATGTGATATCACTTATGTGATTTCATTTATGTCATACCAAATGGTCTAGTGGTTTTCCCTAATTTCTTCAATTTAAATTTGAATTTGGCAATAAGGAGTTCATGATCTGACCCACAGTCAGCTCCCAGTCTTGTTTTTGCTGACTATATAGAGTTTCTCCACTTTAGGCTGCAAAGAATATAATCAATCTGATTCCAGTGTTGACCATCTGGTGACAGAAATGGTATGGGTCTAACAGAAGCAGAAAATATTAAGAAGAGGTGGCAAAAATACACAGAAGAACTGTACAAAAAAGATCTTCAAGACCCAGATAAGCACAATGGTATGATAACTCACCTACAGCCAGATATCCTGGAATGTGAAGTCAAGTGGGCCTTAGGAAGCATCACTACGGACAAAGCTAGTGGAGGCGACGGAATTCATTGAGCTATTTCAAATCCTAAAAGATGATGTTGTGAAAGTGCTGCACTCAATATGCCAGCAAATTTGGAAAAATCAGCAGTGGCCACAAGAGGACTGGAAAAGGTCAGTTTTCATTCCAGTCCCAAAGAAAGGTAATGCCAAAGAATGCTCAGACTATGACACAATTGCACTCATCTCACACACTAGTAAAGTAATACTCAAAATTCTCCAAGCCAGGCTTCAGCAATATGTGAACCACGAACTTCCAGATGTTCAAGCTGGTTTTAGGAAAGGCAGAGGAACCAGAGATCAAACATCTGCTGGATCATCGAAAAAGCAAAAGAGTTCCAGAAAAACATCTATTTCTGCTTTATTGACTATGCCAAAGCCTTTGACTGTGTGGATCACAATAAACTGTGGAAAATTCTGAAGGAGATGGAAATGCCAGATCACCTGACCTGACTCTAGAGAAACCAGTATGCAGATCAGGAGGCAACAGTTAGAACTGGTCATGGAAAAACAGACTGGTTCCAAATAGGAAAAGGAGTATGTCAAGGCTGTATATTGTCACCCTGCTTATTTAACTTATATGCAGAGTACATCATGAGAAACACTGGGCTGGAGGAAGCACAAGCTGGAATCAAGATTGCCAGAAGAAATATCAATAACCTCAGATATGCAGATGACACCACCCTTATGGCAGAAAATGAAGAAAAACTAAAAAGCCTCTTGATGAAAGTGAAAGAGGAGAGTGAAATAGTTGGCTTAAAGTTCAACATTTAGAGAACTAAGATCATGACATCCGGTCCCATCACTTCATGGCAAATAGGTGGGGAAACAGTGGAAACAGTGGCTGACTTTATTTTTCTGGGCTCCAAAATCACTGCAGATGGTGATTGCAAGCCATGACGCTTGCTTCTTGGAAGGAAAGTTATGACCAACCTAGACAACATATTAATAAGCAGAGACATCACTTTGCCAACAAAGGTTCATCTAGTCAAGGCTATGGTATTTCCAGTAGTCATGAATGGATGTGAGAGTTGTACTATAAAGAAAACTGAGTGCCGAAGAATTGGTGCTTTTGAACTGTGGTGTTCGAGAAGACTCCTGAGAGTCCCTTACTACGAAGAGATCTAGCCAGTCCATTCTAAAAGAGATCAGTCCTGAGTGTTATTGGAGGGCCTGATGTTGAGGCTGAAACTCCAATACTTTGGCCACCTGATGTGAAGAGCTGACTCGTTTAAAAAGACCCTGATGCTGGGAAAGATTGAAGGCAGCAGGAGAAGGAGACGACAGAGGATGAGATGGATGGATGGCATCACTGACACAATGGACATGGGTTTGGGTGGACTCTGGGAGTTGGTGATGGACAGGGAGGCCTGGTGTTCTGTGGTTTATGGGGTCACAAAGAGTCGGACATGACTGAGCAACTGAAGTGAACCGAAATGAACTAAAATGGACCAGAATGTGTGAATTTAATTCAGATGACCATTATATCTATTACTGTGGGAAATAATTCATTTAAAGAAACAGAGCCCCAGTGTTCATCACAGCACTGTTTATAATAGCTAGGACATGGAAGCAACCTAGATGTCCATCAGCTGAGAAGTGAATAAGAAAGCTGTGGTACATATACACAATGGAATATTACTCAGCTATTAAAAAGAACACATTTGAATCAGTTCTAATGAGGAGGATGAAACTGGAGCCTATTATACAGAATGAAGTAAGTCAGAAAGAAAAACACCAATACAGTATATTAATGCATATATATGGAATTTAGAAAGATGGCAATGATGACCCTATATGCGAGACAGCAAAAGAGACACAGAGATAAAGAACAGAGTTTGGACTCTGTGGAAGAAGGCGAGGCTGGGGTGATTTGAGAGAATAGCACTGAAACATGTATATTACCTTATGTGAAATAGATCGCCAGTCCAGGTTTGATGCATCAGACAGGGTGCTCAGGGTTGGTGCACTGGGGTGACCCTGAGGGATGGAAAGGGGTTTCAGGATGGGGGATCACATGTACACCCATGGCTGATTCATGTCAATGTATGACAAATACAACTACAATATTGTAAAGTATTTAGCTTCCAATTAAAGTAAATTAATTAATTTAAAAAAGAAAAGAAATGCAGCGACCCTCATAGTCAACAAAAGAGTCTGAAATGCAGTACTTGTGTGCAATATCAAAAAGGACACAATGATCTTGGTTCGTTTTCAAGGCAAACCATTCAATATCACAGTAATCCAAGTCTATGCCACAACCACTAATGCTGAAGAAGCTGAAGTTGAACAGTTCTGTGAAGGCCTACAAGACCTCCTAGAACTAACACCAAAGGTAGATATCCTTTTTATCATAGGGGACAGAAATGCAAAAATAGAAAGCCAAGAGATACCTGGAGTAACAGGCAAGTTTGGCCTTGGAGTACAAAATAAAGTAGGCCAAAGGCTAACAGAGTTTGGCCAAGAGAATGCACTAATCATAGCAAACACCGTCTTCCAACAACAGAAGAGATGACTCTACACATGGACATCACCAGATGGTAAATACTAAAATCAGATTGATTATATTCTTAGCAGGAAAAGATGGAGCTCTATATAGTCAGCAAAAACAAGACTGGGAGATGACTGTGGCTCAGATCATGAACTTCTCACTGCAAAATTCAAATTTAATTTGAAGAAAGTAGGGAAACCACTAGGCCATTCAGGCATTATCTAAATCAAATCCCTTATGATTATATAGTGGAAGTAACAAATAGATTCAAGGGATCTGATCTGATAGAGTGGCTGAAGAACTATGGTCAGAGGTTCATAACATTATACAGGAAGCAGTGATCAAAACCATGCCCAAGAAAAGAAATGCAAAAGGACAAAATGGTTGTCTGAGGAGGCCTTAAAAATAGCTTAGAAGAGAGAAGTGAAAGGCAAAGGAGAAGAGGAAAGATATGCCCATCTGAATACAGAGTTCCAAAGTAGAGCAGGAGAGGTAAAATAGCCGTAAGTGAACAATGCAAAGAAATAGAGCAAAATGGCAGAATGGGAAAAAGTAGAGATCTCTTCAAGAAAATTAAAGATACCAAGGAAATATTTCATGCAAACATGGGCACAATAAAATATAGAAAGGGTTTGGATCTAACAGAAGAAGAAGATATTAAGAGGATTTTAAGAAGAGGCAAGAATATACGGAAGAACTATACAAAAAAAAAGATTTTAATGACTTGGACAACCACAATGGTGTGGTTATTCATCTAGAGCCAGACATTCTGGAATGTGAAGTCAAATGGGCCTTAGGAAGCATTACTACAATGCAGTTAGTGGGTGTGATGTAATTTTAGCTGAGCTATTTCAAATCCTAAAAGATGATTTGGGGATATGCCAGAAAATTTGGAAAGCTCAGCAGTGGCCACAGGACTGCAAAAGGTAAGTTTTCATTCCAACCCCAAAGAAGAATAATGCCAACGAAGGTTCAAGATACTGCACAATTGCACTCATTTCACATGCAAACAAAGTAGTGCTCAAAAGCCTTCAAGATAGACTTAACAGTATGTGAACTGAGAACTTCCAAATTTCAAACTAGCTAAAAAAGGCAGAGGAACCAAAAATCAAATTACCAACATCCACTGGATCATGGAAAGAGCAAGAGAATTCCAGAGAAGCATCTACTTCTGCTTCACTGACTATGCTAAACCTTTGAATGTGTGGATCAAAAAAACCTATGAAAAATTCTTAAAGAGTTGGGAATACCAGACTACCTTACCTGCCTCTTGTGAAATCTGTATGCAGCTCAAGAAGCAACAGTTAGAACCGCACATGAAAAACAAAATGGTTCCAAATTGGGAAAGGAGTATGTCAAGGCTGTATATTGGCACCCTACTTATTTAACTTATATGCAGATTAATCACACAAAATCCCAGACTGGTTGACTCACAAGCTGAAAAAAAGATTGCCAGGGCAAAATCAATAACATCATGTATGCTGATGATAGAACCCTAATGGCACAAAGTGAAGAACTAAAGAGCTCCTGACAAGGGTGAAAGAGGAGAGTGAAAATCCTGGCTTAAAATTCAGCATTCAAAAAACTGAGATCATGCCATCTTGTCCCATTCATTTCAGTTCACTTCAGTCACTCAGTCGTGGCCGACTCTTTGTGACCCCATGAATTGCAGCACGCCAGGCTTCCCTGTCCATCACAAACTCCCGGAGTTTACTCAAACTCATGCCCATTGAGTCGCTGATGCCATCCAGCCATCTCATCCTCGGTCATCCCCACCTCCTCCTGCCCCCAATCCCTCCCAGCATCAGGGTCTTTCCCAATGAGTCAACTCTTCGCAAGAGGTGGCCAAAGTATTGGAGTTTCAGCTTCAGCATCAGTCCTTCCAATGAACACCCAGGACTGATCTCCTTCAGGATGGACTGGTTGGATCTCCTTGCAGTCCAAGGAACTTTCAAGAGTCTTCTCCAACACCACAGTTCAAAAGCATCAATTTTTCAGCGCTCAGTTTTCTTCACAGTCTAACTCTCACATCCACACATGACCACTGGAAAAACCATAGCCTTGACCAGATGGACCTTTGTTGGCAAAGCAATGGCTCTGCTTTTTAGTATCCTATCTACGTTGGTCATAACTTTCCTTCCAAGGAGTAAGTATCTTTTAATTTCATGGCTCCAATCACCGTCTGCAGTCATTTTGAAGCCCAAAAAAATAAAGTCTGACACTGCTTCCACTGTCTACCCATCTATTTCCCATGAAATGATGGGACCAGATGCCATGATCTTAGTTTTCTGAATGTTAAGCTTTAAGCCAACTTTTTCACTCTCCTCTTTCACTTTCACCAAGAGGTTTTTTAGTTCCTCTTCACTCTCTGCCATAAGGGTGGTGTCATCTGCATATCTGAGGTTATTGATATTTCTCCTGGCAAACTTGATTTCAGTTTGTGCTTCATTCAACCCAGCATTTCTCATGATGTACTCTGCATATAAGTTATAAAAGCAGGGTGACAATATACAGCCTTGACATACTCCTTTTCCTATTTGGAACCAGTCTGTTGTTCCATGTCCACTTCTAACTGTTGCTTCCTGACCTGCATACAGGTTTCTCTAGAGGCAGGTCAGGTGGTCTGCTATTCCCATCTCCTTCAGAATTTTCCACAGTTTATTGTGATCCACACAGTCGAAGGCTTTGGCATAGTCAATAAAGCAGAAATAGATGTTTTTCTGGAACTCTTGTGCTTTTTTGATGATTCAGCGGATATTGGCAATTTGATCTCTGGTTCCTCTGCCTTTTCTAAAACCAGCTTGAACATCTGGAAGTTCTCAGTTCACATATTGCTGGAGCCTGGCTTGGAGAATTTTGAGCATTACCTTACTAGCATGTGAGATGAGTGCAATTGTACAGTAGTTTGAGCATTCTTTGGCATTGCCTTTCTTAGGGATTGGAATGAAAATGGACCTTTTCCAGTCCTGCGGCCACTGCTGAGTTTCCCAAATTTCCTGGCATATTGAGTGCAGCACTTTCACAGCATCATCTTTTAGGATTTGAAATAGCTCAACTGGAATTCCGTCACATCCACTAGCTTTGTTCGTTGTGATGCTTTCTAAGGCCCACTTGACTTCACATTCCAGGATGTCTGGCTCTAGGTGAGTGATCACACCATTGTGATTATCTGGCTCGTGAAGATCTTTTTTGTACAGTTCTTCTGTGTATTCTTGCCACCTCTTCTTAATACCTTCTGCTTCTGTTAGGTCCTTTATTGAGCCCATTTTTCATTAAATATTCCCTTGGTATCTCTAATTTTCTTGAAGAGATCTCTAGTCTTTCCCATTCTGTTGATTTCCTCTATTTCTTTGCATTGATCACTGAGGAAGGCTTCCTTATCTCTCCTTGCTATTCTTTGAAACTCTGCATTCAAATGGGAATATCTTTCCTTTTCTCCTTTGGTTTTCTCTTCTCTTCATCTCACAGCTATTTGTAAGGCCTCCTCAGACAACCATTTTGCCTTTTTGCATTTCTTTTCCATGGGGAGAGTCTTGATCCCTGTCTCCTGTACAATGTCATGAACCTCCGTCCTTAGTTCATCAGGCTCTCTGTCTATCAGATCTAGTCCCTTAAATCTATTTCTCACTTCCACTGTATAGTCGTAACGGATTTGATTTAGGTCATACCTGAATGGCCTAGTGGTTATCCCTACTTTCTTCAATTTAAGTCTGAATTTGGCAATAAGGTGTTCATGATCTGAGCCACAGTCAGCTCCCGGTCTTGTTTTTGCTGACTGTATAGATCTTCTCCATCTTTGGCTGCAAATAACGCAATCAATCTGATTTCTTGTCCCGTTACTTCATGTCAAATAGATGGGGAAAATGTGGAAGCAGTGACATATTTTATTTTATTGGGCCCCAAAATCACTGCAGACAGTGATGCAGCCATGAAATTGAAAGATGCTTGCTCCTTGGAAGGAAAGCTATGACAAACCTAGACACTGTATTAAAAAATAGAGACATCACGTGGCCAACAAAGGTCTGTATAGTCAAAGCTATTGTTTTTCTGGTAGTCATGCACAGATGTGAGAGTTGGACCATAAATGCTGCTTAGTGCCAAAAAAATTGATGCTTTTGAACTGTGGTGCTGGAGGAGACTCTTGATAGTCCCTTGGACACCACAGAGACCAAATCAGTCAATCCTAAAAGAAATCACTCCTGGAGAAGTGAATGGCAACCCAATCCCGTATTCCTGCCTGGAGAATTCCATGTACAGAGAGCCTGGAAGGCCACATTTCATGGGCTCACAAAGAGTAGGACATGACTGAGTGACTAACAATTTCATTTTCAAAGGAAATCAACCCTGAGTATTCATTGGACTGAGTGATGCTGAAGCTCCAATACTTTGCCCACCTGATGCAAAGAACTGACTCATTGGAAAAGACCCTGATGCTGGGAAAGACTGAAAGCAGGAGGAGAAGGATACGACAGAGGATAAAATGGTTGGAGGGCATCACCGACTAGGTGGACATGAGTTTGAGCAAGCTCTGGGAGTTGGTGGTGGACAGGGAAGCCTGGCGTGCTGCAGTCCATGGGGTCCCAAAGAGTTGGACATGACTGAGGAACTGAACTGAGACAATTGCTATACATCTCCCCCGTCACTGGGCTAAAACAAGTCTAGAGCCTCCACTAGATATCATATCATATCTATCATATCATATCATATCATTAACATATCAAGATGAAAGAAAATCTTAAAAGTTTCCTCCATAAGTAGTGATAAATATTTAACCTTAAATTATCCCATTTTCCAGAATCACAACCCAGATAAAACTATAAAGTGGACATAAACCAGGGAATTTTATGAAAATTTTTACTGTTGTTGTTGTTCAGTCCCTAGGTCATGTCCAACTCTTTTGAAAACCCCATAGCTAAAAAATGTTAGGGTAAAAGCTATAAGACATTGTTTTCATGTGTCTGATGTTCACGACTTAGCAACTAAAGAAAGAGACATTTTAGTAACTTGAAACTAAATCTGTACTGGTGGTGGTTTAGTCATTAAGCTGTGTCTGATTCTTGCAAGCCCATGGACTGGAGCCTGCAAGGCTCCTCTATCCATGGGATTTCTCAGATAAGCATACTAGAGGGGTTGCCATTTCCTGCTCCAGGGCAATCTTCCTGACCCAGGGACTGAACTCAGGTCTCCTGCCTTGCAGGCAGATTCTTTACCAACTGAATCACCAGGGAAGTCATTAAATCTGTACTAAACTAAGGTAAAAAATAAACATTCAATGACTATCTAGATCATTCTCAAAAATACTGATACACAAATTGCTAAACAGCACTTTAATGTGCTTTCAGCATCACTTCCTATACCATATAGAGAAGGTAAATATATCGGTTCAGTTCAGTTGCTCAGTTATGTCTGACTCTTTGCAACCCCATGGATTGCAGCATACCAGGCTTCTCTGTCCATCACCAATTCCAGGGACTTGCTCAAACTCATGTCCATTGAGTTGGTGATGCCATATTTCTGATCTGTTTATAAACAGGTCAAATATATCTGAATTGTTTATAAACATGAGAAACCATATTAACAAAATGTATATACAGCATAAACCCAAACAAAATATTAATAAGCCAAATCCAACAATACATTAAAAAGCTCATACATGGCAGTCAAGTTGAATTTATACCACAGTCACAATAATAACTCAACATAGGCAAGTCAATCAATGTGTCAATACCACTGTTAATGCCATATCAACAAAACAAAAGACAAAAAACCTACATGATCATCTCAGTAGATGCAGAAAAAGCATTTGACAAAATTCAGCATTGATTCATGATTTTAAAAAAACAGGATATTGAGGGTAGTGGGAGCATATTTCAATACAATAAAATCTATTTATAACAAACCCACAGCCAATATAACACTCAACAGTGAAAAGATGAAAGACTTCCCATAAAAATCTGAACAAGGATGCCCACTGCCATCACTTGTATTCAATATCATACTGAATGCTGTAGCCATAACAATCAAGATAAAGAAATTAAAGATATCAGGGGTGAAACAGATCACCAGCCCAGGTTGGATGCATGAGACAAGTACTCAGGGCTGGTGCACTGGGAAGACCCAGAGGGATGAGGTGGGGAGGGAGGTGGGAGGGGGGATTGGGATGTGGAACACATGTAAATCCATGGCTGATTCATGTCAATGTATGGCAAAAATCACTACAATATTGTAAAGTAATTAGCCTCCAACTAATAAAAATAAATGGGGAAAAAAAGAAATTAAAGATAAGGAAATAAAAGATATTCAGATTAATTCAAATTCAATAAGATAAAGAAATAAAATATATTCAAATCAAAAAGAAGTAATATTGTCATTTTATGCAGATGACATGATACCAAATATGAAAACCCTAAAACAACTAGAACTGATAAATTTAACAAGATATCAGGATACAAGATTGGCATTCAAAAATCTGATTCAGTTCTGTACAGCAACAAGGAAATGTTAGAAAGAGGTTTTGTTTTTTTTTTTCATTTATTTTTATTAGCTGGAGGCTAATTACTTTACAATATTGTAGTGGTTTTTGCCATACATAGACATGTATCAGTCATGGATTTACGTGTATTCCCCAGAGGGATTGGGTGGAGAGGGAGGTGGGGAGAGAAAGGTTTTAAAACTTGCTTCTAAAATCGAGTCAAAATGAATAAAACATTTAGGAATAAATATGACCAAGGATGTGAAACACTTATTTGCTGAGAACTAAAATACTATGATAAAGGGAATTAAAGAGGATTCAAAATAAATTATCCCATGCTCTTGGGTTGTAAGGATTAATATTGTTCAAATGGCCAAAACAATCTACAGACTTGATGTGATCTCTATCAAATTACCCACAATATTTCTTAAAGAATTACAACAAATAATCCTAAAATTTATATGGAATCATAAAATTTTAAGAATTGCCAAAGCAATCCTGAGGGGGAAAAAAAGACCAAGCAGGAGGTAGAACCCTCTCAGACTGCAGACAGAACTACCAAGGTACAGTAGTTAAAACATGTGGTATTGGCTCAAAAACAGACTATCCCTTCTCCAGCAGATCTTACCAACCCAGGGGTCGAGCCAGGGTCTCCTGCATTGCAGGCAAATTCTTTACCAACTGAGCTATCAGGGAAGCCCATGTGGAAATCAAGCTTGTAATAAAGTTTGCATCTCATATCACTGGGAAAAAAAAAGCAGACATATTGATCAATAGAACAGAATAGAGAGCCCAGAAATAAATCCACACACCTACATCAATTAATGTTTGACAAATGATGCAAGAATATACAATAGAGAAAAGACAATCTCTTCAGCAAGTAGTGTTGGGAAAGTTGAACAGCTGCACATGAATCAATGAAGATAGAACACTCATTCACACCATACATAAAAATAAACTCAAAATCCTTTAAAGACTTAAATATAAGATATGACACCATAAAAATCATATAAGAAAAAAAAGGCAAAATGTCCTCTGACATAAATTGTACCAATATAAACTTACATCAGTCTTCCAGTGCAATAGGAATAAAAGTAAAATTAAACAAATGGAGCCTAATCAAACTTAAAAGCTTTTGCAGAGCATGAAAGTGAAAGTGGCTCAGTGTCCAACTCTTTGCAACCCCATGGACTACAGTCCATCAAATTCTCCATGCCAGAACACTGGAGTGAGTAGCCTTTCCCTTCTCCAGGGGATCTTCCCAACCCAGTGATCGAACCCAGGTCTCCCACATTGCAGGTAGATTCTTTACCAGCTGAGCCACAAGGGAGCCCTTCTCCAGCAGATCTTCCTGACACAGGAATCAAACTGGGATCTCCCACATTGAGAGCAGATTATTTACCAACTGAGCTATCAGGAAAGCCATAGGAAACCATAAACAAAATAAAAAGACAACCTGTGGACTGGGAGAAGATATTTGCAAATGATGATATCAATATAGGCTTAACTACCAAAATATGCGAACAACGCCTACCACTCAATTACAAAAACTCAAATAACCCAATTAAAAAATGGGCAGAAAAAATAAATAAACAAAAATTTTGAAAAATGGGCAGAAGACCTAACTAGACATTTCTCCAAAGAAGACATATCAATAAGCACATGAAAAGATGCTCAATAGCACTAATAATTAGAGAAATACATATCAAAACTACAATGAAGTATCATAACACACCAATCAGATTGGCCATCATGAAGAATCCTGCAAATAATAAATGATGGAGACAGAGGAGAGAAAAAGGTACCTCCCTATACTGTTATTGGGATTGCTAGTAGGTGCAGCATTATGGAAAAATGTATACACTTTCCTTAAAAATTGACAATAGAGTTACCATATGGTCGAAAAATCTCCCTCCTAGGCATTTATCTAAAGAAAACTCTAATTCAAAAATATACATGAACTCCAAAGTTCATAACAGCCTATTTACAATATCAAACACATGGAAGTAACTTAAATGTCCATTAACAGAAGAAAGGATAAAGAAGATCTGTCTATCTATACATACACATATTGCTGTTCAGTTGCTAACTTCTGTCTGACTTTTGTGATCCTATGAACTGCAGCACACCAGGCTTCACTGTCCTTCACTATCTCCTTGAGTAGGCTCAAACTCATTTCCAGCGATGCCATCCAACCATCTCATCCTCTATCGTCTCCTTCACCTCTTGCCCTCCATCTTTCTCAGCATTAGGATATTTTCCAATGAGTGAGTTATTCCCACCAGGTGGCCAAAGTACTTGATCTTCAGCTTTAGCATCGGTTTTCCAATGAATAATCAGGGTTGTTTTCCTTTAGGATTGACTGGTATGATCTTCTTCTTGTCCTGGGCACTCTAGAGAGTCTTCTCCAACACCACAGTTCAAAAGCATCAATTCTTTGGAGCTCAGGTTTCTTTATAGTCCACCTTTCACATCCATACATGACTACTGGGGAAACCGTAGCTTTGACTAGATGAACCTTTGTTGGCAAAGTAATGTCTCTGCTTTTTAATAAGCTGTCTAGGTTGGTCATAACTTTTCTTCCAAGGTGCAAGTGTCTTTTCATTTCATGGCTGCAGTTATATTTACATTGATTTTGGAGCCTCAAAACATAAAGTCTGTCACTGTTTCCACTGTTTCCATGAAGTGATGCCATGAAGTGGCATCTATTTGCCATGAAGTGATGGTACCAAATGCCATGGTCTTAGTTTTCTGAATGTTGAGTTTTAAGCCAGCTTTTTCACTCTCCTCTTTCACATTCATCAAGAGGCTCTTTAATTCCTCTTCGTTTTCTGCCACTAGAGTGGCAGCATCTGAACATGTTAGGTTGTTGATATTTCTCCCAGAAATCTTGATTTCAGCTTGTGAGTCCTCCAGTCCTGCATTTCACATATTTTACTCTCCATATAAGTTACATAAGCAAGGTGACAATATACATCCTTGATGTACTCCTTTCCCAATTTTGAACTAGTCCATATCTGCTTCTAACTGTTGCTTCTTTTCCTGCATACAGGTTTCTCAGGAGGCAGTAAGGTGGTCTGATATTCCCATCTCTTTAAGAATTTTCCAGTTTGTTGTGATCCACACAAAGACTTTAGTGTAGTCAATGAAAGAGAAGTACGGTTTTTGGCATTTCCCTTGCTTTTCTACAATCCAGCAGATGTTGGTTATTTGATCTATGGTTCCTTTGCCTTTTCTGAAGCCAGCTTGTACATCTGGAAGTTCCCAGTTCACGTACTGCTGAAACCTATCTTAAGGATTTTGAGCATAGTCTTCCTAGTATGTGAAATTAGTGCAATTTTATAGTAATTTGAACATTATTTGGCATTGTCTGTCTTCAGAACTGGAATGAAAACTGACCTTTTCCAGTCCCATGGCTACTGCTGAGTTTTCCAAATCTGTTGGCATACCAAGTGCAGCATTTTAACAGCATAATCTCTTAGGATGTTTAGTAGCTCAGCTGGAGTTCTGTCACCTCCACTAGCTTTGTTGTAGTAATGTTTCCTAATGCCCTCTTGACTACACAGTCCTGGATGTCTGGCTCTAGTTGAGTGGTTATTTGGGTCATTAAAAACTTTTTTGTACAGGTCTTTTGTGTATTCTTACCACCTCTTCTTAATCTCTTCTGCTTCTTCTAGATCCTTGCTGTTTCTATCCTTTACTGTACCCCTCTTTTTATATTCATAGAAAATGGAATATTACTTGGCCACAAAAAAGGATGAAACAGTGCCATTTGCAGCAACATGGATGGACCTAGAGATTATCACACTAAGCAAATTTAACCAGAAAAAGAAAGGCAAATACCGTATAATATTATATGTGGAATCTAAAACACGACACAAACCAACTTAGCTACACAACAGAAACAGACTCTTAGACATAGATAATAGACTTATGATTGTGAAGGTGAAGAGGGCTCGGGAAAGTAAAGATTGGAACTTTGGGATTAGCAAATGCAAACGAGCATGTACTGTACTATGCTAAGCTGCTTCAGTCATGTCCAACAACTTGTGATACTATGGATTGTAGCCCATCACACTCCTCTGTCCATGGGATTCTCCAGGCAAGAATACTGCAGTGGGTTGCAATGCCCTCTTCCAGAGGATCTTCCCGGTCTAGGAATTGAACTCGTGTCTCATTTCTCCTGCATTGGCAGCTGCATTCCTTACCACTAGCACTACCTGGGAATATATAAGATGTAAAAAACAGCAAGGTCCTACTGTACAGCACAGGGAACTATATTCAATACCCTGTGATAAACCATAATTGTAAATCAATATAAAAAAGAATACATATGTATAACTGATTAATTTTGCTATACAGCAGAACCTAATAGAACATTTTAAATCTACTATACTTCAATGATTTTTAAGGCAAGGGTGGGCTGTTCTGAGAGAATAGCATTGAAACAAGTATACTATCAAGGGTGAAACAGACCACCAACCCAGGTTGGATGCACGTGACAAGTGCTCAGGGCTGGTGAACTGGGAAGACCCAGAGGGATGGGATGGTGAGGGAGGCGGGAGGGGGGGATCGGGATGGGGAACACATGTAAATCCATGGCTAATTCATGTCAGTGTATGGCAAAAACCACTACAATATTGTAAAGTAATTAGCCTCCAACTAATAAAAATAAATGAAAAAAAAAGAAAAGAAAAGGCAGAGGAACCAGATATCAAAAAAAAAAAAAAAAAAAAGGTGAATACAGATTTTAAGTGTACAGAACAAGAAAAGGAAAGAACATTCAGGCAGAAAAGAAAATTTTCAAATATAATAAGGTCAAGAGGAGCATGGCACACAGACAAATTCCAAAGGGATAAAATGGTCCTGTTCTTAGAGTTGTAAATGAAGGTTTTGGAGGAGGAGATGAGATCAAACACGTAGGGTAGACTGATGTCATTTTACCTCCGTTTAATTAGGAGAAACTAAGGAATCATAATGTAGGAAAAGGTCTAATAATATTTTTCACCTTTAGGGTTGTACTACTTATATGCTAAATTGTGCCTAATTTTGGAAAGGGAAGATGACTAATAGGAAATATTTGCAGGTGTGCAAGCAAAATTTAAATGGCAACCATGCGTCATGCACTTTGTTCCATTTAGTGAATGAATAGGTGAAGGGAAAATATGGCTTTCCTGTCATCAATGGAGATCAGATAAATGAACAGGCAATTAAATTTGAGGCAGTGACAGGTTTCAGGACACATTACTCCAAAATGCAGTAAGTACCCCTGGCATATTGAGTACCTTAAACTGAAGTAATTTGAGAAAGGAAAGAGGACTTTCTGACTTTCTTCCCCAAAAGAGGTGATAAGAGGGCTCCAGTGAGAGGTTCCTTCCCTATACTCAGAGGAAAGAAATATTCTTATCTCTGAAGACAGAGAGACACCAAGTGGAATGAATAGGCCTTGCTAAGTTTCCTTCGGTTTACTACACTTAGCTCATATGCTTTTGTCCTATTATATTTTTCCATGACCTTCCTTTCTTCTTCAAACCTCCTGTAAAAACACTCAGGTTTAACCATTTATATTCATTTCCTTATGAAAGTGCCTGTATCATGTAAAACATAAATAAATTTTTATAATTTTCTCTTGCTAATCAGTCTTGTATTACAGAGCCCCTGTGGAGAACCTAGAAGGGTAGAAAAAAATCCTTTCTTCCTCTCCTGCAGTAGAAATGCTGTAATTCAGATTGTGCACAGCATTGGAGGATTTCAGAGAGTATAAGAGCAAGCAGTCTAGATTTAAGTGGTATGGGCAGGCGTCCTGGAGGAAGCAAATTATGACTAGAGACATGAAGGGTAGTTAGTAGAAACTTAAAGAAGGTGAGCAGGGAAGACAAAAAGTGGGATTCCTGTTCAAGATAGTAACAGGTTAGGAACAAATGACAAAATATTTGAGGTACTATCAGTTCAGTTCAGTTCAGTCACTCAGTAGTGTCTGACTATTTGCGACCCCATGAATCGCAGCATGCCAGGCCTCCCTGTCCACCACCAACTCCCGGAGTCTACCCAAACCCATGTCCATCGAGTTGGTGATGCCATCCAGCCATCTCATCCTCCATCGTCCCCTTCTCCTCCTGCCCCTAATCCTTCCCAGCATTAGGGTTTCCAGGGAGTCAACTCTTCACACGAGATGGCCAAAGTATTGGAGTTTCAGCTTCAACATCAGTCCTTCCAATGAACACCCAGGACTGATCTCCTTTAGGATGAACTGGTTGGATCTCCTTGCAGCCCAAGAGACTCTCAAGAGTTTTCTCCAACACCATAGTTCAAAAGCATGAATTCTTCGGCTTTCAGCTTTCTTCACCGTCCAACTCTCACATCCATACATGACCACTGGAAAAACTACAGCCTTGACTAGATGGACCTTTTTTGGCAAAGTAATGTCTCTGCTTTTATTTTTTTTTTCCATTTACTTTTATTAGTTGGAGGCTAATTCCTTTACAATATTATAGTGGTTTTTGCCATACATTAATGTGAATCAGCCATAGATTTACATGTATTCCCCATCCTGATGCCTCCTCCCACCTCCCTCTCCACCCGATCCCTCTGGGTCTTCCCAGTGCACCAGGCCTGAGCACTTGTCTCATGCATCCAACCTGGGCTGGTGATCTGTTTCACCCTTGATAATATACATGTTTCAATGCTGTTCTCTCAAAACATCCCACCCTCGCCTTCTCCCACAGAGTCTAAAAGTCTGTTCTGTACATCTGTGTCTCTTTTTCTGTTTTACATATAGGGTTATCATTACCATCTTTCTAAATTCCATATACATGTGTTAGTATACTGTATTGGTCTTTATCTTTCTGGCTTACTTCACTCTGTATAATGGGCTCCAGTTTCATTCATCTCATTAGAACTGATTCAAGCTGTGGTACATATACACCATGGAATATTACTCAGCCATTAAAAAGAATTCATTTGAATCAGTTCTAATGTCTCTGCTTTTAAATATGCTATCCAGGTTAGTCATAACTTTCCTTCCAAGGAGTACGCATGAATCACCCTCTGCAGTGATTTTGGAGCCCCCAAAAATAAAGTCTGACACTGATTCCACTGTTTACCCATCTATTTGCCATGAAGTGATGGGACCAGAGGCCATGATCTTAGTTTTCTGAATGTTGAGTTTTAAGCCAACTTTTTCACTCTCTTCACTTTCAACATCCACTGGATCATCAAAAAAGCAAGAGAGTTCCAGAAAAACATCTATTTCTGCTTTATTGACTATGCCAAAGCCTTCGACTGTGTGGATCACAATAAACTGTGGAAAATTCTGAAAGAGAAGGGAATACCAGACCATCTGACCTGTCTCTTGAGAAACCTGTATGCAGGTCAGGAAGCAACAGTTAGAACTGGACATGGAACAACAGACAGGTTCCAAATAGGAAAAGGAGTAGGTCGAGGCTGTATACTGTCACCCTGCTTATATAACTTATATGCAGAGTACATCATGAGATACGCTGGGCTGGAAGAAGCACAAGCTGAAATCAAGTTTGCCAGGAGAAATATCAAAAGCCTCAGATATGCAGATGACACCACCCTTATGGCAGAAAGTGAGGAGGAACTAAAAAGCCTCTTGATGAAAGTGAAGGAGGACAGTGAGGTACTACAGGTAGAGAATATTTCATCTACTTGACAAACTGAAAACATATGCTGGGGCTAAATTTTGAGGGTTCAGTTCACTTCAGTCCAGTCACTCAGTCATGTCCAGTAAATGTCATTTCAGTTACTTGAATTTTTAATTTTATTTTTAATTGGAGAATTATTGCTTTACAATATCATGTTGGTTTCTGCCATACAACAACGTGAATTGAGTTTATGTTGTTCTTTTCTTATGCATTTATTAGCTACATCTGACATCTTCCTGTAGTGACTATAAATTGAAATATTTTAGTTTCTTGGTGTCTCAAAAGTTGTTAAAGCAAACCCTTGGTTTTAGAGAAAGAGTCTGTGCAGGTTAAAAGGTAGAGGGTTTGACAGAGTGAAAAAAAAATCCAAGGGATAAGGGATAAGTCACAAGGACTTATGGTTAAAACTTATGGTTTATCGTTTGAACCATTTTCTTCATTCACTTAGACTTTCCTGAGCAGGATCCAAAATCACTTTTTGACTGTTCCACGTACTCCACGTACAAGTTACTTCTGGGCTTTCATCATTTCAGAAATGGAAACTTAATTTGATTTATACAATTCAGGGTGGTTGCAGCACCATCTGGCAGACAGAAAATGAGGCCAAAGTCAGCGTCATTGAAAAGCTCACAGATGGTTATCAGTAGCTCCTGGGGATAACTCCGAGTCAGGATGGAAAGAATAAAGCCTCAGAAGGATGAAAGAAGAAAAAGTCAGAACAAGGAAAAAATGGGTACAAGAACCAATAATAGCTGTGTTCATTTGAGCAATAATTTTTTTTAATCTTTATTTCAAACTGGAAACATAAAGCTATGATCTGTTTCTGAGGAAAATATAAGTCTAAGAATTAACCCCAGTAAAAATTCAGGGAAACCTGGCTCCATATCTACTCATCAAGGCCACTTTCTATTGTTAAGGTTAGTGTGGACCCTATTAGGCTGACTGATTTCATTTGCAAACATGGACATACATCAGTGTGCTTCCACAGGCACATACACACAGTTTGTATTTTTATAAAACCTGTGCAGCTGTGTTTGTCCTGTGTTAAATTCATCCTTTCATAAGTGTATGTATGTATGTATGCATATTACTTTCCTCAAGAATTGCAAGATGGTTCATAGGATGAATATAATTTCATAGTCTGAGTCCTTTGTAGATTGTTTTTTAAAAAGGTTATGTATATGTATGGCTGAGTCCCTTCAATGTTCACCTGAAACTATCACAACATTGTTAACTGGCTGTAGCCCGATACAAAATGTTTTTGGTGTCAAAAGTAGAAAGAAAAAAAAAGTTTCCAACGTGACTGAAAAAAAAATCACCATTTATTAAAATCATCATTTATTTTCAACACGTTGGAGGTTCTCTAAATGAAGCATATTCTCATGACTGTTTTTCTTCATTTGCTAGTTTTTCATTTGAAGGGGTCTGGTTACTATATTTGAATTCTTCTACTCGTCTAACAACTAAAGTTTTGTTAGCATTTTATATTCCCAGACTTTTCTTTATCCACTTTTTCTCTATAGCTCTTTGAAAGCTTTGTGATACAGTCAAAACTATCAGAAAACTCAGGTCTGAAATTAAAATACTTTCTTTATATTTAAATTATACCATTTTATTTAATTTTGTTATTTTATACTCTTAAACATAAGTCTTAAGTATTTCCCCCCAAGCCAACAAATTAGGTGTAGTATGCTGAAATTTAGTTGAGATTTTAATTAAAATCTGTTCATATGGGTACACATTGAATTTTAACTTAGAATTCTTTTTCAAGAGAGTCAATTTTATGGTCCTTCAATTTTTTTGAAAATATTTCTGAACAATACACAGGATGTCGGATAGTGAGAAACCAGAAACTATATGGTTTCCCTGTTCTGGAGCCAAAACCGCAGAAACTGGGGTCCCAGGTTCCACCAGCACGAACAACCTGGCATTGCCCACCATGAAAGCAAGCTCCACTTGTCCACAAGCTGGGTCACTGGGTGCCTGAGAAGGTCCAGGGATCAGCCAGCAGGACAGAGGCCCGTAGGTAACCATTCCAGGAATGAACTGAAGCTGAGGGTCAGAGTGAGATCCCACTTCCCTCTGGCTCAGGGCCTCTTTTTTTCCAAGCTTCTGTGGGATTCTTCAGTTTGAGGAATTTCCATCAGTAGTTTACTCCACAGACAGCCAGGACCACCAACAGTGCACCCCTAGCCCTTCTACTGATTCCCTTCTGGGAAGAGGGAAGGAGGTGGAATTCTTGTACTGTGATTCTAGAATTTTAGCATATGATCACCCTTTACTTTAAAAAGTGAAATGCTATTTCTATTTCCATATGCTTTTTATTTTATAATTATTGTCTGTAAAAAGTCACTTATAAAACTTATGTTTTTTTTCTGCTATTTAATTTCATTGGTCTGAATTTTCAATGGGAATTCTATTTTAATAAAGTTAAATTTTAGATTTTGTCTTGCATTCTTTGGTTTTTGCCTTTTAAAAAAAATTCCTTAAACATTTGCTTGGATGGTAAAAAATTTCACCAAAATTTCAAAATTATCTGAAAAATAACTGTGAATTTTGTTAATTAAAAATGTTCTTACCTTGACAAGTTTTTGTGCGTTTTGTAAACTTCTGAAATAAGTCAGAATTCTTTTCAAAGTAACTACTAAACTTTGTATATCTTCCCCCCCAAGGTATGCATCACCACTCCCTTTCCTTCCTCTCACCAGCTTGCAGTGGAGTTCAGTTTGCTGCCTCAACATCATTGTCCAAGGGGCCTGTTTCCCCAGGGCTGTCTCCCCCTTCCAGCTTTATTATTTTAGTAAAATAATGGCAGAAACCTTTATCTGTTGCATTCTGCAACATAAATAAGTCAATGCTCCAAACTACTTCAAAATTAATGAATTCCTCATTTCCTTGTTAATTATTTAAAGGTTGACTTAAAAAAATTTTTTTAAGTAATGTAAGTATTAGAACTATTGGAAGTGTTAAGGAGAAGGCAGGGAATAATTTCTATATAAAACTATTAGTGTCACATTTAGGAATGATCTTAAAATATTTTGTCTTTTTTAAAATTAATCAGTTTTTAAACAACAAAAAAAGAAAAACTGTACTTCTTCATGTAGAATTTGTTTTTTAAGGAGTGGTAACGTTACAAATTTAAAGAGTAACCAATTAAAAAATTAGGAAGTGATTCTTAGTTGTGCGAGTTGCACCTTGCAACATCTGAATTTTGGTCGCTTTCTAGTCAGTCTACACTTAAGAGATGCATTCATTTAATGTTTTTATTCTTCACTGCATGCGTGTGTTTTTGTATTATATAGATCAACATAGATCATACAATTGCAACAATGTTAAAGTTAGTCAGTGAGCAGCATGTATTTGTTCAGGATGCCAAGTTCGTAACTAAACAGAGGAAAATTTCCTCAGCAATACATGTTACCGTTTTTTTGGTCAGTGATCAATATCTTATGAATCAAAAACCTCTTAAAAAGGGACCTATGTTTCACAGTGGAGTTAAATCTTTTATTTTTGGACTCTTGTTTCAGAGGGGATAAACTTAAGTAATGAGTAATTCCGAATTTTCTTTTTTTCTTGCCAATGTAGCCAGTTTAGAAAACTAAAACTGTTATAACAAAGTTTCATCCAGAGACATAGGCTTAACGTAGCCCTTCGCGTCCCAGCCTTTTAACAACTAGCCCACCCGGCCCCACAGCCCAGAGGAAGTACGTCATCATCCGGCGCGGCTGGCCCGTCCGCGGGGCACTCTGGGAAGCTGAGGTACCTGACCTTGAAGGACAGCCTGTGGGCCAGCCTTGTCTGCTGCTCCGGGGCCGTGCGTTGTGCCACTGTAGTCTGCGTTGCTGCCCTTTTTTGTATATCCATCACCGCTTCCTAGGGAAATGAACACGTTTCATAATTGGGCTTTTTTGTTCTGTCGTTATTATGTTCGTAATTTAGTTTTTTTTAAATATGAATTCGCATCTGCACTGTTAGAAATGTGCCATAAGTAATACCGATTTTAAAAGAGTTCATTTCCTTTTATCTCTTACTTTTCCCCTTTAGTTCTGCATTACAAATGTGGCGAAACGAAAGCTTTGGATTTTATACAGAACGATATGGAAATATTTTGCATTGTTTCTATGGCTACAGAGATGATCTGTGAGCATATTTAGGTGCCTTCCTTTTAAAATATTATTTTGTATTATTTTAATATATTTGCCAAAATGTTTTCTGTATTTCCGTAAGTTTGGTGAGCAGGTTCACTCTTCTTCTTCTTTTTTAATGAGACTCCCTTTTATTTAAAAAAAAAAAAAAAAAAAAAACTTGAGAGTTTTCTTCTGAATATGTCACTATCCCTTTCCTAAGGAAGTGTTCCTGCTCACATATGGCAGAAGCAAGGACTTCTTAAAGCAAACTGCCACAATGCCATTTGCTTTATCTTAAAAGATCATATAAGTTTTGCCCATCAGTTAATAGTTTGTTTCACTTTCCTGTCGGGACTTGGGGTGGCGGGGAGTGGGGGGGGGGGCAGTAAGGGACAAAAAGTGAGAGAATGGAGAAAATGGAACTTCATAAAATTTCCTCTCCCCCATCTGTATCTCCCCTTTCCAATGAATACAAAGCACATTTTTGCATACTTTCAGATTTATACACTTGTATTTTTGAAAAACCTGATATATTGATTTTTCTCTTTGTAATGCTCAACTTCAGCAAAATGAAGCTGAATTTCCCCAGGAGGTTTTGCTACCCCTTTTTCCAATCACAGTGGTACTTTCTCCTATGTAAGTAAAAATCTTATATATCCCTAGCCTTTTACTCTTTACCCGCCACTTGCCTACATACTCTTATCTAGTCCACGACCTCCTCTGTTCTTGATGCTTAGAAAACCTCTCTTAATCTTAGAAGCATTTTTCATATTGCTAAAGCCATTATCATTTCAATTAAAATGTAATTACACTGTTTAGTCTTTTACTCATTTTTGGATATTTGCTCTTTCGTTTTAAATGAGTGGTTATGCTTGCCTCTTTGTATCTCTCTGGCAAGGCAATGGTTTACCCACTTGAGTGTGCATCAGCATCACCTAAGAGCTTGTTGAAACAGAGTGCAAACACCCACCCAGGTTTTTCTAATTTACTCTGGTGTGGGGACCTGGGGATTTGTATTTCTAATAATTGCCAGGGTTTATCTGAGGACCACACATTAAGGGAGATAACAGTCCAACCAATGAGACTGCGTTTCACTACCTTGGGGTATAGAAAATTACTACAGTGCACCAAATCTGAGAGTGTGGAGCTGAAGCCCAGTTTAATATTGGACTCAGCGTGTGAGCCAATTTCTTTTTGCTTGTCCTTATATTTTGAACTGGTGAAAGTGAAGAAGTAGGCTTAAAACTCAACATTCAAAAAACTAAGATCATGGCATCCAGTCACATCACTTCATGGCAAATAGATGGGAAAACAATGGAAACAGTGAGAGACTATTTTTGGGGCTCCAAAATCACTGCAGATGGTGATTGCAGTGATGAAATTAAAAGATGCTTGCTCCTTAGAAGAAAAGCTATGACAAACATAGACAGCATATTAAAAATCAGAGACATTACTTTGCAGACAAAGTTCTGTCCAGTCAAAGCTATGGTTTTTCCAGTAGTCATGTACGGTTGTGAGAGTTGGACTATAAAGAAACCTGAGCCGCAAAGAATTGATGTTTTCGAACTGTGGTATTGGAGAAGACTCTTTAGAGTTCCTTGGGCTGCAAGGAGATCAAATCAGTCAATCCTAAACAAAATCAGTCCTGAATAATCATTGGAAGGACTGATGCTGAAGGTGAAACTCCAATCCTTTGGCCACCTGATGCAAAGAACTGATTCATTGGAAAAGACCCTGATGCTAGGAAAGATTGAAGGCAGGAAGAGAAGGGGAAGACAGAGATGGTTGGATGACATCACTGACTCGATGGACATGAGTTTGAGCAAGCTCCTAGAGTTGGTGATGGACAGGGAAGCCTGGGATGCTGCAGTCCATGGGGTCACAAAGAGTTGGACACTATTGAGTTACTGAACTGATATTTTGAATTAACTTTTCATACTTTACATTCCTACCAATATTACTCTTCATTATAGCACATAGGTGTGAAAATATACCCTATTTATTTTTATATAGGAGATCTGCCTTTAGAAACATCAGTGTCTACTCCTAAAAGATCTAAACACCTTAACTTTTGTGATTGAGTACTATAATAGCCTGTAAATATATCCTAAGATCCTTAGCAGGTTTGCTTTCAGCAGTAATGGAAAGCACCAGTGTTTGGTTTCTTTCTTTCTTTCTTTCTTTCTTTCTTTTTTTTTTTTTTGCTGTCTGCAGTTGTATATTTGCTGATTATTTATGATCTGAAATATATTTCTTCCTCTTAGAAAGCATATTTTATGTGAAGATGCATTTTTATACAAAAGAATAAATTATGGCATTTCTATTGGTAAAAAATGAATATGCTTTACATGGTCAAACTTCCTCAAGGCAAATTGGAGGAGGAATTTTAGTCATAAACTAAACTCCAGGGGGCAAGGAGTTGTTCAAGATCCCACAACATTTTAGTTAAAGTTAGGAGTCTGTCTATATCTGTCTCCCTAGCAAGTAAACGCCTTTGAAGTATGCTGGACCTTTGTTACTCAAAGTGAGATTTGTGAATCAACAGCATTGGCATCACCTGGGATCTTGTTAGGCCGGCAGATCTCAGCTCCGACCCCAGGCCTACTACTGAATCACAATCCAAAGGGTAGCAAGCTGTCGTCTGCTCATCAGTCTTAAGCTACCTCCCAGATCTCAAGTCCCAAAAGCAGAGTTCAGCCAAGAAAGCATATGGATGGCTAATGTTTTGTAGTTATGTTCTAAGTCAGCAGGTGTTTAAGATTTGTTTTGGAGAGTTACCTAGGTGTGGGACCCTTCCAAGTAGATAAGGATTTAAAGGGTATGATGTAGAGATATACTATCTTTCCTTTCTGTCTCAGGACAGCTTCTGACAAAGCAGAGACATCCCATGATTTGCCTTTTGGGAATACTCACAAGTTCTAGGAGTGGCATATATCCAAAGATGGTTACAGTAACCCAGCTGCACAAGGCTCTTCTGACAGGATCACCTTCATACCCAACTAGATCTAACCCCAAACCACTGGAACCAGAGCCAGCACTGCAGGTTTGGCTTTGTGAAGGGTTCTGAAACAGCCAGGGTAAAGAAAATTGACATTAAGCAGGTGGAAAGAGTTTGCCCTGAGGCTTACTCGGAAATCACAAGAAAGCAGGTGCCTGCTTTTATGGGCTTGAAAAGCAGGCGTCTGGAGGAGTTGTAGACCCGCCCAGAGATTCTGCTTCAGAGTAAGCTGGGAAACATTTTCTGTTTGCACTCAAGAAGAGTCTTCTTATATTAGTCTAAGGACAACACAACTGATTATTCAGGTAAAAGAAACTATGATGAAGAATTCTAAAGCATGGGGTTTAATTGTAATACAGACAAGCAGGATCAGTTTCTCCAAGTCATCCTGTAGTTAAGGGGCTCCAGACAGAGAGATGAGCTAAACTCCAAGGAAAGTGAGTTGCCAGAACTTGGTAAACAACATGTTTGTTCAGCCCTGGGCCTATGATTATGTCAGAACTGAGACTCAGAACCTGCTTCCATTTTCCAGTCCAGCGACCAAGGCTTATAAGAAGGTGGGTACAGTCATCCAGACCAACTCACAGTGGTCTTTTTTGACCTATTAAAACCATTGCACTTTTGAGCAGAAACTAGGATTTCTTTGGTTTGAGTACAACAGAGGATGAACAACCAGAATTAGCCAGCATCTATTGAGTGCTTGTTCTGTATTTGTCACTGTTGTTCTTGATCTCCGTGGAATATTCCATCTTACAGATAATGAAATGTCATACAGGGAATTACCTGGTGGTCCACTGGTTGGGACTTTGTGCCCAAGTTGCAGGAGAACAAGGTTTGATCCCTGGTTAGCAAATTAAGACCCCACAAGCCATGTAGCATGGCCCCAAAATAAAAAGTCATAAAAGGGACTGAGTGCCTTTTACAAGCTTATATTTAAGTGAAGAAGTAACTTGGCTCTCTTAAACAAGCTGGATATCCCTTCCAAATCATGACCTCCACTTCTAACTGAGATGAATCCTCCATGCTTTTCTTTACAATTTTATCCCTTGTGATTACATATTTAAGCCATAGGAAAGCAGTTGACATAGTTTTGCCTGCTCTTAACTATATATATTTTTTCACTGAATATTTTTTCAGTATTCACCCATTTATATGTAGCAATAGTTGTTCATTTTCATCTCATTATTAGGATAGATATATCCCTCTATATCTATCACACTATATCTGTATCTAATATCACTCTGTATGTATGTATGTGTGTATAAATACATATCCACTTATGCATAGTTGTGGGTATAGTAATGTTAAATATGTGTATTAATATATATGTATAAATAATACCATTATATCTATATGCCACAATAGATGTGCCTCTTCTATATCTGATGATTGTTTAAATTGTATAGACTTCAGTTTTCACCAACACTGCTGCCATGAGCATCTAAGTGTGGGTATCCTTAGACCTTAGCACTTAAATGTTAAGAATAGACCAGACTTGCTCACTTAGTTGAACGAATGAAAACTGACAAATGACGATTATTAGTCAGTATCTACATGTTCAGCAAGATGTTTTAGTGGAGATTCAAGCCCCTGGTTTAGCAGTGGTGGTTTTCTGGCTACTTCAATACAAATTCTCTTTATCTCTTTATTAGACTGTGAACACAGTAAGGACAAAATCCATAAGATTATTTTCTTTGGTGACTTAAATATAATTGTGTATGAAAGCTTATACTGAAGTTATTCAGGATTGAAGCTGGAAAAGCTAAAATCTCAACCTCTATTTTTCTTTTCTTTTCACCTATTCCTCTAGGCACATCGTATACATGTTAGTTTTTTGTTTATAAAGGGTTCTAGGGAGAAAGAAGGTTTCCAGTGTTCTATATAAATCACAGAAAATGCATTTGTATGCCTACAGATTTTGTAATTCTGTAATTCTCAAAATAAGAGTACTAACTCCCCTTGTGTACCCACCACATGTCACCATTCCCACAGCCCCTTTCTTCTGCTATCTTTACTCTATGAAGTTTTCCACACTGTACTCTTGAAGTCTCCCTTTCTGCATTAATCTTTTCCAAATAATTTAGAAGGATGTTTGAGAGAGGAGGCCGAGCTAGAAACTGTAATCCAGGTGAAAGTGATGGTTCTCAGAACATGATAAAGCAAATGTGGCAAAATATTTTAAATTAGTTAATCTGGGTAAGCAGAAGTAGATGTTTTTCTGGAACTCCTTTGCTTTCTTGATGATCCAGTGAATGTTGGCAATTTGATCTCTGGTTCCTCTGCCTTTTCCAAATCCAGCTAGAATATCTGGATGTTCATGGTTCACATATTGTTGAAGCCTGCTTTGGAGAATTTTGAGCATTACTTTGCTAGCCTGTGAGATCAGTGCAATTGTACTATACTTTGAGCATTCTTTGAGATTTCTATTCTTTGGAATTGGAAGGAAAACTGATGTTTTCCAGTCCTGTGGCCACTGCTGAGTTTTCCAAATTTGCTGACATATTGAGTGCAGCACTTTCACACCATCATGTTTTCAGTTCAGTTCAGTCACTCAGTCATGTCCGACTCTGCGATCCCATGAATCACAGCATGCCAGGCTTCCCTGTCCATCACACTCTCGGAGTTTACTCAAACTCATGCCCATCGAGTCGCTGATGCCATCCAGCCATCTCATTCTCTGTCGTCCCCTTCTCCTCCTGCTCCCAATCCCTCCCAGCAGCAGGGTCTTTTCCAATGAATCAACTCTTCACATGAGGTGGCCAAAGTATTGGAGTCTCAGCTTCAGCATCAGTCCTTCCAATGAACACCCAGGACTTGTCTCTTTCAGGATGAACTGGTTGGATCTCCTTGCAGTCCAAGGGACTCTCAAGAGTCTTCTTCAACACCATAGTTCAAAAGCATCAATTTTTTTGGCGCTCAGCTTTCTCCACAGTCCAACTCTCACATCCATACATGACCACTGGAAAAACCATAGCCTTGACTAGACGGACCTTTGTTGGCAAAGTAATGTCTCTGCTTTTTAATATGCTATCTAGGTTGGTCATAACTTTCCTTCCAAGGAGTAAGCGCCTTTTAATTTCATGGCAGCAGGCACCATCTGCAGTAGTTTTGGAGCCCAAAAAAATAAAGTCTGACACATTTGAAATAGCTCAACTGGAAATCCATCACCTCCACTAGCTTTGTTTGTAGTGATATTTCCTAAGGCCCACTTGACTTCACATTCCAGGATGTCTGGCTCTAAGTGAGTGGTCACAACATCGTGATTATCCAGGTCGTGAAGATCTTTTTTCTATACTTCTGTGTATTCTCACCACCTCTTGTAAATATCTTCTGCTTCTGTTAGATTCATACAATTTCTGTTCTTTATTGTGCCCATCTTTGCATGAAATATTCCCTTGGTATTTCTAATTTTCTTGAAGCGATCTCTAGTCTTTCCCATTCTATTGTTTTCCTCTATTTCTTTGCACTGATCACAAGGAAGGCTTTCTTATTTCTCCTTGCTATTCTTTGGAACTCTGCACTCAAATGGGCATATCTTTCCTTTTCTCCTTTGCCTTTCACTTCTTTTCTTTTCAGAGCTGTTTGTAAGGCCTCCTCAGACAACCATTTTGCCTTTTTGCATTTCTTTTTCTTGGGAATGGTATTGATCACTGCCTCTTGTACAATGTCATGACCCTCCACCCATAGTTCTTCAGGCACTCTATCAGATCTAATGCCTTTAATTCTATTTGTCACTTCTACTGTATAGTCATAAGGGATTTGATTTAGGGCATACCTAAATGGTCTAGTGGTTTTCTCCACTTTCTTCAATTTCAGTATTAATTTGTCAACAAGGAAATCATGATCTGAGCCACAGTCAGCTCTGGGTCTTGTTTTTGCTGACTGTGTAGAGCTTCTCCATCTTTGACTGCAAAGAATATAATTAGTCTGATTTTGGTGTTGACCATCTGGTGATGTCCAGGTGTAGAGTCTTCTCTTGTGTTGTTGGAAGAGGGTGTTTGCTATGACCAGTGCATTCTCTTGGCAAAACTCTGTTAGCCTTTGCCCTGCTTCATTCTGTACTCCAATGCCAAATTTTCCCATTACTCCAGGTATTTCTTGACTTCCCACTTTTGCATTCCAGTCATATATAATGAAAACACATCTTTTTTGGGTGTTAGTTCTAAAAGGTTTTGTAGGTCTTCATAGAACCATTCAACTTCAGCTTCTTCAGTATTACTGGTTGGGGCATAGACTTGGATTACTGTCATATTGAATGTTTTGCCTTGGAAAAGAACAGAGATCATACTATCGTTTTTGATATTGCACCCAAGTACTGCATTTCAGATGCTTTTATTGACTATGAGCGCTACTCCTTTTTTCTAAGGGATTCTTGCCCACAGTAGTAGATATAATGGTCATCTGAATTAAATTCACCCTTTCCAGTCCATTTTAGTTTAGTGATGCCTAAAATGTCGATGTTCATTCTTGCCATCTTTTCTGTGACCCCATCCAGTTTACCTTGATTCATGGACCTAACATTCCAGGTTCCTATGCCATATTGTTCTTTACAGCATCGGACTTGACTTCCATCACCAGTCACATCCACAACTGGGTGTTGTTTTCACTTTGACTCTGCCTCTTCATTCTTTCTGGAGTTATTTCTCTACTCTTCTCCAGTAGCATATTGGGTCCCTACTGACCTGGAGATTTCATCTTTCAATGTCATATCTTTTTGCCTTTTCATACTGTTCATGGGGTTCTCAGGGCAAGAATATGGAGCTGGTTTGCAATTCCCTTCTCCAGTGGACCACATTTTTTCAGAATTCTCTACCATAACCCATCCATCTTGCGAGACCCAATGTGGCATGGCTCATAATTTCATTGAGTTAGACAATGTTGTGGTCCATGCAATCAGTTTGATTAGTTTTCTGTGATTATGGTTTTCATTTTGTCTTCCCTCTGATGGATAAGGATAAGAGAGTTATGGAAACTTCCTGATGGGAGAGACTGACTGGGGGAAAATTGGGTCTTGTTCTGATGGGCAGAGCCAAGCTCAGTTCAGTTCAGTCACTCAGTTGTGTCTGACTCTTTGCGACCCCATGGGACTACAGCACGCCAGGCCTCCCTGTCCATCACCAGTGCCCGGAATTTACTCAAACTCATGTCCATTGAGTTGGGGATGCCATCCAGCCATCTCATCCTTTGTCGTCCCCTTCTCCTCCCACCTTCAATCTTTCCCAGCATCAGGGTCTTTTCAAATGAGTCAGTTCTTCACATCAGGTGGCCAAATTATTGGAGTTTCAGCTTCAGCCTCAGCCTTTCCAAAGAATAGTCAGGACTGATTTCTTTTAGGATAAACTGGTGTCCTAGGGACTCTCAAGACTTCTCCAACACCACAATTCAAAAGCATCAATTCTTTGGCACTCAGGTTTCTTTATAGTCCAACTCTCACATTCATACATGACTACTAGAAAAACCATAGCTTTGACTAGATGGGCCTCTGATTGCAAAGTAATGTCTCTGTTTTTAATAAGCTGTCTAGGTTAGTCATAGCTTTTCGTCTGAGGAGCAAACGTCTTTTAATTTCATGGCTGCAGTCACCATATGCAGTGATTTGGGAGCCCCCAAAAATAAAGTCCATCACTGTTTCCACTGTTGGGCCGTGCTCAGTAAATTTTTAATCCAATATTCTGTTGATGGGCGGGACTGTATTCCCTCCCTGCTGTTTGGCCTGAGGCCACACCTCCATGGGAGACCCCTGGACACTCACAATGAATTCTGACTGCATCTCTTGTGGGGACACTGCTCCTTTCTCCTGGTGTGCACAAGGTTTTGTTTGTGCCTGCCAAGATTCCATTTCCCCAGTCCTGTGGAAGTTCTGTAGTCAAATCCCACTGGCCTCTAAAGTCAAATTCCCTGTGTGTTCTCAGTCCCTTTGCCAGATCCACAGATAGGGAAGTCTGCTGTGGTTCCTAGAACTTTCTTAAAAGTGCGAGACTTTCCTTGATATAATTGTTCTGCAGTTTGTGGGCCATCTGCTCAGTGGCTTTATGGTGGGTCACACTGGGTGACCCAGTTCTGCTTCAGGAAGAGCCCCTGTCCCTGTGGCAGGTCACTGCTGATCCTTGCCTCCACAGGAGACATTCAAACACTCAAAGGCGGGTCTGGCTCAGTCTCTGTGGGGCCTCTGGATCCTGGAGCACCCAAGGTTTTGTTTGAGCCTGCCCAGAGTCTCTGGCAGTTATGGGATTTGATTCTAAACATGATTTTGCCACTCCTGTCATCTTTTGGGGCTTCTCCTTTCCCCTTGGATGTGGAGTATCATTTTTTGGTGGGATCCAACATTCTCCTGTTGATAGTTGTTCAGCCATGAGCTGCAACTTCGGAGTTCTCACAGGAGAAGATGACTGCATATCCTTCTACTCCACCATTTTGTGAGTTTGGCTCACAGTCTATGTGGTTGCAGAGAGTCAGACACGACTGAGTACTTGCGTATTGTATTGGCCTTTTCCACTATATGTAAATGCTTTTTTTTTTCTTATGACCAATCTGAAAGAAGGTTGCAAAAATCATACCATATATACTTCCTAAGAACAGGATGTACATTTAGGTAGTGATAATAAAGTTGTTAATTCAGAAAATTTAACATTTATGCAATTCTTTAATCTACAGTCTATATTCCAATTTCTTCAGTGGTCTCAATAATTTCCTTTATAGTTTTTGTTTTTCCTTGTTACAGATCTAATTCAGGACTATAGGTCCAATTAAGCTGCCATGCTTGCCATGATTACCAGGACCTTCACAATTAGTCTTGCTTGCACTTTGTTGCTTAGTTTTGTTTTTGGTTTGCTTGTTTACTTTTTCATTTATTTATTTGGCTGTGATACATGGTTTACAGGATCTTAGTTCTCTGACTGGGGATCAAACCCAGTCCCCTGCAGCAAATGCACTGAGTCTTAACCACTGTGCCACCAGGGAGGCCCCTGTTTTTGTTCTTCCTTATTCATTAACTTGACTGTGCCAGGTGTTAGTTGTGGCATGTAGGCTCTTCATTGCTGCATGTGGGCTCTTAGTTGTGGTATGTGGGATCTAGTTCCCCCACCAGGGATCACACCTGGCCCCCTGCATTAAGAGCTAGAAGTTTTAACCACTGGGCCACCAGGGAAGTCTCTGTTTTTCTTTTTAAATTAGAGAGTTTTATTTACAGAAAAGTCACAGAAGATTAATACAATTTTATGAACACATGAAATTAAAAGACACTCCTTGGAAGGAAAGTTATGACCAACTTAGGCAGCATATTAAAAAGCAGAGACATTACTTTGTCAGCAAAGGTCCTTCTAGTCAAGGCTATGGTTTTCCCAGTGGTCATGTATGGATGTGAGAGTTGGACTATAAAGAAAGCTGAGCGCCGAAGAATTAATGTTTCTGAACTGTGGTGTTGGAGAAGACTATTGAGAGTCCCTTGGACTGCAAGGAGATCCAGCCAGTCCATCCTAAAGGAGATCAGTCTTGTGTGTTCATTTGAAGGACTGATGTGGAGGCTGAAGCTCCAATACTTTGGCCACCTGATGCAAAGAGCTGATTCATTTGAAAAGACCCTGATGCTGGGAAAGATTGAAGGCAGGAGAAGAAGGGGATGGCAGAGGATGAGATGGTTGGGTGGCATCTCCTACTCGATGGACATGGGTTTGGGCAGACTCTGGCACTTGATGGACAGGGAGGCCTGGCTTGCTGCGGTTCATGAGGTTGCAAAGAGTTGGACATGACTGAGCGACTGAACTGAACTATGAACACAATTTTGTTGATAATAATGAACAGAATTAGAGTAGTTTAATATATAATGTCACTTGGTATATAATACACATTAAAATAGTTTTCACGCTAAATTTATCCTTTAGTGTTTTATATTCTATTTTTTCTAACAAATCTTAAACTAAGGCAGTATACATGAAAAAGATTTGACAAATATTTTAAAATTTTGCTATCTTTAACATCAAATATTACTTTAATTTTAGAACCACCCTTAAATAATATGGTCTGTCCATTATAATTTCTATGGAAATGACCTAGGCATCAAATGGAACCAAAATATTTAAAAGAAACTGTCATAAAATTTAAATGGAAAATAATGCATTAGCAATATCATAAAGCAACAAAGAATTTTAAAAGAATATTGCATGAAGTAAGGCACATTCAAAGTTTTGCAATGATTAAGTCTAGAATGTTTTTATTTTCTTTCTTGTTCATCCAGTTTAAAACAACAAAGCACTGAATTGAAAGAACCATATTAAAATTAATAGGGTTACAGCATATATCATTTTAAGATTAATAAAAGATGGACTAAGTGCTTTGATTTCATGTTCTTTATTCAAGCAGTCCTCAGTGTTTCTATTATTTTTTCATAACAAACAGGATTTTTAAAGTACTATGTGAATAAAGGCCATCGTTTTACTGATGGAAGAATTCTAATCTTATTTCGACTGAATCTTCCAGATGTCTTAGCTTGTTATAAGGTGGCCAAAGGTAATCACTAATTTTGACATGTGGATTATGTGGGACATCTAATAATCTATTTATATGAATTGCAATCATTTCATGTTAGTGCTATCAATTATGCCATTGATTTTTTAATTTTTCTCTGTTTTTTATTCAAGTACCTGGTGGCTCAGATGGTAAAGAGTCTGCATGCAATGCAGTATCCCTGGGTTGAGAAGATCCCCTGCAAAAGGGTATGACTACCTATTCCAGTATTCATGCCTGGAGAATTCCATGGACAGAGAATCCTGGTGGGTTACAGTCCATGGTGTTGCAAAGAGTCAGGCACGACTGAGTGACTTTCATTTCATTTCACTTCATAGTTGCCATATAATACAACAACAGTATAATATATGTTACAGTTATACAATACAGTGATTCACAATTTTTAAAGATTATGCTTTATTTATGGTTTTAAACTTTAGCCATGTCCCCCATGTTATGCAATATATTCTTGTAGGTTATACATAATAGTTTGTGCCTCTTCATCTCATACCCCTATATTACCCTTCTCCCCTTCACTCTGCCCACTGGTAACCACAGTTTGTTCTCTATATCTGTGGGTCTGCTGCTTTAAAAAATATTTATCTGACTGCATTTGTTCTTAGTTTTGACGCATGGGATTTTCACTGCAGCTTTCGGCCTCTCTAGTTGTGGTGTGTGGGCTTAGTTGCCCTGTGGCATGTGGGATATCAGTTTGCTGCTTTTTTTGTTGTTGCTATATTCACTAGTTCGTTGTATTTTTAGGTTGCACATATAAGTGATAACATACAGTATTTGTCTTTCTCTGCCTTATTTTTTTCACTTTGCATAATATCCTCTAAGTCTATCCATAGTGCTGCATATGACAAAATTTTATTCTTTTTGTGACTGAGTAATATTCCATTTTGTGTGTGTTTGTATATGGTCACACTCACACACATATATACTACACGTCTTTATTCATTCATTTATCGATGGACACTTAGATTGGTTCCATATCTTGACTGTTATAAGTAATCCTGCCATGAACTTTGGGGTGCATGTATCTTTTAGAATTAATGTTTTTGTTTTCTATGGATGTATACTTAGAAGTGGAATTGCTGGAGCATATGTTAGCACTATTTTTAGTTTTTGGTTTTTATTTTTAACAATCTCCAAATTGTTTTCCATAGTGACTGCGTCAATTTGCTTTCTCACTGGCAGTATATGAGGGTGTTTTTTTTTTTTTTTTTCAATATCCTGGCTAGGATTTGTTAGTTGTATTATTTTTGATGATAGCCATTTCGACAGATGTGACGTGATACCTCACTGTACCTTTTGACTTGTGTTCCTCTAATGATAAGCCATGTTGAGCATCTTTTCATGTGTCTGTTGGTCATCTTCATGTCCTCTTTGGGAAAATATCTATTCGGGTTTTCCACCGATTTTTAATCAGAAAGAGAAACCAAGGAGATAATCCTTTTACCATTACATTAAAAAGAATAAAATGCTTAAGAATATCTAAGGGATAAATAATCCTGTACTTGGAAAACTATGAGACACTGATGAAGGAAATTGAGGACAACACAAATATATGGAAAAATATGTCTTCTTGGACTGGAAGAATCAATATTGTTAAAATGACCATATTACCCAAGGAAATCTACAGATATAATGAAATCCCTATCAAAACACCATGAATATGTTTCACAAAACTGGAACAAATAATTTTAAGATATATATAGAAACACAAAAGACCCCAAGTAGCCAAAACAATATTGATAAAGAACACAGCTGGAGGAATCAAGTTCCCTGACTTCATCCTATACTATGAAGCTACAGTAATCAAAACAGTGTGGTACCAGCACAAAAACTGATGCATAGGTCAATGGAACAGAATAGAGAGCCCAGAAATAAATCCAGGCACTTATGGTCAATTAATATATGACAAAGGAGGCATGAATGGACTGTTTCTCTTTTTAATTTTTTTTTTTTCTGAGCTCCAAATTCACTGCAGATGATGGTTGCAGCCATGAAATTAAAAGACGCTTACTCCTTGGAAGGAAAGTTATGACCAACCTAGATAGCATATTTAACAGCAGAGACATTACCTTGTCAACAAAGGTCCGTCTAGTCAAGGCTTTGGTTTTTCCAGTAGTCATGCATGGATGTGAGAGTTGGACTATAAAGAAAGCTGAGCACCAAAGAATTGATGCTTTTGAACTGTGGTGTTGGAGAAAACTCTTGAGAGTCCCTTGGACTGCAAGGAGATCCAACCAATCCATCCTAAAGGAGATTAGTCCTGGGTGTTCATTGGAAGGACTGATGTTGAAGCTCAAACTCCAGTACTTTGGCCACCTGATGCAAAGAGCTGACATTTGAAAAGACCCTGATGCTGGGAAAGATTGAGGGCAGGAGGAGAAGGGGACAACAGAGGATGAGATGGTTGGATGGTATCACCAACTCAATGGACATGGGTTTGGGTAGACTCTGGGAGTTGGTGATGGACAGGAAGGCCTGGTGTGCTGTGGTTCATGAGGTCACAAAGAGTCAGACATGACTGAGTGGCTGAACTGAACTGAACTGATTTGCTTTAATTGGAGGCTAATTACTTGACAATATTGTAGTGGTTTTTGCCATACATTGACATGAATCAGCCATGGGTGTACATGTGTTCCCCATCCTGAACCCCCCTACCACTCCCTCCCCATCCCATGCCCCAGGGTCATCCCATTGCACCATCCCTGAGCACCTTGTCTCATGCATCCAACCTGAATTGGCAATCTGTTTCACACCTGATAATATACATATTTCAATGCTATTCTCTTAAGTCATCCCACCCTCACCTTCTCTCACAGAGTCCAGCAGTCTGTTCTTTACATCTGTGTCTCTTCTGCTGTCTCGCATATAGGGTCATCATTGCCATCTTTCTAAATTCCATATATATGCGTTAGTATACTGTATTGGTGTTTTTATTTCTGATGTACTTCACTCTGTATAATAGGCTTCAGTTTCATCCACCTCATTAGAACTGATTCAAATGAATTCTTTTTAATAGTTGAGTAATATTCCATTATGCATATGTACCAAAACTTTCTTATCCATTCTTTGGCTGACAGGCATCTGGGTTGCTTCCATGTCCTAGCTATTGTAAACAGGGCTGCAATGAACATTGTGGTACATGTGTCTCTTTCAATTCTAGTTTCCTTGGTGTGTATGCCCAGCAGTGAGATTGCTGGGTCATATGGCAGTTATTTTTCCAGTTTTTAAGGAATCTCCACACTGTTCTCCATAGTGACTCTATTAGGTTGCATTCCCACCAACAGTGTAAGAGGGTTCCCTTTTCTCCATACCCTCCAGCATTTATTGTTTGTGAACTTTTTGACAGCAGCTTTTCTGACTGGCATGAGATGGTACCTCATTGTGGTTTTGATTTTCATTTCTCTGATAATGAGTGATGTTGAGCATCTCTTCATGTGTTTGTTAGCCATTTGTGTGTCATCTTAGGAGAAATGTCTGTTTAGTTCTTTGGCCCATCTTTTAATTGGGTTGTTTATTTTTCTGAAATTGACCTGCAGGAGCTGCTTGTATATTTTTGAGATTAATCCTTTGTCAGTTGCTTTGTTTGCTATTATTTTCTCCCATTCTGAAAGCTGTCTTTTCACTTGCATATAGTTTCCTTCATTGTGCAAGAGCTTTTGAGTTTAATTAGGTTTTTTTTTTTTTTTTTTTTTTTTTTGCTTTTACTTCAGTTACTCTGGGAGGTGGTTCATAGAGGATCCTGCTGTGATTTATGTAGGAGAGTGTTTTGCCTATGTTTTCCTCTATGAGTTTTATAGTTTCTGGTCTTATGTTTAAATCTTTAATCCATTTTGAGTTTATTTTTGTGTATGGTGTTATAAAGTGTTCTAGTTCCATTCTTTTACACGTGTTTTACCAGTTTTCCCAGCACCACTTGTTAAAGACACTGTCTTTTCTCCATTGTATATTCTTGCCTCCTTTGTCAAAGATAAGGTGTCCATAGGTGTGTGGATTTTTCTCTGGGCTTTCTATTTTTTTTCCATTGATCTATATTTCTGTCTTTGTGCTAGTACCATACTGTCTTGATGACTGTAGCTTTGTAGTAGAGCCTGATTTCAGGCAGGTTGATTTCTCCAGTTCCATTCTTCTTTCTCCAGATTGTTTTGGCTATTCGAGGTTTTTTGTATTTTCATACAAATTGTGAAATTATTTATTCTAGTTCTGTGGAAAGTACCGTTGGTAGCTTGATAGGGATTGCATTGAATCTATAGATTGCATTGGGTAGTATAGTCATTTTCACAATATTGATTCTTCCAATCCATGAACACGGTATATTTCTCCATCTATTTGTGTCCTCTTTGATTTCTTCCATCAGTGTTTTATAGTTTTCTATATATAGGTCTTTCATTTCTTTATGTAGATATACTCCTAAGTGTTTTATTCTTTTCATTGCAATGGTGAAAGGAATTGTTTCCTTAATTTCTCTTTCTGTTTTCTCATTGTTAGTGTATAGGAATGCAAGGGATTTCTCTGTGTTAATTTTATATCCTGCAACTTTACTATATTCATTGATTAGCTCTAGTAATTTTCTGGTAGAGTCTTTAGGGTTTTCTATGTAGAGGATCATGTCATCTGCAAACAGTGAAAGTTTTACTTCTTCTTTTCCAATCTGGATTCCTTTTATTTCTTTTTCTTCTCTGATTGCTGTGACTAAAACTTCCAAAACTATGTTGAATAGTAGTGGTGAGAGTGGGCAACCTTGTCTTGTTTCTGACTTTAGGGGAAATGCTTTCAATTTTTCACCATTGAGGATAATGTTTGCTGTGGGTTTATCATATATGGCTTTTATTATGTTGAGGTATGTTCCCTGTATGCCTGCTTTCTGGATTGTTTCTTATCATAAATGGATGTTTAATTTTGTCAAAGGCTTTTTCTGCATCTATTGAGATGATCATATGGTTTCTATCTTTCAATTTGTTAATGTGGTGTATCACATGGATTGATTTGCGGATATTGAAGAATCCTTGCATCCCTGGGATAAAGCCCACTTTGTCATGATGTATTATCTTTTAAATATGTTGTTGGATTCTGTTTGCTAGAATTTTGTTAAGGATTTTTACATCTGTGTTCATCAGTGATATTGGCCTATAGTTTTCTCTTTTTGTGGCATCTTTGTCTGGTTTTGGTATTAGGGTGATGGTGGCCTCATAGGACAAGTTTGGTGGTTTACCTTCCTCTGCAATTTTCTGTAAGAGTTTAAGTAAGGTAGGTGTTAGCTCTTCTCTAAATTTTTGGTAGGATTCAGCTGTGAAGCCATCGGATCCTGGGGTTTTGTTTGCTGGAATATTTTTTTATGACAGTTTTGATTTCCGTGCTTGTGATAGGTCTGTTAGGATTTTCTATTTTTTCCTGGTTCAGCTTTGGAAAGTTATACTCTTTTAAGAATTCGTCCATTTCTTCCAAGTTGTCCGTTTTATTGGCAATTAGTTGCTGATATGGCATATATAGTTGCTCTTATGATCCTTTGTATTTCTGTGTTATCTGTTGTGATTTCTCCATTTTCATTTCTAATTTTGTTGATTTGATTCTTTTGCCTTTTTTCCTTGATGAGTCTGGCTAATGGTTTGTCTATTTTTTTTTTATCTTCTCAAAGAACCAGTTTTTAGTTTTGTTGATTTTTGCTATAGTCTTCTTTGTTTCTTTATCGTTTATTTCTGCCCAGATTTTTATGATTCTTTTCTTCCACTAATGCTGGGTTTCTTCATTTCTTCTTTTTCTAGTTGCTTGAGCTGTAAAGTTAGGTTATTTATTTGATTTTTCTCTTGTCTTTTTCAATCTTCTATCAATTATAAGAAAATGGTCTTCTAGAAACTCATGCAAGGTAATTAAGGTTTTTCTTTATATTCTTTTATATTAAATATTGTTTTCAGCTTATTAAAGTTTCTCACTTCAAAAAAAATGTGACTATGTGATGTTTCATTGTTGAGTTAATTAAGAGATTCCAATATCTATTGCTGTATATCCAATCACTGTTTTAACTTTTATCTCTTCATTCTTTGAATAGTAGACAGTAACATTTCTACATCATGCCTTAATTTTTGGAATTCTTCCTAAGATTACCAGGCAGAACAGCTTCATTCAATGGAATAAAGAGGAGTTTCTTTCTGACACTGACTAAATCCAGTGGTGGTAAAATATTTCACTTGCATAATTTGTAATAACTGAGCATTTGAATCAATGAATGTCTCAGTTCCAACAAGTGATAGTTTATACTGACATTTTTCCATATTATTTATTTCTTCACTTTCTTTAATAAGTTCTTCCGCATCTGTAGTATCTTCCACATCTATGTGCTTAGTCACTCAGTCATGTCTGACTCTTTGAAACCCAATTACTCCTGTCCCTGGGATTCTCAGGCAAGAATACTGGAGTGGGCAACCCACTCCACATCTACAGTACAAGTCTGTATCTATATCTTGTTGATTTATTGATTTGTGCTTGTGATTTTTTTAACCTTATGATAATTTTAAAAAGGTCTGAGACCTTGAGCAAGTCCTTCAAGTATCTGAGCATCAGTTTTGTTATCACTCTATTCAGAGAATGTGCTAGAGAATAAATGGTACTTGAAGGGAAGCCTTCAAGTTAATTGGTTTCCTCAGTTCCCCACCCCTTTGTCTTACCCTGCCAACTAGTGGGTTTCTGGAGCAGTCATTGATGCAGGAGCTATAGAAGAATGGCACTAGGGAAAACAAACAAACAAACAAAAAGAATGGCACTTGAGGCCTGGCTGCACTTTAAGTATTAAAGTTTGTATATGCAATTCCAACATGTGGGAAATTTCCCCCTACAACCACCAAGCAATTGTCTGACACCAGATACAATTGTCTGACACCAGACACTGAAATTCAATTCAAATCTGACATTATCTAACCAGAGATAGTATCAGATTTGACAGGTTAAGGGCTCAACCCTACAAACTGCCCCTCCTGCTTCATTTACAAATTTCAGGTTCAGGTTATCTCCTGTCTCTCTGACCAACTGGCTAAAAATCAGAGCTTCCTATGATCGCTTGGATTCAGTTAATTTGTTAGAATGGCCCACAGGATTTAGAAAACCGATTTACGCACTATAATACCAGTTTATTACAAAGCACATTAAAAGTTAGGAATCAGAAGCTACAGGAGGAGATCCAGAGTGCAAGGTCCTGAGTAGAGGGACTCTGTCCCTGTGGAGAATGGGCCCAGCACTGTGGTGTATGAAATTTTTCTAGTGTACAAACCTGGAAGTTCTCCAAACCCCATCCTTTTGTTTTTAATGGAATCTTCATTACCTAGGTACAGTTGATTAAATCACTGGCCACTGAAGGCTGATTTCATTTTCAGCCTTCTCTCCTCCTCAGAGGTCTGGGGATGGGATTGAAAGTGCCACCTCTCTTATCACTTCCTTATCTTGGCAACCAAGCCAGCCCTCATCCTTTCCTATCTTCTAAAATCACCTTATTAGCATAACAAAAAATACCATTTTTACTCTCAGCACAAGAAATTGCAAGGGTTTTAGGAGCTCTGCGCCAGAAAAAGGGAGATATATATACACACACACACATCTTATTCTAAGTTGCAATATCACAATTATCCAGTTCCCTATTGACGCAGGAAAGAGAGTAGGACTGGAGAGCATGATCACATCCCAGGTTATGTCTAAGTCTCTGGGACAGCCGCCAAATGTGAGTTCTGGGCTTCTTATAGGAAAGAATTCAAGAATGAGCCACAGTAGGGGGAAAGAAGATTTATTCAGGGAAATTAACACTCCATAGACAGAGTGCGAACCATCTTCAAAGGCAAGAGTCACCAGGGTATGGCGTTATGGGGCTATTAGTTTTTATAGGGTTGAGTAATTTTAAAGGCTAATGAGTAAGAGGATTATTCTAACTATTTGGGGGAAGAGATGGGGATTTCTAGAAATTGGGGCACTATCCACTTTTTGGCCTTTTATAGTGTTGACTAAAAGAGATGCACAATGTGAGAGTTGCAAGTGTTGTTTGTTTTAATATATTTATTTCTAATTGATTGATGATTTCTTTACAATATTGCTTTGATTTCTTTCACACATCAATATGAATTAACCGTAGGTGTACATATGTCCCCTCCCTCTTGAGTCTCCCTCCCACCTCATGCCCATTCTCACCCCTCTAGTTTACTGTAGAGTCCCAGTTTAAGTTCTCTGAGTAATACAGCAAATTCCCATTGGCTCTCTATTTACATATGTTAGTGTGTATGCACCCATGCTATTCTCTTCATTTATTGCACTCTCTCCCTCATGTCCTCCACCTTGTCCATAAGACTGCTGCTCTCTGAAAAGTTTTGTCAGTAACATCTGCATGGATTCCAAATACATGCATTAATATATGATACTTCTTTTCTCTTTCTAACTTACTTCACTCTGTATAATAGGCTCTAGGTTCATTCACCTCATTAGAACAGACTCAAGTGTATTCATTTTTATGGCTGAGTACTATTTCATTGGATATATGTACCACATCTTCTTTATCCATTCATCTTCCAGGCCTTGGCTATTCTAAATAGTGTTGCAAAGATACCCCAATGCATCTTTTTCAGTTTTGCTTTCTTCAGGGTATATGCCTAGAAGTGGAATTGCTGGGTCATATGGTTTTATTTATAGTTTTTTAAGGAATCTCCATACTGTCTTCCATAGTGACTGTATCAATTTACATTCCTACCAGCAGTGTAGGAGAGTTCCCTTTTCTCCACACCCTCTCCAGTACTTGTTGTTTGTTTATTATTTGATTATGCCCATTCTGCCTGGTGCAAGGATTCTTTAATATATGTAGATCAATCAGTGTGATATACCATACTAGCAACTTGAAAGATAAAAACCATATGATAATTTCAATAGATGCAAAAAAAGCTTTTGAAAAAATTCAGCATCCATTTATGATAAAAAGCTCTTCAAAAAACTGGCATAGCATATGACCCAGCAATCCCACTCCTGGGCATACACACCGAGGAAACCAGATCTGAAAGAGACACGTGTTCATTGCAGCACTGTTTATAATAGCCAAGACATGGAAGCAACCTAGATGCTCATTAGCAGATGAATGGATAAGGAAGCTATGGTACATATACACAGTGGAATATTACTCAGTCATTAAAAAGAATTCATTTGAATCAGTTCTAATGAGATGGATGAAACTGGAGCCCATTATACAGAGTGAAGTAAGCCAGAAAGATAAACACCAATACGGTATACTGACACATATATATATAGAATTTAGAAAAATGGTAATGATAACCCTATATGCAAGTCAGAAAAAGAGACACAGATGTATAGAACAGACTTTTGGACTCTGTGGGAGAAGGCGAGGCTGGGAGGATCTGAGAGAACAGCATCGAAACATGTATATTATCAAGTGTGAAACAGATCGCCAGTCCAGGTTGGATGCATGAGACAAGTGCTCAGGGCTGGTGCACTGGGATGACCAGAGGAATGGGATGGGGAGGGAGGTGGGAGGGGGGTTCAGGATGGGGAACACATGTACACCCATGGTTGATTCATGTCAATGTATGGCAAAAACCACTACAATATTGTAAAGTAATTAGCCTCCAACTAAAAAAAATAATTGGGAAACAAACAAACAAACAAAAAACTGGCATAGAAGGAACCTACTTTAACATAATAAAAGCCATATACAACAAGCCCAGAGCAAATATTACTCTAAATGGTGAAAAACTGGAAATGTTCCCTCTAAGATCAGGAATAAGACAAGGGTACCCACTGTCACCACAATTATTCAATATAGTTTTGGAAGTCCTAGCTGTGGCAATCAGAGAAGAGAAAGAAATAAAAGGAATCCAGATTGAAAAGGAGGAAGTAGAACTCTCACTATTTGCAGATGACATGATATTTTACTTAGAAAACCCTACAGATACTGTCAGAAAATTGTGTTAAGTTTTGTTTGGGCCAAAATGAGGACTGAAGCCTAGGAGGCAACAACTCAGATAGCTCTGAGAGACTGCTCCAAAGAGGCAGTGGAAAGAAAGTCAATATGTAAGGTTTTGGTGAAGGTGGAGTTCAATACAATTAAGGCCTCACCTCATTTTACAAAGGTTGTTCTGCTAGTCATGAGGATCTGATGTCACCATGAAGAGAATTAGTGCTTTTCTAGATATCAGTCAGTTCAGCTGCGCAGCCGTGTCTGACTCTTTGTGACCCCATGGATTGCAGCACGCCAGGTTTCCCTGTCCATCACCAACTCCCAGAGTTTGCTCAAACTCATGTCCATTGAGTCAGTGATGCCATCCAACCATCTTACCCACTGTCATCCCCTTCTCTTCCTGCCTTCAATATTTTCCAGCATGAGGGTCTTTTCCAGTGAGTCACTTCTTTGTATCAGCTGGCCAACGTATTGAAGTTTCAGCTTCAGCATCAGTCCTTCCAATGAATATTCAGGACTGATTTCCTTTAGGATGGACTGGTTGGATCTCCTTGCAATTCAAGGAACTCTCAGGAGTCTTCTCCAGCACCACAGTTCAGAAGCATCAATTCTTCGGCACTCAGCTTTCTTTATATTTCAACTCTCATGGCTACTGGAAAAACCAAAGCTTTGACTAGATGAACCTTTGTTGACAGAGTGATATCTCTGCTTGTTAATATGCTGTCTAGGTTGGTCATAGCTTTTCTTTTAAGGAGCAAGCATCTTTTGATTTCACAGCTGCAGTCACCACCTGCAAAGATTTGGGAGTCAAAAAAAAATAAAGTCTGTCACTGTTTCCATTGTTTCCCCATCTATTTGTCATGAAGAGATGGGACCAGATGCCATGATCTTAGTTTTTTGAATGTTAAGTTTTAAGCCAATTTTTTGACTCTCTTCTTTCAGTTTCATCAAGAGGCTTTTCAGTTCCTCTTTGCTTTCTGCCATAAGGGTGGTGTCATCTGTATATGTGATGTTATTGCTATTTCTCCCAGCAATCTTGATTCTGGATTGCACTTCATCCAACCTGGGATTTCTCATGATGTACTCTGCATATAAGTTAAAAAAACAGGGTGAGAATATACTGCCTTGACATACTCCTTTCCCAATTTGGAACAAGTCTGTTGTTCCATGTCCAGTTCTAACTGTTGCTTCTTGACCTGCATACAGATTTCTCAGGAGGCAGGTCAGGTAGTCTGGTATTCCCATCTCTTTCAGAATTTTCCAGAATTTGTCATGATCCCATAGGCAAAGGCTTTGGCATAGTCAATAAAGCATAGCTTATCAACAGAATTTATTGTTGATGTAAAAATTATTTAAAGATATTTTGCAAATAACTTATAAAGCAATTAACAGAACCAAAACAATTTCCCTGGAAACCTATAATATATAGACATTTTTGGTATTTTTAAAAAATTTGCATTTGGGCTTTCTTTTCATGAATCTAATAATTTGCTTAGTCATCATAGTGCTTTGTACTGTTTTTTTTGTACTATGGTAAAATTCGTGTTAAATAAAATTCACCATTTTAAACGTACAGCTCAGTGGCATTTTCTGTCACACTGTTCTGCAACCATCAGCCATGCATCTCCAGAACTCATTTCATTTTGAGTAACTGAAACAGTGCCCACTAAACAACAGTTCCCCATTTCTCCCTACTCCCAGCCCCTAGCAATGACCATTCTACTTTATGTCTCTACGAATCTGACTACTCCAGGTAACTCATGTAAGTAGAATCATATAGTATTTGTCCTTTGCTGTCTGCCATACTTCTTTCACATAATGCCCTGAAATTTCATCCATGTTGTTGCTATATGTCAGTATGATGGTTTCATTTACATATATTGTAAAAGGAAGATTGTTAATCACACTATTCTGACTAGGAATTCCTGACAACTTTTGTGATAAAAGTGACTAAGATAGAGATCAGCAAACTTTTCCTCTAAAGTGCCAATTTGTTGGACAAATAGAGATTTATTTTTAGAAACTGACTCATGTGAGCCTGGTAGGTTGCAGTCCATGGGGTCTCTAAGAGTCAGACATTACTGGGTGACTTCATTTTCACTTTTCACTTTCATGCATTGGAGAAGGAAATGGCAACCCACTCCAGTGTTCTTGCCTGGAGAATCCCAGGAACAGGGGAGCCTGGTAGGCTGCCATCTATGGGGTTGTGCAGAGTTGGACACGACTGAACAGATTTAGCAGCAGCAGCAGCAGCATGTCCTAGTCAATTTGACACATAAAATCACCATCACAGTCAGATAGTAAATGTTTTTGGCTTTGTGAACCAAATAGTTTCTGCTGTTTAGTGCAGGAAAAAACTCTCCTCAACCCTTTCCTGGCAGGGTTTGAAAATTGAACTTACAAAGATAAACAAATTTGTTTATGACTTTTTTTCTTTTGCCAGCTCTGGATGACTGGTGGGGTCCTTGTTCCCCAACCATGGATCACACCCTGGATCCTCAGCAGTGAACACATAGAGTTCTAACTACTGTACCACCGAGGAATTCCCCGTGCAAATTTATTTAATGTGAGTAGTATGTGACATAAAAGCCTTCATTCCTAAGGAAAATTAGAATTCCTAAATTCTATATTTAGAATTCTAAATTCTATAGAATTCTAAATTCCTATAGAATCAGACCTTGAGTATTTTTATGCCAAGTTTGTACAGAAATGTCAGAGAGGATGAGGTTGGTGAAGAAAACTGGATGAAATTTATTAAAACTTATTTTTCTTATTCTTCTTGGCATCCTTTTGTCTTTGGAAATAAGAATGATCCTTCCCCCTGGGTATAGGATAGGCACCTCTCACAGGAGACTTTTATGACTTATCTCAGAGGAGGGTTGGGAGAAGATCACAGTGACCTTCCTGTTTCTTCTATTTTCTCCTAACTTTCAGCTTAAAATATTCAGTGAAGCATACGTTGGGGTGCAGGCATGAGTGCGTGCGTGTGTGTGTGCTCAGTCCTGTCCAACTCCTTTGTGACCTCCTGGACTTTAGCTTGCCAGACTCCAGTGTCCATGAAATTCTCAGGCAAGAATACTGGAGAAGTTTGCCATTTTCTTCTCCAGGGGATCTTCCTGAGTTAGGGATGGAACCCACGTCTCTTGAGTCTCCTGCACTGGTAGGAGAGTTCTTCACCACCTGAGTCACTGGGGAAGCCCCTATGTTGGGGCTATGTGTGTTAGTCCCTCAGTAGTGTGACTCTTTTTGACCTGATGGACTGTAGCTCACCAGGCACCTCTGTCCTTGGGATTTCCAGGCAAGAATACTGGAATGAGTCACTATTCCCTTCTCCAAGGGATCATCCCAACCTAGGGATTGAACCCAGGCCTCCCACCTTGCAGGCAGATTCTTTACCATCTGAGCCACCAGAGGCAGTATGCCTTTAGCCCTGTCAGTTGTAACTACTCAGCTCTGCAGCTGTAACCATAGATAATATGTGAGCAAATGTACAAAGCTATTGTGAGATAACAGGAAAAAAAATTATATGCCAGTCTCTGCTCCCAGTTCCGGCCACAGAGTTCCTAAAATCTTATAAATTCCTAAGTAATAAAAACACTTGTCTTAAAACTCAACATTCAAAAAACTAAGATCATGGCATCCAGTCCCATCACTTCATGGCAAATAGATGGGGAAACAGTGACAGATGTTATTCTCTTGGGAGCCAAAATCACTGCAGATGGTGACTGTAGCCATGAAATTAAAACATGCTTTCTCCTTGGAAGAAAAGGTTTGACCAACCTAGACAGCATATTAAAAAGCAGAGACATTACTTTGTCAACAAAGGTCCATCTAGTCAAAGCTATGGTTTTTCCAGTAGTCATGTATGAATGTGAGAATTGGATTATAAAGAAGGCTGAGTGCCAAGGAATTGATGCTTTTGAACTGCAGTATTAGAGAAGACTCTTAAGAGTCCCTTGGACCGCAAGGAGATCAAACCATTCAATCCTAAAGGAAATCAACCCTGGATATTCACTGGAAGGACTGATGCTGAAGCTCCAACACTTTGGCCACCTTATGTGAAGAACTCACTCATTGGGAAAGACCCTGATCCTGGGAAAGATTGAAGGCAGGAGGAGAAGGGGATGACTGAGGATAAGATGGTTGGATGGCATCACCAACTTGATGGACAGGAGTTTGAGCAAGTTCCAGGAGATGGTGATGGACAGGGAAGCCTGGTGTACTGCAGCCCATGGGGTCTCAAAAAGTTAAACACAATGGAGTGACTGAAAAATAAGAACACTAGCAGCATCTCTGGTTTAATATTTGTATCTGACCTCATCCTTAACACAGGGCTCCTAAATCTTTTGTAAGTTGCGAAGTGAGAAGAATATTTGGAGCATCTTCTGTTCTAATGAGGTGACTGGGTGGGCTACTCAATGACTCTTGAACATCAGAAAGACAGAGCCATGCTTAGAAGCCTGGAATTTTTCAGTTTCACCCCTCACTTCTCTAGAGAGGATAGAGGGGCTATAAATGGAGTTAATAATTGAACATGCCTATATAAGGAAGGCTGCACAAAAATTCCCGAAGTATGACATTTAGGAAAATTGCAGGTTGGTGATCTGTCTGTGTACTGGGAGAATATTGATGCACCCCGGGTTCACAGGACAAAACCTCCTATGCTTGTTCACAGGACAACTCTCCCAGACCTCACCCTAAGCATCACTTCAGGCTGTTCAGCTGTTTTGTTTATCATATCCTTTAATAAGTTAGGAAATGTAGGTAAAGGTTTCCCTAAATTCTGTGAGTTGCTGTAGCAAATAAATTGAGGAGATCATAGGAGCCTCCAAACTGCAGAGAAGAGTTGACTGGGGGAAAAAAAGCACAACCTAAAAGTTGATAATTCAGTTTTATTTGGCAGATTTTCTGAGGACTGAAGCCCATGAGATAACCCCTCAGTCCTGAGGGACTGTTTCCCAGAGGTAAAGAAGGAGCCAAGATATTTAGGAGCTTTTACAAAAAAACAATCAACCAACGTCCCACCCAACAGCCAGGTGGTGGGAATATTAAAAGTCTGCTGTTAATTAGAGAAAAACCAGGTATCTCATTAATGAACTTAACACTTTTTCTATGTTTGGGAAGATGCGAGAGTCTGGGCTCACGGAAATCATTCCTTTGATGTGCACCTTTACCATATAGGGTCAACATCCTGTTTTTCTCCATCCTGAATCCCCTCAGGGTGCATAGCTGGGGGTGGCTGCAGAGGGTGATGACTTGATGGTGGCGACCTCCTTTGTTTACTGCTATGGCAGGCTACATTATTTGTCCACAGAAGTTACGGGTAACGTGGCGAGTATTCCGTGCACTTGGCATCTGATGCAGGGTAGGAGTAGTCTCGTAGAACTGAGCTGTGGGCTCTGACCTGTGTTATCTGACACTATATCCAGGTAGATAATATTAGAATTGAGCTAAATTGTAAGACATTCAGCTGGTGTAATGGATAATTGCTTGGTTTAGAGAAAACCCAACACATATTTGGTGATGGAAATGTCAGAAGTGAAATATTCTATGTGAGGGTGATAATTGTGTAAGGCTAAATAGACCTGTATTTTTCCTTACTTGGGAAAAGTCTGGGTTTTTCTATTCAGCTATGTTCTGCATGCACTTTATTCCTGGATACTGAAATTTGAACTTCATATAAATTTTGTATCACAAAATATTCTTTCTTTTGATTCCTCAACCATTAAAAAATGCATAAGTTGTCGGTGGGATGTGATGTGGTCGTTTGACCACATCAAGAGAAATCTTGCCCCCAAATCTGGAGACATAGTGAGAATGTATATAGAATCTGTGGGTGGAAAAGTATCTTTTTATTGCGTGTGTTTTGTTTCTAAACAAGTAGGTACTTTCTTCCCCTGACTAGCCTCTTCCTGAGTTGGTCCTGGGACTTTCCAAGAAGGCTGCTAGTAGGAGAATCTCCCTCCTGCTGTTCCCAAGGTGGGGGAGGGGGCCTGCAGCAAAGATTTCTCTCTCCTGTTGAGCTTCTTGTGAACCAGCTGTGCCTGTAGTGAAAGACTGCCACCCAGTGCCTTCAGTTCAGTTCAGTCGCTCAGATGTGTCTGACTCTGTGACCCCACGCACTGCAGCACACCAGGCTTCCCTGTCCATCACCAACTCCTGGAGCCTACTCACTCATGTCCATCACATTGATGATGCCATCCAACCAATTCATCCTCTGTCATCCCCTTCAGTTCAACTCAGTTCAGTTCAGTCACTCAGTCGTATCTGACTCTTTGCAACCCCATGGACTGCAGCACGCCAGGCCTCCCTCCCAGTGCCTTAAGTAAGGAGAATAAGGGGGCACTTTTAGGTTTTTCTGTTGTTTTCTCTTTTCACCCAGCTTTCTGCTTGAGCTTAAGGTTCTCATATGTGGATTTGTCCACATTGGTTGTGGAATTAAAATTATAATGAACAGATCCATTACCCCTACGAGACGGGTAGGCCATTACAGATGGTTAAGAGTAGTGGTTAAGAGCACAGGGGTATTGGAGCCAGGGTGCCGGGCTTGAATCTGAGCTCAACCACCTATGAGCTGTATGACTTTGCGTGTGGATTTTTGCTGCCCTGTGTCTCAATTTCCTAACCAGTAAAAGAGATGGAGATTTGAAATTTGTCATATGGTTGTTATTTGAACTAGTGTTAAAGTACCTGGAAGATACTTCATAATGATTGGGCATCCTTGCACTTTTTTCTTTGAGGTTCTCTTTTCCTTATTAATTTCTATACGTTCTGGCTGTAGTGATAACTAATGACAATTAATGATTCATTAATGATACAGAATTAATGATAATTCATTATCTAAGTATATAGTAAACGAGTTCTCTTGTGTTTTCCCTTTTAACTTCATTGTCTTTTGCCAGACAAGTTTCTTTGAACAACTTTTTCTGTTCCCTTTACTTTTTACTTCATATAGTTCATAAATTCAAATTACAGAAAAAAACTTTCAAATTAGAGAGATTTTTTTTTTCAGTAGAAAATCTCCCTTCTTCCCTTGCATGTGAGCCTACTTCTTTTATAGGTGACCATGTTAGAACATTTTTGCATATCATTTTCTGATCAGGTTTATTCCCTTAACCAAATTTAACTTCAGAATACTTTTATATTTACATAATTATTTTGAAGGTAGAACAGAGTTCCCCTATATCTCATACATATATTCCCCTATTATCAATGTTACATTTGTATGGTACATTCATTACAATAATGAACCAATATTGGTACATTATTATTAACAGAAGTTTATGGTTTATTCAGATGTCCTCAGTTTCTCCATAATGTCCAAGATCTCATTCAGGATGATACATTACATTTAGTACTCCTGTCTCAAGGCTCTTCTTGGTTAAGATAAGACTCAGAAAGTTTCTCAGCCTTTGTTTTTGATGCTCTTGACAGTTTTGGCGAGTACTATTCAGTTATTTTGTAGACTGTCCCTCAATTGGGATTAAAAAGAAATTAATTTATAATGCACATACAAGAAAATCTTTTAAAAATTGCACAATTCAGTGCTTTTTAATGTATTCACAATGTTTTAAAAACCCTCCCAACTATCCAAATCCAGAACATTTCATCATTCTGTAAAGAAACACTTTAACAATTAGCAGTCCATCTCCATTTTTTTCCTTCTTTCATTTCCTGGCAATCACTAATCAGTTTTCCAACGTTATGGATTTGCCTATTTGAACAATTCATTTAATGGACACATAAAAGAATGCAGCCTTTCACTTAACATATTCAGGGTTCATCCATTTTGTAGCATGAATCAATACTTCATTCCTTTTAATGACCAAATGCTATTCTTTTTTACAGTTACACCATACCATATATTTTGCTTATCCATTCACCAGTTGATAGACATTTGGGTTATTTCCACTTCTGACTATTATAGCAGGGTTGCTATGAAAATTCATGTACAACTTTTTGCAGATGTGTGTTTTCATTTATTTTGGGTTACATACTTAGGAACAGAACTCTAGAGGGGAACACAGGGTAACTTCATGGTTAAAATTTTAGGTACTCCCAAACTCTTCCTAAGTGACTACACTATTTTACATTCCTATGAGCTGTGTTGAAAGGTTCCAATTTCTCCACATCCTCCTTAACACTTGTTATTGTCTTTCTGATTATAGCCCTCCTAGTGAGTGTGAATTCATATTTCAGGAAGCCATTCATTTGCACTTCTCTAAGAATTAATGATCCTGAGCATCCTTTCATGTGGTGATTGGCCATTTGTTTGCCAGTTTGGGTAAATTATCAAATTCAAATCCTTTGCCCATTAAACTTTTTGTCTTTTTAGTTTTGAATTGTTAAGTCTTCCTTTATCAGATAGCATTATGATTTGCAAAATTTTTTTTTTACTATTATGCTGGCTATCTTTTCATTTTTTTACTCTTTCAAGCAAAAACAATGTACTTGTGATGAAGTCCAATTTATTTATTTATTTATTTAGGGTGCTTGTGCATTTGGTGTATCTAAGAAACGATTCCTTCAGTCAGAATCACAGATTTACGTCTTCTTTTCCTCCTAAGAGATTTGCATTTTACTCTTACAAACGAACTTTCCATATTCATTTTGAGTTCATTTTTGTATATTGTGTGGTGTAGGAGCTCTGATCACTTTTTGCAGACTCCAGTTTCAGTTGCATAGAGAATAATTATAGTCTAGATTTGATGTCTTTTAAGTTCATATCTGGGTGTTTGAATTGTGATGCCTACACTTAAAAAAAAAAAAAGGGCTGTTTGGGTGACATCATTTTGCTGGAAAGTCTCCTTTTCTGTATATTCAGTTGCTAATTGCAGGACATGCTCACCCCTACAAACTGATTTTAAATATTGTCTTTCAATAAATGAGTGATCCAAAATGGCCACTCTCTCTGTGTCACTTGTAATGTCAGGATCGTATCATGCCTTTCCCGCCATCCAAAGCCAGGTTCTTAACTATAGTACTTAGTTGCTCAGTCACGTCCGCCTCTTTGTGACCCCCCATGGACTGTATCCCGCTAGGCTCTCTGTCCACGGGATTCTCCAGGCAAGAATACTGGAGTAGGTTGTATGCCCTCCTCCAGGGGAACCTCCCAACCCAGGGATCGAACCCAGGTCTCCAGCATTGCAGGCAGATTCTTTACTGTCTTTGAGCAGTCACAAAATTAGGAGTCTGGGCAGACTCGCAGAAAGAGCAGGCTAGAAAACGGTGAAGATGGGTCAAGGAAATTGACAGCAAGTACATTAGAGCTTAGAATTAAGTTTAATTTTGTTTTATCTTAATAATACTTTAATTCTGAAAGTTTGTAAAAATACAAACACGGTAAAAAAATTTTAAATAGATTAAAATCTAAAATGTCACAGTAAAGAAGTTTAACAAAATCATGACTTGCTTTATATGTGTATATAAGACATATAAATGTAACATAATATCTGTGTTACCTTGCAACAGGATAAGCTCACCAGTGGAAAACCTGAGGAAACCTGAATAAGGTACGGACTTTACAAATGTCCACAAAAAAGAAATACCCAGTTCCCACTCCACTGGGAGGTACCACTCTGGGTCGAAATACTACTGTTAATATTTGGTGCGATTCTAAGAGCCATTAACTGCCGGTTCGTGGTGGTCCGTAGAGCTCCCCCACCCCAAAGGTCGTAGGACTTTGACCAGGGTGGGGTAGACACCAGCCCCGATTTCCCTGCCTGGGAAGGCCCGCGTCACCTGCAGTGCCGCAGAGCCTCGCCACTGCGGCAAACAGACTGCGCAGGCGCGGCAGAGTGCGGCCGCGGGGAGCGGAGCGGCTTGCCGCGCAAGCGCAGGCGGAGTCCGCGGAGCGGTGCCGTGGCGGCAGAGGAGCGCAGCGCGGTCTGCCAGCCGGAGATGCGTGACGTTCTGTTCTGAGAAGCGGCCAGCAGCGCAATGGAGCGGGCCAGGTCAGCCGTGTGGTGGGCAACATTTTTTTTTTTTAATCATCCTGAGCTTCCAGAACGAGAAGTATTTTGGTATTTACTGGGGATCTGGGCCCTCAAGTTCTTTGTCCAGTGGCTGAATGGAACAACTTCTGGAGGCTTGGGGCTGGAGTGACTCTCCCGACCATGTCTTGTCAGGTCTCGGGGGTATCTGCACCATCATGTTGCGCCCCCTCAGATTCTCTGGGGTGGCCCTTTGTTCCTGTGGTTGAGGCCATGACCGCGGGTGGCCACGATGCGACAGTCGGGGGAGGGCGGGGCCGGTGCTGTCCACAGCGGCCGTGAGGCGGCAGCAGGTGCCATGTCCGCAGAGGCGCTGTGTGGCATCAGCGGGAGGGAGTGGTTGGCGTGGTCCCCGCGGCAGTGATGAGGAGGGGCGGACGGAGTGGCCATAGTGGCGGCTATTGAGGGGGCGGCAGAGAGACCGCGCTGCTCGTGGGGGGTGAAGTGGCCACGAGAGTGTGGTGGGGTCCGTCTGTGGCCTCGGTATGTGGGGGTGGTGGGGTGCGGGCGACGTTGGGGGCGCGACAAAGCAGTCTTGCCGCGTGGTCGTCTGGACACTGGTAAGAGTTGAGAGGGTGAGCAGGTGTGGGCAGGCGGGTGGAGGAGGCCATCTGTTTGAAGACAAGGGAGAAAACTGTTCAGTGTTCTCGTGACCGGCAGTGCTTTTAGAGTTTGAATAGCGTGGAAAAACTACCCTGTCCCTAAATTGAAGGGGTGGCTGCAAAAATGTCTAATCCTTATGTACCTGATTCCTTTAACTATCTCACATTTGTGAGCTTGGTGTAAGAGGAGGGATGTGTTATTCACAGCCCATCTAATGCATCTTTTGGGAAACCTGCCAGGTTCTGGTATGTGACAGCCAGAGGCGTTTCTCATTCACATGCGTGTTCACATGCGTTTTCCCTGCGTTTGGAATGAGTTTCGAAGGCCAGCTCAGGAGCGTGGCGGTCGGTGTCGCGTCACAACCTTTGTGCAGCTCTGTGAAGATGGCGGCCGCCGCAGCTGTGCGGTTCTGGGCAGGCGCCGAGTGGGAGCGCGGCCCTCCCCGCGGTACCGCAGTGGGGGAGGAGCGGTCCTGCCGCCTCCAGGCGGGGGGTCGGCCGCGCCCTGGAGAGCTGTGCGCAAAGCGGGAGAGGCGGACCAGGGAGTCCGGGGCGGCTGCCGCACCCTGGTGCTGCAGTACGGAAGGTGTGGGCTCAGGGTGCGCAGGCGCGTCAGTGATGACACCGCCTCTGACGTGCACTAGGGGAGGGGATTTGTGCAGTTTCCACTGTGCGGGGCGGCCACCGCCTACACTTATGTGCCCGGTCCCTGCCCATTCACTGCTCTGCTGGAGTGGACTTGGGAGACGAAGGACACAGGTTTGCGCAGCCTCTGGCTTGTAAGTCACCCCTTCCCAGTAGTGCCGTGATGGAGTGGGGCAGGTAGGCCAGAGAGTTGCACAATTTTTCCATCCTGTGCCTGCCTGAAATGTCAGGGCAGCTGCACTGTGCCCTTGGCCTTCTCCTACCGCTTAAGGGAGAGGTGAGGGCTTGGAGGCCAAGAGGGGTGAGTGCATTTCAGGATTCACTATGCTACTTAAAAGACAGCCTCCATCACTGGTGCAGGAGCTTTTTCAGTTTTGCTCATTTGCCTTAGGTGGTACTGTGAGCAGTCTTAATTATTCGCTGTATTAAGTGGATTCAGTTAGCCTTTTAGACCACTCCCATTCCTTTAATCCCTGATTTCAGTTTTCTAGATTATATAATTATATAGCTACATTTTCCTTACCTGTCTGTCCTATTTCTTGATCGCTAGATAATCCATTGGTGTGTTACCTTTATAATTTCCTTAAATCAGGGGATCAAGGCTCCTCTAATACTCTTAGGAACTGAGGTCTATGAGTTGTTTGTTCAAGGAGAACGGCAGAGAAAAATGTAGAATGTGAGTCCTAGGTTTATCTGGGATTAGTAAATTCTTGCCCTTGATTGGACTTTTAAAAATTTGGAGTATATTTGCTTTACAATACTGTGCTAGTTTCTGCTGTACAGCAACTTCATAGTTGCTCATGTGTACAGTTATATGTGTACATATCCCCTTCCTCTTGATTTTTTAATTATTATTTTTGTTCCATTTTTTTTGAAGTTGGAGCTGCTATGAATATTTCCTGAGAAGGGGTAATTAACAAAGTAACTATTCCTGTATCATGATTATTGTATTACTATTCCCATACTTTGATTTTGGGGGACATTTTTAAGGATTTTCCTTGCAGAATTTTGATGTGCTTGCCTTTTTTACTCATTTATCATAAACAGTACATTTTACTCATTTATCATAAACAGTACACCTGCTTGTGTGCCCAGTTAGAATGTAATTAAGGGAAATGTAAATTAAGCTTTGGAAGCTTTGTTCTGGTATTGTTTATTTTCTAGTAGCTTGAAAAATAGCAGGACTCTGGTATTTTGTGATACTTATGATTTGCATTTTTTTTTTTTTTCTGCTTGTAGGAAGATACTGCTTCAAATATGAACATCTGATCATTTGGCCCTTTTCGAGATGAGAGTGCATCATCCTGGTCCGCCATTTTGTAGTCTTGCCCTCTGACTTAGGACCTCAATATGGCGGACCCTGTGGAAAGACCTGAAGTTTGAAGGTCTCTGTCCTGCCTTGTGGAATATTTGGCATAGTACCACAGCTTTATAAGAATGGGAAAGGAATATGAGCCCTGTCTGAAGTTTAGAGCAAGGACTATGTGTTGTTTTCTAAGGCAAGGTACTTTGAACAGGAGTTATTGATGGTTAAGGCATCATACTCCACTAATAAGGGTGGGCAGAGAAGTTTTATTTTCTGGTTCCTGGGTGCTGGCTGGCTCAGAATTCTCTTTGATTCTAAAGGTTTTATTTTTGGAGGCACTGATTTGCATGTTAGTGGGGAATTCACACCCTGGGATTACCTCACACTATCTTTTTATTTCTCATTCTTGAGGTCTTAGTCATTGAGTTATTACTTTTTGCAGGGGTTGGGGGGGGCTGTGTAAGAAATCCTGAATATTTGATAGAATATTATACAGGAAAAAACCCTATCATATCTCATCATCTTTTGCTTTTTCAGTATATTTTCAAATTTGTTGTTGTTTTAGTTGCTAACTCATGTCTTGACTTTTTTGGGACTCCATGGATGATAGCCAGGCTCCTCTATTCAGGGGATTTATGAGGCAAGAATACTGGAGTTGGTTGCCATTTTCTTCTCCTGGGGATCTTCTCAGGGATTGAACCAGAGTCTCCTGCTTGACAGGTGGCCTCTTTACCATGGAGCCATCTGAGAAGCCCGTATTTCCAGATTAGTATTAATTTTTTAGTGAAAGGGACTTTGGAGTGAAAAATTAACATTGTGTACATGTAACATTTTTTTCTCCTTAAATGCTGGATTTTCTGAAATGTTGGCTTCTGAGTTGGAAATGCAGTTAGGGATATTACAAATGTACATATGTGTGTTTAGAACAAAGTTCAAAATAAAGCTACTCATCACTGATTTTGCATGTAGCTTTAAAAATCTTTGAAAATTAAAAAAAATACCTTTATATACTGATTATTTTCTCAATTGAATACAGACCTTCAGGTTACATAAAGGAAATGAAGATTTTTTCTGAGGGGTGGGATGGATAATGGGGTGTTCTCAGTTGAGCTTCCATTAATCATAATGGGTGGTCTATGATAAAGCAGAGGTCTATGGCAAAGCAGAGATTTATAATTCCTTTTACTGTATTAATGTATTGGTAACTATATTTGAAACTACCATCTTGTGTATCAGTATTTCATCCTGAATGGCATTCCATTGTATGATATACCATACCACACCGTATTTTGTTTATGCATTCATCATTTATACTTTGGGTTATTTCTATTTTTGGCTATTACAACTAACACTGCTAGGAACTTTCATGTTCAAGTTTGAGTTTTTATTTCACTCCACGCTTGGAGTGGAAATACTGGGTCACATGTTAATATGCTCAACATTTTTAAGAAGTGCCAGGGTTGTATAATTTTTCATTTCTCCAGTTTCTCCACATCCTACTCCTGTGGTGTGAAGTGGTATTTGTGGTTTTGATTTGTGTTTTCCTAATTGCCCTCATATTGAGCATCTTTTCTTGTGTTAAGGGAAATTTTTATGCTTTTGGAAAGTGATCTGTTTGAATCCTTTACTTATTTTATTTTTTGTAATTCATTCATTTATTTTATAGCTGTGCTGGGTCTTCATTGTTGCACAAGCTTTTCTCTAGTTGTGGTGAGCTGGGGCTGTTCTCTTAAGTTGCAGTGAAAGGTCTTCTCTTTCCTGTGGCTTCTCTTGTTGTGGAGGCCGGCTCTAGGGCATCTGGGCTTCAGTTGTTTCTGTTCCTAGGCTCTAAAGCACAGGCTCAAAAGTTGTGGTGTAGGGACTTAGCAGCTTCATGGTCTTTATGTGGGATCTTCCCATACCAAGTATGGAACTTGTGTTTTCTGTATTGGCAGGTGGATTCTTTACCACTGAGCCATCAGTGATGCCCCCTGTATTCATTTTAAAATTGAGTTTTGTTACTATATTATTGAGTTGTAACAGTTCTTTATATCTCTCTAGAGTTCTTTATATCTGGAGGAGGAAATGGCGACCCACTCCAGTATTTTTGCCTAGAGAATCCCATGGACAGAGGAGCCTGGTGGGCTACATGTAGTCCATGAGGTTGCAAAAAATCAAACACGACTGAGCGACTAATACTAATACTTGGTATATTCTGGATAAAAGACTTTCATTCCATATATAATTTGCATATATTTTCTCCCATGCTTCTAATTGTTTTTCTAAGTGTTTTTTGAAGCAGACTTTTCACTTTTGGTGAAATCCTATGAATTCCTTTCTCCATTAGGTACTTTAAGTGTCATAATCTAAGAAAGTATTACCTAATCAAAGGTCCAAAGGTCAAGGAGATTATCAAAGGTATTTTTTTTTTAATGACCTTTTCTACTGCTTGATTAGAACATTAAATTTTTGGAAGCAAATCAGGATTATTGGTAAACTATTTTGTTTATTTTGCATAATCTAATATGAAACGTAAAATAGCGTGGGTTCAGGAAATAATCTTTTGGAATATGTCCTTTGAAATCTGCCTGTGAATTATTATATTGCATGACTTGTGTAAAATGCATTTCCTTATTTCTGTTTTGAGTTGACATTTTAAAATTTCAGTTCCTGTAGTTTCTAATCTGTGACCCAAGTGCTGAACAGATTTCCTGTTCAGATCCCTTGAGCAGCCATTTTGTGAGCTTTCTGCAGATTATACTGTCAGTGGCTATTTTTTTTTTTTTTTAAGCATTTTAAAAATTTCTTGTTTCTCAAATCCTAAGAAGGACGCATTCACACAAGAGATTACTTAAATAGACATTTTGTAATTTAACTTTTATACTATTCCACTATATAGAAGGATAATAAAATATTTTTCAAATCATTTTTGTCATTTTTTCAGGGGTATGTATATTTATTTGTATGTAAATATAGTGTTACATCTATATATGTGAGTGTATGTAGGAATACAAAGATTTGCTTACTTTTTTGATAGTTTTCCTTTGAAGTTTTCTGATGTCAGAATCAGAAGGGGAATCTAAAGGGAGAAAGTAGTTTTGCTAGATTCTGATCATTGATGAATAAAGATCTTCTAATATTTAATTCTACCTTTGTCTGTTTTATTGATTTATTATTGGCATATATCACCATACCTTGCTTTAATTAGATTAGATTAGATGGAGTTTAAAAATTCCATTTTACTAGATATATGTATAATCTTTAAGTAAGTGGTTATTTCAGAAATTGATGAAGTCTGTAAAACAAATCCTCTTTGTACCTCAGGGACCGTTTACACTTGAGACGGACTACAGAACAGCACGTGCCAGAGGTGGAAGTCCAAGTCAAACGTAGAAGGACAGCTTCACTGAGCAACCAGGAGTGAGTACAGTCAGGCCCTAAGAACCAATTTAAGGTGTTTTCAAATTGGAACAAAATATGCTGCCACAGGGAATTTAAATGAATTTAATTAATGAAAGAAGCTTGTTCATGTTATATTGATACAGTAAAAAAGCAATTAAATCATCCATAACCATGTTGTCCTAACTTAACTTTTGCTGAAATTTAAGTGACATGTATTTCCTTTTTTCTATACATGTGTAGGTAACATGGTATGTTCATAAAGTTCTACCTCCTTCAACATATTTATATTAAAATTGTTTCTGCTTTATTATCTGTTACACTTTTGTTGTGCTTGCCAAATGTTCTATGCTTTGAAGAGATGTAAATTTATGTATTCATGTTTGCTCTGCAATCTTTAGAATTGTTTTAGTTAGTGCATTTGAAATGTATACATTTTCCTCTTAATTTAGGATAGGAATGTGTTTCTAGAAGGAGCATTTCAATTAAAACTATATTAACATTTCTAAATAGTCACAACTTAGCAGCTAAAACAATAACAACCACATGACACATACTGAATCTGCGTTGGGTCTTGTGCGTTTTGTTGTTACCACAAATCTTGATAGTTATCAGTGGTAAAATTGTTTTTCTTTCCTAAAGCAGTAATTTTTCAAATTGTGTTGCTGTTACTAATATATGAATATAATTTTCTCATAAAGCATGTAATTTTGAGATACACAGTGAGTCCATTCTCCTCCCTGTGTCTCCTCAAAGATAAATCCTCAGGTACTTTGATCTCTTATCATTTCAGACCTTTTAATATGCATTCATGTATACATATATGGAGTGTGTGTATGTGTGGGGAGGCATGTTTGTTTATATACATAAGATTTATTCTGTAACAATATGCCTTGGGAGTCTTTCCATGTCAGGCATTCTATAGTAACATTTATCATTATCTTACTAATGGATAGTTAGATTGTTTGCATTTCTTAGTTATTGCCGTGAAGAAAGGAGTGGTCAATCTGAAAATTAATATTACAGTTGTCTCTTGAATAATGAAGGAGTTGGGTTGCAATCCCCCACATAGGCAAAAATCCCCATGTATCTTTTGAGTCCCCCCAAATTGAACTATAAATGGCCTCTTGTTGATTAGAAGCCTTACTGATAATATAGACAGTTGACTGACAACATTTTTATATTAAATGTATATCTGCATATATTTTATGTGTTCATGACATACCTAACTTTGTTTCTTTGATATTTCTAGGCTCTGGTTTGTCTGCAAGTTTTTCCAAATTGTCAAAAATTTCCAAAAAAAAAAAATCCCTAATATATTTATTGGGGGAAAAAACACATATAAATAGACCCACACAATTCAAACTCTTGTTTAAGGGTCAACTGTTACTAATATTTATTTGTATTTTATTTCACTTCTTCAAATATGAAGTTTTTTACAGAAATTATTATACAACGTGGGTAGCATTTTATATCTTATTTTTGTTATTTGCTTGTTTAGTATATGGAAAAATTTCAGTATTTTGCATATTTAAAATTATTGGCAAGGCAAAAGATTTCTCCATTTTCCCATGTCTGTTTTACTTTATTCTGCAGAGTTCATTATTCTTTCCTTTATTAAATTTTGAAAAGGAATACTTTGAATATTTTATATAATTTATCATTTATGATAGGCATTTGCCTGTTTTCTTTTATATGGTAATACCATTTTTTTTCCTTCCCAGATTCTGTAGAAATAACTTGAAATAGATTAGAGACTGTGGCAGAGGTATGGGTGGAGGAGATTTCTTGGAAGAGGATCTTTGTTAGTGAGTGAAGGTTCTATTACATTTGTTATATTTTATTAGAGCCTTTATCCAGTGTAACATCAGTGTGAATCATCAGTATAACAGGTGGTCATATGCTAGTATTCTAAAAGCCTGCTTTAGGTTTCATTCATTTGTCCATATCTGTGGAAATATTTTACTGCTTTTGAAGAAGAGACAGCTCCATTTTCCTGATGTCTGTTGTATATGTTATGTATAAATACTAGGAGGTGCTGAACTAGAATCTGAGGGTAATTTTGAGTTAGAAAAATAATATAATTTCCCCAACCACCTTTGTCCACTTTGATAATAGTTGGATTATAGGAACAGGTAAGCAGTATAAATATTCTGTTCTCTAAGCCCAGCTTTTAACCTGAGCCATCTAGTTAGCTTTAACTCTGGTGTGATCCCAGAGGCCCACCAAGAATAACAAAGACACTCCTATCACTTGTTAAACTCAAAGGATTAGAGATTACCTCCTAGGAACCATGAACAAAGTCTAGCCTGATTCTTTATGTTGTTGTTCAGTTGCTTAGTCATGTCCCACTCTTTGCAACCCCATGAACTGCAGTTAAAAATCTTATTTTAAATGTATAGAAATAGTGGAAAACCATTTATCACAGTCCCATTTTCAATTCTAGCTGTTACTGAATATTTTCATACATATGTACTTATCAGCTGCCTGCTAGTGTAGTAAGAGAAGTGGATTTCATCCCTGGGAAGATCCCTTGGAGGAGGACACGGCAACCCACTCCAGTATTCTTGCCTGGAGAATCCCATGGACAGAGGAGCCTGGTGGGCTGAGGTCCACAGGGTCACAAAAAGTTGGAACAACTAAAGTGACTTAGCATGCAAGCACATACTTACCAACGAAGGCAGTTTGTTGGCTGGTGATTTATTTATGCTTGTCTTGTTAGCCAGCAACCCTGTGTAATTTCCTGTATCTCTTATCCTCAGGATCAGATTCACGGCCAGATAGAGTCCTGCTCATAGGTAGGAATATGTTGAGTATTTTTCTAGAATTCCCTGATAACTGAAGGATGGTAGATTTACATAGTCTGAGAACCTATGGAAATTCTTTGTTTCAGTTAGTAACTTCTTGTCAGCATAAATAACTATATTAAAATGTCTCACTGGAAATGCCTTAACCCTTCCTAACCCTACCTCCCTAGAGGTTAAAGAGTTGTTTCCAGATTAGAACTGGTTATTATACTGTTGGTTCTTTTATAAGGCATTTTAAACCAAAAGAACTCTTTTTTTTTTTCTTTTTTTAAGTTCCTTGGTAATATCACCAAAGAGGGTAAGTATCCATCAGTTCTTATACATTCCTATGTGCAGAGTCTCCTCTTTTATAATTTGTTCATAATGTAATGGTATGCTCTGAACCTTGATGAGGATTAAATGTAAGGGTATTTTTATGTTCACATTGTTAACTATTTAGGCAAATGTCTTTTCATTTATGTGTTTTGTGCTCTTGTCTTAGGTGTCACCTGTACCTGAGGCGATCTCAGCAGCAGCAAGTACCTGTGGTGGATTTCCAGGCAGAACTGAGACAGGCATTCTTAGCTGAGACACCAAGAGGTGGTTAAAGCAGTATTGGAACACCAAGGTAGCTGATTTCAAGAGAAAAATAAAAACAGGTTATAGCTGATGAAATCATGATCAGGATTAAACAACTAATTAAAGGGTAGGATGTTTGGAGGTCATTTAATTATTTTGGATATATTCAATTATTTTTCCTTAAAGGCTTCATACAAATATAAACACATAGCAGAATGTTTAAAAAAGTAAAAACAGTACCTTAATGCTTTCACCCTGAAAGACTTGTCATGAGTTACTTTCTAGACAATGTAGTCTTTGCTTTTTAGTTAGTTTTATTCATATTTAACTTGTACTGCATTTCACCTTAACATAAGAAAAGTATTTCATTATAAATAGTTGCTGAATATCCTGCTAATATGTTTTATAATTCCTTTCTGAGAGAACTTTAATTTTTCTGCTGGTGGTTTGACATGAAGCTTCAGTGAATTGCTTTTTGTAAAACATTAGATAGGATCATTTCCTTGGATATGCAGATGTAAAAATAAGTCAAGGAATTTGAATTAAGGTTCATGTTCTAAATTATATGACGAATTATTTGTCTTTATTGCCATGAGAAAGTATAGTGCCAGGTACACTTTCATCTGCATTAATTATGTCAATTACATATAACTTATTTCTATTAAATTAGAAATACGCATCACATCCATTAACCGATGAGAAGCTAAATATTTTCCCAGGCTTATTTACTAGTTATTTTTTGTTTTCTTTTCTCATATTTTGTTACTCATTTGTTTGAATCATCTGACAGTGTAACAAAACTATTAACCCATGATTTGTCAGTGTTACGTAGTTTTATTTACAGTGTCTTTTTGTGTTAGTTGCTTAGATTTTTAGGAAATTGCAATTAGTTTTGATTAAATACTTTATTTTTTCTTTTTTTTAAGTTTAAGATTTGAATGACCTAAATTCAAAGGGTTTAATATGTACTTTTCAGAAGCTAAGAGAGGAAAGAAGTTTATAGTTGAATTTTCTTCTAGATTTTCTTTATTCTATTTCAAAGTATAACCCCGCAACTCAAATTTATTAGGCTTGTTTATGGCCATCATTTCAAAAGGAAAAATCCTCCCCTACTGAATTATTTACCCAGCATTCTCCAGTAATTGCCTGGACTTGATTGTAAGATAGTAGAATTGATTTGAGACGGTGGAATCTGGTAATTGTCCTCAGCTGTCCCCCAGAGTAAGAACATTTTTACATGAATAAGTGTGCATCATTGATCTTTTAACCAAGAATTTTTTGGCCCTTATAGTTTAGATACTCTTGAAAGTTCCTGTATAGTATTATTTAAATCATAATTATGATCTGCAAGTAGAGTTAATCTAATTTTCTAAGTTTTAAGTGCTAGTTTCATCTAAATAGTACTAGTTACTAGAATTATTTTATAGCAGGAGTTGATAAAGTATATGACTCATTTATTGCCAGTTTTTGTAAATAAAATATTGTTAGCACAGAGCCATATCCATTTATTTACATATGGCCTGTGGATATTATTGACAGTACAGTGGCAGATGGGAGTATTCATGACAGATTGAATGGCAGGCAAAGCCTACAATATTTATTATCTTTCCCTTTAAAAGAAAAAGTCTGCTGGTCTCTTAGAGAACCACTTTCAAAGATGAAAACATAAGGTGGAGCCAGTAGTGGAGTGTTGGTACCATAGAATGTGGCAAAGGGAAAGGTATGATAAGGAGAGTAGATGAAGTAGACAGTACAGAGTAGAGAATCAGATGAATTTGGCAATAAGGGTCTTGTTAAAGTCTGCTCTACATGTAAGTGGGTAAAGACATTTAAACAATTGATATGTTTTCTTTTTCATTATAAAAATGTAAAGCATATGAGTGATAGCCTAGAAAAATGGGAAAGTAAACCACAGATTTTAAATAGCCATGTTTCAACCATAGTGGCCTTTTTTAGAATTTTCTTTCATTTTACCCATTTGCTTTTCTTTTGAAAACATAGTTGTAATCATGCTTTTAAGCTATTCTACTTATGTATACCATTAATGTTCCTTCATTTTATTACATAATCCTCAATAGCATTTGTAATGAATAAAAGATGGTCCCTTCATGATTTACTTTTCCTTTGTATTTGTGTTTTTCCCCCCTAGTTTGCTATGCTATTATGAATATTCTCCATTTTTAAGATACTGTATATTAGGTATTTTAAAGTTATTAGGATGATGATTCAGTTTGGGTATGCAGGGTATAAAAATTAGTAAGTTCTTAAATGTTTTGTTACGTTCCTTTCTAATAGCATCATAAGCAGTATTGTTTACCATCGAGAATAATCCAGTTCAGTTCAGTCACTCAGTGATGTCTTGACTCTTTGCGACCCCGTGGATTGCAGCATGCCAGGCTTACCTGTCCACCAACTCCCGGAGTCCACTCAAACTCATGTCCGTTGAGTTAGTGATGCCATCTAACCATCTGATCCTCTGTCATCTCCTTCTCCTCCTGCCTTCAATCTTTCCCAGCATCAGGGTCTTTTCCAATAAGTCAGTTCTTCTCATCAGGTGGCCAAAATATTGGAGTTTCAGCTTCAGCATCAGTCCTTCCATTGAATATTCAGGACTGATTTCCTTTAGGATTGACTGGTTGGATCTCCTTACAGTCCAAGGGACTCTCAAGAGTCTTCTCCAACACCACAGTTAAAAAATTTAAGAATAATTACTACAGTGATAATTTGTTAGTACCACCTTTGATGTCTCTTTTTGCCCCTTTGATAATTAAACACTTTCCAAAACGGAAAAATTGTTTTCCTCTGGTTTAACTGGCATTGCTTTGTGGTTAATAGTGTCCACTTACTTGTGTTTCTCATGTTAGACTTTTTGCACATTTTTTTTTCTGTGAAAGGTCTATTTTACCAGGTGAATGGGAACTAATGCTATACCATTATTCTGTGACTTCTCATTTTTTGTATGCTATTTGGCCAAGTCTGACCATCAGATCTTTTGATTTAAGGAAGCTTTACATATTTACGTAGTTTAATCATTTCAAAGTCCACCGTTTTCAAAAGTTTGAGAACGTTTCTTCCTGAGAAGTCCCAGGATATAGTCAGGCCCCCGGACCATTTATTTGTTTATGTCCACTTTCACCAGGAAATTTATGGTAACTGCTAATTCCTTAGTGCATTGTAACATTGCTGCTCTTGTTTTTTTCCCTCTTAAAGCATTTTGTTCTTCTTTGCTGTGGAGATAACATTTGATCATTCTACAAAGTAATATATCTCCTTTCCCTCACAAGGATTCATAATTATAGTATGCTGAATTTAGGAATGAGAGAAATTTCAAGTCCGTCTCATTAAGAGAAGCCCATTCTTGACCTCTCCAATTAGTCAACCCCTATTCTGAGTGAAATGTTATCTCCTATTTATATGGATTATTTTTTACATATTACATATATATTTATGTCCCCAGTTCTTTAGTCCATGACTCAAATCCCCAGATGCATTTTTATACATGGTAACAACATAGTGTGTGGGAGGAGTTTGGAACCTCAAGCAGGTTAGATGGACAGATACAGGCCTGACTGGCTTCCTTTTGTGTTCTGATCCACTATACCAGGAAATCTTTGTTTGCATTTGTTGATCTATAGCTAAGCTGTATAAACCTGGTTTGGTATGTGTTCACTGAAATGCCAAGCAGGATAAAACATTTGGAATGGGTCTGATTGGGAAATCTGGACTCTGAAGTCTTTTGGCATTGAAGGTAAAATCCCTGTCTCAGAATTATAAAGTTTCATTGGAGAGGTGACTGACTACAAATTTCCACCTTAAATGCACATTTGATACTGATTCCCACTGAAAAGTGAGAGCACTAGTTGCTCAGTCATGTCTGACTCTGCAACCCCAGGGACTGTTGCCCACTGGGCTGCTATATCCATGGAATTCTTCAGTCAGGAATACTGGAATGGGTAGTGATTCCCTTCTCCAGGGGATCTTCCTGATGCAGGGATCGAACTGAGGCCTCCTGCATTGCAGGCAGATTCTTTACTGTCTGAACCACCAGGAAAGCCTATTATATTAATCTTTATTTCAGAAACCTTTCCGTGATTACATTTCTTTCCTTTAAGTGAAATTTTGAAAAGTCATATACAGTCCTGTTTTTTCTCCCCTGGTAATCAATCACTGTCTGTGGCTCATTGTCTAGTAGCATATCTCCATTTGGGAATAAGCGCCAGGAATACTGTCTTATTGAACATTCAGCTGCTTTTGTTCTTTGGAGGCACTAATGGCAATATTAAATGTAATCTTAGAAACTCTGAAGATTATTTGACGGTTCAGACAATTTATTGTATAAGAACAGCTTTATTGGTGTATGTTTTATATACCATAGAATTTGCCCAGTTATAAGCAGGCCATTGCCACACATCCTTTTAGGGTTTTCGGTTGCCCGAATAAGATCCCTTCGTGCCATTTAATGCATTCCCCAACTCCACCAGATAACCATTTAACTTACTTTCTGTCTCCATGGATTGCTGAAGATCTTAAATCTTAGCTATACCATCATAAAAATGGAAATTGCTAGTGGTTCAAACATATACCAAGGTTTTCTGAATTTATAGATTACTCTTATATAGAGAATCCTGTCAGAATTCAGAACATTTAAATTATAGGCCTGAAACTTTTCATGTGAATTTGGATTAAAAGTTCATTTATTTGGGAGTTTTCCTTCCTCTGCAATTTTCTGGAAGAGTTTGAGCAGGATAGGTGTTCTCTAAACTTTTGATAGAATTTGCCTGAGAAGCCATCTGGCCTTGGACTTTTGTTTGTTGGAAGATTGTTTATTACAGTTTCAATTTGCATGCTTGTGATTGGTCTGTTCATATTTTCTGTTTCTTCTTGGTTTGGGTTTGGAAGGTTATACTTTTCCAAGAATTGGTTCCATTTCTTCCAACTTGTTCATTTTATTGGCATGTAATTGCTCATACTATTCTCTTATGATCCTTTGTATTTCTGTGTTGTCATAACTTCTCCTTTTTCATTTTTAGTTTTATTGATTTGAGTCTTCTCCCTTTTGTTCTTGATGGGATCATCAGTTTTATCGTCTCACATAACCAGCTTTGCAATGAATTTTGCTATAGTCTCCATTTCTTTTTCATTTGTTTCTTCTCTGATCTTTGTGATTTCTTTCCTTCTACTAGCTTTGGGTTTTTTTGTTGTTCTTTTTCTAGTTGACTTTAGGTGTAATATTAGGTTGTTTATTTTATGTCTCTTTTTTCTTGAGATAGGCTTGTAGATCTATAAATTTCCCTCTTAGCACTGATTTTATTGCATCCAATAGATTTTGAGTTGTGCTTTCATTGTCATTTGTTTCTAGATGTATTTTGATTTCCTTTTTGATTTCTTTAGTGATCTATTGGTTATTCAGAAGCATGTTGTTTAACCTCCATATGTTTGTGTTTTTTATAGTACTTTTCATGTAGTTGATACCTAATCTTACAGCCTTATCAGAAAAGATGCTTGAAATGATTTCATCTTTTTAAAATTTACCAAGGGTTTGATTTCTGGCCCAGGATGTGATCTATCCTGGAGAATGTTCCATGTGCACTTGAGAAAAAAGTGAAGTCTATTTTTTTTGGATGAAATACTGTAGATATCAATTAGGTCCAACTGATCCATTGTATCAGTTAAAGCTTGTGTTTCCTTATTGATTTTCTGTCTGGATGATCTGTCCATTGGTGTGAGTGGGATATTTTGAGTCCCCTACCATCACCCTGTTACCAAAATCAGACAAAGATGCCACAAAAAAGGAAATTACAGGCCAATTACTGATGATCATAGATGAAAAAATCCTCAACTATGTGCTAGCAAACAGAATCCAACAATGGGCTTTATCTAGGGATGTAAGGATTCTTCAGTATACAGAAATCAGTCAATATGATTCACCATACTAACAAATTGAAAGATAAAAATCACGTGATCATCTCAGTAGATGCAGAGAAAGACTTTTACAAAATTAAACACCCATTTTTGATAAAAACTCACCAGATAGTAGGCATAGAGGGAACATACCTCAACAAAATAAAGGCCATATATGACCAACTCAGAGCAAACGTTATCATCAGTGGTGAGAAACTGAAAGCATTTCCTTTAAATTCAGGAATAAGATGAGTCCATGCTCACCACTATTATTCACTCTTACCACTCTTATCACTATCATTCAACATAGTTTTGAAAGACCTAGCCATAGCAGTCTGAGAAGAAAAAGGAATGAATCCAGATTGGAAAAGAAGAAACTACATTTATTGAGGGTAGGATTGACTTAAAGAAAAAGCTGCACAAAGGATGCATGACAGTCTACATGTGGAGAACAAAGCTTGGGAGAGAGATTCTGAGTAATGGTCATTTTATTTTATTTTTTATTTAGAAAATCTAATACCCTCCAAGTTCTCTTTAAAATGTATTGTACTGACACCAAATTTTGCTAATTGTAGGGAAATACTGCCTCTACATTTTACCATCCTTACTGAATTATTTGTATAATTTCATTAAACTCTCTTCTAATCTATTATAGTTTTACGCACCATTCTTTTTTTGATGATGCCATAGATCTTAACCACTATTTAAATGATTTTATTTTCACATAAGAAAACAGTTGATTGTAAATTACTTAACCAGCTTACTGTTTCTAAATCTCTACTGAAAACAATGGAGACAACAATCTTAACTTGAAATGTTTGCATTGTTGAAAGTACAATTATACTAGATTTTGTTTATGATACTGAGTTACTTTTATATGTAAAACCAAATTCCCACTCATAAAGAACATAATGTGTGTGTTTGCTTTTTAAATATAATTAGCAGTTTGAGACCACTTACTAGTTTTGGCTAGGTATGGTTCATACTTATTAGAAGCATTTTCTTAAGAATACCAGGGGGAGATGATAGTATTCTAATATTTGTTTCTTTGATTACTAAGAAAGTTGACTGTATATACATGTAAGCATTCAGTAGTTGTATGTCACCTTTTAACAAAGGACATCTTAAGCAGGTACGTGATAATATATTACATTATTAGTGAAGAGAGATTTCCTAGCATTATTCTGAAAGGACTTTGGCTTGGTGTGGGGAGATAACATTGAGGTTAAAAGCATTTAGGTGGTTTAGCCAAGGAGCAAAATCTGGGCTAACTCAGGAGGAGTTCAAATGGAGAAACTCAGGAATACCAAAATGTTGAGGTTACTTGGTATTAATTTGTGACCAGAGAATCAAACACCTTAAAATAAGGATGGAAAAAGAGAATACTACATTTTGAGAGTATTAATAGAAAATTAAGCTTATTTTTGAAACTTTTAAGAATTTCTGTGTAAAATTATATTCAACAAACTGGTAACTTATAGGTGTGCAAAAAATGGGAGATAAGGTGATCAAATAGTGAAGTTTGGTGTTTAATTGGTGGGTGTAAGAGTGAAAGGGGATGATTTTGACTATCTCAAACAGTACTTTTCATGCAAGATTTTCTGCCTGTTTAAACCATGGTAGATGTGGTGCAGCTTGATCATGCTTTCCTCTGCAGGCTCCATCTACTATTTGAAGCTTCTGCCTCAGCTTGCATTGTTTGTAAGAGAACCTGCGTCATACCTTTATCTGTAGCCTTCCCTTAGGTCTTAAGGATCCTGAAACTTTCCTGTGGACATTGAATTTGGTGGAACAGCAATCATGGTAAGATGTTCATTAGGGTCGAGGGGAGAGAAGCTACTCTCTCAATATATTGGATTTCCAGAGTGTGGGGTGTTGTGGGGTTTTTAATTAAGGAATTAATCAATAGTGATGATACCTCATTGCATTGAATAAAAACTGGAGAAAACCTATGTATGTTGTCCTGTTATAGAGATCTTGCATTGTGAAGAAAAACAAAAGAGAATTTTTGGTCATATTTACAGTGGTGAGGGATCACCTGCAGATGAGGGACTCAAGAGGTCATATTTCAATAGATTGAAAAGTCTACTTTGAAAATGGATGGTCCAGCAAAACCACAGCCGAGGAACAGGCTTGGAATCAGTGGGGAAGAAAAATGGAGGTCTTTGAGGTTTGATTGGTACAAAGGAAATCAGTCTAGAGAGATACAGCATCCTGATCCATTTTGTGGTTCTGTTTAAGTTTAGGTAACCAAGAACATACATTCTTAATGGGAAAGCTATCCAAAGGAACTGAAAATTAGTTTTTGAGGAATGAGAAAGAATCTTAGATTTTTACAGTGGTTTGGGGTCTTCCAGAGGTCCACAGTATGTAAATAGTATTTCTGCATATTAAAATGTCAGTGGAGTGGTCACTTGGGATGAAAATCTTTTTAAAAGATGCCTTAGTAGCACCTTTTAAAAAAATTAAAAGTTAGAGGAACACTGATGAAAGTTCTCAATGATATAAGAGGTGGGGTGTAAGCTAGGATAGAGGCCTTTAAAAGAGAACTGAAAAATAATACATTGTGTTTACATTGGGTTGATGGAAACTGCAAAGTTTTTGATGGAGATAAGAATTTCCCACCAATTGTCTGGGTGTCTAGTGGGAAAAGAAATAGTCCTCAGGATCAAGTACTCTGTAGGAGAGTGAGATTTGGGATTCAAATTGGGAAAGGACAGAGTTTAGAATGATGGTATGCTAGAAGGGAGAACTGGATTTGGCATTCTATTGGGGATGTCATATATTTAGGGCAGTGGAAAACTACATAGGGATTCTGAAAAGTAAACCATTCCATAGGGGAGTATAAGTGGTCCTGGGTTCAAATTTAGTATCCTAAAGGTAAGAAAAGATTGACTGCATGATGTTTTTCTTAAGAAAGCAGCCAAATTTGGATTGGTATAGGGTTAGGGAAGAAATAGGAAAGGGTTAGAAAGTAGCTGCAGACAAAGTGATGACTAACTTTTTTTACTCCTTCCAGACTGTGGGAAAGAGTAGCAAGATGCTGCAGCACATTGACTATAGGATGAGATGTATTCTGCAAGATGGTCGTATCTTCATTGGCACCTTTAAGGCTTTTGACAAGCATATGAACTTGATCCTCTGTGATTGTGATGAGTTCAGGAAGATCAAGTAAGGCCACTTTGGGTTTGGGCAGTGGGGTCTTGAGGGAGAGGCAGAACAGTAAATGAGGGTAAAGTAAGTAGTTAGGGTACCTGCTGAAGGAGGCAGGAAAAATGGCAGTCCTGTCCTGGTCTTATCTCTGAATTGGATGAATCTCCCAGTATTATAGTCACTGTATCCACACTACTATTTTAATTTTGAAACTACAATTATGAACTAAAACTGAGAAAAAAAGCTGAATGCTACTCTTAGAATAACAATTTATATTTATTTAGAAAATTGAGATCGAAGGAATCATAAGAGTCACAATTACTCTTCATGGTTGAGGAGTTGAAATGAGAATAGAATAGTTCAGGCCTGGTCTAGCAGTTGTTCAGCCAGCCTCTTTGCCTGCCCCTTGTTCTGTCTGAACTCGCGTGGTCAGTGTTGATTTGGCGTCAGCCTCTAACCTCCCTTGCTTATTTGTTTTGGGGGTTTGTCCGTGCTCTTTCTCCAGAAATAACTTCCATGTGCTTGTGCCTTAACCTACGCGACTACCCTCTTTGCACCTGTGTTTGAAGAACTTCCTTTAACGATAAGAGCATGGCACTTGGGAGATCCCAGAGGCACTAAACTCTATTGATACTTTTCATTCAGAGTATTTGGGGCAGTGCTTGTAGTATCTCTAGATGTTCAGAATGGTTTTGTTTCAGGCTCTTACCTAGGGGCAGAATTTACATTGACCATTGGCTTGATTTTCTTCTGTTCCCACAGTTGATGATACATTGCCCAAAAATTTAATTTGACCACTTCACTTAGAATTTTCTGTATGAAGAGAAAGGTGATGATGAGCTTTGCCTGCCTGCTATACATGTCTGTTCTTCTCAAATCTTAATAGAATCCATAACATATTCCTTGTCCTTCAATCTTCCATTTTTATTTATTCTTAATTTTTGTCCTGCACATGAAGTTGCATCATTTCAGAAATTGTAGATGATGAATGCTAAGTTAATGATCAGTGTTAAGGTTTTGTTTAAATAATCTACATTTTTACTGAAAAGGATTTTAAATTACAACTTTGATAAATACTAAAGACAATTGAGAGTGCTTTAGGTATATCCTTAGTTTATGTCTCATTCTTCAGTAAGTTTTAGGGATAATTTCACTTAAATAAGGCACTATCTATATTATATGGTAGAAGCTGTATAAATATATGAATTTTGCTGCCAACACATGAGGAAATAAGACTAACAGAGGTTCAAAAATTTTCAAAAAGATTTCCCCTGATTATATGCATGCATGCTCAGTCACTTTGGTTGTGTCCAACTCTTTGCCACCTCATGGACTATAGCCTGCCAGGCTGCTCTGTCCATGAGACTCTCCTGACAAGAGCACGAGTGGGTTGCCATCTTCCAGGGCTCAGACCCACGCCTCTTATGTCTCCTGTATTGACAGATGGGTTCTTTACCACTAGCACGACCTGGGAAGCCACTTCCCATGGTAATATAGCATGTGGTAAGTCTAGGAATAAGCAGGTGTCTGCTATTAGGCTGTCATTGCCTGTTGCTGTTCTCATCCCTTATTTCAGTTATCTGTCATCAATATTTACTTATTTAGTTAAAAATGATTTAAATCCTATCTTAACATGAAAAGTTTCAATGTTGCCTATCTTCAAAGTCTTAGCCAGTGGTGATCACTTTATAATGATCTCTTTATAATTGAAATAATTGAATTACCATGCAGTGGATTAGAAAATAATGTAATGTCAATTATACTTCAAAAACAAACTCAGAATAAGAGATCAAATTTGTGGCTGCCAGAGGCAGGAGGTGATGGGGTGAATTGGATGAAAGTGGTTAAAAATTACGAACTTCCATTTTTAAGATAATTAGGTACAAGGGATGTAATGCACAGCATGAGAAATGAGATTAACAGTGCCGTATGTTACATATGAACGTTGTTAAAAGAGTCATCACAAGGAAATACATTTTTCTCTTTTGTATCTGTAAGACATGTTGGAGGTCCACTGAAATTATTGTGGTAGTCATTTCATGAAGTAAGTCAGTCATTATGCTATACACCTTAAACTTAACACAGTACGGTTTGTCAATTATATGTCAGTAAAATTGGAAGGAAAAAGATAAAATTCCAAGTTTTGCTATCAGTAAAGACCTTTATGCTGGAAAAGACTTGAGGGCAGGAGGAGAAGGAGGTGACAGAGGATGAGATGATTGGATGATATAACTGACTCAATGGACATGAGTTTGAACAAACTCTGGGAGACAGTGAAAGATAGGAAAGCATGTTGTGCTGCAGTTTCTGGGGTCGCAGTGTCAGACATGACTTACCAGCTGAACAATAGCAACAACTATTAAAAGAATCTTAGCAATGTTACTTGCATCTGTATTTCACAAAGAAGAAATTAGTTTTGCTATAGTATAACATTGAGGGAATATTCTGGAAGTTTGATGTATGGTAGGAAAAGAGCTCACCTTTATATATCGAATCCAGTTTTCTTTGTTTTTGTCACAACTCAGTAACTGAGCATGAGTATCTGGGCATGGATTAATGTCTTGATACATAATGATCTATAAAAATGTTAGTGAGTTGATCCATAACTTATCATACTAAAATTTTCTTCCTATTTATAGGCCAAAGAATGCTAAGCAGCCAGAGCGTGAAGAAAAGCGAGTTTTGGGTCTGGTGTTGTTGCGTGGGGAGAACTTGGTTTCCATGACTGTGGAGGGACCACCCCCCAAAGATGTAAGAAAGATGTAGGACAGGACAGAACATTAATGTGGGAGGGAATCCCATTATTTGAATTATTTGCTAAAAGAGCATACAACAGAGACAAAGTACATTATACCTTTGTCAAAATGTTCCTGGCACTTGATATAAGTTCTTGTTTATCTATAATGGGAGATTAAGCATATTCTAATGAGTGATTCTATGTGCTGACTACAATTTAGTTAAGGGTAGGAGTTACTAATTTGTTTTCTCTGATAGGATCGTGAAAATATATGGACTCCCAATTTGACTAGTGTACATCTAATCTGTAGGATGCTTCTCTTGATGCTATTTTGAATATAGAACCTCATATAAGATAGGTGATATGGGAAAATGTTGGAAAGAGGTAATTATTTAGGAATGATTTTTGATAGATAGCTTTCATAAATTTGATTTCAAGCTATATATGTATTTTTTTGTTTCAGACTGGCATTGCTCGGGTACCACTTGCTGGAGCTGCAGGGGGCCCTGGGGTTGGCAGGGCAGCTGGCAGAGGCGTTCCAGCTGGTGTTCCAATTCCCCAGGCTCCTGCTGGATTAGCAGGCCCTGTCCGAGGGGTTGGGGGGCCATCACAACAGGTGAGGAACCAGGAGATATTTTTGTTATTGAGAGAAAGTGCCTGGAATCTGATACTGAGGAGACTGAAAAAACTGAGTGAACATCCTGTACTGTGTAAAGCAGTATATGCTGTAGAGGGAAGAGAGGTACAAATACGCATTATGAAACCACCATGATGGCTGTAACTCGGCACTGTTGATGAGCGGAGAGGAATATGGATAGATAAACCAGAGTTGAGAATGCAAAGGGCTGCTGAGGCTAAAAGCGGGCATGTTCACTTTAAAGGAGAGTGTGATACTGGTGGTAGTGTGCCAGGATACTTTTAAATGAGAAAAATGGGAGAAGTGCAGAATTGGTATAATTACTTTGTTTAATAAATAATGCATGATCAGCCTTTTATTTTCTATATTTGAGTGATGTGAGGAAGTGTTTACATTTGCTGCCTGTCTGTGCGTTCTTTCTCAGGTAATGACCCCACAGGGAAGAGGCACTGTAGCAGCTGCTGCAGTTGCTGCTACTGCCAGCATTGCCGGAGCCCCAACTCAGTATCCACCAGGACGGGGGACTGCACCTACACCTGTTGGTCGAGCAACCCCACCTCCAGGTAAGGAATCGATGGAGAATGTGGTTCTAAAAAGGATTGTAAAATAATTTGGTTCTTAGATACAGATGTGGATCTGTGAAAAAAAGTCACGACCAAAAGCACTCTTTAAGAAGATACTGTATTAAGGCCCAGCCTAACTCCCTACCTAGGAACTTGGAATATGTTTTCACTTTGGCCATTGATTTTTAATGAAAAGCGTGAATTGGGATGGTCTGCCGTAGCAATGGTCAAGGAGAAATTTGTTCAACTCTTTACCTAGTACCTGACTTATTTCTTTAACTCTTATCTTATGCTTTATGCTACATCTTAGCTGATTATGTGCCTTTTTTTTCTGCCATTTTTCTTTCTAGGAATTATGGCTCCTCCACCTGGTATGAGACCACCCATGGGCCCACCAATTGGGCTTCCTCCTACTCGTGGAACGCCAATAGGCATGCCCCCTCCAGGAATGAGACCCCCTCCACCAGGGATAAGAGGTGAGTGAGTATTAATAATTTTCTCAGTGGTACTAGCCAGGCCCCTGAATATTTATGTTTGTCTATTTTTTTATGATCTCATGGAATTTTGCTTTTTCTTTTCAAGGTCCACCTCCCCCAGGAATGCGTCCACCAAGACCCTAGGATACTGTTGATCCTTCTTAGTCACTTTTTGTCCTGCAATGCAGCTTGTGAAATGTGTGAAATGTTTGTGAGCTTTTGTCCCCTCTTTTCCATTAATATTAGCTAATAAATGCATAGAGCAATTAAACTGTGAGGTATTGTTGTACATTTTTTGCCTTTTGATGTTTAGGTGAGAGTTAAGATTGGGATTTTTCTAGTCTTGAAGTTATTATGGATGAGGTAAATCCTGTTAACCAACTCATTTAAATAATTTTGTTTTTATATCTTATGGTAAAACGGTTGTGATACGTGTTTTAGCTTCACAACTTTGACTTTGTACACTGGCTGGTATCACATAATAAACTTTATACTGTCCCCTCTACTTTACCATGCCACATATACTTGAAGGAAAGTAGGGATGTGGTGCCTTGTACAGCCATCTATAGAAACAAACTGATACTGAATTAGATTGTGGTTTCTTCAATCAAAGTGTTTGAAATAGGAAAGTTCTACCTTCCTTGCAAGCTTGCTTCAGTTGATGAGCTTTTTGGACATAGTGCCCTTGTGCCTGTCTGGTCGAGAGATGACATGATCCTAGAGTAATCATCCTTCCCTACCAGTGAGTAAGTATTTACAAATTTTTAAATGAGTGGTAGAGTATGGGTCCCGGAAACTGGGGAGATTGAATATTGAGACCAGTTGTGTTACTTAAGATATGACTGACAGTTCCTTTAAATTTTCCTTTTTGGCTGCACTGTGCAGCATGTAGGATCTTAGTTCCCTGACCAAGGATCAGATGCACACCCCCTACATTGGAAGCATGGTGTCTTAACCACTGGACTACCAGGGAAGAACCTAATTGACTCTGTTAGATACCAGTTACAATCATATCCAGCTGCATCATTTAGTGAGTATGGGAAGTTCAGAGAAGTAGACAATATCTTCCAGTTAAATAATAAACAAATGTCAAAATATCTAGGTCTAGTTAGAGTTGATATGGAACAGTGAAATCTCTTAAAAAGAAGAGGTTGGAGGTTTTAGGTTTTATGGCTAATGTTTCAACTAGACAATAAATGAGTCCTTATTGATTGTAGGAATTTAGCTTGTAAAACACCACAGTTCAAGATTGGTAATAACTCCTTAATAATTTAAGACTTGTAGACTAATTTGTCTTCTGCTTTGATTTTATCAGCAGAGATTATATCTGTGTCACCTTTTCCAGCTTTTAAATCATGGCCTTTCAAGTAACAGTCTCTGGAAGAAGAAGGGCTTTCAAAATGACTACAAGTGCTGGCCCCAACTTTATATGGTCTATCCCAAAGTAATTTTTAAGATTAATGGCCACTGTCAGGTAAGGAACAAAAGCTTAAGCCAAGCCTTCCTTGGTTCATGAGATTTTATAATATGTGTGATAACTTTTTTAGAGTTTGTGAATGTTACAAAGAAACTTTGTGATTAACAGATCCCCAGGCATTTAGATCGCTGCAAATTGACAAACCAATCTCTTAGAAGAAAATTGACCCTGATATATATATGACAGATATACAACCCTCATTTTTTAGAAGAAAAAGTATGTAAAGAGTCTTATTTTCTGAGAAGCCTGCTCTCTGGATCAGCTTTAAATAATTTGTGGTACTTTTTTATGTCTTTGGAAGGAAAATACTCATCCTTGTAGAGATCTGCTGGTGTGCATATCCTTTCAATATGCATATTTGAAAATGACTTGTTCTCTCATATTAACTAAAGGTGGCCTCTTTTGAAAGTTAGAAGTGAATGGCAAGAATCCTAGATTATACAAAAGCTTACTTCCATTATTTTTGCTTGGTGATAATAGTATTTTTCTCTGCTCAGAACTTGAATTGTTTTTTTGAAAACTCTTCATTGTAGAATACATACTAAGAAAACTTGGTGTAAAAGAAGTATGGATATTTTGTTGTGGATTGCTAGATCTGCTTCTACAGAGTTCTTTTGCGGTCACATACTAATACCAACATAGTCAGTTTTCAGACACTCATGGAAGTAAATACTTGGTGTCCCTAAGAGTTTCTCCTACATACCTGCATTTGAATGAGTGCATGTTTCACCTAAAACATATTTGGACAACAACTTCTTGATTTCCTGTTCACATTTACTGTAATTTAATGTAATTTAATGTTCACATTACATTCACTGTGGCTCCGTAAAGATATACATATTGTATGGCAATATATATTTTTATTGTGGTTTACAGTTTTCAGTAGAATTCTGGGACTTTTTAAAATTGAAGTAAGAATTTGGAATGTAATAATTATACTACCTTTCTGGTTTTGAGTTGTTTGTGGTATTCTGTGCTTATGTGATAGGGAAACTGGACTTGGTATAGAAGCATGTCAGATGTGACATAGTTCCCTGCTTCCATAGACTCATTGGTACTCACTCGTGTAATCATGTCTAATTTTAGAAGTCTTGTAATTTTTCCCAACTTCATTGATATATTAGTAATAAATAGCATTGTATAATTTTAAAGTACACAGCATGATGTCTTGTAAAATGTATATACTGTGAGAAGATTACCACAGTGATGAGTTAGCACATCTATTGCCTTACGGAGTTACTTTTTTGGTAGTAAGAACATTTAAGATCTATATGTAAAATTTGTCATAGCAGATTTTAAGTGTACCATATATTAACTGTAGTCACCATGCTGTACATTAGATCCTTAGAATTTATTCATCATATAATTTAAAGTTTATTACCTTTGATCAGCATCTCCTCATTTCTTCTACCCGCTGAGCCCCTGGCAGCAATCACCATTCTAGTCTTCAGATTCTTTAGATTCCACATTTAAGTGAGATAAAAAATTTTTAACTTTTGTAAACAAAGCTCATGGCTTTTTTTTTTTAACTGAGCTGAATTAAAAAAAATTTTTTTCATTTATTTTTATTAGTTGGAGGCTAATTACTTTACAATATTATGGTGGATTTTTGCCATACATTGACGTGAATCAGCCATGGATTTCCATGTGTTCCCCATCCGATCCCCCCTCCCGCCTCCCTCCCCATCCCATCCCTCTGGGTCTTCCCAGTGCACCAGCCCTGAGCACTTGTCTCATGCATCCAACCTGGGCTGGCGATCTGTTTCACCCTTGATAGTATACTTGTTTCAATGCTATTCTCTCAGAACATCCCATCCTTGCCTTCTCCCACAGGATCCAAAAGTCTGTTCTGTACATCTGTGTCTCTTTCTCTGTTTTGCATATAGGATTATCGTCTTTACTTACAGGAGTAACTTATGGGATTATGTGAAAATGGTAGAATTTTCAAAATCCGGCAAAGACCAGAAAAAAGCACAATATCAAAAAAGACTTATTAATCATTTCAGCAAGTATTCAGTTACAAACCTCTATTGTATTATGAAGTGTTCAGATACATGTTATTGAGTTTATAATATATTGCCAGATTCTGTTTTATTCATCTTTGCATTCTAACTCCCTTGGGATGGACCATAAATATAAAAATGTCCAGAATTTGAATTTTCTTAGATAAAGCAAATCATCTTGTCATGGATTTTTTTTTTCTTGAACCTTTTTCAGTCATATGCAGTGCCTTTTTGCCCATATAATTGATAACTCTGAAAGAAAGAGAGAATGTGGTTACTGAATTTTCTGATGTGTCAATGTGGATCCTACCCAGTAATGCTGCAACAAGGCTGAAAATCTTACTTAACTACATTTAGGCAAGAAACAAACCACACCAGGTAAAATAATCTTGTTTTTTTAAAAAAAGATCATATCACAGAGGCCTTGGCTAGGTTTATGATGACATAGGACCTTGTCTGAACATGATGATTTCAAACTTTGAGCTTAAAAGGACACTCTGAAATCTAGCCAATGTGCCTCAATAGACTTTTCAGAGAACGTTACTCTTGGCAAAAGATGCTGTCTTGACACGCGGAAACCAAATAGCTGGAGTTGGCGGGGACATACTGCGCTTTGTGCCGGTTCTCCAGGCTTCCCTTGTTTCCTTCTCATAGATTTTTGTAATTGTTTTCTTTTTCCTTCCTTTTTTATATGTGCACACACATATGTATATACATATATGTATATGTGTGTGTGTGTGTGTATACCACACACACTGTTCAAAGCAAAAATGGAAGCTCATTTGTGGATCTCAGAATGTGACAAGGTGGAAACAAAGACAGAAGCAAGATTGAAATAAAGGAAACTACAACATCTTGGATCAAACATTGGAAACCAGTTCTAGGTGTCTAAGTGATGTCCAGAAAGAGTGTTTATGGAACATTTTATGAAATGCAGTGAGTGTGGTAAGTAATGTCACATGGATGTTGGTGTTTAAGGACAGTTTATTTCTCTTCAGTTGTCTGCAGTTGATCAATGGGATCCAAGCCTATCACAGAGTAAATGCTTAAGAAAGATGCCTTTACTGGTTTTTAAAAATTTTATTAGATACTTGGTGAATATTAACTTGTATTAGTGACAGATTAGAATCTAGGGCTACCTGATATCTAATGTTATGCTCTTAATACTCAGTAAGTTAGTTTGGCTCCTCTCTGGGAATAGCTGTTTAGTAAATATCAGGATTTATTGTAGAGAAGCTAAGTACTTTGTCATGAAGTTTACAGGGTACCCATAGGGATACATTTTAGTCATTTTTTGTCAAAAGGGGAAATAAGTGCAATTTGAGTTCATAGGAATGAGCATACCTTTGTTGCTTAGTAAGATGATGAGGTTCACTTGAAGAGCATTATTTGAAATCTAGGTTTGCTTGTTCTACATCTGAATGTTGATAAGTAGCATCAGGTATTCACACAGTCAGTATATCTTTGCAAACAGTGCATGGGGCAGTTAGTACAGGGGAGCTGCTGGTTTTTTGCTACAGAATACTTATTTCAGCTTCTTAATTGGTAGATGAAGAAATCTTATTTCTGTGACTTCTGCTCTTCAGTCATACAAATGACTAATAAATAAAAATTTCAAACAAATGGTAGGTGTTTTAAGAAATATTTCTAATAATAGAAATGATATCAGTGAGTAGTATGTTTTCTTAGACATGGTAATTTCTACCTACTACTTAACATTTTTAGTGTAAGACTTACCCTATCTGGACACTGGCTTTGAATTTTAAATAGACTGAGCGGTTTTTTTGACCAAGACAGTGAATTGTGGCCCTAAGTGATGTCAAAGTAACAATACAAATATTCCTTCCCTCAAAATTGCTGAAGTCACAAAGAAGAAACTTATGAAAGTCTTGTTACAGAATAATATTTTTGTTGTCTAAGATTATAACATGGCAGGTTTTGAAAAGATGTTTTTTTTTTATATTGGAAATATTTCTAATATAGGAAAGATAAATTTTTCTAATATTCTTCCTTTATTAGAATGAAACATTAATGGTTCACTGGAGGCCTTGGTGTCATTATGACTTTTCTTTCCCCAAAGCCTATAATAAAAATTGGCATCTAATAGGTTTTTTATTGTAATTTTTGTTACACTACTGTCTTATTTAGTGGTAAGTACAAAAAGTGGCCTTATAGGCAAAATTTGTCTTTCAGTTTAACATTTATTTTCTGATTTTTTTTTTTTTGTAAGGATTGAGTCAAGCAGTAAGAAGGTTTATTGTGCCAGCCAGAATCTAAGATCAGGGAATTGTGTAGTACAGTTCCCCGCTGCCCCTGGCTGCGCCTTGTATCTTATGGGATCTTAGTTCCCAGACCAGAGATTGAACCCAGGCCCTCAGTAGTGAAGTGTGGACTCCCAAGTGCTGGACTGCCAGGGAATTCCCTGGGTAATACTGTACTATCTTAAACTCACTTATGTGAGAGTTCCAAATTCTGATTTGGGGCTTTGGTGAAGAGAAAAGTGTGTATCTCTTACTGAATGCCTTTACCTGTTTCAGTCTAGCTCACTGGAGAATAAAACTTCTGTGTTTAAGAAAAAAAGGCATTTTTAAAAGATCTGTTATTTATGGCTGCACTGGCTCTTTGGTGCTGTGCCTGGGCTTTCTCCAGTTGTGGCGAGCAGGGGCTGCTCTTGTTGTGGTGCTTGGGCTTCTCATTGCAGTGGTTTCCCTTGTTGCAGAGCACAGGCTTTAGGTGTGTGGAGGCTGGAATTGCCCCTCATGAGCTCTAGAGCACTGTCTCAGTAGCTGTGGTACAACAGAGTTTATTTATTAGTGGCTAACAGTAACTTGAACACATAAAGATATGTGAAAATGCATCTGTTATATTTAGGTTAGAAGAATATATTGATTATTCTCTTGGTTTTTATAATGTGCCATAAACATCATCCTACAACTCATTGTAAAAGAAAAGACTTTGAATAGTTGTTTTTAAATTGCAAACACGTGTATAGATAATTCAAAGAAAATAGTGGCAAATAAGCAGGAAATAATTCATAAACCTCCTTTTAAAATCATTGTATAATATATATTTAACTATCAGTTTTACAGAGATTTGAAACATGATGTCAACTTGAAGGTGATTGGCTATCATTCATGGACATGAATGGAGCCTAAGAAAGACGGACAAGGATTTCATCCAGAAACTTAGAATCTTTTTTGCACAATAGCTACTGTGTTATATAGATGGCTGTTTGGAGCTGCTTTTCATACTGAAACTTCTAACTGGTCCCCTAACTGCCAGCTAAATTTATCTGTTGGCCAGAACAATCTTTGAGAGAGATGATGAAACCACATCGTGTTCTTCATAAATCTGCAATTGACATGTTTCAAAAGTTTTAGAAATAAGCAATAATTGGAGAAGAGGACAAAGGTTTATATAAACTGATAATATTTTGAGTATTTTTTGCCTCTGTGAAAGTTGGAAATTTTCCAGTTCTAGTTACTGAACATTTGGATTCATAAATTTCAAACGCCTTTTCTCTTACCCTTTGGTCCACAAGAATCTCAAGATATTTTGCACAGCAAGATACAGTGTGCAACTCAGGATGGTTTTAGGGTAGTTGTGCAAACTTTTTTTTCTTTTAACATAGATGAGCAGATTTTTCTGGAGTATCTGAGCAGTTTTACTTATGGACTGATAAGGAATTCTACACCTCTTGCCAATTTAAAGCATCTTTGGCCAGGGCACGTCTGTATAGACACTTTCTAGATCTTTAACTCTGTATTTTTTTTTTTCATTTTTATTAGTTGGAGGCTAATTACTTTACAATATTGTAGTGGTTTTTGTCATACATTGACATGAATCAGCTTGCAGCATCAGGACAGCAACTCTTATTCCAGATTTCTCTTCAAGATTCAAGTATGTGGAGGATGTCTACTGAATTGAAAATTATTTCAACTGGGTAAAACTTCAAGTATTGACTAGTCTGCACAATTTGAAGTACACATAAGCTAACCCTATAGGAATATGAGACTAGGATGGGAAGGACAGTGCTTCTTGATTTCAGTTAGAAGCTTTACCATCTACAGAATTATAGACAAAATAAGTTTAATACTGGCCTGAACTTCATCTTGGTTCTGAAATATTTGTATTTCATAAGCAGTCTTTGGATTGGTGAGGAAGAAGAATTTCCTTGCTGTGGATTATCACAGTTAACCAGTGAAAGCCCTATATATGTGGCATTTGTGTACATTTATGATAAAAAAATCTTACTTGGATTTTAAAGCACCTCTAAATCTAATTCCATTAGTTAATTTGACATTTGTAGCTTATGAATGTTTTTAAATACTTAAGAAAATTGTGTTTAGATAATGGTATTGAGATATAAAATACTCTGAATGATGAATTGTTTATTGAATGTTAGGAGATGAAGAGAATGAAATTCAGCATGTAAGAGCTTATTGTATTTTTTCTTTGCTTAATCTTTTGGAATCTAATATTCAAGTACATAGGTCTACATTTATAATCATCACTATATTATTTTTATATAAGATAATGCAGCTTGTTTCCTAAGGTTTCTAAAAATATGTGGTAAAATTGTCTTCTGGAAAAGACTTAGAAAGGGATTCTGAGGACATTTTGTAAGCTGTACAGAATTCTGTATTTATGGCTGGCAAAAAGATAAAGACATGAAAATGTCTAATATTACTATATCATAAAAGCAAAGGAAGGCACAGTTATTGTTTATATGCATTTCAAAAATACTGTGTATGACATAACCAAATATAATTGCTTCGTGACATTTCTCAGTGTGTTGCAAACATTAACAGAGTTTGTTAATATATATAGAAGAATTATTTTTAATACATGATTATAGAAATAAGGATTGTTAGAATACCTCTGAATGATGTATACATTTGAAATCATTTGATTGGATTATTGCAATGGCTTTTTGGGGTGAGAGAGATTGTTCTGTGTTCAACTGTCACCTAAGAAATTCTATTAAGGGTGCTCTATCTGGATGTTGACATTATCCTGTAAATGACTTTTGTGTTACAGGTTTTTATGGTATGAGATTGCCTTATCAGGATGGAATTTTTGCACAAGATAAGAACCTCTCAACGCTTACATAATCAGGGTTGAGTGATTTTTTTTTTTTTATAGCTTTCTACATGATAGAAAAAGTACTCTGCTTTACCATCCTATCATGCATAGAGGTGGCTGACATTTTGGGCATTTCGGTTACTAGAATATCATGTTGGTTACTGAGGAGTTTCGAGACGACTTTGTGTTAGGCAAATAAAAGCTGAATTTAGGAGACAGAAAATAGGGAGTTTTGGAAGATTGTGTATGTATATGCATAGGCATGAAGAGCTTAAACAGCATCTAGACTTTGCTCCATGATCAGATGTTGGGAATCTAAATATATTTGATAAATATTCTAACTGCCAATCAGCATTAGTTCATTTCTGGTGGAAGTTGTTAAACAGTTTGTTATAAGCGATGTTAAATTTTCTGTTTACCTTCTGATTGTGTATATCATTGTAAATGCATATCAGCCAAATAGGGTAGAAATATTTTTGTTTTTGCCAAAAGAAGTGTTCCCTCCAGCCTCTCAGTATGTTCATTGGGCCGTTAGACACAGTTTTTAGGTTGTGAGAAATACATGGTGTGGAGTATCCAATGTAAATATTTCATTTTATGACAGGATTCATCATGGTCGAAACATCACTGGACTGCTTTTATGCTTTTCAGATATATTTGTATAGAAAAGAACACAACCCTTTATATAACTTAGAGAAATCTTCACATTTGGTAAAACAGCATAGGTTATAAAAGTTTTCATTTGCCAGTGGCATTTGACTTTTAATGCAAATAGTGAATTATTGTTTTAAAGTACTTACTTATAGTTATATAGACATTATGTAAGTTTTTATGGGTGATGTTAGTGATAGTGTATCAGACCTGAGTTCATTAAATAGTTGGTTGATCAAAGGAATGTTTTTATATTATGTATATATAATAGCATTGTTATATGTTTTTAGGCATGTGAGCTATAATTTATGCATGTTTTATAAAATATTAACTGTGCAGAGAGTGAAAATTTTGCCTAGTTTTCAGACTATCTGAGTAAATAATTGGGCAGTTAAGGGATGTTTTTAGGTGGTGGTTAATAAAATAGAATATGTAGTCATTTGCTCTAAACATTTAGTCCTCGATTTGCAGGGATGTTTTTACATACATCTCTGTGTAGACATATAAACATATATGAATACATGCACATATGTGTGTATAAAACTAGTGATACTGAAAGTAATAGAATGGAAATATTTTGGGGGCCAGTTATCATTTGGCTTTAGTCTTAGGTTCTTTGGGTTGTTAGAGGGCAGATGATATAGCAAGCTTTAGTTTATGAGCTTTATTTATTGCTGGAGAATATTGTGCGGCTGCTAGATAGGTGGTGGACAAGTGTTAGTTTTTTAAAATGATGTCTACATAGGATTTGCCTGGTAGGCATGTATTTTGTGAGAACCAAACTGATAGACAAAAGTAAAAACACTATTTTGACAAATTGAATTGCTAAACTACTTGTATTTGGGATATATTTGGTTGCTAGGGATTGATCTGTTACTTTGCTTTCTATATTGCAGATACATGCGATTTCATAAAATATGTTTAATTTCTGTCAATGAGTTTGGAATACCTTTTCATTGAAACGTTAAAGTTACGGTCATTGTCTGATCTTAAAGTAGAGTGTGCATCTTGATGAATTAGGCTAGAATTTTGAGTTTTATTATTATTCATAAATATTTATTATTTTTTATTATTATTCCTGAGGTTTTTTCATTAGACATTATTTGTTAAGAATGTAGAAATCATCATTCATATTTTTAAATACATAGACTTGTATATTTTTTCTTTCCATCTAAATTTCGAGTTTTAAATATTGGAACAGAGTAAGGACACATTCCACACTTGTCTAACGGGCAAGCTCTTCTTTAATAAGTTCTTATGTGTTCTAAAACCGCATGCACACACACACGAAATCAATATATTAATGTTAAACTAATGGTGAAAAATATATATATTATGAATAGAAGTGTTGCATGACCATTATGTGTTTATACTTAGTCTGTATTGGGGGGGGACAGTATTATTAGGTGGTTGTGTGCCTGTGATCAGATTTTTGTTTTTTATATCATATAATTTTAGATGTTCAGAAATTTCTGTCATGGTTTTGAATATATATTTACCTAAAAGTCATAGCACATAAGCTTTATGCTTGTAGAAATGGAATGGTACATTAAGTCTCACTGTTCTTGAGTGACTTTTAGAATGCTGTGTATGCAGTTAAAAACATGTGTTCTTTCTAGATACAGACATTTCTCATATAATTTTACCTCTAATTGTGGGACATGTAGGTGTAACATATTTTCCCAAATGTGCTAAGGTTCCTGATGCAATTCAGTTTCCTAAAGAAAATTTTATAGAAATGTTTGTGTTCACTTGCTAACATGGCAATAGCCAAAACAATTTTGTAAATAAGGAGCAAGAGTAATATTTAATTTTAAGTGTGTAATATTTCTAAATATACTGAGAATCTAAAAAGTTTAATTTTATAACTATTTCATTATAAATGTGTTAGTACTATTGTCTTTTAAAATCAACATAGCAATGAAGTTGACAAACTGGCCTTTGGAGCTATGCAAAATTTATCATACGTTAGTTTGGTTGCTAAGTGGAAACACTGACAGCATTACACATTTATCGTGTTCTCGTATAGAAGGAGAATTGGCCGTTGTATCAAGTATGTATATTTAAAACTTACACGATGTAAATTCTTTTGGTATATCTAATTCAAACCAAGATTCCTGACATACTTCATTTATATTATTTTTATTAAGAGCAGTTTCAGGTTCTCAGAAAAATTGAGAGGAAGGCACAGATTTCCCATGTACTCTCTGCCTGAACACTTGCATAATTCCCCCCATTATCAACCTAGCACATGTATGAAAATCCACCTCCATTATCAAATCCCCTATGAGAGTTGGACATTTGATAAAATTGATGACCCCACATTGACACAATCACCCAGTGTCAGTAGTTTATACACATTATGATTAACTCTTGCTCTTGTACATTCTTAGGTTTGGAAAAATGTATTAATCATCATCATATTGTAATGGCCCTAAAAAGTCTCTGTGCTCTAACTACTCACCCTTCTTATATTTTTGTCTTTATTTTTTTCTTCTTAACATTCAAATTAATAAATGACTTTGTCAAAGAAATTTTATACTACCTCTTGGAACTATATACAGTTCTGTATGTGTTCCCTCAGTTGCATGACAATATTCAAGACAATTTTGTAAATAGGCAGGTTTTAATATATAGTATAAGGTTTTCATTTTTAACATCTAGACTTTCTAGATGTGTAGAGTCTCACAAAGTATAATTTTGTAAATAATTCATTGTAAAGTTCCATTGTTTTCTTCAGAAATCTCAGCAGTGAAATTGATGCTGTTGTGGATTTCTTGAGCTGTTTAGGGTTCTGCTTTCTGAATTATGGAAAAGCAAGAGTTAAAATGGCACTTTTTCATGTTTGGATTCTCATCTAAGAGAAAGTTTTATATTTTAATCATTGTTTAGTCCTTAGATTTTTGTACATTAAAAAAGTCAAGTAATAATTTGTAGTTGTACTGTTGATAGGGCATTATATATTTTAATCAAAGGAAATGTGTCTTACAAGATTTTATTGCCTTTGAATTATACAGTGTTGTACTTAATTGGAATGCATGACAACATACAAGACAACATTGTAAATAGCAGTAAAGGAATCATTAAAAAAATCTAGTTTTTCTAGATGCATGAGATTTCACTAAGTATAAATTTGTAAATATCTTGTAAAATATTATGAGGTGGCTTCTATGAATGCATTAGCAGTGTAATAACTCATAGTTGGCTTTTAGGACTGTGTAATATTTTGGTGTTTATTTAGTTCAGTTGCTCAGTCATGTCCAACTCTTTGTGATCCCGTAGACTGGAGCATGCCAGGCTTCCCTGTCCAATAATAACTCCTGGAGCTTGCTCAAACTCATGTCCATTGAGTTGGTGATGCCATCCAACAATCTCATCCTCGATCGTCCCTTGCTCCTTCTGCCTTCAATCTTCCCCAGCATTAGGGTCTTTTCAAATGAGTCAGTTTTTTTTTTGCATCAGGTGGCCAAAGTATTGGATTTTGAGCTTCAGCGTCTCTCCTTCCAATGAACGTTTAGGACTGATTTCCTTTAGGCTGGATTGGTTGGATCTCCTTGGAGTCCAAGGGACTCTTCAAGAGTCTCCTCCTCCACCACAGTTCTAAAGCATCAATTCTTTGGTGCTCAGCTTTCTTTATAGTCCAACTCTCACATCCATACATGACTACTGGAAAAACCATAGCTTTGACTAGAAAGGACTTTTGTTGGCCAAGTAATGTCTCTGCTTTTTAATATGCTCTCTTGGTTGGTCATAACTTTTCTTCCAAGGAGCAAGCGTCTTTTAACTTCATGACTGCAGTCACCATCTGCAGTGAATTTGGAGCCCAAAAAAGTAAATATCCTTGTTTCCATTGTTTACCCATCTATGCCATGAAATGATGGGACCAGATGCCATGGTCGTAGTTTTCTGAATGTTCAGTTTGAAGCAAACTTTTTCACTCTCCTCCTAAACATTCATCAAAAGGCTCTTTAGTTCTTCTTTCCTTTCTGCCATAAGGGTGGTGTAATCTGCATATCTGAGGTTATTGATGTTTCTCCCAGCAGTCTTAATTCCAGCTTGTGCTTCATCCAACCTGGCATTTCTCATGATGTACTCCGCATGTAAGTTAAATAAGCAGAGTGACAATATACTGCCTTGACGTACTCCTTTCCCGATTTGGAACCAGTCTGTCATTCCATGCCCAGTTCTAACTGTTGCTTCTTTTTTTTTTTTTTTTTTTAAACTGTTGCTTCTTGACCTGCATACAGATTTCTCAGGAGGTAGGTCAGGTCATCTGGTATTCCCATCTCTTGAAGAATTTGACACAGTCAATAAAGCAGAAATAGATGTTTTTCTGGAACTCTCTTGCTTTTTCGATGATCCAGCAGATGTCAGTAATTTGATCTGCAGTTCCTCTGCCTTTTCTAAATCTAGCTTGAACATCTGGAACTTCACGGTTCACATACTGTTAAACTAGGTGTCTCTTTGCTCCCTACTTTTGCATTCCAGTCCCCTATAATGAAAAGGACATCTTTTTTAGGTGTTAGTTCTAAAAGGTCTTCATAGAACTATTCAACTTCAGCTTCTTCAGCATTACTGGTGGGGCATAGAGTTAGATTAGTGTGATATTGAATGGTTTGCCTTGGAAATGAACAGAGATCATTCTGTCTTTTTTGAGATTGCAGCCAAGTACTGCATTTCTGACTATTAACTATGAGGGCTACTCCCATATCTTTTAAGGGATTCTTAATGACAGTAGTAGATATAGTCTTCATGTGAATTAAATCAGTATTACAGTCCATTTTAGTTCCCTGATTGCTAAAATGTCCATGTTCACTGTTGCCATCTCCTATTTGATCACTTCCAATTTGCCTTGATTCATGGACCTAACATTCCAGGTTCCTGTACAATACTGCTCTTTACAGCTTCGGACTCTACTTCCATCACCAGTCACATTCACAACTCGGTGGTGTTTTTGCTTTGGCTCCGTCTCTTCATTCTTTTTTGAGTTATTTCTCCACTAATCTCTAGTAGCATATTGGGGACCTACTGACCTGGGGAGTTGATCATTTTGTGATGAACACAAAGTAAACACAAGAAAGTGTTTTGGGGGTTCTCAAGGCAAGAATACTGAAGTGGTTTGCAATTTCCTTCTCCAGTGGAGCACGTTTTTCTATAACTCTCCACCATGACCCATTTATGTTGGGTGGCCCTACACAGCATGGTTCGTAGTTTCATTGAGTTAGACAAGGCTGTGGTTCATGTGATTAGTTTTCTATGATTGTGGTTTTCATTCTGTTTGCCCTCTGATGGAGAAGGATAAGAGGGTTATGGAGTTTCCTGATGGGAGAGACTGACTGAGGGGGAAACTGGGTCTTGTTCTGATGGGCTGGGCCATACCCAGTACATTTTTAATCCAGTTTTCTGTTGAAGGGTGGGACTGTGTTGTTTGACCTGTAGGCCAAACTATGGTGGAGGTAATGAAGATAATGGTGATCTCCTTCAGAAGGCCCTGTGCACACACTGGTTTACTCAGTGCCCCGACCCTGCAGCAAGCCGCCACCAACCCAGGCATCCCCTGGAGATGACTGGACACTCACCAGCAAGTCTGAGTCAGTCTCTTCTGGGGCCACTGCTCTTTCTCTTGGGTCCTGGTGCACACAAGGTTTTCTTTGTGCCCTCCAAGAGTCTGTTTCCCCAGTTTTGTGTAAGTTCTGGTGGCTCTATTGTGGGGTTAATGGTGACCTCCTCCAGGAGTGCTTATGCCATATCCAGGTCTGCTGCAACCAAAACCCCTGCCCCAGCAGCAGGCCCCTGATGATCCATTCCTCCACTGGAGACACACTCAGAGGCAGGTCTATCTCAGACTCTGTGGCATCCCTGGTGAGCCCAAGGTTTTGTTTGAGCCCTTCAAGCATCTGGCGGGTATGGGGTTTGATTCTAAACGCGATTTTGCCCCTCCAGCCATCTTGCTGGGGCTGCTTCTTTGCCCTTGGATGTGGAGTATTCTTTTTTGGTGTGGGATCCTTCATTCTCCTGTCAACAGTTGTCCAGCAGCAAGTTGTAATTTTGGAGTTCAGAGGGGAAGATGAGCGCCTGACCTTCTGCTCTTCCATCTTGTAGTGAGTTTTTGGGCATAGTGATGCCTATATTGTCTTCATGTCTGCAGATTGTTAGATTCTCATAGGAAAAGGTTAGATTGCATGCTTTTAACAAAGAAAAATGATCAAAGGATTTTATTTTTATCTTTAGGAAGAAAGGAAGACATTAAAAGGGAATTGTCATTTAACTCCTAGCTATTTTCATAGCTAACATAAAGTAGTGATTATTTTGCTGTACTATATAAATGTACTGGTTGAAAATTTATATGCATATACAAATATACTGTAAATGTATATACACATACCTATGTAAAATTATTTTTAGGGATATAGATAGGATAATTTCTTTTTAAACATCTATTCATTGCTTTACTGTTTTTCTTTTGGGAAAAAAATGGAAATTGAATTTCAGTTATAAGCTTAAATGTGTAGAAACCTGCTTCATTTATATCTAAATGTTAATTTTTATATAAAATGTTTAAATGGCTATGTATTTTTTTTAATGTTTCCATATATACTTCTGTGAGAACAGAATTTCTGTGATTTTGAGTATTTTTTTTTTTCTGAGAGCTTTTGAAAATTTTCTGGTGGGTAGTTAAATTTGTATATTATAATCAGTAACTAATGTCAGGAGTATTCTCAGTTGCCTGTAATGTAAATAATGAAAATTTGTTAGACGTATCATTAGTATATCTTACTTTGTGTAGCGGTTTGGCAATGACAATCAAAATTTGAATATGTAAAACTTTTGAAATGATAAAATGCTGATGGGATTTTACCTATTACTGTTCGCAAATTCATAAAGAAGAAAATATGTTAGAGATTGTAACATAATTTGAATGTCTGAAATATGCATCATTAAAAGAAGAATTGTAATGATAGCTTATTTGTATGACTGTCATTCAAACACTGAAAAAATATTCTGATGTTGAAGAATGTTTTAAGTTGATTCTTTTAATTGTCATTTCTGAACAGATAACAGCTAAATGTGTATGCTGAGGTGTGTCCATATGCCTCTTTTTTCTATTTGAAATATTAATGGTTAGTATTCCTAGGGAATGGGTTTATCCTGACATGACGATAGAGTTAAATAATGCTTACTCAGTAGTGTTAAGTATAATGGTGATTATTTTAGCATTCTTTTTGAAACTTTTGCATTCTTTTTGAAACTTTTGCACATGTGTAAGTTCAGTACTAAAACATGTTGCTACAGGACAATGTAAAAATACAAATGTGGGTTATGGACTAGAAAGTTGTCTGGAAAATCATAGCAAAAATTTAACATTATTATGTAAACATACCAGGGAAAAAGGAACAGCTGCTATTTACTGCCTTTAAAATTTTAAATGTATATCAAAAGCAACATCTAACAAATGAAGGAACTTAAAAGATACAGCCAATTTGTGCTTGTCTTCATCGTTACCTGTTGACATTTTGAGAGTGTTGGGCTGTTAAATCCAGCTTTGGATTCCCAGTGACTGTTACGCATAGCTTTTGAGTGATCATGAAGAGCATGGACTTAGATACTAGTGCGGCAGAGAGTTTTAAACAGTGAAACAAAGAGTATTTGATTACCCTCGGAAAGAAGGGAGAAGATGGGATTTGAGGTAGGTGCTATACAATTATATTTGTGTTGACAAACACATGAATGATAAAAGTAGTCATTGAAAGTTTCTATAAAGGGTAATTTTATAAGACAGTGCCGTATTTGTGGCATATTGTTGAAAGTCTCTTGGAATAGCTTGGGAATTACTCTTAATTAATGGGCCTAATTGGAGAATGGATTATTTTCTTTTACAGTAGTTTGAGTCTGTCAAATGGGTTGATCATAGGTCTTTATGGCTTTTTAGATTATTCAGAATTGGTATGAAAAATTTCAATAGTCTCAACATTCATACTGAAAGTACTCTGAGAAGGTATAAAGTTAAAAAAAAAAAATTCTGTTTGGGCCAGTCATGTTTGCTAGTTTTTTAGTTTGCATTCACTATTCCTGTCACTTCTAAAGTTATCATAATTAGTGTCTCCTGGAGTTTTATTTTTATCTGACCTTGGCTTTATTGTATACTTGCTTCTCAGGTAAATATGGTGAAAGAAAACATGCAGATAATCTGAGGATATCTGACCTTATCAGGAACATTCTTCCTATGGAGTTCCTTAATTTATAAATCTCAACTGTAAACCACTAGTAAGAAGGTTCTGGATCAAGAAATGCTGTATTTTGGCTAGGCTCAGGAAAATGGCACTGGTGCAGACTTTGTGCACTTTGGAATTAACAGATATTCCTGAGAATCAGTAAGTAAGCCAGTTATTTAAAAATATAATTGCATTAAAGATGGAATCCATGAATAATGTAGGCGATGGCCTGCCTTCAGTTAATTTACTTAACACCAAATACGATAGCGTAACTAATATTGCAAAACAAATGATGATCAATATTTTACTAATTATAAATTAGGGAATAGACCGGCTATTTTTGCATGTATAGTTTGGTGGTATGATAGTGGTAGAGGTTCATGGCAGCCTCTAAGAAAGGTGCTGATATAGAATAATAGTAGTAAAGTCATGTTGGAGAGTTGAATCAGCTACAGGATTGATTGATTAATGAGGAACTGTTTCTAAGTGTTAGTTCCACATTAGCCTCCACTTACCTGCTCCTTCAGTGTTTGGTCAGAATGCTATGTGTTTTACCTTATTATGTTCTTTTTCCCTGTAGGGAGGCAGTAGTTCAAGAAAAGAGACTTTTGCCATCTTTGTTTTAGTGTCAGTAATTGTTGTCACCAGACCAGTGGCATTATTGCTCATTCCAGGTTTTCTTCACTTCCATCTCTGGGCTCAAGAGAACCCCTTGGTGACAGTGATCGTAAGGGTAGTCTGAGTGCTCATTGATTTAAGGCAGGGCGCTTTGGTTTGACAGGAACTGATACTCTGCTTTTCTTAAATTTGATGGAATTTTGGTGGCAGCTAGTGTTTATTGTTCAGATAACATGTAGGTAACAAATTATCCTAAACTTAGTAATATATAATACATTATTGTGCTATTTCTACAGATTCTGTGGGTGAAGATTTCTGAGAGTGCCAGAATGTATGTGGAATCAACTGGGAAGACCCAGACCAATGGTTGAGAGTGCTTCAAACCACTCAAGTGTTCTGGATGCTTCTTCACTCACATCTGGCACTGGTTTTAGATGACTTGGAAGGTGGGCTTAGCTAAAAGGTTTTTAACCATCACACAGTCAGGTTCTCACTTGAATCATAAAAATAAGTGTGTGAAGTGGCATGGCCTTTTTTGGTCAAGTTTCAGAGGTTATGTAGCATCATTTCTGCCATATTCTGTTGGCTAACCTTGTCATATGGCCAACCAGAATTTCATAGCATGGTGGGATAGTGTCAAGGTGACTGCAGGCACAGATAGCTTGTAAGACCAGATGGAAGACAGTACAATAGGTTAAGAGCTACAAATGTGGAGCTTCAGTAGTTTTTTTGTTTTTGAAGGGGTCCTTGATTTTCAGAATTCCACTTTTCTCACACTAAGAGAGATAATTTTTGGCAAATATCTTACTCATTGCCTGACATAAAGTCATACTGAATTGTTTTGTGGTTTGGGGAGTTAATTAGGCAAAAGATAAGAAATTAGGGAAAAGATACATGATTTTTGGATTAAGTCACTTGGGAAATGCAAAATGGAAAAGATTCAGGTCCAGTATGATACCAAAATGTAGAATCTTAGAATTCCTGAAACTGTGGAACTATAGGAAAAATGAGAGGGGACAACTGTTGATGAAGTCAGTAATGTAACAGATGCTGAATTCCTGTACTTGATACCCTAGGAGCTTTTCCTTCATTCCCCATTCTACCTTGCTGTAGGATTACTTCATGGAATGTGCTGGCAAGAACTGAATACTGACAAATTCCTTAAACATTCTTTCTCAGAGAGCCTTATTGCCCACCTGCTGTCCATGGGATAATCTTGAAAGTAAAAGTTTTACCTTTAATCAGAAAATGTTTCCTTTTTCCTCAGGGATAAATCATAACTAAAGAGAAGATTACAGTCTTCCCTCATAGCTCAGTTGGTAAAGAATCAGTGCCGGAGACCCCAGTTTGATTGCTGGGCCAGGAAGATTCACTGTAGAAGGGATAGGCTACCCCCTCCAGTATTCTTGGCCTTCCCTTGTGGCCCAGATGGTAAAGAATCTACCTGCACTGCAGGAGACGTGAGTTCGATACCTGGGTTGGGAAGATCCTCTGGAGAAAGGGATAGGCTACCCATTTTAGTATTCTTGGGCTTCCCTTGTGGCTCAGCTGGTAATGAATCCACCTGCAATGCAGGAGACCTGGGTTCGATCTCTGGGTTGGGAAGATCCTCTGGAGAGAGAGAGGCTACCCACTCCAGTATTCTGGCTTGGAGAATTCCATGGACTGTATAGTCCATGGGATCACAAAGAGTCAGACATGGCAGAGCCATTGTCCTTTCACTTTCTTTCACTTTTTCGAATACAAGATTAATGGTTTTTTGAGAGGTACCTCCTCAGCAATTTTGATGGGGTAATGGATTCGGAGAAGGCAGTGGCACCCCACTCCAGTACTCTTGCCTGGAAAATCCCATGGATGGGGGAGCCTGGTAGGCTGCAGTCCATGGGATCACTAAGAATCGGACATGACTGAGTGACTTCACTTTCACTTTTCACTGTCATGCATTGGAGAAGGAAATGGCAACCCACTCCAGTGTTCTTGCCTGGAGAATCCCAGGGATGGGGGAGCCTGGTGGGCTGCCGTCTACGGGATCACAGAGTCAGACACCACTGAAGTGACTTAGAAGTAGCAGCAGCAAAGTAATGGATTAGGAACTAAATGGTTTCCTAAGTTCCCTTGTAGCCTTTATATCTTTTTTTTTTCCATTTATTTTTATTAGTTGGAGGCTAATTGCTTTACAATATTGTAGTGGTTTTTGTCATACATGGACATGTTCAGCCATGGATTTACATGTATTCCCCATCCCGATTAGTTACTATTTTTCTTATCAAATGGACTAAGCTTCTTGGATATTTTCATTGAAATATTTAGGTATTGGTATGTTTCTTATACAGAAAGCCATGTAGATTGCAGGATATCATGAGTGAGTGATCTGGAGATAAAAGTAATAAAAAGGAGACGTAGACAATGTGAGGAGAAAGTTCAAAGGATCGGTCCAGAAGATATAAGAAGCAAGATATAAGACTACCAATACCTGACTTTCTCATTGTTAAAAGAATTCCAAAGCAAATTTTGATTCACCTGTTGTTTTTTCATATTAGATTTGCTATTTATTGCATTTCATTTTATGTAATGAAGTGTGCTACTAACCTTTACTTATTTTTTTCCCCAGTGTGTCCTCTCAAGTGATGACTACATAGGAAAACTGATGCTGCTGATTCTGCCACCATCTTCCATAAAACCAAAAAATAATCTTCATAATGTATGGCAATTCATCATTATTGTATTGCAGCAAACACTCCCTATAGATCAGAAAAACTGGCTGAGAAGGCTCAAATTTGAAAGTGATCCAAAGGGTGATTGGAGAGAATTGTAACTAGGCATGTGTACTGTTTTCATTGTTGCTATTGGATTGAATCTCAGGAGCTTGAATGATGGAGACATTGTTACACAAAGACGCCCAGGACCTTGTAATGTCAAAGCTTCATTTCAATGCTCCTAAAAGTATTAGTGCATATATTTAAAATTTCCATTTATCACAGGGAAATTTAAAATTGATTAATAAAAAAATCACAATTTTTAAGATTTCAAAGGATATGGAAAATTTTAAGTGTAACATTTTACTTTTTAAATGCTGTTTTTCCTCCTCTGATTCTGCCACCTCTGTCTATGTTACCTAATTATTGTTGAAATTTTGTGCACATCCTGTGGGTTTACTGATAAGTTAACGTGGCATTTTAGGGGATCTGTATATACTAGCCATAAATTTTTCTAATCAGTAAACGTTGTTTTATATAAATTGTAAATTTATCCAACTAATTTGTTGAGATAATTCCAGTGAAACTGTGAAGACTAAGGATACCCAACATTTATAGTTTCGAGTCCAAAGTAAAATAGATTTTCCTCTATTATGTATAAAGACAGGATTTCATCAGTCTTATCTACAAGTGTTTATGTGGATATATTTGCTAAAACTGTATAAATGTTACATTTTTATTCTTTGGCAAGATGATGTTACAAAGAAATTGGCCTTTTCTTCTGTTAACTGTTCAGTTCTGTCATCTCATATTTGCCTAGTCCTTACCAGTCTCTTGTGTTATTTCATTTTGCTCTGACTTTTTTTTTCCTTTCATTTTCCTTGCTATATCAATGTCTTAGTGTAGTGCAAATGAAATACCATATTTTATTGCTGTCAATTTTCTGTGGTGTTTTGTATTTTGGTTGTGTATTAAAATATAATCATGCTATGTTTTATGCCTTTTGAGTTTTGTGTTTTTCTTTAAAACACGTTTGTATTAGTATCATTTCTTCTCTGTTTTTTTTCCTCAGATGTTTTGCCATTTTATTTCTCTTTCCTTTTATCCTTACTGTGGTTTTACATATTCAGATTGTTTACCTTGACTTAGGTAGTTACCACTCATCTTCACTTCTGCCATAATCATAGAAATTCTGACATATAATTGATTGAATTTCTATTTATTTGTCTGCCTTACTTTCTATTGTTACTTTAAAATTACTGATGAATCTTTTCTATTCCATTGAGCTCTATCTCATTTCTGTTCTTTTTCAGAATATTCCCTGTCTGCACTTGCATTTTTTCTCTCAATTGATGCTTAAAATTACATTGCAAGTTGGAAAAAATAATGCAGTTTTTATTTCATTTGCAACAATTTAATAGATTAATTAGGAGAGACTAGACCTCTTTAAAATTGAGAGTTCCTGTCAAACCACAAGGTATGTCTTTCTATTTTTCTAATCAAATTGTTATGTTGGAATACTGCTAGTTTAGCTTTCTTTTTAAAATTCATTCCCAAGCATTTCATAGTTTTGTTAATGTAGTGATGGGGATTACATAACTAGTTTTCTTCATGTTAATATATGTAAATCAGCTTTCATATTTTTCAAATACAATTTCATTGAAACTATGATTTTCCTTATGTACTTAAGTACTTATGGGTCATCTTAGAAACTTTTTCTTCTTTAAGAAATTTTCGTCACATTTGGTGACAGGTTTAATAAAATGTCTTGTTTTCAAGTTGATCATACTTGCCGTTTTAATTATTGATTAATTATGATAAAATAACTGAATTTTTCTAAAAATGAATATTTTTGTATCCAATGAATATGTGAACTACAATTTGTTTATTTTTATATTATCTCTCCCCTATTAGAACCATCATTTTATTGACACTTTCTGAGAAGATAGTCCTAAACACAGAACTTTATTTTGTGCTTGCTTTACTAGCTCTGTCAAAACTGTTTTGAATGTTTTTTCATTGGACTGGAAACAGGAAATATTAGCCTTATTTCATTTTTAATTATATTAAAATTTTTTATAGACTTTTTTCCTCCACGAATGTTGCAAGGTACTACATAGGCTTTTGTTGTTGTTCATTTGTGTTTTTAATATTTTCCAACTACTTATGTAAACATCTTTCATTTGCAGTATATAGTTATATAAAACAGGAAATGTCTATTGATGTGCTGTTATCAACTGATAATTTTATACATCTAAAGTGGTATCCAACATTGCATGTAGTTGTCAAAGTCTGCTTGATTTCTTATTTGGGATGGCTGTTCAGCTTGCTTTGATTTTTAACACTTGGAGAATCTACAAAATACCTGAACCACGCACATCTCTCTGTATGAGTTTGTGTGCCTTTTTTTTTTCCTTTGAGTTTGAAATTATACACTTTTGTCACAATTACTACAGAAGATGTAGTTCTCAGTTCATCACTAGGGATCACATAATGTTGACAGTGGGCTTCCCTTGTGGCTCAGTGGTAAAGAATCCGCCTGCCAAGCAGGAGACTTGGGTTGAATTCCCGGGTCTGAAAGACTGCCTGGAGGAGGGTATGGCACCCCACCCCAGTATTCTTGCTGAGGAAATCTGATGGACAGGAGCCTGGGGGGCTACGTCCATGGAGTCGTAAGTGAGTCTGACGTTCTAATCAACAACATATGTTGATAGTGCCTTATTACTTAGTATTGTAATTAATACGTGTCTTTTGTAAAAGATAATGTCAGTATTCTTATCATACTTTGATATTGCTAATTTTAGTGTGTATTGAAGTTTCTTGTCAAATCATAATTTTAAGAAAATCTGTCAAGTCTACATTTTATTTTTATTTTTTAAATTTATTTATTTTAATTGGAGGCTAACTACTTTACAGTATTGTAGTGGTTTTTGCCATATATTGACATGACAGCCATGGGTGTACATGTGTTCCCCATCCAGAACCCCCCTCCCACCTCCCTCCCCATCCCATCCCTCAGGGTCATCCCAGTGCACCAGCCCTGGGCACCCTGTCTCATGCATCAGCCCTTGACTGGCGATCCACTTATTTGATAATATACACGTTTCAACGCTACCCTCTCAAATCATCCCACAGAGTCCAAAAAACTGTTCTTTACATCTGTGTGTCTTACTGTCTCACATATAGGGTCATTGCTACCATCTTTCTAAATTCCATATATATGTGTTAGTATACTGCTGTATTAATGCTTTTCTTTCTGACTTACTTCACTCTGTATAGTAGGCTCCAGTTTCATCCACCTCATTAGAACTGATTCAAATGCATTCTTTTTAATAGATTAGTAATATTTCATTTGTATACATACCACAGCTTTCTTATCCATTCATCTGCCAATGGACATCTAGGTTGCTTCCATGTCCTGGCTATTGTAAACAGTGCTGCGATGAACATTGGGGTACACGTGTCTCTTTCAATTCTGATTTTCTCGGTGCCTGAATTTTATTATGTGAAGTTGTCCAATTGGGAGTTGTCCACTCTCCCCCATTCAGTTTTTCAGTTATTCATTTCAGTGTAGACTCATGGATATTTTCTTTACTCTATAGATAAAGATGGTATCCACTACATTACTTTTTTTTTTTTTCTGAATTATCCCACATTTGGCCTCTGTCTTTTCAAAATGTCCCTATCCTTTCTCCAGTAATGGTATACAGGTTCATTTTGTTCTTATCTTAACCCCAGTTGTGAAACCCACCATTTCTCCTAGGATCCCTGGTTCCTTAAGGGAAATATTTGAAAAGCAAGATATGTATCAGAATTTCATTTTTCTTTTTATGGCTTTCTATGTGTAAACCACATTTTTCTGTTGATGAACACTTGGGTATTTCTGCTCTTTTACTTTGAATAACAGGGTTGGGGCTATCCACATTGAGCAATGATGCTGTGAACACTGGTATAGAAATGTCTGAGACTCTGTTTTCATATCTTTTGGGTAGATACTTAGAACTAAAGTTGCTAGGAGTCATGGTAATTCCCTGTGTAGCTTTTTGAGAACTATCCAGTTTTTGTTATGAAAAGTTTCAAAGACAGAAGAGAGCATAATAAACTTTCACATATTTAGCACCTAGAACTAATAGTTATCAGAACTCTGCCATATTTTGAAAATTAGAAATACAGCAATACTTTGGTCCTATATTTGTATGTGTACAGATCACATTTTAAATAATTACAATTTCATATCCCTAGTATTAACTAGAATCCCTAAATATATCTTAAAATAAATCCCCATGTAAATTTGTTAGTTGTTCCAAAGATATCTATGATAGTTGGAAGAAATCTGAATCCAAGCTGGGAATGCATTTTTATCTAGGCTACTTTTATCTTGGTTTGGCAAATTTATTAATTTATTTATCACGTGTTTAATTTCTTAATTTATTTTAATATAGGATATTTCCCTTTTTATGTGTATGTTAAATGCTTTTAATATTTGATCTGTTTAAATTTATTTCATTTTGGAGGAATTTGATTCTCTTGTTTTTTACATTCTTAATGATTTTACTCATTAGTTTTTGGGCTTTCCAGGTGGTGCTAGTGATAAAGAATTTGTCTGTCAGTGTGGGAGACATAAGAGACACAGGTTCAATCCCTGGGTTGGGAAAATCCTCTGGAGGAGGAAATGGCAACCCACTCCAGTATACTTGCCTGGAGAATTCCATGGACAGAGGAGCGTGTTGGGCTACAGTCCATAAGGTCACAAAGAGTTGAGTATGACTGAAGCGACTTGGCACACAAGCATCCATGTGCTAGTTTTTAGTGTATTGAATGCATTGTGGTGAGTTAATTGGTTTAGATTATTTCTACCTTGAGATTTTGTATTGTCTCTATCTCATATATTCTCTTTCCCATTCTGTGTGTGTGTGTATATATATATACATATATATATATGTATACAGACTATATAAATACCTTTATGAATAATATATGATTTATGTTTATATAGGTTATTAAAGAAGTGCAGTTGCATATTTGTAACTATGTTAGTGTTGCTAGGCGGAGAAGGCAATGGCTCCCCACTCCAGTACTCTTGCCTGGAAAATTCCATGGATGGGGGAACCCGGTAGGCTGCAGTCCATGGGATCACTAAGAGTCAGACATGACTGAGCGACTTCACTTTCACTTTTCACTGTCATGCATTGGAGAAGGAAATGGCAACCCACTCCAGTGTTCTTGCCTGGAGAACCCCAGGGTCGGGGGAGTCTGGTGGGCTGCTGTCTGTGGGGTCACACAGAGTCAGACACAACTGAAGCGACTTAGAGCAGCAGCAGTGTTGCTATGAAAGATGTGTATTGTCCAGTGTAGAATTCTAAGTAGCTGTATAAGCTTCTAAGAGATCTATATCTCTATCATTCTGTTAGACATGATTTTAGTCTTACTAAATTGACATGCTGTTGATTAGTTGCTGACCTTTATTCTTTTTTTGTTTTATTTCATGTAGGAAGTTTGACAATGTTTTCAGTTTTCTGTGAACTCTTGGCTAATGGAATGTCTTAAAATATGCCCCAGATGAGACTCTGATAATGCATCTTCTATTTTTCCATCTTCTCATTCAAAAAATAGCATCTGAGATCTAGTTTTATTTTTCCTGAATGTATTTTGTTACCTCAAGATTTGGGGACACTAACATTTTTAAGATATACCATCATACTACGTCTAGAAAAATATAAAATGTAATCATTCCTTATATCATAGTGGGATGAAATATTTCTTGATAAAAATTCTTATTTAAACTTATTTTATGTTTTTAAAATTGTTGTATTGTTCAACTCCACAATTGAAGAATTATTATTTGTTTCTTTTGGTTTGTTAATCATGGTTCTACAGCAACCCTGGATTTTTAAGATTTTCACGTCATTTCTTTTTGGAGGCAGTCAGGCCATTTTCCCTTCAAACTTTTGAACTTTTTTATTCTTGACATGGTACCTCTGGTGGTATTTGCTATTTTCATTTTTCTGTGGCATTTAGATTTTAAATGCCTTATCAGACTGGTTTTGTTCATTCCTTAATGATGTATTTTAGAAATGTTTCTAATTGCAACACACCACAATTCATGATAAGGACATTATTACATCATAATGTTTGTATATCTTTCTATAATGTGAAGAATCTTTTGGTATTTAATTTTGGCATCAGCTGCTCACTTATTCATTATTTCATTAATAGTTGCACATTGCTCTAAGTTAAAAGGAATTTCTTGATTTAAATAGGAGCTTTCTACAACTATGTTGATTCTTAATTCAGCTGAAAACAAAAGATGAATCCTTGATTATTTCCATTTCATTGTCAGTTGTAAAATAACTAGCAAGTCTCCAAAGGTGATTAGTGTAAATTCATGTACTGTAGTATAAAGACAAAAAGAACTGCAAATAAACTTGAGTATTTAACAGTTGTATTGCTAATATTATATTGCTGATACTGTGTTAGGAATCTTGTGTACACATAAAGATAAGGGAATTCTGAGTATTCAAATGTGTATTCATTCTACAGAATTCACTTATATAGCTTATAATTAGGATATTTTCCCTTCACCTTTATAAAATTCATTTTTATTCTATTTAGATTTATATAGCAAATAATGCTTGGTTTTTATTTACCTTTTAAATGCTTTATTTACCTTTTTGTGTTTCCTTTCCACTTTACAAAGTGTTTTATTATGTTTCATTTGTTAACATTCTTTTCACTATCTAATTTTGGAATGATGCACAGTATTGTCTTCATCTAGCTCATATACTTTAAAATAGTCTAAATATATGTTTAATGTTCAAACAGTTTATGAGTATGTTACTTTTGACACTTTTTGCTTGAAGGTTGAATATAATAAAATGTTCTGTCTTACCACACAGAAAAATGAGGTGACTTGGCAGCAGTCCTATAAAGGACAGCTATGTGAGGTTTCCATTTTAGCTTACTATTGGCCCAGAGATGAGCTTAAATTTATCAGTAACTTGCTTCCAAATGTACAGCTACAGACCAAGGACAAGGGAACTGCAATAAGAACTACAAAATGCAAAGTGTTGAATGTGAGACATATAGCAATCATTGTTCTTTAGAAATTTTAAAATTGCACTGGGAAGATCCTGTGAGTACCCTCAGTCTTGGGCGGGTGAAGCATGTTTAAGTCTTGAGAGATACTCATTTGTTCTTTGTGGTCCTATCTTGATCTCTGGCACACTGTTCCACTACTGTTATCCTGCTTATTTATTTCTGGGATAGGCAATGTGAGAAATACTGTACTGCTTTCTGTACTCTGAGAGAAAGTTTCTTGGATAGTATAACTCACTGTAAAATGTAGCATGCCAGTGTTGCTTATTTTCCAAGTGTTTACACATTTTTTCTGTTGTCTTTCTGTGTTGATTTCTCATTTGAATCCACTGTCAGAGAATATACCCTTTTTGGTTTCTTTTATTTTAAATTTGTTTAGATTTGCTTGTTTTATGGCTTGAGCTGTGGCCTATCTTGGTATATGTTCCTTGGGGAAATCTATGTTTTCATGGAGTACTCTGTTGATTATGTTGTTCAGTTTTGTATATTCTAGCTTATTTTTAGCATAGTAGCCTATTAGTTGCTCAAAGTGGGCCATGTAAGTCTCCCAACTATAATTGTGGATATACATGGGCATTTCTATACTAGTTTGTTTCAAAAATCAGTTCATATTACACATAGGCTGCATCATATTCTTCCCATCCAGCAATACCTCGTGAAAATCTCTTCCAGTCAATCATAATAAAACTAACTTTTTAAAGAAAAAGCAGCATAACTGAAATGTATCATGGGTAGAAGACTTCAGTAGGTTGTGTGCAATTCTCCTTCATCTCTTACCTGTACTGATCATATAATCAAGTGTTAAAGTAGAGCTGCTACAAAAGGAGAATATACTGGAAGATTAAACTGTAGTATGAAAAGTAATTGTTTTGTTAAGGCTGTGAGACTTTGAAATTTCTTTGAGTTTGACTAATATAGATGGATAAATTGCAGAAAGGAATTCAAGACTTGGTGCATAGAATGGTATTCAAGAATTTTTGCATGAGTGCATAGAATGGAGAGTTGGATTGATGGTTTAAAACTTGGTTGTATGAGTGGATAAATGGAAAGAAGGATGTAATGATGAGATTTTATACATAATCAAACTTATGTAGATTTAAGAATTAGTAGGTGAAAGAATGCAAGATTGGAAAGAAAGAGGAGTGGGAGAGATAGATGCAATAATCTATTGCTTTATGGGATTTAGGGTACAATGATGGATTGCTAAGTCACTTCAGTCGTGTCTGACTCTGTGTGACCCCATCCCTGGGATTCTCCAGGCAAGAACACTGGAGTGGGTTGCCATTTCCTTCTCCAATGCATAAAAGTGAAAAGTCAAAGTGAAGTCGCTCAGTCATATCTGACTCTTCACGACCCCGTGAACTGCAGCCTACCAGGCTCCTCCATCCATGTGATTTTCCAGACAAGAGTACTGGAGTGGGATGCCATTGCCTTCTCCGACAGTAATGGAGAAATGATGCAAATTTGACTGAAGGTAAGACTGGATGGAAACTAGAATATATATGGATGGATGACTGGTTGTAAGAATCAATGTTTTATAAACAAGCAGTTGTATATATGAATTCATGGACTTAATATTCAGTGAAAGTGTAGATAGATACCTAGACATTAGAATTTAATTAGATTCCAGAATGGAATGTTAGATGCAGAGATAATATGGGTGTTTAGATTGTTAGGTGCAGATATGTCTGGCTAGAATAATGGATGAATATAGGAATCAGTGCATATAGACAGACTGATTGCCTGAGCATCACTGATGGTTTCAGGGTGGCCTTCTGAATGGATTGATGCATGGATAGATTGGTTTAAGAAAGGACAGTGGAAGAAGTTTTACTATTGAAATAATAGACCGATATGGTAATAAAATGATATGTTGGAGACTTACTACAAGTGCCGACTTTACCTTCTGTGTTTTGTGTTGGTATGGTATATATCACAATTTCCCCATATTTCCCAGTTTGCCTTTTAGTTGGGTCACTACCTGACATTTCTGTAATCAGTGAAAATATTTGTACTTGTTTATAATTTCTATGAATTTAATTCTTCAACAGTGCTGGTAATAATTGGTAATGCAGGAGTATTCTTATTCATTGTTTCATTAGTTTAAAGTGAAATCCATTAATATTATTTTTAAATTCTAAAATATATGAATTCCAAAAAACATAGTCAAATTGTCGGATTGTGGAGTGGTTGCCAGTTAGATGCAACAGAAGAGGCTCTTGAGATAAAAAGGCTCTTGAAAATAGTGTTGGTTCATAGATCTTAGGGTTTTGATTTACTACTCTTACCTCCTCTTACCATAGAATTTATATTTAGACAAAGGCTATAATCTCTGTACCCTCAATAATTTTTACATTTATTTAAGTATTAAATGTTTTGGAATAAATGCATTAATGGTAGCTGTATAGAGGAAAGGAAGGATGCCAAGCAGGTGAGAAAAAATGAAACAGGTATAAAGAGACATCACAAAGCAAAGTTACTAGAAAGTAGAATTTGCTGCAGATAATGTGGATCTTAATAATAGCAAGAGGTGAATTTCTATTCCTAGATGTATGATTTACAGTATTATTAACATTATTAGTGGGGAGGTATGGTAGATAGAGAGGACGAGTGAAGGAATATCAGTGTGATGGAAGGAGGTTCTAACACCCTCTCACTTGCAGAGTGAATGGAGATTCTTCACATATTTTCAAACTTCTCTTTTCCCCCTTTTTTCTTTTCTTCCTTTCCTTTTCTTTCTTTCACAAGCATCTTTCATAATCAAAGGACCAAAGAAATTTGGGCTGTAGGTAAGAGCATTAAGGGCTATATCCTTATTTTTAAGAGAGTCTTGTTATGTTTCTTTTCATCAAATGTTATGTGGTCTTTGTGATTATTTGAGTTTAATCTCAGATTTTTGAGTTGTCTTTTGTTAGTGAAAAACACTTAATGAAGTCAGTAGTTAAAATACAAAGAGTTTTCTTGCAGTTATGACCATCAGAAATTGCACCAGCGGGAAGAAGTGAATATTGTGATAATGGGTTTTGATTTTGGAAAGATTTCCATGAAATAGTAAGGAATTCATAGTGCACATTATTGCCTTTTGGTTGTGCTATTGTCTTTTTATTTTATTTTTAACTCTGGACTGGTCTATAAGTTAGCAGTAAGAAGTTACATTGGAAATGATATTTCAAAGAATGCATGTGTGGTTGAATGGCTTGGAAATAATTTTGAATACAAGATGGGTACCAAGGTCTCAGTAAATGAGCTGAGGAAATAAAATTACAGTTTCATCATTTTTGTACTTACACCTGGTGTTTGTAGCCAGGAGATAGATTTTTGTAGTCAGGATGGTGAGAGTTGTTTTCCATGGAGTAGCAGTTAAATCTTGACATAAAGATGATATCCATCTGTCATAAGGCCTGGCTATGTGATAACCTGATGTTTATTTTCATTTGCAATCTCTCCCTCTGTAATCTCTCAGGTGGTGAACATGTTTACAAGAGGTTCATAGATATCTTCTGCACTTGTTCCATCCACAGCACTCAAATGTTGTCATTATTTCCCCCTTTTGGACATTATTGCATCTTCGTATCCCAAAGGGCACAACTTTTATATATGTATACTCAGGAATAGAATTGGCATGCTTTTGAGAAGTAATTGACTGAAATGTTGTTTGTACTTCTCTGTGCCCTGAATATATCTTGTGGTTTTCTTTATTGTTGTATTTACCATTGCATTTTTTTATCCATGTTTTACTTTACAAATGTGAGATTTGTGTCAGATAAATGTAATTAATGCAACCCTATGGACACCTTAGTCTTGTCCCAGGTAATAGCCAGGCTTTCTCACGAGCTCAGTGCCTCCCATGTGCCAGTTTTGGTATAATTTGTAAGATACTTTGTTCCTCATTTGAATCAGGAGCTCATCATTTTTAAAGGGGTCCCAAACAAGATGTTGTTAAAATATTTGTATTATCTGCAACAGACCTCTCCAGTTTTCCTCTTTCTTTGTGTCTACTAGGTCTCATCTAGAACAGGATCTGATTCTTGATTATAGTTGTCATCTTTCCCATACATGAGTTTAAGATCTTGATCCCATCTCAACTCTGGTTGTGTAAGGAGAGCCAGATCCTTGTGTTGATATTTTATGCCATGATAATGCAATCTTGTAGAAAAATAGTTCCATAATTTTCTTCGTTATACTGGCATTTTCTTCTTTGGGACTGGAGTAGAAAAAAACACGTGAGGTTTTCCTTTAAGTCCACATTACTCTGATGTTCACCTAAGTGGGCTTAATATAGATGGTTGTGTTTACTGAAAGTTTTATTTACTTCTGGAACATCAGATGCACTGTCTTATCAGGGAACTCTTACTAACTGCATTGACAAACCTCCCTCACTATACAAGCCTGATACCTAGTACATTGAAACTGGGCAACCAAGAATGAAGGGTTAGTAAACAACTTAGATTGTAGTCATTTATCCTTCATTATACATTCCTACTTTCTAGGAGTGACAAGAGTTGACTGTTTGTGGTATAGAGGTCAGTAATTTGTCTAAATTTATTTAAGTTTATGTTGAGTTTATTTTACAAGTATGCCATCATTATGATATTTGTTGTTTTACAACTTTATTTTTCCTTTAATATTTTCCAGAAATTTTCCAAACCAATAAATAGAGCTTATCTGCAGAGTTTCCACTGGCTATATAAGTACATATTATAATTAATTTTCCATTTCTTTATTTGGAAATGCAAGTTAAATTTGTTTTTATTGTTGCATATAATTTCTATCATGTATATAATTTTATATATAAAAATTGGTCTAATTCTGTGATAGATATTTAGATGTAGAATTTGTTGACTGTCAATTCTGCATATTTTAGTTTTAGTAGATATTGTAAATTTGCTCCTGAAATGTTTTCTAGGACAGCAAACATAAATGGAGAAACGGTAGTCCTAATTTTCTTAAAAATTATACATGGTGGATATTATCAGTCCTTTAACATTTTATCCAATCTAATAGGTGAAAATAGTATTTTTAACTTAAATGTAAATAGTAAGTGGCCATGATTAAAAAAAACCAAATAGTGACAACTCTATTCACAAGAGTTGTCAGAGGTAGAAACCATTGACCTCTTCTAAATGTAGTGCTTCGTGGGGGTTCACAAACTTCCTAAGTATATCTTATACCAGTGTTTATTTTTTCTGAATTTATTTTTGAAGTGATTTTGCATTTAGAATTGCAGAGATCTATCTAGAATCTCCATATACACTTCACCCAGATTTTTTCTACATTGTTTTGTTCTTTTTCGAATTTTTCCTCCCTTCCTCCCCATCTCTCCTTCCCTGTTTCTTTAACTTTCTACCAGCCCAATAATTGTTCTTATTTTAAGAATTCCTTAGGAATAAGTTCCAGATATGTCTAAATAACCGCAAATACTTCAGCATTCACTTTGTACGATGCAGGGCATCCTTTTAAATTAACCTTGGTATGTTTTTCAAAATCATGAAATTGATCAGTAGTACAAATATATTACACTAAGACGCGGTCTATATTCAGATTTCACCAGTTCTAAAATGTTTCCTTCTGTAATTTCTCCACCTTTGAGGACCTAGGAAAGGATCCTCTGTTACATTCAAGATGTTCACCTGTTTTCATGAACTGACTGAGGAGTCCAGGTTCCGATTTGCTATAGGTCAATATTCCGTATAAAGGGTACATCCCCAGTGTTCCTCCCTACTTTTGTTTGCTTTGTTAGGCTTCCATAACCTAATCTAGTGTATGAACCTGATGGCAAGTGAGTGCCAGTCTTCTGTGGTACCGTGTATAGATGTGTATAGATTGCTACAATGGTTATGTTGGCTAAAATCTGTATGTCGCTAAATTCTATGTCCTCTGTAAGTAACCAGAGAACTATAAGCAATCTACCAGTCATAATCCCAAATTTTATGCCAGAATAAAGATATTCTGAGTTTTGAAAAGTGGCGTGGTTGAATTGATGAAATGTTCTTAATCATCCTGAATATGATGAGCTTCTAAATCTGACTCTTTGGTGCTGAGGCACAAGTCGGGAATGGAAATGTCGTAGCGATTCATAAATTGTAAACCAGTGCAGTATTTGCAGAGGCGTAATGACCTAAGGCGCTGGTGAAAACGGTGACGTGAGTGTCCCCTGCTCTCTGCTTCTAGCTTTGTGCTTAGTCTCTGATGACGGTCTTGTAGCAGAAGCTCAGTAAACGTCCTTATGTGCTTTAAGGGGAGTATGGAAGTGAAGCCAAGTTACTGATTGTAAACAAATGAAGTGTATGAGCTAAAAGAATGTGCAAATAAACAGGCAAATGAGTTACCATGAAAGAAAATTGTCATGTAAAGAAGGAGAAACAATTGAAGACAGTCCAGGAACTAAGGGAAGTTTGTTATTATTTTAATATAAATATAGGGCTTTCAAACCTATCATAAGAGTATCTTGGAAAATTTGAAATCTGCCTGAATAAATTATATCCTCTTCCATTTTTTTTAACCAAATTCATAGATTCAGCCTCAATCTAGGGAGGACCCTGAGGAGTCGGGTGGGGAGGGAGGTGGGAGGGGGGATCGGGATGGGGAATACATGTAACTATATGGCTGATTCATGTCAATGTATGACAAAACCCACTGAAATGTTGTAAAGTGATTGGCCTCCAACTAATAAAATAATATTAAAAAAAAAAAAAAAAAAAAAAAAAAAAAAATTATATCCTCTTCCATTTTTTTTAACCAAATTCATAGATTCAGCCTCAATCTAGCAAAACCTTAAAATTTCTATAGAATGAAGGAAGTTTTTAAAAATTAAATAGGAAATGATAATAGGAAACCATTTTGCTACTTAATTATTCTCCGGGATGTTAGCTGTGCTACCAAACACTTTTTAATACATGAAAAAGTGAAGAGTGGTCCCAAAGAGAATTCAGTCTCTCTTATTTAAAAGTAAATGCACCTTACTTATAGTTTCCTTTGTTGTGCAAAAGCTTTTAAGCTTCATTAGGTCCCATTTGTTTATTTTTGCTTTTATTTCCAATATTCTGGGAGGTGGGTCATAGAAGATCTTGCTGTGATTTATGTCGGAGAGTGTTTTGCCTATGTTCTCCTCTAGGAGTTTTATAGTTTCTGGTCTTACATTTAGATCTTTAATCCATTTTGAGTTTATTTTTGTGTATGGTGTTAGGAAGTGTTCTAGTTTCATTCTTTTACAAGTGGTTGACCAGTTTTCCCAGCACCACTTGTTAAAGAGATTGTCTTTTTTCCATTGTATATCCTTGCCTCCTTTGTCAAAGATGAGGTGACCATAGGTTCGTGGATTTATCTCTGGGCTTTCTATTCTGTTCCATTGATCTATATTTCTGTCTTTGTGCCAGTACCATACTGTCTTGATGACTGTGGCTTTGTAGTAGAGTCTGAAGTCAGGCAGGTTGATTCCTCCAGTTCCATTCTTCTCTCTCAAGATTACTTTGGCTATTCGAGGTTTTTTGTATTTCCATACAAATTGTGAAATTATTTGTTCTAGTTCTGTGAAAAATACCGTTGGTAGCTTGATAGGGATTGTATTGAATCTATAGATTGCTTTGGGTAGAATAGCCATTTTGACAATATTGATTCTTCCAATCCATGAACACGGTATGTTTCTCCAACTGTTTGTGTCCTCTTTGATTTCTTTCATCAGTGTTTTATAGTTTTCTATGTATAGGTCTTTTGTTTCCTTAAGGTGAAAAGACAGCCCTCAGATTGGGAGAAAATAATAACAAATGAGGAAACAGACAAAGGATTAATCTCAAAAATATACAAGCAACTCCTGAAGCTCAATTCCAGAAAAATAAACGACCCAATCAAAAAATGGGCCAAAGAACTAAACAGACATTTCTCCAAAGAAGACATACAGATGGCTAACAAACACATGAAAAGATGCTCAACATCACTCATCATCAGAGAAATGCAAATCAAAACCACAATGAGGTACCATTACACGCCAGTCAGGATGGCTGCTATCCAAAAGTCTACAAGCAATAAATGCTGGAGAGGGTGTGGAGAAAAGGGAACCCTCTTACACTGTTGGTGGGAATGCAAACTAGTACAGCCACTATGGAAAACAGTGTGGAGATTTCTTAAAAAACTGGAAATAGAACTGCCATATGACCCAGCAATACCACTTCTGGGCATACACACTGAAGAATCCAAATCTGAAAGAGACACGTGCACCCCAATGTTCATCGCAGCACTGTTTATAATAGCCAGGACATGGAAGCAACCTAGATGCCCATCAGCAGATGAATGGATAAGGAAGCTGTGGTACATATACACCATGGAATATTACTCAGCCGTTAAAAAGAATTCATTTGAATCAGTTCTAATGAGATGGATGAAACTGGAGCCCATTATACAGAGTGAAGTAAGCCAGAAAGATAAAGAACATTACAGTATACTAACACATATATACGGAATTTAGATAGATGGTGGCGATAACCCTATATGCAAAACAGAAAAAGAGACACAGAAGTACAGAACAGACTTTTGAACTCTGTGGGAGAAGGGGAGGGTGGGATGTTTTGAAAGAACAGCATGTATATTATCTATGGTGAAACGGACCACCAGCCCAGGTGGGATACATGAGTCAGGTGCTCAGGCCTGGTGCACTGGGAGGACCCTAAGGAGTCGGGTGGGGAGGGAGGTGGGAGGGGGGATCGGGATGGGGAATACGTGTAACTATATGGCTGATTCATGTCAATGTATGTCAAAACCCACTGAAATGTTGTAAAGTGATTGGCCTCCAACTAATAAAATAATTAAAAAAAAAAAAAAAAAAAAAAAAAAAAAAAAGTAAATGCAATGTCCTTACCTTGGAGAAGAGGGCAGGGATGCAATATGGCTGGATCTTTTTCATGAGGAAAGGTACTTTTCAAGGTAGCTGCTTGAAAACATGTAATGAAGATACAAAGAAGAGTGAACACATGGGTGACCATAGCACACAGGGACTCCTCATTAAAAACAGGCTCAGCAATTACTTGGAATCTTCAGTCACAGTGGAGCCTCTTCCTCCCATAAGGAGCAGAATGAGTTAGTCTTAGGAAATGTTCAAGGAGAAGATCATAGCCTCTCAACTCTCCATATCTCTTGACTTTTATTACTCGCTGATAAATCATTTATGCAGAATTCCATGACTGTGATTCTTGGGGTATTTGGTTTAACAAACATAGGACACTAAGTTAATTTCAAGGCAAACTATATAAATGGCTGAAGATACTGCCTCCACATTTGTTTAACCATTTAAAATGTCCTTGGGAATTCATCATAGAGGTTATAAAACAAATCCTGTTGTCTTTATTTAAAATTTTTCCATAATTAAGTCTTAATATTTATTTTCAAGAACTATAGACTCTAAAAATTTCTTTCCATAATGCCTCGTTTAGCGTTTTTCAAGATAGAATGTTCTCACATAGTCCTTGAGGCAAGAGTCATTGCATGGTTCAGTAGCTGTATTTTATTATTAATTAATACCAACTGCTTTTGCCTTTTAGACTTTTCAAATTTTGACTTCTACAGTACTTAAGTTTTATGTATTCAAGCAAGGTAGGTAGGATTAAGATCACTGTGGTAAAAAATGGAAATAAGAAAGCAAATTGCATGGTTATTTCAGTAATCACATGAAAGGTGGTGTGCTAGGCTTGTTGACATGGAAGTGTTGAGAAGTACTGAGATTTAGAATGTGTTTTGAAAGTGTTGAGAAAATATTGAATGATTCTGGGTAGGATCAGAAGATAATTCAAATAGGAGAAATAAGATCAGGGCCTTAGCACCTGAGTGAATACCATTTACTATTCTATAGAATATTGGGTTTCTTAGAATGCATGATAAGAAAGAGATACATTTTGCCAGCCTTATATTCATATTAATCCCACAGATTAAGGTATTGGTTTTTATGGTAGAAATAGTACTCTGGGGCTTAGGTGGGAAATTGGGGATTGAGATGTTACTTTTGATTAATCAACACAAGATTGTTACTTATGGCCACAGGGAAGGAGGAGATCTAGGCATGAAGTATACGTAGGAATAGGAATGTATTCACCTGAAGATTGTGCCTTGTATGCACAAGCATTTAGATATTGAATTAATGGGGGCCATCCAATGAAGGAGATTGTCAACAGTGGCTAGAGTCATTGACTGAAGACCAAAAGATTGTGTTGTCCATGAAGAGAAGCAAAGATTGAATTTGTAAAAGTAATAGCAGGGATAGCAGTTAGCTTTGCATGGCACTGAAAGGCACAATTAAATTTGGAAATGAAGTAAGAGAAGATCACTGATTTTTAATAAAAATGCTATATGGAAAGGGAAAGGTAAATAGTACTTTTAATATTGTCAAGGCCAATTCAAAGGATCCCCCTGAGTCAACAATTTGCCCTGTACTAGTGTCAGTCTGGTGCAGACACATGCTGATATCTTGTGAATTGGTTGCCTGATCATTAAAGTAAGGATGCGTGTCAGTTATACAGGCCGAGATCCCTTCAGAATTCCACACTGTATACATATAGAACTGATTGTCTTCATTACAAGCCATCGGTATTACCATAATAACCTTCATGCAACTGTATGCTTGCAGTTCCACTTGTGTCTATCTATTCCTGTATCCTTCAGCCATGGAAGAATATCTCATCAAGGCAAGGTTGTGTAGTAGTTTCAGAGATTTTGGCTTTTGTGAGATACTGAGAAAGGACTGTTTGAAAAAGGAATAATGGATGAGGGGCCAAGAGAATAAAAGGTGGTGCTAGGAATCAAGGATCCAAAGTCAGGTGGGATGTAGAGAAGGTAGAATTTTTAAGGAAAAAGCTACAAGGGCAAGGTTAAGGTGTCCTGAACCCACATTTTCGATGATAGTTCTAGAGCAGCAGTCCCCAACCTTTTTGGCACCAGGGACCTATTCATGGCAGACAGTTTTCCCATGGACCAGGGTTGGAGGGACGGTTTCAGGATGATTCAAGTGCTTTACATTTATTGTACACTTTATTTCTAATCTAATGTTGATGCCAATCTGACAAGAAGTACTAGTCCACGGCCCAGAGGTTGGGGACTCCTGTTCTAGAGGATATTAAATGCTAGTAATATTAACGTCAAGGAGAAGACAGGACTGTGTATGATGATCTTTCCCAATTGAATCTGAAATATTTCCAGAAACTTATTGTATTACTAACTAGTGGTTTGGAAATGAGTTTGAACTGTTTTGGCCCAAACTGTCTAAATTGCTACCATTTAATACATAGCATGCTTTATTATGTCTCTTAACATTTCAGTTACTAGATTTTGTTTTATTGTTTTGTATGCTTAAGTAGACTAGAAATAATGAGCTCCTTTTGACAGGGATGTTTTCCTATTAATATTTTCCTTTCCATTTATTATCTCATAGAGTCTACCATATAACAGGTGTATAATTATAACTTTGATGTTTAAAGTACTTTAATGCCTGGATGAATGAAAATTTGATGATTTAGCCAGTCACTTAAAGGGCAAGGAAAGTAAAGAGTTTATAGAGACCCCACATGAGGCAGCTGTTTGAGAATGTGATAGTGATGGATGAGGAAATCATAGATATTGTATCTTATGCTGAGTTGGATTGCACAAATACAGATTTAATATTGGGGAGTCAAGCATCTGCTGAATTAGACTGTTGAAAGTTGCTGGTTGAGTTATAAATCCCCATTCATTGTTGTGGAGTAGTATAATGCAGCCTTTTTTTTTTTTCTTTTCTGCTTCTATAGCATGTACCAAGAGATAGCCTGTTTTTTTCCTACCGTGTTCTTTCAAACAAAAACAATCCAAATCTTCCAAAGAGGGAGCTTTATAGATAGTAGACTTTTTCCTCTGGATAGGATCAACATATTTTGTAATATTGCTCCTTTTAAGCAATGTATAATATCCCTAAAAATATTCATTTTCTCTGTAATATTAATTTTTCTAGTTTTAAAGTTTCCTTGAAAGTGAGAAGCTAGTCTTGAGGAGGGACTGTGAACAGATCAATACTAAGACATTAAATTGTAGCATGTAGTCTGTTATGGATGGTTAAATTGTAGCATGTAGTCTGTTATGGATGGTTTTCAATCATGAGAAAGAACAACACAGTACAGTCTATATGGCTGATTTCAGTGAGAACTTTTAATATTTATATTTATGTCTTGGAACTTCCTAACTTTAAAAAATCCTTCCCTTTTGTATCTGTATGACATGAAGTATTATGGGTGTTTTCTTCAAGTGTGATAGTTATATTCATCTTTGTGACCCAGTTTATTTGTTTAGTGTTGAAATTTGAGGAGTGCTGAACAAATGTATACAGGCTATTGATAGGCAGGGAAGAAAAATCTTTGTCTTAAATAAGAGGCCAAGAAAGATAATAAAAAAAAGAAAATGGGGATTATATGTGAGCTTTTTGCCACATTGCTGTTAGGTTCACAGCGTCGAAAAGAACAATAAAATTCACCTTTATGGTGATTGTGAAGATGGGGAAAATGCCCTGTCAGCAGCGATCTGATCAAGTTGTCAGAGACTGTTGATTTCTAGAAAGACACCAAAATAGGTGATTTCCCTCCTCCTCTTACTTTCCTTTTGACTTAATTAGCTATTCTGAGTAAGTTTAAGAATTCTAATGCCCTTATTACCTTTAGAAAAAGTATTGCTGTTGATTCACTTTGGAATAGCAATATAGTGATAGCTTCAATCAGAGTCCTGTTAAATTGTCTAGTTGATGCATAGCTACTGACATTCATAATGTGAATTCATAATTCCTACCCATATCCTCTTCTCTTAGTGGATAAAATGCTTGTTTGGAGAGAGTATCAGAATGGATCATGATAAGATGGTAAGTTGGGCATGAGAACGCTGTTGAGTGGCACTCAGATCTGAAGTATCTTGGGAATGTTCCGTGTGCCTTAATGTAAATAGCTGCCTCTATTGAGTCCTGTTTGCTTTAGTTCCCCAATTTACTCTTAAATTTGTAATTGTATCCTTATCAGTACATGTACCAATTTTGATTTATGTCTTATGCTGTCTCTTTTTCCTGAAATGTATATAATGAGCTCCTACTTGACAGGGATTTTTTTTCTATCACCTTGTCTTATCCTGCAATGTCGGAAAATGAGAATTTCATTGGTTTGTGAAATCGACACATTGATGAAGGAATAAGTGATAGAGGTCATAAAAATGAGAGAATATAACAATAAAGAAGTGATAGTGCGTTTAGATAGACATGTGATGCTCTTTGAGTTATTTGGCAATCTCGTGTTTGACAGTGTTGAAAGAAAAGAACATAGAATTTAATGATTTTTTTTTGAGATGTGGGCATACAGACAGTAACTCTTTCAGTCTATTTTAAAATAAGTAATAGCAAAACCCATTAAAATAGCCAAATTGGGGAAGTTAGAAAAGTATCACTCTCTGGATCGTGCCTCCTATGTCTGTTCCATGTGAATGTTGTATAAATTTCAGTTAACCATGACTTCCACTTTGTTAACCCTTTTGAGTTTGAGTGGGAAAGGACAGAGGAGCAGTAGTGAAGTAGTATAAGTCTATACTGTAAATAGTATAAGTAAGGTTTATTGATGTGCAGGGAAATGAACTCAGTGGACCAGGAAATGCTCTCTGTTGCCTGTAGAATATTAAGGGCTTCGTTGTTGTGCTAGTTACTACTACTTTTGTTTGATACTGTTTAAAAAATCTATATTCCTGAAGTTTTTCCCAGCTTTATGGAGTTGTAATTGACAATTGAAATGGTAAGTGATATTTAATATGATTTGATATATATATATACAGCATAAAAAGTATTCCCCCCGTTGAGTTAATCAGAACGCCATTACCTAACATACTTACTTTTTGTATTTGTGTGTGAGAAAGCATTTAAATTTTACTCTCTTCTTGAATTTTAATTGTACAACATGGTATTGCCTGCTATCATCACCATGTTATACATTAACTTCTCAGACTTTATTGTTTTAATTGGAAGTTTGTATATTTTATCAATGCTTACTATTTCTCCCACCCCTAAGCCCCCAACAATCACTGTATTCTGTTAGTTTGACTTTATTAGTTTTCAGATTTCATATATAAATGAAACCATGATTGATTTGGCTTTCTATCTGGCTTATATCACTTATATCACTTAGTCCTCCAGGTGCATACATGTTGTAACAAATGACAAGAATTTCTTCTTTCATAAGGGTCAGTGATACTGCATCAAATATGTGTGTCTGTATACACACATATACATACATACACACCCTGTATTTTCTTTATCCATTCATGTCATTGAACACTTAGGTTGTTTGCATACTTTGGCTATTGTGAATAATGATGCTATAAACATAGTGTAGATAACTCTTTGAGGTGATATTTTGTGAAATTTTATGTGAATTTTTTCCTTTGGCTATATACCCAAAAGTGGAATTATTAGGTGATATGACAGTTACATTTTTAATTTCTTGAGGAACCTCCATATTACTTTCCATGCTGGTTGTACCAGTTTACATGCCTACCAGTAGTATCAGTACAAGGATTCCCTTTTTTCTGTATCCTTGCCCACTTTTTGTTATTTCTTGTCTTTTTGATAATAGGCGTACGTCCCAATAGGTGTGGGATGATAGCTCATTGTGCTTTTGATAGTGCACTTTCCTCATGATTAAAGATATTGAACACTATTTTATATACTCATTGGCTATTTTTATTATGTCTTCTTTGGAAGAAATGTCTACTTACATCCTTCATTTTAAAATTATTATTATATTTTTGCTCTTCAGTTCTATGACTTCCATGTATATTTGGAATATCAACAACCCCTTATTGGATATAGTGTAGTGAAGTTGCTCAGTCGTGTGCGACTCTTTGCAACTCCATGGACTGTAGTCCACCAGGCTCCTCCATCCATGAGATTTTCCAGGCAAGAGTACTGGAGTGGGTTGCCATTTCCTTCTCCACCTTATTGGGTATGTGGTTTGCAAATATCTTCTCTGATTTTATAGGTTGCCTTTTCGCTCTTGATTTTTTTTCATTTTTGAGCACAAACTTTTAGTTAGATGTAGTCTCACTTGTTTTGTTTAGTTTTGCTTTTGTTGTATTTGCTTTTGGTGTCAAATAAAAAATATTACTGCCAAGGAGTCTACCTTCTATGTTTTCTTCTAGGAGAATTATGATTTCAGATCTTATATTCAGGTCTTTAATCCATCTAGAGTTGATATTTGTATATTATCTGTGACTGTCCAGTATTCCCAATTTACTGACATGACTGTCCTTTTCACAGTGTGTATTCTTGGCTCATTATGAATAAAATTCAACAGTGGGCATCCTTGTGTTATTCCCAATATTAGAAGAAAAGGTTTTGGCATGTCACTGTTAGGTATGATGTTTGCTGTGGTCTTGTCTTTTATGGCCTTTATTGTATTGAAGTACATCCCCTTTGTGCCTTGAGGTGTAGTGTTAGTTGGTTTGAGATCTTTCTTTCCTTTAATGTAGGTGTTTATCATAATAAGTGTCCTTAGAACTACTTTTGCTACATTCTATAAGCTCTGGTATATTATGTTTCCATTTTGTTTGTGTCATATTATTTGATGTCTCTTTTGAATTTTTCACAGTTGTTCAGGAGCACATGACTTAATCAATATATAAAGAATTTGTTAATTTCAGTTTTGTAGTTTCATATCATTGTGGTCAAAAAAGATGCTTGAAATGATTTAATTTTTAATTATTAAGCCTTATTTTGTGGCCTTGTGTATGATTTATCCTAGATAATTTTCTATGGATTCTTGAGAAGAATGTTTATTCTAGTACTGTTAAAAGGAATGTTCTGTAAATATCTACTAAAGTTCCTCTGGTCTAATGGTACATATACACCATGGAATATTACTCAGTCATTAAAAAGAATTCATTTGAATCAGTTCTAATGAGATGGATGAAACTGGATCCCATTATACAGAGTGAAGTAAGCCAGAAAGATGAAGACCAATACAGTATACTAACGCTTATATATGGAATTTAGAAAGATGGTAATGATAACCCTATATGCAAAACAGAAAAAGAGACACAGATGTACAGAACAGACTTTTGTTGTTCAGTTTTTAACTCCTGTCTGATTCTTTGCTACCCAATGGATTACAGCACGCCAGGGTTTCCTGTCCTTTGCTGTCTCTCAGAGTTTGCTCAAATTAATGTCCACTGAGTCAGTGATACCATCCAACCACCTCATCCTCTGTCACCCCCTTCTCCTCTTGCCCTCAGTCTTTCTCAACATCAGGGTTTTTTCTGATGGTTGGTTCTTCACATCAGGTGACTAAAGTATTGGAGCTTCAGCATCAGTCCTTCCAAGAAATATTCAGGGTTGATTTCCCTTAGGATTGACTGGTTTGATCTCCTTGCAGTCCAAGGGACTCTTTTAAGAGTCTTCACCAGTGCCATACTTCAAAAACATCAATTCCTCAGTGCTCAGCCTTCTTTATGGTCCAACTCTCATATCCATACATGAATTCTGGAAAAACCATAGCTTTGACTATGCAAACCTTTGTCAGCAAAGAGAGGTCTCTGCTTTTTAATACACTGTCTAAGTTTGTCATATCTTTTCTTCTAAGCAGCAAGTGTCTTTTAATTTCATGGCTGCAGTCACCATCTGCATTGATTTTGGAGCCCAAGAAAATAAGTCGGTCACTGTTTCCACTTTTTCCACCATCTGTTTGGCATGAAGTGATGGGACCAGATGCCATGATCTTAGCATTTTGAATGTTGAATTTTAAGCCAACTTTTTCACTCTCCTCTTTCACCTTCACCAAGAGGCTCTTTAGTTCCTCTTCATTTTCTACCGTTAGAGTGGTATCATCTGCCTATCTGAGGTTGTTAATATTGCTCCCCATCATCTTGATTTCAGCTTGTTCATCCAGCCTGGCATTTTGTGTGAAATTCTCTGCATATAAATTAAATAAGCAGGGTGACAGTGTACAGCCTTGACATACTCCTTTCCCAATTTTGAACCAGTCCCATTGTTCCATATTTGATTCTAAGTGTTGCTTCTTGACCTGCATACAAGTAAGATGGTCTGGTATTCCTGTTTGTTGTGATCCACATAGTCAAAAGGTTTCAGCATAGTCAATGAAGCAGAAGTAGATATGTTTTTAGAATCTGCTTGCTTTCTCTATTATCCAGTGGGTGTCGAAAATTGGATCTCTGATTCCTCTGCCTTTTCTAAAGTCAGCTTGTACACCTGGAAGTTCTTGGTTCACACACTGTTGAAGCCTAGCTTGAAGGATTTTTGAGCATTACCTTGCTAGCATGTAAATGAGCACAATTGTGCAGTAGCTTGAACATTCTTTGGTATTGCCTTTCTTTGAAATTGAAATGAAAATTGCTCTTCCAATCTTGTGTAAGGTCTAATATGTAAGGTCTAGTATAAGTCTAATGTTCTTTTTTAGTGGTTATTTCCATCTGGATGATCTATCCATTGTTGAGAGTGGGATATTGAAGTTCATTGCTATTATTGTATTGCTGTGTAATTTTCCCTTCAGATTTGTTAGTATTAGCTTTATGTATTTACATGCTTTCCAGGTGGTGCTAGTGTTAAAAAACACACCTGTAGTGCAAGAGACACCGGAGATGCGAGCTCGATCCCTTGGAGGAGGAAATGGCAACCCACTCCAGTATTTTTGCTTGGAAAATCCATGGACAGAGGAGTCTGATGGGTATAGTTCATGGGTTCTCAAAGAGTTGGACACAACTGAGTGACTGAGCATATACTTAGACATATAAGTGTTCCTATGTTGTGGTCGAAATATTTGTAATTGTTATATCCTCTTGATGCATTGACCTTGTACGTAGTGACCTTATTTTTTTCTTCTTACAGCTTTTGGCTTAAAGTCTGTTTTGTATGATATGAGTACAGCTATTCTTTGTTAGTTTTTTAAAATTTGCATAAAATATTTTTTTCTATCCTTTTGTTTTCATTCTGTGGAAGTTCTTTCAAGCTTAGGTGAGTTTCCTATAGGCAGTATGTAGTTGGGTGTTTTTTTAAATCCATATAGCCAGTTTTTCATGGCAGCCACCTGAGGGACAGACCCCAATAACACCTAGGTCTTTTTTTTTTGGCCACACTTCGAGACATGTGGGATCTTAGTTCCCCAACCAGGGATTGAGCCTGTGTCCAGTACATTGAAAGCATAGAGTCTTAACCGTGGACCACCAGGAATGTCCCCTCCCCTAGCTTTTGATTGGAAAATTTAGTCTATTTACGTTGAAAATAATTGTTCATAAGTTTGGACTTGTTATTGCCATTTTGTTCATTGTTTTCTGGCTGTTTTGTAGTTCCTTTATTCCTTTCCCCTTGTCTTGGTGTGTTTCTTTGTGATTTGATAATTTTTTGTAGTATAGTATTTTTTTATTCCTTTATCTTTGTGTATTTAGTATAGTCTTTTGTGGTAACCATGAAGTTTATGTGAAATATCTTCTATGTACAACAGTTTACTTTAAGTTGATAATATCTTCAGATGCCTACCCCTTCATGTTATGTTTTTGATGTCACAGTTTGCATCTTTTTACATTGTGAATCTAATAACAAATTCTTTATTATACTTACTTTAATGTTCTGTTCTTTAACCTTTCTTATAAAGTTAAAAGTGATTTACCCATTACCATTGCAACATTAGAGTAATATGGATGTTTATCTTTACTGGTGAGCATTATACTTTTGTTTGTCTTCCTTTTAATTAACATTCTTTCATTACAGCTTGAAGAATACCTTTTAACATTTCTTATAGGATTGATCTAGTAGTGATGAAGTCATTTAGCTTTTGTTTGCCTGGAAAACTTCTTAATTCCCATTTAATTCTGAGGAAGTAGTTTGCTGAATAGAGTATTTGTGGTGGTTTTTTCCTTTCCTCAATTGGAATGTATCACTGCATACCCTTCTGCCTTTCAAGTTTTCTGCTGAAATATTTCCTGATAGTGAAATGGGATTTCTCTTGTATATAACTTGTTTTCTCATGCTGCTTTTGAGATTCTCACCTAATCTTTAGCATTGGACAATTTCATTATGTGTCTTAGTGTGATCTCTTTGAATTCTCATTTTTTCTTTCTTTTTGGGAGGGGAAGTTATTTTCTGGGATTCCTCAATCTGGATGTGCCTTTTTTCCCTAGATTAGGCAAGTTTTCAGTCATTATTTCTTTGAATAGCACTTGTTCTCCTTTCTCTCGATATTCTTCTGGAACCTCTGTGCATGCCAAGTCACTTCAGTCATGTCCAACTCTTTGTGACCCTGTGGACCATAGACCCCCAGGTTCCTTTGTCCATGGGATTCTCCAGGCAAGAATACTGGAGTAGGTTGCCATTTCCTTCTCCAGGGGATCTTCCTGACCCAAGGATTGAGCCTGCAGTGGGCAGGTTCTTTATCACTAGTGTCACCTGAGACCTCTATAACCCGTATACTTTGCTAGTATCCCATTAGTCGTTAATGCTGTTTTCACTTTTTAACTCTTTTTCTTGACTTATCTGAGTGGATGAAGTCCACTTCACTTTTCCTGATTCTTCCTTCACTTGATCTAGTCTACTGTTCTATTCTATCTAGTCTACTGAACTCTTCTGTTGCATTGTTTAGTTTGGTTGCATTCTTTGGCTCTGTGATTTCTGTGTGGTACTTGTAAAAATTCTCCTGTGTCTTAGTTAAAATTCTTATTTTGTTCATACATTTCTCTCTAGCTTTTGGTAAGCATCTTTGTGATCATTGTTTTGAACTCTCTGTCAGGAAAATAACTTATCTTCATTTATAGTGAGGTCTGTTTCTAGTTTATATTGTTCTTTTATTTCAAGTATTTTCCTGTGTCTCTTCATTTTTCTTGACTCTCTCTGTTTTTTCTGTGCCCCACTCCAGTATTCTTGCCTGGAGAACCCCATGGGCAGAGGAGCCTGAAAGGCTGCAGTCCATGGGGTCGCAAAGAGTCAGACACAACTGAGCAAATAAACCACCACCACCATGTTGTTTTGGCTATTTGGGTTTGTTTGTTGTTGTTGTTTTCATATAAATTTTTTTTTAATATTATTTTATTAGTTGGAGGCCAATCACTTCACAACATTTCAGTGGGTTTTGTCATACATTGAATTGAATCAGCCATATAGTTACACGTATTCCCCATCCCGATCCCCCCTCCCACCTCCCTCTCCACCCGACTCCTCAGGGTCCTCCCAGTGCACCAGGCCCGAGCACTTGACTCATGCATCCCACCTGGGCTGGTGGTCTGTTTCACCATAGATAATATACATGCTGTTCTTTCAAAACATCACACCCTCACGTTCTCCCCCAGAGTTCAAAAGTTTGTTCTGTACTTCTGTGTCTCTTTTTCTGTTTTGCATATAGGGTTATCGCTACCATCTATCTAAATTTTAAAATTATTTGTTGTAGTTCTACAAAAAAAAAATCCCATTGATATTTAGATAGGAATTGCATTATATCTGCAGATTGCCTTGAGTACTTTGGTCATTTTAATGATATTAATTCTTCTAATCCAAGAATGCAGTGTATCTTTCTGTCTTTAACAGTATGCAATAAAACCCTTTCAGGGAAAGGTTGGGAGATGAGTGACTTTGCGTACTGCTTTTGCACTGAGCCTAGGGGAAAGCCAGCTAGGAATTGCCCCCTTGTTTTCTACAGTCTATGGAATTTGTGAATGGAACCCCCTTTAGCTATAGGACTGATGGTCTTGAGACCCATTTCTTGAGTAGAACTTATAAAATCTTGCATATAGGCATGTGTACAAGGTCTTTCCAGGGAGATACTAGGAACTTAGAGCCCTGTGGAGTGGGGAGGAGTGGTTTCCACTTCCACATTCTCTGAGAGGATCACAGCCAGCCCCTAGTGCCTGCTAACTTAGCAGACTAACCTTCAGACAGCAGCTTTTAAAGTAAGTGTTAGTCACTCAGTCGTGCCCGACTCTGTGACCCCATATACTTCAGCCTACCAGGCTCTTCTGTCGATGGGATTTTCCAGGCAAGATCCCCTGGAAAACGAAATGGCAACCCACTCTTTAAAGCAAGCAGATACTGTTTCAGGAGAAAACTGAAATGTGCAATTTTGTTCCCTCTGTGCTGATTGCTGGGATGATAGCTTTGGTGAGTGCTTGCATGCTTGTTAAGAAATGTTTCTTTATTTGCTATACTGTTTTGTCTCATTTACACAAGCTCCACTGGTTTTTAGAGCAAGGGATTTTGTGAATTCTTCCCTCTTGTGGGTCTCAACTCACAAGACTGATTCCTTTAGGATGGACTGGTTGGGTCTCCTTGCAGTTCAAGGGACTCTCAGGAGCCTTCTCCAACACCACTGTTGCTAGATCGGCCCTTTGATTTTCAGGGAGAAGCTAGAAGTTGGGACTTCTCTCCTGATGGTAAGGCACTATGCTGAGGGTGGGGTTGATGCCAAGAATGTGTAAGGAAACAGCCTTTCTTACCTGTTTTGATGTATTTTCTCATTTGTCCTACTTTCTGAAAGTTTCCGAGTCTTTTCGAGTAAATTGCTCTGTGTGTAGCTGTACATTTTGTGTGTCTGTATGAGGAGGGGAGCTCAGGCACCTCCTTTCTCACCATCTTGTTGCTTCTTAATTTCTAAAGTTTTGGATCTTTTCAGTCAAAATTTTTACCTTTGCTTTAATATTGTTTTTGAAATGTGACGTACTTAATAATAATTTAATCTCAGCCTTGGATAAGCAGTTCAGTCTCTCAGTCGTGTTTGACTCTCTGCAACCCCAGGGACCACAGCACATCAGGCCTCCCTGTCCATCACCAACTCCCAGAGGTTGTTCAAACTCATGTCCATTGAGTCAGTGATGCCATCCAACCATCTTATCCCCTGTTGTCCCCTTCTCCTCCTGCCTTCAATCTTTCCCGCATCAGGGTCTTTTCCAGTGAATCAGTTCTTTGCATGAGGTAGCCAAAGTATTGGAGATTCAGCTTCAGCATCAGTCCTTCCAATGAACATTCAGGACTGATTTCCTTTAGGATGGATTGGTTTGATCTCCTTGCAGTCTAAGGGATTCTCAAGAGTCTTCTCCAACACCACAGTTGAAAAGCATCAGTTCTTCAGCGCTCAACTTTCATTATAGTCCAACTCTCACATGGATATGTGACTACTGGAAAAACCATAGCTTTAACTAGACAGACATTTGTTGGCAAAGTAATGTCTTTGTTTTTTAATATGCTGTCTAGGTTTGACATAGCTTTTCTTCCAGGGAGCAAGTGTTTTTTAATCATGGCTACAGTCATCACTGGCAGTGATTTTGGAGCCCCACAAAATAGTCTCTCACTATTTCAGTTGTTTCCCCATCATTTGCCATGAAGTGATGCAACCAGACGCCATGATCTTAGTTTTTTGAATGTTGAGTTTTAAGCTAACTTTTTCACTCTCCTTGGATAAGATGTCCTATAGTAATGACGGTAAAAATATTTTTCTCTGCCGAACTTTTTCCTGTGGTGTTGAAACAGTATTCTAGGGTTGCATTTGAAACTTGTGCTGACTTTTGCAAATTAGGATTCGTAACTTTAAAAGTGAACTTAGTTAAGATTGTACATTGTGAAAAATCAGAGAAACTTTTATTAGCTACACAAATTTCTTTAGCTATACTAATATGTGTAGCTGTTTCCTTTTATTCTTCAAAGATATTTTATTGTGTGGATTTCTAATTTTCATTATGATAAATGAATATATTCTATATCAGCTGAGTTATTTTAAATATCTTTGGCCTGATACATGCTTTATCTTGGTGAATATGCCATAGACACTTTTAAAAAGTGCATTTATTCTGAAGTTGTTGGCTGTAGTGTTTTATAAATGTCCATTGGGTTTAAGTGGTTGGTAGTATTGTTCATATGGTCTGTGATTGATATTGTGCTTTATTCTGTAAATTACTGAAAAGATAAGAGTTTAAAGTCACCAAGTATGATTGGATTTGTCTGTTACTCCCCTTTATTTCTGTCAGTTTCATTTCAGGTAATTTTTAACTTTATTAGTATACAAACTTTTATAATTATTATGTCTTCTTTATAAATTGACCCTCATATTTTGAAATGTCTCTATCTTTGGTAATAAACAGACATTATTGAAAATTAATATAACTGCTCTAGCTTTCTTTTGCTTTCTGTTAGGATGGTGTTATCTTTTTATCTTTTCAACCTATAACTTTGTGTAAAATAGTGTCATTAAATGGTGTATAGTTGTATAGTATGTTTTAACCATTCATGGAGTGTTTATTCAATGTTCATTTAATATAATTATTGAAGAAGTGGATTTAAGTCCACCTCTTTTATTGTTTCTTTAAGTGTGTACTCCTTATCAGTGTCTATCTTCTGCTTTCTATTCTTCTGTCTGTTCTTCTCTGCCTTCCTTTTAATTTTTTTTCAGAATTCCTTTTTCCTTTACCATTTTAGTTATACTTTTTTTTGTAATTTTTAGTGGTTTTCTAGGGAATACTACATATATTTGTTTTAGCCTTTTAAGATTATTAAATCATTTCCCATAAAAAGAAGAATCTTGGAAATATACATTCTTTGCCCCTTCTATGCTAGGGTTGCCATATATATTACAAGTGATATAGACAATGGAATAATTGTTTTAAATAGGTTTATTTATTTTTAAGAATTTAAGAGGGAAACTATTTCATAATTACCTATATATTAACCAATTTTACCTATATATTAACCAGTTTTAATCCTTTTCATTCTGTTTTTAAAATCCATGTCTACTTCAGTTATCATTATTTATCTTCCCAGAGAACTTTGTTTAGCGCCAGTACTAGTGATAATTTTTCTTAGTATCTGTCTCCTTTTTAGTCCTTTTTATTGAGGAATATAGTTACTTAATATAGAATTATGATTTTACTTCCATGCCTAGTACTTTATAGATAATATTCCATAGCTTTCTGGGTTTCATTGAAATAAAAGACATTTGGGAGTAGTTAGTATAGAAAATAGTTGAAGCAAAAGTTTAGGGCTAGCAAGGTAGGATGTAATTGGTACTTTTCAAAGGATACTTATGAAGAGTTCTTAACTAAACAGCTTGTTTTATGTGTGTCCTTTGACAGTTTTGAATAAACGAGCTTCTTTTGACAGAGGTTGGTTTTATTTATATTGTTTTCTTACCCAGAAAGTCATACAGAAAATAATTATTCCATATTTTTAATGGCTAAGTTTGTTTTCGTGATATTTACAATAAATTAAGTTAAGAGTAAATGAATGACTTTATTAGAGAGGAAAAGCAGAAGTAAATAGATGGGAGTATATTGACGTTAGAAATATTTCATTTAATTAATTCATAATATTACCATTGGTCAAGACATAGAAATATGGAATATTTTGTGAATTTTGTTGTCTTATAAACATTTGATATGAGTTCTCTTAACACAGAATTGATTCATCTCTTGAAATAACATTTCTTTATTGAAGATAAATGGAAATATACCTTACAACCTCTGAATTTAGGGAATATGAAATTAACCTTCCAAATGTATGTGTTTGATTTGAATGGCATATTTTTTCACTTTTACATAATTGTCTCATGTCAACTCCCATGACACTCATACAGGAGAGAGGAAACTGTTGTAGTTGTTGCATTGTTTCTAAAACATACTACCATCCTTGATCTTATGAGAAATTTAGAAATAATGTTCAATGGACATGGAAGATAAACAAGTTTCTGTTGAAACAGAAACGCTTAGTTTTGAGAAACACTGTAGTGTTGTAATGTCTTATGTTAGTGATTCTCAAGTTCTATCCCATTTTACTCTATCATAAATCTGTCACCTATCTGTAGATCTATCATCTATCACTTTATCTTCCATAATTTATGTGTGTCTATCATCTGTCTAGCTTATTAATATATAAGTTATCATTCAAATTCCATCACTCATCATCTTTCTTTTGTGTATCATATATCCATCTATCCTGCTATTAGATATAATAGGAAGAAGAGCATGGAAATGGAAAAACAAGGGCTTTACCTCCCATGTGAAAGGATAGTGATGACAGTGGTCTCTGAGGTGATGATGTATAAGAAGAAAACAAGAGAGCATGAGGATGGAGGGCCATTAAAACAGGGACTCATCTAGCAGGAACTCTTGACTTATGACTACACTCAAATTTGGAAAATCAGAGTAGAGCTACCTCCATTCTGTGCCAACTTTCTTGAGAAAATTTAGTCTAAATATGGTAACTGCCTTCTCAGTGAACTTATGCTCCAATGTCTTAAAAGTTAAGTTTTAATTATATGAAGTTACTACCTCAATCTACATTAAAGTAGACCATGGATCGGTAAGCCGTTTCTGTAAAGGGTGAAGTAGCAAGCAGTTTCAGTTTTGTAGGATGTATGGTACCTGTTGCAGCTGATCTGCTCTGCTCTTGTGGTGTAAAAGCAGCCACAGTATGTAACTGAATGAGTGTGGCTGTGTTTTGGTAAAACCTTGTTTACCACAGAGGCTTTGGGCTTCAGTACCACATCCTGAACTAGAAGTGAAGTGAAGTGAAGTTGCTTAGTCGTGTCCGACTCTTTGCGACCCCGTGGACTGTAGGCTCCTCCGTCCATGGGATTCTCCAGGCAAGAATACTGGAGTGGGTTGCCAGTTCCTTCTCCAGGGGATCTTCCCAACCCAGGGATTGAACCCACAACTAGAGCATTGGCTAAACCAGAACCTGGAAAATAATCAGATTAACCCCAGTACATGGTAAACATATCTGAAAATTATTTTTCCATTTTACTTTCATGAAAATTATTATTAATAACTCTGCTAAATTTCATTCACAAGAGAGTGCTCTAAGTGAATACTATGTGCCATTATAACCTAAGCAGTGTATGAACCCCTTTCCAGTTATAACCTATAAATTATATTTTAAATTTAGCATATTTTTCCCATGAGTTCCCAAGGATTGTGACCAAAATCTTACCTGCCTTCTTTTCCTCTTCAGTACATTTCAGGTCAAAATATTGTCACTCAATTCCTTGGTGGTATCCAGTCTCCATAGGCTTTGACTTCAAACTATTTTGACTTTATCTGAGCAATTTTTGTAATTGTTTCAACATCTCATAATAGGATTTGTATGTTCCAAAGTTATCATGTAGTCTAGTTGATAAAAATATGAAAGATTCAGCAGTATAAATAACTAATGAACACAATCTTTAATCCAATTAAACTGTGTTTTCCAAATTTTCTCCATGTTGTCTACACTGGAGGGTTTAGAGGAGAGAAGGAATATCTAAAACCTGCTAGCTTAAATTTGGGTTATTACTTTTTCTGCAGTCATTTGAAAATGTACGTTTATGTTTACTTGAAATTTATATTACCAGGTTAGTGTTAATATTCTATTAAAGGCTCATCCAAATCAATTAGAAAAATATAAGTATTCCAGTACAAAAATAGGAATACATATAAATAAACAAATCAGAGAAGGAAAGTTCTGTTTATGGCCAAGAACACATAAAAATATACTCAACCAGGCTGCCGCACAAGCCCTCTGCAATGCCCCACAGTCTGTGGAGTGTGTTTGTTTCTGGATAAATCTACTTCTTACCTAAAAAAAAAATAATACTCAGCCATATCAATCTTGTAATGAAATAACTAAATATATACTGAATAATTATCAATTGTTACAAATATATAATTAATATTTGTTTGTGTCTTTAAACGTAGTAACAAGCACACAAATAAATCAGCAATTACTTTTTTCACCTATTAGATTAATGGTACATTTATTAGCAAAGTATGGGGAATTTGGAACTCTCTGTGTGTTAGTCTGTCCAAAAGACAGTGAAAAATATGTATTGATGGAAATTAGCACATTTTGACAAACAATTTTATATTTAGAAATTTACCTATAGGATATAATAAGAAGTGTTCAAATGTGTATGTAAACTCAAGGGTACTCATTACAGCCTTAATTATATTTGTAAAATTATAAGTAATCTGTTTATCAAATCATAATGCTATGGAAATTAATAATGCACTTATCCAATTGTATTTAGAATGTTGAAATTAATTGACATGAAAATCTAGGTTTTTCAAAAGTTGGCCATTAGTTCCTGAGTATCAACTATGTTTGAAACATTAATGTTGTATTTCATTCACATTAAATGAAATATGTATGTGCTTGTTTGGATATGGTCAATAAACTAATCTTATTAGGAAGACTGTTCAAAAACTGTTGATGGTGAGTTTGGATCATTATTTTACTGTGGTGTATGTGTGTGTTTGATGTGTAGTCTCAAATTTATGTATTTCAATTATATATAGCATTTATTGAATTCTTAGTATTTGTACCACATGCTGAAATAAACACTTTTTCATGGCTTATCTCATTTAAAACTAATAATAACCATACAGTATAGGATATTCATTAATTTTTTTAAGATAAGCTAGAGGCTGGTAGGCTGCTGTCTATGGGGTCGCACAGAGTTGGACACGACTGAAGCGACTTAGCAGCAGCAGCAGCAGAGGCTTGTTAGAAACTAAATTTGATTGTGCAATTCATTCTGTTATTCACAACTTAAGGAAAAAAAAACACAATCAGTGTCACAGCCTTTGGAAGATGACAATAATACTTGTATTTTGCTGTATCTCCTCTTGTTTGGGGGGAAAGATACACATTTTTGAGGTCGTCTTTATTTTCTCTGTGTTGTTAGGTCAGAGCCATGAGAATTCTCAAGTTTAATTCTTTAAACTTAAAAGTAAGTGTTGAGATACTGCAGGAACAGGAGAAAAGACGAATAGGACATTGGTTTGTTGGAAATTCTGTGATATAAATTTACAAATTGTAGAATGACTTGTTGAAATAAGGGGTGCCAGTGCTTAGGAGATGAGGCAGTGTTCCTTGGGAAATTATTTCATAGAGACTGGGATGTCATGAGGGCACAAATCGAAGTCCAAAAAGAAATGACCAATAAGAAGAGTATCACTAAATGGAAGACATCAACTTTGTCGCAGAATTGATGACAGGTAACGCCAAGAGAAATACTATAAATAGCAGGGAAAGGACCAGTGAGGATCTTGGAGTTGAAGGTACAATCCCTAACTGCTATAGATTCAAGTGTCATAATGTTCTAATGAAATATTTTTCAAATTGTAGTTTATGACCATATGGTGTAGATTATAAACTATCTACTTCATATGAATATGTTTTCCATAATCAATTCATTTTTCTCCAGTTATGTGTATTCATTCCAACCCTTTTTTAAAGACAGTACCTTGTGTCTTACAAGTACCATTCGTTAGTAATTCAGAGCTAGTAGCTAAAATGTTGGCCAGAATGATAAGCAGAGTGCATTACGACATAAGTTTTGCCTGACTGCGCCATAGCAGTGGCTAAAGTACATTTAAAAAATTGGATAGTTTATAGCAAGAAATGTGTATTACGCTATTCCAAAGTTTGCCTTCTTATTTTCTGGTATCTTGAGGGGAAATGAACCTGTATAAAATATTCACAGTTGAGGCCCTGGAACAGAGAATACTGAAGGAAAAAGCAGACATAGTTAAGTAAGGCTGCATCTGCCGTGGAAGACTGCTGGACACAGAGCTGCTCAGCCTCTGGTTTTGACTGATGCAATTTGGGGATGTTTGAATATGGTAAATCTCTTTAAGGAAAATAAAACTAATGGTAAAGTGTTTATAATATTATTAAACTAATATGTGAATGAGTGAATGAATTAATAAGGTCAAAAGTAAAATACTGCAAAAAGTTGTGATAACTAATAAAAAAATTAAAAAAAAATATAAGAATGACAGGATATAAAAACTCAACATTTGGCAATAATCACAATAATTGTTTCAGCCAGGAAAATCAAAAGATGCTAAAACTTACTGCAGAAAATTTGAGGGGAAATGATACATTTTTAAATATTTTTTGAAATATTTATTTTATTGAAGTATAGTTGATTTACAATTATAAGACTTTGAAGTTTGATCAAAATGATAGTATAAAAAAATATGTAGGGGAGAATATCTTGAAGCACATGGTTTCAGGTGTACGTGCTCGGGAAATATGGAAGTGTGGAATAAGAGCATGAATACTTTGATACCAGTGGGTCTTATCTATATCTGCATTTGAACCATTTATAATAGAACGTGTTTTTACTCACAGTTCTTCACTTAGCACGATTTTTCAAAGTTCAGCCATGTTATAGCATGAATTGGAACTCCATTTCTTTTTATGGGTGAGTAATACCCCATTTATAGATCACATTTTGCTTGCTTATTCATTCATCAGTTTATGGCTTTCTGCTAACTTATTTCTGTTCTTTGGCTGTTTTGAATAATCTTCCTATAAATATGTATGTGGAGATTTTTGTGTATATGTATATTTTTAGTTCTTTTAGGGAAAAGAATATGAGAAGTTGTCTGACCAGGATTTTAAGATTGTACCTGCTTCATTTGAAGGTGTACAAGTCTGCACAGTGAACATTCGGTTGAATATTGGAAACTCTTACTGTAGAAATAAGTAAATTGAAAAACCAAAATAAACACAGTTGAAGCCCATTTCCTCATACTTGGTTCATTCAATTTGAATATATTTAGTTTTTTTTATTGTGCATTTTTGCTTTTGTGTTCTTTTAAATATTATGGAATCAATGTTGGTTTGCATACAAAGCATTTCATTGTCTTACAACATTAATTATGATGGAGAAAGGGCATCTTGAATAATTGAATCAAATATTATTCAAGGATAGTAGGATCATTCAAATAGGTAGGAATCTGCCACAGAAATAAATTGGTTTTACTCATAATGTTCATGAAGAACTAAAATGAAAAACCTTCTCTCATTGGTTTAATAGCTGGTGTAGCCTCCAGTACTCATTTTCATCTCCAGTTTTCACATGTAAATTAAGTGCTTTAGTAAGTTTCTAGGATTATGGATGCCTGTGTTATTTCTTGGGTATTTTCAGGATCTGTCCTTTCTCACAGGCGAACAGCAAAAGGTGTCTTTTTAAATGAATGTGTCTGGATCATGTATTTATACATTGTGAAAAATCTGAAGAAAATGAGAATCAAAATGTCTGTTGTTGAACAGTACTATATTTCTATGCTAAGCAAGTAAGGGAAGACTTTAACTTTCTCATTTTTAGTATTATTCACAGTTTGGGTAGCTTTGAATGCTACCAGTTCTGCATGTGTTCAACATTTGATATCTAGTATCTGATTTTTTACTAAATGGTATTCCTTTCAGTGTGTGCATACTAACACATATATAAACTCAAAACATGAGAGTGTGGAGAGGATACATGAACACTGACCCAGTGTTCTGCGCTAGCATTTTTTCAATATTGTACCTCTTACATAATTTTAATTTTATGTACTTTAAAATATACCATTTGTCATGTGTACTTCTATGGGTTTTGGCAAACGTATAGAATAGTATATCTAGCACCACAATCATGATGTGTGTGTGGGGGGGGGGTTCCATTACCTCTAAAATCCCCTTATGTTTTTCCTTTATAGTCAATCCCTCCTGCTTCTCAATCTCTTGTAATCACTGTTTCTATAGTTCTGCCTTTTGTTTTTATTGTTCAGTCACTTAAGTTGTATCCAGCTCTTTGTGACCCCATGGACTACAGCATGCCTGGCTCTTTGTTCTCCATTATCTCCCAGAGTTTTAAATTAGTATCCATTGTGTCAGTGGTGCTATCTAACCACTGTATCTTCCCTCTGCTTCAGTCTTTCCCAGCCTCAAGGTCTTTTCCAGTCAGTCATCTCTTTGTACCGAGTGGCCAAAATATTGGAGCTTCAGCTTTGTCAACACTGCTGTCAATGAATATTCAGGGTTGATTTCCTTTAGGATGGACTGGTTGGATCTCTTTGCAGTCCAAGGGACTCTCAAGAGTCTTCACCAACACCACAGTTCAAAAGCATCAATTCTTCAGGTTCTAGAATTCTTTATAGTATAACTCTAACATCCATACATGACTACTGGAAAAACCATAGCTTTGACTTATACAAACCTTTGTTGGCAAAATAATGTCTCTGCTTTTTAATATGCTGTCTATGTTTGTAATAGTTTCCATTCCAAGGAGCAACCGTCTTTTAATTTCATGGCCGCACTCACCATCTGTAGCGATTTTGCAGCCCAAGAAAATAAAATCTGTCATTGCTTCCAATTTTTCCCCATGACGTGATGATCCTGGATGCCATAATCTTAGTTTTATTAATATGGAGTTTCAAGGAAGCTTTTTCACCCTTCTCTTTCACACTCACTAAGAAGCTCTTCAGTTTCTCTTCACTTTCTGCCATTAAAGTGGTATCATCTGCATATCTGAGGTTGTTGATATTTCTCCTGGCAATCTTGATTCCAGCTTGTGCTTTATCCAACCCAGCATTTTGCATGATGTTAAATAAGCATAGAAGTTAAACAAGCACTGTGACAGTATACAGCCTTGAGGTACGCCTTTCCTGATTTGGAAAAAGTTAGTTGTTCCATGTCTAGTACAGGTTTCTCAGGAGACAAGTAAGGTGGTCTTGTACTTCCATCTCTTTAAGAATTTTCTACAGATTATTGTGATCCACATGGTCAAAGGCAATAGCGTTGTCAGTGAAATCAAAGTAGATATTTTTCTGTAATCACCTTGCTTTCTCCATGATCCAATGAAAGTTGGCAATTTGATCTCTTATTCCTCTGTCTCTTCAAATCCCAGCTTGTACATCTGGAAGTTTTTGGTTCATGTACTGCTGAAGCCTAGCTTGAAGGATTTTGAGTATTACCTTGCTGGCATTTGAAATGAGCATAATTGTATGGTAATTTGAGCATTCTTTGGCATTGCCCTTCTTTGAGGTTGGAATGAAAACTGACCTTTTCCAGTCCTATGGCCACTGCTGAGTTTTCCTAATTTTCTGACATATTGAGTGCAGCACTTTAGTAGCATCATCTTTTAGGATTTTAAGTAGCTGAGGTGGAATTCTGTCACCTCCACTAGCTTTGTTTGTAGTGATACGTCCTAAGGTCCACTTGACTTCACACTCCAGGTTGTCCAGTTACAGATGAGTGACCACACCATCATGGTTTTCTGAATCATTAAGACTTTTCTTGTACAGTTCTTCTGTGCATTCTTATCACCTTTTCTTAGGTCTTTACTGTTTCTGTCCTTTATCGTGTCCATTCTTACATGAAATGTTCCCTTGATCTCTCCGACAGGTATTTTCTTGAAAAGATCTATAGTCCTTTCCGTTCTGTTGTTTTCCTGTATTCTTTGCATTGTTTATTTAAGATAGTCTTCTTATCTCGCTTTGCTATTCTCTGGACTCTGCATTCAGTTGGGTATATCTTTCCCTTTCTCCCTTGCCTTTCGCTTCTCTTATTTCCTTAGCTATTTGTAAAACCTCCTCAGGTAATCACTTTGCCTTCTTGCATCTTTTTCTTTGGGACAGCTTTGGTCACTACCTCCTGTACAATGTTATGAACCTGCATGCATAGTTCTTCAGGAACCCTGTCTACCAGATCTAATCCTTGAATCTATTTGTCACCTCCACTATATAATCATAAGCTCTTTGATTTAGGTCATACCTGAATGGCCTAGTGGTTTTCCCTACTTTCTTCAGTTGAAGTCTGAATTTTGCAATAAGGAGCTCATGATCTGAGCCACAGTCAACTCCAGGTCTTGTTTTTACTGACTGTGTAGAGCTTTTTCATCTCTAACTGCAAAGAACATACTCTGATTTCAGTGTTGACTATCTGGTGATATCCATGTATTGAGTCATCTCTTGTGTTGCTGGAGAAAGGTGTGTGCTTTGAGGGCTACTCCATTTCTTCAAGGAATTCTTGCCCAGAGCAGTAGATTTAATGGTCATCTGAGTTAAATTTGCCTATTCCCATCCATTTTAATTCACTGATTCCTGAAGATATCAGTGTTTAATCTTGTCATCCTCTGCTTGACCATGTCCTATTTACTTTGATCCGTGGACCTAACTTTTCAGGTTCCTATGCAGTAATGCGTACAGCATCAGATTTTACTTTCACCACCAGATACATCCACAACTGAGCATCATTTCTGCTTTCACCCAATTGCTTCATTCTTTCTGGAGTTATTAGTAATTGCCCTCTGCTCCTCCCCGGTAGCATATTGGATACCTTCCAACCTAGGGGACTCATCTCCTGGTGTCATATCTTTTTGCCTTTTCACACTGTCCATGGGGTTTTTCAGGCAAGAATAATGGTGTGGCTTGCCATTTCTTTCTCCAGGGGACCAGGTTTTGTCCTTTACAGAATGCCATATAAATGGGATCAGACATTACATAATATCTAGGGTCTAGTTCCTTTTACCTTGCAATTTGAGTTCTCTAGTTTACTTGCAAGCCTTTATCCTTCAGAGACCTCTGTTTGGTTATTGATATACTCCTCCTAGCATTCCTAATTGCATTCCATGTTGAGAAAAAACAGGCCAATCTTACTCGATCTTAATTCCACTTACATCTTACCCCTCTCTAAAGTCTTTTTCCATTTGATTCTTTTTGTAAATAATTTCCATTTATCTTATGAAGTGTCTCATCTATTTTTCTATTCTTGGCCATTGGTCCATTCGTTTCAACATGTTTGTAATAAATTTTCAGAGTTCTTATCTCTTACTTCCAGAATATGGTTCTCACAGCAAGCATCCTTTTTATTTGACCCATCACAAAGCGTTTCACAAAATCTTTATTTGCTGTAATACAACTTTAGAATTTCTCAATTTAAAAGATAACTGCTATGTTACTGATTTACATAGAATGGTAGAGGAGATTATTGACTGTTTGCAAAGTGAAGAGTTCAGAGAGGAAATAAATGAAGAAATGACAAAGATGATAAAGGAACAAGGAATTTTGATTTGTTTGGTGAGGACTAGGTATGCGAGGATGCCGGTACAGTAAATAATTATTATAGAACCAATTGTTCTATTGATTTTTAAAATAATTTCATTCATTTTTCTGATCTGCTTTGTATCCTATGTGATGTTTTGCTGCAGGTCAAAGGCTCGACCACGTCATCATACCACAGGGAGGAAAGGTGAGCAGCTACTGTGGTGCTATTGAAATTTGGGTCTGTGTTCTTGCCAGTGATGTCACAGATTCAAGTTTTTTGAGCTCATTTTTTCAGGTGCCCACGGGGCATATTTTTATGATAAATTTTCCCCCATAGGTATATCTACTTTGTTAATGGAATCTTCATTGTTTTTCCCTGTATTAAAGAAAATAGCTTGGTTAACATTTAAGAATCATTGATAGGTTTCCTTTTTATACCATTTTATTATGTGTGAAAATAACCTTTTAGTGAAATTTAAATGTGCCAAAATATTTATCTTTTTATTACTAGCTTTCAGAATTTAGATATTTCTACTCATATTTCCAGTATACTCAAACCTTATTTGCTACTTCATTTACAAATGATACCCCACTATGGCTCAGATGAGAAAGGACATGCCTGCTATGCAGGAAATGCAGATTTGACCCCTGGGTCAGGAAGATCCCCTGAAGAAGGGAATGACTACCCTCTGCAGTATTCTTGCTTGGAGAATAGTGTGAACAGAGTAGGCTAGCAGGCTACAGTCCATGGGGTGTCAAAGAGTCAGACTCCACTAGGAGACTAACACTTTCACCTCACCACTCCTTGAAATTTTAGTTGACTTAGTTGTTTTGAATATTTTCAATAGATTTTAATTTTATACAGAGAAATCCATGGTTGTGTGCCTTTTGTGCTATGAGGGTTCTATTGTTCAAATACTAAACAAATTGTGTTCTGTATATGTATTGTTTTTTGTTAACAACACAGTAGGTAGGCCTGAAGAAAATAAGCCTGGCTATAGAAATGCTTATTTGTTGGGAGGGTGCTTGTCTGGATCAATGATGAGAAAAACTGTCTGAGGATGCTGAGGGACTCATTCCAGATGTCAATCTGAGGTCCAGATGAATGCCCCTCTAACCGGACAAGTAAGACTCTCAGAGCCTGGCTTTGACTACATAACACTGCTGTGAGCATGCGTTTTCTTTCTTTCAGAGCAAGTCATCCTATTCTACGTCTTCATGCCTCTTATGAGGCATGTAGATATGCTAAGTGACTTGCTTCATTTTGGTCATTTTGAGCACAGTTGTAGATAGAACTTTTTAAAGGAATTGTTCTTGAGAAATAAATAGGGGGGGTGGTAAATGTTGAAGTAAGAAGTGGTTGAACAACTGTAATGGGTACTGAAAGCATCATTTGTGGTTGAGCTGGAAGAAGGGAAGATTGCATGACTATAATAAATTTTGACAATGAAATTTGACAGTATTAGTGCTTTGTTATTTTTATTGTTGAATATTTTTGAGACTATGTCTTTTTTTCTTTTTGTTTTTTTCTGCTACACTTTTCTGATGTAGAAGGACTGAAATGAGGGCCTCTACTTCAGAGAATAGGGGTGAGTAACTGTATCAGGATCATTGAAAATTCATATGTCTTGTGCACTGTGCCACACCCTGAAGTCTCAGTGTTCATCTGTTCAGTGGCTTACTGGATAATGTCCTTTTCTTTAGTGATTGCCTCTGGCCTCATTTCTAAATTTTAAGTTTTATTTTATCTGCCTTTTGGGTGAACTGGCAAATACAGAGTCTTGGAAAATTGTTGTTTTATACATTTTCTTGTTGCAGTGAAATATCCTTTGGTGAAATTAAACTGTGCTTGGAAGTTTTAACATATTATGGTTTCAGAATGTTGACCCCATGATTGAGATCATCATTGTTAGATCATTTTGGTCAGATAAGATCATTACGGGTTATTATTGCTATTCTTCTAAATGTTGAAAGTGAGAGGCACTCAATTGTGTCTGATTCTTTGTGACCCCATGGACTATACAGTCCATGGAATTCTCCAGGCCAGAATACTAGAGTGAGTAGCCTCTCTCTCTCCAGGGGATCTTCCCAACCCAGGGATCAAACCCAGGTCTCCCACATTGCAGGCAGATTCTTTACCAGCTGAGCCACATTTGACTTTAATTAGAATTTTTCCTTTTTTGATCTGAAAAATTATACTTTCTGAACTCTAAGGCCATGAAGATTTTAAAGGATAAAAAGCTTCATTTTTCTGTAACACAAATAATTTCAATTTTCCATATTACATTAATCTCACAAAACATACTATGTTGGATTAATCAAGTGTAGTAAAATTTCATATATTAAATAATTAATCACTATTTCTTGTTAAAATTGAAACATACATCAGTTAGGAAAAATAGTCTGTATATTCTTGGTGTGATTAAAGAGGTTTTGTGTTACCTAGGGCCTGATGTTTAATGCTTTAGAAATGAGTAAACTCTATTTTTCTCTTGACAAAGATCTTGTCACAAATTCTTTAAAGTAATAGTTGCTTTGTTATTTTTATATTTATTCATGTATTGTAATTTATATATTCACTTCTCTAGAAATTAGCAAGGTCATTCATTTCCTCTGGTCAGTTTAGCCAAAACATTCTGAATTTTGTTGAATTTTTCAAGGAATTGATTTTTGGTTTCATTGATTTTTATTTTTTATTCAGTTGTTTGTTTCGATCTTTAATCTTTATCATTTTTTATACTAATCTTTCTTTTCTTTCTTCCTTGCTTTATGTTTGGTTTTCTTTTTCTAGCTTCTTAAGGTAGGTTACTGATTTGAAATCTTTCTTTTTTAAATGTAGATCTCAATAGCTATAAAATTTTCTCCTCAAGTACTGCTTTTGGCATCTCATAAATTTTGGAATGTTGTGTGTTAATTTTCATTCATCTCAAATAATTTAATAATTTTCCTCGAGAATGTCGTACTTGATTCATTTTTATTAGGAACTCGTTTCTTAATTTCTACTTATGTGTGAAATCATTTAAATTTCTTTCTGTTACGGATTTCTAGTTTAATTCCATTGAGATCAGTGAACATGCGCTGTATGATTTCAGTGTTTTAAAATTTATTTAAACTTATTTTTGGTGTTATATCTGGTCTATTATGGAGTATATTCCTTATGCACTTGAGGAAAATGTATAATCATTTGCTTTTAGGTGGAGTGTTCTGTGTAAGTCTGTTCACTGTAGTTTATGGCTGTTCAAGTATTCTATTTCCATGATTGTCCTTCTAATTGTTCTATTGGTTATTAAAAGCAAGACATTAAAAGTATCCAGATATTGTAGAGTTGTCTGTATCTTCAATTCTGTGCAATTTTGCTTCATATATTGTGGGACTTTGTTGTTAGCTGTGTAAATGTTTATCATTGCTTTATCCTCTTAATGGATTTGACTCTTTTATCAATGTTTAATTGACTCATGTAACAATTTTCGTTTGAAGACAAATTTTGTTTTATATTGGTATAGTCACTCTAGCTGTCTTTTGGTTACATGTTATAAGAAATGTTTATTTCATGCTTTAATTTTGGACCAATCTGTGTCTTTGAATCCGAAGTATGTCTCTTGCATGTAACATATGGCTGGATCATGTTTTTAATCCATTTTGCCAATCTCTGCCTTTCACTTACAAATTTTAAACCATCTCTGTTTAAAGTAATTACTGATGAAGGAGGACAACTGCTATTTTGCTGTTCATTTTTTCTGTAATTTTCTTTTTTTTTGGTCTTCAATATTGCATATTTTCTGTGAAATAGATATTATTGAGAGTACCATTTTAAATTCTTTATTTCCTTGTTTTTATTATATATTTTTAAGTTATTCTCTTAGCGGTTGCCCTGGGGATAACAATTAACTTCTTAATTTATAATAAAGTAGTTATGATTAATAACAATTTAATTTCAATAATGCATACATTTTTTGTTGCCATATTGCTCCACTTCCCCTATATGTTGTCATTGTCACAAATTATGTCTTCATACTTAGGCATTCATCACCACAGGCTGATGATTTTTGTCTTATGCCTTTATTTAAGCACCATATAGGAAAAGATTTATAAAGATATATTAATATTGGCTTTTATATTTGTCTGTGTAGTCACCTTTACTGATGTTATTTATTTCTTGATGCAGATTTAAGTTATTATATATTGTACATTCATTTAAGGTTGATTCCCTTAGACATTTCTTGTAGGGCAGGTTTGCTGTTCAAGAACATTCTCAGTCTTTGTTAATCTGAGAATGTCTTAATTTCTCCTTCATTTTTTTAGGGCATTATTGTCAGATCAAGAATTCCCAGTTGAATAACTTTTGTTTCAGAACTTTGAAAGTGCCATCCTACTGCCATGTTGTATGATGAGAAATCACTTTTGTTTTTCTGACGATGACTTCTCTGTCTCTTCTCTGTTGCTGTTTTGTCTATTTAAGCAGTTTCATAATGATGTGTCGCACTATGAATCTGTTTGAATTTATCCTATATGGACTTCTTAAGGTTTTGATTTTTCATCAACTTTGGGCAGTTTTGTCTATTATTTCTTGAAATATAGCTTCTGCTCATTCTTTTCTTTTTCTCTGAATCTTGCTATGTATATGTTAGTACACTGGAAGGTAGCTTCATATTACTTTTAGGCTGTGTCTATTGAAAAGTAAATTTTCTCTTCCTGTAAATGGGTAATTTGAATGATTTATAATTTTTAGGTGTTTGGTTTTTTCTTGTCAGTTCCAATTTCTCATGGAGGCCTTTTAGTGAGGTTTTTAATACTTGAAATTATGCTTTCAACTCCAGAATTTCTACTTGATTTTGTTCGAAAATTTTCTGTCCCTTGATTGGTATACCTATTTCATGAGATAATGTTTGTGGGAATCATCTGGTTCTTAAAACTAAGAACCTTAGTTCCATTACCTTTTGCGGCATATTTAAAGTAACTGATTTAAAATATTTCTCTGTTGAGTCCTGTGTCTTGTCTTTGAGTTTCTATTGCTTGTTCTTAATTTTTCCGTGTATGTGAGGGGCATGCATGTTTCTTTGAATGTCCAGTATTCTAGTACTTTTATGTTGAAAATTAGACATTATACATATCATAGTTTGGCAACTTTGGAAGTCAGACAATCCATTTTCTCTGTGTTTGCTGTCCTTGTTGATGAAGTTGTTTGTAGTAGTGTTCATTGAAGATTTTTTTCATTAGATTCACTCAGTTGTGTCTGATTCTTGGCGACCTCATGGACTGCAGTGTGCCAGGTTTCCCTGTCCATCACCAACTCCCGGAGCTTACTCAAACTCATATCCATAGAATCGGTTATGCCATCCAACCATCTCATCCTCTGTCATCCCCTTCTCCGCCTGCCTTCAATCTTTGCCAGCATTAGGGTCTTTTCCATCGAATCAGTTCCTCACGTCAGGTTGCCAAAGGATTGGAGTTTCAGCTTCAGCCTCAGTCCTTCCAATGAATATTCAGTACTGATTTCCTTTAGGATTGACTGGTTTGATCTCCTTGCAGTCCAGGAGACTCTCAAGAGTTTTCTCCAACACTACAGTTCAAAACTGTCAATTCTGTCCATAATTCTTCAGGCATTCTGTCTATCAGATCCAATCCCTTGAATCTATTTGTCGCTTCCATTGTATAATCATGAGATACTTGATTTAGGTCATACCTGAATGGCCTAGTGGTTTTTTCTGCTTTCTTCAGTTAAGTCTAAAGTTTGCAATGAGTTCATTTTCTGTGTCACAGTCAGCTCCCGGTCTTGTTTTTGCTGACTGTCTAGAATTTCTCCAACTTCGCCTGCAAAGAATGAAATCAATCTTATTTCAGATTTGACCATGTGGTGTTGTCCATGTGTAGAGTCTTCTCTTGTGTTTTTGGAAGAGGGTGTTTGCTAGGAACATTGCGTTCTCTTGGCAAAACTGGGTTAGCCTTTGCCCTGCTTCATTTTGTACTACAAGACCAAACTTGCCTGTTATTCCAGGTGTCTCTTGACTTTCTTCCTTTGCACTCCAGTCCCCTATGATGAAAAGGACATCCTTTTTATTGGTGTCCTTTTCGTTCTAGAACATGTTATAAGTCTTCATAGAACCATTCAAATTCATCTTCCTAAGCATTTGTGACTGAGGCATAGACTTGGATTAGTATGATATTGAATGGTTTGCCTTAGAAATGAACTGAGATCATTCTGTTGTTTTTGAGATTGCACCCATGTACTACATTTTGAATTCTTTTATTGACCATAAGGGCTATTCCATTTTTTCTAAGGGATTCTTGCCCAGTGTAGTAGATATAATGGTCATCTGTATTATTCATCCATTCCCATCCATTTTAGTTCACTGATTCCTAAAATGTCAATGTTCATTCTTACTATCTCCTGTTTGACCAATTCCAATTTACTTTGATTTGTGGACCTAACATTCCAAGTTCCTTTGCAATATTGTTTTTTACAGCATTGTACTTTACTTTCACCACTAGACACATGCACAATTAGATGTTGTTTCCATTGTGGGTCAGCCTCTTCATTGCTTCTGGAGTTATTTCTCCACTCTTCTACAGTAGCATATTGGGCACCTACCAACTTGGGGAGTTCATCTTTCAGTGTCATATCTTTTCCCCTTTTCATATTATTCACTGGATTTTAAACACAAGAAGCCAAAGCACTTTTATCATTTTTTTCCTCCAGTGAACCACATTTTGTCAGAACTGACCACCATGACCCATCCATCTTGGGTGGCCCTACAAGGCATGACTCATAGTTTCAGTGAGTTAGACAAGACTGATACATGTGATCAGCTTGGTTAGTTTTATGTGATTATGGTTTTCTTTCTATCTGCTCTATGATAGATGAGGATAAGTGGCTTGTGGAAGCTTCCTGATGGGTGGGACTAACTATGGGGAAAACTGGGTCTAGCTCTGGTAGGCAAGACAATGTACAAGAAAACAGTGACAGACTTCACTTTCTTGGGTTCCAGATCACTGTGACTGGTGACTGAAGCCATGAAATTACAAGGCGCTTGTTCCTTGGAAGAAAAACTATGACAAAATTAGACAGCATACTAATGATTAGAGACATCATTTTGCTGACACAGGTCCATATGCTCAAAGCGATAGTTTTTCCAGTAGTCATCTATGGATGTAAGATTAGGACCATAAAGAAGGCTGAGCGTTGAAGATTTGATGCTTTCATACTGTGGTATCAGAAAATACTTGCGACAGTACCTCAGACTGCAAGGAAAAAACCAGTGAATCCTAAAGGAAATCAATCCAGAATATTCACTGGAAGGTCTGATGCTGAAGCTGAAGCTCCAGTAATTTGGCCACCTGATAAGAAAAGCTGACACAATGGAATAGACCCTGTTCTGAGAAACGTTGAAGGCAGGAGGGGAAGGGGACAAAAGATGATGAGATGGTTGGATGGCATCACTAACTCAATGGACAAGGATTTGAGAAAACTTCTGGAGATGATGAAGGACAGAGAAACCTAGCAAGCAGCATTTCATGGGGTCACAAAGAGTCGGACATGACTGAGTGACTGGAGAGGAGCCCAGCGTGGATGCAGGTAGTAGGAGTCAGAATAGATCCCAGCCACGCAGGTGGGATCTGGTTTGGGTAGATGCATTTTTGATACAGTTCCTGCTCTAAGTGCAATAGTTGGGGCTGAGCTGATGTCGAGGCCGAAGTGAGGAAGTTTCTGTTGTTTCTAGTTTGAGCCCCAGGCCCTATCTGAGGACCCCACCATTGCAGCCCTTTGATTTGGTGAGATTCCTGAGTGCCTGGTGGGTTGCAGTGGTTGCAGAGGCCTGGAGGACTGAAACCAGGGGACAACAGTGATAGGACTCCATGGAGATGGCACATGTGTTCAGACACCAGGGCTTTCGCATGGGGACTCTGAGACACAGAGATACCCAGGAGTTCCATAGGACATTCAGCCCCACATCACATCCCCCACCAGCCATGCATGCTCAGTCAGACAGACACCCACAGGCACTTGAATCTAATAACTGCACTCTGTTGACAGATAAGTACCCAGTTGTCTGTATGGGATCAATACACTTGACTTGCAGATACAGGCCTTCCCCCCATGAAGCTTGCGCATTGATCTCGCTCAGTGAGAGATCGGGCACACATCTGAAGCCTGCCTGTGCTTTCTGTCCCCTTGTCAGGTGAAGTTGCCAGGTATGACTGTCCATCACCAGGAGACGAAGCCCTGCCCATGAGGCGGTGACTTGAGGTGCAGGGGAGTACTACAAGAAGTGTGGCGGGCCCAGTTTGCTGCCAGTTTTTTTTGGATCACCGAGCATAGTACGCCTTCCCCTGACCCAAGACGTGTCATAGGTTTCGGCTTTCCTGGGACTGCCTGAGTGGCTGTACATATGGGGGGACCATTCCTCTTGCTGAGAAACCTGGGGGCTCTGAGTTCCTCCAGGTTCTGGGAGATTCCCAGGTCACTGGCTCCTCCTGGGAGTGGTGCTGCCTGCCCTGTGAAGGTGGGCAGTGAATCAGCACATGCTTAGATCAATGATGACATCCTCACTTGCATTCCTTGGAAAATGTGAACAAAATGAGTGAGAACTCACTACCGTCTCCGCGTCGAAACTGAGGTCTAGCACGTTGCTGCCCCTGGGGCTACGGTAGGGGCCAATTAGCATGAGGGCCAGCTACATCTGTGTCCCACACAGGCAGACAGCACCCCAGTCACCACAGTTTGTGAGGCCCCCATGTGAGGGTGGACTGTGGACAGCATTTGAGTGGACTTCAGAGTGCCAGGTCCTTGGTAATGCCTGTGAGAGGCAGGGGAGGCTGCCAGCTTGGCAACTGGTGGTAGTCGCAGTAGATCCTGGCTGAGGCCCATTGAGCTCTTGGCTTGAGCAGGTGTGTTTTGCTCCAGTTCCTGCTGCAAGTGCAGTACATTGGGGCTGTGCTGTGTGGAAGCAAAAGCAAGGAAGCTACAGTGATTTCTTGATTGCAGCCCCAGGCCAGATCTGAGGCCCTCGCCATTGCAGCCCTTTGGGTTGGTAAGATTCTTGAGGGCGTGGTAGAATTCTTGAGGGTGTGGTTGGCTGCAGCAGTTGCAGTGACCTGGTGGACCAGTGGCATTGATGAAAGGCAATAGGCCTCATTTCTGCAGTTGGCAACTCCTATATTGTAACTCTTGGCACAGTGCTTGATCTGTGGAGGCCACCATGGACTGTGGTGACGTCCCAGCTCTGCATTCCTCCTGTGGGTTAGCCAGAGTACCTAGGAAAAGTGTAGAGCAGGTGAGGAAAGTTGCAGTGTGATTTCCTGGGATGAACTGTTGCCCTGAGGCTGTAGGTACTGTCTTTGTGTTTCCAAGGATACCTTGGTCCCCTTGAAGGTGCCCTTGGCTCCCTGCAAAAGAGAGGGCCCACTGGAGACTTTTGTTGCCTTGGTGGCCTGGTATCTTGCAGGGACCTTGAACAGTTCCATGTACAGAGGCCTGCCTGCCAGCCAGTCTGTGTAGAACTGAGGTCTGCGCACATGTCTGTTGATCCCTTTGACTCTTGGGCATGGAATTTGCAAGGTGTAAGACTTCCTAAGGGATGGGACAAGATGGCCAACCTGGGTGGGACTCAGCTGTCTTCTACCCTGCAGAGAAGATTCATCCACTGAGGCAGTTCTTGTGGTAGAGGCTGGGCCTTGGCTGGCATGCCAAGACTGCCTCCGTGGTATAGCCAGTGGCTGCCCTGACATGGTTTTGGGAAACCTTGCACAGCAAAGCTCCTCTCCTGACAGTTCTTCTCAGGTCTTCTTGGGAGCAGCCTTGATGTCCTGAGTGCACTTGGTAGTTATGCTGTGGTGGAGAAGAGGTGCCGGGCAGAATGGCGTGGGTCAACTAATCAAGGCCTTTTTACTTCTGTGGGTCTTTTTGGGTGCTTATTTTCCCTTGTGTGATCAGGGCACCTTGAGACTTCTGATGGGGTTGGGAAGACCTGGGGACAGGAGCAGTTCAATTTGGACCAGGCCCTGGACTAGGGGAGCTTTTCCTCAGGTGTGGCCGGTACCCAGGGCCCTGCGGGCTGTGGATCTGAGCATAATCTGACTGCTAAAGGGTCCCAGTTTCTGTGGTAGTGACCCCTGAACCCTGGTACCTGAGGATGACCACCTCCCATCTTCATTTTCCAGTGGAGCACTGGAAAGTGATTGGACGCAGTCAGCTGGAGGAGTTGCATGCCCTGAGTTATTTTAGCCTTTTGAGGGTGTGGTGGACCTTTTCTGCTCCAGAGCCAAGTTCATGGAATTGTCTGTCTTCTCAGGAAACTTCAGTTGTACCTTGAGGAGCTGGGACTTGTGAGAAATGACAACTAATTGTAGTAGTACTGGCATGGCCTCAGGATACATGGCAGTTCCACAGAAGCTCCACTTGCCGACTTTGAGCAGTCAGGTTCCTGTGCTTTGGTCAGAGGGCATGAGTTTTGGAAATCAGGAGCCCATGCCTTATGTGAACAGCTCCTCAGGGTGAAAGTTTGCATGGAGCTTGTGGAAGCTGTCAGGCGTGGTCTGCCATATTGTGGGAAGGCTAGACGTCAGGGCACTGTGGAGAAGGCATACCTTTTCAGTCAGTGAAGCCTTTACAAAGGGGCTCAGCCTTTACAAGGAGACAACCAGGAGTTCCAGAGATGCACACCCAGAATCCTGAAAGCTCATCTTTGTTTGGACACTGGAACAGACACACTTAGCCCAACATCAAGCCCCTCACCACAAACAGCCAAACTGACACACACACATAATATATCCTAACTTCCTACAGTCTGCTAACGTATATGTATCCTCTGGGATATAAGGGATTGAGGCAGTTAGAAAGCAGATGAAGGCCTTCAACCAGGAACTATCAGCATGGATGTTATTCCGAGAGAATGGCATGCACATCTGGAGCATGCCTGTGCTTTTCAGTTTTTAGGAACAGTTGCTGGGTATGACTGTCCATCACCCAGGAAGAGGCCATGTGTGTTATGCGTGGACTTGAGGTGCAGGGGAGTCTTGTCAGACGTGTGGCAGGCCCAAATCGCTGTGGAGGGTACACCTTCCCCCTTTTGGATTAAGGGTTCCGTGGGTTCCATGGGATTGCCTGAATAGCTGTAAGTGTGGATGGACTGATCCTCTTAGCGAGAAGCCTGGAGGCTCTGGATTGCCTAGCTGCTAGAGGACTCCCGTGCTCACTGGCTCCTCCTGGGAGCAGTGCTGCCTGCCCTGCTGAGGTGTACAGCGAGGCACCTGGAACTTCTCGGGGAAAGTACCCTTGTTCCTGAGGGAAGGGGGACTTGTGGGCAAGGACACCTGAGCTGTAGTAGAAGCTGGCCTGGCCTCAGGGTAGGTGGCAGTCACACAGACGCTCTGCAGGGCGACCTTGGGTGATCAGGTCCATGTGCTTTGATTGCAGGTGAGTGTCATGGGGATCAGGAGCCCAGAGCCTATTTCAGCAGGCCCTCTGGATGAATATTGCGTGGGGCTTGTGGAAGGTGGCATGCCTCATCTGCCATTTTGTGTGACGGCAGGAGGTCAGGGCTCTGTGGAGAAGTCATGCCTATTCAGGCATTGAGGCCTTTGCAAAGGGGCTCTGACATACAGGAGTTCCAGAGGCACACCCAGAATCCTGAGAGTATATCTTCATTGGTAGACCAGAACACATGACTTCAGCCCCACATTGAATCCCCTGACCACACACGGCTTTCAGACAGACACTCACAGGCACTTGAAACTAATTATCTGTCACACTTCTGGTGACAGATAGGTATCCAGTCGCATGTAAGAGATTGAGGCAGTTGGGGCTGAGATCCAGAACTTCCCCCAGAGAACCATGGGCATCAGTATTGTTCAGCAAGAACAAGGGAACACATCTGAAGCCTACCTGTGCTTTCTGTCCACTTGTTAGGTGACGTTGCCAGGTATGACTGCCTGTCACCCAGAATACTAAGACCTGCCTGTGCGGTGCTGATTCAAGGTGCAAGGGAGTCCAACAAGAAGTGTGGTGGTCCCAGGTTGCTACCACTACTTTTTGGATCACTGAGCATGGAACGCCTTCAGCTGCTTCAAGATGTGTCATGGATTTACAGTTTCCTGGGACTGCCTGAGTAGCTGTAAGTTTAGATGGACTGTTCCTCTTGCCGAGAAACCTAGGAGCTCTGAGTTCCCCCAGCTGTTGGAGGACTCCCAGGTCACTGGCTCCTCCTGGGGGCTTCCCTCCCTTCCTGACTAAAGTGTACAGCAAACCAGCAGGTGCTCGGATTGATGATGGCACACTCACATTCGTTCCCTGGACAATCTGAACAAAATAAGTGAGAAATTGATATCATCTCCTCATCTAAACAAGGTCTAGCACATTGTCTCCTCTGGAGCTAAGGGCGGGACTAGTTAGGAGTGCCGGCAGCTTCAACTGTGTAACACACATGCATAGAGCACTGGGGCCACCACCACTTGTGAGGCTCCTCTCTGAGGGTGGGCATGTACAGATGATTGAGCAGTCTTCTTGGAATGCAAGCTGCATGGTGATTGCCACTGAGGAGCACAAGAGGCTTGTCCAATAGTGATAGGAGTCGCAGTAGATCCTAACCTAGGCCCATTGAGCTCTTGACTTGAAAGGCAAATTTCATCCTGGTTCCGGCTATGAGTGCGCTAGTTGGGGCTGTGGTGATGTGGAAGCTGAAGTGATGAATGTGGTTTCTGCTTGGAGCCCCAGGTCAGATCTGAGGCCCTTGCTTTTGCAGCCCTTTGAGTTGGTGAGATTCCTGAGTGCCCTGTGGGCTGCAGTCGTTGCAGGGACCTAGTGGAGCGTTGGCAGGGCTGAAAGGAAATAGGCTTAGTTACTGTTCTTTGCAGTTCCTGTATTGCGACTCCTGTCACAGTGTTGAGCCTTGCAGGACACTATGGACTGAGGGTGGTTCTAGCCGTACATTAATCAAGTGGGTTGTCCAGAGGCCTAGAGCAGAATGGTTGTGCAGGTGAGGAAAGGTGCAGTGTGATTTCCTGGGACAATCTGTCCCCTGAGGATTCAGGCACTGTTTTTGTTTTTGCAATAGTATGTACTGTGGTCCTTTTGGAGCTGCTCTCAGCTGGGTCCAGAGGACAGGGCATTGCTGGTGCTTGGAAGGCTCGGTGATAGGTGACCTTTGTGGCCTTGGTGACCTGATGTCAGAGAAAGGACTTTCAAACTGTATCTTTGCAACTAAAGAGTTTCAATAATGAGGCTTAGGAGCCAGCCCTGTGGGTAGTATTAAGGTATGTGTACATGCCCCTTGGCTCCACCCTTTAGCCCTTGGGACTTGAATTTGCAAGGTGTATGAGTTCCTGAAGAATGGGGCCAGCCAGATGACCCAGATCCCACCCAGGTGTTCACCACCCTGGCAGTGATATATCAACCTTGGAAGACCAGGGTTGTGGTAGAGATCCGGCACTGGTTGGCATACCAAGGCTACTTCAGTGTAGCAGCCATTGGCTCCCCTAACATGATGGTGGGAAACCTGGCAAATCCAAGGTCTTCCCCTGCCTGTTTTTCTGGAGTTTTCTGGTGATTTGTGAGCATTTGGTGGTCTGGCATAGTGGAGACAAGGTACCAGGCAGAATGGCATAGTGTTGCGGTAATCAAAGCCACCTTCTTTCTGTGGGTCTTGCTGAGTGCTGATTGTCCTGGTGTGAGCAGAGCCCCTGGAGGCTTCTGATGTGGGTGAGTCACCCTGGTGGGCAGGAGGAGTTCAATTTGGACCAAACCCTGCATTATGGGAGCTTTCTCTATGGTGTGGTTGGCACCCTGCAGGCTGTGGATCTAAGGATAATCTGGCCAGGAAAGAGGCCCCATTTCTGTGGGAGTGACCCTCAGATCCTGGTACCTGAGGATGATCACCTCTTGTCTTGCACTTTCCAGTATAGCCCCGGAGAGTGACTGGACTAATTGGACAGGAAGAGGTGCATGCTCTGTATTCTTTTACTATGCGAGCATATGGTGAGCTGTATCTGGCCCAAGGTCAAGTTAACCACACTATAGGCCTTCTCCGGAAAGTTTCCTTGTTTGGGAAGGAGGTGGGACTTGCAGCAAGGACACCAGAGCTGTAATAGTGGCTGGGATAGTCTCAGGGTAAGGGACATTCACACAGATGCTCTGCAAGTTGATCTTGGGCAGTCAGGTTCCTGTCCTCTGGTCAGATAGCATGGGTCATGTAAATCGGGAGCCCATAGCCTGTGTCAACAACCCCTCAGTGAAATTTTGCATGGGGTTGGAAGAAGGTGCCAGGCATCATCCCCCATTTTGTGGGAGTTCAGGGCTCCATGGAGCTGACATGTGTGTTCAGACACCAAGGCCTTTGCATAGGGGCTCTGAGACACGAAAATACACAAAGAGTTCCAGAGGCACACCCAGAATCCTGAGAGCACATCCTTGAGAGCACATCCTTGTTGGTACACTAGAACACAAGTACTCAGACCCACATCAAGTCCCCTGACACGCTTGCACACTCAGTCAGACAGACATCCACAGTCACATGAACCTAACTTTCTGCACTCATGCCAACACATAGGTATCCAGTCGTACATAAGGGATACTACAGTTGGGAAGCAGAAGAAGCCTTCCCTCAGGGAACCATGGGCATCAATATTGCTTAGCAAGAAGCTGGCTAACATCTGAAGCCTGCCTGTGCTTTCTGTCCCCTTGTCAGGTGAAGTTGCCCAATATGACTGTCCGTCACCCAGGAGACGAAGCCTCGCCTGTGAGACAGTGACTCGAGGTGCAGGGGAGTCTGGTGAGAAGTGTGCTGGGCCCACGTTCCTGCCACTGCTTTTGTGATCACCGAGCATGGTACGCCGTTTCCTGCCTCAAGACATGTCTTGGATTTCGGGTTTCCTGGCACTGCCTGAGTGGCTGTACGTATGGAGGGACTGTTCCTCTTGCTGAGAAGCCTAGGGGCTCTGAGTTCCCCTTGCTGCTGGAGGACTCCCAGGTCACTGGCTCCTCCTGGGAGCTGCCCTGCCTGCCCTGTGGAGGTGGGGAGCAAGCCAGCACATGCTCGGATCAATGATGACACCCTCACATGCATTCCTTGGAAAATCTGAACAACATGAGTGAGAACTCACTACCGTCTCTTCATTGAAACTGAGGTCCAGCACGTTGCCTGCCTTGGGTTTAAGGGTGGGACTAGTTAGCAGTGAGGGCATCTCCGACTGTGTCAGACACATGCATGGGGGAACCAGGTCACCACCATTTGTGAGGCTCCCATCTGAGGGTGGGCCATGTGCAGCTGTCGAGTGGCTCTTGGAATGCGAGGTCCAGGGTAAAGGGCACTGAGGAGCAGAAGAGGCATCCGGCTTGTCCAGTGGTGGTAGGTGTCACAGTAGATCCTGGCATGGGACAGTGAGCTCTTCGCTCAGAACGGTGTTTTTCCTCCCACTTCATGCTGTGAATGTGCTATTTGGGGCCCTGGTGATGTCGATTCTGGCACAAGAAAGCTGTGGTTTGCGATTGGAACCCCAGGTCAGATCTGAGGCCCTCACTGTTGTGGCCCTTTGCTTTGGTGAGGTTCCTGAGTGCCCTATGGGCTGCAGTGGTTGCAGGGAACGGTGGCAGGGGTGAAAGGCAATAGGCCTTGTTTCTGCCCTTGGCATTTCATGTATTGCAACTACTGCCACAGTGCTTGAGTCTTGGAGGCCACCATGGACTGTGCTGTGGGGCTAGGCCTGCATTCCTCCTGCGATTGGCCAGAGGCCTAGAGCAGAATGATTGTGCAGGTGAGGAAAGGTGCAGTGTGATTTCCTGGGTCGTTTTCTCCCCTGAGGCTACAGGCACTGTCATTTACTCAGTGGTACATCACAGGATCCTTTTGGAGCTGCCCTCAGCTGGGTACAAAGGAGAGGGCACTGCTGGTGCCTGGGAGGCTCGGTGATAGGTGACCTTTGTGGCCTTGGTGGCCCGCTGCCAGAAGGACTTTCCAAGTGTATCTTTGGTGCCTTGACGAATTGCAGTAACAGAGGCCAAGGAACCAGCCCTGTCGGCGGTAATGCGTTATGTGCACCTGCCCCTTGGCCTTCCTATGGCCCTTGGGTCTGTATTTTGCCAAGTGTATGAGTTCCTAGGATGGAGCCAGCCAGACATTCCAGATGGCACTCAGGTGTTCACCACCCTGGCAGTGAAGTAGCAGCCTTTGAGCCCTGTGGTTGTGGTAGATACTGGCATTGGTTGACATAGCAAGGCTGCCTTAGTCTAGTAGCCAATGGCTCCCCTGGCACTATGGTGGTGAAATGCTGTTGCTGAGTTGTGAGAGACACCAGGATTCTTGGCCTTCCAGAGGAGAGAAATTCATTCCAGGCCAGGTGACGAAGCTTAATCACTCAGAGTTTTTCTGTGATAAAGTTTTATTAAAGTATAAAAGAGATAGACAAAGCATCTGACATAGACATCAAAATCGAGTAGAAAACGTGTCCCCCTTCTAGTCTTTAGCAGGACATTATATATCTAATAGCAGGCTGCTAATTAGAGAAAGGAAATATCTCAAAATTCAGCACCAGCAGGCCCCTCACCCACAACATGCACCTTGATGGAATCTTGGCACAATGTGAGTCAACCTGGGCCATAAAAGGATTGATATGAATTTTGAAGAAAGGCAGGTTTCCAAGGAAATACATAGTCTTATTAATGTATATTGCATGCATATATGCATGCTAAGTCACTTCAAAGGTGTCTTGACTCTGTGCGACCCTATGGACAGCAGCTCCCCAGGCTCCTCTGTCCACAGGTTTCTCTAGGCAAGAATACTGGAGAAGGTTGCCATTTCCTTTTCCTAATGTAGATTAGGAGAACAATTGTGTAAGTAAAACATACTCTTTTGTTGAGCCATTAGAGGTTCTGAATCTTAGGAGGAGCTGACTTGAAGAAAGATAGTTCAGTTCACTTCAGTTCAGTCACTCAGGCATGTTCAACTCTTTGCGACCCCATGGAGTGCGGCATGGCATCCCTGTCGATGACCAACTCCCGGAGTTTACTCAAACTCATGTCCATCAAGTCAGTGATGCCATCCAACGATTTCATCCTCTGTTGTCCCCTTCTTCTCCTACCTTCAATCTTTCCCAGCTTCAGGGTCTTTTCAAATGAGTCAGTTCTTCGCTTCAGGTGGCCAGACTATTGGAGTTTCAGCTTTAGCATCAGTCCTTCCAATGAATATTCAGGGCTGATTTCATTTAGGATGGACTGGTTTGATCTTCTTACTGTCCAAGGGACTCTCAAGAGTCTTCTCCAACAACACAGTTCAAAAGCATCAATTCTTTGGTGCTCAGCTTTCTTTATAGTTCAGCTCTCACATCCGTACATGACTGTTGGAGAAAACATAGCTTTGATTAGACGAACCTTTGTTGGCAAAATAATGTCTCTGGTTTTTTATAAGCTGTCTAGGTTGGCCATAACTTTTCTTCCAAGGAGCAAGTGTCTTAATTTCATGGTTGCAGTCACCATCTGCAGTGATTTTAGGTGCCCCCCGCAAAAAAAAAGTCTGTCACTGTTTCCCCATCTATTTGCCATGAACTGATGGGACCAGGTGCCATGATGTTAGTTTTCTGAATGTTGAGTTTGAAGCCAACTTTTTCACTCTTCTTTCACTTGCATCAAGAGGCTCTTTAGGTCTTCTTCACTTTCTGCCATCAGGATGGTGTCATCTGCGTATCTGAGATTATTGATATTTCTCCTGGCAGTCTTGATTCCAGCTTGTGCTTCACCCAGTCCAGCAGTTCTCATGATGTGCTCTGCATGTAAGTTAAGTAATCAGGGTGACAATATGCAACCTTGACATACTCCTTTCCTGATTTGAAACCAGTCTGTTGTTCCATGTCCAGTTCTAACTGTTGCTTCTTGATCTGCATACAGATTTCTTGGGAGGCAGGTCAGGTGGTCTGGTATTTCCATCTCTTTCAGAATTTTCCAGAGTTTGTTGGGATCCACACAGTTAAAGGCTTTGGCATAGTCAATAAAGCAGATTTTTTTTTTAAACTCTCTTGTTTGTTCAGTGAGTCAACGAATGTTGCTAATTTGATCTATAGTTCCTATGCCTTTTCTAAATGCAGCTTAATTTCACAGTTCTCATACTGTTGAAGCCTGGCTTGGAGAATTTTGAGCATTACTTTGCTAGTGTGTGAGATGAGTGCCAAACTGTGGTAGTTTGAGCATTCTTTGGCATTGCCTTTCTTTGGGATTTGAATGAAAACTGACCTTCTCCAGTCCTGTGGCCTCTGCTGAGTTGTCCAGATTTGCTGGCATATTGAGTGCAGCACTTTCACCGCATCATCTTTTAGGATTTGAAATAGCTCACTGGAATTCCATCACCTCCACTAGTTTTGTTCATAGTAATGCTTCCTAAGGCAGGATGTCTGGCTCTAGGTGAGTCAGATGTCTGGCTCTAGGTGAGTGATCACACCATTGTGATTATCTGGGTCATGAAGAATTTTTTTTATGTAGTTCTTCTGTGTATTCTTGCCACCTCTTCTTAATATCTTCTGCTTCTGTTAAGTCCATACCATTTTTGTTCTTTATTGTCTCCATCTTTGCATGAAATGTTCCCTTGGTATCTCTAATTTTCTTGAAGAGATCTCTAGTCTTTCCCATTCTATTGTTTTCCTCTATTTCTTTGCACTGATCACTGAGGAAGGCTTTCTTATCTCTCCTTGCTATTCTTTGGAACTCTGCATCCAAATGAGTATATCTTTCCTTTTCTCCTTTGCCTTTCACTTCTGTTCTTTTCACAGCTCTTTTTAAGGCCTCCTCAGACAACCATTTTGCCTTTTTGCATTTCTTTTTCTTGGGGATGGCCTTGATCACTGCCTCCTGTACAATGAAATGAACCTCTGCCCATAGTTCTTCAGGCACTCTGTCTATCAGATTTAATCCCTTGAATCTGTTTGTTAGTTTCATTGTATAGTTGTAATGGATTTGATTTAGGTTTTACATGAATGATCTAGTGGTTTTCCCTACTTCATTCACTTTAAGTCTGAATTTGACAATAAGGAGTTAATGGTCTGAGCCACAATCAGCTCCCACTCTTGATTTTGCTGACTGTATAGAGATTTTCCATCTTTGGCTGCAATAAATATAATGAAATCAATAATGATTTCAGTATTGACCATCTGGTGATGTCCATGTGAAGAAATACAGAGTGAAGAATAAATACATAGTTCTTTAGCATAACTTAAGAAAAATATTTCCATAAGTAATACCCTTTAGTAAGCTGAAAGTTTGAGGAAGGTTAAATTCAGGTGGAACCAGTTATTGTCATGGCAACACTGAATTTTAAAAGAGACCTTTTAATTTTGTATAGAGAAAGGAAGAAATGTGACACCTATAGTTTGTTTCCTCCTGGTATGGTACTTGATAGAGAGAGAAAAAATGTCTGGCCCTTGCAGTCTATTTCCTCCATTTGGGGACCCCTAGCCTTCCTGTCTTTTCTTTTCTTTTAGGAGAATTATCTTGCTTAGGGAAAGGGGCGTCATTCTCATTACATAACTGCTTCTAAGCTGATAAGGGGCATCATCACTAAATTGGAGAGGCATCATATTCTGCTAACCCTCCTATTGAGGTTGTGATCCAGAGGCCCCAAGTAGTAGTTGGAGGAAGCCGCTGAAGTTGCAGGAGTTTGAGCAACCATTTGTAACTTAAAAGCCTTCATGCAGCTAGAAACAAATCCCATTACACAGGAGGGAGAAAACAGTAAAAACAGAACAATCAGCAAAGTTAAAAGTCAAATTATGTCCGTAGATAAGGTACAAAGTGTTGCACCAGTCCATCTTGTGATTGTTAGATGTCATCAGATTAAGAAGAGGCATCACATATGATTGTTGTTGTCAAAGGTATTCACAAACTTGGAGAAAGTCCTTTGCTTGAAGTGGAGATGCCTACTATGGGAAGCCTTCCACTGATGAAGAGGGAAGCACTCTATAGACCCAGCAGCTAGACCTATTGTGAAATGCAGTGTAGGAGTGAGCCCCGGAAAGGAAGGCATTATCTTGAGGATCAGATGGCAGACTCAGGACTTTTGGAGTCAGCATAAGGAGATGCACATAGATTATCAAACCCATCTGAAGAGTACTAAGAAAGAGCATAGAAAATAAAGGCATAAAATGACATCAGTTAGTTCTGGTCAAGGTGACTCCTCTTAACTCTAGTGTGGTGCACCCATGAATCAATTCTGGGCACTTTGGCAGCTGTGAGAGAAGAAGACTAACCTGGTCAAGGCCTTCCCAGAGGGCTTGAGGGACCTCTGCCCCAGACCCCAGAGTCTTTATCAGGACCTTGGTTCCTGGCTGAAACAGTGGTGTGCCTGACTCAGAGACTGGGTCAGGAGTCACCTCCCAGGATTTTTTAAATGTCTGTTGAAAACCTGAGAGCTAAGTTACATAGTTGGTTAATTCCAAGGCTTTAGGAAAGCTCTAGTGTAAACTAACCCTTAAGAATTTTCCATTTAGCATTTTTAGAAATTATTAATCAATCATCCTTGGACTGTAACCATCCTTTATCAGTAATCTTTACTTCTCTTTTTTTATGTCTTTCTAATCCTTTCTCAGAATATTGTGATTTTGCCTATTCAACAGGACATATCCGGATCAAAGCCATCTGCAGGGGTTTCATGAAGTGCCACCTTTATGACTTGACAGTCAGCCAGCTGATTACCCTCACAGGAGATCATGCACTAGATCCTGTTCAGTAGACCAGGCCTAGGCCCGTTCAGCCCAGTGAGCTCTTGGCTTGAAAAGGTGCATTTCATCCCAGTTTCAGCTGCTAGTGGGCTAGCTGTGGCTTTGCTGATGTGGAAGCTGAAGTGTGGAAGATTCTGTGCTTTCTGATTGGAGACCCAGGTCAGATACAAGGCCTCACTGTTGAGGTCCTTTGGTATAGTAAGATTCCTGAGTGCCTGTAGGCTGCAGCAGTAGTGGGACCTGGTGGAACAGTGGCAGGGGCAAAAAGCAATATGCCTTCTGTCCTTTGCAGTTGCTGTATTGCAACTCCTGTCACAGTGCATGAGTCCTGAATGCCACCGTGGACTGTGCAGTGGCCCTAGCCATGTATTCCTCCTTCAGGATGGCCAGAGGCCTAGAGCAGAATGGTTGTGCAGGTGAGGAAAGGTGCAGTGTGATTGTCTGGGACGATCTGTCCCCTGAGGCTTCAGGCACTGTCATTGTGGTTCTAACAATATGTACTATGGTCCTTTTGGAGCTGCCCTTGGCTGGGTACAGAGGAGAGGGCATTACTGCTGTTTGGGGGGCTCAGTCATAGGTAACACTTGAGGCCTTGGTGGCATGATGCAAGAAGGACTCTCTAAGCATATCTTTGGTACCTTGAAGAATTATACCAACTGAGGCCAAGGAGCCAGCCCTGTGGGTGGTAATGCAGTATGTGCACATGCCGCTTGACCCCCATTTGGCCACTAGAGCTGGAATTTGCAAGATGTATGAGTTCCTAAATGATGGGGCCAGCCAGACAGCCCACATGGCACCCAGGTGTTCGTCACACTCATAATGAAGTATCGACCTTGGAAGCCCGTGGCTGTGGTACAGATTTGGAATCGGTTGGCATAACAAGGCTTGTGCATAACATAGCATAGCATAGCATAGCATAACATAACATAACATAACATAATGTAAGGTAACAATGTAGTAGCCAGTGGCTCCCATCACACTAGGGCAGAGGAACTGGAACATTCAAGGTCATCCCCTGGCTTTTATAAATTCTTCCTGGAAGCTGCCTTGGTGATCTGTGAGCACTCAGTGGTTTTACCATGGTGGAAAAGATGTGTACAGCTGAATAGAGTGGTATTGCCATAAATAAAGCCCACCTTCTTCCCGTGGGTCTTCCTGGGTGCTGATTTTCCCTGTGTGAGCAGAGCCGCAGAGGCTTCAGATATGGGCAAGTCGCCCTTTAGGGCAGGAGGAGTTCAATTTGGACCAAGCGCTTCATGATGGGAGCTTTTCCCATAGGGTGTGGTCGGCACCCAGAGCCCTGCAGGCGGTGATCTGAGGACAAACTGGCCAGGAACTGGATCCTGGTACCGAAGGACCACCAGCTCCCATCTTGCACTTTTCGGTGGAGGCCCACACAATGATTGTACTGACTGTGCATGAAGAGATGCATGCCCTGAATTATTCTGCTCTTTGACGGTGCAATGGGCCGTATCTGCCCTGGGGCCAACTTCTCCATACTGTGCGGTTATCTGGGAATATTTCCTTGTTCAGGAAAGAGGTGAGACTTGTGGCAAGGACACCTGAGCAGTAGTAGTAGCTGGCGTAGTCTCAGGGTACGTGGCATTCACACAGATGGTCCGTGAGGGGACCGTGGATGGTCAGGTCCATGTGCTTTGGTCAGAGGGCATGGGGATGGAGATTGGGAGCCCAGAACTTCTGTCAACAGCCCCTCAGTGAAATTTTGCATGGGGCTTGTGGAAGGTGCCAGGTGTCATCCCCCATTTCATGGGAGGGTGGGAGGTCAGGGCTCCGTGGAGATGGCAGACATGTTCAGATGCCAAGGTCTTTGCATGCAGACTCTGAGACATGGAGATATCCAGAATGAGTTCTCCTGGCACACCCATAATGCTGAGAGTGCATCCTTGTTGGTACACCGGAACAAGGCATTCAGCACCACAACAAATGCCCTGCACCCTTGCACGCTCAGTCAGACAGGCACCCACAGGCACCTGAACCTAATAACTGCACTCGTTTGATAGACATATATCCAGTCGTCCATACGGGATCAATACAGTTGGTTTGCAGATACAGGCCTTCCCCCCATGAAGCATGCACATCGATCTCACTCAATGAGAGACTGGGTACACATCTGAAGCCTGCCTGTGCTTTCTGTCCCCTTGTCAGGTGAAGTTGCCCAATATGACTGTCCGTCACCCAGGAGACGAAGCCCCGCCCATGAGACAGTGACTCGAGGTGCAGGGGAGTCTGGTGAGAAGTGTGCTGGGCCACTGCTTTTGTGATCACCGAGCATGGTACGCCGTTTCCTGCCCCAAGACATGTCTTGGATTTCAGGTTTTCTGGGACTGCCTGAGTGGCTGTACGTATGGAGGGACTGTTCCTCTTGCTGAGAAGCCTAGGGGCTCTGAGTTCCCCTTGCTGCTGGAGGACGCCCAGGTCACTGGCTCCTCCTGGGAGCTGCCCTGCCTGCCCTGTGGAGGTGGGGAGCGAGCCAGCACGTGCTCGGATCGATGATGACACCCTCACATGCATTCCTTGGAAAATCTGAACAATATGAGTGAGAACTCACTACCGTCTCTTCATCGAAACTGAGGTCCAGCACGTTGCCTGCCTTGGGCTTAAGGGTGGGGCTGATTAGCAGTGAGGGCATCTCCGACTGTGTCAGATACATGCATGGGGGAGCCAGGTCACCACCATTTGTGAGGCTCCCGTCTGACGGTGGGCTGTGTACAGATGTCGAGCGGCTCTTGGAATGAGATGACCATGGTGAAGAGCACTGAAGAGCAGAAGAGGCATCCGGTTTGTCCAGTGGTGGTAGGTGTCGCATTAGATCCTGGCATCGGACAGTGAGCTCTTCGCTCAGAAAGGTGTGTTTCCTCCCAGTTCATGCTGTGAGTGCACTAGTTAGGGCTGTGGTGCTATGAAAACCAAAGCAATAAGCTTCTGTGGCTTCTGATTGGAGCCCCAGGAGAGACGTGAGGCCCTCGCCGTTGCAGCCCTTTGGGTTGGTGAGATTCCTGAGTGTCGTGTGGGCTGCAGCGGTTGTAGGGACCTAGGGGAACGGTGGCAGGGACGAAAGGCAATAGGCCTCCTTTCTGCCCTTGGCAGTTCCTGATTTTAACTCCTGTCACATGCTTGAGTCTTGGAGGTTGCCATGGATCGTGAGGTGGTCCCAGGCCTGCATTTCTCCTGTAGGTTGGCCAGAGGCCCAGAGAAGAATGATTGTACAGGTGAGGAAAAGTGCAGTGTGATTTCCTGGGATGTTATGTCCGCTGAGGCTGCAGGCACTGTCGTTTCTTCAGTGATACATACTGTGGTCCTTTTGAAGCTGCCCTCATCTGGGTACAGAGGAGAGGGCATTCCTGGTGCCTGGGAGGCTCAGTGATAGATGACCTTTGTGGCCTTGTTGGCCCGATGCCAGTAGAAGGACTCTTCAAGTATATCTTTCATGCCTTGAAGAATTGCAGTAACAGAGGCCAGGGAACCAGCCCTCTGGGTTGTTATGTGGTCTGCGCACATGCCCCTTGGACCCATTTGGCCCCTGAGCCTGGAATTAGTAAGTATTGTGAATTCCTAAAGGTTGGGGCCAGCCAGATGGCCCAGATGGCTCCCAGATGTTCACCACCCTGGCAATGACGCATCAACTTGTAGGGCCATGGTTGTGGTAGAGATTGATCATTGACTGGCATACCAGTGCTACCTCATTGTAGGAGCCAGCGGCTCCCATAGCACTACAGCGGAGACCTGGCACATCCACGGTCTTCCCCTGGTGGGTCTTCTGAAGTCTTCCTGGATATATCCTTGGTGATCTGTGAGCACTCGGAGGTCTTGCCTGGCGGAGACATGGCGGAATGGCATGTTGTCACCTAGTCAAAGCTCACCTTCCTCCTGTGGGTCTTGCTGGGCATCCTGTGGGTCTTGCTGGGTGCTGATAATCCCTGTGTGAGCAGAGCCCCTGGAGGCTTCAGATGTGCGTGAGTTGCCCTTTGGAGCAGGGGGAGTTCAATTTGGACCAAGCCCTACATCTTGGGAGATTTTCCAAAGGGTGTGGTCAGTACCCAGGACCCTGCACGCTATGAATCTGAAAATAATCTGGCCAGGAAAGGGGTCCATTTCTGTGGGAGTGACCCCTGAATCCTGGTACCTCAGGAAGACCAGCTCCCATCTTGCACTTTCCAGTGGAGGCCCACACAATGATTGTACTGACTGTGCATGAAGAGATGAAAGCATGCCCTGAATTATTCTGCTCTTTGACGGTGCGATGGGCTGTATCTGCCCCCGGGTCAACTTCATCATACTGTGTGGTTGTCTGGGAATATTTCCTTGTTCAGGAAAGAGGTGAGACTTGTGGCAAGGACACCTGAGCAGTAGTAGTAGCTGGCGTAGTCTCAGGGTACGTGGCATTCACACAGATGGTCCGTGAGGGGACCGTGGATGGTCAGGTCCGTGTGCTTTGGCCAGAGATCTTGGGGATGGAGATTGGGAGCCCAGAATTTCTGTCAACAGCCCCTCAGTGAAATTTTGCATGGGGCTTGTGGAAGGTGCCAGGTGTCATCCCCCATTTCATGGGAGGGTGGGAGGTCAGGGTTTGGAGGAGATGGCACACGTGTTCAGACACCAAAGCCGCCTTATGTGTGCTCTGAGAAATGGAGATATCCAGAATGAGTTCCACAGGTACACCCATAATGCCAAGAGCTCATCCTTATTGGTAGGCCAGAACACAGGCACTCAGCACCACATCAAATGCCCCGCCACCCTTGCACCCTCAGTCAGAAAGACATCCACAGACGTGTGAACCTAATAACTGCACTCTTTTGATAGACATATATCCAGTAGTCTGTATGGGATCGATACAGTTGGCTTGCAGATACAGGCCTTCCCCCCATGAAGCATGTGCATTTATCTTACTCAGTGAGAATCTGGTACACATCTGAAGCCTGCTTGTGCTTTCTGTCTCCCTGTCAGGGGAAGTTCCCAAGTGTGACTGTCCGTCACTCAGGAGATGAAGCCCCACCCATGAGGTGGTGACTCCAGGTGCAAGGGAGTCCGGCAAAAAGTGTGGTGGGCCCAGGTTGCTGCCAGTTCTTTTTGGATCACTGAGCACAGTACATCTTCCCCTGCCCCAAGACGTGTCATGGATTTCGGCTTTCCTGGGACTGTTTCAGTGGCTGTACATGTAGGGGGACCATTCCTCTTGCTGAGAAGCCTGCGGGCTCTGAGTTCCCCCAGCTGCTAGAGGACGCCCAGGTCACTGGCCCGTCATGGGAGCGGCAATGCCTGCCCTGTGGAGGTGGGGAGCGAGCCAGCGTGTGCTCCGATCGATGATGACACCCTCACATGCATTCCCTGAAAAATCTGAACAAAATGAGTGAGAACTCAATACCGTCTCCTCATCGAAACTGAGGTCCAGCACGTTGTCTGCCTTGGGCTTAAGGGTGGGGTTGGTTAGCAGTGAGGGCATCTCCGACTGTATCACACACGCATAGAGGAACCAGGTCACCATCATTTGCGAGGCACCCATCTGAGGGTGGGCAGTGTACAGATGTTTGAGCGGCCCTCTTAAGTGTGAGGTCCATGGTGAAGGGCACAGAGGAGCAGAAGAGGCATCCGGCTTGTCCAGTGGTGGTAGGTGTCGCAGTAGATCCTGGCCTTGGACAATTGAGCTCTTCTCTCAGAAAGGTGTGTTTCCTCCCAGTTCATGCTGTGAGTGCACTAGTTGGGGCTGTGATGCTATGAAAACCAAAGCAATAAGCTTCTGTGGCTTCTGATTGGAGCCCCAGGAGAGATATGAGGCCCTCGCCGTTGCAACCCTTTGGGTTGGTGAGATTCCTGGGTGCCCTGTGGGCTACAGCAACTGCAGGGACCTAGGGGAATGGTGGCAGGGGTGAAAGGCAATAGGCCTCCTTTCTGCCCTTGGCAGTTCCTGGTTGCAACTCCTGTCACATGCTTGAGTCTTGTACACTGCTGTGGACTGTGAAGTGGCCTAAGGCCTGCATTCTTCCTACAGGTTGGTCAGAGGCCTAGAGCAGAATGGTTGTGCACGGAGGAAATGCACAGTGTGGTTTCCTGGGACAATATGTCTGCTGAGGCTGCAGACACTGTCATTTTTTCCATGATACGTACTGTGGTCCTTTGGAGCTGCCCTTGGCTGGGTACAGAGGAGAGGGCATTGCTGGTGTTTGGGATGCTCGGTGATAGGTGACCTTTGTGGCCTTAGTGGCCAGCTGCCAGTAGAAGGACTCCCCAAGCGTATCTTTGGTGCCTTGAAGAGCTGCAGTCACAGAAGCCAAGGAGCCAGCCCTGTGGGTAGTAATGCACTGTGTGCGCATGGCCCTTGGCTGCCATTTGGCCCCTGACCCTGGAATTAACAAAGTGTGTGAATTCTTAAATGTTGGGGCCAGGCAACGGCTCTGATGCCACCCAGGTGTTTGCCACCCTGGCAGTGAAGCTTGAAACTTCAAGGCCCATGGCTGAAGTAGAGATTGGTCGTTGGTTGGCATACCAATGGTGCTCCAGTGTAGGAGCCAGCATCCTCCCGGGCACTATGGTAGAGACGTGGCACATCCAAGGTCTTCCCCTGGCATGTCTTCTGAAGTCTTCCTGAAAGCCGCCTTGGTGATCTGTGAGCCCTTGGTCGTGTTGCGTGGTGGAGATGCGACTGAAACGCATGATGTCGCCCTAGTCAGAGCCCACCTTCTTTCTGTCGTTCTTGCTGGGTACTGGCTGTCCCTCTGTGAGCAGAATACCTGGAGGCTTCTGATGTGGGTGAGTCATCCTTTGGGTCAGGAGGAGGTCAATTTGGACCAAGCCCTGTATTTTGGGAGCTTTCTCTAGGGTGTGGCCAGTACCCAGGGCCCTGCATGCTGTGGATCTGAGCATCATTTGGCCAGGAAAGGGGTCCCATTTCTGTTGTAGTGACCCTTAGATCCTGGACCTGTGGAAGACCAGATCCCATCTTGCACTTTCCGGCAGAGGCTGGACAGTGATTGAATTGACTGTGCAGGAAGAAATGCATGCCCTGAATTCTTTTACTGTTGGAGGGAGTGGTGGGCTGTATCTGCCTCAGTGCCAAGTTCACCATACTGTGTGGTTTTCTGGGAAACTTTCCTTGTTAGGGTGGGAGGTGGGAGTTGTGACAAGGACTCCTGAGCTGGAATGGTAGCTAGGGTACTCTAAGGGTACATGTCATTCACACAGATATTCGCAAGGCGATTTGGGTAGTCAGGTCCCTGTGCTTTTGCCAGAGTGCATGGGTCATGGAGATGGGGAGCCCAGAACCTATGTCTTTAGTTCCTCAGTGAAATTTTGCATGGGGCTGGTGAAGTGCCAAGCATCATCCATCAATTTGTGGAGGGCGGGAGGTCAGGGCTCCATGTAGACTGGACGTGTGTTCAGACACCAACGCCTATGCACACGGACTCTGAGACACAGATACCCAGAAGGAGTTCCCGAGGCAAACCTAAAATGCCAAGAACTCATCCTTATTTTTATGCCAGAACACAGGCACACACCACACATCAAATGCCGCGCTACCTTGCTCAGTCAGAGATGCACCCACAGGCACTAGAACATAATAACTGCACTCTTGTGACAGAGAAGTATCCAGTTGTCTGTACGGGGTCAATAAACTTGGCTGGCAGATACAGGCCTTACCGCCATGGATCATGCGCATTGATCTCACTCAGTGAAAGACCGGGCACACATCTGAAGCCTGCCTGTGCTTTCTGTCCCCCAGTCAGGTAAAGTTACCAGATATGGCTGTCCATCACCAGGAGACGAAGCCCTGCCCATGAGGCGGTGACTCTAGGTGCAGGGGAGTCCTGCGAGAAGTGTGGCAGGCCCAGGTTGCTGCCATTGCTTTTTAGATCACCAAGCACGGTACGGCTTCTCCTGCCCCAGGACGTGTCATGGATTTCAGGTATCCCGGAACTGCCTGAGTGGCTGTATATATGGAGGGACCGTTCCTCTTGCTGAGAACCCTGGGGACTCTGAGTTCCCCTGGCTGCTGGAGGGCTCCCAGATCACGGGCTCCTCCTGGGAGCGGCTTTGCCTACCCTGTGGAGGTGGGGAGCAAGCCAGGACGTGCTCGGATCGATGACGACACCCTCTCATGCATTCCTTGGAAAATCTGAACAACATGAGTGAGAACTCACTACCGTCTCCTCATCGAAACTGAGGTCCAGCACGTTGCCTTCCGTGGGCTTAAGGGTGGGGCTGGTTAGCAGTGAGGGCATCTCCGATTGTGTCACAAACATGCATAGAGGAGCCAGGTCACCAGCAGTTGCGAGGCTCCCATCTGAGGGTGGGCCGTGTGCAGATGTTGAGCGGCTCTTGGAATGTGAGGTCCATGATGAAAGGCACTGAGGAGCAGAAGAGGCATCCGGCTTGTCCAGTGGTGGTAGGTGTCGCAGTAGATCCTGGCATGGGACAGTGAGCTCTTCGCTGAGAACGGTACATTTTGTCCTGGTTCCTGCTGCAAGTGTGCTCATTGGGGCTCTCGTGATGTGGATTCTGATGCAAGGAAGCTTCTGTGGTCTCTGATTGGAGCCCCAGGTCAGATCTGAGGCCGTCACCATTGCAGCCCTTTGGGTCGGCGAGATTGCTGAGTACCCTGTGGGCTGCAGCGGCTGCAGAGACCTAGGGGAACGGTGGCAGTTGTGAAAGTTAATAGGCCTCATTTCCGCCCTTGGCAGTTCCTGAATTGCAAGTCCTGTCACATGCTTGAGTCTTGGAGGGCGCCATGGACTGTGTTGTGGTGACAGGCCTGCATTGCTCCTGCAGGTTGACCAGAGGCCCAGAGAAGAATGGTTGTGCAGGTGAGGAAAAGCGCAGTGTGATTTGCTGGGATGTTATGACTGCTGAGGCTGCAGGCACTGTTGTTCTGTTTTCACTGATATAGTGTGGTCCTTTTGGCGCTGCCGTCAGCTGGGTACAGAGGAGAGGGCATTGCTGGTGCTTGGGAGGCTCGGTGATAGATGACCTTTGTGACCTTTGTGGCCTGATGCCAGAAAAAGGTCTTTCAAACTGTATCTTTGGTGCCTTGAAAAGTTGCAATAACGAGGCCTAGGAGCCAGCCCTGTGGGTAGTAATAAGGTACGTGCACATGCCCCTTGGCTCCACCGTTTAGCCCTTGGGACTGGAATTTGCAAGATGTATGAGTTCCTGAAGAATGGGGTCAGCCAGACGGCCAGATCCCACCCAGGTGTTCACCACCCTGGCAGTGATATATCAACCTTGGAAGACCAGGGTTGTGGTAGAGATCCGGCTTTGGTTGGCATACCAAGGCTGCTTCAATGTAGTAGCCATTGGCTCCCCTGACATGATGATGGGAAACCTGGCAAATCCAAGGTCTTCCCCTGCCTGTTTTTCTGGAGCCTTCCTGGAAGCAGCCTTAGTGATCTGTGAGCACTTGGTGGTCTGGCGTGGTGGAGATGAGGTGCCAGACGGAATGGCATAGTGTTGCGGTAATCAAAGCTACCTTCTTTCTGTGGGTCTTGCTGAGTGCTGATTGTCCTGGTGTGAGCAGAGCCGCTGGAGGCTTCTGATGTGGGTGAGTCACCCTGGTGGGCAGCAGGAGTTCAATTTGAACGAAGTCTTGCTTTGTGGAGGTGATGGAATTCCAGTTGTGCTATTTCAAATCCTGAAAGATGATGCTGTGAAAGTGCTGCACTCAATATGCCAGCAAATTTGGAAAACTCAGCAATGGCCATGGGACTGGAGAAGGTCAGTTTTCATTCCAATCCCAGAGACAGGCAATGCCAAAGAACACTCAAACTACCACACAATTGCACTCATCTCACACACTAGTAAAGTAATGCTCAAAATTCTCCAAGTCAGGCTTCAGCAGTACGTGAACTGTGATTTTCCTGATTTTCAAGCTGGTTTTAGAAAAGGCAGAGGAACCAGAGATCAAGTTGCCAACATCTGCTGGATCATCGAAAAACAAGAGTTCCAGAAAAACATCTATTTCTGCTTTATTGACTATGCCAAAGCCTTTGACTGTGTGGATCACAATAAACTGTGGAAAATTCTTCAAGATATGGGAATATCAGACCACCTGACCACCTCCTGAGAAACCTATATGCAGGTCAGGAACAACAGTTAGAACTGGACATGGAACAACAGACTGGTTCCAAATAGGAAAAGGAGTACATCAAGGCTTTATATTGTCACCCTGCTTATTTAACTTATATGCTGAATACATCATGAGAAACGCTGCGCTGGAGGACGAAGAAGCTGGAATCAAGATTGCCGGGAGAAATATCAGTAATCCCAGCTATGCAGGTGACACCACCCTTATGGTAGAAAGTGAAGAAGAACTAAAGAGCCTCTTGATGAAAGGGAAAGAGGAGAGTGTAAAAGTTGGCTTAAAGCTCAACATTCAGAAAACTAAGACCATGGCTTCCGTTCCCATCACTTCACGGCAAATAGATGGGGAAACAGTGGAAACAGTGGCTGACTTTATTTTTCTGGGCTCCAAAGTCACTGCAAATGGTGATTGCATGAAATTAAAAGATGCTTTCTGCTTGGAAGAAAAGTTATGGCCAACCTAGACAACATATCAAAAAGCAGAGACATTACTTTGCCAACAAATGTCTGTCTAGTCAAGGCTATGGTTTTTTCAGTGGTCACATATGGATGTGAGAGGTGGACCATAAAGAAAGCTGAGCCACGAAAAATTGATGCTTTTGAACTGTGGTGTTGGAGAACACTCTTGAGAGTCCCTTGGACTGCAAGGAGATCCAACCAGTCCATCCTAAAGGAGATCAGTCCTGGATGTTCATTGGCAGGACTGATGCTGAAGTTGAAACTCCAATACTTTGGCCACCTGATGCAAAGAGCTGACTCATTGGAAAAAACCCCAATGCTGGGAAAGATTGAAGGCAGGAGAAGAGGACAACAGAGGATGAGATGGTTGGATGGCATCACTGACGCAATGGACATGGGTTTGGGTGGACTCCGGGAGTTGGCGATGGCCAGGGAGGCCTGGTGTGCTGCAGTTCTTGGGGTCACAAAGAGTTGGACATGACTGAGCGACTGAACTGAACTGAACTGACTTGCTTTATGGGGACTTCCTCTAGGCTATGGTTGGCACCCAGGGCCCTGCAGGCTGTGAATCTGAGGATAATGTGGCCTAGAAAGGGGCCCCATTTCTGTGGGAGTGACCCCTGGGTCCTGGAACCCGAGGATAACCACCTCTTGTCTTGCAGTTTCCAGCACAGCCCCAGAGAGTGACTGGTTAATTGGACAGGAAGAGGCGCATGCCCTGTATTCTTTTGCTCTGCGAGGGTATGGTGGACTGTATCTGGCCCAAGGCCAAGTTAACCACACTCTAGGCCTTCTCTGGAAAGGTTCCTTTTTCGGGGAGGAGGTGGGACTTGTGGTAAGGACACCTGAGCTGTAATAGTGACTGGGATAGGGAAATTCACACAGGGTAAGGGACATTCACACGGATCCTCCGCAAGGTGACCTTGGGCGGTCTGGTTCCTGTGTTTTGCTCAAACAGCATGCGTCATGTAGATCGGTCATGTAGATCGCCCAGAGTCTATGTCAACAGCCCCTCAGTGAAATTTTAATTGGGGTTGGAGGAAGGTGCCAGGTGTCATCCCCCATTTTGTGGGAGGGTGGGAGGTCAGGGCTCACTGGAGCAGTCGTGCGTGCTCAGACATCAAGGCCTTTGCATAGGGGCTCTGAGACACGGAAATACACAAAGAGTTCCAGAGGCACACCCAGAATCCCGAGAGCACATCCTTGTTGGTACACTAGAACACAAGTACTCAGACCCACATCAAGTCCACCGAAACGCTTGCACACTCAGTCAGACAGACATCCACAATGACATGAACCTAACTTTCTGCACTCATGCCAACACATAGGTATCCAGTCGTACATAAGGGATACTACAGATGGGAAGCAGAAGAAGCCGTCCCTCAGGGAACCATGGGCATTGATACTGCTTAGCGAGAAGCTGGCTAACATCTGAAGCCTGCCTGTGCTTTCTGTCCCCTTGTCAGGTGAAGTTGTCAGGTATGGCTATCCATCACCGAGGAGACAAAGCCTCGCCCGTAAGGCGGTTACTCGAGGTGCAGGGGAGTCCAGCAAAAAGTGTCATGGGGCCCATGTAGCTGCCTGTTCTTTTTCGATCACCAACCATGGTATGCCTTCCCTTGCCCAAAGACTTGTCATGGATTTTGGCTTTCCTAGGACTCCCTGAGTGGCTGTACATATGGAGGGACCATTACTCTTGCTGAGAAGGCTGGGGGATCTGAGTTCCCAAAACTGCTGGTCACGGGCTCCTCCTGGGAATGGTACTGCCTGCCCTGTGGAGGTGGGGAGCGAGCCAGGACGTGCTCTGATCAATGATGACACCCTCTAATGCATTCCTTGCAAAACCTGAACAACATGAGTAAGAACTCACTACCGTCTCCTCACGGAAACTGAGGCCCAGCACGTTGCCTTCTGTGGGCTTAATGGTGGGGAGGTTAGCAAGTGGGCTTCTCTGACTGTCACACACATGCATGGGGGAGCAAGGCCACCAAAATTTTGGAGGCTCCCATCTGAGGGTGGGCCGTGCACAGATGTTCAAGCGGCCTTCTGGAATGTGGGGTCCCTGGTTAAGGGCACTGAGGAGCAGAAGAGACATCTGGCTTGTGCAGAGGTGGTAGCTGTGGCAGTAGGTCCTGGCATGGGACAGTGAGCTCTTCGCTGAGAACGGTGCAATCTGTCCTGGTTCCTGCTGCAAGTGTGCTCATTGGGGCTCTCGTGATGTGGATTCTGATGCAAGCACACTTCCGTGGTCTCTGACTGGAGGCCCAGGTGAGATCTGAGGCCGTCGCCATTGCGGCCCTTTGGGTCGGCGAGATTGCTGAGTACCCTGTGGGCTGCAGCGGCTGCAGAGACCTAGGGGAACGGTGGCAGTTGTGAAAGTTAATAGTCCTCCTTTCTGCCCTTGGCAGTTCCTGAATTGCAAGTCCTGTCACATACTTGAGTCTTGGAGGGCGCCATGTACTGTGTTGTGGTGACAGGCCTGCATTGCTCCTGCAGGTTGACGAGAGGCCCAGAGAAGAATGGTTGTGCAGGTGAGAAAATGCGCAGTGTGATTTGCTGGGATGTTATGACTGCTGAGGCTGCAGGCACTGTCGTTCTGTTTTCAGTGATATAGTGTGGTCCTTTTGGCGCTGCCGTCAGCTGGGTACAGAGGACAGGGCATTGCTGGTGCTTGGGAGGCCGGGGTTAGGTGACCTTTGTGTCCTTGGTGGCCTGCTGCCTGTAGAAGGACTCCCCAAGGGTTTCTTTGGTGCCTTGAAGAGTTGCAGTAACAGAGGCCAAGCAACCAGCCCTGTGGGTTGTTTTGTGTTGTGCTCACATGCCCCTTGGTCGCCATTTGTCCCCTGGGCCTGGAATTACCCAGGTCCCCTAAGGTTGGGGCCACTCAGCCGGCCCTGATAGCACCAATGTGTTCGCGCCCCTAGCAATGAAGCATCAATCTTGGAGGCCCGTGCTTCTGGAAGAGATGGGTCATTGGTTGGTATACCCACTCTGCCTCACTGTAGGAGCCAGCAGCTCCCATGGTGCTATGGCAGAGACCTGTGGCATCCAAGGTCTTCCCCTGACAGGTCTTCTGAAGAATACATGAAAGCATCCTTACTGATGTGTATCCACTTGGTCATTTTGCAAACCTTCATCCTGTGGGTCTTCCTGCTTGCTGATTGGCCCTGTGTGTGCCGAGTCCTTGGACGCCTCAGATTTGGGTGAGGGATCCTTGAGGCAGGAGCAGTTCAATGTGAACCACGCCCTGCATTATGGCAGCTTTCTCTAGGGTGTGGTCAGTAACCTGGTCCCTACAGGGTGTGGATCTGCGGAATATCTAGCCAGGAAAGGGGTCCTCTTTCTGTCGGAGTGAGCCCTGGATCCTGGTACCTGAGGAAGTCCAGGTCCCATCCTCACTTTCGTGCAGAGGGAGCACAGTGATAGGACTGACTGGCAGGAAGAGACACATGCCTTGATTTCTCTTCCTATCCGAGGGTGCGCTGGGCCGTATCTGCCCTAGTGCCAAGTTCACCGTACTGTGTAGTTGTCTGGGAAATTTTTCTGTTTCGGGTGGAGGTGAACCTTGTGACAAGGACCCCTGAGCTGTAGTAGTAGCTACAGTCTCAGGGTCCGTGGCATTCACACAGACGCTCCGCAAGGTGGCCTTGGGCGGTCAGGTCTCTGTACTTTGGCCAGAGATCATGGGTCATGGAGACTGGGAGCCTAGAGCCTATGTCAACAGACCCTCAGTGAAATTTTGCATGGGGCTGAAGGAAGATGCCAGGTGTCATCCCCCATTTCGTGGGAGGACAGGAGGTCAGGGCTCCATGAAGACGGCATGCATGTTCAGACGGCAGGGCCTTTCCATGCGGGCTGTGAGACTTGGCTACCCGGACCTATTTCTGGACACACAGCCAAATTGCCGAGAGTGAATTCTTGTTGGTACACCGGGACACAGGCACTCAAGCCCACATCGAATTCCCTGCCACCCATGCATGCTTAGTCAGAAAGATCCCCACATGACCTTGAGCCTAATTTGCTGCGTTCTTTTGAAAGGTAGGTAACCAGTTGTCTGTAAGTGATCAGTGTAGTTGGGTTGCAGATACAGGCCTTCCCCCAATGAAACACCTGCATCAGTGTTACTCAGTGAGAGACCAAGTAGACACCTCAAGTGTTTCTGTGCTTTCTGTCCCCTTGTCAGGCGCAGTTGCCAGATATGGCTGTCCATCACCCAGGAGACGAAGGCCCGCCCATGAGGCAGTGGCTCGAGGTGCAAGGGAGTCCGGCAATAAGTGCGGTGGCCCAGTTGTTTTTGGATCACCGAGCACGGTACGGCTTCTCCTGCCCCAAGACGTGTCGTGAATTTCAGGTTTCCTGGCACTGCCTGAGTGGCTGTGCGACAGAGGGACCGTTCCTCTTGCTGAGAAGCCTGGGGGCTCTGAGTTGCCCGGGCTGATGGAGGACTCCCAGGTCACTGGCTCCTCCTGGGAGCGGCGCTGCCTGCCCTGTGGAGGTGGGGAGCAAGCCAGCACGTGCTCGGATCGATGACGACACCCTCTCATGCATTCCTTGGAAAATCTGAACAACATGAGTGAGAACTCACTACCGTCTCCTCATCGAAACTGAGGTCCAGCACGTTGCCTTCCGTGGGCTTAGGGGTGGGTAGGTTAGCAAGAGGGCTTCTCTGACGGTGTAAGACACATGCATGGGGTAGCCAGGTCACCAGCAGTTGCGAGGCTCCCATCTGAGGGTGGGCCGTGTACAGATGTTCGAGCGGCCTTCTTGGATGTGGGGTATGGTGAAGGGCACTGAGGAGCAGAAGAGGCATCCGGCTTGTCAGGAGGTGGTAGGTGTCGCAGTAGATCCTGGCATGGGACAGTGAGCTCTTCGTTGAGAACGGTGCATTTTGTCCTGGTTCCTGCTGCAAGTGTGCTCACTGGGGCTCTCGTGATGTGGATTCTGATGCAAGGAAGCTTCCGTGGTCTCTGATTGGAGCCCCAGGTGAGATCTGAGGCCGTCGCCATTGCGGCCCTTTGGGTCGGCGAGATTGCTGAGTACCCTGTGGGCTGCAGCGGCTGCAGAGATCTAGGGGATCGGTGGCAGTTGTGAAAGGTAATAGACCTCATTTCTGCCCTTGGCAGTTCCTGAATTGCAAGTCCTGTCACCTGCTTGAGTCTTGGAGGGCGCCATGGACTGTGTTGTGGTGACAGGCCTGCATTGCTCCTGCAGGTTGACCAGAGGCCCAGAGAAGAATGGTTGTGCAGGTGAGGAAAAGCGCAGTGTGATTTGCTGGGATGTTATGACTGCTGAGGCTGCAGGCACTGTCGTTCTGTTTTCAGTGATATAGTGTGGTCCTTTTGGCGCTGCCGTCAGCTGGGTACAGAGGAGAGGGCATTGCTGGTGCTTGGGAGGCTCAGTGATAGGTGACCTTTGTGTCCTTGGTGGCCTGCTGCCAGTAGAAGGACTCCCCAAGGGTTTCTTTGGTGCCTTGAAGAGTTGCAGTAACAGAGGCCAAGCACCCAGCCCTGTGGGTAGTTCTGTGCTGTGCTCACATGCCCCTTGGTCGCCATTTGTCCCCTGGGCCTGGAATTACCCAGGTTCCCTAAGGTTGGGGCCACTCAGCCGGCCCTGATAGCACCAATGTGTTCGCCCCCCTGTCAATGAAGCATCAATCTTGGAGGCCCGTGCTTCTGGAAGAGATGGGTCATTGGTTGGTATACCCACTCTGCCTCACTGTAGGAGCCAGCAGCTCCCATGGTGCTATGGCAGAGACCTGTGGCATCCAAGGTCTTCCCCTGACAGGTCTTCTGAAGAATACATGAAAGCATCCTTACTGATGTGTATCCACTTGGTCATTTTGCAAACCTTCATCCTGTGGGTCTTCCTGCTTGCTGATTGGCCCTGTGTGTGCCAAGTCCTTGGACGCCTCAGATTTGGGTGAGGGATCCTTGAGGCAGGAGCAATTCAATGTGAACCACGCCCTGCATTATGGCAGCTTTCTCTAGGGTGTGGTCAGTAACCTGGTCCCTACAGGGTGTGGATCTGCGGAATATCTAGCCAGGAAAGGGGTCCTCTTTCTGTCGGAGTGAGCCCTGTATCCTGGTACCTGAGGAAGTCCAGGTCCCATCCTCACTTTCGAGCAGAGGGAGCACAGTGATTGGACTGACTGGCAGGAAGAGACGCATGCCTTGATTTCTCTTCCTATCCGAGGGTGCGCTGGGCCGTATCTGCCCTAGTGCCAAGTTCACCGTACTGTGTAGTTGTCTGGGAAATTTTTCTGTTTCGGGTGGAGGTGAACCTTGTGACAAGGACCCCTGAGCTGTAGTAGTAGCTACAGTCTCAGGGTCCGTGGCATTCACACAGACGCTCCGCAAGGTGGCCTTGGGCGGTCAGGTCTCTGTACTTTGGCCAGAGATCATGGGTCATGGAGACTGGGAGCCTAGAGCCTATGTCAACAGCCCCTCAGTGAAATTTTGCATGGGGCTGAAGGAAGATGCCAGGTGTCATCCCCCATTTCGTGGGAGGACAGGAGGTCAGGGCTCCATGAAGACGGCATGCATGTTCAGACGGCAGGGCCTTTCCATGCGGGCTGTGAGACTTGGCTACCCGGACGTATTTCTGGACACACAGCCAAATTGCCGAGAGTGCATTCTTGTTGGTACACCGGGACACAGGCACTCAAGCCCACATCGAATTCCCTGCCACCCATGCATGCTTAGTCAGAAAGATCCCCACATGACCTTGAGCCTAATTTGCTGCGTTCTTTTGAAAGGTAGGTAACCAGTTGTCTGTAAGTGATCAGTGTAGTTGGGTTGCAGATACAGGCCTTCCCCCAATGAAACACCTGCATCAGTGTTACTCAGTGAGAGACCAAGTAGACACCTCAAGTGTTTCTGTGCTTTCTGTCCCCTTGTCAGGCGCAGTTGCCAGATATGGCTGTCCATCACCCAGGAGACGAAGGCCCGCCCATGAGGCAGTGGCTCGAGGTGCAAGGGAGTCCGGCAAAAAGTGCGGCGGCCCAGTTCTTTTTGGATCACCGAGCACGGTACGGCTTCTCCTGCCCCAAGACGTGTCGTGAATTTCAGGTTTCCTGGCACTGCCTGAGTGGCTGTATGTACGGAGGGACCGTTCCTCTTGCTGAGAAGCCTGGGGGCTCTGAGTTGCCCCGGCTGCTGGAGGACTCCCAGGTCACTGGCTCCTCCTGGGAGCGGCGCTGCCTGCCCTGTGGAGGTGGGGAGCAAGCCAGCACGTGCTCGGATCGATGACGACACCCTCTCATGCATTCCTTGGAAAATCTGAACAACATGAGTGAGAACTCACTACCGTCTCCTCATCGAAACTGAGGTCCAGCACGTTGCCTTCCGTGGGCTTAGGGGTGGGTAGGTTAGCAAGAGGGCTTCTCTGACGGTGTAAGACACATGCATGGGGTAGCCAGGTCACCAGCAGTTGCGAGGCTCCCATCTGAGGGTGGGCCGTGTACAGATGTTCGAGCGGCCTTCTTGGATGTGGGGTATGGTGAAGGGCACTGAGGAGCAGAAGAGGCATCCGGCTTGTCAGGAGGTGGTAGGTGTCGCAGTAGATCCTGGCATGGGACAGTGAGCTCTTCGTTGAGAACGGTGCATTTTGTCCTGGTTCCTGCTGCAAGTGTGCTCACTGGGGCTCTCGTGATGTGGATTCTGATGCAAGGAAGCTTCCGTGGTCTCCGATTGGAGCCCCAGGTGAGATCTGAGGCCGTCGCCATTGCGGCCCTTTGGGTCGGCGAGATTGCTGAGTACCCTGTGGGCTGCAGCGGCTACAGAGACCTAGGGGATCGGTGGCAGTTGTGAAAGGTAATAGACCTCATTTCTGCCCTTGGCAGTTCCTGAATTGCAAGTCCTGTCACCTGCTTGAGTCTTGGAGGGCGCCATGGACTGTGTTGTGGTGACAGGCCTGCATTGCTCCTGCAGGTTGACCAGAGGCCCAGAGAAGAATGGTTGTGCAGGTGAGGAAAAGCGCAGTGTGATTTGCTGGGATGTTATGACTGCTGAGGCTGCAGGCACTGTCGTTCTGTTTTCAGTGATATAGTGTGGTCCTTTTGGCGCTGCCGTCAGCTGGGTACAGAGGAGAGGGCATTGCTGGTGCTTGGGAGGCTCAGTGATAGGTGACCTTTGTGTCCTTGGTGGCCTGCTGCCTGTAGAAGGACTCCCCAAGGGTTTCTTTGGTGCCTTGAAGAGTTGCAGTAACAGAGGCCAAGCACCCAGCCCTGTGGGTAGTTCTGTGCTGTGCTCACATGCCCCTTGGTCGCCATTTGTCCCCTGGGCCTGGAATTACCCAGGTTCCCTAAGGTTGGGGCCACTCAGCCGGCCCTGATAGCACCAATGTGTTCGCCCCCCTGGCAATGAAGCATCAATCTTGGTGGCCCGTGGTTCTGGAATTGATGGGTCATTGGTTGGCATCCCCACGCTGCCTCACTGTAGGAGCCAGCAGCTCCCATGGCGCTACGGCAGAGACCTGTGCATCCAAGGTCTTCCCCTGACAGGTCTTCTGAAGAATACATGAAAGCATCCTTAGTGATGTGTATCCACTTGGTCATTTTGCAAACCTTCATCCTGTGGGTCTTCCTGCTTGCTGATTGGCCCTGTGTGTGCCGAGTCCTTGCACGCCTCAGATTTGGGTGAGGGATCCTTGAGGCAGGAGCAGTTCAATGTGAACCACGCCCTGCATTATGGCAGCTTTCTCTAGGGTGTGGTCAGTAACCTGGTCCCTACAGGGTGTGGATCTGCGGATAATCTAGCCAGGAAAGGGGTCCTCTTTCTGTCGGAGTGAGCCCTGTATCCTGGTACCTGAGGAAGTCCAGGTCCCATCCTCACTTTCGTGCAGAGGGAGCACAGTGATTGGACTGACTGGCAGGAAGAGACACATGCCTTGATTTCTCTTCCTATCCGAGGGTGCGCTGGGCCGTATCTGCCCTAGTGACAAGTTCACCATACTGTGTAGTTGTCTGGGAAATTTTTCTGTTTCGGGTGGAGGTGAACCATGTGACAAGGACCCCTGAGCTGTCGTAATAGCTACAGTCTCAGGGTCCGTGGCATTCACACAGACGCTCCGCAAGGTGGCCTTGGGCGGTCAGGTCTCTGTGCTTTGGCCAGAGAACCTGGGTCATGGAGATTGGGAGCCTAGAGCCTATGTCAACAAGCCCTCAGTGAAATTTTGCATGGGGCAGAAAGAAGATGCCAGGTGTCATCCCCCATTTCGTGGATTGACAGGAGTCTGGGCTCCATGAAGACGACATGCGTGTTCAGACTGCAGGGCCTTTCCATGCGGGCTGTGAGACTTGGCTACCCGGACCTATTTCTGGACACAGAGCCAAATTGCCGAGAGTGCATTCTTGTTGGTACACCGGGACACAGACACTCACGTCCACATCGAATCCCCTGCCACCCATGCATGCTGAGTCTGAAAGACCCCCACATGACGTTGAGCCTAGTTTTGTGCACTCTTTTGAAAGGTAGGTAACCCGTTTTCTGTATGGGATCGATCTAGTTGGGTTGCAGATACAGGCCTTCCCCCAGTGAAGCATCTGCATCAGTGTTACTCAGTGAGAGACCAAGTAGACACCTCAAGTGTTTCTGTGCTTTCTGTCCCCTTGTCAGGTGCAGTTGCCAGATATGGCTGTCCATCACCCAGGAACCTAAGGCCCGCCCATGAGGCAGTGGCTCGAGGTGCAAGGGAATCCGGCAAGAAGTGGGGTAGCCCAGGTTTCTGCCAGTTCTTTTTCGATCACCGAGCACGGTACGGCTTCTCTTGCCCCCAGATATGTCGGGAATTTCAGGTTTCATGGCACTGCCTTAGTGGCTGTACATACAGAGGGACCGTTCCTCTCCTGGGGGCTCTGAGTTGCCCCGGCTACTGGAGGACTCCCAGGTCACTGGCTCCTCCTGGGAGCGGCGCTGCCTGCCCTGTGGATGTGGGGCGTGAGCCAGCACGTGCTCGGATCGATGACGACACCCTCTCATGCATTCCTTGGAAATCTGAACAACATGAGTGAGAACTCACTACCGTCTCCTCATCGAAACTGAGGTCCAGCACGTTGCCTTCCGTGGGCTTAAGGGGTGGGTAGGTTAGCAAGAGGGCTTCTCTGACTGTCACACACATGCATGGGGGAGCCAGGTCACCAACATTTTCGAGGCTCCCATCGGAGGGTGGTTCGGCAAAGATGTTCGAGCGGCCTTCTTGGAATGTGGGGTCCCTGGTAATGGGCACAGAGGAGCAAAAGAGGCTTCCGGCTTGTCAGGAGGTGGTAGATGTCGCAGTAGATCCTGGCATGGGACAGTGAGCTCTTCGCTGAGAACGGTGCATTTTGACCTGGTTCCTGCTGCAAATGTGCTCATTGGGGCTCTTGTGATGCGGATTCTGATGCAAGGACGCTTCTGTGGTCTCTGATTGGAGCCCCAGGTCCATTCTGAGGCCGTCGCCATTGCGGCCCTTTGGGTCGGCGAGATTGCTGAGTACCTTGTGTGCTGCAGCGCCTGCAGAGACCTAGGGGAACGGTGCGAGTTGTGAAAGTTAATAGTCCTCCTTTCTGCCCTTGGCAGTTACCGATTTGCAAGTCCTGTCACCTGCTTGAGTCTTGGAGGGCGCCATGGACTGTGTCGTGGTGACAGGCCTGCATTGCTCCTGCAGGTTGACCAGAGGCCCAGAGAAGAATGGTTGTGCAGGTGAGGAAAAGCGCAGTGTGATTTGCTGGGATGTTATGACTGCTGAGGCTGCAGGCACTGTCGTTCTGTTTTCAGTGATATAGTGTGGTCCTTTTGGCGCTGCCGTCAGCTGGGTACAGAGGAGAGGGCATTGCTGGTGCTTGGGAGGCTCGGTGATAGGTGACCTTTGTGTCCTTGGTGGCCTGCTGCCAGTAGAAGGACTCCCCAAGGGTTTCTTTGGTGCCTTGAAGAGTTGCAGTAACAGAGGCCAAGTAACCAGCCCTGTGGGTAGTTCTGTGCTGTGCTCACATGCGCCTTGGTCGCCATTTGTCCCCTGGGCTTGGAATTACCCAGGTTCCCTAAGGTTGGGGCCACTCAGCCGGCCCTGATAGCACCAATGTGTTCGCCCCCCTGGCAATGAAGCGTCAAACTTGGAGGCCCGAGGTTCTGCAAGAGATGGGTCACTGGTTTGCATCCCCACGCTGCCTCACGGTAGGAGCCAGCAGCTCCCATGGCGCTACGGCAGAGACCTGTGGCATCCAAGGTCTTCCCCTGACAGGTCCTCTGAAGAATACATGAAAGCATCCTTAGTGATGTGTATGCACTTGGTCATTTTGCCAACCTTCATCCTGTGGGTCTTCCTGCTTGCTGATTGGCCCTGTGTGTGCCGAGGCCTTGTACGCCTCAGATTTGGGTGAGGGATCCTTGAGGCAGGAGCAGATCAATGTGAACCACGCCCTGCATTATGGCATCTTCCTCTAGGATGTGGTCAGTAACCTGGTCCCTACAGGGTGTGGATCTGAGGATAATCTAGACAGGAAATGGGTCCTGTTTCTGTGGGAGTGAGCCCTGGATCCTGGTACCTGAGGAAGTCCGGGTCCCATCCTGACTTTCGGGGAGAGGCCGCCCAGTGATTGGACTGACTGGCAGGAAGAGACGCATGCCTTGATTTCTCTTCCTATCCGAGGGTGCGCTGGGCCGTATCTGCCCTAGTGCCAAGTTCACCGTACTGTGTAGTCGTCTGGGAAATTTTTCTGTTTCGGGTGGAGGTGAACCTTGTGACAAGGACCCCTGAGCTGTAGTAGTAGCTACAGTCTCAGGGTCCGTGGCATTCACACAGACGCTCCGCAAGGTGGCCTTGGGCGGTCAGGTCTCTGTGCTTTGGCCAGAGATCATGGGTCATGGAGACTGGGAGCCTAGAGCCTATGTCAACGGCCCCTCAGTGAAATTTTGCATGGGGCTGAAGGAAGATGCCAGGTGTCATCCCCCATTTCGTGGGAGGACAGGAGGTCAGGGCTCCATGAAGACGGCATGCGTGTTCAGACGGCAGGGCCTTTCCACGCGGGCTGTGAGACTTGGCTGCCCGGACCTATTTCTGGACACACAGCCAAAATGCCGAGAGTGCATTCTTGTTGGTAAACCGGGACACAGGCACTGAAGGCCACCTGGAATCCCCTGCCACCCATGCATGCTGAGTCAGAAAGACCCCCTGATGACCTTGAGCCTAATTTGCTGCGCTCTTTTGAAAGGTAGGTAACCAGTTGTCTGTAAGTGATCAGTGTAGTTGGGTTGCAGATACAGGCCTTCCCCCAATGAAACACCTGCATCAGTGTTACCCAGTGAGAGACCAAGTAGACACCTCAAGTGTTTCTGTGCTTTCTGTCCCCTTGTCAGGCGCAGTTGCCAGATATGGCTGTCCATCACCCAGGAGACGAAGGCCCGCCCATGAGGCAGTGGCTCGAGGTGCAAGGGAGTCCGGCAAGAAGTGCGGCGGCCCAGTTGTTTTTGGATCACCGAGCACGGTACGGCTTCTCCTGCCCCAAGACGTGTCGTGAATTTCAGGTTTCCTGGCACTGCCTGAGTGGCTGTATGTACGGAGGGACCGTTCCTCTTGCTGAGAAGCCTGGGGGCTCTGAGTTGCCCCGGCTGCTGGAGGACTCCCAGGTCACTGGCTCCTCCTGGGAGCGGCGCTGCCTGCCCTGTGGAGGTGGGGAGCAAGCCAGCACGTGCTCGGATCGATGACGACACCCTCTCATGCATTCCTTGGAAAATCTGAACAACATGAGTGAGAACTCACTACCGTCTCCTCATCGAAACTGAGGTCCAGCACGTTGCCTTCCGTGGGCTTAGGGGTGGGTAGGTTAGCAAGAGGGCTTCTCTGACGGTGTAAGACACATGCATGGGGTAGCCAGGTCACCAGCAGTTGCGAGGCTCCCATCTGAGGGTGGGCCGTGTACAGATGTTCGAGCGGCCTTCTTGGATGTGGGGTATGGTGAAGGGCACTGAGGAGCAGAAGAGGCATCCGGCTTGTCAGGGGGTGGTAGGTGTCGCAGTAGATCCTGGCATGGGACAGTGAGCTCTTCGTTGAGAACGGTGCATTTTGTCCTGGTTCCTGCTGCAAGTGTGCTCACTGGGGCTCTCGTGATGTGGATTCTGATGCAAGGAAGCTTCCGTGGTCTCCGATTGGAGCCCCAGGTGAGATCTGAGGCCGTCGCCATTGCGGCCCTTTGGGTCGGCGAGATTGCTGAGTACCCTGTGGGCTGCAGCGGCTGCAGAGACCTAGGGGAACGGTGGCAGTTGTGAAAGTTAATAGTCCTCCTTTCTGCCCTTGGCAGTTCCTGAATTGCAAGTCCTGTCACCTGCTTGAGTCTTGGAGGGCGCCATGGACTGTGTCGTGGTGACAGGCCTGCATTGCTCCTGCAGGTTGACCAGAGGCCCAGAGAAGAATGGTTGTGCAGGTGAGGAAAAGCGCAGTGTGATTTGCTGGGATGTTATGACTGCTGAGGCTGCAGGCACTGTCGTTCTGTTTTCAGTGATATAGTGTGGTCCTTTTGGCGCTGCCGTCAGCTGGGTACAGAGGAGAGGGCATTGCTGGTGCTTGGGAGGCTCGGTGATAGGTGACCTTTGTGTCCTTGGTGGCCTGCTGCCAGTAGAAGGACTCCCCAAGGGTTTCTTTGGTGCCTTGAAGAGTTGCAGTAACAGAGGCCAAGCAACCAGCCCTGTGGGTTGTTCTGTGTTGTGCTCACATGCCCCTTGGTCGCCATTTGTCCCCTGGGCCTGGAATTACCCAGGTTCCCTAAGGTTGGGGCCACTCTGCCGGCCCTGAGCGCAGAAATGTGTTCGCCCCCCTGGCAATGAAGCATCAACCTTGGAGGCCCGTGGTTCTGGAAGAGATGGGTCATTGGTTGGCATCCCCACGGTGCCTCACTGTAGGAGCCAGCAGCTCCCATGGCGCTACGGCAGAGACCTGTGGCATCCAAGGTCTTCCCCTGACAGGTCTTCTGAAGAATACATGAAAGCATCCTTAGTGATGTGTATGCACTTGGTCATTTTGCCAACCTTCATCCTGTGGGTCTTCCTGCTTGCTGATTGGCCCTGTGTGTGCCGAGGCCTTGGACGCCTCAGATTTGGGTGAGAGACCCTTGAGGCAGGAGCAGTTCAATGTGAACCACGCCCTGCATTATGGCAGCTTTCTCTAGGGTGTGGTCAGTAACCTGGTCCCTGCAGCGTGTAGATCTGAGGATAATCTAGCCAGGAAAGGGGTCCTCTTTCTGTGGGAGTGAGCCCTGGATCCTGGTACCTGAGGAAGTCCGGGTCCCATCCTCACTTTCGGGCAGAGGCCGCCCAGTGATTGGACTGACTGGCAGGAAGAGACGCATGCCTTGATTTCTCTTCCTATCCGAGGGTGCGCTGGGCCGTATCTGCCCTAGTGCCAAGTTCACCGTACTGTGTAGTCGTCTGGGAAATTTTTCTGTTTCGGGTGGAGGTGACCCTTGTGACAAGGACCCCTGAGCTGTAGTAGTAGCTACAGTCTCAGGGTCCGTGGCATTCACACAGACGCTCCGCAAGGTGGCCTTGGGCGGTCAGGTCTCTGTGCTTTGGCCAGAGATCATGGGTCATGGAGACTGGGAGCCTAGAGCCTATGTCAACAGCCCCTCAGTGAAATTTTGCATGGGGCTGAAGGAAGATGCCAGGTGTCATCCCCCATTTCGTGGGAGGACAGGAGGTCAGGGCTCCATGAAGACGGCATGCGTGTTCAGACGGCAGGGCCTTTCCATGCGGGCTGTGAGACTTGGCTACCCGGACCTATTTCTGGACACAGAGCCAAATTGCCGAGAGTGCATTCTTGTTGGTACACCGGGACACAGGCCCTCAAGGCCACCTGGAATCCCCTGCCACCCATGCATGCTGAGTCAGAAAGACCCCCTGATGACCTTGAGCCTAATTTGCTGCGCTCTTTTCAAAGGTAGGTAACCAGTTGTCTGTAAGTGATCAGTGTAGTTGGGTTGCAGATACAGGCCTTCCCCCAATGAAACACCTGCATCAGTGTTACTCAGTGAGAGACCAAGTAGACACCTCAAGTGTTTCTGTGCTTTCTGTCCCCTTGTCAGGCGCAGTTGCCAGATATGGCTGTCCATCACCCAGGAGACGAAGGCCCGCCCATGAGGCAGTGGCTCGAGGTGCAAGGGAGTCCGGCAAGAAGTGCGGCGGCCCAGTTGTTTTTGGATCACCGAGCACGGTACGGCTTCTCCTGCCCCAAGACGTGTCGTGAATTTCAGGTTTCCTGGCACTGCCTGAGTGGCTGTATGTACGGAGGGACCGTTCCTCTTGCTGAGAAGCCTGGGGGCTCTGAGTTGCCCCGGCTGCTGGAGGACTCCCAGGTCACTGGCTCCTCCTGGGAGTGGCGCTGCCTGCCCTGTGGAGGTGGGGAGCAAGCCAGCACGTGCTCGGATCGATGACGACACCCTCTCATGCATTCCTTGGAAAATCTGAACAACATGAGTGAGAACTCACTACCGTCTCCTCATCGAAACTGAGGTCCAGCACGTTGCCTTCCGTGGGCTTAGGGGTGGGTAGGTTAGCAAGAGGGCTTCTCTGACGGTGTAAGACACATGCATGGGGTAGCCAGGTCACCAGCAGTTGCGAGGCTCCCATCTGAGGGTGGGCCGTGTACAGATGTTCGAGCGGCCTTCTTGGATGTGGGGTATGGTGAAGGGCACTGAGGAGCAGAAGAGGCATCCGGCTTGTCAGGGGGTGGTAGGTGTCGCAGTAGATCCTGGCATGGGACAGTGAGCTCTTCGTTGAGAACGGTGCATTTTGTCCTGGTTCCTGCTGCAAGTGTGCTCACTGGGGCTCTCGTGATGTGGATTCTGATGCAAGGAAGCTTCCGTGGTCTCCGATTGGAGCCCCAGGTGAGATCTGAGGCCGTCGCCATTGCGGCCCTTTGGGTCGGCGAGATTGCTGAGTACCCTGTGGGCTGCAGCGGCTGCAGAGACCTAGGGGAACGGTGGCAGTTGTGAAAGTTAATAGTCCTCCTTTCTGCCCTTGGCAGTTCCTGAATTGCAAGTCCTGTCACCTGCTTGAGTCTTGGAGGGCGCCATGGACTGTGTCGTGGTGACAGGCCTGCATTGCTCCTGCAGGTTGACCAGAGGCCCAGAGAAGAATGGTTGTGCAGGTGAGGAAAAGCGCAGTGTGATTTGCTGGGATGTTATGACTGCTGAGGCTGCAGGCACTGTCGTTCTGTTTTCAGTGATATAGTGTGGTCCTTTTGGCGCTGCCGTCAGCTGGGTACAGAGGAGAGGGCATTGCTGGTGCTTGGGAGGCTCGGTGATAGGTGACCTTTGTGTCCTTGGTGGCCTGCTGCCAGTAGAAGGACTCCCCAAGGGTTTCTTTGGTGCCTTGAAGAGTTGCAGTAACAGAGGCCAAGCAACCAGCCCTGTGGGTTGTTCTGTGTTGTGCTCACATGCCCCTTGGTCGCCATTTGTCCCCTGGGCCTGGAATTACCCAGGTTCCCTAAGGTTGGGGCCACTCTGCCGGCCCTGAGCGCAGAAATGTGTTCGCCCCCCTGGCAATGAAGCATCAACCTTGGAGGCCCGTGGTTCTGGAAGAGATGGGTCATTGGTTGGCATCCCCACGGTGCCTCACTGTAGGAGCCAGCAGCTCCCATGGCGCTACGGCAGAGACCTGTGGCATCCAAGGTCTTCCCCTGACAGGTCTTCTGAAGAATACATGAAAGCATCCTTAGTGATGTGTATGCACTTGGTCATTTTGCCAACCTTCATCCTGTGGGTCTTCCTGCTTGCTGATTGGCCCTGTGTGTGCCGAGGCCTTGGACGCCTCAGATTTGGGTGAGAGACCCTTGAGGCAGGAGCAGTTCAATGTGAACCACGCCCTGCATTATGGCAGCTTTCTCTAGGGTGTGGTCAGTAACCTGGTCCCTGCAGCGTGTAGATCTGAGGATAATCTAGCCAGGAAAGGGGTCCTCTTTCTGTGGGAGTGAGCCCTGGATCCTGGTACCTGAGGAAGTCCGGGTCCCATCCTCACTTTCGGGCAGAGGCCGCCCAGTGATTGGACTGACTGGCAGGAAGAGACGCATGCCTTGATTTCTCTTCCTATCCGAGGGTGCGCTGGGCCGTATCTGCCCTAGTGCCAAGTTCACCGTACTGTGTAGTCGTCTGGGAAATTTTTCTGTTTCGGGTGGAGGTGACCCTTGTGACAAGGACCCCTGAGCTGTAGTAGTAGCTACAGTCTCAGGGTCCGTGGCATTCACACAGACGCTCCGCAAGGTGGCCTTGGGCGGTCAGGTCTCTGTGCTTTGGCCAGAGATCATGGGTCATGGAGACTGGGAGCCTAGAGCCTATGTCAACAGCCCCTCAGTGAAATTTTGCATGGGGCTGAAGGAAGATGCCAGGTGTCATCCCCCATTTCGTGGGAGGACAGGAGGTCAGGGCTCCATGAAGACGGCATGCGTGTTCAGACGGCAGGGCCTTTCCATGCGGGCTGTGAGACTTGGCTACCCGGACCTATTTCTGGACACAGAGCCAAATTGCCGAGAGTGCATTCTTGTTGGTACACCGGGACACAGGCCCTCAAGGCCACCTGGAATCCCCTGCCACCCATGCATGCTGAGTCAGAAAGACCCCCTGATGACCTTGAGCCTAATTTGCTGCGCTCTTTTCAAAGGTAGGTAACCAGTTGTCTGTAAGTGATCAGTGTAGTTGGGTTGCAGATACAGGCCTTCCCCCAATGAAACACCTGCATCAGTGTTACTCAGTGAGAGACCAAGTAGACACCTCAAGTGTTTCTGTGCTTTCTGTCCCCTTGTCAGGCGCAGTTGCCAGATATGGCTGTCCATCACCCAGGAGACGAAGGCCCGCCCATGAGGCAGTGGCTCGAGGTGCAAGGGAGTCCGGCAAGAAGTGCGGCGGCCCAGTTGTTTTTGGATCACCGAGCACGGTACGGCTTCTCCTGCCCCAAGACGTGTCATGAATTTCAGGTTTCCTGGCACTGCCTGAGTGGCTGTATGTACGGAGGGACCGTTCCTCTTGCTGAGAAGCCTGGGGGCTCTGAGTTGCCCCGGCTGCTGGAGGACTCCCAGGTCACTGGCTCCTCCTGGGAGTGGCGCTGCCTGCCCTGTGGAGGTGGGGAGCAAGCCAGCACGTGCTCGGATCGATGACGACACCCTCTCATGCATTCCTTGGAAAATCTGAACAACATGAGTGAGAACTCACTACCGTCTCCTCATCGAAACTGAGGTCCAGCACGTTGCCTTCCGTGGGCTTAGGGGTGGGTAGGTTAGCAAGAGGGCTTCTCTGACGGTGTAAGACACATGCATGGGGTAGCCAGGTCACCAGCAGTTGCGAGGCTCCCATCTGAGGGTGGGCCGTGTACAGATGTTCGAGCGGCCTTCTTGGATGTGGGGTATGGTGAAGGGCACTGAGGAGCAGAAGAGGCATCCGGCTTGTCAGGGGGTGGTAGGTGTCGCAGTAGATCCTGGCATGGGACAGTGAGCTCTTCGTTGAGAACGGTGCATTTTGTCCTGATTCCTGCTGCAAGTGTGCTCACTGGGGCTCTCGTGATGTGGATTCTGATGCAAGGAAGCTTCCGTGGTCTCCGATTGGAGCCCCAGGTGAGATCTGAGGCCGTCTCCATTGCGGCCCTTTGGGTCGGCGAGATTGCTGAGTACCCTGTGGGCTGCAGCGGCTGCAGAGACCTAGGGGAACGGTGGCAGTTGTGAAAGTTAATAGGCCTCCTTTCTGCCCTTGGCAGTTCCTGAATTGCAAGTCCTGTCACCTGCTTGAGTCTTGGAGGGCGCCATGGACTGTGTCGTGGTGACAGGCCTGCATTGCTCCTGCAGGTTGACCAGAGGCCCAGAGAAGAATGGTTGTGCAGGTGAGGAAAAGCGCAGTGTGATTTGCTGGGATGTTATGACTGCTGAGGCTGCAGGCACTGTCGTTCTGTTTTCAGTGATATAGTGTGGTCCTTTTGGCGCTGCCGTCAGCTGGGTACAGAGGAGAGGGCATTGCTGGTGCTTGGGAGGCTCGGTGATAGGTGACCTTTGTGTCCTTGGTGGCCTGCTGCCAGTAGAAGGACTCCCCAAGGGTTTCTTTGGTGCCTTGAAGAGTTGCAGTAACAGAGGCCAAGCAACCAGCCCTGTGGGTTGTTCTGTGTTGTGCTCACATGCCCCTTGGTCGCCATTTGTCCCCTGGGCCTGGAATTACCCAGGTTCCCTAAGGTTGGGGCCACTCTGCCGGCCCTGAGCGCAGAAATGTGTTCGCCCCCCTGGCAATGAAGCATCAACCTTGGAGGCCCGTGGTTCTGGAAGAGATGGGTCATTGGTTGGCATCCCCACGGTGCCTCACTGTAGGAGCCAGCAGCTCCCATGGCGCTACGGCAGAGACCTGTGGCATCCAAGGTCTTCCCCTGACAGGTCTTCTGAAGAATACATGAAAGCATCCTTAGTGATGTGTATGCACTTGGTCATTTTGCCAACCTTCATCCTGTGGGTCTTCCTGCTTGCTGATTGGCCCTGTGTGTGCCGAGGCCTTGGACGCCTCAGATTTGGGTGAGAGACCCTTGAGGCAGGAGCAGTTCAATGTGAACCACGCCCTGCATTATGGCAGCTTTCTCTAGGGTGTGGTCAGTAACCTGGTCCCTGCAGCGTGTAGATCTGAGGATAATCTAGCCAGGAAAGGGGTCCTCTTTCTGTGGGAGTGAGCCCTGGATCCTGGTACCTGAGGAAGTCCGGGTCCCATCCTCACTTTCGGGCAGAGGCCGCCCAGTGATTGGACTGACTGGCAGGAAGAGACGCATGCCTTGATTTCTCTTCCTATCCGAGGGTGCGCTGGGCCGTATCTGCCCTAGTGCCAAGTTCACCGTACTGTGTAGTCGTCTGGGAAATTTTTCTGTTTCGGGTGGAGGTGACCCTTGTGACAAGGACCCCTGAGCTGTAGTAGTAGCTACAGTCTCAGGGTCCGTGGCATTCACACAGACGCTCCGCAAGGTGGCCTTGGGCGGTCAGGTCTCTGTGCTTTGGCCAGAGATCATGGGTCATGGAGACTGGGAGCCTAGAGCCTATGTCAACAGCCCCTCAGTGAAATTTTGCATGGGGCTGAAGGAAGATGCCAGGTGTCATCCCCCATTTCGTGGGAGGACAGGAGGTCAGGGCTCCATGAAGACGGCATGCGTGTTCAGACGGCAGGGCCTTTCCATGCGGGCTGTGAGACTTGGCTACCCGGACCTATTTCTGGACACAGAGCCAAATTGCCGAGAGTGCATTCTTGTTGGTACACCGGGACACAGGCCCTCAAGGCCACCTGGAATCCCCTGCCACCCATGCATGCTGAGTCAGAAAGACCCCCTGATGACCTTGAGCCTAATTTGCTGCGCTCTTTTCAAAGGTAGGTAACCAGTTGTCTGTAAGTGATCAGTGTAGTTGGGTTGCAGATACAGGCCTTCCCCCAATGAAACACCTGCATCAGTGTTACTCAGTGAGAGACCAAGTAGACACCTCAAGTGTTTCTGTGCTTTCTGTCCCCTTGTCAGGCGCAGTTGCCAGATATGGCTGTCCATCACCCAGGAGACGAAGGCCCGCCCATGAGGCAGTGGCTCGAGGTGCAAGGGAGTCCGGCAAGAAGTGCGGCGGCCCAGTTGTTTTTGGATCACCGAGCACGGTACGGCTTCTCCTGCCCCAAGACGTGTCGTGAATTTCAGGTTTCCTGGCACTGCCTGAGTGGCTGTATGTACGGAGGGACCGTTCCTCTTGCTGAGAAGCCTGGGGGCTCTGAGTTGCCCCGGCTGCTGGAGGACTCCCAGGTCACTGGCTCCTCCTGGGAGTGGCGCTGCCTGCCCTGTGGAGGTGGGGAGCAAGCCAGCACGTGCTCGGATCGATGACGACACCCTCTCATGCATTCCTTGGAAAATCTGAACAACATGAGTGAGAACTCACTACCGTCTCCTCATCGAAACTGAGGTCCAGCACGTTGCCTTCCGTGGGCTTAGGGGTGGGTAGGTTAGCAAGAGGGCTTCTCTGACGGTGTAAGACACATGCATGGGGTAGCCAGGTCACCAGCAGTTGCGAGGCTCCCATCTGAGGGTGGGCCGTGTACAGATGTTCGAGCGGCCTTCTTGGATGTGGGGTATGGTGAAGGGCACTGAGGAGCAGAAGAGGCATCCGGCTTGTCAGGGGGTGGTAGGTGTCGCAGTAGATCCTGGCATGGGACAGTGAGCTCTTCGTTGAGAACGGTGCATTTTGTCCTGATTCCTGCTGCAAGTGTGCTCACTGGGGCTCTCGTGATGTGGATTCTGATGCAAGGAAGCTTCCGTGGTCTCCGATTGGAGCCCCAGGTGAGATCTGAGGCCGTCGCCATTGCGGCCCTTTGGGTCGGCGAGATTGCTGAGTACCCTGTGGGCTGCAGCGGCTGCAGAGACCTAGGGGAACGGTGGCAGTTGTGAAAGTTAATAGTCCTCCTTTCTGCCCTTGGCAGTTCCTGAATTGCAAGTCCTGTCACCTGCTTGAGTCTTGGAGGGCGCCATGTACTGTGTCGTGGTGACAGGCCTGCATTGCTCCTGCAGGTTGACCAGAGGCCCAGAGAAGAATGGTTGTGCAGGTGAGGAAAAGCGCAGTGTGATTTGCTGGGATGTTATGACTGCTGGGGCTGCAGGCACTGTCGTTCTGTTTTCAGTGATATAGTGTGGTCCTTTTGGCGCTGCCGTCAGCTGGGTACAGAGGAGAGGGCATTGCTGGTGCTTGGGAGGCTCGGTGATAGGTGACCTTTGTGTCCTTGGTGGCCTGCTGCCAGTAGAAGGACTCCCCAAGGGTTTCTTTGGTGCCTTGAAGAGTTGCAGTAACAGAGGCCAAGCAACCAGCCCTGTGGGTTGTTCTGTGTTGTGCTCACATGCCCCTTGGTCGCCATTTGTCCCCTGGGCCTGGAATTACCCAGGTTCCCTAAGGTTGGGGCCACTCTGCCGGCCCTGAGCGCAGAAATGTGTTGACCCCCTGGCAATGAAGCATCAACCTTGGAGGCCCGTGGTTCTGGAAGAGATGGGTCATTGGTTGGCATCCCCACGGTGCCTCACTGTAGGAGCCAGCAGCTCCCATGGCGCTACGACAGAGACCTGTGGCATCCAAGGTCTTCCCCTGACAGGTCTTCTGAAGAATACATGAAAGCATCCTTAGTGATGTGTATGCACTTGGTCATTTTGCCAACCTTCATCCTGTGGGTCTTCCTGCTTGCTGATTGGCCCTGTGTGTGCCGAGGCCTTGGACGCCTCAGATTTGGGTGAGAGACCCTTGAGGCAGGAGCAGTTCAATGTGAACCACGCCCTGCATTATGGCAGCTTTCTCTAGGGTGTGGTCAGTAACCTGGTCCCTGCAGCGTGTAGATCTGAGGATAATCTAGCCAGGAAAGGGGTCCTCTTTCTGTGGGAGTGAGCCCTGGATCCTGGTACCTGAGGAAGTCCGGGTCCCATCCTCACTTTCGGGCAGAGGCCGCCCAGTGATTGGACTGACTGGCAGGAAGAGACGCATGCCTTGATTTCTCTTCCTATCCGAGGGTGCGCTGGGCCGTATCTGCCCTAGTGCCAAGTTCACCGTACTGTGTAGTCGTCTGGGAAATTTTTCTGTTTCGGGTGGAGGTGACCCTTGTGACAAGGACCCCTGAGCTGTAGTAGTAGCTACAGTCTCAGGGTCCGTGGCATTCACACAGACGCTCCGCAAGGTGGCCTTGGGCGGTCAGGTCTCTGTGCTTTGGCCAGAGATCATGGGTCATGGAGACTGGGAGCCTAGAGCCTATGTCAACAGCCCCTCAGTGAAATTTTGCATGGGGCTGAAGGAAGATGCCAGGTGTCATCCCCCATTTCGTGGGAGGACAGGAGGTCAGGGCTCCATGAAGACGGCATGCGTGTTCAGACGGCAGGGCCTTTCCATGCGGGCTGTGAGACTTGGCTACCCGGACCTATTTCTGGACACAGAGCCAAATTGCCGAGAGTGCATTCTTGTTGGTACACCGGGACACAGGCCCTCAAGGCCACCTGGAATCCCCTGCCACCCATGCATGCTGAGTCAGAAAGACCCCCTGATGACCTTGAGCCTAATTTGCTGCGCTCTTTTCAAAGGTAGGTAACCAGTTGTCTGTAAGTGATCAGTGTAGTTGGGTTGCAGATACAGGCCTTCCCCCAATGAAACACCTGCATCAGTGTTACTCAGTGAGAGACCAAGTAGACACCTCAAGTGTTTCTGTGCTTTCTGTCCCCTTGTCAGGCGCAGTTGCCAGATATGGCTGTCCATCACCCAGGAGACGAAGGCCCGCCCATGAGGCAGTGGCTCGAGGTGCAAGGGAGTCCGGCAAGAAGTGCGGCGGCCCAGTTGTTTTTGGATCACCGAGCACGGTACGGCTTCTCCTGCCCCAAGACGTGTCGTGAATTTCAGGTTTCCTGGCACTGCCTGAGTGGCTGTATGTACGGAGGGACCGTTCCTCTTGCTGAGAAGCCTGGGGGCTCTGAGTTGCCCCGGCTGCTGGAGGACTCCCAGGTCACTGACTCCTCCTGGGAGTGGCGCTGCCTGCCCTGTGGAGGTGGGGAGCAAGCCAGCACGTGCTCGGATCGATGACGACACCCTCTCATGCATTCCTTGGAAAATCTGAACAACATGAGTGAGAACTCACTACCGTCTCCTCATCGAAACTGAGGTCCAGCACGTTGCCTTCCGTGGGCTTAGGGGTGGGTAGGTTAGCAAGAGGGCTTCTCTGACGGTGTAAGACACATGCATGGGGTAGCCAGGTCACCAGCAGTTGCGAGGCTCCCATCTGAGGGTGGGCCGTGTACAGATGTTCGAGCGGCCTTCTTGGATGTGGGGTATGGTGAAGGGCACTGAGGAGCAGAAGAGGCATCCGGCTTGTCAGGGGGTGGTAGGTGTCGCAGTAGATCCTGGCATGGGACAGTGAGCTCTTCGTTGAGAACGGTGCATTTTGTCCTGGTTCCTGCTGCAAGTGTGCTCACTGGGGCTCTCGTGATGTGGATTCTGATGCAAGGAAGCTTCCGTGGTCTCCGATTGGAGCCCCAGGTGAGATCTGAGGCCGTCTCCATTGCGGCCCTTTGGGTCGGCGAGATTGCTGAGTACCCTGTGGGCTGCAGCGGCTGCAGAGACCTAGGGGAACGGTGGCAGTTGTGAAAGTTAATAGTCCTCCTTTCTGCCCTTGGCAGTTCCTGAATTGCAAGTCCTGTCACCTGCTTGAGTCTTGGAGGGCGCCATGTACTGTGTCGTGGTGACAGGCCTGCATTGCTCCTGCAGGTTGACCAGAGGCCCAGAGAAGAATGGTTGTGCAGGTGAGGAAAAGCGCAGTGTGATTTGCTGGGATGTTATGACTGCTGAGGCTGCAGGCACTGTCGTTCTGTTTTCAGTGATATAGTGTGGTCCTTTTGGCGCTGCCGTCAGCTGGGTACAGAGGAGAGGGCATTGCTGGTGCTTGGGAGGCTCGGTGATAGGTGACCTTTGTGTCCTTGGTGGCCTGCTGCCAGTAGAAGGACTCCCCAAGGGTTTCTTTGGTGCCTTGAAGAGTTGCAGTAACAGAGGCCAAGCAACCAGCCCTGTGGGTTGTTCTGTGTTGTGCTCACATGCCCCTTGGTCGCCATTTGTCCCCTGGGCCTGGAATTACCCAGGTTCCCTAAGGTTGGGGCCACTCTGCCGGCCCTGAGCGCAGAAATGTGTTCGCCCCCCTGGCAATGAAGCATCAACCTTGGAGGCCCGTGGTTCTGGAAGAGATGGGTCATTGGTTGGCATCCCCACGGTGCCTCACTGTAGGAGCCAGCAGCTCCCATGGCGCTACGGCAGAGACCTGTGGCATCCAAGGTCTTCCCCTGACAGGTCTTCTGAAGAATACATGAAAGCATCCTTAGTGATGTGTATGCACTTGGTCATTTTGCCAACCTTCATCCTGTGGGTCTTCCTGCTTGCTGATTGGCCCTGTGTGTGCCGAGGCCTTGGACGCCTCAGATTTGGGTGAGAGACCCTTGAGGCAGGAGCAGTTCAATGTGAACTACGCCCTGCATTATGGCAGCTTTCTCTAGGGTGTGGTCAGTAACCTGGTCCCTGCAGCGTGTAGATCTGAGGATAATCTAGCCAGGAAAGGGGTCCTCTTTCTGTGGGAGTGAGCCCTGGATCCTGGTATCTGAGGAAGTCCGGGTCCCATCCTCACTTTCGGGCAGAGGCCGCCCAGTGATTGGACTGACTGGCAGGAAGAGACGCATGCCTTGATTTCTCTTCCTATCCGAGGGTGCGCTGGGCCGTATCTGCCCTAGTGCCAAGTTCACCGTACTGTGTAGTCGTCTGGGAAATTTTTCTGTTTCGGGTGGAGGTGACCCTTGTGACAAGGACCCCTGAGCTGTAGTAGTAGCTACAGTCTCAGGGTCCGTGGCATTCACACAGACGCTCCGCAAGGTGGCCTTGGGCGGTCAGGTCTCTGTGCTTTGGCCAGAGATCATGGGTCATGGAGACTGGGAGCCTAGAGCCTATGTCAACAGCCCCTCAGTGAAATTTTGCATGGGGCTGAAGGAAGATGCCAGGTGTCATCCCCCATTTCGTGGGAGGACAGGAGGTCAGGGCTCCATGAAGACGGCATGCGTGTTCAGACGGCAGGGCCTTTCCATGCGGGCTGTGAGACTTGGCTACCCGGACCTATTTCTGGACACAGAGCCAAATTGCCGAGAGTGCATTCTTGTTGGTACACCGGGACACAGGCCCTCAAGGCCACCTGGAATCCCCTGCCACCCATGCATGCTGAGTCAGAAAGACCCCCTGATGACCTTGAGCCTAATTTGCTGCGCTCTTTTCAAAGGTAGGTAACCAGTTGTCTGTAAGTGATCAGTGTAGTTGGGTTGCAGATACAGGCCTTCCCCCAATGAAACACCTGCATCAGTGTTACTCAGTGAGAGACCAAGTAGACACCTCAAGTGTTTCTGTGCTTTCTGTCCCCTTGTCAGGCGCAGTTGCCAGATATGGCTGTCCATCACCCAGGAGACGAAGGCCCGCCCATGAGGCAGTGGCTCGAGGTGCAAGGGAGTCTGGCAAGAAGTGCGGCGGCCCAGTTGTTTTTGGATCACCGAGCACAGTACGGCTTCTCCTGCCCCAAGACGTGTCGTGAATTTCAGGTTTCCTGGCACTGCCTGAGTGGCTGTATGTACGGAGGGACCGTTCCTCTTGCTGAGAAGCCTGGGGGCTCTGAGTTGCCCCGGCTGCTGGAGGACTCCCAGGTCACTGGCTCCTCCTGGGAGTGGCGCTGCCTGCCCTGTGGAGGTGGGGAGCAAGCCAGCACGTGCTCGGATCGATGACGACACCCTCTCATGCATTCCTTGGAAAATCTGAACAACATGAGTGAGAACTCACTACCGTCTCCTCATCGAAACTGAGGTCCAGCAGGTTGCCTTCCGTGGGCTTAGGGGTGGGTAGGTTAGCAAGAGGGCTTCTCTGACGGTGTAAGACACATGCATGGGGTAGCCAGGTCACCAGCAGTTGCGAGGCTCCCATCTGAGGGTGGGCCGTGTACAGATGTTCGAGCGGCCTTCTTGGATGTGGGGTATGGTGAAGGGCACTGAGGAGCAGAAGAGGCATCCGGCTTGTCAGGGGGTGGTAGGTGTCGCAGTAGATCCTGGCATGGGACAGTGAGCTCTTCGTTGAGAACGGTGCATTTTGTCCTGGTTCCTGCTGCAAGTGTGCTCACTGGGGCTCTCGTGATGTGGATTCTGATGCAAGGAAGCTTCCGTGGTCTCCGATTGGAGCCCCAGGTGAGATCTGAGGCCGTCGCCATTGCGGCCCTTTGGGTCGGCGAGATTGCTGAGTACCCTGTGGGCTGCAGCGGCTGCAGAGACCTAGGGGAACGGTGGCAGTTGTGAAAGTTAATAGGCCTCCTTTCTGCCCTTGGCAGTTCCTGAATTGCAAGTCCTGTCACCTGCTTGAGTCTTGGAGGGCGCCATGGACTGTGTCGTGGTGACAGGCCTGCATTGCTCCTGCAGGTTGACCAGAGGCCCAGAGAAGAATGGTTGTGCAGGTGAGGAAAAGCGCAGTGTGATTTGCTGGGATGTTATGACTGCTGAGGCTGCAGGCACTGTCGTTCTGTTTTCAGTGATATAGTGTGGTCCTTTTGGCGCTGCCGTCAGCTGGGTACAGAGGAGAGGGCATTGCTGGTGCTTGGGAGGCTCGGTGATAGGTGACCTTTGTGTCCTTGGTGGCCTGCTGCCAGTAGAAGGACTCCCCAAGGGTTTCTTTGGTGCCTTGAAGAGTTGCAGTAACAGAGGCCAAGCAACCAGCCCTGTGGGTTGTTCTGTGTTGTGCTCACATGCCCCTTGGTCGCCATTTGTCCCCTGGGCCTGGAATTACCCAGGTTCCCTAAGGTTGGGGCCACTCTGCCGGCCCTGAGCGCAGAAATGTGTTCGCCCCCCTGGCAATGAAGCATCAACCTTGGAGGCCCGTGGTTCTGGAAGAGATGGGTCATTGGTTGGCATCCCCACGGTGCCTCACTGTAGGAGCCAGCAGCTCCCATGGCGCTACGGCAGAGACCTGTGGCATCCAAGGTCTTCCCCTGACAGGTCTTCTGAAGAATACATGAAAGCATCCTTAGTGATGTGTATGCACTTGGTCATTTTGCCAACCTTCATCCTGTGGGTCTTCCTGCTTGCTGATTGGCCCTGTGTGTGCCGAGGCCTTGGACGCCTCAGATTTGGGTGAGAGACCCTTGAGGCAGGAGCAGTTCAATGTGAACCACGCCCTGCATTATGGCAGCTTTCTCTAGGGTGTGGTCAGTAACCTGGTCCCTGCAGCGTGTAGATCTGAGGATAATCTAGCCAGGAAAGGGGTCCTCTTTCTGTGGGAGTGAGCCCTGGATCCTGGTACCTGAGGAAGTCCGGGTCCCATCCTCACTTTCGGGCAGAGGCCGCCCAGTGATTGGACTGACTGGCAGGAAGAGACGCATGCCTTGATTTCTCTTCCTATCCGAGGGTGCGCTGGGCCGTATCTGCCCTAGTGCCAAGTTCACCGTACTGTGTAGTCGTCTGGGAAATTTTTCTGTTTCGGGTGGAGGTGACCCTTGTGACAAGGACCCCTGAGCTGTAGTAGTAGCTACAGTCTCAGGGTCCGTGGCATTCACACAGACGCTCCGCAAGGTGGCCTTGGGCGGTCAGGTCTCTGTGCTTTGGCCAGAGATCATGGGTCATGGAGACTGGGAGCCTAGAGCCTATGTCAACAGCCCCTCAGTGAAATTTTGCATGGGGCTGAAGGAAGATGCCAGGTGTCATCCCCCATTTCGTGGGAGGACAGGAGGTCAGGGCTCCATGAAGACGGCATGCGTGTTCAGACGGCAGGGCCTTTCCATGCGGGCTGTGAGACTTGGCTACCCGGACCTATTTCTGGACACAGAGCCAAATTGCCGAGAGTGCATTCTTGTTGGTACACCGGGACACAGGCCCTCAAGGCCACCTGGAATCCCCTGCCACCCATGCATGCTGAGTCAGAAAGACCCCCTGATGACCTTGAGCCTAATTTGCTGCGCTCTTTTCAAAGGTAGGTAACCAGTTGTCTGTAAGTGATCAGTGTAGTTGGGTTGCAGATACAGGCCTTCCCCCAATGAAACACCTGCATCAGTGTTACTCAGTGAGAGACCAAGTAGACACCTCAAGTGTTTCTGTGCTTTCTGTCCCCTTGTCAGGCGCAGTTGCCAGATATGGCTGTCCATCACCCAGGAGACGAAGGCCCGCCCATGAGGCAGTGGCTCGAGGTGCAAGGGAGTCCGGCAAGAAGTGCGGCGGCCCAGTTGTTTTTGGATCACCGAGCACGGTACGGCTTCTCCTGCCCCAAGACGTGTCGTGAATTTCAGGTTTCCTGGCACTGCCTGAGTGGCTGTATGTACGGAGGGACCGTTCCTCTTGCTGAGAAGCCTGGGGGCTCTGAGTTGCCCCGGCTGCTGGAGGACTCCCAGGTCACTGGCTCCTCCTGGGAGTGGCGCTGCCTGCCCTGTGGAGGTGGGGAGCAAGCCAGCACGTGCTCGGATCGATGACGACACCCTCTCATGCATTCCTTGGAAAATCTGAACAACATGAGTGAGAACTCACTACCGTCTCCTCATCGAAACTGAGGTCCAGCACGTTGCCTTCCGTGGGCTTAGGGGTGGGTAGGTTAGCAAGAGGGCTTCTCTGACGGTGTAAGACACATGCATGGGGTAGCCAGGTCACCAGCAGTTGCGAGGCTCCCATCTGAGGGTGGGCCGTGTACAGATGTTCGAGCGGCCTTCTTGGATGTGGGGTATGGTGAAGGGCACTGAGGAGCAGAAGAGGCATCCGGCTTGTCAGGGGGTGGTAGGTGTCGCAGTAGATCCTGGCATGGGACAGTGAGCTCTTCGTTGAGAACGGTGCATTTTGTCCTGGTTCCTGCTGCAAGTGTGCTCACTGGGGCTCTCGTGATGTGGATTCTGATGCAAGGAAGCTTCCGTGGTCTCCGATTGGAGCCCCAGGTGAGATCTGAGGCCGTCGCCATTGCGGCCCTTTGGGTCGGCGAGATTGCTGAGTACCCTGTGGGCTGCAGCGGCTGCAGAGACCTAGGGGAACGGTGGCAGTTGTGAAAGTTAATAGTCCTCCTTTCTGCCCTTGGCAGTTCCTGAATTGCAAGTCCTGTCACCTGCTTGAGTCTTGGAGGGCGCCATGTACTGTGTCGTGGTGACAGGCCTGCATTGCTCCTGCAGGTTGACCAGAGGCCCAGAGAAGAATGGTTGTGCAGGTGAGGAAAAGCGCAGTGTGATTTGCTGGGATGTTATGACTGCTGAGGCTGCAGGCACTGTCGTTCTGTTTTCACTGATATAGTGTGGTCCTTTTGGCGCTGCCGTCAGCTGGGTACAGAGGAGAGGGCATTGCTGGTGCTTGGGAGGCTCGGTGATAGGTGACCTTTGTGTCCTTGGTGGCCTGCTGCCAGTAGAAGGACTCCCCAAGGGTTTCTTTGGTGCCTTGAAGAGTTGCAGTAACAGAGGCCAAGCAACCAGCCCTGTGGGTTGTTCTGTGTTGTGCTCACATGCCCCTTGGTCGCCATTTGTCCCCTGGGCCTGGAATTACCCAGGTTCCCTAAGGTTGGGGCCACTCTGCCGGCCCTGAGCGCAGAAATGTGTTCGCCCCCCTGGCAATGAAGCATCAACCTTGGAGGCCCGTGGTTCTGGAAGAGATGGGTCATTGGTTGGCATCCCCACGGTGCCTCACTGTAGGAGCCAGCAGCTCCCATGGCGCTACGGCAGAGACCTGTGGCATCCAAGGTCTTCCCCTGACAGGTCTTCTGAAGAATACATGAAAGCATCCTTAGTGATGTGTAATGCACTTGGTCATTTTGCCAACCTTCATCCTGTGGGTCTTCCTGCTTGCTGATTGGCCCTGTGTGTGCCGAGGCCTTGGAAGCCTCAGATTTGGGTGAGAGACCCTTGAGGCAGGAGCAGTTCAATGTGAACCACGCCCTGCATTATGGCAGCTTTCTCTAGGGTGTGGTCAGTAACCTGGTCCCTGCAGCGTGTAGATCTGAGGATAATCTAGCCAGGAAAGGGGTCCTCTTTCTGTGGGAGTGAGCCCTGGATCCTGGTACCTGAGGAAGTCCGGGTCCCATCCTCACTTTCGGGCAGAGGCCGCCCAGTGATTGGACTGACTGGCAGGAAGAGACGCATGCCTTGATTTCTCTTCCTATCCGTGGGTGCGCTGGGCCGTATCTGCCCTAGTGCCAAGTTCACCGTACTGTGTAGTCGTCTGGGAAATTTTTCTGTTTCGGGTGGAGGTGACCCTTGTGACAAGGACCCCTGAGCTGTAGTAGTAGCTACAGTCTCAGGGTCCGTGGCATTCACACAGACGCTCCGCAAGGTGGCCTTGGGCGGTCAGGTCTCTGTGCTTTGGCCAGAGATCATGGGTCATGGAGACTGGGAGCCTAGAGCCTATGTCAACAGCCCCTCAGTGAAATTTTGCATGGGGCTGAAGGAAGATGCCAGGTGTCATCCCCCATTTCGTGGGAGGACAGGAGGTCAGGGCTCCATGAAGACGGCATGCGTGTTCAGACGGCAGGGCCTTTCCATGCGGGCTGTGAGACTTGGCTACCCGGACCTATTTCTGGACACAGAGCCAAATTGCCGAGAGTGCATTCTTGTTGGTACACCGGGACACAGGCCCTCAAGGCCACCTGGAATCCCCTGCCACCCATGCATGCTGAGTCAGAAAGACCCCCTGATGACCTTGAGCCTAATTTGCTGCGCTCTTTTCAAAGGTAGGTAACCAGTTGTCTGTAAGTGATCAGTGTAGTTGGGTTGCAGATACAGGCCTTCCCCCAATGAAACACCTGCATCAGTGTTACTCAGTGAGAGACCAAGTAGACACCTCAAGTGTTTCTGTGCTTTCTGTCCCCTTGTCAGGCGCAGTTGCCAGATATGGCTGTCCATCACCCAGGAGACGAAGGCCCGCCCATGAGGCAGTGGCTCGAGGTGCAAGGGAGTCCGGCAAGAAGTGCGGCGGCCCAGTTGTTTTTGGATCACCGAGCACGGTACGGCTTCTCCTGCCCCAAGACGTGTCGTGAATTTCAGGTTTCCTGGCACTGCCTGAGTGGCTGTATGTACGGAGGGACCGTTCCTCTTGCTGAGAAGCCTGGGGGCTCTGAGTTGCCCCGGCTGCTGGAGGACTCCCAGGTCACTGGCTCCTCCTGGGAGTGGCGCTGCCTGCCCTGTGGAGGTGGGGAGCAAGCCAGCACGTGCTCGGATCGATGACGACACCCTCTCATGCATTCCTTGGAAAATCTGAACAACATGAGTGAGAACTCACTACCGTCTCCTCATCGAAACTGAGGTCCAGCACGTTGCCTTCCGTGGGCTTAGGGGTGGGTAGGTTAGCAAGAGGGCTTCTCTGACGGTGTAAGACACATGCATGGGGTAGCCAGGTCACCAGCAGTTGCGAGGCTCCCATCTGAGGGTGGGCCGTGTACAGATGTTCGAGCGGCCTTCTTGGATGTGGGGTATGGTGAAGGGCACTGAGGAGCAGAAGAGGCATCCGGCTTGTCAGGGGGTGGTAGGTGTCGCAGTAGATCCTGGCATGGGACAGTGAGCTCTTCGTTGAGAACGGTGCATTTTGTCCTGGTTCCTGCTGCAAGTGTGCTCACTGGGGCTCTCGTGATGTGGATTCTGATGCAAGGAAGCTTCCGTGGTCTCCGATTGGAGCCCCAGGTGAGATCTGAGGCCGTCGCCATTGCGGCCCTTTGGGTCGGCGAGATTGCTGAGTACCCTGTGGGCTGCAGCGGCTGCAGAGACCTAGGGGAACGGTGGCAGTTGTGAAAGTTAATAGTCCTCCTTTCTGCCCTTGGCAGTTCCTGAATTGCAAGTCCTGTCACCTGCTTGAGTCTTGGAGGGCGCCATGTACTGTGTCGTGGTGACAGGCCTGCATTGCTCCTGCAGGTTGACCAGAGGCCCAGAGAAGAATGGTTGTGCAGGTGAGGAAAAGCGCAGTGTGATTTGCTGGGATGTTATGACTGCTGAGGCTGCAGGCACTGTCGTTCTGTTTTCACTGATATAGTGTGGTCCTTTTGGCGCTGCCGTCAGCTGGGTACAGAGGAGAGGGCATTGCTGGTGCTTGGGAGGCTCGGTGATAGGTGACCTTTGTGTCCTTGGTGGCCTGCTGCCAGTAGAAGGACTCCCCAAGGGTTTCTTTGGTGCCTTGAAGAGTTGCAGTAACAGAGGCCAAGCAACCAGCCCTGTGGGTTGTTCTGTGTTGTGCTCACATGCCCCTTGGTCGCCATTTGTCCCCTGGGCCTGGAATTACCCAGGTTCCCTAAGGTTGGGGCCACTCTGCCGGCCCTGAGCGCAGAAATGTGTTCGCCCCCCTGGCAATGAAGCATCAACCTTGGAGGCCCGTGGTTCTGGAAGAGATGGGTCATTGGTTGGCATCCCCACGGTGCCTCACTGTAGGAGCCAGCAGCTCCCATGGCGCTACGGCAGAGACCTGTGGCATCCAAGGTCTTCCCCTGACAGGTCTTCTGAAGAATACATGAAAGCATCCTTAGTGATGTGTAATGCACTTGGTCATTTTGCCAACCTTCATCCTGTGGGTCTTCCTGCTTGCTGATTGGCCCTGTGTGTGCCGAGGCCTTGGACGCCTCAGATTTGGGTGAGAGACCCTTGAGGCAGGAGCAGTTCAATGTGAACCACGCCCTGCATTATGGCAGCTTTCTCTAGGGTGTGGTCAGTAACCTGGTCCCTGCAGCGTGTAGATCTGAGGATAATCTAGCCAGGAAAGGGGTCCTCTTTCTGTGGGAGTGAGCCCTGGATCCTGGTACCTGAGGAAGTCCGGGTCCCATCCTCACTTTCGGGCAGAGGCCGCCCAGTGATTGGACTGACTGGCAGGAAGAGACGCATGCCTTGATTTCTCTTCCTATCCGAGGGTGCGCTGGGCCGTATCTGCCCTAGTGCCAAGTTCACCGTACTGTGTAGTCGTCTGGGAAATTTTTCTGTTTCGGGTGGAGGTGACCCTTGTGACAAGGACCCCTGAGCTGTAGTAGTAGCTACAGTCTCAGGGTCCGTGGCATTCACACAGACGCTCCGCAAGGTGGCCTTGGGCGGTCAGGTCTCTGTGCTTTGGCCAGAGATCATGGGTCATGGAGACTGGGAGCCTAGAGCCTATGTCAACAGCCCCTCAGTGAAATTTTGCATGGGGCTGAAGGAAGATGCCAGGTGTCATCCCCCATTTCGTGGGAGGACAGGAGGTCAGGGCTCCATGAAGACGGCATGCGTGTTCAGACGGCAGGGCCTTTCCATGCGGGCTGTGAGACTTGGCTACCCGGACCTATTTCTGGACACAGAGCCAAATTGCCGAGAGTGCATTCTTGTTGGTACACCGGGACACAGGCCCTCAAGGCCACCTGGAATCCCCTGCCACCCATGCATGCTGAGTCAGAAAGACCCCCTGATGACCTTGAGCCTAATTTGCTGCGCTCTTTTCAAAGGTAGGTAACCAGTTGTCTGTAAGTGATCAGTGTAGTTGGGTTGCAGATACAGGCCTTCCCCCAATGAAACACCTGCATCAGTGTTACTCAGTGAGAGACCAAGTAGACACCTCAAGTGTTTCTGTGCTTTCTGTCCCCTTGTCAGGCGCAGTTGCCAGATATGGCTGTCCATCACCCAGGAGACGAAGGCCCGCCCATGAGGCAGTGGCTCGAGGTGCAAGGGAGTCCGGCAAGAAGTGCGGCGGCCCAGTTGTTTTTGGATCACCGAGCACGGTACGGCTTCTCCTGCCCCAAGACGTGTCGTGAATTTCAGGTTTCCTGGCACTGCCTGAGTGGCTGTATGTACGGAGGGACCGTTCCTCTTGCTGAGAAGCCTGGGGGCTCTGAGTTGCCCCGGCTGCTGGAGGACTCCCAGGTCACTGGCTCCTCCTGGGAGTGGCGCTGCCTGCCCTGTGGAGGTGGGGAGCAAGCCAGCACGTGCTCGGATCGATGACGACACCCTCTCATGCATTCCTTGGAAAATCTGAACAACATGAGTGAGAACTCACTACCGTCTCCTCATCGAAACTGAGGTCCAGCACGTTGCCTTCCGTGGGCTTAGGGGTGGGTAGGTTAGCAAGAGGGCTTCTCTGACGGTGTAAGACACATGCATGGGGTAGCCAGGTCACCAGCAGTTGCGAGGCTCCCATCTGAGGGTGGGCCGTGTACAGATGTTCGAGCGGCCTTCTTGGATGTGGGGTATGGTGAAGGGCACTGAGGAGCAGAAGAGGCATCCGGCTTGTCAGGGGGTGGTAGGTGTCGCAGTAGATCCTGGCATGGGACAGTGAGCTCTTCGTTGAGAACGGTGCATTTTGTCCTGGTTCCTGCTGCAAGTGTGCTCACTGGGGCTCTCGTGATGTGGATTCTGATGCAAGGAAGCTTCCGTGGTCTCCGATTGGAGCCCCAGGTGAGATCTGAGGCCGTCGCCATTGCGGCCCTTTGGGTCGGCGAGATTGCTGAGTACCCTGTGGGCTGCAGCGGCTGCAGAGACCTAGGGGAACGGTGGCAGTTGTGAAAGTTAATAGTCCTCCTTTCTGCCCTTGGCAGTTCCTGAATTGCAAGTCCTGTCACCTGCTTGAGTCTTGGAGGGCGCCATGTACTGTGTCGTGGTGACAGGCCTGCATTGCTCCTGCAGGTTGACCAGAGGCCCAGAGAAGAATGGTTGTGCAGGTGAGGAAAAGCGCAGTGTGATTTGCTGGGATGTTATGACTGCTGAGGCTGCAGGCACTGTCGTTCTGTTTTCACTGATATAGTGTGGTCCTTTTGGCGCTGCCGTCAGCTGGGTACAGAGGAGAGGGCATTGCTGGTGCTTGGGAGGCTCGGTGATAGGTGACCTTTGTGTCCTTGGTGGCCTGCTGCCAGTAGAAGGACTCCCCAAGGGTTTCTTTGGTGCCTTGAAGAGTTGCAGTAACAGAGGCCAAGCAACCAGCCCTGTGGGTTGTTCTGTGTTGTGCTCACATGCCCCTTGGTCGCCATTTGTCCCCTGGGCCTGGAATTACCCAGGTTCCCTAAGGTTGGGGCCACTCTGCCGGCCCTGAGCGCAGAAATGTGTTCGCCCCCCTGGCAATGAAGCATCAACCTTGGAGGCCCGTGGTTCTGGAAGAGATGGGTCATTGGTTGGCATCCCCACGGTGCCTCACTGTAGGAGCCAGCAGCTCCCATGGCGCTACGGCAGAGACCTGTGGCATCCAAGGTCTTCCCCTGACAGGTCTTCTGAAGAATACATGAAAGCATCCTTAGTGATGTGTAATGCACTTGGTCATTTTGCCAACCTTCATCCTGTGGGTCTTCCTGCTTGCTGATTGGCCCTGTGTGTGCCGAGGCCTTGGACGCCTCAGATTTGGGTGAGAGACCCTTGAGGCAGGAGCAGTTCAATGTGAACCACGCCCTGCATTATGGCAGCTTTCTCTAGGGTGTGGTCAGTAACCTGGTCCCTGCAGCGTGTAGATCTGAGGATAATCTAGCCAGGAAAGGGGTCCTCTTTCTGTGGGAGTGAGCCCTGGATCCTGGTACCTGAGGAAGTCCGGGTCCCATCCTCACTTTCGGGCAGAGGCCGCCCAGTGATTGGACTGACTGGCAGGAAGAGACGCATGCCTTGATTTCTCTTCCTATCCGAGGGTGCGCTGGGCCGTATCTGCCCTAGTGCCAAGTTCACCGTACTGTGTAGTCGTCTGGGAAATTTTTCTGTTTCGGGTGGAGGTGACCCTTGTGACAAGGACCCCTGAGCTGTAGTAGTAGCTACAGTCTCAGGGTCCGTGGCATTCACACAGACGCTCCGCAAGGTGGCCTTGGGCGGTCAGGTCTCTGTGCTTTGGCCAGAGATCATGGGTCATGGAGACTGGGAGCCTAGAGCCTATGTCAACAGCCCCTCAGTGAAATTTTGCATGGGGCTGAAGGAAGATGCCAGGTGTCATCCCCCATTTCGTGGGAGGACAGGAGGTCAGGGCTCCATGAAGACGGCATGCGTGTTCAGACGGCAGGGCCTTTCCATGCGGGCTGTGAGACTTGGCTACCCGGACCTATTTCTGGACACAGAGCCAAATTGCCGAGAGTGCATTCTTGTTGGTACACCGGGACACAGGCCCTCAAGGCCACCTGGAATCCCCTGCCACCCATGCATGCTGAGTCAGAAAGACCCCCTGATGACCTTGAGCCTAATTTGCTGCGCTCTTTTCAAAGGTAGGTAACCAGTTGTCTGTAAGTGATCAGTGTAGTTGGGTTGCAGATACAGGCCTTCCCCCAATGAAACACCTGCATCAGTGTTACTCAGTGAGAGACCAAGTAGACACCTCAAGTGTTTCTGTGCTTTCTGTCCCCTTGTCAGGCGCAGTTGCCAGATATGGCTGTCCATCACCCAGGAGACGAAGGCCCGCCCATGAGGCAGTGGCTCGAGGTGCAAGGGAGTCCGGCAAGAAGTGCGGCGGCCCAGTTGTTTTTGGATCACCGAGCACGGTACGGCTTCTCCTGCCCCAAGACGTGTCGTGAATTTCAGGTTTCCTGGCACTGCCTGAGTGGCTGTATGTACGGAGGGACCGTTCCTCTTGCTGAGAAGCCTGGGGGCTCTGAGTTGCCCCGGCTGCTGGAGGACTCCCAGGTCACTGGCTCCTCCTGGGAGTGGCGCTGCCTGCCCTGTGGAGGTGGGGAGCAAGCCAGCACGTGCTCGGATCGATGACGACACCCTCTCATGCATTCCTTGGAAAATCTGAACAACATGAGTGAGAACTCACTACCGTCTCCTCATCGAAACTGAGGTCCAGCACGTTGCCTTCCGTGGGCTTAGGGGTGGGTAGGTTAGCAAGAGGGCTTCTCTGACGGTGTAAGACACATGCATGGGGTAGCCAGGTCACCAGCAGTTGCGAGGCTCCCATCTGAGGGTGGGCCGTGTACAGATGTTCGAGCGGCCTTCTTGGATGTGGGGTATGGTGAAGGGCACTGAGGAGCAGAAGAGGCATCCGGCTTGTCAGGGGGTGGTAGGTGTCGCAGTAGATCCTGGCATGGGACAGTGAGCTCTTCGTTGAGAACGGTGCATTTTGTCCTGGTTCCTGCTGCAAGTGTGCTCACTGGGGCTCTCGTGATGTGGATTCTGATGCAAGGAAGCTTCCGTGGTCTCCGATTGGAGCCCCAGGTGAGATCTGAGGCCGTCGCCATTGCGGCCCTTTGGGTCGGCGAGATTGCTGAGTACCCTGTGGGCTGCAGCGGCTGCAGAGACCTAGGGGAACGGTGGCAGTTGTGAAAGTTAATAGTCCTCCTTTCTGCCCTTGGCAGTTCCTGAATTGCAAGTCCTGTCACCTGCTTGAGTCTTGGAGGGCGCCATGTACTGTGTCGTGGTGACAGGCCTGCATTGCTCCTGCAGGTTGACCAGAGGCCCAGAGAAGAATGGTTGTGCAGGTGAGGAAAAGCGCAGTGTGATTTGCTGGGATGTTATGACTGCTGAGGCTGCAGGCACTGTCGTTCTGTTTTCACTGATATAGTGTGGTCCTTTTGGCGCTGCCGTCAGCTGGGTACAGAGGAGAGGGCATTGCTGGTGCTTGGGAGGCTCGGTGATAGGTGACCTTTGTGTCCTTGGTGGCCTGCTGCCAGTAGAAGGACTCCCCAAGGGTTTCTTTGGTGCCTTGAAGAGTTGCAGTAACAGAGGCCAAGCAACCAGCCCTGTGGGTTGTTCTGTGTTGTGCTCACATGCCCCTTGGTCGCCATTTGTCCCCTGGGCCTGGAATTACCCAGGTTCCCTAAGGTTGGGGCCACTCTGCCGGCCCTGAGCGCAGAAATGTGTTCGCCCCCCTGGCAATGAAGCATCAACCTTGGAGGCCCGTGGTTCTGGAAGAGATGGGTCATTGGTTGGCATCCCCACGGTGCCTCACTGTAGGAGCCAGCAGCTCCCATGGCGCTACGGCAGAGACCTGTGGCATCCAAGGTCTTCCCCTGACAGGTCTTCTGAAGAATACATGAAAGCATCCTTAGTGATGTGTAATGCACTTGGTCATTTTGCCAACCTTCATCCTGTGGGTCTTCCTGCTTGCTGATTGGCCCTGTGTGTGCCGAGGCCTTGGACGCCTCAGATTTGGGTGAGAGACCCTTGAGGCAGGAGCAGTTCAATGTGAACCACGCCCTGCATTATGGCAGCTTTCTCTAGGGTGTGGTCAGTAACCTGGTCCCTGCAGCGTGTAGATCTGAGGATAATCTAGCCAGGAAAGGGGTCCTCTTTCTGTGGGAGTGAGCCCTGGATCCTGGTACCTGAGGAAGTCCGGGTCCCATCCTCACTTTCGGGCAGAGGCCGCCCAGTGATTGGACTGACTGGCAGGAAGAGACGCATGCCTTGATTTCTCTTCCTATCCGAGGGTGCGCTGGGCCGTATCTGCCCTAGTGCCAAGTTCACCGTACTGTGTAGTCGTCTGGGAAATTTTTCTGTTTCGGGTGGAGGTGACCCTTGTGACAAGGACCCCTGAGCTGTAGTAGTAGCTACAGTCTCAGGGTCCGTGGCATTCACACAGACGCTCCGCAAGGTGGCCTTGGGCGGTCAGGTCTCTGTGCTTTGGCCAGAGATCATGGGTCATGGAGACTGGGAGCCTAGAGCCTATGTCAACAGCCCCTCAGTGAAATTTTGCATGGGGCTGAAGGAAGATGCCAGGTGTCATCCCCCATTTCGTGGGAGGACAGGAGGTCAGGGCTCCATGAAGACGGCATGCGTGTTCAGACGGCAGGGCCTTTCCATGCGGGCTGTGAGACTTGGCTACCCGGACCTATTTCTGGACACAGAGCCAAATTGCCGAGAGTGCATTCTTGTTGGTACACCGGGACACAGGCCCTCAAGGCCACCTGGAATCCCCTGCCACCCATGCATGCTGAGTCAGAAAGACCCCCTGATGACCTTGAGCCTAATTTGCTGCGCTCTTTTCAAAGGTAGGTAACCAGTTGTCTGTAAGTGATCAGTGTAGTTGGGTTGCAGATACAGGCCTTCCCCCAATGAAACACCTGCATCAGTGTTACTCAGTGAGAGACCAAGTAGACACCTCAAGTGTTTCTGTGCTTTCTGTCCCCTTGTCAGGCGCAGTTGCCAGATATGGCTGTCCATCACCCAGGAGACGAAGGCCCGCCCATGAGGCAGTGGCTCGAGGTGCAAGGGAGTCCGGCAAGAAGTGCGGCGGCCCAGTTGTTTTTGGATCACCGAGCACGGTACGGCTTCTCCTGCCCCAAGACGTGTCGTGAATTTCAGGTTTCCTGGCACTGCCTGAGTGGCTGTATGTACGGAGGGACCGTTCCTCTTGCTGAGAAGCCTGGGGGCTCTGAGTTGCCCCGGCTGCTGGAGGACTCCCAGGTCACTGGCTCCTCCTGGGAGTGGCGCTGCCTGCCCTGTGGAGGTGGGGAGCAAGCCAGCACGTGCTCGGATCGATGACGACACCCTCTCATGCATTCCTTGGAAAATCTGAACAACATGAGTGAGAACTCACTACCGTCTCCTCATCGAAACTGAGGTCCAGCACGTTGCCTTCCGTGGGCTTAGGGGTGGGTAGGTTAGCAAGAGGGCTTCTCTGACGGTGTAAGACACATGCATGGGGTAGCCAGGTCACCAGCAGTTGCGAGGCTCCCATCTGAGGGTGGGCCGTGTACAGATGTTCGAGCGGCCTTCTTGGATGTGGGGTATGGTGAAGGGCACTGAGGAGCAGAAGAGGCATCCGGCTTGTCAGGGGGTGGTAGGTGTCGCAGTAGATCCTGGCATGGGACAGTGAGCTCTTCGTTGAGAACGGTGCATTTTGTCCTGGTTCCTGCTGCAAGTGTGCTCACTGGGGCTCTCGTGATGTGGATTCTGATGCAAGGAAGCTTCCGTGGTCTCCGATTGGAGCCCCAGGTGAGATCTGAGGCCGTCGCCATTGCGGCCCTTTGGGTCGGCGAGATTGCTGAGTACCCTGTGGGCTGCAGCGGCTGCAGAGACCTAGGGGAACGGTGGCAGTTGTGAAAGTTAATAGTCCTCCTTTCTGCCCTTGGCAGTTCCTGAATTGCAAGTCCTGTCACCTGCTTGAGTCTTGGAGGGCGCCATGTACTGTGTCGTGGTGACAGGCCTGCATTGCTCCTGCAGGTTGACCAGAGGCCCAGAGAAGAATGGTTGTGCAGGTGAGGAAAAGCGCAGTGTGATTTGCTGGGATGTTATGACTGCTGAGGCTGCAGGCACTGTCGTTCTGTTTTCAGTGATATAGTGTGGTCCTTTTGGCGCTGCCGTCAGCTGGGTACAGAGGAGAGGGCATTGCTGGTGCTTGGGAGGCTCGGTGATAGGTGACCTTTGTGTCCTTGGTGGCCTGCTGCCAGTAGAAGGACTCCCCAAGGGTTTCTTTGGTGCCTTGAAGAGTTGCAGTAACAGAGGCCAAGCAACCAGCCCTGTGGGTTGTTCTGTGTTGTGCTCACATGCCCCTTGGTCGCCATTTGTCCCCTGGGCCTGGAATTACCCAGGTTCCCTAAGGTTGGGGCCACTCTGCCGGCCCTGAGCGCAGAAATGTGTTCGCCCCCCTGGCAATGAAGCATCAACCTTGGAGGCCCGCGGTTCTGGAAGAGATGGGTCATTGGTTGGCATCCCCACGGTGCCTCACTGTAGGAGCCAGCAGCTCCCATGGCGCTACGGCAGAGACCTGTGGCATCCAAGGTCTTCCCCTGACAGGTCTTCTGAAGAATACATGAAAGCATCCTTAGTGATGTGTATGCACTTGGTCATTTTGCCAACCTTCATCCTGTGGGTCTTCCTGCTTGCTGATTGGCCCTGTGTGTGCCGAGGCCTTGGACGCCTCAGATTTGGGTGAGAGACCCTTGAGGCAGGAGCAGTTCAATGTGAACCACGCCCTGCATTATGGCAGCTTTCTCTAGGGTGTGGTCAGTAACCTGGTCCCTGCAGCGTGTAGATCTGAGGATAATCTAGCCAGGAAAGGGGTCCTCTTTCTGTGGGAGTGAGCCCTGGATCCTGGTACCTGAGGAAGTCCGGGTCCCATCCTCACTTTCGGGCAGAGGCCGCCCAGTGATTGGACTGACTGGCAGGAAGAGACGCATGCCTTGATTTCTCTTCCTATCCGAGGGTGCGCTGGGCCGTATCTGCCCTAGTGCCAAGTTCACCGTACTGTGTAGTCGTCTGGGAAATTTTTCTGTTTCGGGTGGAGGTGACCCTTGTGACAAGGACCCCTGAGCTGTAGTAGTAGCTACAGTCTCAGGGTCCGTGGCATTCACACAGACGCTCCGCAAGGTGGCCTTGGGCGGTCAGGTCTCTGTGCTTTGGCCAGAGATCATGGGTCATGGAGACTGGGAGCCTAGAGCCTATGTCAACAGCCCCTCAGTGAAATTTTGCATGGGGCTGAAGGAAGATGCCAGGTGTCATTCCCCCATTTCGTGGGAGGACAGGAGGTCAGGGCTCCATGAAGACGGCATGCGTGTTCAGACGGCAGGGCCTTTCCATGCGGGCTGTGAGACTTGGCTACCCGGACCTATTTCTGGACACAGAGCCAAATTGCCGAGAGTGCATTCTTGTTGGTACACCGGGACACAGGCCCTCAAGGCCACCTGGAATCCCCTGCCACCCATGCATGCTGAGTCAGAAAGACCCCCTGATGACCTTGAGCCTAATTTGCTGCGCTCTTTTCAAAGGTAGGTAACCAGTTGTCTGTAAGTGATCAGTGTAGTTGGGTTGCAGATACAGGCCTTCCCCCAATGAAACACCTGCATCAGTGTTACTCAGTGAGAGACCAAGTAGACACCTCAAGTGTTTCTGTGCTTTCTGTCCCCTTGTCAGGCGCAGTTGCCAGATATGGCTGTCCATCACCCAGGAGACGAAGGCCCGCCCATGAGGCAGTGGCTCGAGGTGCAAGGGAGTCCGGCAAGAAGTGCGGCGGCCCAGTTGTTTTTGGATCACCGAGCACGGTACGGCTTCTCCTGCCCCAAGACGTGTCGTGAATTTCAGGTTTCCTGGCACTGCCTGAGTGGCTGTATGTACGGAGGGACCGTTCCTCTTGCTGAGAAGCCTGGGGGCTCTGAGTTGCCCCGGCTGCTGGAGGACTCCCAGGTCACTGGCTCCTCCTGGGAGTGGCGCTGCCTGCCCTGTGGAGGTGGGGAGCAAGCCAGCACGTGCTCGGATCGATGACGACACCCTCTCATGCATTCCTTGGAAAATCTGAACAACATGAGTGAGAACTCACTACCGTCTCCTCATCGAAACTGAGGTCCAGCACGTTGCCTTCCGTGGGCTTAGGGGTGGGTAGGTTAGCAAGAGGGCTTCTCTGACGGTGTAAGACACATGCATGGGGTAGCCAGGTCACCAGCAGTTGCGAGGCTCCCATCTGAGGGTGGGCCGTGTACAGATGTTCGAGCGGCCTTCTTGGATGTGGGGTATGGTGAAGGGCACTGAGGAGCAGAAGAGGCATCCGGCTTGTCAGGGGGTGGTAGGTGTCGCAGTAGATCCTGGCATGGGACAGTGAGCTCTTCGTTGAGAACGGTGCATTTTGTCCTGGTTCCTGCTGCAAGTGTGCTCACTGGGGCTCTCGTGATGTGGATTCTGATGCAAGGAAGCTTCCGTGGTCTCCGATTGGAGCCCCAGGTGAGATCTGAGGCCGTCGCCATTGCGGCCCTTTGGGTCGGCGAGATTGCTGAGTACCCTGTGGGCTGCAGCGGCTGCAGAGACCTAGGGGAACGGTGGCAGTTGTGAAAGTTAATAGTCCTCCTTTCTGCCCTTGGCAGTTCCTGAATTGCAAGTCCTGTCACCTGCTTGAGTCTTGGAGGGCGCCATGTACTGTGTCGTGGTGACAGGCCTGCATTGCTCCTGCAGGTTGACCAGAGGCCCAGAGAAGAATGGTTGTGCAGGTGAGGAAAAGCGCAGTGTGATTTGCTGGGATGTTATGACTGCTGAGGCTGCAGGCACTGTCGTTCTGTTTTCAGTGATATAGTGTGGTCCTTTTGGCGCTGCCGTCAGCTGGGTACAGAGGAGAGGGCATTGCTGGTGCTTGGGAGGCTCGGTGATAGGTGACCTTTGTGTCCTTGGTGGCCTGCTGCCAGTAGAAGGACTCCCCAAGGGTTTCTTTGGTGCCTTGAAGAGTTGCAGTAACAGAGGCCAAGCAACCAGCCCTGTGGGTTGTTCTGTGTTGTGCTCACATGCCCCTTGGTCGCCATTTGTCCCCTGGGCCTGGAATTACCCAGGTTCCCTAAGGTTGGGGCCACTCTGCCGGCCCTGAGCGCAGAAATGTGTTCGCCCCCCTGGCAATGAAGCATCAACCTTGGAGGCCCGCGGTTCTGGAAGAGATGGGTCATTGGTTGGCATCCCCACGGTGCCTCACTGTAGGAGCCAGCAGCTCCCATGGCGCTACGGCAGAGACCTGTGGCATCCAAGGTCTTCCCCTGACAGGTCTTCTGAAGAATACATGAAAGCATCCTTAGTGATGTGTATGCACTTGGTCATTTTGCCAACCTTCATCCTGTGGGTCTTCCTGCTTGCTGATTGGCCCTGTGTGTGCCGAGGCCTTGGACGCCTCAGATTTGGGTGAGAGACCCTTGAGGCAGGAGCAGTTCAATGTGAACCACGCCCTGCATTATGGCAGCTTTCTCTAGGGTGTGGTCAGTAACCTGGTCCCTGCAGCGTGTAGATCTGAGGATAATCTAGCCAGGAAAGGGGTCCTCTTTCTGTGGGAGTGAGCCCTGGATCCTGGTACCTGAGGAAGTCCGGGTCCCATCCTCACTTTCGGGCAGAGGCCGCCCAGTGATTGGACTGACTGGCAGGAAGAGACGCATGCCTTGATTTCTCTTCCTATCCGAGGGTGCGCTGGGCCGTATCTGCCCTAGTGCCAAGTTCACCGTACTGTGTAGTCGTCTGGGAAATTTTTCTGTTTCGGGTGGAGGTGACCCTTGTGACAAGGACCCCTGAGCTGTAGTAGTAGCTACAGTCTCAGGGTCCGTGGCATTCACACAGACGCTCCGCAAGGTGGCCTTGGGCGGTCAGGTCTCTGTGCTTTGGCCAGAGATCATGGGTCATGGAGACTGGGAGCCTAGAGCCTATGTCAACAGCCCCTCAGTGAAATTTTGCATGGGGCTGAAGGAAGATGCCAGGTGTCATTCCCCCATTTCGTGGGAGGACAGGAGGTCAGGGCTCCATGAAGACGGCATGCGTGTTCAGACGGCAGGGCCTTTCCATGCGGGCTGTGAGACTTGGCTACCCGGACCTATTTCTGGACACAGAGCCAAATTGCCGAGAGTGCATTCTTGTTGGTACACCGGGACACAGGCCCTCAAGGCCACCTGGAATCCCCTGCCACCCATGCATGCTGAGTCAGAAAGACCCCCTGATGACCTTGAGCCTAATTTGCTGCGCTCTTTTCAAAGGTAGGTAACCAGTTGTCTGTAAGTGATCAGTGTAGTTGGGTTGCAGATACAGGCCTTCCCCCAATGAAACACCTGCATCAGTGTTACTCAGTGAGAGACCAAGTAGACACCTCAAGTGTTTCTGTGCTTTCTGTCCCCTTGTCAGGCGCAGTTGCCAGATATGGCTGTCCATCACCCAGGAGACGAAGGCCCGCCCATGAGGCAGTGGCTCGAGGTGCAAGGGAGTCCGGCAAGAAGTGCGGCGGCCCAGTTGTTTTTGGATCACCGAGCACGGTACGGCTTCTCCTGCCCCAAGACGTGTCGTGAATTTCAGGTTTCCTGGCACTGCCTGAGTGGCTGTATGTACGGAGGGACCGTTCCTCTTGCTGAGAAGCCTGGGGGCTCTGAGTTGCCCCGGCTGCTGGAGGACTCCCAGGTCACTGGCTCCTCCTGGGAGTGGCGCTGCCTGCCCTGTGGAGGTGGGGAGCAAGCCAGCACGTGCTCGGATCGATGACGACACCCTCTCATGCATTCCTTGGAAAATCTGAACAACATGAGTGAGAACTCACTACCGTCTCCTCATCGAAACTGAGGTCCAGCACGTTGCCTTCCGTGGGCTTAGGGGTGGGTAGGTTAGCAAGAGGGCTTCTCTGACGGTGTAAGACACATGCATGGGGTAGCCAGGTCACCAGCAGTTGCGAGGCTCCCATCTGAGGGTGGGCCGTGTACAGATGTTCGAGCGGCCTTCTTGGATGTGGGGTATGGTGAAGGGCACTGAGGAGCAGAAGAGGCATCCGGCTTGTCAGGGGGTGGTAGGTGTCGCAGTAGATCCTGGCATGGGACAGTGAGCTCTTCGTTGAGAACGGTGCATTTTGTCCTGGTTCCTGCTGCAAGTGTGCTCACTGGGGCTCTCGTGATGTGGATTCTGATGCAAGGAAGCTTCCGTGGTCTCCGATTGGAGCCCCAGGTGAGATCTGAGGCCGTCGCCATTGCGGCCCTTTGGGTCGGCGAGATTGCTGAGTACCCTGTGGGCTGCAGCGGCTGCAGAGACCTAGGGGAACGGTGGCAGTTGTGAAAGTTAATAGTCCTCCTTTCTGCCCTTGGCAGTTCCTGAATTGCAAGTCCTGTCACCTGCTTGAGTCTTGGAGGGCGCCATGTACTGTGTCGTGGTGACAGGCCTGCATTGCTCCTGCAGGTTGACCAGAGGCCCAGAGAAGAATGGTTGTGCAGGTGAGGAAAAGCGCAGTGTGATTTGCTGGGATGTTATGACTGCTGAGGCTGCAGGCACTGTCGTTCTGTTTTCAGTGATATAGTGTGGTCCTTTTGGCGCTGCCGTCAGCTGGGTACAGAGGAGAGGGCATTGCTGGTGCTTGGGAGGCTCGGTGATAGGTGACCTTTGTGTCCTTGGTGGCCTGCTGCCAGTAGAAGGACTCCCCAAGGGTTTCTTTGGTGCCTTGAAGAGTTGCAGTAACAGAGGCCAAGCAACCAGCCCTGTGGGTTGTTCTGTGTTGTGCTCACATGCCCCTTGGTCGCCATTTGTCCCCTGGGCCTGGAATTACCCAGGTTCCCTAAGGTTGGGGCCACTCTGCCGGCCCTGAGCGCAGAAATGTGTTCGCCCCCCTGGCAATGAAGCATCAACCTTGGAGGCCCGTGGTTCTGGAAGAGATGGGTCATTGGTTGGCATCCCCACGGTGCCTCACTGTAGGAGCCAGCAGCTCCCATGGCGCTACGGCAGAGACCTGTGGCATCCAAGGTCTTCCCCTGACAGGTCTTCTGAAGAATACATGAAAGCATCCTTAGTGATGTGTATGCACTTGGTCATTTTGCCAACCTTCATCCTGTGGGTCTTCCTGCTTGCTGATTGGCCCTGTGTGTGCCGAGGCCTTGGACGCCTCAGATTTGGGTGAGAGACCCTTGAGGCAGGAGCAGTTCAATGTGAACCACGCCCTGCATTATGGCAGCTTTCTCTAGGGTGTGGTCAGTAACCTGGTCCCTGCAGCGTGTAGATCTGAGGATAATCTAGCCAGGAAAGGGGTCCTCTTTCTGTGGGAGTGAGCCCTGGATCCTGGTACCTGAGGAAGTCCGGGTCCCATCCTCACTTTCGGGCAGAGGCCGCCCAGTGATTGGACTGACTGGCAGGAAGAGACGCATGCCTTGATTTCTCTTCCTATCCGAGGGTGCGCTGGGCCGTATCTGCCCTAGTGCCAAGTTCACCGTACTGTGTAGTCGTCTGGGAAATTTTTCTGTTTCGGGTGGAGGTGACCCTTGTGACAAGGACCCCTGAGCTGTAGTAGTAGCTACAGTCTCAGGGTCCGTGGCATTCACACAGACGCTCCGCAAGGTGGCCTTGGGCGGTCAGGTCTCTGTGCTTTGGCCAGAGATCATGGGTCATGGAGACTGGGAGCCTAGAGCCTATGTCAACAGCCCCTCAGTGAAATTTTGCATGGGGCTGAAGGAAGATGCCAGGTGTCATCCCCCATTTCGTGGGAGGACAGGAGGTCAGGGCTCCATGAAGACGGCATGCGTGTTCAGACGGCAGGGCCTTTCCATGCGGGCTGTGAGACTTGGCTACCCGGACCTATTTCTGGACACAGAGCCAAATTGCCGAGAGTGCATTCTTGTTGGTACACCGGGACACAGGCCCTCAAGGCCACCTGGAATCCCCTGCCACCCATGCATGCTGAGTCAGAAAGACCCCCTGATGACCTTGAGCCTAATTTGCTGCGCTCTTTTCAAAGGTAGGTAACCAGTTGTCTGTAAGTGATCAGTGTAGTTGGGTTGCAGATACAGGCCTTCCCCCAATGAAACACCTGCATCAGTGTTACTCAGTGAGAGACCAAGTAGACACCTCAAGTGTTTCTGTGCTTTCTGTCCCCTTGTCAGGCGCAGTTGCCAGATATGGCTGTCCATCACCCAGGAGACGAAGGCCCGCCCATGAGGCAGTGGCTCGAGGTGCAAGGGAGTCCGGCAAGAAGTGCGGCGGCCCAGTTGTTTTTGGATCACCGAGCACGGTACGGCTTCTCCTGCCCCAAGACGTGTCGTGAATTTCAGGTTTCCTGGCACTGCCTGAGTGGCTGTATGTACGGAGGGACCGTTCCTCTTGCTGAGAAGCCTGGGGGCTCTGAGTTGCCCCGGCTGCTGGAGGACTCCCAGGTCACTGGCTCCTCCTGGGAGTGGCGCTGCCTGCCCTGTGGAGGTGGGGAGCAAGCCAGCACGTGCTCGGATCGATGACGACACCCTCTCATGCATTCCTTGGAAAATCTGAACAACATGAGTGAGAACTCACTACCGTCTCCTCATCGAAACTGAGGTCCAGCACGTTGCCTTCCGTGGGCTTAGGGGTGGGTAGGTTAGCAAGAGGGCTTCTCTGACGGTGTAAGACACATGCATGGGGTAGCCAGGTCACCAGCAGTTGCGAGGCTCCCATCTGAGGGTGGGCCGTGTACAGATGTTCGAGCGGCCTTCTTGGATGTGGGGTATGGTGAAGGGCACTGAGGAGCAGAAGAGGCATCCGGCTTGTCAGGGGGTGGTAGGTGTCGCAGTAGATCCTGGCATGGGACAGTGAGCTCTTCGTTGAGAACGGTGCATTTTGTCCTGGTTCCTGCTGCAAGTGTGCTCACTGGGGCTCTCGTGATGTGGATTCTGATGCAAGGAAGCTTCCGTGGTCTCCGATTGGAGCCCCAGGTGAGATCTGAGGCCGTCGCCATTGCGGCCCTTTGGGTCGGCGAGATTGCTGAGTACCCTGTGGGCTGCAGCGGCTGCAGAGACCTAGGGGAACGGTGGCAGTTGTGAAAGTTAATAGTCCTCCTTTCTGCCCTTGGCAGTTCCTGAATTGCAAGTCCTGTCACCTGCTTGAGTCTTGGAGGGCGCCATGTACTGTGTCGTGGTGACAGGCCTGCATTGCTCCTGCAGGTTGACCAGAGGCCCAGAGAAGAATGGTTGTGCAGGTGAGGAAAAGCGCAGTGTGATTTGCTGGGATGTTATGACTGCTGAGGCTGCAGGCACTGTCGTTCTGTTTTCAGTGATATAGTGTGGTCCTTTTGGCGCTGCCGTCAGCTGGGTACAGAGGAGAGGGCATTGCTGGTGCTTGGGAGGCTCGGTGATAGGTGACCTTTGTGTCCTTGGTGGCCTGCTGCCAGTAGAAGGACTCCCCAAGGGTTTCTTTGGTGCCTTGAAGAGTTGCAGTAACAGAGGCCAAGCAACCAGCCCTGTGGGTTGTTCTGTGTTGTGCTCACATGCCCCTTGGTCGCCATTTGTCCCCTGGGCCTGGAATTACCCAGGTTCCCTAAGGTTGGGGCCACTCTGCCGGCCCTGAGCGCAGAAATGTGTTCGCCCCCCTGGCAATGAAGCATCAACCTTGGAGGCCCGTGGTTCTGGAAGAGATGGGTCATTGGTTGGCATCCCCACGGTGCCTCACTGTAGGAGCCAGCAGCTCCCATGGCGCTACGGCAGAGACCTGTGGCATCCAAGGTCTTCCCCTGACAGGTCTTCTGAAGAATACATGAAAGCATCCTTAGTGATGTGTATGCACTTGGTCATTTTGCCAACCTTCATCCTGTGGGTCTTCCTGCTTGCTGATTGGCCCTGTGTGTGCCGAGGCCTTGGACGCCTCAGATTTGGGTGAGAGACCCTTGAGGCAGGAGCAGTTCAATGTGAACCACGCCCTGCATTATGGCAGCTTTCTCTAGGGTGTGGTCAGTAACCTGGTCCCTGCAGCGTGTAGATCTGAGGATAATCTAGCCAGGAAAGGGGTCCTCTTTCTGTGGGAGTGAGCCCTGGATCCTGGTACCTGAGGAAGTCCGGGTCCCATCCTCACTTTCGGGCAGAGGCCGCCCAGTGATTGGACTGACTGGCAGGAAGAGACGCATGCCTTGATTTCTCTTCCTATCCGAGGGTGCGCTGGGCCGTATCTGCCCTAGTGCCAAGTTCACCGTACTGTGTAGTCGTCTGGGAAATTTTTCTGTTTCGGGTGGAGGTGACCCTTGTGACAAGGACCCCTGAGCTGTAGTAGTAGCTACAGTCTCAGGGTCCGTGGCATTCACACAGACGCTCCGCAAGGTGGCCTTGGGCGGTCAGGTCTCTGTGCTTTGGCCAGAGATCATGGGTCATGGAGACTGGGAGCCTAGAGCCTATGTCAACAGCCCCTCAGTGAAATTTTGCATGGGGCTGAAGGAAGATGCCAGGTGTCATCCCCCATTTCGTGGGAGGACAGGAGGTCAGGGCTCCATGAAGACGGCATGCGTGTTCAGACGGCAGGGCCTTTCCATGCGGGCTGTGAGACTTGGCTACCCGGACCTATTTCTGGACACAGAGCCAAATTGCCGAGAGTGCATTCTTGTTGGTACACCGGGACACAGGCCCTCAAGGCCACCTGGAATCCCCTGCCACCCATGCATGCTGAGTCAGAAAGACCCCCTGATGACCTTGAGCCTAATTTGCTGCGCTCTTTTCAAAGGTAGGTAACCAGTTGTCTGTAAGTGATCAGTGTAGTTGGGTTGCAGATACAGGCCTTCCCCCAATGAAACACCTGCATCAGTGTTACTCAGTGAGAGACCAAGTAGACACCTCAAGTGTTTCTGTGCTTTCTGTCCCCTTGTCAGGCGCAGTTGCCAGATATGGCTGTCCATCACCCAGGAGACGAAGGCCCGCCCATGAGGCAGTGGCTCGAGGTGCAAGGGAGTCCGGCAAGAAGTGCGGCGGCCCAGTTGTTTTTGGATCACCGAGCACGGTACGGCTTCTCCTGCCCCAAGACGTGTCGTGAATTTCAGGTTTCCTGGCACTGCCTGAGTGGCTGTATGTACGGAGGGACCGTTCCTCTTGCTGAGAAGCCTGGGGGCTCTGAGTTGCCCCGGCTGCTGGAGGACTCCCAGGTCACTGGCTCCTCCTGGGAGTGGCGCTGCCTGCCCTGTGGAGGTGGGGAGCAAGCCAGCACGTGCTCGGATCGATGACGACACCCTCTCATGCATTCCTTGGAAAATCTGAACAACATGAGTGAGAACTCACTACCGTCTCCTCATCGAAACTGAGGTCCAGCACGTTGCCTTCCGTGGGCTTAGGGGTGGGTAGGTTAGCAAGAGGGCTTCTCTGACGGTGTAAGACACATGCATGGGGTAGCCAGGTCACCAGCAGTTGCGAGGCTCCCATCTGAGGGTGGGCCGTGTACAGATGTTCGAGCGGCCTTCTTGGATGTGGGGTATGGTGAAGGGCACTGAGGAGCAGAAGAGGCATCCGGCTTGTCAGGGGGTGGTAGGTGTCGCAGTAGATCCTGGCATGGGACAGTGAGCTCTTCGTTGAGAACGGTGCATTTTGTCCTGGTTCCTGCTGCAAGTGTGCTCACTGGGGCTCTCGTGATGTGGATTCTGATGCAAGGAAGCTTCCGTGGTCTCCGATTGGAGCCCCAGGTGAGATCTGAGGCCGTCGCCATTGCGGCCCTTTGGGTCGGCGAGATTGCTGAGTACCCTGTGGGCTGCAGCGGCTGCAGAGACCTAGGGGAACGGTGGCAGTTGTGAAAGTTAATAGTCCTCCTTTCTGCCCTTGGCAGTTCCTGAATTGCAAGTCCTGTCACCTGCTTGAGTCTTGGAGGGCGCCATGTACTGTGTCGTGGTGACAGGCCTGCATTGCTCCTGCAGGTTGACCAGAGGCCCAGAGAAGAATGGTTGTGCAGGTGAGGAAAAGCGCAGTGTGATTTGCTGGGATGTTATGACTGCTGAGGCTGCAGGCACTGTCGTTCTGTTTTCACTGATATAGTGTGGTCCTTTTGGCGCTGCCGTCAGCTGGGTACAGAGGAGAGGGCATTGCTGGTGCTTGGGAGGCTCGGTGATAGGTGACCTTTGTGTCCTTGGTGGCCTGCTGCCAGTAGAAGGACTCCCCAAGGGTTTCTTTGGTGCCTTGAAGAGTTGCAGTAACAGAGGCCAAGCAACCAGCCCTGTGGGTTGTTCTGTGTTGTGCTCACATGCCCCTTGGTCGCCATTTGTCCCCTGGGCCTGGAATTACCCAGGTTCCCTAAGGTTGGGGCCACTCTGCCGGCCCTGAGCGCAGAAATGTGTTCGCCCCCCTGGCAATGAAGCATCAACCTTGGAGGCCCGTGGTTCTGGAAGAGATGGGTCATTGGTTGGCATCCCCACGGTGCCTCACTGTAGGAGCCAGCAGCTCCCATGGCGCTACGGCAGAGACCTGTGGCATCCAAGGTCTTCCCCTGACAGGTCTTCTGAAGAATACATGAAAGCATCCTTAGTGATGTGTATGCACTTGGTCATTTTGCCAACCTTCATCCTGTGGGTCTTCCTGCTTGCTGATTGGCCCTGTGTGTGCCGAGGCCTTGGACGCCTCAGATTTGGGTGAGAGACCCTTGAGGCAGGAGCAGTTCAATGTGAACCACGCCCTGCATTATGGCAGCTTTCTCTAGGGTGTGGTCAGTAACCTGGTCCCTGCAGCGTGTAGATCTGAGGATAATCTAGCCAGGAAAGGGGTCCTCTTTCTGTGGGAGTGAGCCCTGGATCCTGGTACCTGAGGAAGTCCGGGTCCCATCCTCACTTTCGGGCAGAGGCCGCCCAGTGATTGGACTGACTGGCAGGAAGAGACGCATGCCTTGATTTCTCTTCCTATCCGAGGGTGCGCTGGGCCGTATCTGCCCTAGTGCCAAGTTCACCGTACTGTGTAGTCGTCTGGGAAATTTTTCTGTTTCGGGTGGAGGTGACCCTTGTGACAAGGACCCCTGAGCTGTAGTAGTAGCTACAGTCTCAGGGTCCGTGGCATTCACACAGACGCTCCGCAAGGTGGCCTTGGGCGGTCAGGTCTCTGTGCTTTGGCCAGAGATCATGGGTCATGGAGACTGGGAGCCTAGAGCCTATGTCAACAGCCCCTCAGTGAAATTTTGCATGGGGCTGAAGGAAGATGCCAGGTGTCATCCCCCATTTCGTGGGAGGACAGGAGGTCAGGGCTCCATGAAGACGGCATGCGTGTTCAGACGGCAGGGCCTTTCCATGCGGGCTGTGAGACTTGGCTACCCGGACCTATTTCTGGACACAGAGCCAAATTGCCGAGAGTGCATTCTTGTTGGTACACCGGGACACAGGCCCTCAAGGCCACCTGGAATCCCCTGCCACCCATGCATGCTGAGTCAGAAAGACCCCCTGATGACCTTGAGCCTAATTTGCTGCGCTCTTTTCAAAGGTAGGTAACCAGTTGTCTGTAAGTGATCAGTGTAGTTGGGTTGCAGATACAGGCCTTCCCCCAATGAAACACCTGCATCAGTGTTACTCAGTGAGAGACCAAGTAGACACCTCAAGTGTTTCTGTGCTTTCTGTCCCCTTGTCAGGCGCAGTTGCCAGATATGGCTGTCCATCACCCAGGAGACGAAGGCCCGCCCATGAGGCAGTGGCTCGAGGTGCAAGGGAGTCCGGCAAGAAGTGCGGCGGCCCAGTTGTTTTTGGATCACCGAGCACGGTACGGCTTCTCCTGCCCCAAGACGTGTCGTGAATTTCAGGTTTCCTGGCACTGCCTGAGTGGCTGTATGTACGGAGGGACCGTTCCTCTTGCTGAGAAGCCTGGGGGCTCTGAGTTGCCCCGGCTGCTGGAGGACTCCCAGGTCACTGGCTCCTCCTGGGAGTGGCGCTGCCTGCCCTGTGGAGGTGGGGAGCAAGCCAGCACGTGCTCGGATCGATGACGACACCCTCTCATGCATTCCTTGGAAAATCTGAACAACATGAGTGAGAACTCACTACCGTCTCCTCATCGAAACTGAGGTCCAGCACGTTGCCTTCCGTGGGCTTAGGGGTGGGTAGGTTAGCAAGAGGGCTTCTCTGACGGTGTAAGACACATGCATGGGGTAGCCAGGTCACCAGCAGTTGCGAGGCTCCCATCTGAGGGTGGGCCGTGTACAGATGTTCGAGCGGCCTTCTTGGATGTGGGGTATGGTGAAGGGCACTGAGGAGCAGAAGAGGCATCCGGCTTGTCAGGGGGTGGTAGGTGTCGCAGTAGATCCTGGCATGGGACAGTGAGCTCTTCGTTGAGAACGGTGCATTTTGTCCTGGTTCCTGCTGCAAGTGTGCTCACTGGGGCTCTCGTGATGTGGATTCTGATGCAAGGAAGCTTCCGTGGTCTCCGATTGGAGCCCCAGGTGAGATCTGAGGCCGTCGCCATTGCGGCCCTTTGGGTCGGCGAGATTGCTGAGTACCCTGTGGGCTGCAGCGGCTGCAGAGACCTAGGGGAACGGTGGCAGTTGTGAAAGTTAATAGTCCTCCTTTCTGCCCTTGGCAGTTCCTGAATTGCAAGTCCTGTCACCTGCTTGAGTCTTGGAGGGCGCCATGTACTGTGTCGTGGTGACAGGCCTGCATTGCTCCTGCAGGTTGACCAGAGGCCCAGAGAAGAATGGTTGTGCAGGTGAGGAAAAGCGCAGTGTGATTTGCTGGGATGTTATGACTGCTGAGGCTGCAGGCACTGTCGTTCTGTTTTCACTGATATAGTGTGGTCCTTTTGGCGCTGCCGTCAGCTGGGTACAGAGGAGAGGGCATTGCTGGTGCTTGGGAGGCTCGGTGATAGGTGACCTTTGTGTCCTTGGTGGCCTGCTGCCAGTAGAAGGACTCCCCAAGGGTTTCTTTGGTGCCTTGAAGAGTTGCAGTAACAGAGGCCAAGCAACCAGCCCTGTGGGTTGTTCTGTGTTGTGCTCACATGCCCCTTGGTCGCCATTTGTCCCCTGGGCCTGGAATTACCCAGGTTCCCTAAGGTTGGGGCCACTCTGCCGGCCCTGAGCGCAGAAATGTGTTCGCCCCCCTGGCAATGAAGCATCAACCTTGGAGGCCCGTGGTTCTGGAAGAGATGGGTCATTGGTTGGCATCCCCACGGTGCCTCACTGTAGGAGCCAGCAGCTCCCATGGCGCTACGGCAGAGACCTGTGGCATCCAAGGTCTTCCCCTGACAGGTCTTCTGAAGAATACATGAAAGCATCCTTAGTGATGTGTATGCACTTGGTCATTTTGCCAACCTTCATCCTGTGGGTCTTCCTGCTTGCTGATTGGCCCTGTGTGTGCCGAGGCCTTGGACGCCTCAGATTTGGGTGAGAGACCCTTGAGGCAGGAGCAGTTCAATGTGAACCACGCCCTGCATTATGGCAGCTTTCTCTAGGGTGTGGTCAGTAACCTGGTCCCTGCAGCGTGTAGATCTGAGGATAATCTAGCCAGGAAAGGGGTCCTCTTTCTGTGGGAGTGAGCCCTGGATCCTGGTACCTGAGGAAGTCCGGGTCCCATCCTCACTTTCGGGCAGAGGCCGCCCAGTGATTGGACTGACTGGCAGGAAGAGACGCATGCCTTGATTTCTCTTCCTATCCGAGGGTGCGCTGGGCCGTATCTGCCCTAGTGCCAAGTTCACCGTACTGTGTAGTCGTCTGGGAAATTTTTCTGTTTCGGGTGGAGGTGACCCTTGTGACAAGGACCCCTGAGCTGTAGTAGTAGCTACAGTCTCAGGGTCCGTGGCATTCACACAGACGCTCCGCAAGGTGGCCTTGGGCGGTCAGGTCTCTGTGCTTTGGCCAGAGATCATGGGTCATGGAGACTGGGAGCCTAGAGCCTATGTCAACAGCCCCTCAGTGAAATTTTGCATGGGGCTGAAGGAAGATGCCAGGTGTCATCCCCCATTTCGTGGGAGGACAGGAGGTCAGGGCTCCATGAAGACGGCATGCGTGTTCAGACGGCAGGGCCTTTCCATGCGGGCTGTGAGACTTGGCTACCCGGACCTATTTCTGGACACAGAGCCAAATTGCCGAGAGTGCATTCTTGTTGGTACACCGGGACACAGGCCCTCAAGGCCACCTGGAATCCCCTGCCACCCATGCATGCTGAGTCAGAAAGACCCCCTGATGACCTTGAGCCTAATTTGCTGCGCTCTTTTCAAAGGTAGGTAACCAGTTGTCTGTAAGTGATCAGTGTAGTTGGGTTGCAGATACAGGCCTTCCCCCAATGAAACACCTGCATCAGTGTTACTCAGTGAGAGACCAAGTAGACACCTCAAGTGTTTCTGTGCTTTCTGTCCCCTTGTCAGGCGCAGTTGCCAGATATGGCTGTCCATCACCCAGGAGACGAAGGCCCGCCCATGAGGCAGTGGCTCGAGGTGCAAGGGAGTCCGGCAAGAAGTGCGGCGGCCCAGTTGTTTTTGGATCACCGAGCACGGTACGGCTTCTCCTGCCCCAAGACGTGTCGTGAATTTCAGGTTTCCTGGCACTGCCTGAGTGGCTGTATGTACGGAGGGACCGTTCCTCTTGCTGAGAAGCCTGGGGGCTCTGAGTTGCCCCGGCTGCTGGAGGACTCCCAGGTCACTGGCTCCTCCTGGGAGTGGCGCTGCCTGCCCTGTGGAGGTGGGGAGCAAGCCAGCACGTGCTCGGATCGATGACGACACCCTCTCATGCATTCCTTGGAAAATCTGAACAACATGAGTGAGAACTCACTACCGTCTCCTCATCGAAACTGAGGTCCAGCACGTTGCCTTCCGTGGGCTTAGGGGTGGGTAGGTTAGCAAGAGGGCTTCTCTGACGGTGTAAGACACATGCATGGGGTAGCCAGGTCACCAGCAGTTGCGAGGCTCCCATCTGAGGGTGGGCCGTGTACAGATGTTCGAGCGGCCTTCTTGGATGTGGGGTATGGTGAAGGGCACTGAGGAGCAGAAGAGGCATCCGGCTTGTCAGGGGGTGGTAGGTGTCGCAGTAGATCCTGGCATGGGACAGTGAGCTCTTCGTTGAGAACGGTGCATTTTGTCCTGGTTCCTGCTGCAAGTGTGCTCACTGGGGCTCTCGTGATGTGGATTCTGATGCAAGGAAGCTTCCGTGGTCTCCGATTGGAGCCCCAGGTGAGATCTGAGGCCGTCGCCATTGCGGCCCTTTGGGTCGGCGAGATTGCTGAGTACCCTGTGGGCTGCAGCGGCTGCAGAGACCTAGGGGAACGGTGGCAGTTGTGAAAGTTAATAGTCCTCCTTTCTGCCCTTGGCAGTTCCTGAATTGCAAGTCCTGTCACCTGCTTGAGTCTTGGAGGGCGCCATGTACTGTGTCGTGGTGACAGGCCTGCATTGCTCCTGCAGGTTGACCAGAGGCCCAGAGAAGAATGGTTGTGCAGGTGAGGAAAAGCGCAGTGTGATTTGCTGGGATGTTATGACTGCTGAGGCTGCAGGCACTGTCGTTCTGTTTTCAGTGATATAGTGTGGTCCTTTTGGCGCTGCCGTCAGCTGGGTACAGAGGAGAGGGCATTGCTGGTGCTTGGGAGGCTCGGTGATAGGTGACCTTTGTGTCCTTGGTGGCCTGCTGCCAGTAGAAGGACTCCCCAAGGGTTTCTTTGGTGCCTTGAAGAGTTGCAGTAACAGAGGCCAAGCAACCAGCCCTGTGGGTTGTTCTGTGTTGTGCTCACATGCCCCTTGGTCGCCATTTGTCCCCTGGGCCTGGAATTACCCAGGTTCCCTAAGGTTGGGGCCACTCTGCCGGCCCTGAGCGCAGAAATGTGTTCGCCCCCCTGGCAATGAAGCATCAACCTTGGAGGCCCGTGGTTCTGGAAGAGATGGGTCATTGGTTGGCATCCCCACGGTGCCTCACTGTAGGAGCCAGCAGCTCCCATGGCGCTACGGCAGAGACCTGTGGCATCCAAGGTCTTCCCCTGACAGGTCTTCTGAAGAATACATGAAAGCATCCTTAGTGATGTGTATGCACTTGGTCATTTTGCCAACCTTCATCCTGTGGGTCTTCCTGCTTGCTGATTGGCCCTGTGTGTGCCGAGGCCTTGGACGCCTCAGATTTGGGTGAGAGACCCTTGAGGCAGGAGCAGTTCAATGTGAACCACGCCCTGCATTATGGCAGCTTTCTCTAGGGTGTGGTCAGTAACCTGGTCCCTGCAGCGTGTAGATCTGAGGATAATCTAGCCAGGAAAGGGGTCCTCTTTCTGTGGGAGTGAGCCCTGGATCCTGGTACCTGAGGAAGTCCGGGTCCCATCCTCACTTTCGGGCAGAGGCCGCCCAGTGATTGGACTGACTGGCAGGAAGAGACGCATGCCTTGATTTCTCTTCCTATCCGAGGGTGCGCTGGGCCGTATCTGCCCTAGTGCCAAGTTCACCGTACTGTGTAGTCGTCTGGGAAATTTTTCTGTTTCGGGTGGAGGTGACCCTTGTGACAAGGACCCCTGAGCTGTAGTAGTAGCTACAGTCTCAGGGTCCGTGGCATTCACACAGACGCTCCGCAAGGTGGCCTTGGGCGGTCAGGTCTCTGTGCTTTGGCCAGAGATCATGGGTCATGGAGACTGGGAGCCTAGAGCCTATGTCAACAGCCCCTCAGTGAAATTTTGCATGGGGCTGAAGGAAGATGCCAGGTGTCATCCCCCATTTCGTGGGAGGACAGGAGGTCAGGGCTCCATGAAGACGGCATGCGTGTTCAGACGGCAGGGCCTTTCCATGCGGGCTGTGAGACTTGGCTACCCGGACCTATTTCTGGACACAGAGCCAAATTGCCGAGAGTGCATTCTTGTTGGTACACCGGGACACAGGCCCTCAAGGCCACCTGGAATCCCCTGCCACCCATGCATGCTGAGTCAGAAAGACCCCCTGATGACCTTGAGCCTAATTTGCTGCGCTCTTTTCAAAGGTAGGTAACCAGTTGTCTGTAAGTGATCAGTGTAGTTGGGTTGCAGATACAGGCCTTCCCCCAATGAAACACCTGCATCAGTGTTACTCAGTGAGAGACCAAGTAGACACCTCAAGTGTTTCTGTGCTTTCTGTCCCCTTGTCAGGCGCAGTTGCCAGATATGGCTGTCCATCACCCAGGAGACGAAGGCCCGCCCATGAGGCAGTGGCTCGAGGTGCAAGGGAGTCCGGCAAGAAGTGCGGCGGCCCAGTTGTTTTTGGATCACCGAGCACGGTACGGCTTCTCCTGCCCCAAGACGTGTCGTGAATTTCAGGTTTCCTGGCACTGCCTGAGTGGCTGTATGTACGGAGGGACCGTTCCTCTTGCTGAGAAGCCTGGGGGCTCTGAGTTGCCCCGGCTGCTGGAGGACTCCCAGGTCACTGGCTCCTCCTGGGAGTGGCGCTGCCTGCCCTGTGGAGGTGGGGAGCAAGCCAGCACGTGCTCGGATCGATGACGACACCCTCTCATGCATTCCTTGGAAAATCTGAACAACATGAGTGAGAACTCACTACCGTCTCCTCATCGAAACTGAGGTCCAGCACGTTGCCTTCCGTGGGCTTAGGGGTGGGTAGGTTAGCAAGAGGGCTTCTCTGACGGTGTAAGACACATGCATGGGGTAGCCAGGTCACCAGCAGTTGCGAGGCTCCCATCTGAGGGTGGGCCGTGTACAGATGTTCGAGCGGCCTTCTTGGATGTGGGGTATGGTGAAGGGCACTGAGGAGCAGAAGAGGCATCCGGCTTGTCAGGGGGTGGTAGGTGTCGCAGTAGATCCTGGCATGGGACAGTGAGCTCTTCGTTGAGAACGGTGCATTTTGTCCTGGTTCCTGCTGCAAGTGTGCTCACTGGGGCTCTCGTGATGTGGATTCTGATGCAAGGAAGCTTCCGTGGTCTCCGATTGGAGCCCCAGGTGAGATCTGAGGCCGTCGCCATTGCGGCCCTTTGGGTCGGCGAGATTGCTGAGTACCCTGTGGGCTGCAGCGGCTGCAGAGACCTAGGGGAACGGTGGCAGTTGTGAAAGTTAATAGTCCTCCTTTCTGCCCTTGGCAGTTCCTGAATTGCAAGTCCTGTCACCTGCTTGAGTCTTGGAGGGCGCCATGTACTGTGTCGTGGTGACAGGCCTGCATTGCTCCTGCAGGTTGACCAGAGGCCCAGAGAAGAATGGTTGTGCAGGTGAGGAAAAGCGCAGTGTGATTTGCTGGGATGTTATGACTGCTGAGGCTGCAGGCACTGTCGTTCTGTTTTCACTGATATAGTGTGGTCCTTTTGGCGCTGCCGTCAGCTGGGTACAGAGGAGAGGGCATTGCTGGTGCTTGGGAGGCTCGGTGATAGGTGACCTTTGTGTCCTTGGTGGCCTGCTGCCAGTAGAAGGACTCCCCAAGGGTTTCTTTGGTGCCTTGAAGAGTTGCAGTAACAGAGGCCAAGCAACCAGCCCTGTGGGTTGTTCTGTGTTGTGCTCACATGCCCCTTGGTCGCCATTTGTCCCCTGGGCCTGGAATTACCCAGGTTCCCTAAGGTTGGGGCCACTCTGCCGGCCCTGAGCGCAGAAATGTGTTCGCCCCCCTGGCAATGAAGCATCAACCTTGGAGGCCCGTGGTTCTGGAAGAGATGGGTCATTGGTTGGCATCCCCACGGTGCCTCACTGTAGGAGCCAGCAGCTCCCATGGCGCTACGGCAGAGACCTGTGGCATCCAAGGTCTTCCCCTGACAGGTCTTCTGAAGAATACATGAAAGCATCCTTAGTGATGTGTATGCACTTGGTCATTTTGCCAACCTTCATCCTGTGGGTCTTCCTGCTTGCTGATTGGCCCTGTGTGTGCCGAGGCCTTGGACGCCTCAGATTTGGGTGAGAGACCCTTGAGGCAGGAGCAGTTCAATGTGAACCACGCCCTGCATTATGGCAGCTTTCTCTAGGGTGTGGTCAGTAACCTGGTCCCTGCAGCGTGTAGATCTGAGGATAATCTAGCCAGGAAAGGGGTCCTCTTTCTGTGGGAGTGAGCCCTGGATCCTGGTACCTGAGGAAGTCCGGGTCCCATCCTCACTTTCGGGCAGAGGCCGCCCAGTGATTGGACTGACTGGCAGGAAGAGACGCATGCCTTGATTTCTCTTCCTATCCGAGGGTGCGCTGGGCCGTATCTGCCCTAGTGCCAAGTTCACCGTACTGTGTAGTCGTCTGGGAAATTTTTCTGTTTCGGGTGGAGGTGACCCTTGTGACAAGGACCCCTGAGCTGTAGTAGTAGCTACAGTCTCAGGGTCCGTGGCATTCACACAGACGCTCCGCAAGGTGGCCTTGGGCGGTCAGGTCTCTGTGCTTTGGCCAGAGATCATGGGTCATGGAGACTGGGAGCCTAGAGCCTATGTCAACAGCCCCTCAGTGAAATTTTGCATGGGGCTGAAGGAAGATGCCAGGTGTCATCCCCCATTTCGTGGGAGGACAGGAGGTCAGGGCTCCATGAAGACGGCATGCGTGTTCAGACGGCAGGGCCTTTCCATGCGGGCTGTGAGACTTGGCTACCCGGACCTATTTCTGGACACAGAGCCAAATTGCCGAGAGTGCATTCTTGTTGGTACACCGGGACACAGGCCCTCAAGGCCACCTGGAATCCCCTGCCACCCATGCATGCTGAGTCAGAAAGACCCCCTGATGACCTTGAGCCTAATTTGCTGCGCTCTTTTCAAAGGTAGGTAACCAGTTGTCTGTAAGTGATCAGTGTAGTTGGGTTGCAGATACAGGCCTTCCCCCAATGAAACACCTGCATCAGTGTTACTCAGTGAGAGACCAAGTAGACACCTCAAGTGTTTCTGTGCTTTCTGTCCCCTTGTCAGGCGCAGTTGCCAGATATGGCTGTCCATCACCCAGGAGACGAAGGCCCGCCCATGAGGCAGTGGCTCGAGGTGCAAGGGAGTCCGGCAAGAAGTGCGGCGGCCCAGTTGTTTTTGGATCACCGAGCACGGTACGGCTTCTCCTGCCCCAAGACGTGTCGTGAATTTCAGGTTTCCTGGCACTGCCTGAGTGGCTGTATGTACGGAGGGACCGTTCCTCTTGCTGAGAAGCCTGGGGGCTCTGAGTTGCCCCGGCTGCTGGAGGACTCCCAGGTCACTGGCTCCTCCTGGGAGTGGCGCTGCCTGCCCTGTGGAGGTGGGGAGCAAGCCAGCACGTGCTCGGATCGATGACGACACCCTCTCATGCATTCCTTGGAAAATCTGAACAACATGAGTGAGAACTCACTACCGTCTCCTCATCGAAACTGAGGTCCAGCACGTTGCCTTCCGTGGGCTTAGGGGTGGGTAGGTTAGCAAGAGGGCTTCTCTGACGGTGTAAGACACATGCATGGGGTAGCCAGGTCACCAGCAGTTGCGAGGCTCCCATCTGAGGGTGGGCCGTGTACAGATGTTCGAGCGGCCTTCTTGGATGTGGGGTATGGTGAAGGGCACTGAGGAGCAGAAGAGGCATCCGGCTTGTCAGGGGGTGGTAGGTGTCGCAGTAGATCCTGGCATGGGACAGTGAGCTCTTCGTTGAGAACGGTGCATTTTGTCCTGGTTCCTGCTGCAAGTGTGCTCACTGGGGCTCTCGTGATGTGGATTCTGATGCAAGGAAGCTTCCGTGGTCTCCGATTGGAGCCCCAGGTGAGATCTGAGGCCGTCGCCATTGCGGCCCTTTGGGTCGGCGAGATTGCTGAGTACCCTGTGGGCTGCAGCGGCTGCAGAGACCTAGGGGAACGGTGGCAGTTGTGAAAGTTAATAGTCCTCCTTTCTGCCCTTGGCAGTTCCTGAATTGCAAGTCCTGTCACCTGCTTGAGTCTTGGAGGGCGCCATGTACTGTGTCGTGGTGACAGGCCTGCATTGCTCCTGCAGGTTGACCAGAGGCCCAGAGAAGAATGGTTGTGCAGGTGAGGAAAAGCGCAGTGTGATTTGCTGGGATGTTATGACTGCTGAGGCTGCAGGCACTGTCGTTCTGTTTTCACTGATATAGTGTGGTCCTTTTGGCGCAGCCGTCAGCTGGGTACAGAGGAGAGGGCATTGCTGGTGCTTGGGAGGCTCGGTGATAGGTGACCTTTGTGTCCTTGGTGGCCTGCTGCCAGTAGAAGGACTCCCCAAGGGTTTCTTTGGTGCCTTGAAGAGTTGCAGTAACAGAGGCCAAGCAACCAGCCCTGTGGGTTGTTCTGTGTTGTGCTCACATGCCCCTTGGTCGCCATTTGTCCCCTGGGCCTGGAATTACCCAGGTTCCCTAAGGTTGGGGCCACTCTGCCGGCCCTGAGCGCAGAAATGTGTTCGCCCCCCTGGCAATGAAGCATCAACCTTGGAGGCCCGTGGTTCTGGAAGAGATGGGTCATTGGTTGGCATCCCCACGGTGCCTCACTGTAGGAGCCAGCAGCTCCCATGGCGCTACGGCAGAGACCTGTGGCATCCAAGGTCTTCCCCTGACAGGTCTTCTGAAGAATACATGAAAGCATCCTTAGTGATGTGTATGCACTTGGTCATTTTGCCAACCTTCATCCTGTGGGTCTTCCTGCTTGCTGATTGGCCCTGTGTGTGCCGAGGCCTTGGACGCCTCAGATTTGGGTGAGAGACCCTTGAGGCAGGAGCAGTTCAATGTGAACCACGCCCTGCATTATGGCAGCTTTCTCTAGGGTGTGGTCAGTAACCTGGTCCCTGCAGCGTGTAGATCTGAGGATAATCTAGCCAGGAAAGGGGTCCTCTTTCTGTGGGAGTGAGCCCTGGATCCTGGTACCTGAGGAAGTCCGGGTCCCATCCTCACTTTCGGGCAGAGGCCGCCCAGTGATTGGACTGACTGGCAGGAAGAGACGCATGCCTTGATTTCTCTTCCTATCCGAGGGTGCGCTGGGCCGTATCTGCCCTAGTGCCAAGTTCACCGTACTGTGTAGTCGTCTGGGAAATTTTTCTGTTTCGGGTGGAGGTGACCCTTGTGACAAGGACCCCTGAGCTGTAGTAGTAGCTACAGTCTCAGGGTCCGTGGCATTCACACAGACGCTCCGCAAGGTGGCCTTGGGCGGTCAGGTCTCTGTGCTTTGGCCAGAGATCATGGGTCATGGAGACTGGGAGCCTAGAGCCTATGTCAACAGCCCCTCAGTGAAATTTTGCATGGGGCTGAAGGAAGATGCCAGGTGTCATCCCCCATTTCGTGGGAGGACAGGAGGTCAGGGCTCCATGAAGACGGCATGCGTGTTCAGACGGCAGGGCCTTTCCATGCGGGCTGTGAGACTTGGCTACCCGGACCTATTTCTGGACACACAGCCAAATTGCCGAGAGTGCATTCTTGTTGGTACACCGGGACACAGGCCCTCAAGGCCACCTGGAATCCCCTGCCACCCATGCATGCTGAGTCAGAAAGACCCCCTGATGACCTTGAGCCTAATTTGCTGCGCTCTTTTCAAAGGTAGGTAACCAGTTGTCTGTAAGTGATCAGTGTAGTTGGGTTGCAGATACAGGCCTTCCCCCAATGAAACACCTGCATCAGTGTTACTCAGTGAGAGACCAAGTAGACACCTCAAGTGTTTCTGTGCTTTCTGTCCCCTTGTCAGGCGCAGTTGCCAGATATGGCTGTCCATCACCCAGGAGACGAAGGCCCGCCCATGAGGCAGTGGCTCGAGGTGCAAGGGAGTCCGGCAAGAAGTGCGGCGGCCCAGTTGTTTTTGGATCACCGAGCACGGTACGGCTTCTCCTGCCCCAAGACGTGTCGTGAATTTCAGGTTTCCTGGCACTGCCTGAGTGGCTGTATGTACGGAGGGACCGTTCCTCTTGCTGAGAAGCCTGGGGGCTCTGAGTTGCCCCGGCTGCTGGAGGACTCCCAGGTCACTGGCTCCTCCTGGGAGTGGCGCTGCCTGCCCTGTGGAGGTGGGGAGCAAGCCAGCACGTGCTCGGATCGATGACGACACCCTCTCATGCATTCCTTGGAAAATCTGAACAACATGAGTGAGAACTCACTACCGTCTCCTCATCGAAACTGAGGTCCAGCACGTTGCCTTCCATGGGCTTAGGGGTGGGTAGGTTAGCAAGAGGGCTTCTCTGACGGTGTAAGACACATGCATGGGGTAGCCAGGTCACCAGCAGTTGCGAGGCTCCCATCTGAGGGTGGGCCGTGTACAGATGTTCGAGCGGCCTTCTTGGATGTGGGGTATGGTGAAGGGCACTGAGGAGCAGAAGAGGCATCCGGCTTGTCAGGGGGTGGTAGGTGTCGCAGTAGATCCTGGCATGGGACAGTGAGCTCTTCGTTGAGAACGGTGCATTTTGTCCTGGTTCCTGCTGCAAGTGTGCTCACTGGGGCTCTCGTGATGTGGATTCTGATGCAAGGAAGCTTCCGTGGTCTCCGATTGGAGCCCCAGGTGAGATCTGAGGCCGTCGCCATTGCGGCCCTTTGGGTCGGCGAGATTGCTGAGTACCCTGTGGGCTGCAGCGGCTGCAGAGACCTAGGGGAACGGTGGCAGTTGTGAAAGTTAATAGTCCTCCTTTCTGCCCTTGGCAGTTCCTGAATTGCAAGTCCTGTCACCTGCTTGAGTCTTGGAGGGCGCCATGTACTGTGTCGTGGTGACAGGCCTGCATTGCTCCTGCAGGTTGACCAGAGGCCCAGAGAAGAATGGTTGTGCAGGTGAGGAAAAGCGCAGTGTGATTTGCTGGGATGTTATGACTGCTGAGGCTGCAGGCACTGTCGTTCTGTTTTCACTGATATAGTGTGGTCCTTTTGGCGCAGCCGTCAGCTGGGTACAGAGGAGAGGGCATTGCTGGTGCTTGGGAGGCTCGGTGATAGGTGACCTTTGTGTCCTTGGTGGCCTGCTGCCAGTAGAAGGACTCCCCAAGGGTTTCTTTGGTGCCTTGAAGAGTTGCAGTAACAGAGGCCAAGCAACCAGCCCTGTGGGTTGTTCTGTGTTGTGCTCACATGCCCCTTGGTCGCCATTTGTCCCCTGGGCCTGGAATTACCCAGGTTCCCTAAGGTTGGGGCCACTCTGCCGGCCCTGAGCGCAGAAATGTGTTCGCCCCCCTGGCAATGAAGCATCAACCTTGGAGGCCCGTGGTTCTGGAAGAGATGGGTCATTGGTTGGCATCCCCACGGTGCCTCACTGTAGGAGCCAGCAGCTCCCATGGCGCTACGGCAGAGACCTGTGGCATCCAAGGTCTTCCCCTGACAGGTCTTCTGAAGAATACATGAAAGCATCCTTAGTGATGTGTATGCACTTGGTCATTTTGCCAACCTTCATCCTGTGGGTCTTCCTGCTTGCTGATTGGCCCTGTGTGTGCCGAGGCCTTGGACGCCTCAGATTTGGGTGAGAGACCCTTGAGGCAGGAGCAGTTCAATGTGAACCACGCCCTGCATTATGGCAGCTTTCTCTAGGGTGTGGTCAGTAACCTGGTCCCTGCAGCGTGTAGATCTGAGGATAATCTAGCCAGGAAAGGGGTCCTCTTTCTGTGGGAGTGAGCCCTGGATCCTGGTACCTGAGGAAGTCCGGGTCCCATCCTCACTTTCGGGCAGAGGCCGCCCAGTGATTGGACTGACTGGCAGGAAGAGACGCATGCCTTGATTTCTCTTCCTATCCGAGGGTGCGCTGGGCCGTATCTGCCCTAGTGCCAAGTTCACCGTACTGTGTAGTCGTCTGGGAAATTTTTCTGTTTCGGGTGGAGGTGACCCTTGTGACAAGGACCCCTGAGCTGTAGTAGTAGCTACAGTCTCAGGGTCCGTGGCATTCACACAGACGCTCCGCAAGGTGGCCTTGGGCGGTCAGGTCTCTGTGCTTTGGCCAGAGATCATGGGTCATGGAGACTGGGAGCCTAGAGCCTATGTCAACAGCCCCTCAGTGAAATTTTGCATGGGGCTGAAGGAAGATGCCAGGTGTCATCCCCCATTTCGTGGGAGGACAGGAGGTCAGGGCTCCATGAAGACGGCATGCGTGTTCAGACGGCAGGGCCTTTCCATGCGGGCTGTGAGACTTGGCTACCCGGACCTATTTCTGGACACAGAGCCAAATTGCCGAGAGTGCATTCTTGTTGGTACACCGGGACACAGGCCCTCAAGGCCACCTGGAATCCCCTGCCACCCATGCATGCTGAGTCAGAAAGACCCCCTGATGACCTTGAGCCTAATTTGCTGCGCTCTTTTCAAAGGTAGGTAACCAGTTGTCTGTAAGTGATCAGTGTAGTTGGGTTGCAGATACAGGCCTTCCCCCAATGAAACACCTGCATCAGTGTTACTCAGTGAGAGACCAAGTAGACACCTCAAGTGTTTCTGTGCTTTCTGTCCCCTTGTCAGGCGCAGTTGCCAGATATGGCTGTCCATCACCCAGGAGACGAAGGCCCGCCCATGAGGCAGTGGCTCGAGGTGCAAGGGAGTCCGGCAAGAAGTGCGGCGGCCCAGTTGTTTTTGGATCACCGAGCACGGTACGGCTTCTCCTGCCCCAAGACGTGTCGTGAATTTCAGGTTTCCTGGCACTGCCTGAGTGGCTGTATGTACGGAGGGACCGTTCCTCTTGCTGAGAAGCCTGGGGGCTCTGAGTTGCCCCGGCTGCTGGAGGACTCCCAGGTCACTGGCTCCTCCTGGGAGTGGCGCTGCCTGCCCTGTGGAGGTGGGGAGCAAGCCAGCACGTGCTCGGATCGATGACGACACCCTCTCATGCATTCCTTGGAAAATCTGAACAACATGAGTGAGAACTCACTACCGTCTCCTCATCGAAACTGAGGTCCAGCACGTTGCCTTCCGTGGGCTTAGGGGTGGGTAGGTTAGCAAGAGGGCTTCTCTGACGGTGTAAGACACATGCATGGGGTAGCCAGGTCACCAGCAGTTGCGAGGCTCCCATCTGAGGGTGGGCCGTGTACAGATGTTCGAGCGGCCTTCTTGGATGTGGGGTATGGTGAAGGGCACTGAGGAGCAGAAGAGGCATCCGGCTTGTCAGGGGGTGGTAGGTGTCGCAGTAGATCCTGGCATGGGACAGTGAGCTCTTCGTTGAGAACGGTGCATTTTGTCCTGGTTCCTGCTGCAAGTGTGCTCACTGGGGCTCTCGTGATGTGGATTCTGATGCAAGGAAGCTTCCGTGGTCTCCGATTGGAGCCCCAGGTGAGATCTGAGGCCGTCGCCATTGCGGCCCTTTGGGTCGGCGAGATTGCTGAGTACCCTGTGGGCTGCAGCGGCTGCAGAGACCTAGGGGAACGGTGGCAGTTGTGAAAGTTAATAGTCCTCCTTTCTGCCCTTGGCAGTTCCTGAATTGCAAGTCCTGTCACCTGCTTGAGTCTTGGAGGGCGCCATGTACTGTGTCGTGGTGACAGGCCTGCATTGCTCCTGCAGGTTGACCAGAGGCCCAGAGAAGAATGGTTGTGCAGGTGAGGAAAAGCGCAGTGTGATTTGCTGGGATGTTATGACTGCTGAGGCTGCAGGCACTGTCGTTCTGTTTTCACTGATATAGTGTGGTCCTTTTGGCGCAGCCGTCAGCTGGGTACAGAGGAGAGGGCATTGCTGGTGCTTGGGAGGCTCGGTGATAGGTGACCTTTGTGTCCTTGGTGGCCTGCTGCCAGTAGAAGGACTCCCCAAGGGTTTCTTTGGTGCCTTGAAGAGTTGCAGTAACAGAGGCCAAGCAACCAGCCCTGTGGGTTGTTCTGTGTTGTGCTCACATGCCCCTTGGTCGCCATTTGTCCCCTGGGCCTGGAATTACCCAGGTTCCCTAAGGTTGGGGCCACTCTGCCGGCCCTGAGCGCAGAAATGTGTTCGCCCCCCTGGCAATGAAGCATCAACCTTGGAGGCCCGTGGTTCTGGAAGAGATGGGTCATTGGTTGGCATCCCCACGGTGCCTCACTGTAGGAGCCAGCAGCTCCCATGGCGCTACGGCAGAGACCTGTGGCATCCAAGGTCTTCCCCTGACAGGTCTTCTGAAGAATACATGAAAGCATCCTTAGTGATGTGTATGCACTTGGTCATTTTGCCAACCTTCATCCTGTGGGTCTTCCTGCTTGCTGATTGGCCCTGTGTGTGCCGAGGCCTTGGACGCCTCAGATTTGGGTGAGAGACCCTTGAGGCAGGAGCAGTTCAATGTGAACCACGCCCTGCATTATGGCAGCTTTCTCTAGGGTGTGGTCAGTAACCTGGTCCCTGCAGCGTGTAGATCTGAGGATAATCTAGCCAGGAAAGGGGTCCTCTTTCTGTGGGAGTGAGCCCTGGATCCTGGTACCTGAGGAAGTCCGGGTCCCATCCTCACTTTCGGGCAGAGGCCGCCCAGTGATTGGACTGACTGGCAGGAAGAGACGCATGCCTTGATTTCTCTTCCTATCCGAGGGTGCGCTGGGCCGTATCTGCCCTAGTGCCAAGTTCACCGTACTGTGTAGTCGTCTGGGAAATTTTTCTGTTTCGGGTGGAGGTGACCCTTGTGACAAGGACCCCTGAGCTGTAGTAGTAGCTACAGTCTCAGGGTCCGTGGCATTCACACAGACGCTCCGCAAGGTGGCCTTGGGCGGTCAGGTCTCTGTGCTTTGGCCAGAGATCATGGGTCATGGAGACTGGGAGCCTAGAGCCTATGTCAACAGCCCCTCAGTGAAATTTTGCATGGGGCTGAAGGAAGATGCCAGGTGTCATCCCCCATTTCGTGGGAGGACAGGAGGTCAGGGCTCCATGAAGACGGCATGCGTGTTCAGACGGCAGGGCCTTTCCATGCGGGCTGTGAGACTTGGCTACCCGGACCTATTTCTGGACACAGAGCCAAATTGCCGAGAGTGCATTCTTGTTGGTACACCGGGACACAGGCCCTCAAGGCCACCTGGAATCCCCTGCCACCCATGCATGCTGAGTCAGAAAGACCCCCTGATGACCTTGAGCCTAATTTGCTGCGCTCTTTTCAAAGGTAGGTAACCAGTTGTCTGTAAGTGATCAGTGTAGTTGGGTTGCAGATACAGGCCTTCCCCCAATGAAACACCTGCATCAGTGTTACTCAGTGAGAGACCAAGTAGACACCTCAAGTGTTTCTGTGCTTTCTGTCCCCTTGTCAGGCGCAGTTGCCAGATATGGCTGTCCATCACCCAGGAGACGAAGGCCCGCCCATGAGGCAGTGGCTCGAGGTGCAAGGGAGTCCGGCAAGAAGTGCGGCGGCCCAGTTGTTTTTGGATCACCGAGCACGGTACGGCTTCTCCTGCCCCAAGACGTGTCGTGAATTTCAGGTTTCCTGGCACTGCCTGAGTGGCTGTATGTACGGAGGGACCGTTCCTCTTGCTGAGAAGCCTGGGGGCTCTGAGTTGCCCCGGCTGCTGGAGGACTCCCAGGTCACTGGCTCCTCCTGGGAGTGGCGCTGCCTGCCCTGTGGAGGTGGGGAGCAAGCCAGCACGTGCTCGGATCGATGACGACACCCTCTCATGCATTCCTTGGAAAATCTGAACAACATGAGTGAGAACTCACTACCGTCTCCTCATCGAAACTGAGGTCCAGCACGTTGCCTTCCGTGGGCTTAGGGGTGGGTAGGTTAGCAAGAGGGCTTCTCTGACGGTGTAAGACACATGCATGGGGTAGCCAGGTCACCAGCAGTTGCGAGGCTCCCATCTGAGGGTGGGCCGTGTACAGATGTTCGAGCGGCCTTCTTGGATGTGGGGTATGGTGAAGGGCACTGAGGAGCAGAAGAGGCATCCGGCTTGTCAGGGGGTGGTAGGTGTCGCAGTAGATCCTGGCATGGGACAGTGAGCTCTTCGTTGAGAACGGTGCATTTTGTCCTGGTTCCTGCTGCAAGTGTGCTCACTGGGGCTCTCGTGATGTGGATTCTGATGCAAGGAAGCTTCCGTGGTCTCCGATTGGAGCCCCAGGTGAGATCTGAGGCCGTCGCCATTGCGGCCCTTTGGGTCGGCGAGATTGCTGAGTACCCTGTGGGCTGCAGCGGCTGCAGAGACCTAGGGGAACGGTGGCAGTTGTGAAAGTTAATAGTCCTCCTTTCTGCCCTTGGCAGTTCCTGAATTGCAAGTCCTGTCACCTGCTTGAGTCTTGGAGGGCGCCATGTACTGTGTCGTGGTGACAGGCCTGCATTGCTCCTGCAGGTTGACCAGAGGCCCAGAGAAGAATGGTTGTGCAGGTGAGGAAAAGCGCAGTGTGATTTGCTGGGATGTTATGACTGCTGAGGCTGCAGGCACTGTCGTTCTGTTTTCAGTGATATAGTGTGGTCCTTTTGGCGCTGCCGTCAGCTGGGTACAGAGGAGAGGGCATTGCTGGTGCTTGGGAGGCTCGGTGATAGGTGACCTTTGTGTCCTTGGTGGCCTGCTGCCAGTAGAAGGACTCCCCAAGGGTTTCTTTGGTGCCTTGAAGAGTTGCAGTAACAGAGGCCAAGCAACCAGCCCTGTGGGTTGTTCTGTGTTGTGCTCACATGCCCCTTGGTCGCCATTTGTCCCCTGGGCCTGGAATTACCCAGGTTCCCTAAGGTTGGGGCCACTCTGCCGGCCCTGAGCGCAGAAATGTGTTCGCCCCCCTGGCAATGAAGCATCAACCTTGGAGGCCCGTGGTTCTGGAAGAGATGGGTCATTGGTTGGCATCCCCACGGTGCCTCACTGTAGGAGCCAGCAGCTCCCATGGCGCTACGGCAGAGACCTGTGGCATCCAAGGTCTTCCCCTGACAGGTCTTCTGAAGAATACATGAAAGCATCCTTAGTGATGTGTATGCACTTGGTCATTTTGCCAACCTTCATCCTGTGGGTCTTCCTGCTTGCTGATTGGCCCTGTGTGTGCCGAGGCCTTGGACGCCTCAGATTTGGGTGAGAGACCCTTGAGGCAGGAGCAGTTCAATGTGAACCACGCCCTGCATTATGGCAGCTTTCTCTAGGGTGTGGTCAGTAACCTGGTCCCTGCAGCATGTAGATCTGAGGATAATCTAGCCAGGAAAGGGGTCCTCTTTCTGTGGGAGTGAGCCCTGGATCCTGGTACCTGAGGAAGTCCGGGTCCCATCCTCACTTTCGGGCAGAGGCCGCCCAGTGATTGGACTGACTGGCAGGAAGAGACGCATGCCTTGATTTCTCTTCCTATCCGAGGGTGCGCTGGGCCGTATCTGCCCTAGTGCCAAGTTCACCGTACTGTGTAGTCGTCTGGGAAATTTTTCTGTTTCGGGTGGAGGTGACCCTTGTGACAAGGACCCCTGAGCTGTAGTAGTAGCTACAGTCTCAGGGTCCGTGGCATTCACACAGACGCTCCGCAAGGTGGCCTTGGGCGGTCAGGTCTCTGTGCTTTGGCCAGAGATCATGGGTCATGGAGACTGGGAGCCTAGAGCCTATGTCAACAGCCCCTCAGTGAAATTTTGCATGGGGCTGAAGGAAGATGCCAGGTGTCATCCCCCATTTCGTGGGAGGACAGGAGGTCAGGGCTCCATGAAGACGGCATGCGTGTTCAGACGGCAGGGCCTTTCCATGCGGGCTGTGAGACTTGGCTACCCGGACCTATTTCTGGACACAGAGCCAAATTGCCGAGAGTGCATTCTTGTTGGTACACCGGGACACAGGCCCTCAAGGCCACCTGGAATCCCCTGCCACCCATGCATGCTGAGTCAGAAAGACCCCCTGATGACCTTGAGCCTAATTTGCTGCGCTCTTTTCAAAGGTAGGTAACCAGTTGTCTGTAAGTGATCAGTGTAGTTGGGTTGCAGATACAGGCCTTCCCCCAATGAAACACCTGCATCAGTGTTACTCAGTGAGAGACCAAGTAGACACCTCAAGTGTTTCTGTGCTTTCTGTCCCCTTGTCAGGCGCAGTTGCCAGATATGGCTGTCCATCACCCAGGAGACGAAGGCCCGCCCATGAGGCAGTGGCTCGAGGTGCAAGGGAGTCCGGCAAGAAGTGCGGCGGCCCAGTTGTTTTTGGATCACCGAGCATGGTACGGCTTCTCCTGCCCCAAGACGTGTCGTGAATTTCAGGTTTCCTGGCACTGCCTGAGTGGCTGTATGTACGGAGGGACCGTTCCTCTTGCTGAGAAGCCTGGGGGCTCTGAGTTGCCCCGGCTGCTGGAGGACTCCCAGGTCACTGGCTCCTCCTGGGAGTGGCGCTGCCTGCCCTGTGGAGGTGGGGAGCAAGCCAGCACGTGCTCGGATCGATGACGACACCCTCTCATGCATTCCTTGGAAAATCTGAACAACATGAGTGAGAACTCACTACCGTCTCCTCATCGAAACTGAGGTCCAGCACGTTGCCTTCCGTGGGCTTAGGGGTGGGTAGGTTAGCAAGAGGGCTTCTCTGACGGTGTAAGACACATGCATGGGGTAGCCAGGTCACCAGCAGTTGCGAGGCTCCCATCTGAGGGTGGGCCGTGTACAGATGTTCGAGCGGCCTTCTTGGATGTGGGGTATGGTGAAGGGCACTGAGGAGCAGAAGAGGCATCCGGCTTGTCAGGGGGTGGTAGGTGTCGCAGTAGATCCTGGCATGGGACAGTGAGCTCTTCGTTGAGAACGGTGCATTTTGTCCTGGTTCCTGCTGCAAGTGTGCTCACTGGGGCTCTCGTGATGTGGATTCTGATGCAAGGAAGCTTCCGTGGTCTCCGATTGGAGCCCCAGGTGAGATCTGAGGCCGTCGCCATTGCGGCCCTTTGGGTCGGCGAGATTGCTGAGTACCCTGTGGGCTGCAGCGGCTGCAGAGACCTAGGGGAACGGTGGCAGTTGTGAAAGTTAATAGTCCTCCTTTCTGCCCTTGGCAGTTCCTGAATTGCAAGTCCTGTCACCTGCTTGAGTCTTGGAGGGCGCCATGTACTGTGTCGTGGTGACAGGCCTGCATTGCTCCTGCAGGTTGACCAGAGGCCCAGAGAAGAATGGTTGTGCAGGTGAGGAAAAGCGCAGTGTGATTTGCTGGGATGTTATGACTGCTGAGGCTGCAGGCACTGTCGTTCTGTTTTCACTGATATAGTGTGGTCCTTTTGGCGCAGCCGTCAGCTGGGTACAGAGGAGAGGGCATTGCTGGTGCTTGGGAGGCTCGGTGATAGGTGACCTTTGTGTCCTTGGTGGCCTGCTGCCAGTAGAAGGACTCCCCAAGGGTTTCTTTGGTGCCTTGAAGAGTTGCAGTAACAGAGGCCAAGCAACCAGCCCTGTGGGTTGTTCTGTGTTGTGCTCACATGCCCCTTGGTCGCCATTTGTCCCCTGGGCCTGGAATTACCCAGGTTCCCTAAGGTTGGGGCCACTCTGCCGGCCCTGAGCGCAGAAATGTGTTCGCCCCCCTGGCAATGAAGCATCAACCTTGGAGGCCCGTGGTTCTGGAAGAGATGGGTCATTGGTTGGCATCCCCACGGTGCCTCACTGTAGGAGCCAGCAGCTCCCATGGCGCTACGGCAGAGACCTGTGGCATCCAAGGTCTTCCCCTGACAGGTCTTCTGAAGAATACATGAAAGCATCCTTAGTGATGTGTATGCACTTGGTCATTTTGCCAACCTTCATCCTGTGGGTCTTCCTGCTTGCTGATTGGCCCTGTGTGTGCCGAGGCCTTGGACGCCTCAGATTTGGGTGAGAGACCCTTGAGGCAGGAGCAGTTCAATGTGAACCACGCCCTGCATTATGGCAGCTTTCTCTAGGGTGTGGTCAGTAACCTGGTCCCTGCAGCGTGTAGATCTGAGGATAATCTAGCCAGGAAAGGGGTCCTCTTTCTGTGGGAGTGAGCCCTGGATCCTGGTACCTGAGGAAGTCCGGGTCCCATCCTCACTTTCGGGCAGAGGCCGCCCAGTGATTGGACTGACTGGCAGGAAGAGACGCATGCCTTGATTTCTCTTCCTATCCGAGGGTGCGCTGGGCCGTATCTGCCCTAGTGCCAAGTTCACCGTACTGTGTAGTCGTCTGGGAAATTTTTCTGTTTCGGGTGGAGGTGACCCTTGTGACAAGGACCCCTGAGCTGTAGTAGTAGCTACAGTCTCAGGGTCCGTGGCATTCACACAGACGCTCCGCAAGGTGGCCTTGGGCGGTCAGGTCTCTGTGCTTTGGCCAGAGATCATGGGTCATGGAGACTGGGAGCCTAGAGCCTATGTCAACAGCCCCTCAGTGAAATTTTGCATGGGGCTGAAGGAAGATGCCAGGTGTCATCCCCCATTTCGTGGGAGGACAGGAGGTCAGGGCTCCATGAAGACGGCATGCGTGTTCAGACGGCAGGGCCTTTCCATGCGGGCTGTGAGACTTGGCTACCCGGACCTATTTCTGGACACACAGCCAAATTGCCGAGAGTGCATTCTTGTTGGTACACCGGGACACAGGCCCTCAAGGCCACCTGGAATCCCCTGCCACCCATGCATGCTGAGTCAGAAAGACCCCCTGATGACCTTGAGCCTAATTTGCTGCGCTCTTTTCAAAGGTAGGTAACCAGTTGTCTGTAAGTGATCAGTGTAGTTGGGTTGCAGATACAGGCCTTCCCCCAATGAAACACCTGCATCAGTGTTACTCAGTGAGAGACCAAGTAGACACCTCAAGTGTTTCTGTGCTTTCTGTCCCCTTGTCAGGCGCAGTTGCCAGATATGGCTGTCCATCACCCAGGAGACGAAGGCCCGCCCATGAGGCAGTGGCTCGAGGTGCAAGGGAGTCCGGCAAGAAGTGCGGCGGCCCAGTTGTTTTTGGATCACCGAGCACGGTACGGCTTCTCCTGCCCCAAGACGTGTCGTGAATTTCAGGTTTCCTGGCACTGCCTGAGTGGCTGTATGTACGGAGGGACCGTTCCTCTTGCTGAGAAGCCTGGGGGCTCTGAGTTGCCCCGGCTGCTGGAGGACTCCCAGGTCACTGGCTCCTCCTGGGAGTGGCGCTGCCTGCCCTGTGGAGGTGGGGAGCAAGCCAGCACGTGCTCGGATCGATGACGACACCCTCTCATGCATTCCTTGGAAAATCTGAACAACATGAGTGAGAACTCACTACCGTCTCCTCATCGAAACTGAGGTCCAGCACGTTGCCTTCCGTGGGCTTAGGGGTGGGTAGGTTAGCAAGAGGGCTTCTCTGACGGTGTAAGACACATGCATGGGGTAGCCAGGTCACCAGCAGTTGCGAGGCTCCCATCTGAGGGTGGGCCGTGTACAGATGTTCGAGCGGCCTTCTTGGATGTGGGGTATGGTGAAGGGCACTGAGGAGCAGAAGAGGCATCCGGCTTGTCAGGGGGTGGTAGGTGTCGCAGTAGATCCTGGCATGGGACAGTGAGCTCTTCGTTGAGAACGGTGCATTTTGTCCTGGTTCCTGCTGCAAGTGTGCTCACTGGGGCTCTCGTGATGTGGATTCTGATGCAAGGAAGCTTCCGTGGTCTCCGATTGGAGCCCCAGGTGAGATCTGAGGCCGTCGCCATTGCGGCCCTTTGGGTCGGCGAGATTGCTGAGTACCCTGTGGGCTGCAGCGGCTGCAGAGACCTAGGGGAACGGTGGCAGTTGTGAAAGTTAATAGTCCTCCTTTCTGCCCTTGGCAGTTCCTGAATTGCAAGTCCTGTCACCTGCTTGAGTCTTGGAGGGCGCCATGTACTGTGTCGTGGTGACAGGCCTGCATTGCTCCTGCAGGTTGACCAGAGGCCCAGAGAAGAATGGTTGTGCAGGTGAGGAAAAGCGCAGTGTGATTTGCTGGGATGTTATGACTGCTGAGGCTGCAGGCACTGTCGTTCTGTTTTCAGTGATATAGTGTGGTCCTTTTGGCGCTGCCGTCAGCTGGGTACAGAGGAGAGGGCATTGCTGGTGCTTGGGAGGCTCGGTGATAGGTGACCTTTGTGTCCTTGGTGGCCTGCTGCCAGTAGAAGGACTCCCCAAGGGTTTCTTTGGTGCCTTGAAGAGTTGCAGTAACAGAGGCCAAGCAACCAGCCCTGTGGGTTGTTCTGTGTTGTGCTCACATGCCCCTTGGTCGCCATTTGTCCCCTGGGCCTGGAATTACCCAGGTTCCCTAAGGTTGGGGCCACTCTGCCGGCCCTGAGCGCAGAAATGTGTTCGCCCCCCTGGCAATGAAGCATCAACCTTGGAGGCCTGTGGTTCTGGAAGAGATGGGTCATTGGTTGGCATCCCCACGGTGCTTCACTGTAGGAGCCAGCAGCTCCCATGGCGCTACGGCAGAGACCTGTGGCATCCAAGGTCTTCCCCTGACAGGTCTTCTGAAGAATACATGAAAGCATCCTTAGTGATGTGTATGCACTTGGTCATTTTGCCAACCTTCATCCTGTGGGTCTTCCTGCTTGCTGATTGGCCCTGTGTGTGCCGAGGCCTTGGACGCCTCAGATTTGGGTGAGAGACCCTTGAGGCAGGAGCAGTTCAATGTGAACCACGCCCTGCATTATGGCAGCTTTCTCTAGGGTGTGGTCAGTAACCTGGTCCCTGCAGCGTGTAGATCTGAGGATAATCTAGCCAGGAAAGGGGTCCTCTTTCTGTGGGAGTGAGCCCTGGATCCTGGTACCTGAGGAAGTCCGGGTCCCATCCTCACTTTCGGGCAGAGGCCGCCCAGTGATTGGACTGACTGGCAGGAAGAGACGCATGCCTTGATTTCTCTTCCTATCCGAGGGTGCGCTGGGCCGTATCTGCCCTAGTGCCAAGTTCACCGTACTGTGTAGTCGTCTGGGAAATTTTTCTGTTTCGGGTGGAGGTGACCCTTGTGACAAGGACCCCTGAGCTGTAGTAGTAGCTACAGTCTCAGGGTCCGTGGCATTCACACAGACGCTCCGCAAGGTGGCCTTGGGCGGTCAGGTCTCTGTGCTTTGGCCAGAGATCATGGGTCATGGAGACTGGGAGCCTAGAGCCTATGTCAACAGCCCCTCAGTGAAATTTTGCATGGGGCTGAAGGAAGATGCCAGGTGTCATCCCCCATTTCGTGGGAGGACAGGAGGTCAGGGCTCCATGAAGACGGCATGCGTGTTCAGACGGCAGGGCCTTTCCATGCGGGCTGTGAGACTTGGCTACCCGGACCTATTTCTGGACACAGAGCCAAATTGCCGAGAGTGCATTCTTGTTGGTACACCGGGACACAGGCCCTCAAGGCCACCTGGAATCCCCTGCCACCCATGCATGCTGAGTCAGAAAGACCCCCTGATGACCTTGAGCCTAATTTGCTGCGCTCTTTTCAAAGGTAGGTAACCAGTTGTCTGTAAGTGATCAGTGTAGTTGGGTTGCAGATACAGGCCTTCCCCCAATGAAACACCTGCATCAGTGTTACTCAGTGAGAGACCAAGTAGACACCTCAAGTGTTTCTGTGCTTTCTGTCCCCTTGTCAGGCGCAGTTGCCAGATATGGCTGTCCATCACCCAGGAGACGAAGGCCCGCCCATGAGGCAGTGGCTCGAGGTGCAAGGGAGTCCGGCAAGAAGTGCGGCGGCCCAGTTGTTTTTGGATCACCGAGCACGGTACGGCTTCTCCTGCCCCAAGACGTGTCGTGAATTTCAGGTTTCCTGGCACTGCCTGAGTGGCTGTATGTACGGAGGGACCGTTCCTCTTGCTGAGAAGCCTGGGGGCTCTGAGTTGCCCCGGCTGCTGGAGGACTCCCAGGTCACTGGCTCCTCCTGGGAGTGGCGCTGCCTGCCCTGTGGAGGTGGGGAGCAAGCCAGCACGTGCTCGGATCGATGACGACACCCTCTCATGCATTCCTTGGAAAATCTGAACAACATGAGTGAGAACTCACTACCGTCTCCTCATCGAAACTGAGGTCCAGCACGTTGCCTTCCGTGGGCTTAGGGGTGGGTAGGTTAGCAAGAGGGCTTCTCTGACGGTGTAAGACACATGCATGGGGTAGCCAGGTCACCAGCAGTTGCGAGGCTCCCATCTGAGGGTGGGCCGTGTACAGATGTTCGAGCGGCCTTCTTGGATGTGGGGTATGGTGAAGGGCACTGAGGAGCAGAAGAGGCATCCGGCTTGTCAGGGGGTGGTAGGTGTCGCAGTAGATCCTGGCATGGGACAGTGAGCTCTTCGTTGAGAACGGTGCATTTTGTCCTGGTTCCTGCTGCAAGTGTGCTCACTGGGGCTCTCGTGATGTGGATTCTGATGCAAGGAAGCTTCCGTGGTCTCCGATTGGAGCCCCAGGTGAGATCTGAGGCCGTCGCCATTGCGGCCCTTTGGGTCGGCGAGATTGCTGAGTACCCTGTGGGCTGCAGCGGCTACAGAGACCTAGGGGAACGGTGGCAGTTGTGAAAGTTAATAGTCCTCCTTTCTGCCCTTGGCAGTTCCTGAATTGCAAGTCCTGTCACCTGCTTGAGTCTTGGAGGGCGCCATGTACTGTGTCGTGGTGACAGGCCTGCATTGCTCCTGCAGGTTGACCAGAGGCCCAGAGAAGAATGGTTGTGCAGGTGAGGAAAAGCGCAGTGTGATTTGCTGGGATGTTATGACTGCTGAGGCTGCAGGCACTGTCGTTCTGTTTTCAGTGATATAGTGTGGTCCTTTTGGCGCTGCCGTCAGCTGGGTACAGAGGAGAGGGCATTGCTGGTGCTTGGGAGGCTCGGTGATAGGTGACCTTTGTGTCCTTGGTGGCCTGCTGCCAGTAGAAGGACTCCCCAAGGGTTTCTTTGGTGCCTTGAAGAGTTGCAGTAACAGAGGCCAAGCAACCAGCCCTGTGGGTTGTTCTGTGTTGTGCTCACATGCCCCTTGGTCGCCATTTGTCCCCTGGGCCTGGAATTACCCAGGTTCCCTAAGGTTGGGGCCACTCTGCCGGCCCTGAGCGCAGAAATGTGTTCGCCCCCCTGGCAATGAAGCATCAACCTTGGAGGCCCGTGGTTCTGGAAGAGATGGGTCATTGGTTGGCATCCCCACGGTGCCTCACTGTAGGAGCCAGCAGCTCCCATGGCGCTACGGCAGAGACCTGTGGCATCCAAGGTCTTCCCCTGACAGGTCTTCTGAAGAATACATGAAAGCATCCTTAGTGATGTGTATGCACTTGGTCATTTTGCCAACCTTCATCCTGTGGGTCTTCCTGCTTGCTGATTGGCCCTGTGTGTGCCGAGGCCTTGGACGCCTCAGATTTGGGTGAGAGACCCTTGAGGCAGGAGCAGTTCAATGTGAACCACGCCCTGCATTATGGCAGCTTTCTCTAGGGTGTGGTCAGTAACCTGGTCCCTGCAGCGTGTAGATCTGAGGATAATCTAGCCAGGAAAGGGGTCCTCTTTCTGTGGGAGTGAGCCCTGGATCCTGGTACCTGAGGAAGTCCGGGTCCCATCCTCACTTTCGGGCAGAGGCCGCCCAGTGATTGGACTGACTGGCAGGAAGAGACGCATGCCTTGATTTCTCTTCCTATCCGAGGGTGCGCTGGGCCGTATCTGCCCTAGTGCCAAGTTCACCGTACTGTGTAGTCGTCTGGGAAATTTTTCTGTTTCGGGTGGAGGTGACCCTTGTGACAAGGACCCCTGAGCTGTAGTAGTAGCTACAGTCTCAGGGTCCGTGGCATTCACACAGACGCTCCGCAAGGTGGCCTTGGGCGGTCAGGTCTCTGTGCTTTGGCCAGAGATCATGGGTCATGGAGACTGGGAGCCTAGAGCCTATGTCAACAGCCCCTCAGTGAAATTTTGCATGGGGCTGAAGGAAGATGCCAGGTGTCATCCCCCATTTCGTGGGAGGACAGGAGGTCAGGGCTCCATGAAGACGGCATGCGTGTTCAGACGGCAGGGCCTTTCCATGCGGGCTGTGAGACTTGGCTACCCGGACCTATTTCTGGACACAGAGCCAAATTGCCGAGAGTGCATTCTTGTTGGTACACCGGGACACAGGCCCTCAAGGCCACCTGGAATCCCCTGCCACCCATGCATGCTGAGTCAGAAAGACCCCCTGATGACCTTGAGCCTAATTTGCTGCGCTCTTTTCAAAGGTAGGTAACCAGTTGTCTGTAAGTGATCAGTGTAGTTGGGTTGCAGATACAGGCCTTCCCCCAATGAAACACCTGCATCAGTGTTACTCAGTGAGAGACCAAGTAGACACCTCAAGTGTTTCTGTGCTTTCTGTCCCCTTGTCAGGCGCAGTTGCCAGATATGGCTGTCCATCACCCAGGAGACGAAGGCCCGCCCATGAGGCAGTGGCTCGAGGTGCAAGGGAGTCCGGCAAGAAGTGCGGCGGCCCAGTTGTTTTTGGATCACCGAGCACGGTACGGCTTCTCCTGCCCCAAGACGTGTCGTGAATTTCAGGTTTCCTGGCACTGCCTGAGTGGCTGTATGTACGGAGGGACCGTTCCTCTTGCTGAGAAGCCTGGGGGCTCTGAGTTGCCCCGGCTGCTGGAGGACTCCCAGGTCACTGGCTCCTCCTGGGAGTGGCGCTGCCTGCCCTGTGGAGGTGGGGAGCAAGCCAGCACGTGCTCGGATCGATGACGACACCCTCTCATGCATTCCTTGGAAAATCTGAACAACATGAGTGAGAACTCACTACCGTCTCCTCATCGAAACTGAGGTCCAGCACGTTGCCTTCCGTGGGCTTAGGGGTGGGTAGGTTAGCAAGAGGGCTTCTCTGACGGTGTAAGACACATGCATGGGGTAGCCAGGTCACCAGCAGTTGCGAGGCTCCCATCTGAGGGTGGGCCGTGTACAGATGTTCGAGCGGCCTTCTTGGATGTGGGGTATGGTGAAGGGCACTGAGGAGCAGAAGAGGCATCCGGCTTGTCAGGGGGTGGTAGGTGTCGCAGTAGATCCTGGCATGGGACAGTGAGCTCTTCGTTGAGAACGGTGCATTTTGTCCTGGTTCCTGCTGCAAGTGTGCTCACTGGGGCTCTCGTGATGTGGATTCTGATGCAAGGAAGCTTCCGTGGTCTCCGATTGGAGCCCCAGGTGAGATCTGAGGCCGTCGCCATTGCGGCCCTTTGGGTCGGCGAGATTGCTGAGTACCCTGTGGGCTGCAGCGGCTGCAGAGACCTAGGGGAACGGTGGCAGTTGTGAAAGTTAATAGTCCTCCTTTCTGCCCTTGGCAGTTCCTGAATTGCAAGTCCTGTCACCTGCTTGAGTCTTGGAGGGCGCCATGTACTGTGTCGTGGTGACAGGCCTGCATTGCTCCTGCAGGTTGACCAGAGGCCCAGAGAAGAATGGTTGTGCAGGTGAGGAAAAGCGCAGTGTGATTTGCTGGGATGTTATGACTGCTGAGGCTGCAGGCACTGTCGTTCTGTTTTCAGTGATATAGTGTGGTCCTTTTGGCGCTGCCGTCAGCTGGGTACAGAGGAGAGGGCATTGCTGGTGCTTGGGAGGCTCGGTGATAGGTGACCTTTGTGTCCTTGGTGGCCTGCTGCCAGTAGAAGGACTCCCCAAGGGTTTCTTTGGTGCCTTGAAGAGTTGCAGTAACAGAGGCCAAGCAACCAGCCCTGTGGGTTGTTCTGTGTTGTGCTCACATGCCCCTTGGTCGCCATTTGTCCCCTGGGCCTGGAATTACCCAGGTTCCCTAAGGTTGGGGCCACTCTGCCGGCCCTGAGCGCAGAAATGTGTTCGCCCCCCTGGCAATGAAGCATCAACCTTGGAGGCCCGCGGTTCTGGAAGAGATGGGTCATTGGTTGGCATCCCCACGGTGCCTCACTGTAGGAGCCAGCAGCTCCCATGGCGCTACGGCAGAGACCTGTGGCATCCAAGGTCTTCCCCTGACAGGTCTTCTGAAGAATACATGAAAGCATCCTTAGTGATGTGTATGCACTTGGTCATTTTGCCAACCTTCATCCTGTGGGTCTTCCTGCTTGCTGATTGGCCCTGTGTGTGCCGAGGCCTTGGACGCCTCAGATTTGGGTGAGAGACCCTTGAGGCAGGAGCAGTTCAATGTGAACCACGCCCTGCATTATGGCAGCTTTCTCTAGGGTGTGGTCAGTAACCTGGTCCCTGCAGCGTGTAGATCTGAGGATAATCTAGCCAGGAAAGGGGTCCTCTTTCTGTGGGAGTGAGCCCTGGATCCTGGTACCTGAGGAAGTCCGGGTCCCATCCTCACTTTCGGGCAGAGGCCGCCCAGTGATTGGACTGACTGGCAGGAAGAGACGCATGCCTTGATTTCTCTTCCTATCCGAGGGTGCGCTGGGCCGTATCTGCCCTAGTGCCAAGTTCACCGTACTGTGTAGTCGTCTGGGAAATTTTTCTGTTTCGGGTGGAGGTGACCCTTGTGACAAGGACCCCTGAGCTGTAGTAGTAGCTACAGTCTCAGGGTCCGTGGCATTCACACAGACGCTCCGCAAGGTGGCCTTGGGCGGTCAGGTCTCTGTGCTTTGGCCAGAGATCATGGGTCATGGAGACTGGGAGCCTAGAGCCTATGTCAACAGCCCCTCAGTGAAATTTTGCATGGGGCTGAAGGAAGATGCCAGGTGTCATCCCCCATTTCGTGGGAGGACAGGAGGTCAGGGCTCCATGAAGACGGCATGCGTGTTCAGACGGCAGGGCCTTTCCATGCGGGCTGTGAGACTTGGCTACCCGGACCTATTTCTGGACACAGAGCCAAATTGCCGAGAGTGCATTCTTGTTGGTACACCGGGACACAGGCCCTCAAGGCCACCTGGAATCCCCTGCCACCCATGCATGCTGAGTCAGAAAGACCCCCTGATGACCTTGAGCCTAATTTGCTGCGCTCTTTTCAAAGGTAGGTAACCAGTTGTCTGTAAGTGATCAGTGTAGTTGGGTTGCAGATACAGGCCTTCCCCCAATGAAACACCTGCATCAGTGTTACTCAGTGAGAGACCAAGTAGACACCTCAAGTGTTTCTGTGCTTTCTGTCCCCTTGTCAGGCGCAGTTGCCAGATATGGCTGTCCATCACCCAGGAGACGAAGGCCCGCCCATGAGGCAGTGGCTCGAGGTGCAAGGGAGTCCGGCAAGAAGTGCGGCGGCCCAGTTGTTTTTGGATCACCGAGCACGGTACGGCTTCTCCTGCCCCAAGACGTGTCGTGAATTTCAGGTTTCCTGGCACTGCCTGAGTGGCTGTATGTACGGAGGGACCGTTCCTCTTGCTGAGAAGCCTGGGGGCTCTGAGTTGCCCCGGCTGCTGGAGGACTCCCAGGTCACTGGCTCCTCCTGGGAGTGGCGCTGCCTGCCCTGTGGAGGTGGGGAGCAAGCCAGCACGTGCTCGGATCGATGACGACACCCTCTCATGCATTCCTTGGAAAATCTGAACAACATGAGTGAGAACTCACTACCGTCTCCTCATCGAAACTGAGGTCCAGCACGTTGCCTTCCGTGGGCTTAGGGGTGGGTAGGTTAGCAAGAGGGCTTCTCTGACGGTGTAAGACACATGCATGGGGTAGCCAGGTCACCAGCAGTTGCGAGGCTCCCATCTGAGGGTGGGCCGTGTACAGATGTTCGAGCGGCCTTCTTGGATGTGGGGTATGGTGAAGGGCACTGAGGAGCAGAAGAGGCATCCGGCTTGTCAGGGGGTGGTAGGTGTCGCAGTAGATCCTGGCATGGGACAGTGAGCTCTTCGTTGAGAACGGTGCATTTTGTCCTGGTTCCTGCTGCAAGTGTGCTCACTGGGGCTCTCGTGATGTGGATTCTGATGCAAGGAAGCTTCCGTGGTCTCCGATTGGAGCCCCAGGTGAGATCTGAGGCCGTCGCCATTGCGGCCCTTTGGGTCGGCGAGATTGCTGAGTACCCTGTGGGCTGCAGCGGCTGCAGAGACCTAGGGGAACGGTGGCAGTTGTGAAAGTTAATAGTCCTCCTTTCTGCCCTTGGCAGTTCCTGAATTGCAAGTCCTGTCACCTGCTTGAGTCTTGGAGGGCGCCATGTACTGTGTCGTGGTGACAGGCCTGCATTGCTCCTGCAGGTTGACCAGAGGCCCAGAGAAGAATGGTTGTGCAGGTGAGGAAAAGCGCAGTGTGATTTGCTGGGATGTTATGACTGCTGAGGCTGCAGGCACTGTCGTTCTGTTTTCACTGATATAGTGTGGTCCTTTTGGCGCTGCCGTCAGCTGGGTACAGAGGAGAGGGCATTGCTGGTGCTTGGGAGGCTCGGTGATAGGTGACCTTTGTGTCCTTGGTGGCCTGCTGCCAGTAGAAGGACTCCCCAAGGGTTTCTTTGGTGCCTTGAAGAGTTGCAGTAACAGAGGCCAAGCAACCAGCCCTGTGGGTTGTTCTGTGTTGTGCTCACATGCCCCTTGGTCGCCATTTGTCCCCTGGGCCTGGAATTACCCAGGTTCCCTAAGGTTGGGGCCACTCTGCCGGCCCTGAGCGCAGAAATGTGTTCGCCCCCCTGGCAATGAAGCATCAACCTTGGAGGCCCGCGGTTCTGGAAGAGATGGGTCATTGGTTGGCATCCCCACGGTGCCTCACTGTAGGAGCCAGCAGCTCCCATGGCGCTACGGCAGAGACCTGTGGCATCCAAGGTCTTCCCCTGACAGGTCTTCTGAAGAATACATGAAAGCATCCTTAGTGATGTGTATGCACTTGGTCATTTTGCCAACCTTCATCCTGTGGGTCTTCCTGCTTGCTGATTGGCCCTGTGTGTGCCGAGGCCTTGGACGCCTCAGATTTGGGTGAGAGACCCTTGAGGCAGGAGCAGTTCAATGTGAACCACGCCCTGCATTATGGCAGCTTTCTCTAGGGTGTGGTCAGTAACCTGGTCCCTGCAGCGTGTAGATCTGAGGATAATCTAGCCAGGAAAGGGGTCCTCTTTCTGTGGGAGTGAGCCCTGGATCCTGGTACCTGAGGAAGTCCGGGTCCCATCCTCACTTTCGGGCAGAGGCCGCCCAGTGATTGGACTGACTGGCAGGAAGAGACGCATGCCTTGATTTCTCTTCCTATCCGAGGGTGCGCTGGGCCGTATCTGCCCTAGTGCCAAGTTCACCGTACTGTGTAGTCGTCTGGGAAATTTTTCTGTTTCGGGTGGAGGTGACCCTTGTGACAAGGACCCCTGAGCTGTAGTAGTAGCTACAGTCTCAGGGTCCGTGGCATTCACACAGACGCTCCGCAAGGTGGCCTTGGGCGGTCAGGTCTCTGTGCTTTGGCCAGAGATCATGGGTCATGGAGACTGGGAGCCTAGAGCCTATGTCAACAGCCCCTCAGTGAAATTTTGCATGGGGCTGAAGGAAGATGCCAGGTGTCATCCCCCATTTCGTGGGAGGACAGGAGGTCAGGGCTCCATGAAGACGGCATGCGTGTTCAGACGGCAGGGCCTTTCCATGCGGGCTGTGAGACTTGGCTACCCGGACCTATTTCTGGACACAGAGCCAAATTGCCGAGAGTGCATTCTTGTTGGTACACCGGGACACAGGCCCTCAAGGCCACCTGGAATCCCCTGCCACCCATGCATGCTGAGTCAGAAAGACCCCCTGATGACCTTGAGCCTAATTTGCTGCGCTCTTTTCAAAGGTAGGTAACCAGTTGTCTGTAAGTGATCAGTGTAGTTGGGTTGCAGATACAGGCCTTCCCCCAATGAAACACCTGCATCAGTGTTACTCAGTGAGAGACCAAGTAGACACCTCAAGTGTTTCTGTGCTTTCTGTCCCCTTGTCAGGCGCAGTTGCCAGATATGGCTGTCCATCACCCAGGAGACGAAGGCCCGCCCATGAGGCAGTGGCTCGAGGTGCAAGGGAGTCCGGCAAGAAGTGCGGCGGCCCAGTTGTTTTTGGATCACCGAGCACGGTACGGCTTCTCCTGCCCCAAGACGTGTCGTGAATTTCAGGTTTCCTGGCACTGCCTGAGTGGCTGTATGTACGGAGGGACCGTTCCTCTTGCTGAGAAGCCTGGGGGCTCTGAGTTGCCCCGGCTGCTGGAGGACTCCCAGGTCACTGGCTCCTCCTGGGAGTGGCGCTGCCTGCCCTGTGGAGGTGGGGAGCAAGCCAGCACGTGCTCGGATCGATGACGACACCCTCTCATGCATTCCTTGGAAAATCTGAACAACATGAGTGAGAACTCACTACCGTCTCCTCATCGAAACTGAGGTCCAGCACGTTGCCTTCCGTGGGCTTAGGGGTGGGTAGGTTAGCAAGAGGGCTTCTCTGACGGTGTAAGACACATGCATGGGGTAGCCAGGTCACCAGCAGTTGCGAGGCTCCCATCTGAGGGTGGGCCGTGTACAGATGTTCGAGCGGCCTTCTTGGATGTGGGGTATGGTGAAGGGCACTGAGGAGCAGAAGAGGCATCCGGCTTGTCAGGGGGTGGTAGGTGTCGCAGTAGATCCTGGCATGGGACAGTGAGCTCTTCGTTGAGAACGGTGCATTTTGTCCTGGTTCCTGCTGCAAGTGTGCTCACTGGGGCTCTCGTGATGTGGATTCTGATGCAAGGAAGCTTCCGTGGTCTCCGATTGGAGCCCCAGGTGAGATCTGAGGCCGTCGCCATTGCGGCCCTTTGGGTCGGCGAGATTGCTGAGTACCCTGTGGGCTGCAGCGGCTGCAGAGACCTAGGGGAACGGTGGCAGTTGTGAAAGTTAATAGTCCTCCTTTCTGCCCTTGGCAGTTCCTGAATTGCAAGTCCTGTCACCTGCTTGAGTCTTGGAGGGCGCCATGTACTGTGTCGTGGTGACAGGCCTGCATTGCTCCTGCAGGTTGACCAGAGGCCCAGAGAAGAATGGTTGTGCAGGTGAGGAAAAGCGCAGTGTGATTTGCTGGGATGTTATGACTGCTGAGGCTGCAGGCACTGTCGTTCTGTTTTCACTGATATAGTGTGGTCCTTTTGGCGCTGCCGTCAGCTGGGTACAGAGGAGAGGGCATTGCTGGTGCTTGGGAGGCTCGGTGATAGGTGACCTTTGTGTCCTTGGTGGCCTGCTGCCAGTAGAAGGACTCCCCAAGGGTTTCTTTGGTGCCTTGAAGAGTTGCAGTAACAGAGGCCAAGCAACCAGCCCTGTGGGTTGTTCTGTGTTGTGCTCACATGCCCCTTGGTCGCCATTTGTCCCCTGGGCCTGGAATTACCCAGGTTCCCTAAGGTTGGGGCCACTCTGCCGGCCCTGAGCGCAGAAATGTGTTCGCCCCCCTGGCAATGAAGCATCAACCTTGGAGGCCCGCGGTTCTGGAAGAGATGGGTCATTGGTTGGCATCCCCACGGTGCCTCACTGTAGGAGCCAGCAGCTCCCATGGCGCTACGGCAGAGACCTGTGGCATCCAAGGTCTTCCCCTGACAGGTCTTCTGAAGAATACATGAAAGCATCCTTAGTGATGTGTATGCACTTGGTCATTTTGCCAACCTTCATCCTGTGGGTCTTCCTGCTTGCTGATTGGCCCTGTGTGTGCCGAGGCCTTGGACGCCTCAGATTTGGGTGAGAGACCCTTGAGGCAGGAGCAGTTCAATGTGAACCACGCCCTGCATTATGGCAGCTTTCTCTAGGGTGTGGTCAGTAACCTGGTCCCTGCAGCGTGTAGATCTGAGGATAATCTAGCCAGGAAAGGGGTCCTCTTTCTGTGGGAGTGAGCCCTGGATCCTGGTACCTGAGGAAGTCCGGGTCCCATCCTCACTTTCGGGCAGAGGCCGCCCAGTGATTGGACTGACTGGCAGGAAGAGACGCATGCCTTGATTTCTCTTCCTATCCGAGGGTGCGCTGGGCCGTATCTGCCCTAGTGCCAAGTTCACCGTACTGTGTAGTCGTCTGGGAAATTTTTCTGTTTCGGGTGGAGGTGACCCTTGTGACAAGGACCCCTGAGCTGTAGTAGTAGCTACAGTCTCAGGGTCCGTGGCATTCACACAGACGCTCCGCAAGGTGGCCTTGGGCGGTCAGGTCTCTGTGCTTTGGCCAGAGATCATGGGTCATGGAGACTGGGAGCCTAGAGCCTATGTCAACAGCCCCTCAGTGAAATTTTGCATGGGGCTGAAGGAAGATGCCAGGTGTCATCCCCCATTTCGTGGGAGGACAGGAGGTCAGGGCTCCATGAAGACGGCATGCGTGTTCAGACGGCAGGGCCTTTCCATGCGGGCTGTGAGACTTGGCTACCCGGACCTATTTCTGGACACAGAGCCAAATTGCCGAGAGTGCATTCTTGTTGGTACACCGGGACACAGGCCCTCAAGGCCACCTGGAATCCCCTGCCACCCATGCATGCTGAGTCAGAAAGACCCCCTGATGACCTTGAGCCTAATTTGCTGCGCTCTTTTCAAAGGTAGGTAACCAGTTGTCTGTAAGTGATCAGTGTAGTTGGGTTGCAGATACAGGCCTTCCCCCAATGAAACACCTGCATCAGTGTTACTCAGTGAGAGACCAAGTAGACACCTCAAGTGTTTCTGTGCTTTCTGTCCCCTTGTCAGGCGCAGTTGCCAGATATGGCTGTCCATCACCCAGGAGACGAAGGCCCGCCCATGAGGCAGTGGCTCGAGGTGCAAGGGAGTCCGGCAAGAAGTGCGGCGGCCCAGTTGTTTTTGGATCACCGAGCACGGTACGGCTTCTCCTGCCCCAAGACGTGTCGTGAATTTCAGGTTTCCTGGCACTGCCTGAGTGGCTGTATGTACGGAGGGACCGTTCCTCTTGCTGAGAAGCCTGGGGGCTCTGAGTTGCCCCGGCTGCTGGAGGACTCCCAGGTCACTGGCTCCTCCTGGGAGTGGCGCTGCCTGCCCTGTGGAGGTGGGGAGCAAGCCAGCACGTGCTCGGATCGATGACGACACCCTCTCATGCATTCCTTGGAAAATCTGAACAACATGAGTGAGAACTCACTACCGTCTCCTCATCGAAACTGAGGTCCAGCACGTTGCCTTCCGTGGGCTTAGGGGTGGGTAGGTTAGCAAGAGGGCTTCTCTGACGGTGTAAGACACATGCATGGGGTAGCCAGGTCACCAGCAGTTGCGAGGCTCCCATCTGAGGGTGGGCCGTGTACAGATGTTCGAGCGGCCTTCTTGGATGTGGGGTATGGTGAAGGGCACTGAGGAGCAGAAGAGGCATCCGGCTTGTCAGGGGGTGGTAGGTGTCGCAGTAGATCCTGGCATGGGACAGTGAGCTCTTCGTTGAGAACGGTGCATTTTGTCCTGGTTCCTGCTGCAAGTGTGCTCACTGGGGCTCTCGTGATGTGGATTCTGATGCAAGGAAGCTTCCGTGGTCTCCGATTGGAGCCCCAGGTGAGATCTGAGGCCGTCGCCATTGCGGCCCTTTGGGTCGGCGAGATTGCTGAGTACCCTGTGGGCTGCAGCGGCTGCAGAGACCTAGGGGAACGGTGGCAGTTGTGAAAGTTAATAGTCCTCCTTTCTGCCCTTGGCAGTTCCTGAATTGCAAGTCCTGTCACCTGCTTGAGTCTTGGAGGGCGCCATGTACTGTGTCGTGGTGACAGGCCTGCATTGCTCCTGCAGGTTGACCAGAGGCCCAGAGAAGAATGGTTGTGCAGGTGAGGAAAAGCGCAGTGTGATTTGCTGGGATGTTATGACTGCTGAGGCTGCAGGCACTGTCGTTCTGTTTTCACTGATATAGTGTGGTCCTTTTGGCGCTGCCGTCAGCTGGGTACAGAGGAGAGGGCATTGCTGGTGCTTGGGAGGCTCGGTGATAGGTGACCTTTGTGTCCTTGGTGGCCTGCTGCCAGTAGAAGGACTCCCCAAGGGTTTCTTTGGTGCCTTGAAGAGTTGCAGTAACAGAGGCCAAGCAACCAGCCCTGTGGGTTGTTCTGTGTTGTGCTCACATGCCCCTTGGTCGCCATTTGTCCCCTGGGCCTGGAATTACCCAGGTTCCCTAAGGTTGGGGCCACTCTGCCGGCCCTGAGCGCAGAAATGTGTTCGCCCCCCTGGCAATGAAGCATCAACCTTGGAGGCCCGTGGTTCTGGAAGAGATGGGTCATTGGTTGGCATCCCCACGGTGCTTCACTGTAGGAGCCAGCAGCTCCCATGGCGCTACGGCAGAGACCTGTGGCATCCAAGGTCTTCCCCTGACAGGTCTTCTGAAGAATACATGAAAGCATCCTTAGTGATGTGTATGCACTTGGTCATTTTGCCAACCTTCATCCTGTGGGTCTTCCTGCTTGCTGATTGGCCCTGTGTGTGCCGAGGCCTTGGACGCCTCAGATTTGGGTGAGAGACCCTTGAGGCAGGAGCAGTTCAATGTGAACCACGCCCTGCATTATGGCAGCTTTCTCTAGGGTGTGGTCAGTAACCTGGTCCCTGCAGCGTGTAGATCTGAGGATAATCTAGCCAGGAAAGGGGTCCTCTTTCTGTGGGAGTGAGCCCTGGATCCTGGTACCTGAGGAAGTCCGGGTCCCATCCTCACTTTCGGGCAGAGGCCGCCCAGTGATTGGACTGACTGGCAGGAAGAGACGCATGCCTTGATTTCTCTTCCTATCCGAGGGTGCGCTGGGCCGTATCTGCCCTAGTGCCAAGTTCACCGTACTGTGTAGTCGTCTGGGAAATTTTTCTGTTTCGGGTGGAGGTGACCCTTGTGACAAGGACCCCTGAGCTGTAGTAGTAGCTACAGTCTCAGGGTCCGTGGCATTCACACAGACGCTCCGCAAGGTGGCCTTGGGCGGTCAGGTCTCTGTGCTTTGGCCAGAGATCATGGGTCATGGAGACTGGGAGCCTAGAGCCTATGTCAACAGCCCCTCAGTGAAATTTTGCATGGGGCTGAAGGAAGATGCCAGGTGTCATCCCCCATTTCGTGGGAGGACAGGAGGTCAGGGCTCCATGAAGACGGCATGCGTGTTCAGACGGCAGGGCCTTTCCATGCGGGCTGTGAGACTTGGCTACCCGGACCTATTTCTGGACACAGAGCCAAATTGCCGAGAGTGCATTCTTGTTGGTACACCGGGACACAGGCCCTCAAGGCCACCTGGAATCCCCTGCCACCCATGCATGCTGAGTCAGAAAGACCCCCTGATGACCTTGAGCCTAATTTGCTGCGCTCTTTTCAAAGGTAGGTAACCAGTTGTCTGTAAGTGATCAGTGTAGTTGGGTTGCAGATACAGGCCTTCCCCCAATGAAACACCTGCATCAGTGTTACTCAGTGAGAGACCAAGTAGACACCTCAAGTGTTTCTGTGCTTTCTGTCCCCTTGTCAGGCGCAGTTGCCAGATATGGCTGTCCATCACCCAGGAGACGAAGGCCCGCCCATGAGGCAGTGGCTCGAGGTGCAAGGGAGTCCGGCAAGAAGTGCGGCGGCCCAGTTGTTTTTGGATCACCGAGCACGGTACGGCTTCTCCTGCCCCAAGACGTGTCGTGAATTTCAGGTTTCCTGGCACTGCCTGAGTGGCTGTATGTACGGAGGGACCGTTCCTCTTGCTGAGAAGCCTGGGGGCTCTGAGTTGCCCCGGCTGCTGGAGGACTCCCAGGTCACTGGCTCCTCCTGGGAGTGGCGCTGCCTGCCCTGTGGAGGTGGGGAGCAAGCCAGCACGTGCTCGGATCGATGACGACACCCTCTCATGCATTCCTTGGAAAATCTGAACAACATGAGTGAGAACTCACTACCGTCTCCTCATCGAAACTGAGGTCCAGCACGTTGCCTTCCGTGGGCTTAGGGGTGGGTAGGTTAGCAAGAGGGCTTCTCTGACGGTGTAAGACACATGCATGGGGTAGCCAGGTCACCAGCAGTTGCGAGGCTCCCATCTGAGGGTGGGCCGTGTACAGATGTTCGAGCGGCCTTCTTGGATGTGGGGTATGGTGAAGGGCACTGAGGAGCAGAAGAGGCATCCGGCTTGTCAGGGGGTGGTAGGTGTCGCAGTAGATCCTGGCATGGGACAGTGAGCTCTTCGTTGAGAACGGTGCATTTTGTCCTGGTTCCTGCTGCAAGTGTGCTCACTGGGGCTCTCGTGATGTGGATTCTGATGCAAGGAAGCTTCCGTGGTCTCCGATTGGAGCCCCAGGTGAGATCTGAGGCCGTCGCCATTGCGGCCCTTTGGGTCGGCGAGATTGCTGAGTACCCTGTGGGCTGCAGCGGCTACAGAGACCTAGGGGAACGGTGGCAGTTGTGAAAGTTAATAGTCCTCCTTTCTGCCCTTGGCAGTTCCTGAATTGCAAGTCCTGTCACCTGCTTGAGTCTTGGAGGGCGCCATGTACTGTGTCGTGGTGACAGGCCTGCATTGCTCCTGCAGGTTGACCAGAGGCCCAGAGAAGAATGGTTGTGCAGGTGAGGAAAAGCGCAGTGTGATTTGCTGGGATGTTATGACTGCTGAGGCTGCAGGCACTGTCGTTCTGTTTTCAGTGATATAGTGTGGTCCTTTTGGCGCTGCCGTCAGCTGGGTACAGAGGAGAGGGCATTGCTGGTGCTTGGGAGGCTCGGTGATAGGTGACCTTTGTGTCCTTGGTGGCCTGCTGCCAGTAGAAGGACTCCCCAAGGGTTTCTTTGGTGCCTTGAAGAGTTGCAGTAACAGAGGCCAAGCAACCAGCCCTGTGGGTTGTTCTGTGTTGTGCTCACATGCCCCTTGGTCGCCATTTGTCCCCTGGGCCTGGAATTACCCAGGTTCCCTAAGGTTGGGGCCACTCTGCCGGCCCTGAGCGCAGAAATGTGTTCGCCCCCCTGGCAATGAAGCATCAACCTTGGAGGCCCGTGGTTCTGGAAGAGATGGGTCATTGGTTGGCATCCCCACGGTGCCTCACTGTAGGAGCCAGCAGCTCCCATGGCGCTACGGCAGAGACCTGTGGCATCCAAGGTCTTCCCCTGACAGGTCTTCTGAAGAATACATGAAAGCATCCTTAGTGATGTGTATGCACTTGGTCATTTTGCCAACCTTCATCCTGTGGGTCTTCCTGCTTGCTGATTGGCCCTGTGTGTGCCGAGGCCTTGGACGCCTCAGATTTGGGTGAGAGACCCTTGAGGCAGGAGCAGTTCAATGTGAACCACGCCCTGCATTATGGCAGCTTTCTCTAGGGTGTGGTCAGTAACCTGGTCCCTGCAGCGTGTAGATCTGAGGATAATCTAGCCAGGAAAGGGGTCCTCTTTCTGTGGGAGTGAGCCCTGGATCCTGGTACCTGAGGAAGTCCGGGTCCCATCCTCACTTTCGGGCAGAGGCCGCCCAGTGATTGGACTGACTGGCAGGAAGAGACGCATGCCTTGATTTCTCTTCCTATCCGAGGGTGCGCTGGGCCGTATCTGCCCTAGTGCCAAGTTCACCGTACTGTGTAGTCGTCTGGGAAATTTTTCTGTTTCGGGTGGAGGTGACCCTTGTGACAAGGACCCCTGAGCTGTAGTAGTAGCTACAGTCTCAGGGTCCGTGGCATTCACACAGACGCTCCGCAAGGTGGCCTTGGGCGGTCAGGTCTCTGTGCTTTGGCCAGAGATCATGGGTCATGGAGACTGGGAGCCTAGAGCCTATGTCAACAGCCCCTCAGTGAAATTTTGCATGGGGCTGAAGGAAGATGCCAGGTGTCATCCCCCATTTCGTGGGAGGACAGGAGGTCAGGGCTCCATGAAGACGGCATGCGTGTTCAGACGGCAGGGCCTTTCCATGCGGGCTGTGAGACTTGGCTACCCGGACCTATTTCTGGACACAGAGCCAAATTGCCGAGAGTGCATTCTTGTTGGTACACCGGGACACAGGCCCTCAAGGCCACCTGGAATCCCCTGCCACCCATGCATGCTGAGTCAGAAAGACCCCCTGATGACCTTGAGCCTAATTTGCTGCGCTCTTTTCAAAGGTAGGTAACCAGTTGTCTGTAAGTGATCAGTGTAGTTGGGTTGCAGATACAGGCCTTCCCCCAATGAAACACCTGCATCAGTGTTACTCAGTGAGAGACCAAGTAGACACCTCAAGTGTTTCTGTGCTTTCTGTCCCCTTGTCAGGCGCAGTTGCCAGATATGGCTGTCCATCACCCAGGAGACGAAGGCCCGCCCATGAGGCAGTGGCTCGAGGTGCAAGGGAGTCCGGCAAGAAGTGCGGCGGCCCAGTTGTTTTTGGATCACCGAGCACGGTACGGCTTCTCCTGCCCCAAGACGTGTCGTGAATTTCAGGTTTCCTGGCACTGCCTGAGTGGCTGTATGTACGGAGGGACCGTTCCTCTTGCTGAGAAGCCTGGGGGCTCTGAGTTGCCCCGGCTGCTGGAGGACTCCCAGGTCACTGGCTCCTCCTGGGAGTGGCGCTGCCTGCCCTGTGGAGGTGGGGAGCAAGCCAGCACGTGCTCGGATCGATGACGACACCCTCTCATGCATTCCTTGGAAAATCTGAACAACATGAGTGAGAACTCACTACCGTCTCCTCATCGAAACTGAGGTCCAGCACGTTGCCTTCCGTGGGCTTAGGGGTGGGTAGGTTAGCAAGAGGGCTTCTCTGACGGTGTAAGACACATGCATGGGGTAGCCAGGTCACCAGCAGTTGCGAGGCTCCCATCTGAGGGTGGGCCGTGTACAGATGTTCGAGCGGCCTTCTTGGATGTGGGGTATGGTGAAGGGCACTGAGGAGCAGAAGAGGCATCCGGCTTGTCAGGGGGTGGTAGGTGTCGCAGTAGATCCTGGCATGGGACAGTGAGCTCTTCGTTGAGAACGGTGCATTTTGTCCTGGTTCCTGCTGCAAGTGTGCTCACTGGGGCTCTCGTGATGTGGATTCTGATGCAAGGAAGCTTCCGTGGTCTCCGATTGGAGCCCCAGGTGAGATCTGAGGCCGTCGCCATTGCGGCCCTTTGGGTCGGCGAGATTGCTGAGTACCCTGTGGGCTGCAGCGGCTGCAGAGACCTAGGGGAACGGTGGCAGTTGTGAAAGTTAATAGTCCTCCTTTCTGCCCTTGGCAGTTCCTGAATTGCAAGTCCTGTCACCTGCTTGAGTCTTGGAGGGCGCCATGTACTGTGTCGTGGTGACAGGCCTGCATTGCTCCTGCAGGTTGACCAGAGGCCCAGAGAAGAATGGTTGTGCAGGTGAGGAAAAGCGCAGTGTGATTTGCTGGGATGTTATGACTGCTGAGGCTGCAGGCACTGTCGTTCTGTTTTCACTGATATAGTGTGGTCCTTTTGGCGCTGCCGTCAGCTGGGTACAGAGGAGAGGGCATTGCTGGTGCTTGGGAGGCTCGGTGATAGGTGACCTTTGTGTCCTTGGTGGCCTGCTGCCAGTAGAAGGACTCCCCAAGGGTTTCTTTGGTGCCTTGAAGAGTTGCAGTAACAGAGGCCAAGCAACCAGCCCTGTGGGTTGTTCTGTGTTGTGCTCACATGCCCCTTGGTCGCCATTTGTCCCCTGGGCCTGGAATTACCCAGGTTCCCTAAGGTTGGGGCCACTCTGCCGGCCCTGAGCGCAGAAATGTGTTCGCCCCCCTGGCAATGAAGCATCAACCTTGGAGGCCCGCGGTTCTGGAAGAGATGGGTCATTGGTTGGCATCCCCACGGTGCCTCACTGTAGGAGCCAGCAGCTCCCATGGCGCTACGGCAGAGACCTGTGGCATCCAAGGTCTTCCCCTGACAGGTCTTCTGAAGAATACATGAAAGCATCCTTAGTGATGTGTATGCACTTGGTCATTTTGCCAACCTTCATCCTGTGGGTCTTCCTGCTTGCTGATTGGCCCTGTGTGTGCCGAGGCCTTGGACGCCTCAGATTTGGGTGAGAGACCCTTGAGGCAGGAGCAGTTCAATGTGAACCACGCCCTGCATTATGGCAGCTTTCTCTAGGGTGTGGTCAGTAACCTGGTCCCTGCAGCGTGTAGATCTGAGGATAATCTAGCCAGGAAAGGGGTCCTCTTTCTGTGGGAGTGAGCCCTGGATCCTGGTACCTGAGGAAGTCCGGGTCCCATCCTCACTTTCGGGCAGAGGCCGCCCAGTGATTGGACTGACTGGCAGGAAGAGACGCATGCCTTGATTTCTCTTCCTATCCGAGGGTGCGCTGGGCCGTATCTGCCCTAGTGCCAAGTTCACCGTACTGTGTAGTCGTCTGGGAAATTTTTCTGTTTCGGGTGGAGGTGACCCTTGTGACAAGGACCCCTGAGCTGTAGTAGTAGCTACAGTCTCAGGGTCCGTGGCATTCACACAGACGCTCCGCAAGGTGGCCTTGGGCGGTCAGGTCTCTGTGCTTTGGCCAGAGATCATGGGTCATGGAGACTGGGAGCCTAGAGCCTATGTCAACAGCCCCTCAGTGAAATTTTGCATGGGGCTGAAGGAAGATGCCAGGTGTCATTCCCCCATTTCGTGGGAGGACAGGAGGTCAGGGCTCCATGAAGACGGCATGCGTGTTCAGACGGCAGGGCCTTTCCATGCGGGCTGTGAGACTTGGCTACCCGGACCTATTTCTGGACACAGAGCCAAATTGCCGAGAGTGCATTCTTGTTGGTACACCGGGACACAGGCCCTCAAGGCCACCTGGAATCCCCTGCCACCCATGCATGCTGAGTCAGAAAGACCCCCTGATGACCTTGAGCCTAATTTGCTGCGCTCTTTTCAAAGGTAGGTAACCAGTTGTCTGTAAGTGATCAGTGTAGTTGGGTTGCAGATACAGGCCTTCCCCCAATGAAACACCTGCATCAGTGTTACTCAGTGAGAGACCAAGTAGACACCTCAAGTGTTTCTGTGCTTTCTGTCCCCTTGTCAGGCGCAGTTGCCAGATATGGCTGTCCATCACCCAGGAGACGAAGGCCCGCCCATGAGGCAGTGGCTCGAGGTGCAAGGGAGTCCGGCAAGAAGTGCGGCGGCCCAGTTGTTTTTGGATCACCGAGCACGGTACGGCTTCTCCTGCCCCAAGACGTGTCGTGAATTTCAGGTTTCCTGGCACTGCCTGAGTGGCTGTATGTACGGAGGGACCGTTCCTCTTGCTGAGAAGCCTGGGGGCTCTGAGTTGCCCCGGCTGCTGGAGGACTCCCAGGTCACTGGCTCCTCCTGGGAGTGGCGCTGCCTGCCCTGTGGAGGTGGGGAGCAAGCCAGCACGTGCTCGGATCGATGACGACACCCTCTCATGCATTCCTTGGAAAATCTGAACAACATGAGTGAGAACTCACTACCGTCTCCTCATCGAAACTGAGGTCCAGCACGTTGCCTTCCGTGGGCTTAGGGGTGGGTAGGTTAGCAAGAGGGCTTCTCTGACGGTGTAAGACACATGCATGGGGTAGCCAGGTCACCAGCAGTTGCGAGGCTCCCATCTGAGGGTGGGCCGTGTACAGATGTTCGAGCGGCCTTCTTGGATGTGGGGTATGGTGAAGGGCACTGAGGAGCAGAAGAGGCATCCGGCTTGTCAGGGGGTGGTAGGTGTCGCAGTAGATCCTGGCATGGGACAGTGAGCTCTTCGTTGAGAACGGTGCATTTTGTCCTGGTTCCTGCTGCAAGTGTGCTCACTGGGGCTCTCGTGATGTGGATTCTGATGCAAGGAAGCTTCCGTGGTCTCCGATTGGAGCCCCAGGTGAGATCTGAGGCCGTCGCCATTGCGGCCCTTTGGGTCGGCGAGATTGCTGAGTACCCTGTGGGCTGCAGCGGCTGCAGAGACCTAGGGGAACGGTGGCAGTTGTGAAAGTTAATAGTCCTCCTTTCTGCCCTTGGCAGTTCCTGAATTGCAAGTCCTGTCACCTGCTTGAGTCTTGGAGGGCGCCATGTACTGTGTCGTGGTGACAGGCCTGCATTGCTCCTGCAGGTTGACCAGAGGCCCAGAGAAGAATGGTTGTGCAGGTGAGGAAAAGCGCAGTGTGATTTGCTGGGATGTTATGACTGCTGAGGCTGCAGGCACTGTCGTTCTGTTTTCAGTGATATAGTGTGGTCCTTTTGGCGCTGCCGTCAGCTGGGTACAGAGGAGAGGGCATTGCTGGTGCTTGGGAGGCTCGGTGATAGGTGACCTTTGTGTCCTTGGTGGCCTGCTGCCAGTAGAAGGACTCCCCAAGGGTTTCTTTGGTGCCTTGAAGAGTTGCAGTAACAGAGGCCAAGCAACCAGCCCTGTGGGTTGTTCTGTGTTGTGCTCACATGCCCCTTGGTCGCCATTTGTCCCCTGGGCCTGGAATTACCCAGGTTCCCTAAGGTTGGGGCCACTCTGCCGGCCCTGAGCGCAGAAATGTGTTCGCCCCCCTGGCAATGAAGCATCAACCTTGGAGGCCCGCGGTTCTGGAAGAGATGGGTCATTGGTTGGCATCCCCACGGTGCCTCACTGTAGGAGCCAGCAGCTCCCATGGCGCTACGGCAGAGACCTGTGGCATCCAAGGTCTTCCCCTGACAGGTCTTCTGAAGAATACATGAAAGCATCCTTAGTGATGTGTATGCACTTGGTCATTTTGCCAACCTTCATCCTGTGGGTCTTCCTGCTTGCTGATTGGCCCTGTGTGTGCCGAGGCCTTGGACGCCTCAGATTTGGGTGAGAGACCCTTGAGGCAGGAGCAGTTCAATGTGAACCACGCCCTGCATTATGGCAGCTTTCTCTAGGGTGTGGTCAGTAACCTGGTCCCTGCAGCGTGTAGATCTGAGGATAATCTAGCCAGGAAAGGGGTCCTCTTTCTGTGGGAGTGAGCCCTGGATCCTGGTACCTGAGGAAGTCCGGGTCCCATCCTCACTTTCGGGCAGAGGCCGCCCAGTGATTGGACTGACTGGCAGGAAGAGACGCATGCCTTGATTTCTCTTCCTATCCGAGGGTGCGCTGGGCCGTATCTGCCCTAGTGCCAAGTTCACCGTACTGTGTAGTCGTCTGGGAAATTTTTCTGTTTCGGGTGGAGGTGACCCTTGTGACAAGGACCCCTGAGCTGTAGTAGTAGCTACAGTCTCAGGGTCCGTGGCATTCACACAGACGCTCCGCAAGGTGGCCTTGGGCGGTCAGGTCTCTGTGCTTTGGCCAGAGATCATGGGTCATGGAGACTGGGAGCCTAGAGCCTATGTCAACAGCCCCTCAGTGAAATTTTGCATGGGGCTGAAGGAAGATGCCAGGTGTCATTCCCCCATTTCGTGGGAGGACAGGAGGTCAGGGCTCCATGAAGACGGCATGCGTGTTCAGACGGCAGGGCCTTTCCATGCGGGCTGTGAGACTTGGCTACCCGGACCTATTTCTGGACACAGAGCCAAATTGCCGAGAGTGCATTCTTGTTGGTACACCGGGACACAGGCCCTCAAGGCCACCTGGAATCCCCTGCCACCCATGCATGCTGAGTCAGAAAGACCCCCTGATGACCTTGAGCCTAATTTGCTGCGCTCTTTTCAAAGGTAGGTAACCAGTTGTCTGTAAGTGATCAGTGTAGTTGGGTTGCAGATACAGGCCTTCCCCCAATGAAACACCTGCATCAGTGTTACTCAGTGAGAGACCAAGTAGACACCTCAAGTGTTTCTGTGCTTTCTGTCCCCTTGTCAGGCGCAGTTGCCAGATATGGCTGTCCATCACCCAGGAGACGAAGGCCCGCCCATGAGGCAGTGGCTCGAGGTGCAAGGGAGTCCGGCAAGAAGTGCGGCGGCCCAGTTGTTTTTGGATCACCGAGCACGGTACGGCTTCTCCTGCCCCAAGACGTGTCGTGAATTTCAGGTTTCCTGGCACTGCCTGAGTGGCTGTATGTACGGAGGGACCGTTCCTCTTCCTGAGAAGCCTGGGGGCTCTGAGTTGCCCCGGCTGCTGGAGGACTCCCAGGTCACTGGCTCCTCCTGGGAGTGGCGCTGCCTGCCCTGTGGAGGTGGGGAGCAAGCCAGCACGTGCTCGGATCGATGACGACACCCTCTCATGCATTCCTTGGAAAATCTGAACAACATGAGTGAGAACTCACTACCGTCTCCTCATCGAAACTGAGGTCCAGCACGTTGCCTTCCGTGGGCTTAGGGGTGGGTAGGTTAGCAAGAGGGCTTCTCTGACGGTGTAAGACACATGCATGGGGTAGCCAGGTCACCAGCAGTTGCGAGGCTCCCATCTGAGGGTGGGCCGTGTACAGATGTTCGAGCGGCCTTCTTGGATGTGGGGTATGGTGAAGGGCACTGAGGAGCAGAAGAGGCATCCGGCTTGTCAGGGGGTGGTAGGTGTCGCAGTAGATCCTGGCATGGGACAGTGAGCTCTTCGTTGAGAACGGTGCATTTTGTCCTGGTTCCTGCTGCAAGTGTGCTCACTGGGGCTCTCGTGATGTGGATTCTGATGCAAGGAAGCTTCCGTGGTCTCCGATTGGAGCCCCAGGTGAGATCTGAGGCCGTCGCCATTGCGGCCCTTTGGGTCGGCGAGATTGCTGAGTACCCTGTGGGCTGCAGCGGCTGCAGAGACCTAGGGGAACGGTGGCAGTTGTGAAAGTTAATAGTCCTCCTTTCTGCCCTTGGCAGTTCCTGAATTGCAAGTCCTGTCACCTGCTTGAGTCTTGGAGGGCGCCATGTACTGTGTCGTGGTGACAGGCCTGCATTGCTCCTGCAGGTTGACCAGAGGCCCAGAGAAGAATGGTTGTGCAGGTGAGGAAAAGCGCAGTGTGATTTGCTGGGATGTTATGACTGCTGAGGCTGCAGGCACTGTCGTTCTGTTTTCACTGATATAGTGTGGTCCTTTTGGCGCTGCCGTCAGCTGGGTACAGAGGAGAGGGCATTGCTGGTGCTTGGGAGGCTCGGTGATAGGTGACCTTTGTGTCCTTGGTGGCCTGCTGCCAGTAGAAGGACTCCCCAAGGGTTTCTTTGGTGCCTTGAAGAGTTGCAGTAACAGAGGCCAAGCAACCAGCCCTGTGGGTTGTTCTGTGTTGTGCTCACATGCCCCTTGGTCGCCATTTGTCCCCTGGGCCTGGAATTACCCAGGTTCCCTAAGGTTGGGGCCACTCTGCCGGCCCTGAGCGCAGAAATGTGTTCGCCCCCCTGGCAATGAAGCATCAACCTTGGAGGCCCGCGGTTCTGGAAGAGATGGGTCATTGGTTGGCATCCCCACGGTGCCTCACTGTAGGAGCCAGCAGCTCCCATGGCGCTACGGCAGAGACCTGTGGCATCCAAGGTCTTCCCCTGACAGGTCTTCTGAAGAATACATGAAAGCATCCTTAGTGATGTGTATGCACTTGGTCATTTTGCCAACCTTCATCCTGTGGGTCTTCCTGCTTGCTGATTGGCCCTGTGTGTGCCGAGGCCTTGGACGCCTCAGATTTGGGTGAGAGACCCTTGAGGCAGGAGCAGTTCAATGTGAACCACGCCCTGCATTATGGCAGCTTTCTCTAGGGTGTGGTCAGTAACCTGGTCCCTGCAGCGTGTAGATCTGAGGATAATCTAGCCAGGAAAGGGGTCCTCTTTCTGTGGGAGTGAGCCCTGGATCCTGGTACCTGAGGAAGTCCGGGTCCCATCCTCACTTTCGGGCAGAGGCCGCCCAGTGATTGGACTGACTGGCAGGAAGAGACGCATGCCTTGATTTCTCTTCCTATCCGAGGGTGCGCTGGGCCGTATCTGCCCTAGTGCCAAGTTCACCGTACTGTGTAGTCGTCTGGGAAATTTTTCTGTTTCGGGTGGAGGTGACCCTTGTGACAAGGACCCCTGAGCTGTAGTAGTAGCTACAGTCTCAGGGTCCGTGGCATTCACACAGACGCTCCGCAAGGTGGCCTTGGGCGGTCAGGTCTCTGTGCTTTGGCCAGAGATCATGGGTCATGGAGACTGGGAGCCTAGAGCCTATGTCAACAGCCCCTCAGTGAAATTTTGCATGGGGCTGAAGGAAGATGCCAGGTGTCATTCCCCCATTTCGTGGGAGGACAGGAGGTCAGGGCTCCATGAAGACGGCATGCGTGTTCAGACGGCAGGGCCTTTCCATGCGGGCTGTGAGACTTGGCTACCCGGACCTATTTCTGGACACAGAGCCAAATTGCCGAGAGTGCATTCTTGTTGGTACACCGGGACACAGGCCCTCAAGGCCACCTGGAATCCCCTGCCACCCATGCATGCTGAGTCAGAAAGACCCCCTGATGACCTTGAGCCTAATTTGCTGCGCTCTTTTCAAAGGTAGGTAACCAGTTGTCTGTAAGTGATCAGTGTAGTTGGGTTGCAGATACAGGCCTTCCCCCAATGAAACACCTGCATCAGTGTTACTCAGTGAGAGACCAAGTAGACACCTCAAGTGTTTCTGTGCTTTCTGTCCCCTTGTCAGGCGCAGTTGCCAGATATGGCTGTCCATCACCCAGGAGACGAAGGCCCGCCCATGAGGCAGTGGCTCGAGGTGCAAGGGAGTCCGGCAAGAAGTGCGGCGGCCCAGTTGTTTTTGGATCACCGAGCACGGTACGGCTTCTCCTGCCCCAAGACGTGTCGTGAATTTCAGGTTTCCTGGCACTGCCTGAGTGGCTGTATGTACGGAGGGACCGTTCCTCTTGCTGAGAAGCCTGGGGGCTCTGAGTTGCCCCGGCTGCTGGAGGACTCCCAGGTCACTGGCTCCTCCTGGGAGTGGCGCTGCCTGCCCTGTGGAGGTGGGGAGCAAGCCAGCACGTGCTCGGATCGATGACGACACCCTCTCATGCATTCCTTGGAAAATCTGAACAACATGAGTGAGAACTCACTACCGTCTCCTCATCGAAACTGAGGTCCAGCACGTTGCCTTCCGTGGGCTTAGGGGTGGGTAGGTTAGCAAGAGGGCTTCTCTGACGGTGTAAGACACATGCATGGGGTAGCCAGGTCACCAGCAGTTGCGAGGCTCCCATCTGAGGGTGGGCCGTGTACAGATGTTCGAGCGGCCTTCTTGGATGTGGGGTATGGTGAAGGGCACTGAGGAGCAGAAGAGGCATCCGGCTTGTCAGGGGGTGGTAGGTGTCGCAGTAGATCCTGGCATGGGACAGTGAGCTCTTCGTTGAGAACGGTGCATTTTGTCCTGGTTCCTGCTGCAAGTGTGCTCACTGGGGCTCTCGTGATGTGGATTCTGATGCAAGGAAGCTTCCGTGGTCTCCGATTGGAGCCCCAGGTGAGATCTGAGGCCGTCGCCATTGCGGCCCTTTGGGTCGGCGAGATTGCTGAGTACCCTGTGGGCTGCAGCGGCTGCAGAGACCTAGGGGAACGGTGGCAGTTGTGAAAGTTAATAGTCCTCCTTTCTGCCCTTGGCAGTTCCTGAATTGCAAGTCCTGTCACCTGCTTGAGTCTTGGAGGGCGCCATGTACTGTGTCGTGGTGACAGGCCTGCATTGCTCCTGCAGGTTGACCAGAGGCCCAGAGAAGAATGGTTGTGCAGGTGAGGAAAAGCGCAGTGTGATTTGCTGGGATGTTATGACTGCTGAGGCTGCAGGCACTGTCGTTCTGTTTTCAGTGATATAGTGTGGTCCTTTTGGCGCTGCCGTCAGCTGGGTACAGAGGAGAGGGCATTGCTGGTGCTTGGGAGGCTCGGTGATAGGTGACCTTTGTGTCCTTGGTGGCCTGCTGCCAGTAGAAGGACTCCCCAAGGGTTTCTTTGGTGCCTTGAAGAGTTGCAGTAACAGAGGCCAAGCAACCAGCCCTGTGGGTTGTTCTGTGTTGTGCTCACATGCCCCTTGGTCGCCATTTGTCCCCTGGGCCTGGAATTACCCAGGTTCCCTAAGGTTGGGGCCACTCTGCCGGCCCTGAGCGCAGAAATGTGTTCGCCCCCCTGGCAATGAAGCATCAACCTTGGAGGCCCGCGGTTCTGGAAGAGATGGGTCATTGGTTGGCATCCCCACGGTGCCTCACTGTAGGAGCCAGCAGCTCCCATGGCGCTACGGCAGAGACCTGTGGCATCCAAGGTCTTCCCCTGACAGGTCTTCTGAAGAATACATGAAAGCATCCTTAGTGATGTGTATGCACTTGGTCATTTTGCCAACCTTCATCCTGTGGGTCTTCCTGCTTGCTGATTGGCCCTGTGTGTGCCGAGGCCTTGGACGCCTCAGATTTGGGTGAGAGACCCTTGAGGCAGGAGCAGTTCAATGTGAACCACGCCCTGCATTATGGCAGCTTTCTCTAGGGTGTGGTCAGTAACCTGGTCCCTGCAGCGTGTAGATCTGAGGATAATCTAGCCAGGAAAGGGGTCCTCTTTCTGTGGGAGTGAGCCCTGGATCCTGGTACCTGAGGAAGTCCGGGTCCCATCCTCACTTTCGGGCAGAGGCCGCCCAGTGATTGGACTGACTGGCAGGAAGAGACGCATGCCTTGATTTCTCTTCCTATCCGAGGGTGCGCTGGGCCGTATCTGCCCTAGTGCCAAGTTCACCGTACTGTGTAGTCGTCTGGGAAATTTTTCTGTTTCGGGTGGAGGTGACCCTTGTGACAAGGACCCCTGAGCTGTAGTAGTAGCTACAGTCTCAGGGTCCGTGGCATTCACACAGACGCTCCGCAAGGTGGCCTTGGGCGGTCAGGTCTCTGTGCTTTGGCCAGAGATCATGGGTCATGGAGACTGGGAGCCTAGAGCCTATGTCAACAGCCCCTCAGTGAAATTTTGCATGGGGCTGAAGGAAGATGCCAGGTGTCATTCCCCCATTTCGTGGGAGGACAGGAGGTCAGGGCTCCATGAAGACGGCATGCGTGTTCAGACGGCAGGGCCTTTCCATGCGGGCTGTGAGACTTGGCTACCCGGACCTATTTCTGGACACAGAGCCAAATTGCCGAGAGTGCATTCTTGTTGGTACACCGGGACACAGGCCCTCAAGGCCACCTGGAATCCCCTGCCACCCATGCATGCTGAGTCAGAAAGACCCCCTGATGACCTTGAGCCTAATTTGCTGCGCTCTTTTCAAAGGTAGGTAACCAGTTGTCTGTAAGTGATCAGTGTAGTTGGGTTGCAGATACAGGCCTTCCCCCAATGAAACACCTGCATCAGTGTTACTCAGTGAGAGACCAAGTAGACACCTCAAGTGTTTCTGTGCTTTCTGTCCCCTTGTCAGGCGCAGTTGCCAGATATGGCTGTCCATCACCCAGGAGACGAAGGCCCGCCCATGAGGCAGTGGCTCGAGGTGCAAGGGAGTCCGGCAAGAAGTGCGGCGGCCCAGTTGTTTTTGGATCACCGAGCACGGTACGGCTTCTCCTGCCCCAAGACGTGTCGTGAATTTCAGGTTTCCTGGCACTGCCTGAGTGGCTGTATGTACGGAGGGACCGTTCCTCTTGCTGAGAAGCCTGGGGGCTCTGAGTTGCCCCGGCTGCTGGAGGACTCCCAGGTCACTGGCTCCTCCTGGGAGTGGCGCTGCCTGCCCTGTGGAGGTGGGGAGCAAGCCAGCACGTGCTCGGATCGATGACGACACCCTCTCATGCATTCCTTGGAAAATCTGAACAACATGAGTGAGAACTCACTACCGTCTCCTCATCGAAACTGAGGTCCAGCACGTTGCCTTCCGTGGGCTTAGGGGTGGGTAGGTTAGCAAGAGGGCTTCTCTGACGGTGTAAGACACATGCATGGGGTAGCCAGGTCACCAGCAGTTGCGAGGCTCCCATCTGAGGGTGGGCCGTGTACAGATGTTCGAGCGGCCTTCTTGGATGTGGGGTATGGTGAAGGGCACTGAGGAGCAGAAGAGGCATCCGGCTTGTCAGGGGGTGGTAGGTGTCGCAGTAGATCCTGGCATGGGACAGTGAGCTCTTCGTTGAGAACGGTGCATTTTGTCCTGGTTCCTGCTGCAAGTGTGCTCACTGGGGCTCTCGTGATGTGGATTCTGATGCAAGGAAGCTTCCGTGGTCTCCGATTGGAGCCCCAGGTGAGATCTGAGGCCGTCGCCATTGCGGCCCTTTGGGTCGGCGAGATTGCTGAGTACCCTGTGGGCTGCAGCGGCTGCAGAGACCTAGGGGAACGGTGGCAGTTGTGAAAGTTAATAGTCCTCCTTTCTGCCCTTGGCAGTTCCTGAATTGCAAGTCCTGTCACCTGCTTGAGTCTTGGAGGGCGCCATGTACTGTGTCGTGGTGACAGGCCTGCATTGCTCCTGCAGGTTGACCAGAGGCCCAGAGAAGAATGGTTGTGCAGGTGAGGAAAAGCGCAGTGTGATTTGCTGGGATGTTATGACTGCTGAGGCTGCAGGCACTGTCGTTCTGTTTTCAGTGATATAGTGTGGTCCTTTTGGCGCTGCCGTCAGCTGGGTACAGAGGAGAGGGCATTGCTGGTGCTTGGGAGGCTCGGTGATAGGTGACCTTTGTGTCCTTGGTGGCCTGCTGCCAGTAGAAGGACTCCCCAAGGGTTTCTTTGGTGCCTTGAAGAGTTGCAGTAACAGAGGCCAAGCAACCAGCCCTGTGGGTTGTTCTGTGTTGTGCTCACATGCCCCTTGGTCGCCATTTGTCCCCTGGGCCTGGAATTACCCAGGTTCCCTAAGGTTGGGGCCACTCTGCCGGCCCTGAGCGCAGAAATGTGTTCGCCCCCCTGGCAATGAAGCATCAACCTTGGAGGCCCGTGGTTCTGGAAGAGATGGGTCATTGGTTGGCATCCCCACGGTGCCTCACTGTAGGAGCCAGCAGCTCCCATGGCGCTACGGCAGAGACCTGTGGCATCCAAGGTCTTCCCCTGACAGGTCTTCTGAAGAATACATGAAAGCATCCTTAGTGATGTGTATGCACTTGGTCATTTTGCCAACCTTCATCCTGTGGGTCTTCCTGCTTGCTGATTGGCCCTGTGTGTGCCGAGGCCTTGGACGCCTCAGATTTGGGTGAGAGACCCTTGAGGCAGGAGCAGTTCAATGTGAACCACGCCCTGCATTATGGCAGCTTTCTCTAGGGTGTGGTCAGTAACCTGGTCCCTGCAGCGTGTAGATCTGAGGATAATCTAGCCAGGAAAGGGGTCCTCTTTCTGTGGGAGTGAGCCCTGGATCCTGGTACCTGAGGAAGTCCGGGTCCCATCCTCACTTTCGGGCAGAGGCCGCCCAGTGATTGGACTGACTGGCAGGAAGAGACGCATGCCTTGATTTCTCTTCCTATCCGAGGGTGCGCTGGGCCGTATCTGCCCTAGTGCCAAGTTCACCGTACTGTGTAGTCGTCTGGGAAATTTTTCTGTTTCGGGTGGAGGTGACCCTTGTGACAAGGACCCCTGAGCTGTAGTAGTAGCTACAGTCTCAGGGTCCGTGGCATTCACACAGACGCTCCGCAAGGTGGCCTTGGGCGGTCAGGTCTCTGTGCTTTGGCCAGAGATCATGGGTCATGGAGACTGGGAGCCTAGAGCCTATGTCAACAGCCCCTCAGTGAAATTTTGCATGGGGCTGAAGGAAGATGCCAGGTGTCATCCCCCATTTCGTGGGAGGACAGGAGGTCAGGGCTCCATGAAGACGGCATGCGTGTTCAGACGGCAGGGCCTTTCCATGCGGGCTGTGAGACTTGGCTACCCGGACCTATTTCTGGACACAGAGCCAAATTGCCGAGAGTGCATTCTTGTTGGTACACCGGGACACAGGCCCTCAAGGCCACCTGGAATCCCCTGCCACCCATGCATGCTGAGTCAGAAAGACCCCCTGATGACCTTGAGCCTAATTTGCTGCGCTCTTTTCAAAGGTAGGTAACCAGTTGTCTGTAAGTGATCAGTGTAGTTGGGTTGCAGATACAGGCCTTCCCCCAATGAAACACCTGCATCAGTGTTACTCAGTGAGAGACCAAGTAGACACCTCAAGTGTTTCTGTGCTTTCTGTCCCCTTGTCAGGCGCAGTTGCCAGATATGGCTGTCCATCACCCAGGAGACGAAGGCCCGCCCATGAGGCAGTGGCTCGAGGTGCAAGGGAGTCCGGCAAGAAGTGCGGCGGCCCAGTTGTTTTTGGATCACCGAGCACGGTACGGCTTCTCCTGCCCCAAGACGTGTCGTGAATTTCAGGTTTCCTGGCACTGCCTGAGTGGCTGTATGTACGGAGGGACCGTTCCTCTTGCTGAGAAGCCTGGGGGCTCTGAGTTGCCCCGGCTGCTGGAGGACTCCCAGGTCACTGGCTCCTCCTGGGAGTGGCGCTGCCTGCCCTGTGGAGGTGGGGAGCAAGCCAGCACGTGCTCGGATCGATGACGACACCCTCTCATGCATTCCTTGGAAAATCTGAACAACATGAGTGAGAACTCACTACCGTCTCCTCATCGAAACTGAGGTCCAGCACGTTGCCTTCCGTGGGCTTAGGGGTGGGTAGGTTAGCAAGAGGGCTTCTCTGACGGTGTAAGACACATGCATGGGGTAGCCAGGTCACCAGCAGTTGCGAGGCTCCCATCTGAGGGTGGGCCGTGTACAGATGTTCGAGCGGCCTTCTTGGATGTGGGGTATGGTGAAGGGCACTGAGGAGCAGAAGAGGCATCCGGCTTGTCAGGGGGTGGTAGGTGTCGCAGTAGATCCTGGCATGGGACAGTGAGCTCTTCGTTGAGAACGGTGCATTTTGTCCTGGTTCCTGCTGCAAGTGTGCTCACTGGGGCTCTCGTGATGTGGATTCTGATGCAAGGAAGCTTCCGTGGTCTCCGATTGGAGCCCCAGGTGAGATCTGAGGCCGTCGCCATTGCGGCCCTTTGGGTCGGCGAGATTGCTGAGTACCCTGTGGGCTGCAGCGGCTGCAGAGACCTAGGGGAACGGTGGCAGTTGTGAAAGTTAATAGTCCTCCTTTCTGCCCTTGGCAGTTCCTGAATTGCAAGTCCTGTCACCTGCTTGAGTCTTGGAGGGCGCCATGTACTGTGTCGTGGTGACAGGCCTGCATTGCTCCTGCAGGTTGACCAGAGGCCCAGAGAAGAATGGTTGTGCAGGTGAGGAAAAGCGCAGTGTGATTTGCTGGGATGTTATGACTGCTGAGGCTGCAGGCACTGTCGTTCTGTTTTCACTGATATAGTGTGGTCCTTTTGGCGCAGCCGTCAGCTGGGTACAGAGGAGAGGGCATTGCTGGTGCTTGGGAGGCTCGGTGATAGGTGACCTTTGTGTCCTTGGTGGCCTGCTGCCAGTAGAAGGACTCCCCAAGGGTTTCTTTGGTGCCTTGAAGAGTTGCAGTAACAGAGGCCAAGCAACCAGCCCTGTGGGTTGTTCTGTGTTGTGCTCACATGCCCCTTGGTCGCCATTTGTCCCCTGGGCCTGGAATTACCCAGGTTCCCTAAGGTTGGGGCCACTCTGCCGGCCCTGAGCGCAGAAATGTGTTCGCCCCCCTGGCAATGAAGCATCAACCTTGGAGGCCCGTGGTTCTGGAAGAGATGGGTCATTGGTTGGCATCCCCACGGTGCCTCACTGTAGGAGCCAGCAGCTCCCATGGCGCTACGGCAGAGACCTGTGGCATCCAAGGTCTTCCCCTGACAGGTCTTCTGAAGAATACATGAAAGCATCCTTAGTGATGTGTATGCACTTGGTCATTTTGCCAACCTTCATCCTGTGGGTCTTCCTGCTTGCTGATTGGCCCTGTGTGTGCCGAGGCCTTGGACGCCTCAGATTTGGGTGAGAGACCCTTGAGGCAGGAGCAGTTCAATGTGAACCACGCCCTGCATTATGGCAGCTTTCTCTAGGGTGTGGTCAGTAACCTGGTCCCTGCAGCGTGTAGATCTGAGGATAATCTAGCCAGGAAAGGGGTCCTCTTTCTGTGGGAGTGAGCCCTGGATCCTGGTACCTGAGGAAGTCCGGGTCCCATCCTCACTTTCGGGCAGAGGCCGCCCAGTGATTGGACTGACTGGCAGGAAGAGACGCATGCCTTGATTTCTCTTCCTATCCGAGGGTGCGCTGGGCCGTATCTGCCCTAGTGCCAAGTTCACCGTACTGTGTAGTCGTCTGGGAAATTTTTCTGTTTCGGGTGGAGGTGACCCTTGTGACAAGGACCCCTGAGCTGTAGTAGTAGCTACAGTCTCAGGGTCCGTGGCATTCACACAGACGCTCCGCAAGGTGGCCTTGGGCGGTCAGGTCTCTGTGCTTTGGCCAGAGATCATGGGTCATGGAGACTGGGAGCCTAGAGCCTATGTCAACAGCCCCTCAGTGAAATTTTGCATGGGGCTGAAGGAAGATGCCAGGTGTCATCCCCCATTTCGTGGGAGGACAGGAGGTCAGGGCTCCATGAAGACGGCATGCGTGTTCAGACGGCAGGGCCTTTCCATGCGGGCTGTGAGACTTGGCTACCCGGACCTATTTCTGGACACAGAGCCAAATTGCCGAGAGTGCATTCTTGTTGGTACACCGGGACACAGGCCCTCAAGGCCACCTGGAATCCCCTGCCACCCATGCATGCTGAGTCAGAAAGACCCCCTGATGACCTTGAGCCTAATTTGCTGCGCTCTTTTCAAAGGTAGGTAACCAGTTGTCTGTAAGTGATCAGTGTAGTTGGGTTGCAGATACAGGCCTTCCCCCAATGAAACACCTGCATCAGTGTTACTCAGTGAGAGACCAAGTAGACACCTCAAGTGTTTCTGTGCTTTCTGTCCCCTTGTCAGGCGCAGTTGCCAGATATGGCTGTCCATCACCCAGGAGACGAAGGCCCGCCCATGAGGCAGTGGCTCGAGGTGCAAGGGAGTCCGGCAAGAAGTGCGGCGGCCCAGTTGTTTTTGGATCACCGAGCACGGTACGGCTTCTCCTGCCCCAAGACGTGTCGTGAATTTCAGGTTTCCTGGCACTGCCTGAGTGGCTGTATGTACGGAGGGACCGTTCCTCTTGCTGAGAAGCCTGGGGGCTCTGAGTTGCCCCGGCTGCTGGAGGACTCCCAGGTCACTGGCTCCTCCTGGGAGTGGCGCTGCCTGCCCTGTGGAGGTGGGGAGCAAGCCAGCACGTGCTCGGATCGATGACGACACCCTCTCATGCATTCCTTGGAAAATCTGAACAACATGAGTGAGAACTCACTACCGTCTCCTCATCGAAACTGAGGTCCAGCACGTTGCCTTCCGTGGGCTTAGGGGTGGGTAGGTTAGCAAGAGGGCTTCTCTGACGGTGTAAGACACATGCATGGGGTAGCCAGGTCACCAGCAGTTGCGAGGCTCCCATCTGAGGGTGGGCCGTGTACAGATGTTCGAGCGGCCTTCTTGGATGTGGGGTATGGTGAAGGGCACTGAGGAGCAGAAGAGGCATCCGGCTTGTCAGGGGGTGGTAGGTGTCGCAGTAGATCCTGGCATGGGACAGTGAGCTCTTCGTTGAGAACGGTGCATTTTGTCCTGGTTCCTGCTGCAAGTGTGCTCACTGGGGCTCTCGTGATGTGGATTCTGATGCAAGGAAGCTTCCGTGGTCTCCGATTGGAGCCCCAGGTGAGATCTGAGGCCGTCGCCATTGCGGCCCTTTGGGTCGGCGAGATTGCTGAGTACCCTGTGGGCTGCAGCGGCTGCAGAGACCTAGGGGAACGGTGGCAGTTGTGAAAGTTAATAGTCCTCCTTTCTGCCCTTGGCAGTTCCTGAATTGCAAGTCCTGTCACCTGCTTGAGTCTTGGAGGGCGCCATGTACTGTGTCGTGGTGACAGGCCTGCATTGCTCCTGCAGGTTGACCAGAGGCCCAGAGAAGAATGGTTGTGCAGGTGAGGAAAAGCGCAGTGTGATTTGCTGGGATGTTATGACTGCTGAGGCTGCAGGCACTGTCGTTCTGTTTTCAGTGATATAGTGTGGTCCTTTTGGCGCTGCCGTCAGCTGGGTACAGAGGAGAGGGCATTGCTGGTGCTTGGGAGGCTCGGTGATAGGTGACCTTTGTGTCCTTGGTGGCCTGCTGCCAGTAGAAGGACTCCCCAAGGGTTTCTTTGGTGCCTTGAAGAGTTGCAGTAACAGAGGCCAAGCAACCAGCCCTGTGGGTTGTTCTGTGTTGTGCTCACATGCCCCTTGGTCGCCATTTGTCCCCTGGGCCTGGAATTACCCAGGTTCCCTAAGGTTGGGGCCACTCTGCCGGCCCTGAGCGCAGAAATGTGTTCGCCCCCCTGGCAATGAAGCATCAACCTTGGAGGCCCGTGGTTCTGGAAGAGATGGGTCATTGGTTGGCATCCCCACGGTGCCTCACTGTAGGAGCCAGCAGCTCCCATGGCGCTACGGCAGAGACCTGTGGCATCCAAGGTCTTCCCCTGACAGGTCTTCTGAAGAATACATGAAAGCATCCTTAGTGATGTGTATGCACTTGGTCATTTTGCCAACCTTCATCCTGTGGGTCTTCCTGCTTGCTGATTGGCCCTGTGTGTGCCGAGGCCTTGGACGCCTCAGATTTGGGTGAGAGACCCTTGAGGCAGGAGCAGTTCAATGTGAACCACGCCCTGCATTATGGCAGCTTTCTCTAGGGTGTGGTCAGTAACCTGGTCCCTGCAGCGTGTAGATCTGAGGATAATCTAGCCAGGAAAGGGGTCCTCTTTCTGTGGGAGTGAGCCCTGGATCCTGGTACCTGAGGAAGTCCGGGTCCCATCCTCACTTTCGGGCAGAGGCCGCCCAGTGATTGGACTGACTGGCAGGAAGAGACGCATGCCTTGATTTCTCTTCCTATCCGAGGGTGCGCTGGGCCGTATCTGCCCTAGTGCCAAGTTCACCGTACTGTGTAGTCGTCTGGGAAATTTTTCTGTTTCGGGTGGAGGTGACCCTTGTGACAAGGACCCCTGAGCTGTAGTAGTAGCTACAGTCTCAGGGTCCGTGGCATTCACACAGACGCTCCGCAAGGTGGCCTTGGGCGGTCAGGTCTCTGTGCTTTGGCCAGAGATCATGGGTCATGGAGACTGGGAGCCTAGAGCCTATGTCAACAGCCCCTCAGTGAAATTTTGCATGGGGCTGAAGGAAGATGCCAGGTGTCATCCCCCATTTCGTGGGAGGACAGGAGGTCAGGGCTCCATGAAGACGGCATGCGTGTTCAGACGGCAGGGCCTTTCCATGCGGGCTGTGAGACTTGGCTACCCGGACCTATTTCTGGACACAGAGCCAAATTGCCGAGAGTGCATTCTTGTTGGTACACCGGGACACAGGCCCTCAAGGCCACCTGGAATCCCCTGCCACCCATGCATGCTGAGTCAGAAAGACCCCCTGATGACCTTGAGCCTAATTTGCTGCGCTCTTTTCAAAGGTAGGTAACCAGTTGTCTGTAAGTGATCAGTGTAGTTGGGTTGCAGATACAGGCCTTCCCCCAATGAAACACCTGCATCAGTGTTACTCAGTGAGAGACCAAGTAGACACCTCAAGTGTTTCTGTGCTTTCTGTCCCCTTGTCAGGCGCAGTTGCCAGATATGGCTGTCCATCACCCAGGAGACGAAGGCCCGCCCATGAGGCAGTGGCTCGAGGTGCAAGGGAGTCCGGCAAGAAGTGCGGCGGCCCAGTTGTTTTTGGATCACCGAGCACGGTACGGCTTCTCCTGCCCCAAGACGTGTCGTGAATTTCAGGTTTCCTGGCACTGCCTGAGTGGCTGTATGTACGGAGGGACCGTTCCTCTTGCTGAGAAGCCTGGGGGCTCTGAGTTGCCCCGGCTGCTGGAGGACTCCCAGGTCACTGGCTCCTCCTGGGAGTGGCGCTGCCTGCCCTGTGGAGGTGGGGAGCAAGCCAGCACGTGCTCGGATCGATGACGACACCCTCTCATGCATTCCTTGGAAAATCTGAACAACATGAGTGAGAACTCACTACCGTCTCCTCATCGAAACTGAGGTCCAGCACGTTGCCTTCCGTGGGCTTAGGGGTGGGTAGGTTAGCAAGAGGGCTTCTCTGACGGTGTAAGACACATGCATGGGGTAGCCAGGTCACCAGCAGTTGCGAGGCTCCCATCTGAGGGTGGGCCGTGTACAGATGTTCGAGCGGCCTTCTTGGATGTGGGGTATGGTGAAGGGCACTGAGGAGCAGAAGAGGCATCCGGCTTGTCAGGGGGTGGTAGGTGTCGCAGTAGATCCTGGCATGGGACAGTGAGCTCTTCGTTGAGAACGGTGCATTTTGTCCTGGTTCCTGCTGCAAGTGTGCTCACTGGGGCTCTCGTGATGTGGATTCTGATGCAAGGAAGCTTCCGTGGTCTCCGATTGGAGCCCCAGGTGAGATCTGAGGCCGTCGCCATTGCGGCCCTTTGGGTCGGCGAGATTGCTGAGTACCCTGTGGGCTGCAGCGGCTGCAGAGACCTAGGGGAACGGTGGCAGTTGTGAAAGTTAATAGTCCTCCTTTCTGCCCTTGGCAGTTCCTGAATTGCAAGTCCTGTCACCTGCTTGAGTCTTGGAGGGCGCCATGTACTGTGTCGTGGTGACAGGCCTGCATTGCTCCTGCAGGTTGACCAGAGGCCCAGAGAAGAATGGTTGTGCAGGTGAGGAAAAGCGCAGTGTGATTTGCTGGGATGTTATGACTGCTGAGGCTGCAGGCACTGTCGTTCTGTTTTCAGTGATATAGTGTGGTCCTTTTGGCGCTGCCGTCAGCTGGGTACAGAGGAGAGGGCATTGCTGGTGCTTGGGAGGCTCGGTGATAGGTGACCTTTGTGTCCTTGGTGGCCTGCTGCCAGTAGAAGGACTCCCCAAGGGTTTCTTTGGTGCCTTGAAGAGTTGCAGTAACAGAGGCCAAGCAACCAGCCCTGTGGGTTGTTCTGTGTTGTGCTCACATGCCCCTTGGTCGCCATTTGTCCCCTGGGCCTGGAATTACCCAGGTTCCCTAAGGTTGGGGCCACTCTGCCGGCCCTGAGCGCAGAAATGTGTTCGCCCCCCTGGCAATGAAGCATCAACCTTGGAGGCCCGCGGTTCTGGAAGAGATGGGTCATTGGTTGGCATCCCCACGGTGCCTCACTGTAGGAGCCAGCAGCTCCCATGGCGCTACGGCAGAGACCTGTGGCATCCAAGGTCTTCCCCTGACAGGTCTTCTGAAGAATACATGAAAGCATCCTTAGTGATGTGTATGCACTTGGTCATTTTGCCAACCTTCATCCTGTGGGTCTTCCTGCTTGCTGATTGGCCCTGTGTGTGCCGAGGCCTTGGACGCCTCAGATTTGGGTGAGAGACCCTTGAGGCAGGAGCAGTTCAATGTGAACCACGCCCTGCATTATGGCAGCTTTCTCTAGGGTGTGGTCAGTAACCTGGTCCCTGCAGCGTGTAGATCTGAGGATAATCTAGCCAGGAAAGGGGTCCTCTTTCTGTGGGAGTGAGCCCTGGATCCTGGTACCTGAGGAAGTCCGGGTCCCATCCTCACTTTCGGGCAGAGGCCGCCCAGTGATTGGACTGACTGGCAGGAAGAGACGCATGCCTTGATTTCTCTTCCTATCCGAGGGTGCGCTGGGCCGTATCTGCCCTAGTGCCAAGTTCACCGTACTGTGTAGTCGTCTGGGAAATTTTTCTGTTTCGGGTGGAGGTGACCCTTGTGACAAGGACCCCTGAGCTGTAGTAGTAGCTACAGTCTCAGGGTCCGTGGCATTCACACAGACGCTCCGCAAGGTGGCCTTGGGCGGTCAGGTCTCTGTGCTTTGGCCAGAGATCATGGGTCATGGAGACTGGGAGCCTAGAGCCTATGTCAACAGCCCCTCAGTGAAATTTTGCATGGGGCTGAAGGAAGATGCCAGGTGTCATCCCCCATTTCGTGGGAGGACAGGAGGTCAGGGCTCCATGAAGACGGCATGCGTGTTCAGACGGCAGGGCCTTTCCATGCGGGCTGTGAGACTTGGCTACCCGGACCTATTTCTGGACACAGAGCCAAATTGCCGAGAGTGCATTCTTGTTGGTACACCGGGACACAGGCCCTCAAGGCCACCTGGAATCCCCTGCCACCCATGCATGCTGAGTCAGAAAGACCCCCTGATGACCTTGAGCCTAATTTGCTGCGCTCTTTTCAAAGGTAGGTAACCAGTTGTCTGTAAGTGATCAGTGTAGTTGGGTTGCAGATACAGGCCTTCCCCCAATGAAACACCTGCATCAGTGTTACTCAGTGAGAGACCAAGTAGACACCTCAAGTGTTTCTGTGCTTTCTGTCCCCTTGTCAGGCGCAGTTGCCAGATATGGCTGTCCATCACCCAGGAGACGAAGGCCCGCCCATGAGGCAGTGGCTCGAGGTGCAAGGGAGTCCGGCAAGAAGTGCGGCGGCCCAGTTGTTTTTGGATCACCGAGCACGGTACGGCTTCTCCTGCCCCAAGACGTGTCGTGAATTTCAGGTTTCCTGGCACTGCCTGAGTGGCTGTATGTACGGAGGGACCGTTCCTCTTGCTGAGAAGCCTGGGGGCTCTGAGTTGCCCCGGCTGCTGGAGGACTCCCAGGTCACTGGCTCCTCCTGGGAGTGGCGCTGCCTGCCCTGTGGAGGTGGGGAGCAAGCCAGCACGTGCTCGGATCGATGACGACACCCTCTCATGCATTCCTTGGAAAATCTGAACAACATGAGTGAGAACTCACTACCGTCTCCTCATCGAAACTGAGGTCCAGCACGTTGCCTTCCGTGGGCTTAGGGGTGGGTAGGTTAGCAAGAGGGCTTCTCTGACGGTGTAAGACACATGCATGGGGTAGCCAGGTCACCAGCAGTTGCGAGGCTCCCATCTGAGGGTGGGCCGTGTACAGATGTTCGAGCGGCCTTCTTGGATGTGGGGTATGGTGAAGGGCACTGAGGAGCAGAAGAGGCATCCGGCTTGTCAGGGGGTGGTAGGTGTCGCAGTAGATCCTGGCATGGGACAGTGAGCTCTTCGTTGAGAACGGTGCATTTTGTCCTGGTTCCTGCTGCAAGTGTGCTCACTGGGGCTCTCGTGATGTGGATTCTGATGCAAGGAAGCTTCCGTGGTCTCCGATTGGAGCCCCAGGTGAGATCTGAGGCCGTCGCCATTGCGGCCCTTTGGGTCGGCGAGATTGCTGAGTACCCTGTGGGCTGCAGCGGCTGCAGAGACCTAGGGGAACGGTGGCAGTTGTGAAAGTTAATAGTCCTCCTTTCTGCCCTTGGCAGTTCCTGAATTGCAAGTCCTGTCACCTGCTTGAGTCTTGGAGGGCGCCATGTACTGTGTCGTGGTGACAGGCCTGCATTGCTCCTGCAGGTTGACCAGAGGCCCAGAGAAGAATGGTTGTGCAGGTGAGGAAAAGCGCAGTGTGATTTGCTGGGATGTTATGACTGCTGAGGCTGCAGGCACTGTCGTTCTGTTTTCACTGATATAGTGTGGTCCTTTTGGCGCTGCCGTCAGCTGGGTACAGAGGAGAGGGCATTGCTGGTGCTTGGGAGGCTCGGTGATAGGTGACCTTTGTGTCCTTGGTGGCCTGCTGCCAGTAGAAGGACTCCCCAAGGGTTTCTTTGGTGCCTTGAAGAGTTGCAGTAACAGAGGCCAAGCAACCAGCCCTGTGGGTTGTTCTGTGTTGTGCTCACATGCCCCTTGGTCGCCATTTGTCCCCTGGGCCTGGAATTACCCAGGTTCCCTAAGGTTGGGGCCACTCTGCCGGCCCTGAGCGCAGAAATGTGTTCGCCCCCCTGGCAATGAAGCATCAACCTTGGAGGCCCGCGGTTCTGGAAGAGATGGGTCATTGGTTGGCATCCCCACGGTGCCTCACTGTAGGAGCCAGCAGCTCCCATGGCGCTACGGCAGAGACCTGTGGCATCCAAGGTCTTCCCCTGACAGGTCTTCTGAAGAATACATGAAAGCATCCTTAGTGATGTGTATGCACTTGGTCATTTTGCCAACCTTCATCCTGTGGGTCTTCCTGCTTGCTGATTGGCCCTGTGTGTGCCGAGGCCTTGGACGCCTCAGATTTGGGTGAGAGACCCTTGAGGCAGGAGCAGTTCAATGTGAACCACGCCCTGCATTATGGCAGCTTTCTCTAGGGTGTGGTCAGTAACCTGGTCCCTGCAGCGTGTAGATCTGAGGATAATCTAGCCAGGAAAGGGGTCCTCTTTCTGTGGGAGTGAGCCCTGGATCCTGGTACCTGAGGAAGTCCGGGTCCCATCCTCACTTTCGGGCAGAGGCCGCCCAGTGATTGGACTGACTGGCAGGAAGAGACGCATGCCTTGATTTCTCTTCCTATCCGAGGGTGCGCTGGGCCGTATCTGCCCTAGTGCCAAGTTCACCGTACTGTGTAGTCGTCTGGGAAATTTTTCTGTTTCGGGTGGAGGTGACCCTTGTGACAAGGACCCCTGAGTTGTAGTAGTAGCTACAGTCTCAGGGTCCGTGGCATTCACACAGACGCTCCGCAAGGTGGCCTTGGGCGGTCAGGTCTCTGTGCTTTGGCCAGAGATCATGGGTCATGGAGACTGGGAGCCTAGAGCCTATGTCAACAGCCCCTCAGTGAAATTTTGCATGGGGCTGAAGGAAGATGCCAGGTGTCATCCCCCATTTCGTGGGAGGACAGGAGGTCAGGGCTCCATGAAGACGGCATGCGTGTTCAGACGGCAGGGCCTTTCCATGCGGGCTGTGAGACTTGGCTACCCGGACCTATTTCTGGACACAGAGCCAAATTGCCGAGAGTGCATTCTTGTTGGTACACCGGGACACAGGCCCTCAAGGCCACCTGGAATCCCCTGCCACCCATGCATGCTGAGTCAGAAAGACCCCCTGATGACCTTGAGCCTAATTTGCTGCGCTCTTTTCAAAGGTAGGTAACCAGTTGTCTGTAAGTGATCAGTGTAGTTGGGTTGCAGATACAGGCCTTCCCCCAATGAAACACCTGCATCAGTGTTACTCAGTGAGAGACCAAGTAGACACCTCAAGTGTTTCTGTGCTTTCTGTCCCCTTGTCAGGCGCAGTTGCCAGATATGGCTGTCCATCACCCAGGAGACGAAGGCCCGCCCATGAGGCAGTGGCTCGAGGTGCAAGGGAGTCCGGCAAGAAGTGCGGCGGCCCAGTTGTTTTTGGATCACCGAGCACGGTACGGCTTCTCCTGCCCCAAGACGTGTCGTGAATTTCAGGTTTCCTGGCACTGCCTGAGTGGCTGTATGTACGGAGGGACCGTTCCTCTTGCTGAGAAGCCTGGGGGCTCTGAGTTGCCCCGGCTGCTGGAGGACTCCCAGGTCACTGGCTCCTCCTGGGAGTGGCGCTGCCTGCCCTGTGGAGGTGGGGAGCAAGCCAGCACGTGCTCGGATCGATGACGACACCCTCTCATGCATTCCTTGGAAAATCTGAACAACATGAGTGAGAACTCACTACCGTCTCCTCATCGAAACTGAGGTCCAGCACGTTGCCTTCCGTGGGCTTAGGGGTGGGTAGGTTAGCAAGAGGGCTTCTCTGACGGTGTAAGACACATGCATGGGGTAGCCAGGTCACCAGCAGTTGCGAGGCTCCCATCTGAGGGTGGGCCGTGTACAGATGTTCGAGCGGCCTTCTTGGATGTGGGGTATGGTGAAGGGCACTGAGGAGCAGAAGAGGCATCCGGCTTGTCAGGGGGTGGTAGGTGTCGCAGTAGATCCTGGCATGGGACAGTGAGCTCTTCGTTGAGAACGGTGCATTTTGTCCTGGTTCCTGCTGCAAGTGTGCTCACTGGGGCTCTCGTGATGTGGATTCTGATGCAAGGAAGCTTCCGTGGTCTCCGATTGGAGCCCCAGGTGAGATCTGAGGCCGTCGCCATTGCGGCCCTTTGGGTCGGCGAGATTGCTGAGTACCCTGTGGGCTGCAGCGGCTGCAGAGACCTAGGGGAACGGTGGCAGTTGTGAAAGTTAATAGTCCTCCTTTCTGCCCTTGGCAGTTCCTGAATTGCAAGTCCTGTCACCTGCTTGAGTCTTGGAGGGCGCCATGTACTGTGTCGTGGTGACAGGCCTGCATTGCTCCTGCAGGTTGACCAGAGGCCCAGAGAAGAATGGTTGTGCAGGTGAGGAAAAGCGCAGTGTGATTTGCTGGGATGTTATGACTGCTGAGGCTGCAGGCACTGTCGTTCTGTTTTCACTGATATAGTGTGGTCCTTTTGGCGCTGCCGTCAGCTGGGTACAGAGGAGAGGGCATTGCTGGTGCTTGGGAGGCTCGGTGATAGGTGACCTTTGTGTCCTTGGTGGCCTGCTGCCAGTAGAAGGACTCCCCAAGGGTTTCTTTGGTGCCTTGAAGAGTTGCAGTAACAGAGGCCAAGCAACCAGCCCTGTGGGTTGTTCTGTGTTGTGCTCACATGCCCCTTGGTCGCCATTTGTCCCCTGGGCCTGGAATTACCCAGGTTCCCTAAGGTTGGGGCCACTCTGCCGGCCCTGAGCGCAGAAATGTGTTCGCCCCCCTGGCAATGAAGCATCAACCTTGGAGGCCCGCGGTTCTGGAAGAGATGGGTCATTGGTTGGCATCCCCACGGTGCCTCACTGTAGGAGCCAGCAGCTCCCATGGCGCTACGGCAGAGACCTGTGGCATCCAAGGTCTTCCCCTGACAGGTCTTCTGAAGAATACATGAAAGCATCCTTAGTGATGTGTATGCACTTGGTCATTTTGCCAACCTTCATCCTGTGGGTCTTCCTGCTTGCTGATTGGCCCTGTGTGTGCCGAGGCCTTGGACGCCTCAGATTTGGGTGAGAGACCCTTGAGGCAGGAGCAGTTCAATGTGAACCACGCCCTGCATTATGGCAGCTTTCTCTAGGGTGTGGTCAGTAACCTGGTCCCTGCAGCGTGTAGATCTGAGGATAATCTAGCCAGGAAAGGGGTCCTCTTTCTGTGGGAGTGAGCCCTGGATCCTGGTACCTGAGGAAGTCCGGGTCCCATCCTCACTTTCGGGCAGAGGCCGCCCAGTGATTGGACTGACTGGCAGGAAGAGACGCATGCCTTGATTTCTCTTCCTATCCGAGGGTGCGCTGGGCCGTATCTGCCCTAGTGCCAAGTTCACCGTACTGTGTAGTCGTCTGGGAAATTTTTCTGTTTCGGGTGGAGGTGACCCTTGTGACAAGGACCCCTGAGCTGTAGTAGTAGCTACAGTCTCAGGGTCCGTGGCATTCACACAGACGCTCCGCAAGGTGGCCTTGGGCGGTCAGGTCTCTGTGCTTTGGCCAGAGATCATGGGTCATGGAGACTGGGAGCCTAGAGCCTATGTCAACAGCCCCTCAGTGAAATTTTGCATGGGGCTGAAGGAAGATGCCAGGTGTCATCCCCCATTTCGTGGGAGGACAGGAGGTCAGGGCTCCATGAAGACGGCATGCGTGTTCAGACGGCAGGGCCTTTCCATGCGGGCTGTGAGACTTGGCTACCCGGACCTATTTCTGGACACAGAGCCAAATTGCCGAGAGTGCATTCTTGTTGGTACACCGGGACACAGGCCCTCAAGGCCACCTGGAATCCCCTGCCACCCATGCATGCTGAGTCAGAAAGACCCCCTGATGACCTTGAGCCTAATTTGCTGCGCTCTTTTCAAAGGTAGGTAACCAGTTGTCTGTAAGTGATCAGTGTAGTTGGGTTGCAGATACAGGCCTTCCCCCAATGAAACACCTGCATCAGTGTTACTCAGTGAGAGACCAAGTAGACACCTCAAGTGTTTCTGTGCTTTCTGTCCCCTTGTCAGGCGCAGTTGCCAGATATGGCTGTCCATCACCCAGGAGACGAAGGCCCGCCCATGAGGCAGTGGCTCGAGGTGCAAGGGAGTCCGGCAAGAAGTGCGGCGGCCCAGTTGTTTTTGGATCACCGAGCACGGTACGGCTTCTCCTGCCCCAAGACGTGTCGTGAATTTCAGGTTTCCTGGCACTGCCTGAGTGGCTGTATGTACGGAGGGACCGTTCCTCTTGCTGAGAAGCCTGGGGGCTCTGAGTTGCCCCGGCTGCTGGAGGACTCCCAGGTCACTGGCTCCTCCTGGGAGTGGCGCTGCCTGCCCTGTGGAGGTGGGGAGCAAGCCAGCACGTGCTCGGATCGATGACGACACCCTCTCATGCATTCCTTGGAAAATCTGAACAACATGAGTGAGAACTCACTACCGTCTCCTCATCGAAACTGAGGTCCAGCACGTTGCCTTCCGTGGGCTTAGGGGTGGGTAGGTTAGCAAGAGGGCTTCTCTGACGGTGTAAGACACATGCATGGGGTAGCCAGGTCACCAGCAGTTGCGAGGCTCCCATCTGAGGGTGGGCCGTGTACAGATGTTCGAGCGGCCTTCTTGGATGTGGGGTATGGTGAAGGGCACTGAGGAGCAGAAGAGGCATCCGGCTTGTCAGGGGGTGGTAGGTGTCGCAGTAGATCCTGGCATGGGACAGTGAGCTCTTCGTTGAGAACGGTGCATTTTGTCCTGGTTCCTGCTGCAAGTGTGCTCACTGGGGCTCTCGTGATGTGGATTCTGATGCAAGGAAGCTTCCGTGGTCTCCGATTGGAGCCCCAGGTGAGATCTGAGGCCGTCGCCATTGCGGCCCTTTGGGTCGGCGAGATTGCTGAGTACCCTGTGGGCTGCAGCGGCTGCAGAGACCTAGGGGAACGGTGGCAGTTGTGAAAGTTAATAGTCCTCCTTTCTGCCCTTGGCAGTTCCTGAATTGCAAGTCCTGTCACCTGCTTGAGTCTTGGAGGGCGCCATGTACTGTGTCGTGGTGACAGGCCTGCATTGCTCCTGCAGGTTGACCAGAGGCCCAGAGAAGAATGGTTGTGCAGGTGAGGAAAAGCGCAGTGTGATTTGCTGGGATGTTATGACTGCTGAGGCTGCAGGCACTGTCGTTCTGTTTTCAGTGATATAGTGTGGTCCTTTTGGCGCTGCCGTCAGCTGGGTACAGAGGAGAGGGCATTGCTGGTGCTTGGGAGGCTCGGTGATAGGTGACCTTTGTGTCCTTGGTGGCCTGCTGCCAGTAGAAGGACTCCCCAAGGGTTTCTTTGGTGCCTTGAAGAGTTGCAGTAACAGAGGCCAAGCAACCAGCCCTGTGGGTTGTTCTGTGTTGTGCTCACATGCCCCTTGGTCGCCATTTGTCCCCTGGGCCTGGAATTACCCAGGTTCCCTAAGGTTGGGGCCACTCTGCCGGCCCTGAGCGCAGAAATGTGTTCGCCCCCCTGGCAATGAAGCATCAACCTTGGAGGCCCGTGGTTCTGGAAGAGATGGGTCATTGGTTGGCATCCCCACGGTGCCTCACTGTAGGAGCCAGCAGCTCCCATGGCGCTACGGCAGAGACCTGTGGCATCCAAGGTCTTCCCCTGACAGGTCTTCTGAAGAATACATGAAAGCATCCTTAGTGATGTGTATGCACTTGGTCATTTTGCCAACCTTCATCCTGTGGGTCTTCCTGCTTGCTGATTGGCCCTGTGTGTGCCGAGGCCTTGGACGCCTCAGATTTGGGTGAGAGACCCTTGAGGCAGGAGCAGTTCAATGTGAACCACGCCCTGCATTATGGCAGCTTTCTCTAGGGTGTGGTCAGTAACCTGGTCCCTGCAGCGTGTAGATCTGAGGATAATCTAGCCAGGAAAGGGGTCCTCTTTCTGTGGGAGTGAGCCCTGGATCCTGGTACCTGAGGAAGTCCGGGTCCCATCCTCACTTTCGGGCAGAGGCCGCCCAGTGATTGGACTGACTGGCAGGAAGAGACGCATGCCTTGATTTCTCTTCCTATCCGAGGGTGCGCTGGGCCGTATCTGCCCTAGTGCCAAGTTCACCGTACTGTGTAGTCGTCTGGGAAATTTTTCTGTTTCGGGTGGAGGTGACCCTTGTGACAAGGACCCCTGAGCTGTAGTAGTAGCTACAGTCTCAGGGTCCGTGGCATTCACACAGACGCTCCGCAAGGTGGCCTTGGGCGGTCAGGTCTCTGTGCTTTGGCCAGAGATCATGGGTCATGGAGACTGGGAGCCTAGAGCCTATGTCAACAGCCCCTCAGTGAAATTTTGCATGGGGCTGAAGGAAGATGCCAGGTGTCATCCCCCATTTCGTGGGAGGACAGGAGGTCAGGGCTCCATGAAGACGGCATGCGTGTTCAGACGGCAGGGCCTTTCCATGCGGGCTGTGAGACTTGGCTACCCGGACCTATTTCTGGACACAGAGCCAAATTGCCGAGAGTGCATTCTTGTTGGTACACCGGGACACAGGCCCTCAAGGCCACCTGGAATCCCCTGCCACCCATGCATGCTGAGTCAGAAAGACCCCCTGATGACCTTGAGCCTAATTTGCTGCGCTCTTTTCAAAGGTAGGTAACCAGTTGTCTGTAAGTGATCAGTGTAGTTGGGTTGCAGATACAGGCCTTCCCCCAATGAAACACCTGCATCAGTGTTACTCAGTGAGAGACCAAGTAGACACCTCAAGTGTTTCTGTGCTTTCTGTCCCCTTGTCAGGCGCAGTTGCCAGATATGGCTGTCCATCACCCAGGAGACGAAGGCCCGCCCATGAGGCAGTGGCTCGAGGTGCAAGGGAGTCCGGCAAGAAGTGCGGCGGCCCAGTTGTTTTTGGATCACCGAGCACGGTACGGCTTCTCCTGCCCCAAGACGTGTCGTGAATTTCAGGTTTCCTGGCACTGCCTGAGTGGCTGTATGTACGGAGGGACCGTTCCTCTTGCTGAGAAGCCTGGGGGCTCTGAGTTGCCCCGGCTGCTGGAGGACTCCCAGGTCACTGGCTCCTCCTGGGAGTGGCGCTGCCTGCCCTGTGGAGGTGGGGAGCAAGCCAGCACGTGCTCGGATCGATGACGACACCCTCTCATGCATTCCTTGGAAAATCTGAACAACATGAGTGAGAACTCACTACCGTCTCCTCATCGAAACTGAGGTCCAGCACGTTGCCTTCCGTGGGCTTAGGGGTGGGTAGGTTAGCAAGAGGGCTTCTCTGACGGTGTAAGACACATGCATGGGGTAGCCAGGTCACCAGCAGTTGCGAGGCTCCCATCTGAGGGTGGGCCGTGTACAGATGTTCGAGCGGCCTTCTTGGATGTGGGGTATGGTGAAGGGCACTGAGGAGCAGAAGAGGCATCCGGCTTGTCAGGGGGTGGTAGGTGTCGCAGTAGATCCTGGCATGGGACAGTGAGCTCTTCGTTGAGAACGGTGCATTTTGTCCTGGTTCCTGCTGCAAGTGTGCTCACTGGGGCTCTCGTGATGTGGATTCTGATGCAAGGAAGCTTCCGTGGTCTCCGATTGGAGCCCCAGGTGAGATCTGAGGCCGTCGCCATTGCGGCCCTTTGGGTCGGCGAGATTGCTGAGTACCCTGTGGGCTGCAGCGGCTGCAGAGACCTAGGGGAACGGTGGCAGTTGTGAAAGTTAATAGTCCTCCTTTCTGCCCTTGGCAGTTCCTGAATTGCAAGTCCTGTCACCTGCTTGAGTCTTGGAGGGCGCCATGTACTGTGTCGTGGTGACAGGCCTGCATTGCTCCTGCAGGTTGACCAGAGGCCCAGAGAAGAATGGTTGTGCAGGTGAGGAAAAGCGCAGTGTGATTTGCTGGGATGTTATGACTGCTGAGGCTGCAGGCACTGTCGTTCTGTTTTCAGTGATATAGTGTGGTCCTTTTGGCGCTGCCGTCAGCTGGGTACAGAGGAGAGGGCATTGCTGGTGCTTGGGAGGCTCGGTGATAGGTGACCTTTGTGTCCTTGGTGGCCTGCTGCCAGTAGAAGGACTCCCCAAGGGTTTCTTTGGTGCCTTGAAGAGTTGCAGTAACAGAGGCCAAGCAACCAGCCCTGTGGGTTGTTCTGTGTTGTGCTCACATGCCCCTTGGTCGCCATTTGTCCCCTGGGCCTGGAATTACCCAGGTTCCCTAAGGTTGGGGCCACTCTGCCGGCCCTGAGCGCAGAAATGTGTTCGCCCCCCTGGCAATGAAGCATCAACCTTGGAGGCCCGTGGTTCTGGAAGAGATGGGTCATTGGTTGGCATCCCCACGGTGCCTCACTGTAGGAGCCAGCAGCTCCCATGGCGCTACGGCAGAGACCTGTGGCATCCAAGGTCTTCCCCTGACAGGTCTTCTGAAGAATACATGAAAGCATCCTTAGTGATGTGTATGCACTTGGTCATTTTGCCAACCTTCATCCTGTGGGTCTTCCTGCTTGCTGATTGGCCCTGTGTGTGCCGAGGCCTTGGACGCCTCAGATTTGGGTGAGAGACCCTTGAGGCAGGAGCAGTTCAATGTGAACCACGCCCTGCATTATGGCAGCTTTCTCTAGGGTGTGGTCAGTAACCTGGTCCCTGCAGCGTGTAGATCTGAGGATAATCTAGCCAGGAAAGGGGTCCTCTTTCTGTGGGAGTGAGCCCTGGATCCTGGTACCTGAGGAAGTCCGGGTCCCATCCTCACTTTCGGGCAGAGGCCGCCCAGTGATTGGACTGACTGGCAGGAAGAGACGCATGCCTTGATTTCTCTTCCTATCCGAGGGTGCGCTGGGCCGTATCTGCCCTAGTGCCAAGTTCACCGTACTGTGTAGTCGTCTGGGAAATTTTTCTGTTTCGGGTGGAGGTGACCCTTGTGACAAGGACCCCTGAGCTGTAGTAGTAGCTACAGTCTCAGGGTCCGTGGCATTCACACAGACGCTCCGCAAGGTGGCCTTGGGCGGTCAGGTCTCTGTGCTTTGGCCAGAGATCATGGGTCATGGAGACTGGGAGCCTAGAGCCTATGTCAACAGCCCCTCAGTGAAATTTTGCATGGGGCTGAAGGAAGATGCCAGGTGTCATCCCCCATTTCGTGGGAGGACAGGAGGTCAGGGCTCCATGAAGACGGCATGCGTGTTCAGACGGCAGGGCCTTTCCATGCGGGCTGTGAGACTTGGCTACCCGGACCTATTTCTGGACACAGAGCCAAATTGCCGAGAGTGCATTCTTGTTGGTACACCGGGACACAGGCCCTCAAGGCCACCTGGAATCCCCTGCCACCCATGCATGCTGAGTCAGAAAGACCCCCTGATGACCTTGAGCCTAATTTGCTGCGCTCTTTTCAAAGGTAGGTAACCAGTTGTCTGTAAGTGATCAGTGTAGTTGGGTTGCAGATACAGGCCTTCCCCCAATGAAACACCTGCATCAGTGTTACTCAGTGAGAGACCAAGTAGACACCTCAAGTGTTTCTGTGCTTTCTGTCCCCTTGTCAGGCGCAGTTGCCAGATATGGCTGTCCATCACCCAGGAGACGAAGGCCCGCCCATGAGGCAGTGGCTCGAGGTGCAAGGGAGTCCGGCAAGAAGTGCGGCGGCCCAGTTGTTTTTGGATCACCGAGCACGGTACGGCTTCTCCTGCCCCAAGACGTGTCGTGAATTTCAGGTTTCCTGGCACTGCCTGAGTGGCTGTATGTACGGAGGGACCGTTCCTCTTGCTGAGAAGCCTGGGGGCTCTGAGTTGCCCCGGCTGCTGGAGGACTCCCAGGTCACTGGCTCCTCCTGGGAGTGGCGCTGCCTGCCCTGTGGAGGTGGGGAGCAAGCCAGCACGTGCTCGGATCGATGACGACACCCTCTCATGCATTCCTTGGAAAATCTGAACAACATGAGTGAGAACTCACTACCGTCTCCTCATCGAAACTGAGGTCCAGCACGTTGCCTTCCGTGGGCTTAGGGGTGGGTAGGTTAGCAAGAGGGCTTCTCTGACGGTGTAAGACACATGCATGGGGTAGCCAGGTCACCAGCAGTTGCGAGGCTCCCATCTGAGGGTGGGCCGTGTACAGATGTTCGAGCGGCCTTCTTGGATGTGGGGTATGGTGAAGGGCACTGAGGAGCAGAAGAGGCATCCGGCTTGTCAGGGGGTGGTAGGTGTCGCAGTAGATCCTGGCATGGGACAGTGAGCTCTTCGTTGAGAACGGTGCATTTTGTCCTGGTTCCTGCTGCAAGTGTGCTCACTGGGGCTCTCGTGATGTGGATTCTGATGCAAGGAAGCTTCCGTGGTCTCCGATTGGAGCCCCAGGTGAGATCTGAGGCCGTCGCCATTGCGGCCCTTTGGGTCGGCGAGATTGCTGAGTACCCTGTGGGCTGCAGCGGCTGCAGAGACCTAGGGGAACGGTGGCAGTTGTGAAAGTTAATAGTCCTCCTTTCTGCCCTTGGCAGTTCCTGAATTGCAAGTCCTGTCACCTGCTTGAGTCTTGGAGGGCGCCATGTACTGTGTCGTGGTGACAGGCCTGCATTGCTCCTGCAGGTTGACCAGAGGCCCAGAGAAGAATGGTTGTGCAGGTGAGGAAAAGCGCAGTGTGATTTGCTGGGATGTTATGACTGCTGAGGCTGCAGGCACTGTCGTTCTGTTTTCAGTGATATAGTGTGGTCCTTTTGGCGCTGCCGTCAGCTGGGTACAGAGGAGAGGGCATTGCTGGTGCTTGGGAGGCTCGGTGATAGGTGACCTTTGTGTCCTTGGTGGCCTGCTGCCAGTAGAAGGACTCCCCAAGGGTTTCTTTGGTGCCTTGAAGAGTTGCAGTAACAGAGGCCAAGCAACCAGCCCTGTGGGTTGTTCTGTGTTGTGCTCACATGCCCCTTGGTCGCCATTTGTCCCCTGGGCCTGGAATTACCCAGGTTCCCTAAGGTTGGGGCCACTCTGCCGGCCCTGAGCGCAGAAATGTGTTCGCCCCCCTGGCAATGAAGCATCAACCTTGGAGGCCCGTGGTTCTGGAAGAGATGGGTCATTGGTTGGCATCCCCACGGTGCCTCACTGTAGGAGCCAGCAGCTCCCATGGCGCTACGGCAGAGACCTGTGGCATCCAAGGTCTTCCCCTGACAGGTCTTCTGAAGAATACATGAAAGCATCCTTAGTGATGTGTATGCACTTGGTCATTTTGCCAACCTTCATCCTGTGGGTCTTCCTGCTTGCTGATTGGCCCTGTGTGTGCCGAGGCCTTGGACGCCTCAGATTTGGGTGAGAGACCCTTGAGGCAGGAGCAGTTCAATGTGAACCACGCCCTGCATTATGGCAGCTTTCTCTAGGGTGTGGTCAGTAACCTGGTCCCTGCAGCGTGTAGATCTGAGGATAATCTAGCCAGGAAAGGGGTCCTCTTTCTGTGGGAGTGAGCCCTGGATCCTGGTACCTGAGGAAGTCCGGGTCCCATCCTCACTTTCGGGCAGAGGCCGCCCAGTGATTGGACTGACTGGCAGGAAGAGACGCATGCCTTGATTTCTCTTCCTATCCGAGGGTGCGCTGGGCCGTATCTGCCCTAGTGCCAAGTTCACCGTACTGTGTAGTCGTCTGGGAAATTTTTCTGTTTCGGGTGGAGGTGACCCTTGTGACAAGGACCCCTGAGCTGTAGTAGTAGCTACAGTCTCAGGGTCCGTGGCATTCACACAGACGCTCCGCAAGGTGGCCTTGGGCGGTCAGGTCTCTGTGCTTTGGCCAGAGATCATGGGTCATGGAGACTGGGAGCCTAGAGCCTATGTCAACAGCCCCTCAGTGAAATTTTGCATGGGGCTGAAGGAAGATGCCAGGTGTCATCCCCCATTTCGTGGGAGGACAGGAGGTCAGGGCTCCATGAAGACGGCATGCGTGTTCAGACGGCAGGGCCTTTCCATGCGGGCTGTGAGACTTGGCTACCCGGACCTATTTCTGGACACAGAGCCAAATTGCCGAGAGTGCATTCTTGTTGGTACACCGGGACACAGGCCCTCAAGGCCACCTGGAATCCCCTGCCACCCATGCATGCTGAGTCAGAAAGACCCCCTGATGACCTTGAGCCTAATTTGCTGCGCTCTTTTCAAAGGTAGGTAACCAGTTGTCTGTAAGTGATCAGTGTAGTTGGGTTGCAGATACAGGCCTTCCCCCAATGAAACACCTGCATCAGTGTTACTCAGTGAGAGACCAAGTAGACACCTCAAGTGTTTCTGTGCTTTCTGTCCCCTTGTCAGGCGCAGTTGCCAGATATGGCTGTCCATCACCCAGGAGACGAAGGCCCGCCCATGAGGCAGTGGCTCGAGGTGCAAGGGAGTCCGGCAAGAAGTGCGGCGGCCCAGTTGTTTTTGGATCACCGAGCACGGTACGGCTTCTCCTGCCCCAAGACGTGTCGTGAATTTCAGGTTTCCTGGCACTGCCTGAGTGGCTGTATGTACGGAGGGACCGTTCCTCTTGCTGAGAAGCCTGGGGGCTCTGAGTTGCCCCGGCTGCTGGAGGACTCCCAGGTCACTGGCTCCTCCTGGGAGTGGCGCTGCCTGCCCTGTGGAGGTGGGGAGCAAGCCAGCACGTGCTCGGATCGATGACGACACCCTCTCATGCATTCCTTGGAAAATCTGAACAACATGAGTGAGAACTCACTACCGTCTCCTCATCGAAACTGAGGTCCAGCACGTTGCCTTCCGTGGGCTTAGGGGTGGGTAGGTTAGCAAGAGGGCTTCTCTGACGGTGTAAGACACATGCATGGGGTAGCCAGGTCACCAGCAGTTGCGAGGCTCCCATCTGAGGGTGGGCCGTGTACAGATGTTCGAGCGGCCTTCTTGGATGTGGGGTATGGTGAAGGGCACTGAGGAGCAGAAGAGGCATCCGGCTTGTCAGGGGGTGGTAGGTGTCGCAGTAGATCCTGGCATGGGACAGTGAGCTCTTCGTTGAGAACGGTGCATTTTGTCCTGGTTCCTGCTGCAAGTGTGCTCACTGGGGCTCTCGTGATGTGGATTCTGATGCAAGGAAGCTTCCGTGGTCTCCGATTGGAGCCCCAGGTGAGATCTGAGGCCGTCGCCATTGCGGCCCTTTGGGTCGGCGAGATTGCTGAGTACCCTGTGGGCTGCAGCGGCTGCAGAGACCTAGGGGAACGGTGGCAGTTGTGAAAGTTAATAGTCCTCCTTTCTGCCCTTGGCAGTTCCTGAATTGCAAGTCCTGTCACCTGCTTGAGTCTTGGAGGGCGCCATGTACTGTGTCGTGGTGACAGGCCTGCATTGCTCCTGCAGGTTGACCAGAGGCCCAGAGAAGAATGGTTGTGCAGGTGAGGAAAAGCGCAGTGTGATTTGCTGGGATGTTATGACTGCTGAGGCTGCAGGCACTGTCGTTCTGTTTTCAGTGATATAGTGTGGTCCTTTTGGCGCTGCCGTCAGCTGGGTACAGAGGAGAGGGCATTGCTGGTGCTTGGGAGGCTCGGTGATAGGTGACCTTTGTGTCCTTGGTGGCCTGCTGCCAGTAGAAGGACTCCCCAAGGGTTTCTTTGGTGCCTTGAAGAGTTGCAGTAACAGAGGCCAAGCAACCAGCCCTGTGGGTTGTTCTGTGTTGTGCTCACATGCCCCTTGGTCGCCATTTGTCCCCTGGGCCTGGAATTACCCAGGTTCCCTAAGGTTGGGGCCACTCTGCCGGCCCTGAGCGCAGAAATGTGTTCGCCCCCCTGGCAATGAAGCATCAACCTTGGAGGCCCGTGGTTCTGGAAGAGATGGGTCATTGGTTGGCATCCCCACGGTGCCTCACTGTAGGAGCCAGCAGCTCCCATGGCGCTACGGCAGAGACCTGTGGCATCCAAGGTCTTCCCCTGACAGGTCTTCTGAAGAATACATGAAAGCATCCTTAGTGATGTGTATGCACTTGGTCATTTTGCCAACCTTCATCCTGTGGGTCTTCCTGCTTGCTGATTGGCCCTGTGTGTGCCGAGGCCTTGGACGCCTCAGATTTGGGTGAGAGACCCTTGAGGCAGGAGCAGTTCAATGTGAACCACGCCCTGCATTATGGCAGCTTTCTCTAGGGTGTGGTCAGTAACCTGGTCCCTGCAGCGTGTAGATCTGAGGATAATCTAGCCAGGAAAGGGGTCCTCTTTCTGTGGGAGTGAGCCCTGGATCCTGGTACCTGAGGAAGTCCGGGTCCCATCCTCACTTTCGGGCAGAGGCCGCCCAGTGATTGGACTGACTGGCAGGAAGAGACGCATGCCTTGATTTCTCTTCCTATCCGAGGGTGCGCTGGGCCGTATCTGCCCTAGTGCCAAGTTCACCGTACTGTGTAGTCGTCTGGGAAATTTTTCTGTTTCGGGTGGAGGTGACCCTTGTGACAAGGACCCCTGAGCTGTAGTAGTAGCTACAGTCTCAGGGTCCGTGGCATTCACACAGACGCTCCGCAAGGTGGCCTTGGGCGGTCAGGTCTCTGTGCTTTGGCCAGAGATCATGGGTCATGGAGACTGGGAGCCTAGAGCCTATGTCAACAGCCCCTCAGTGAAATTTTGCATGGGGCTGAAGGAAGATGCCAGGTGTCATCCCCCATTTCGTGGGAGGACAGGAGGTCAGGGCTCCATGAAGACGGCATGCGTGTTCAGACGGCAGGGCCTTTCCATGCGGGCTGTGAGACTTGGCTACCCGGACCTATTTCTGGACACAGAGCCAAATTGCCGAGAGTGCATTCTTGTTGGTACACCGGGACACAGGCCCTCAAGGCCACCTGGAATCCCCTGCCACCCATGCATGCTGAGTCAGAAAGACCCCCTGATGACCTTGAGCCTAATTTGCTGCGCTCTTTTCAAAGGTAGGTAACCAGTTGTCTGTAAGTGATCAGTGTAGTTGGGTTGCAGATACAGGCCTTCCCCCAATGAAACACCTGCATCAGTGTTACTCAGTGAGAGACCAAGTAGACACCTCAAGTGTTTCTGTGCTTTCTGTCCCCTTGTCAGGCGCAGTTGCCAGATATGGCTGTCCATCACCCAGGAGACGAAGGCCCGCCCATGAGGCAGTGGCTCGAGGTGCAAGGGAGTCCGGCAAGAAGTGCGGCGGCCCAGTTGTTTTTGGATCACCGAGCACGGTACGGCTTCTCCTGCCCCAAGACGTGTCGTGAATTTCAGGTTTCCTGGCACTGCCTGAGTGGCTGTATGTACGGAGGGACCGTTCCTCTTGCTGAGAAGCCTGGGGGCTCTGAGTTGCCCCGGCTGCTGGAGGACTCCCAGGTCACTGGCTCCTCCTGGGAGTGGCGCTGCCTGCCCTGTGGAGGTGGGGAGCAAGCCAGCACGTGCTCGGATCGATGACGACACCCTCTCATGCATTCCTTGGAAAATCTGAACAACATGAGTGAGAACTCACTACCGTCTCCTCATCGAAACTGAGGTCCAGCACGTTGCCTTCCGTGGGCTTAGGGGTGGGTAGGTTAGCAAGAGGGCTTCTCTGACGGTGTAAGACACATGCATGGGGTAGCCAGGTCACCAGCAGTTGCGAGGCTCCCATCTGAGGGTGGGCCGTGTACAGATGTTCGAGCGGCCTTCTTGGATGTGGGGTATGGTGAAGGGCACTGAGGAGCAGAAGAGGCATCCGGCTTGTCAGGGGGTGGTAGGTGTCGCAGTAGATCCTGGCATGGGACAGTGAGCTCTTCGTTGAGAACGGTGCATTTTGTCCTGGTTCCTGCTGCAAGTGTGCTCACTGGGGCTCTCGTGATGTGGATTCTGATGCAAGGAAGCTTCCGTGGTCTCCGATTGGAGCCCCAGGTGAGATCTGAGGCCGTCGCCATTGCGGCCCTTTGGGTCGGCGAGATTGCTGAGTACCCTGTGGGCTGCAGCGGCTGCAGAGACCTAGGGGAACGGTGGCAGTTGTGAAAGTTAATAGTCCTCCTTTCTGCCCTTGGCAGTTCCTGAATTGCAAGTCCTGTCACCTGCTTGAGTCTTGGAGGGCGCCATGTACTGTGTCGTGGTGACAGGCCTGCATTGCTCCTGCAGGTTGACCAGAGGCCCAGAGAAGAATGGTTGTGCAGGTGAGGAAAAGCGCAGTGTGATTTGCTGGGATGTTATGACTGCTGAGGCTGCAGGCACTGTCGTTCTGTTTTCAGTGATATAGTGTGGTCCTTTTGGCGCTGCCGTCAGCTGGGTACAGAGGAGAGGGCATTGCTGGTGCTTGGGAGGCTCGGTGATAGGTGACCTTTGTGTCCTTGGTGGCCTGCTGCCAGTAGAAGGACTCCCCAAGGGTTTCTTTGGTGCCTTGAAGAGTTGCAGTAACAGAGGCCAAGCAACCAGCCCTGTGGGTTGTTCTGTGTTGTGCTCACATGCCCCTTGGTCGCCATTTGTCCCCTGGGCCTGGAATTACCCAGGTTCCCTAAGGTTGGGGCCACTCTGCCGGCCCTGAGCGCAGAAATGTGTTCGCCCCCCTGGCAATGAAGCATCAACCTTGGAGGCCCGTGGTTCTGGAAGAGATGGGTCATTGGTTGGCATCCCCACGGTGCCTCACTGTAGGAGCCAGCAGCTCCCATGGCGCTACGGCAGAGACCTGTGGCATCCAAGGTCTTCCCCTGACAGGTCTTCTGAAGAATACATGAAAGCATCCTTAGTGATGTGTATGCACTTGGTCATTTTGCCAACCTTCATCCTGTGGGTCTTCCTGCTTGCTGATTGGCCCTGTGTGTGCCGAGGCCTTGGACGCCTCAGATTTGGGTGAGAGACCCTTGAGGCAGGAGCAGTTCAATGTGAACCACGCCCTGCATTATGGCAGCTTTCTCTAGGGTGTGGTCAGTAACCTGGTCCCTGCAGCGTGTAGATCTGAGGATAATCTAGCCAGGAAAGGGGTCCTCTTTCTGTGGGAGTGAGCCCTGGATCCTGGTACCTGAGGAAGTCCGGGTCCCATCCTCACTTTCGGGCAGAGGCCGCCCAGTGATTGGACTGACTGGCAGGAAGAGACGCATGCCTTGATTTCTCTTCCTATCCGAGGGTGCGCTGGGCCGTATCTGCCCTAGTGCCAAGTTCACCGTACTGTGTAGTCGTCTGGGAAATTTTTCTGTTTCGGGTGGAGGTGACCCTTGTGACAAGGACCCCTGAGCTGTAGTAGTAGCTACAGTCTCAGGGTCCGTGGCATTCACACAGACGCTCCGCAAGGTGGCCTTGGGCGGTCAGGTCTCTGTGCTTTGGCCAGAGATCATGGGTCATGGAGACTGGGAGCCTAGAGCCTATGTCAACAGCCCCTCAGTGAAATTTTGCATGGGGCTGAAGGAAGATGCCAGGTGTCATCCCCCATTTCGTGGGAGGACAGGAGGTCAGGGCTCCATGAAGACGGCATGCGTGTTCAGACGGCAGGGCCTTTCCATGCGGGCTGTGAGACTTGGCTACCCGGACCTATTTCTGGACACAGAGCCAAATTGCCGAGAGTGCATTCTTGTTGGTACACCGGGACACAGGCCCTCAAGGCCACCTGGAATCCCCTGCCACCCATGCATGCTGAGTCAGAAAGACCCCCTGATGACCTTGAGCCTAATTTGCTGCGCTCTTTTCAAAGGTAGGTAACCAGTTGTCTGTAAGTGATCAGTGTAGTTGGGTTGCAGATACAGGCCTTCCCCCAATGAAACACCTGCATCAGTGTTACTCAGTGAGAGACCAAGTAGACACCTCAAGTGTTTCTGTGCTTTCTGTCCCCTTGTCAGGCGCAGTTGCCAGATATGGCTGTCCATCACCCAGGAGACGAAGGCCCGCCCATGAGGCAGTGGCTCGAGGTGCAAGGGAGTCCGGCAAGAAGTGCGGCGGCCCAGTTGTTTTTGGATCACCGAGCACGGTACGGCTTCTCCTGCCCCAAGACGTGTCGTGAATTTCAGGTTTCCTGGCACTGCCTGAGTGGCTGTATGTACGGAGGGACCGTTCCTCTTGCTGAGAAGCCTGGGGGCTCTGAGTTGCCCCGGCTGCTGGAGGACTCCCAGGTCACTGGCTCCTCCTGGGAGTGGCGCTGCCTGCCCTGTGGAGGTGGGGAGCAAGCCAGCACGTGCTCGGATCGATGACGACACCCTCTCATGCATTCCTTGGAAAATCTGAACAACATGAGTGAGAACTCACTACCGTCTCCTCATCGAAACTGAGGTCCAGCACGTTGCCTTCCGTGGGCTTAGGGGTGGGTAGGTTAGCAAGAGGGCTTCTCTGACGGTGTAAGACACATGCATGGGGTAGCCAGGTCACCAGCAGTTGCGAGGCTCCCATCTGAGGGTGGGCCGTGTACAGATGTTCGAGCGGCCTTCTTGGATGTGGGGTATGGTGAAGGGCACTGAGGAGCAGAAGAGGCATCCGGCTTGTCAGGGGGTGGTAGGTGTCGCAGTAGATCCTGGCATGGGACAGTGAGCTCTTCGTTGAGAACGGTGCATTTTGTCCTGGTTCCTGCTGCAAGTGTGCTCACTGGGGCTCTCGTGATGTGGATTCTGATGCAAGGAAGCTTCCGTGGTCTCCGATTGGAGCCCCAGGTGAGATCTGAGGCCGTCGCCATTGCGGCCCTTTGGGTCGGCGAGATTGCTGAGTACCCTGTGGGCTGCAGCGGCTGCAGAGACCTAGGGGAACGGTGGCAGTTGTGAAAGTTAATAGTCCTCCTTTCTGCCCTTGGCAGTTCCTGAATTGCAAGTCCTGTCACCTGCTTGAGTCTTGGAGGGCGCCATGTACTGTGTCGTGGTGACAGGCCTGCATTGCTCCTGCAGGTTGACCAGAGGCCCAGAGAAGAATGGTTGTGCAGGTGAGGAAAAGCGCAGTGTGATTTGCTGGGATGTTATGACTGCTGAGGCTGCAGGCACTGTCGTTCTGTTTTCACTGATATAGTGTGGTCCTTTTGGCGCTGCCGTCAGCTGGGTACAGAGGAGAGGGCATTGCTGGTGCTTGGGAGGCTCGGTGATAGGTGACCTTTGTGTCCTTGGTGGCCTGCTGCCAGTAGAAGGACTCCCCAAGGGTTTCTTTGGTGCCTTGAAGAGTTGCAGTAACAGAGGCCAAGCAACCAGCCCTGTGGGTTGTTCTGTGTTGTGCTCACATGCCCCTTGGTCGCCATTTGTCCCCTGGGCCTGGAATTACCCAGGTTCCCTAAGGTTGGGGCCACTCTGCCGGCCCTGAGCGCAGAAATGTGTTCGCCCCCCTGGCAATGAAGCATCAACCTTGGAGGCCCGCGGTTCTGGAAGAGATGGGTCATTGGTTGGCATCCCCACGGTGCCTCACTGTAGGAGCCAGCAGCTCCCATGGCGCTACGGCAGAGACCTGTGGCATCCAAGGTCTTCCCCTGACAGGTCTTCTGAAGAATACATGAAAGCATCCTTAGTGATGTGTATGCACTTGGTCATTTTGCCAACCTTCATCCTGTGGGTCTTCCTGCTTGCTGATTGGCCCTGTGTGTGCCGAGGCCTTGGACGCCTCAGATTTGGGTGAGAGACCCTTGAGGCAGGAGCAGTTCAATGTGAACCACGCCCTGCATTATGGCAGCTTTCTCTAGGGTGTGGTCAGTAACCTGGTCCCTGCAGCGTGTAGATCTGAGGATAATCTAGCCAGGAAAGGGGTCCTCTTTCTGTGGGAGTGAGCCCTGGATCCTGGTACCTGAGGAAGTCCGGGTCCCATCCTCACTTTCGGGCAGAGGCCGCCCAGTGATTGGACTGACTGGCAGGAAGAGACGCATGCCTTGATTTCTCTTCCTATCCGAGGGTGCGCTGGGCCGTATCTGCCCTAGTGCCAAGTTCACCGTACTGTGTAGTCGTCTGGGAAATTTTTCTGTTTCGGGTGGAGGTGACCCTTGTGACAAGGACCCCTGAGCTGTAGTAGTAGCTACAGTCTCAGGGTCCGTGGCATTCACACAGACGCTCCGCAAGGTGGCCTTGGGCGGTCAGGTCTCTGTGCTTTGGCCAGAGATCATGGGTCATGGAGACTGGGAGCCTAGAGCCTATGTCAACAGCCCCTCAGTGAAATTTTGCATGGGGCTGAAGGAAGATGCCAGGTGTCATCCCCCATTTCGTGGGAGGACAGGAGGTCAGGGCTCCATGAAGACGGCATGCGTGTTCAGACGGCAGGGCCTTTCCATGCGGGCTGTGAGACTTGGCTACCCGGACCTATTTCTGGACACAGAGCCAAATTGCCGAGAGTGCATTCTTGTTGGTACACCGGGACACAGGCCCTCAAGGCCACCTGGAATCCCCTGCCACCCATGCATGCTGAGTCAGAAAGACCCCCTGATGACCTTGAGCCTAATTTGCTGCGCTCTTTTCAAAGGTAGGTAACCAGTTGTCTGTAAGTGATCAGTGTAGTTGGGTTGCAGATACAGGCCTTCCCCCAATGAAACACCTGCATCAGTGTTACTCAGTGAGAGACCAAGTAGACACCTCAAGTGTTTCTGTGCTTTCTGTCCCCTTGTCAGGCGCAGTTGCCAGATATGGCTGTCCATCACCCAGGAGACGAAGGCCCGCCCATGAGGCAGTGGCTCGAGGTGCAAGGGAGTCCGGCAAGAAGTGCGGCGGCCCAGTTGTTTTTGGATCACCGAGCACGGTACGGCTTCTCCTGCCCCAAGACGTGTCGTGAATTTCAGGTTTCCTGGCACTGCCTGAGTGGCTGTATGTACGGAGGGACCGTTCCTCTTGCTGAGAAGCCTGGGGGCTCTGAGTTGCCCCGGCTGCTGGAGGACTCCCAGGTCACTGGCTCCTCCTGGGAGTGGCGCTGCCTGCCCTGTGGAGGTGGGGAGCAAGCCAGCACGTGCTCGGATCGATGACGACACCCTCTCATGCATTCCTTGGAAAATCTGAACAACATGAGTGAGAACTCACTACCGTCTCCTCATCGAAACTGAGGTCCAGCACGTTGCCTTCCGTGGGCTTAGGGGTGGGTAGGTTAGCAAGAGGGCTTCTCTGACGGTGTAAGACACATGCATGGGGTAGCCAGGTCACCAGCAGTTGCGAGGCTCCCATCTGAGGGTGGGCCGTGTACAGATGTTCGAGCGGCCTTCTTGGATGTGGGGTATGGTGAAGGGCACTGAGGAGCAGAAGAGGCATCCGGCTTGTCAGGGGGTGGTAGGTGTCGCAGTAGATCCTGGCATGGGACAGTGAGCTCTTCGTTGAGAACGGTGCATTTTGTCCTGGTTCCTGCTGCAAGTGTGCTCACTGGGGCTCTCGTGATGTGGATTCTGATGCAAGGAAGCTTCCGTGGTCTCCGATTGGAGCCCCAGGTGAGATCTGAGGCCGTCGCCATTGCGGCCCTTTGGGTCGGCGAGATTGCTGAGTACCCTGTGGGCTGCAGCGGCTGCAGAGACCTAGGGGAACGGTGGCAGTTGTGAAAGTTAATAGTCCTCCTTTCTGCCCTTGGCAGTTCCTGAATTGCAAGTCCTGTCACCTGCTTGAGTCTTGGAGGGCGCCATGTACTGTGTCGTGGTGACAGGCCTGCATTGCTCCTGCAGGTTGACCAGAGGCCCAGAGAAGAATGGTTGTGCAGGTGAGGAAAAGCGCAGTGTGATTTGCTGGGATGTTATGACTGCTGAGGCTGCAGGCACTGTCGTTCTGTTTTCAGTGATATAGTGTGGTCCTTTTGGCGCTGCCGTCAGCTGGGTACAGAGGAGAGGGCATTGCTGGTGCTTGGGAGGCTCGGTGATAGGTGACCTTTGTGTCCTTGGTGGCCTGCTGCCAGTAGAAGGACTCCCCAAGGGTTTCTTTGGTGCCTTGAAGAGTTGCAGTAACAGAGGCCAAGCAACCAGCCCTGTGGGTTGTTCTGTGTTGTGCTCACATGCCCCTTGGTCGCCATTTGTCCCCTGGGCCTGGAATTACCCAGGTTCCCTAAGGTTGGGGCCACTCTGCCGGCCCTGAGCGCAGAAATGTGTTCGCCCCCCTGGCAATGAAGCATCAACCTTGGAGGCCCGCGGTTCTGGAAGAGATGGGTCATTGGTTGGCATCCCCACGGTGCCTCACTGTAGGAGCCAGCAGCTCCCATGGCGCTACGGCAGAGACCTGTGGCATCCAAGGTCTTCCCCTGACAGGTCTTCTGAAGAATACATGAAAGCATCCTTAGTGATGTGTATGCACTTGGTCATTTTGCCAACCTTCATCCTGTGGGTCTTCCTGCTTGCTGATTGGCCCTGTGTGTGCCGAGGCCTTGGACGCCTCAGATTTGGGTGAGAGACCCTTGAGGCAGGAGCAGTTCAATGTGAACCACGCCCTGCATTATGGCAGCTTTCTCTAGGGTGTGGTCAGTAACCTGGTCCCTGCAGCGTGTAGATCTGAGGATAATCTAGCCAGGAAAGGGGTCCTCTTTCTGTGGGAGTGAGCCCTGGATCCTGGTACCTGAGGAAGTCCGGGTCCCATCCTCACTTTCGGGCAGAGGCCGCCCAGTGATTGGACTGACTGGCAGGAAGAGACGCATGCCTTGATTTCTCTTCCTATCCGAGGGTGCGCTGGGCCGTATCTGCCCTAGTGCCAAGTTCACCGTACTGTGTAGTCGTCTGGGAAATTTTTCTGTTTCGGGTGGAGGTGACCCTTGTGACAAGGACCCCTGAGCTGTAGTAGTAGCTACAGTCTCAGGGTCCGTGGCATTCACACAGACGCTCCGCAAGGTGGCCTTGGGCGGTCAGGTCTCTGTGCTTTGGCCAGAGATCATGGGTCATGGAGACTGGGAGCCTAGAGCCTATGTCAACAGCCCCTCAGTGAAATTTTGCATGGGGCTGAAGGAAGATGCCAGGTGTCATCCCCCATTTCGTGGGAGGACAGGAGGTCAGGGCTCCATGAAGACGGCATGCGTGTTCAGACGGCAGGGCCTTTCCATGCGGGCTGTGAGACTTGGCTACCCGGACCTATTTCTGGACACAGAGCCAAATTGCCGAGAGTGCATTCTTGTTGGTACACCGGGACACAGGCCCTCAAGGCCACCTGGAATCCCCTGCCACCCATGCATGCTGAGTCAGAAAGACCCCCTGATGACCTTGAGCCTAATTTGCTGCGCTCTTTTCAAAGGTAGGTAACCAGTTGTCTGTAAGTGATCAGTGTAGTTGGGTTGCAGATACAGGCCTTCCCCCAATGAAACACCTGCATCAGTGTTACTCAGTGAGAGACCAAGTAGACACCTCAAGTGTTTCTGTGCTTTCTGTCCCCTTGTCAGGCGCAGTTGCCAGATATGGCTGTCCATCACCCAGGAGACGAAGGCCCGCCCATGAGGCAGTGGCTCGAGGTGCAAGGGAGTCCGGCAAGAAGTGCGGCGGCCCAGTTGTTTTTGGATCACCGAGCACGGTACGGCTTCTCCTGCCCCAAGACGTGTCGTGAATTTCAGGTTTCCTGGCACTGCCTGAGTGGCTGTATGTACGGAGGGACCGTTCCTCTTGCTGAGAAGCCTGGGGGCTCTGAGTTGCCCCGGCTGCTGGAGGACTCCCAGGTCACTGGCTCCTCCTGGGAGTGGCGCTGCCTGCCCTGTGGAGGTGGGGAGCAAGCCAGCACGTGCTCGGATCGATGACGACACCCTCTCATGCATTCCTTGGAAAATCTGAACAACATGAGTGAGAACTCACTACCGTCTCCTCATCGAAACTGAGGTCCAGCACGTTGCCTTCCGTGGGCTTAGGGGTGGGTAGGTTAGCAAGAGGGCTTCTCTGACGGTGTAAGACACATGCATGGGGTAGCCAGGTCACCAGCAGTTGCGAGGCTCCCATCTGAGGGTGGGCCGTGTACAGATGTTCGAGCGGCCTTCTTGGATGTGGGGTATGGTGAAGGGCACTGAGGAGCAGAAGAGGCATCCGGCTTGTCAGGGGGTGGTAGGTGTCGCAGTAGATCCTGGCATGGGACAGTGAGCTCTTCGTTGAGAACGGTGCATTTTGTCCTGGTTCCTGCTGCAAGTGTGCTCACTGGGGCTCTCGTGATGTGGATTCTGATGCAAGGAAGCTTCCGTGGTCTCCGATTGGAGCCCCAGGTGAGATCTGAGGCCGTCGCCATTGCGGCCCTTTGGGTCGGCGAGATTGCTGAGTACCCTGTGGGCTGCAGCGGCTGCAGAGACCTAGGGGAACGGTGGCAGTTGTGAAAGTTAATAGTCCTCCTTTCTGCCCTTGGCAGTTCCTGAATTGCAAGTCCTGTCACCTGCTTGAGTCTTGGAGGGCGCCATGTACTGTGTCGTGGTGACAGGCCTGCATTGCTCCTGCAGGTTGACCAGAGGCCCAGAGAAGAATGGTTGTGCAGGTGAGGAAAAGCGCAGTGTGATTTGCTGGGATGTTATGACTGCTGAGGCTGCAGGCACTGTCGTTCTGTTTTCAGTGATATAGTGTGGTCCTTTTGGCGCTGCCGTCAGCTGGGTACAGAGGAGAGGGCATTGCTGGTGCTTGGGAGGCTCGGTGATAGGTGACCTTTGTGTCCTTGGTGGCCTGCTGCCAGTAGAAGGACTCCCCAAGGGTTTCTTTGGTGCCTTGAAGAGTTGCAGTAACAGAGGCCAAGCAACCAGCCCTGTGGGTTGTTCTGTGTTGTGCTCACATGCCCCTTGGTCGCCATTTGTCCCCTGGGCCTGGAATTACCCAGGTTCCCTAAGGTTGGGGCCACTCTGCCGGCCCTGAGCGCAGAAATGTGTTCGCCCCCCTGGCAATGAAGCATCAACCTTGGAGGCCCGCGGTTCTGGAAGAGATGGGTCATTGGTTGGCATCCCCACGGTGCCTCACTGTAGGAGCCAGCAGCTCCCATGGCGCTACGGCAGAGACCTGTGGCATCCAAGGTCTTCCCCTGACAGGTCTTCTGAAGAATACATGAAAGCATCCTTAGTGATGTGTATGCACTTGGTCATTTTGCCAACCTTCATCCTGTGGGTCTTCCTGCTTGCTGATTGGCCCTGTGTGTGCCGAGGCCTTGGACGCCTCAGATTTGGGTGAGAGACCCTTGAGGCAGGAGCAGTTCAATGTGAACCACGCCCTGCATTATGGCAGCTTTCTCTAGGGTGTGGTCAGTAACCTGGTCCCTGCAGCGTGTAGATCTGAGGATAATCTAGCCAGGAAAGGGGTCCTCTTTCTGTGGGAGTGAGCCCTGGATCCTGGTACCTGAGGAAGTCCGGGTCCCATCCTCACTTTCGGGCAGAGGCCGCCCAGTGATTGGACTGACTGGCAGGAAGAGACGCATGCCTTGATTTCTCTTCCTATCCGAGGGTGCGCTGGGCCGTATCTGCCCTAGTGCCAAGTTCACCGTACTGTGTAGTCGTCTGGGAAATTTTTCTGTTTCGGGTGGAGGTGACCCTTGTGACAAGGACCCCTGAGCTGTAGTAGTAGCTACAGTCTCAGGGTCCGTGGCATTCACACAGACGCTCCGCAAGGTGGCCTTGGGCGGTCAGGTCTCTGTGCTTTGGCCAGAGATCATGGGTCATGGAGACTGGGAGCCTAGAGCCTATGTCAACAGCCCCTCAGTGAAATTTTGCATGGGGCTGAAGGAAGATGCCAGGTGTCATCCCCCATTTCGTGGGAGGACAGGAGGTCAGGGCTCCATGAAGACGGCATGCGTGTTCAGACGGCAGGGCCTTTCCATGCGGGCTGTGAGACTTGGCTACCCGGACCTATTTCTGGACACAGAGCCAAATTGCCGAGAGTGCATTCTTGTTGGTACACCGGGACACAGGCCCTCAAGGCCACCTGGAATCCCCTGCCACCCATGCATGCTGAGTCAGAAAGACCCCCTGATGACCTTGAGCCTAATTTGCTGCGCTCTTTTCAAAGGTAGGTAACCAGTTGTCTGTAAGTGATCAGTGTAGTTGGGTTGCAGATACAGGCCTTCCCCCAATGAAACACCTGCATCAGTGTTACTCAGTGAGAGACCAAGTAGACACCTCAAGTGTTTCTGTGCTTTCTGTCCCCTTGTCAGGCGCAGTTGCCAGATATGGCTGTCCATCACCCAGGAGACGAAGGCCCGCCCATGAGGCAGTGGCTCGAGGTGCAAGGGAGTCCGGCAAGAAGTGCGGCGGCCCAGTTGTTTTTGGATCACCGAGCACGGTACGGCTTCTCCTGCCCCAAGACGTGTCGTGAATTTCAGGTTTCCTGGCACTGCCTGAGTGGCTGTATGTACGGAGGGACCGTTCCTCTTGCTGAGAAGCCTGGGGGCTCTGAGTTGCCCCGGCTGCTGGAGGACTCCCAGGTCACTGGCTCCTCCTGGGAGTGGCGCTGCCTGCCCTGTGGAGGTGGGGAGCAAGCCAGCACGTGCTCGGATCGATGACGACACCCTCTCATGCATTCCTTGGAAAATCTGAACAACATGAGTGAGAACTCACTACCGTCTCCTCATCGAAACTGAGGTCCAGCACGTTGCCTTCCGTGGGCTTAGGGGTGGGTAGGTTAGCAAGAGGGCTTCTCTGACGGTGTAAGACACATGCATGGGGTAGCCAGGTCACCAGCAGTTGCGAGGCTCCCATCTGAGGGTGGGCCGTGTACAGATGTTCGAGCGGCCTTCTTGGATGTGGGGTATGGTGAAGGGCACTGAGGAGCAGAAGAGGCATCCGGCTTGTCAGGGGGTGGTAGGTGTCGCAGTAGATCCTGGCATGGGACAGTGAGCTCTTCGTTGAGAACGGTGCATTTTGTCCTGGTTCCTGCTGCAAGTGTGCTCACTGGGGCTCTCGTGATGTGGATTCTGATGCAAGGAAGCTTCCGTGGTCTCCGATTGGAGCCCCAGGTGAGATCTGAGGCCGTCGCCATTGCGGCCCTTTGGGTCGGCGAGATTGCTGAGTACCCTGTGGGCTGCAGCGGCTGCAGAGACCTAGGGGAACGGTGGCAGTTGTGAAAGTTAATAGTCCTCCTTTCTGCCCTTGGCAGTTCCTGAATTGCAAGTCCTGTCACCTGCTTGAGTCTTGGAGGGCGCCATGTACTGTGTCGTGGTGACAGGCCTGCATTGCTCCTGCAGGTTGACCAGAGGCCCAGAGAAGAATGGTTGTGCAGGTGAGGAAAAGCGCAGTGTGATTTGCTGGGATGTTATGACTGCTGAGGCTGCAGGCACTGTCGTTCTGTTTTCACTGATATAGTGTGGTCCTTTTGGCGCTGCCGTCAGCTGGGTACAGAGGAGAGGGCATTGCTGGTGCTTGGGAGGCTCGGTGATAGGTGACCTTTGTGTCCTTGGTGGCCTGCTGCCAGTAGAAGGACTCCCCAAGGGTTTCTTTGGTGCCTTGAAGAGTTGCAGTAACAGAGGCCAAGCAACCAGCCCTGTGGGTTGTTCTGTGTTGTGCTCACATGCCCCTTGGTCGCCATTTGTCCCCTGGGCCTGGAATTACCCAGGTTCCCTAAGGTTGGGGCCACTCTGCCGGCCCTGAGCGCAGAAATGTGTTCGCCCCCCTGGCAATGAAGCATCAACCTTGGAGGCCCGCGGTTCTGGAAGAGATGGGTCATTGGTTGGCATCCCCACGGTGCCTCACTGTAGGAGCCAGCAGCTCCCATGGCGCTACGGCAGAGACCTGTGGCATCCAAGGTCTTCCCCTGACAGGTCTTCTGAAGAATACATGAAAGCATCCTTAGTGATGTGTATGCACTTGGTCATTTTGCCAACCTTCATCCTGTGGGTCTTCCTGCTTGCTGATTGGCCCTGTGTGTGCCGAGGCCTTGGACGCCTCAGATTTGGGTGAGAGACCCTTGAGGCAGGAGCAGTTCAATGTGAACCACGCCCTGCATTATGGCAGCTTTCTCTAGGGTGTGGTCAGTAACCTGGTCCCTGCAGCGTGTAGATCTGAGGATAATCTAGCCAGGAAAGGGGTCCTCTTTCTGTGGGAGTGAGCCCTGGATCCTGGTACCTGAGGAAGTCCGGGTCCCATCCTCACTTTCGGGCAGAGGCCGCCCAGTGATTGGACTGACTGGCAGGAAGAGACGCATGCCTTGATTTCTCTTCCTATCCGAGGGTGCGCTGGGCCGTATCTGCCCTAGTGCCAAGTTCACCGTACTGTGTAGTCGTCTGGGAAATTTTTCTGTTTCGGGTGGAGGTGACCCTTGTGACAAGGACCCCTGAGCTGTAGTAGTAGCTACAGTCTCAGGGTCCGTGGCATTCACACAGACGCTCCGCAAGGTGGCCTTGGGCGGTCAGGTCTCTGTGCTTTGGCCAGAGATCATGGGTCATGGAGACTGGGAGCCTAGAGCCTATGTCAACAGCCCCTCAGTGAAATTTTGCATGGGGCTGAAGGAAGATGCCAGGTGTCATCCCCCATTTCGTGGGAGGACAGGAGGTCAGGGCTCCATGAAGACGGCATGCGTGTTCAGACGGCAGGGCCTTTCCATGCGGGCTGTGAGACTTGGCTACCCGGACCTATTTCTGGACACAGAGCCAAATTGCCGAGAGTGCATTCTTGTTGGTACACCGGGACACAGGCCCTCAAGGCCACCTGGAATCCCCTGCCACCCATGCATGCTGAGTCAGAAAGACCCCCTGATGACCTTGAGCCTAATTTGCTGCGCTCTTTTCAAAGGTAGGTAACCAGTTGTCTGTAAGTGATCAGTGTAGTTGGGTTGCAGATACAGGCCTTCCCCCAATGAAACACCTGCATCAGTGTTACTCAGTGAGAGACCAAGTAGACACCTCAAGTGTTTCTGTGCTTTCTGTCCCCTTGTCAGGCGCAGTTGCCAGATATGGCTGTCCATCACCCAGGAGACGAAGGCCCGCCCATGAGGCAGTGGCTCGAGGTGCAAGGGAGTCCGGCAAGAAGTGCGGCGGCCCAGTTGTTTTTGGATCACCGAGCACGGTACGGCTTCTCCTGCCCCAAGACGTGTCGTGAATTTCAGGTTTCCTGGCACTGCCTGAGTGGCTGTATGTACGGAGGGACCGTTCCTCTTGCTGAGAAGCCTGGGGGCTCTGAGTTGCCCCGGCTGCTGGAGGACTCCCAGGTCACTGGCTCCTCCTGGGAGTGGCGCTGCCTGCCCTGTGGAGGTGGGGAGCAAGCCAGCACGTGCTCGGATCGATGACGACACCCTCTCATGCATTCCTTGGAAAATCTGAACAACATGAGTGAGAACTCACTACCGTCTCCTCATCGAAACTGAGGTCCAGCACGTTGCCTTCCGTGGGCTTAGGGGTGGGTAGGTTAGCAAGAGGGCTTCTCTGACGGTGTAAGACACATGCATGGGGTAGCCAGGTCACCAGCAGTTGCGAGGCTCCCATCTGAGGGTGGGCCGTGTACAGATGTTCGAGCGGCCTTCTTGGATGTGGGGTATGGTGAAGGGCACTGAGGAGCAGAAGAGGCATCCGGCTTGTCAGGGGGTGGTAGGTGTCGCAGTAGATCCTGGCATGGGACAGTGAGCTCTTCGTTGAGAACGGTGCATTTTGTCCTGGTTCCTGCTGCAAGTGTGCTCACTGGGGCTCTCGTGATGTGGATTCTGATGCAAGGAAGCTTCCGTGGTCTCCGATTGGAGCCCCAGGTGAGATCTGAGGCCGTCGCCATTGCGGCCCTTTGGGTCGGCGAGATTGCTGAGTACCCTGTGGGCTGCAGCGGCTGCAGAGACCTAGGGGAACGGTGGCAGTTGTGAAAGTTAATAGTCCTCCTTTCTGCCCTTGGCAGTTCCTGAATTGCAAGTCCTGTCACCTGCTTGAGTCTTGGAGGGCGCCATGTACTGTGTCGTGGTGACAGGCCTGCATTGCTCCTGCAGGTTGACCAGAGGCCCAGAGAAGAATGGTTGTGCAGGTGAGGAAAAGCGCAGTGTGATTTGCTGGGATGTTATGACTGCTGAGGCTGCAGGCACTGTCGTTCTGTTTTCACTGATATAGTGTGGTCCTTTTGGCGCTGCCGTCAGCTGGGTACAGAGGAGAGGGCATTGCTGGTGCTTGGGAGGCTCGGTGATAGGTGACCTTTGTGTCCTTGGTGGCCTGCTGCCAGTAGAAGGACTCCCCAAGGGTTTCTTTGGTGCCTTGAAGAGTTGCAGTAACAGAGGCCAAGCAACCAGCCCTGTGGGTTGTTCTGTGTTGTGCTCACATGCCCCTTGGTCGCCATTTGTCCCCTGGGCCTGGAATTACCCAGGTTCCCTAAGGTTGGGGCCACTCTGCCGGCCCTGAGCGCAGAAATGTGTTCGCCCCCCTGGCAATGAAGCATCAACCTTGGAGGCCCGTGGTTCTGGAAGAGATGGGTCATTGGTTGGCATCCCCACGGTGCCTCACTGTAGGAGCCAGCAGCTCCCATGGCGCTACGGCAGAGACCTGTGGCATCCAAGGTCTTCCCCTGACAGGTCTTCTGAAGAATACATGAAAGCATCCTTAGTGATGTGTATGCACTTGGTCATTTTGCCAACCTTCATCCTGTGGGTCTTCCTGCTTGCTGATTGGCCCTGTGTGTGCCGAGGCCTTGGACGCCTCAGATTTGGGTGAGAGACCCTTGAGGCAGGAGCAGTTCAATGTGAACCACGCCCTGCATTATGGCAGCTTTCTCTAGGGTGTGGTCAGTAACCTGGTCCCTGCAGCGTGTAGATCTGAGGATAATCTAGCCAGGAAAGGGGTCCTCTTTCTGTGGGAGTGAGCCCTGGATCCTGGTACCTGAGGAAGTCCGGGTCCCATCCTCACTTTCGGGCAGAGGCCGCCCAGTGATTGGACTGACTGGCAGGAAGAGACGCATGCCTTGATTTCTCTTCCTATCCGAGGGTGCGCTGGGCCGTATCTGCCCTAGTGCCAAGTTCACCGTACTGTGTAGTCGTCTGGGAAATTTTTCTGTTTCGGGTGGAGGTGACCCTTGTGACAAGGACCCCTGAGCTGTAGTAGTAGCTACAGTCTCAGGGTCCGTGGCATTCACACAGACGCTCCGCAAGGTGGCCTTGGGCGGTCAGGTCTCTGTGCTTTGGCCAGAGATCATGGGTCATGGAGACTGGGAGCCTAGAGCCTATGTCAACAGCCCCTCAGTGAAATTTTGCATGGGGCTGAAGGAAGATGCCAGGTGTCATCCCCCATTTCGTGGGAGGACAGGAGGTCAGGGCTCCATGAAGACGGCATGCGTGTTCAGACGGCAGGGCCTTTCCATGCGGGCTGTGAGACTTGGCTACCCGGACCTATTTCTGGACACAGAGCCAAATTGCCGAGAGTGCATTCTTGTTGGTACACCGGGACACAGGCCCTCAAGGCCACCTGGAATCCCCTGCCACCCATGCATGCTGAGTCAGAAAGACCCCCTGATGACCTTGAGCCTAATTTGCTGCGCTCTTTTCAAAGGTAGGTAACCAGTTGTCTGTAAGTGATCAGTGTAGTTGGGTTGCAGATACAGGCCTTCCCCCAATGAAACACCTGCATCAGTGTTACTCAGTGAGAGACCAAGTAGACACCTCAAGTGTTTCTGTGCTTTCTGTCCCCTTGTCAGGCGCAGTTGCCAGATATGGCTGTCCATCACCCAGGAGACGAAGGCCCGCCCATGAGGCAGTGGCTCGAGGTGCAAGGGAGTCCGGCAAGAAGTGCGGCGGCCCAGTTGTTTTTGGATCACCGAGCACGGTACGGCTTCTCCTGCCCCAAGACGTGTCGTGAATTTCAGGTTTCCTGGCACTGCCTGAGTGGCTGTATGTACGGAGGGACCGTTCCTCTTGCTGAGAAGCCTGGGGGCTCTGAGTTGCCCCGGCTGCTGGAGGACTCCCAGGTCACTGGCTCCTCCTGGGAGTGGCGCTGCCTGCCCTGTGGAGGTGGGGAGCAAGCCAGCACGTGCTCGGATCGATGACGACACCCTCTCATGCATTCCTTGGAAAATCTGAACAACATGAGTGAGAACTCACTACCGTCTCCTCATCGAAACTGAGGTCCAGCACGTTGCCTTCCGTGGGCTTAGGGGTGGGTAGGTTAGCAAGAGGGCTTCTCTGACGGTGTAAGACACATGCATGGGGTAGCCAGGTCACCAGCAGTTGCGAGGCTCCCATCTGAGGGTGGGCCGTGTACAGATGTTCGAGCGGCCTTCTTGGATGTGGGGTATGGTGAAGGGCACTGAGGAGCAGAAGAGGCATCCGGCTTGTCAGGGGGTGGTAGGTGTCGCAGTAGATCCTGGCATGGGACAGTGAGCTCTTCGTTGAGAACGGTGCATTTTGTCCTGGTTCCTGCTGCAAGTGTGCTCACTGGGGCTCTCGTGATGTGGATTCTGATGCAAGGAAGCTTCCGTGGTCTCCGATTGGAGCCCCAGGTGAGATCTGAGGCCGTCGCCATTGCGGCCCTTTGGGTCGGCGAGATTGCTGAGTACCCTGTGGGCTGCAGCGGCTGCAGAGACCTAGGGGAACGGTGGCAGTTGTGAAAGTTAATAGTCCTCCTTTCTGCCCTTGGCAGTTCCTGAATTGCAAGTCCTGTCACCTGCTTGAGTCTTGGAGGGCGCCATGTACTGTGTCGTGGTGACAGGCCTGCATTGCTCCTGCAGGTTGACCAGAGGCCCAGAGAAGAATGGTTGTGCAGGTGAGGAAAAGCGCAGTGTGATTTGCTGGGATGTTATGACTGCTGAGGCTGCAGGCACTGTCGTTCTGTTTTCACTGATATAGTGTGGTCCTTTTGGCGCAGCCGTCAGCTGGGTACAGAGGAGAGGGCATTGCTGGTGCTTGGGAGGCTCGGTGATAGGTGACCTTTGTGTCCTTGGTGGCCTGCTGCCAGTAGAAGGACTCCCCAAGGGTTTCTTTGGTGCCTTGAAGAGTTGCAGTAACAGAGGCCAAGCAACCAGCCCTGTGGGTTGTTCTGTGTTGTGCTCACATGCCCCTTGGTCGCCATTTGTCCCCTGGGCCTGGAATTACCCAGGTTCCCTAAGGTTGGGGCCACTCTGCCGGCCCTGAGCGCAGAAATGTGTTCGCCCCCCTGGCAATGAAGCATCAACCTTGGAGGCCCGTGGTTCTGGAAGAGATGGGTCATTGGTTGGCATCCCCACGGTGCCTCACTGTAGGAGCCAGCAGCTCCCATGGCGCTACGGCAGAGACCTGTGGCATCCAAGGTCTTCCCCTGACAGGTCTTCTGAAGAATACATGAAAGCATCCTTAGTGATGTGTATGCACTTGGTCATTTTGCCAACCTTCATCCTGTGGGTCTTCCTGCTTGCTGATTGGCCCTGTGTGTGCCGAGGCCTTGGACGCCTCAGATTTGGGTGAGAGACCCTTGAGGCAGGAGCAGTTCAATGTGAACCACGCCCTGCATTATGGCAGCTTTCTCTAGGGTGTGGTCAGTAACCTGGTCCCTGCAGCGTGTAGATCTGAGGATAATCTAGCCAGGAAAGGGGTCCTCTTTCTGTGGGAGTGAGCCCTGGATCCTGGTACCTGAGGAAGTCCGGGTCCCATCCTCACTTTCGGGCAGAGGCCGCCCAGTGATTGGACTGACTGGCAGGAAGAGACGCATGCCTTGATTTCTCTTCCTATCCGAGGGTGCGCTGGGCCGTATCTGCCCTAGTGCCAAGTTCACCGTACTGTGTAGTCGTCTGGGAAATTTTTCTGTTTCGGGTGGAGGTGACCCTTGTGACAAGGACCCCTGAGCTGTAGTAGTAGCTACAGTCTCAGGGTCCGTGGCATTCACACAGACGCTCCGCAAGGTGGCCTTGGGCGGTCAGGTCTCTGTGCTTTGGCCAGAGATCATGGGTCATGGAGACTGGGAGCCTAGAGCCTATGTCAACAGCCCCTCAGTGAAATTTTGCATGGGGCTGAAGGAAGATGCCAGGTGTCATCCCCCATTTCGTGGGAGGACAGGAGGTCAGGGCTCCATGAAGACGGCATGCGTGTTCAGACGGCAGGGCCTTTCCATGCGGGCTGTGAGACTTGGCTACCCGGACCTATTTCTGGACACAGAGCCAAATTGCCGAGAGTGCATTCTTGTTGGTACACCGGGACACAGGCCCTCAAGGCCACCTGGAATCCCCTGCCACCCATGCATGCTGAGTCAGAAAGACCCCCTGATGACCTTGAGCCTAATTTGCTGCGCTCTTTTCAAAGGTAGGTAACCAGTTGTCTGTAAGTGATCAGTGTAGTTGGGTTGCAGATACAGGCCTTCCCCCAATGAAACACCTGCATCAGTGTTACTCAGTGAGAGACCAAGTAGACACCTCAAGTGTTTCTGTGCTTTCTGTCCCCTTGTCAGGCGCAGTTGCCAGATATGGCTGTCCATCACCCAGGAGACGAAGGCCCGCCCATGAGGCAGTGGCTCGAGGTGCAAGGGAGTCCGGCAAGAAGTGCGGCGGCCCAGTTGTTTTTGGATCACCGAGCACGGTACGGCTTCTCCTGCCCCAAGACGTGTCGTGAATTTCAGGTTTCCTGGCACTGCCTGAGTGGCTGTGTGTACGGAGGGACCGTTCCTCTTGCTGAGAAGCCTGGGGGCTCTGAGTTGCCCCGGCTGCTGGAGGACTCCCAGGTCACTGGCTCCTCCTGGGAGTGGCGCTGCCTGCCCTGTGGAGGTGGGGAGCAAGCCAGCACGTGCTCGGATCGATGACGACACCCTCTCATGCATTCCTTGGAAAATCTGAACAACATGAGTGAGAACTCACTACCGTCTCCTCATCGAAACTGAGGTCCAGCACGTTGCCTTCCGTGGGCTTAGGGGTGGGTAGGTTAGCAAGAGGGCTTCTCTGACGGTGTAAGACACATGCATGGGGTAGCCAGGTCACCAGCAGTTGCGAGGCTCCCATCTGAGGGTGGGCCGTGTACAGATGTTCGAGCGGCCTTCTTGGATGTGGGGTATGGTGAAGGGCACTGAGGAGCAGAAGAGGCATCCGGCTTGTCAGGGGGTGGTAGGTGTCGCAGTAGATCCTGGCATGGGACAGTGAGCTCTTCGTTGAGAACGGTGCATTTTGTCCTGGTTCCTGCTGCAAGTGTGCTCACTGGGGCTCTCGTGATGTGGATTCTGATGCAAGGAAGCTTCCGTGGTCTCCGATTGGAGCCCCAGGTGAGATCTGAGGCCGTCGCCATTGCGGCCCTTTGGGTCGGCGAGATTGCTGAGTACCCTGTGGGCTGCAGCGGCTGCAGAGACCTAGGGGAACGGTGGCAGTTGTGAAAGTTAATAGTCCTCCTTTCTGCCCTTGGCAGTTCCTGAATTGCAAGTCCTGTCACCTGCTTGAGTCTTGGAGGGCGCCATGTACTGTGTCGTGGTGACAGGCCTGCATTGCTCCTGCAGGTTGACCAGAGGCCCAGAGAAGAATGGTTGTGCAGGTGAGGAAAAGCGCAGTGTGATTTGCTGGGATGTTATGACTGCTGAGGCTGCAGGCACTGTCGTTCTGTTTTCACTGATATAGTGTGGTCCTTTTGGCGCTGCCGTCAGCTGGGTACAGAGGAGAGGGCATTGCTGGTGCTTGGGAGGCTCGGTGATAGGTGACCTTTGTGTCCTTGGTGGCCTGCTGCCAGTAGAAGGACTCCCCAAGGGTTTCTTTGGTGCCTTGAAGAGTTGCAGTAACAGAGGCCAAGCAACCAGCCCTGTGGGTTGTTCTGTGTTGTGCTCACATGCCCCTTGGTCGCCATTTGTCCCCTGGGCCTGGAATTACCCAGGTTCCCTAAGGTTGGGGCCACTCTGCCGGCCCTGAGCGCAGAAATGTGTTCGCCCCCCTGGCAATGAAGCATCAACCTTGGAGGCCCGTGGTTCTGGAAGAGATGGGTCATTGGTTGGCATCCCCACGGTGCCTCACTGTAGGAGCCAGCAGCTCCCATGGCGCTACGGCAGAGACCTGTGGCATCCAAGGTCTTCCCCTGACAGGTCTTCTGAAGAATACATGAAAGCATCCTTAGTGATGTGTATGCACTTGGTCATTTTGCCAACCTTCATCCTGTGGGTCTTCCTGCTTGCTGATTGGCCCTGTGTGTGCCGAGGCCTTGGACGCCTCAGATTTGGGTGAGAGACCCTTGAGGCAGGAGCAGTTCAATGTGAACCACGCCCTGCATTATGGCAGCTTTCTCTAGGGTGTGGTCAGTAACCTGGTCCCTGCAGCGTGTAGATCTGAGGATAATCTAGCCAGGAAAGGGGTCCTCTTTCTGTGGGAGTGAGCCCTGGATCCTGGTACCTGAGGAAGTCCGGGTCCCATCCTCACTTTCGGGCAGAGGCCGCCCAGTGATTGGACTGACTGGCAGGAAGAGACGCATGCCTTGATTTCTCTTCCTATCCGAGGGTGCGCTGGGCCGTATCTGCCCTAGTGCCAAGTTCACCGTACTGTGTAGTCGTCTGGGAAATTTTTCTGTTTCGGGTGGAGGTGACCCTTGTGACAAGGACCCCTGAGCTGTAGTAGTAGCTACAGTCTCAGGGTCCGTGGCATTCACACAGACGCTCCGCAAGGTGGCCTTGGGCGGTCAGGTCTCTGTGCTTTGGCCAGAGATCATGGGTCATGGAGACTGGGAGCCTAGAGCCTATGTCAACAGCCCCTCAGTGAAATTTTGCATGGGGCTGAAGGAAGATGCCAGGTGTCATCCCCCATTTCGTGGGAGGACAGGAGGTCAGGGCTCCATGAAGACGGCATGCGTGTTCAGACGGCAGGGCCTTTCCATGCGGGCTGTGAGACTTGGCTACCCGGACCTATTTCTGGACACAGAGCCAAATTGCCGAGAGTGCATTCTTGTTGGTACACCGGGACACAGGCCCTCAAGGCCACCTGGAATCCCCTGCCACCCATGCATGCTGAGTCAGAAAGACCCCCTGATGACCTTGAGCCTAATTTGCTGCGCTCTTTTCAAAGGTAGGTAACCAGTTGTCTGTAAGTGATCAGTGTAGTTGGGTTGCAGATACAGGCCTTCCCCCAATGAAACACCTGCATCAGTGTTACTCAGTGAGAGACCAAGTAGACACCTCAAGTGTTTCTGTGCTTTCTGTCCCCTTGTCAGGCGCAGTTGCCAGATATGGCTGTCCATCACCCAGGAGACGAAGGCCCGCCCATGAGGCAGTGGCTCGAGGTGCAAGGGAGTCCGGCAAGAAGTGCGGCGGCCCAGTTGTTTTTGGATCACCGAGCACGGTACGGCTTCTCCTGCCCCAAGACGTGTCGTGAATTTCAGGTTTCCTGGCACTGCCTGAGTGGCTGTATGTACGGAGGGACCGTTCCTCTTGCTGAGAAGCCTGGGGGCTCTGAGTTGCCCCGGCTGCTGGAGGACTCCCAGGTCACTGGCTCCTCCTGGGAGTGGCGCTGCCTGCCCTGTGGAGGTGGGGAGCAAGCCAGCACGTGCTCGGATCGATGACGACACCCTCTCATGCATTCCTTGGAAAATCTGAACAACATGAGTGAGAACTCACTACCGTCTCCTCATCGAAACTGAGGTCCAGCACGTTGCCTTCCGTGGGCTTAGGGGTGGGTAGGTTAGCAAGAGGGCTTCTCTGACGGTGTAAGACACATGCATGGGGTAGCCAGGTCACCAGCAGTTGCGAGGCTCCCATCTGAGGGTGGGCCGTGTACAGATGTTCGAGCGGCCTTCTTGGATGTGGGGTATGGTGAAGGGCACTGAGGAGCAGAAGAGGCATCCGGCTTGTCAGGGGGTGGTAGGTGTCGCAGTAGATCCTGGCATGGGACAGTGAGCTCTTCGTTGAGAACGGTGCATTTTGTCCTGGTTCCTGCTGCAAGTGTGCTCACTGGGGCTCTCGTGATGTGGATTCTGATGCAAGGAAGCTTCCGTGGTCTCCGATTGGAGCCCCAGGTGAGATCTGAGGCCGTCGCCATTGCGGCCCTTTGGGTCGGCGAGATTGCTGAGTACCCTGTGGGCTGCAGCGGCTGCAGAGACCTAGGGGAACGGTGGCAGTTGTGAAAGTTAATAGTCCTCCTTTCTGCCCTTGGCAGTTCCTGAATTGCAAGTCCTGTCACCTGCTTGAGTCTTGGAGGGCGCCATGTACTGTGTCGTGGTGACAGGCCTGCATTGCTCCTGCAGGTTGACCAGAGGCCCAGAGAAGAATGGTTGTGCAGGTGAGGAAAAGCGCAGTGTGATTTGCTGGGATGTTATGACTGCTGAGGCTGCAGGCACTGTCGTTCTGTTTTCACTGATATAGTGTGGTCCTTTTGGCGCTGCCGTCAGCTGGGTACAGAGGAGAGGGCATTGCTGGTGCTTGGGAGGCTCGGTGATAGGTGACCTTTGTGTCCTTGGTGGCCTGCTGCCAGTAGAAGGACTCCCCAAGGGTTTCTTTGGTGCCTTGAAGAGTTGCAGTAACAGAGGCCAAGCAACCAGCCCTGTGGGTTGTTCTGTGTTGTGCTCACATGCCCCTTGGTCGCCATTTGTCCCCTGGGCCTGGAATTACCCAGGTTCCCTAAGGTTGGGGCCACTCTGCCGGCCCTGAGCGCAGAAATGTGTTCGCCCCCCTGGCAATGAAGCATCAACCTTGGAGGCCCGCGGTTCTGGAAGAGATGGGTCATTGGTTGGCATCCCCACGGTGCCTCACTGTAGGAGCCAGCAGCTCCCATGGCGCTACGGCAGAGACCTGTGGCATCCAAGGTCTTCCCCTGACAGGTCTTCTGAAGAATACATGAAAGCATCCTTAGTGATGTGTATGCACTTGGTCATTTTGCCAACCTTCATCCTGTGGGTCTTCCTGCTTGCTGATTGGCCCTGTGTGTGCCGAGGCCTTGGACGCCTCAGATTTGGGTGAGAGACCCTTGAGGCAGGAGCAGTTCAATGTGAACCACGCCCTGCATTATGGCAGCTTTCTCTAGGGTGTGGTCAGTAACCTGGTCCCTGCAGCGTGTAGATCTGAGGATAATCTAGCCAGGAAAGGGGTCCTCTTTCTGTGGGAGTGAGCCCTGGATCCTGGTACCTGAGGAAGTCCGGGTCCCATCCTCACTTTCGGGCAGAGGCCGCCCAGTGATTGGACTGACTGGCAGGAAGAGACGCATGCCTTGATTTCTCTTCCTATCCGAGGGTGCGCTGGGCCGTATCTGCCCTAGTGCCAAGTTCACCGTACTGTGTAGTCGTCTGGGAAATTTTTCTGTTTCGGGTGGAGGTGACCCTTGTGACAAGGACCCCTGAGCTGTAGTAGTAGCTACAGTCTCAGGGTCCGTGGCATTCACACAGACGCTCCGCAAGGTGGCCTTGGGCGGTCAGGTCTCTGTGCTTTGGCCAGAGATCATGGGTCATGGAGACTGGGAGCCTAGAGCCTATGTCAACAGCCCCTCAGTGAAATTTTGCATGGGGCTGAAGGAAGATGCCAGGTGTCATCCCCCATTTCGTGGGAGGACAGGAGGTCAGGGCTCCATGAAGACGGCATGCGTGTTCAGACGGCAGGGCCTTTCCATGCAGGCTGTGAGACTTGGCTACCCGGACCTATTTCTGGACACAGAGCCAAATTGCCGAGAGTGCATTCTTGTTGGTACACCGGGACACAGGCCCTCAAGGCCACCTGGAATCCCCTGCCACCCATGCATGCTGAGTCAGAAAGACCCCCTGATGACCTTGAGCCTAATTTGCTGCGCTCTTTTCAAAGGTAGGTAACCAGTTGTCTGTAAGTGATCAGTGTAGTTGGGTTGCAGATACAGGCCTTCCCCCAATGAAACACCTGCATCAGTGTTACTCAGTGAGAGACCAAGTAGACACCTCAAGTGTTTCTGTGCTTTCTGTCCCCTTGTCAGGCGCAGTTGCCAGATATGGCTGTCCATCACCCAGGAGACGAAGGCCCGCCCATGAGGCAGTGGCTCGAGGTGCAAGGGAGTCCGGCAAGAAGTGCGGCGGCCCAGTTGTTTTTGGATCACCGAGCACGGTACGGCTTCTCCTGCCCCAAGACGTGTCGTGAATTTCAGGTTTCCTGGCACTGCCTGAGTGGCTGTATGTACGGAGGGACCGTTCCTCTTGCTGAGAAGCCTGGGGGCTCTGAGTTGCCCCGGCTGCTGGAGGACTCCCAGGTCACTGGCTCCTCCTGGGAGTGGCGCTGCCTGCCCTGTGGAGGTGGGGAGCAAGCCAGCACGTGCTCGGATCGATGACGACACCCTCTCATGCATTCCTTGGAAAATCTGAACAACATGAGTGAGAACTCACTACCGTCTCCTCATCGAAACTGAGGTCCAGCACGTTGCCTTCCGTGGGCTTAGGGGTGGGTAGGTTAGCAAGAGGGCTTCTCTGACGGTGTAAGACACATGCATGGGGTAGCCAGGTCACCAGCAGTTGCGAGGCTCCCATCTGAGGGTGGGCCGTGTACAGATGTTCGAGCGGCCTTCTTGGATGTGGGGTATGGTGAAGGGCACTGAGGAGCAGAAGAGGCATCCGGCTTGTCAGGGGGTGGTAGGTGTCGCAGTAGATCCTGGCATGGGACAGTGAGCTCTTCGTTGAGAACGGTGCATTTTGTCCTGGTTCCTGCTGCAAGTGTGCTCACTGGGGCTCTCGTGATGTGGATTCTGATGCAAGGAAGCTTCCGTGGTCTCCGATTGGAGCCCCAGGTGAGATCTGAGGCCGTCGCCATTGCGGCCCTTTGGGTCGGCGAGATTGCTGAGTACCCTGTGGGCTGCAGCGGCTGCAGAGACCTAGGGGAACGGTGGCAGTTGTGAAAGTTAATAGTCCTCCTTTCTGCCCTTGGCAGTTCCTGAATTGCAAGTCCTGTCACCTGCTTGAGTCTTGGAGGGCGCCATGTACTGTGTCGTGGTGACAGGCCTGCATTGCTCCTGCAGGTTGACCAGAGGCCCAGAGAAGAATGGTTGTGCAGGTGAGGAAAAGCGCAGTGTGATTTGCTGGGATGTTATGACTGCTGAGGCTGCAGGCACTGTCGTTCTGTTTTCAGTGATATAGTGTGGTCCTTTTGGCGCTGCCGTCAGCTGGGTACAGAGGAGAGGGCATTGCTGGTGCTTGGGAGGCTCGGTGATAGGTGACCTTTGTGTCCTTGGTGGCCTGCTGCCAGTAGAAGGACTCCCCAAGGGTTTCTTTGGTGCCTTGAAGAGTTGCAGTAACAGAGGCCAAGCAACCAGCCCTGTGGGTTGTTCTGTGTTGTGCTCACATGCCCCTTGGTCGCCATTTGTCCCCTGGGCCTGGAATTACCCAGGTTCCCTAAGGTTGGGGCCACTCTGCCGGCCCTGAGCGCAGAAATGTGTTCGCCCCCCTGGCAATGAAGCATCAACCTTGGAGGCCCGCGGTTCTGGAAGAGATGGGTCATTGGTTGGCATCCCCACGGTGCCTCACTGTAGGAGCCAGCAGCTCCCATGGCGCTACGGCAGAGACCTGTGGCATCCAAGGTCTTCCCCTGACAGGTCTTCTGAAGAATACATGAAAGCATCCTTAGTGATGTGTATGCACTTGGTCATTTTGCCAACCTTCATCCTGTGGGTCTTCCTGCTTGCTGATTGGCCCTGTGTGTGCCGAGGCCTTGGACGCCTCAGATTTGGGTGAGAGACCCTTGAGGCAGGAGCAGTTCAATGTGAACCACGCCCTGCATTATGGCAGCTTTCTCTAGGGTGTGGTCAGTAACCTGGTCCCTGCAGCGTGTAGATCTGAGGATAATCTAGCCAGGAAAGGGGTCCTCTTTCTGTGGGAGTGAGCCCTGGATCCTGGTACCTGAGGAAGTCCGGGTCCCATCCTCACTTTCGGGCAGAGGCCGCCCAGTGATTGGACTGACTGGCAGGAAGAGACGCATGCCTTGATTTCTCTTCCTATCCGAGGGTGCGCTGGGCCGTATCTGCCCTAGTGCCAAGTTCACCGTACTGTGTAGTCGTCTGGGAAATTTTTCTGTTTCGGGTGGAGGTGACCCTTGTGACAAGGACCCCTGAGCTGTAGTAGTAGCTACAGTCTCAGGGTCCGTGGCATTCACACAGACGCTCCGCAAGGTGGCCTTGGGCGGTCAGGTCTCTGTGCTTTGGCCAGAGATCATGGGTCATGGAGACTGGGAGCCTAGAGCCTATGTCAACAGCCCCTCAGTGAAATTTTGCATGGGGCTGAAGGAAGATGCCAGGTGTCATCCCCCATTTCGTGGGAGGACAGGAGGTCAGGGCTCCATGAAGACGGCATGCGTGTTCAGACGGCAGGGCCTTTCCATGCGGGCTGTGAGACTTGGCTACCCGGACCTATTTCTGGACACAGAGCCAAATTGCCGAGAGTGCATTCTTGTTGGTACACCGGGACACAGGCCCTCAAGGCCACCTGGAATCCCCTGCCACCCATGCATGCTGAGTCAGAAAGACCCCCTGATGACCTTGAGCCTAATTTGCTGCGCTCTTTTCAAAGGTAGGTAACCAGTTGTCTGTAAGTGATCAGTGTAGTTGGGTTGCAGATACAGGCCTTCCCCCAATGAAACACCTGCATCAGTGTTACTCAGTGAGAGACCAAGTAGACACCTCAAGTGTTTCTGTGCTTTCTGTCCCCTTGTCAGGCGCAGTTGCCAGATATGGCTGTCCATCACCCAGGAGACGAAGGCCCGCCCATGAGGCAGTGGCTCGAGGTGCAAGGGAGTCCGGCAAGAAGTGCGGCGGCCCAGTTGTTTTTGGATCACCGAGCACGGTACGGCTTCTCCTGCCCCAAGACGTGTCGTGAATTTCAGGTTTCCTGGCACTGCCTGAGTGGCTGTATGTACGGAGGGACCGTTCCTCTTGCTGAGAAGCCTGGGGGCTCTGAGTTGCCCCGGCTGCTGGAGGACTCCCAGGTCACTGGCTCCTCCTGGGAGTGGCGCTGCCTGCCCTGTGGAGGTGGGGAGCAAGCCAGCACGTGCTCGGATTGATGACGACACCCTCTCATGCATTCCTTGGAAAATCTGAACAACATGAGTGAGAACTCACTACCGTCTCCTCATCGAAACTGAGGTCCAGCACGTTGCCTTCCGTGGGCTTAGGGGTGGGTAGGTTAGCAAGAGGGCTTCTCTGACGGTGTAAGACACATGCATGGGGTAGCCAGGTCACCAGCAGTTGCGAGGCTCCCATCTGAGGGTGGGCCGTGTACAGATGTTCGAGCGGCCTTCTTGGATGTGGGGTATGGTGAAGGGCACTGAGGAGCAGAAGAGGCATCCGGCTTGTCAGGGGGTGGTAGGTGTCGCAGTAGATCCTGGCATGGGACAGTGAGCTCTTCGTTGAGAACGGTGCATTTTGTCCTGGTTCCTGCTGCAAGTGTGCTCACTGGGGCTCTCGTGATGTGGATTCTGATGCAAGGAAGCTTCCGTGGTCTCCGATTGGAGCCCCAGGTGAGATCTGAGGCCGTCGCCATTGCGGCCCTTTGGGTCGGCGAGATTGCTGAGTACCCTGTGGGCTGCAGCGGCTGCAGAGACCTAGGGGAACGGTGGCAGTTGTGAAAGTTAATAGTCCTCCTTTCTGCCCTTGGCAGTTCCTGAATTGCAAGTCCTGTCACCTGCTTGAGTCTTGGAGGGCGCCATGTACTGTGTCGTGGTGACAGGCCTGCATTGCTCCTGCAGGTTGACCAGAGGCCCAGAGAAGAATGGTTGTGCAGGTGAGGAAAAGCGCAGTGTGATTTGCTGGGATGTTATGACTGCTGAGGCTGCAGGCACTGTCGTTCTGTTTTCACTGATATAGTGTGGTCCTTTTGGCGCTGCCGTCAGCTGGGTACAGAGGAGAGGGCATTGCTGGTGCTTGGGAGGCTCGGTGATAGGTGACCTTTGTGTCCTTGGTGGCCTGCTGCCAGTAGAAGGACTCCCCAAGGGTTTCTTTGGTGCCTTGAAGAGTTGCAGTAACAGAGGCCAAGCAACCAGCCCTGTGGGTTGTTCTGTGTTGTGCTCACATGCCCCTTGGTCGCCATTTGTCCCCTGGGCCTGGAATTACCCAGGTTCCCTAAGGTTGGGGCCACTCTGCCGGCCCTGAGCGCAGAAATGTGTTCGCCCCCCTGGCAATGAAGCATCAACCTTGGAGGCCCGCGGTTCTGGAAGAGATGGGTCATTGGTTGGCATCCCCACGGTGCCTCACTGTAGGAGCCAGCAGCTCCCATGGCGCTACGGCAGAGACCTGTGGCATCCAAGGTCTTCCCCTGACAGGTCTTCTGAAGAATACATGAAAGCATCCTTAGTGATGTGTATGCACTTGGTCATTTTGCCAACCTTCATCCTGTGGGTCTTCCTGCTTGCTGATTGGCCCTGTGTGTGCCGAGGCCTTGGACGCCTCAGATTTGGGTGAGAGACCCTTGAGGCAGGAGCAGTTCAATGTGAACCACGCCCTGCATTATGGCAGCTTTCTCTAGGGTGTGGTCAGTAACCTGGTCCCTGCAGCGTGTAGATCTGAGGATAATCTAGCCAGGAAAGGGGTCCTCTTTCTGTGGGAGTGAGCCCTGGATCCTGGTACCTGAGGAAGTCCGGGTCCCATCCTCACTTTCGGGCAGAGGCCGCCCAGTGATTGGACTGACTGGCAGGAAGAGACGCATGCCTTGATTTCTCTTCCTATCCGAGGGTGCGCTGGGCCGTATCTGCCCTAGTGCCAAGTTCACCGTACTGTGTAGTCGTCTGGGAAATTTTTCTGTTTCGGGTGGAGGTGACCCTTGTGACAAGGACCCCTGAGCTGTAGTAGTAGCTACAGTCTCAGGGTCCGTGGCATTCACACAGACGCTCCGCAAGGTGGCCTTGGGCGGTCAGGTCTCTGTGCTTTGGCCAGAGATCATGGGTCATGGAGACTGGGAGCCTAGAGCCTATGTCAACAGCCCCTCAGTGAAATTTTGCATGGGGCTGAAGGAAGATGCCAGGTGTCATCCCCCATTTCGTGGGAGGACAGGAGGTCAGGGCTCCATGAAGACGGCATGCGTGTTCAGACGGCAGGGCCTTTCCATGCGGGCTGTGAGACTTGGCTACCCGGACCTATTTCTGGACACAGAGCCAAATTGCCGAGAGTGCATTCTTGTTGGTACACCGGGACACAGGCCCTCAAGGCCACCTGGAATCCCCTGCCACCCATGCATGCTGAGTCAGAAAGACCCCCTGATGACCTTGAGCCTAATTTGCTGCGCTCTTTTCAAAGGTAGGTAACCAGTTGTCTGTAAGTGATCAGTGTAGTTGGGTTGCAGATACAGGCCTTCCCCCAATGAAACACCTGCATCAGTGTTACTCAGTGAGAGACCAAGTAGACACCTCAAGTGTTTCTGTGCTTTCTGTCCCCTTGTCAGGCGCAGTTGCCAGATATGGCTGTCCATCACCCAGGAGACGAAGGCCCGCCCATGAGGCAGTGGCTCGAGGTGCAAGGGAGTCCGGCAAGAAGTGCGGCGGCCCAGTTGTTTTTGGATCACCGAGCACGGTACGGCTTCTCCTGCCCCAAGACGTGTCGTGAATTTCAGGTTTCCTGGCACTGCCTGAGTGGCTGTATGTACGGAGGGACCGTTCCTCTTGCTGAGAAGCCTGGGGGCTCTGAGTTGCCCCGGCTGCTGGAGGACTCCCAGGTCACTGGCTCCTCCTGGGAGTGGCGCTGCCTGCCCTGTGGAGGTGGGGAGCAAGCCAGCACGTGCTCGGATCGATGACGACACCCTCTCATGCATTCCTTGGAAAATCTGAACAACATGAGTGAGAACTCACTACCGTCTCCTCATCGAAACTGAGGTCCAGCACGTTGCCTTCCGTGGGCTTAGGGGTGGGTAGGTTAGCAAGAGGGCTTCTCTGACGGTGTAAGACACATGCATGGGGTAGCCAGGTCACCAGCAGTTGCGAGGCTCCCATCTGAGGGTGGGCCGTGTACAGATGTTCGAGCGGCCTTCTTGGATGTGGGGTATGGTGAAGGGCACTGAGGAGCAGAAGAGGCATCCGGCTTGTCAGGGGGTGGTAGGTGTCGCAGTAGATCCTGGCATGGGACAGTGAGCTCTTCGTTGAGAACGGTGCATTTTGTCCTGGTTCCTGCTGCAAGTGTGCTCACTGGGGCTCTCGTGATGTGGATTCTGATGCAAGGAAGCTTCCGTGGTCTCCGATTGGAGCCCCAGGTGAGATCTGAGGCCGTCGCCATTGCGGCCCTTTGGGTCGGCGAGATTGCTGAGTACCCTGTGGGCTGCAGCGGCTGCAGAGACCTAGGGGAACGGTGGCAGTTGTGAAAGTTAATAGTCCTCCTTTCTGCCCTTGGCAGTTCCTGAATTGCAAGTCCTGTCACCTGCTTGAGTCTTGGAGGGCGCCATGTACTGTGTCGTGGTGACAGGCCTGCATTGCTCCTGCAGGTTGACCAGAGGCCCAGAGAAGAATGGTTGTGCAGGTGAGGAAAAGCGCAGTGTGATTTGCTGGGATGTTATGACTGCTGAGGCTGCAGGCACTGTCGTTCTGTTTTCACTGATATAGTGTGGTCCTTTTGGCGCTGCCGTCAGCTGGGTACAGAGGAGAGGGCATTGCTGGTGCTTGGGAGGCTCGGTGATAGGTGACCTTTGTGTCCTTGGTGGCCTGCTGCCAGTAGAAGGACTCCCCAAGGGTTTCTTTGGTGCCTTGAAGAGTTGCAGTAACAGAGGCCAAGCAACCAGCCCTGTGGGTTGTTCTGTGTTGTGCTCACATGCCCCTTGGTCGCCATTTGTCCCCTGGGCCTGGAATTACCCAGGTTCCCTAAGGTTGGGGCCACTCTGCCGGCCCTGAGCGCAGAAATGTGTTCGCCCCCCTGGCAATGAAGCATCAACCTTGGAGGCCCGCGGTTCTGGAAGAGATGGGTCATTGGTTGGCATCCCCACGGTGCCTCACTGTAGGAGCCAGCAGCTCCCATGGCGCTACGGCAGAGACCTGTGGCATCCAAGGTCTTCCCCTGACAGGTCTTCTGAAGAATACATGAAAGCATCCTTAGTGATGTGTATGCACTTGGTCATTTTGCCAACCTTCATCCTGTGGGTCTTCCTGCTTGCTGATTGGCCCTGTGTGTGCCGAGGCCTTGGACGCCTCAGATTTGGGTGAGAGACCCTTGAGGCAGGAGCAGTTCAATGTGAACCACGCCCTGCATTATGGCAGCTTTCTCTAGGGTGTGGTCAGTAACCTGGTCCCTGCAGCGTGTAGATCTGAGGATAATCTAGCCAGGAAAGGGGTCCTCTTTCTGTGGGAGTGAGCCCTGGATCCTGGTACCTGAGGAAGTCCGGGTCCCATCCTCACTTTCGGGCAGAGGCCGCCCAGTGATTGGACTGACTGGCAGGAAGAGACGCATGCCTTGATTTCTCTTCCTATCCGAGGGTGCGCTGGGCCGTATCTGCCCTAGTGCCAAGTTCACCGTACTGTGTAGTCGTCTGGGAAATTTTTCTGTTTCGGGTGGAGGTGACCCTTGTGACAAGGACCCCTGAGCTGTAGTAGTAGCTACAGTCTCAGGGTCCGTGGCATTCACACAGACGCTCCGCAAGGTGGCCTTGGGCGGTCAGGTCTCTGTGCTTTGGCCAGAGATCATGGGTCATGGAGACTGGGAGCCTAGAGCCTATGTCAACAGCCCCTCAGTGAAATTTTGCATGGGGCTGAAGGAAGATGCCAGGTGTCATCCCCCATTTCGTGGGAGGACAGGAGGTCAGGGCTCCATGAAGACGGCATGCGTGTTCAGACGGCAGGGCCTTTCCATGCGGGCTGTGAGACTTGGCTACCCGGACCTATTTCTGGACACAGAGCCAAATTGCCGAGAGTGCATTCTTGTTGGTACACCGGGACACAGGCCCTCAAGGCCACCTGGAATCCCCTGCCACCCATGCATGCTGAGTCAGAAAGACCCCCTGATGACCTTGAGCCTAATTTGCTGCGCTCTTTTCAAAGGTAGGTAACCAGTTGTCTGTAAGTGATCAGTGTAGTTGGGTTGCAGATACAGGCCTTCCCCCAATGAAACACCTGCATCAGTGTTACTCAGTGAGAGACCAAGTAGACACCTCAAGTGTTTCTGTGCTTTCTGTCCCCTTGTCAGGCGCAGTTGCCAGATATGGCTGTCCATCACCCAGGAGACGAAGGCCCGCCCATGAGGCAGTGGCTCGAGGTGCAAGGGAGTCCGGCAAGAAGTGCGGCGGCCCAGTTGTTTTTGGATCACCGAGCACGGTACGGCTTCTCCTGCCCCAAGACGTGTCGTGAATTTCAGGTTTCCTGGCACTGCCTGAGTGGCTGTATGTACGGAGGGACCGTTCCTCTTGCTGAGAAGCCTGGGGGCTCTGAGTTGCCCCGGCTGCTGGAGGACTCCCAGGTCACTGGCTCCTCCTGGGAGTGGCGCTGCCTGCCCTGTGGAGGTGGGGAGCAAGCCAGCACGTGCTCGGATCGATGACGACACCCTCTCATGCATTCCTTGGAAAATCTGAACAACATGAGTGAGAACTCACTACCGTCTCCTCATCGAAACTGAGGTCCAGCACGTTGCCTTCCGTGGGCTTAGGGGTGGGTAGGTTAGCAAGAGGGCTTCTCTGACGGTGTAAGACACATGCATGGGGTAGCCAGGTCACCAGCAGTTGCGAGGCTCCCATCTGAGGGTGGGCCGTGTACAGATGTTCGAGCGGCCTTCTTGGATGTGGGGTATGGTGAAGGGCACTGAGGAGCAGAAGAGGCATCCGGCTTGTCAGGGGGTGGTAGGTGTCGCAGTAGATCCTGGCATGGGACAGTGAGCTCTTCGTTGAGAACGGTGCATTTTGTCCTGGTTCCTGCTGCAAGTGTGCTCACTGGGGCTCTCGTGATGTGGATTCTGATGCAAGGAAGCTTCCGTGGTCTCCAATTGGAGCCCCAGGTGAGATCTGAGGCCGTCGCCATTGCGGCCCTTTGGGTCGGCGAGATTGCTGAGTACCCTGTGGGCTGCAGCGGCTGCAGAGACCTAGGGGAACGGTGGCAGTTGTGAAAGTTAATAGTCCTCCTTTCTGCCCTTGGCAGTTCCTGAATTGCAAGTCCTGTCACCTGCTTGAGTCTTGGAGGGCGCCATGTACTGTGTCGTGGTGACAGGCCTGCATTGCTCCTGCAGGTTGACCAGAGGCCCAGAGAAGAATGGTTGTGCAGGTGAGGAAAAGCGCAGTGTGATTTGCTGGGATGTTATGACTGCTGAGGCTGCAGGCACTGTCGTTCTGTTTTCACTGATATAGTGTGGTCCTTTTGGCGCTGCCGTCAGCTGGGTACAGAGGAGAGGGCATTGCTGGTGCTTGGGAGGCTCGGTGATAGGTGACCTTTGTGTCCTTGGTGGCCTGCTGCCAGTAGAAGGACTCCCCAAGGGTTTCTTTGGTGCCTTGAAGAGTTGCAGTAACAGAGGCCAAGCAACCAGCCCTGTGGGTTGTTCTGTGTTGTGCTCACATGCCCCTTGGTCGCCATTTGTCCCCTGGGCCTGGAATTACCCAGGTTCCCTAAGGTTGGGGCCACTCTGCCGGCCCTGAGCGCAGAAATGTGTTCGCCCCCCTGGCAATGAAGCATCAACCTTGGAGGCCCGCGGTTCTGGAAGAGATGGGTCATTGGTTGGCATCCCCACGGTGCCTCACTGTAGGAGCCAGCAGCTCCCATGGCGCTACGGCAGAGACCTGTGGCATCCAAGGTCTTCCCCTGACAGGTCTTCTGAAGAATACATGAAAGCATCCTTAGTGATGTGTATGCACTTGGTCATTTTGCCAACCTTCATCCTGTGGGTCTTCCTGCTTGCTGATTGGCCCTGTGTGTGCCGAGGCCTTGGACGCCTCAGATTTGGGTGAGAGACCCTTGAGGCAGGAGCAGTTCAATGTGAACCACGCCCTGCATTATGGCAGCTTTCTCTAGGGTGTGGTCAGTAACCTGGTCCCTGCAGCGTGTAGATCTGAGGATAATCTAGCCAGGAAAGGGGTCCTCTTTCTGTGGGAGTGAGCCCTGGATCCTGGTACCTGAGGAAGTCCGGGTCCCATCCTCACTTTCGGGCAGAGGCCGCCCAGTGATTGGACTGACTGGCAGGAAGAGACGCATGCCTTGATTTCTCTTCCTATCCGAGGGTGCGCTGGGCCGTATCTGCCCTAGTGCCAAGTTCACCGTACTGTGTAGTCGTCTGGGAAATTTTTCTGTTTCGGGTGGAGGTGACCCTTGTGACAAGGACCCCTGAGCTGTAGTAGTAGCTACAGTCTCAGGGTCCGTGGCATTCACACAGACGCTCCGCAAGGTGGCCTTGGGCGGTCAGGTCTCTGTGCTTTGGCCAGAGATCATGGGTCATGGAGACTGGGAGCCTAGAGCCTATGTCAACAGCCCCTCAGTGAAATTTTGCATGGGGCTGAAGGAAGATGCCAGGTGTCATCCCCCATTTCGTGGGAGGACAGGAGGTCAGGGCTCCATGAAGACGGCATGCGTGTTCAGACGGCAGGGCCTTTCCATGCGGGCTGTGAGACTTGGCTACCCGGACCTATTTCTGGACACAGAGCCAAATTGCCGAGAGTGCATTCTTGTTGGTACACCGGGACACAGGCCCTCAAGGCCACCTGGAATCCCCTGCCACCCATGCATGCTGAGTCAGAAAGACCCCCTGATGACCTTGAGCCTAATTTGCTGCGCTCTTTTCAAAGGTAGGTAACCAGTTGTCTGTAAGTGATCAGTGTAGTTGGGTTGCAGATACAGGCCTTCCCCCAATGAAACACCTGCATCAGTGTTACTCAGTGAGAGACCAAGTAGACACCTCAAGTGTTTCTGTGCTTTCTGTCCCCTTGTCAGGCGCAGTTGCCAGATATGGCTGTCCATCACCCAGGAGACGAAGGCCCGCCCATGAGGCAGTGGCTCGAGGTGCAAGGGAGTCCGGCAAGAAGTGCGGCGGCCCAGTTGTTTTTGGATCACCGAGCACGGTACGGCTTCTCCTGCCCCAAGACGTGTCGTGAATTTCAGGTTTCCTGGCACTGCCTGAGTGGCTGTATGTACGGAGGGACCGTTCCTCTTGCTGAGAAGCCTGGGGGCTCTGAGTTGCCCCGGCTGCTGGAGGACTCCCAGGTCACTGGCTCCTCCTGGGAGTGGCGCTGCCTGCCCTGTGGAGGTGGGGAGCAAGCCAGCACGTGCTCGGATCGATGACGACACCCTCTCATGCATTCCTTGGAAAATCTGAACAACATGAGTGAGAACTCACTACCGTCTCCTCATCGAAACTGAGGTCCAGCACGTTGCCTTCCGTGGGCTTAGGGGTGGGTAGGTTAGCAAGAGGGCTTCTCTGACGGTGTAAGACACATGCATGGGGTAGCCAGGTCACCAGCAGTTGCGAGGCTCCCATCTGAGGGTGGGCCGTGTACAGATGTTCGAGCGGCCTTCTTGGATGTGGGGTATGGTGAAGGGCACTGAGGAGCAGAAGAGGCATCCGGCTTGTCAGGGGGTGGTAGGTGTCGCAGTAGATCCTGGCATGGGACAGTGAGCTCTTCGTTGAGAACGGTGCATTTTGTCCTGGTTCCTGCTGCAAGTGTGCTCACTGGGGCTCTCGTGATGTGGATTCTGATGCAAGGAAGCTTCCGTGGTCTCCGATTGGAGCCCCAGGTGAGATCTGAGGCTGTCGCCATTGCGGCCCTTTGGGTCGGCGAGATTGCTGAGTACCCTGTGGGCTGCAGCGGCTGCAGAGACCTAGGGGAACGGTGGCAGTTGTGAAAGTTAATAGTCCTCCTTTCTGCCCTTGGCAGTTCCTGAATTGCAAGTCCTGTCACCTGCTTGAGTCTTGGAGGGCGCCATGTACTGTGTCGTGGTGACAGGCCTGCATTGCTCCTGCAGGTTGACCAGAGGCCCAGAGAAGAATGGTTGTGCAGGTGAGGAAAAGCGCAGTGTGATTTGCTGGGATGTTATGACTGCTGAGGCTGCAGGCACTGTCGTTCTGTTTTCAGTGATATAGTGTGGTCCTTTTGGCGCTGCCGTCAGCTGGGTACAGAGGAGAGGGCATTGCTGGTGCTTGGGAGGCTCGGTGATAGGTGACCTTTGTGTCCTTGGTGGCCTGCTGCCAGTAGAAGGACTCCCCAAGGGTTTCTTTGGTGCCTTGAAGAGTTGCAGTAACAGAGGCCAAGCAACCAGCCCTGTGGGTTGTTCTGTGTTGTGCTCACATGCCCCTTGGTCGCCATTTGTCCCCTGGGCCTGGAATTACCCAGGTTCCCTAAGGTTGGGGCCACTCTGCCGGCCCTGAGCGCAGAAATGTGTTCGCCCCCCTGGCAATGAAGCATCAACCTTGGAGGCCCGCGGTTCTGGAAGAGATGGGTCATTGGTTGGCATCCCCACGGTGCCTCACTGTAGGAGCCAGCAGCTCCCATGGCGCTACGGCAGAGACCTGTGGCATCCAAGGTCTTCCCCTGACAGGTCTTCTGAAGAATACATGAAAGCATCCTTAGTGATGTGTATGCACTTGGTCATTTTGCCAACCTTCATCCTGTGGGTCTTCCTGCTTGCTGATTGGCCCTGTGTGTGCCGAGGCCTTGGACGCCTCAGATTTGGGTGAGAGACCCTTGAGGCAGGAGCAGTTCAATGTGAACCACGCCCTGCATTATGGCAGCTTTCTCTAGGGTGTGGTCAGTAACCTGGTCCCTGCAGCGTGTAGATCTGAGGATAATCTAGCCAGGAAAGGGGTCCTCTTTCTGTGGGAGTGAGCCCTGGATCCTGGTACCTGAGGAAGTCCGGGTCCCATCCTCACTTTCGGGCAGAGGCCGCCCAGTGATTGGACTGACTGGCAGGAAGAGACGCATGCCTTGATTTCTCTTCCTATCCGAGGGTGCGCTGGGCCGTATCTGCCCTAGTGCCAAGTTCACCGTACTGTGTAGTCGTCTGGGAAATTTTTCTGTTTCGGGTGGAGGTGACCCTTGTGACAAGGACCCCTGAGCTGTAGTAGTAGCTACAGTCTCAGGGTCCGTGGCATTCACACAGACGCTCCGCAAGGTGGCCTTGGGCGGTCAGGTCTCTGTGCTTTGGCCAGAGATCATGGGTCATGGAGACTGGGAGCCTAGAGCCTATGTCAACAGCCCCTCAGTGAAATTTTGCATGGGGCTGAAGGAAGATGCCAGGTGTCATCCCCCATTTCGTGGGAGGACAGGAGGTCAGGGCTCCATGAAGACGGCATGCGTGTTCAGACGGCAGGGCCTTTCCATGCGGGCTGTGAGACTTGGCTACCCGGACCTATTTCTGGACACAGAGCCAAATTGCCGAGAGTGCATTCTTGTTGGTACACCGGGACACAGGCCCTCAAGGCCACCTGGAATCCCCTGCCACCCATGCATGCTGAGTCAGAAAGACCCCCTGATGACCTTGAGCCTAATTTGCTGCGCTCTTTTCAAAGGTAGGTAACCAGTTGTCTGTAAGTGATCAGTGTAGTTGGGTTGCAGATACAGGCCTTCCCCCAATGAAACACCTGCATCAGTGTTACTCAGTGAGAGACCAAGTAGACACCTCAAGTGTTTCTGTGCTTTCTGTCCCCTTGTCAGGCGCAGTTGCCAGATATGGCTGTCCATCACCCAGGAGACGAAGGCCCGCCCATGAGGCAGTGGCTCGAGGTGCAAGGGAGTCCGGCAAGAAGTGCGGCGGCCCAGTTGTTTTTGGATCACCGAGCACGGTACGGCTTCTCCTGCCCCAAGACGTGTCGTGAATTTCAGGTTTCCTGGCACTGCCTGAGTGGCTGTACGTATGGTCGGTCCGTTCCTCTTGCTGAGAAGCCTGGGGGCTCTGAGTTTCCCTGGCTGCTGAAGGACTCCCAGGTCACTGGCTCCTCCTGGGATCGGTGCTGCCTGCCCTGTGTAGGTGGGGAGCGAGCCAGCTCGTGCTCGGATCGATGATGACACCCTCTCATGCATTCCTTGGAAAATCTGAACAACATGAGTGAGAACTCACTACCGTCTCTTCATCGAAACTGAGATCCAGCTCGTTGCCTTCCATGGGCTTAAGGGTGGATAGTTTAGCAAGAGGGCTTCTCTGACTGTCACACAGATGCATCGGGGAGCCAGGTCACCAGCAGTTGCGAGGCTCTCATCTGAGGGTGGGCCGTGTACAGATGTTCGACCGGCCTTCTTGGAATATGTGGTCCATGGTGAAGGGCACTGAGTGGCAGACGAGGCATCCGGCTTGTCCTGTGGTGGTATGTGTCGCAGTAGATCCTGGCATGGGATAGTGAACTCTTCGTTGAGAACGGTGCATTTTGTCCTGGTTCCTGCTGCAAGTGTGCTCACTGGGGCTCTCGTAATGTGGATTCTGATGCAAGGAAGCTTCCGTGGTCTCTGATTGGAGCCCCAGGTGAGATCTGAGGCCGTCGCCATTGCGGCCCTTTGAGTCTGCGAGATTGCTGAGTACCCTGTGGGCTTGGGCTGCTGCAGAGACCTAGGGGAGCGCTGTCAGTTGTGAAAGTTTATAGGCCTCATTTCTGCCCTTGTCAGTTCCTGAATTGAAATTCCTGTCACATGCTTGAGTCTTGGAGGGTGCCTTGATCTGTGTTGTGGTGACAGGCCTGCATTCCTCCTGCAGGTTGACCAGAGGCCCAAGGAAGAGTGGTTGTGCAAGTGAGGAAAAGCACAGTGTGATTTCCTTGGATATTATTTCCGCAGAGGCTGCCGGGATCTGTCGTTGTGTTTTTAGTGGTACTTACTCTGGTCGTTTTGAAGCTGCCCTCAGCTGCATACAGAAGAGAGGGCATTGCTTGTGCCTGGGAGGTTTAGTGATTGTTACCTTTTTGACCTTGATGGTCCGATGCCAGAAGAGGAACTCTTATTTCGTGTTTTGATGCCTTGAAAATTTGCACTTACTGCGTCTTCCGCGCCACCCCTGTTGGTGGTAATGTGGTGTGTATACATTCTCCTTGGCCCCCATTTGGCCCCTCGTCCTGGAATTTGCAAGGTGTGTGATTTCTTAAAGTTTGTGTCCTGCTAGTCAGCTCCAATCCACCCAGGAATTCGCTCCCCTAGCAGTGAATTATGAATCTTGACGGCCTCTGTTTGTGGTAGAGATTGGTCACTGGTTGGCTTACCAAGGCTACCTTAATATAGACGGCAGAAGCTCCCCTGTCAGAGGCTCCCCTGGCACTGTGGCAGGAGACCTGCTACATCCAAGGTCTTCCCCTGGCAGGTGTTCTGATGTCTTCCTGGAAGCCACCTTAGTAATCTGTGAGCTCTTGGTGGTCTTGTGTGGCGGGCACGAGGTGCCAGGCAGAATGGTTTGATGTCACCCTAGTCAAAGCCCACTTTTTCCTGTTTTTGGGTGCTGGTTGTCTCTGTGTGAACAGAGCCCCTGGAGGTTTCTGATTTGGGTGATTCGCTGTTTGGAGCAGAAATGTTCAATTTGGACCAAGCCCTGCATTATGGGAGTTTTTCCCATAGAGTCTGGTCAGTACCAAGTGGCCTGCACCCTGTGAATCTTAACCTATTCTGGCTGGGCAAGGGGCCCCGTTTCTGTGGGAGTGACACCTGGATGTTGGTACCTGAGATTGAGCACCTCTTATCTTTCTCTTACCATTGGATACCTGAAGAGTAATTGGACTCATTGAACAGGAAGAGGCTCATGCCCTGAATTCTTTTGCTGCACTCATGCTCACATATTTATCCAGTCCTAGGTAGGGGATCAATACATTTGGCTAAGCAGATAAAGGCCTTCCCTAGGAACCTTGGGCATCATCACTGTTCAATGAGAACTTGGGCACACATCTGAAGTGTTCCTTTGCTTTCTCTCCACTTGTCAGGAGAAGTTCTCAGGTATGACTATCTGCCACCCAAGACAAGGAGCCATGCATGTGAGACAGGACCTCGAGGTGCAAGGGAGTCTGGCGAGAAGCTGACGGGCCCAGGTTCCTGTCACTGCTTTTTGAATCACTGAGGATGGCACCCTTCTCTTACCACAAGATGTTTCATGGATTTAGGGTTTCCTGGGACTGCCTGAGTAGTTGTGTGTATGGAAGAACCATTCTGCAGAGAAGCCTTAGGGCTCTGAATTCCCCTGGCTGTTGAAGGACTCCCAGGTCACTGGCTCCTCCTGAGATTGGCCCTACCTGCCCTTCTGAGGTGGGCAGCGAGCCAGCATGTGCTCGTATCTATGACAGCACTCTCATATGCATTCCTTGGGAACATCTGAACAAAATGAGTCAGAATTCAATACTGTTTCCTCACCGACAGTGAGTTATAGCACATTGCCTCTCCTGGGGCTAAGTGTGTTTTCATTAGCAGTAAAGGCTGCTTTTACTGTGTCACATATATGCATAGAGCACCAGGATCATCACCGTTTGCAAGGCTCCCTCTGAGTGTGGGCTGTTTAAGATGTTCATGCGGTTTTCCTGGAGTGCAAGATCTGAGATCAATGCCACTGAAGTTCACGGGAGATGTCTAGCCTCACCTGTGATGCTAGGAGTCAGAGTAGATCCTGGCCTAGCCCTGTTGAGCCCTTGGCTTGACAGTGTGCATTTTGTCCCTGTTCCTGCTGCAAGTGCACTAGTTAGGGCTGTGCTGACGTGGAAGCCAAAGTGAGGAAGATTCTGTAGTTTCTTATTGGAGCCTCAGGTCAGATCTGAGGTCCTAGCTGTTGAGACCCTTTGGGTTGGTGGGATTTCTGAGTGCCCTGTGGGCTGTATTGTTTGCAGGGACCTAGTCAAATGGTGGCAGGGTTGAAAGGCAGTAGACCTCGTTTCTGTCCTTAGCAGTTCCTCTGTTGCATCTTCTGTCACGTGCTTGTGTCTTCGAGGCTGCCGTGGACTGTGCAGTGGTCCCAGCCTGCATTCCTCCTGCAGGTTGGCCAGAGGTCTAGAGCAGAATTGGTTGTGCAGGTGAGGAAAAGTGCAATGTGATTTCCTGGGATGGTCTGTCCAGTGAGGCTGCAGGCACTGTTGTCGTGGTTTCATTGTGCCATACTGTGGTCCTTTTGGAGCTGCCCTTGGCTGGGTATAGAGGAGAGGGCATTTTGGTGCCTGGCAGGCTTGGTGATAGGTGACCTTTGTGGCCTTGGTGGCCCACTGCCAGAAGAAGGACTCACAAAGCGTATCTTTGGTGCCTTGAAGAATTCCACTTACTGAGGCCTCGCAGCCAGCTAGTGTGGGCAGAAATGAGATCTTTGCACATTGTTTTTCCTTTTGACCTGCAATTTGCAAGGTCTATAAATTCCTAAAGGTGGGGCCAGCTGGACTGCCCAGATGGCACCCAGTTGTTCACCACCGTGGCAGAGAAGTATTCAACCTTGGAGTCCTGTGGTTTTTAGAGATTCATCTTTGGTTGGCATACCAAGGCTTCCTCCATGATGTAGCAAGTGACTTACTTCCCTGGCACTGTTGTGGGAAACTTCACATAACAAAGGTCTTTCCCTGGAAGTTCTTCTCAAGTCTTCTTGAAAGCAGGCTTGGTGTTCTGTGAACACTTGATTATTTTGTGTAGCAGAGAAGGGATGCTGGGCAGAATGGCATGGTGTCACCGTAATCAAAAACCACCTTCTTCCTGTTGGTCTTCTGAGTGCTAAATATCCCTTTGTGAGCAGAAGACCTGGAGGCTTCTGATGTGGGTGAGTCGCACTGGGGGTGGATGGAGGAGTTCAAGTTGCAGGAATCGCTTTATTTTAGGAGTTTTTCCTGGATGTGGTTGGTTCCCAGGGCCCTGGAGGCTATGGATCTGAGCATTATCTAGCTGGCAAAAGGGCCCAGTTTCTGCGGGAGTGACCCATGAATCCTGGTACCTGAGGAAGACCAGGTCCCATCTTGCACTTTCCGGCGGAGTTCGGAGAGTGATTAGACTCACTGAGCAGGAAGTGGCTCATGCCCTGAATTATTTTGCCCTTTTAGGGAATGGGCCATATCTGCCCCAGGGTCATGTTCCCAATACTTTTGACCTTCTTGGGGAAAGTTTCCTTGATCCAGGAGGAGGTGGGTCTTGTGACCATGGACACTTGAGCTGTAGTTTTAGCTGGCATGTCTCATGGTACATGGCATTCACACAGTTGCTCTGCAAGGTGACCTTGGGCAGTCAGGTTCATGTTCATGGTGATAGGGTATGGGTCACAGAGATCACGAGCCCATGCCCTATTTCAACAGCTCCTCAGGATGAAATTTTGCATGGGGCTTATGGACAGTGGCAGGTGTCATCTGCCATTTTGTTGGACAGCAGGAGGTCAGGGCTCTATGGTGAAGACATGCGTGTTAAGACACCAAGGCCTTTGCAGTGGTACCCTGAGTCCTGGAGACACCCAGAAGAAGTTTCAGAGGCACACCCAGAGTCTTGAGGCCCATTCTTCTTGGTACACTGAAACACACACACTCAGACCCACATCAAATCCCCTGCCACGCACACATAGTCAGACAGACACCGATAGGAACTTTAAGATAATTTCCTACCTTTGTGCTATAGGTAGGTATCCAGTCAGACATGAGGGGTCGAGGCAGTTTAGAAGCAGATGCAGGCTTTCCCCCAGGGAACCGTGGATACCAATATTGTTCATCGAGAACCCGGGTACACATTTGAAGCATGCTTGTGCTTTCCTTCGACTTGTCAGGAGAAGTTGCCAGGTATGACTGTCACTTAGAAGAATCCCTGCCTGTGATTCTGTGAATGAAGGTGCAAGAGAGTCCTGTGAGAAGTGTGGCAGGAACAGCTTGCAGTTTCTGTCTTTTGGATCACTAAGGATGGTATACCTTCCCCTGCCTCAAAATGTGTCATGGATTTAGGGTTTACTGGGATTGCCTGAGTACCTGTAAGTGTGAATGGACTTTTCCTCTTGCCAAGAAGCCTGGGGGCTCTGAATTCTCCCAGCTCCTAGAGGACTCCCAGATCATTGGCTCCTTCTTGGAGCAGCCGTGCCTGCCCTGCTGAGGTATGCAGCGAAGCAGCACATGCTTGGATCAGTGATGACAACTTTAATATGCATTCCTTGGAAAATCTGAACAAAATGAGTGAGAACTCACTACCATCTCCTCATGGACACTGAGCTCTAGCACGATGCCTCCCATGACGCTAGGGTTGGGGCTAGTTATCAGTTAGGGCCAGCTTAGACTTGGTCATACACATGCATACAGTACCTGGGTCCCCTTCATTTGGTTGTCATCTTTCTTTCGGTGGCCCTTATAAATGACTTCAGTTTGTCTCTGGCTTCAATAATCCAGCCTGGGATGTTGTCCTCTGTTATGATGTGTGTGCAGTTATCAGAGGTAATTGAAGCCATTTGAAGCATCTGATCTGCCATTGAGTTTCACTGACCCCCCCTGCTGCTTGTTGCCTGGTGCTCTGGAGAAAAGCCAAGATTTTTCATTCATGATTCATACAGCAGTTTTGGCCTCAGCTGGCTTCAATGTCATTTTTTCCTCCAGGAAGGCATGCCGCAGATTTTCTCCTGACATTCAGAGGAGATCAATGGTCAGAGCACCCAGCAGGTGGGCCAAGCTGATGGCCCCTCTTCTGACCGTTTCTTTGGTTGTTGTCTGAATGAGCACTGGTGTTGGGAGACTGAGCCTGGCAGATGCCTTAGAGCATTTCTGAGGATGGAAATCCTGTGTCGATGGGAGGGATCTGCACGTTGCCCTGAGGGAGTGGGGGTGGAGATGCTAGGGCAGAGCAAAGCTTGGGGAGTGTGAAATGTACCTCGAATGGTGGTGGAACCCATGGGTGGATGGGTAAGTGAATGGATCAGTGACTCAGTTAGGTTCCCTGAAGTCGGTGTTACCTTCAGTTAAGGTTGGAGTGAATGTGGGGAAGCACCACGGTGGCAGGTTCATAGGTTCACGGACCATCCAAGAGTTGGCCTCTCCCGTGATAGGCCCTTTGAGGCAGACCTCTGGAGCCGGGAGTGGTTTCCAGTCTGGTGTCATATCTTGTCCTGGCCAGGGTATCGAGTATGAGGAAGATAGGATATTTCTGTCCATCCCACCTATTTCTCTGCTTGTGTTTGGCATGAAGTTGTGCCTTAGGATATCCCACTGTCATTTGTAAATCCAGCCCACCTTTCCTTGCCTGAGTTTAGGGGCTCTTCCCAGAAATCAGGGACAGAATTCTGTGGAAAACAGGGGAGTTGGCGGCCCACATAAGTGGGCAGTTGTAGGGGCAGGAGAGGCTGTCTGGTGTGGGGCTCATTTTGTCATTTGGCCTGCAGGGAGGCCTGCAGGGGCTCATTTTATCGTTTGGTGCAGGGAGGCTGTGCTCTCCTGTGTTCCTGGCCTCTGGCCAGAGGTGTCATATGGATTCATTCATCACGCCTCTTTGCTGGATTCTGTCATGGCATGGCTGATGTTGTCCGGATGGTCATGGACAACCTGAGTCTCATGTTGTATCTGGATTTATGGCATTGATATTGCTGCCTTACAAATAGAACGTCAGCATACCAGTGGCCCAGTTGCTGTAAAGGGTGGAACCCCAGCATCTCTGCCCTTCAGAATGTCTGCAATGATCTGTAACTCTTTGTGCTTTTCAAGGAAGTTCTTCTGGCATGGCTGTTAGCTCGGAATCCTGCACCCTCATGTGTCAACCAGGCTGAGTGCAGGTGTCCATTGGGACCTCTCTGTTGCAGGGCTGAAAGAGCCTTTTTTTGTGGATATGCAACTTGTCAGAAAAGGGGCTTATTATCATGGAAGCCCTCAGGTACCTTTTATCCTTCCCCGTGCTGGCAAGTCCATTCCTCGTGAGCACAATAGGTGCCAAGAGTGGATATGTTTTCCTGGAAGTGCAGTGGCTATTAGGCCAAGGGGGTTCTGTTCCCCTCAGGGTGTCTCCAGGGTTCTTGGGGGACATCCTTAAACTTTCAGTGGAAAAGGCAAAAGAAGAGAAATTGCAGGGCCTGAGGCCAGGGAGTTGGCAGATGGGTGCTATTTGTCCTGATGGCCCCTTGACTCTGGAGGTATCCATGTGTGAATGCATTCATATTTGGCTTCTGACACACCAGGCTGAGGCGCAGCAGTTGAATAGTAGATTCAAGAATGAGGGCAGCAATACTGGAGGCCTTGCCTCTTTCCCCTGTATACCTGTTGCTCTTCCTCATGCATGTATGTGTTTTCTTACCTCAAGCCAGATTGAGTTGCCCAGGATAGAAGACCATTGTCAGCAGGGAACCCGTCACATATTCCATGAATCCCAGCCTGGTGAGACAAGGAGCATGAGCCCCCTGGGGCCATTGGGCTTGCAGCCCTTGGGTATACAGATGGAAAACCCATGGAGGTAAGTGGTCCTTATTCGAGGAAACCTAGTGGTTTGGCCCCAGTGATCTGGGCATGGGATCTGCACTCTCACCTTCTGGGATTTCCCTAGGGTATGCAAAATCCCAGGGTGCAAGGCTTGGCTGCAGTTCCTGCCCCATGGCTGCAATCTGTGCAGTCCCAAATGCTGACCTGATTGAGCTCACTGGCCTTCCTGGGATAGAGGTGGCGACTGCTCATGCAGCTCCTGGGCACACGTGCTTGGATCGATGATGACTCTTACAAATGCATTCCTTGGAAATCTGAACAAAATGAGTGAGCCATCCCTACCGTCTCCTCATCGGAACTGAGGTCCAGCACGTGATTTCCAGTAGGATCAAAGGGCCAGGGTCACATTGTATTTGCTCCCTGGGGCATCAGCAGCCACAGTGTGCAAGCTGAGGGTGACGGCCTTGTGGTACAGAGGTGAGCCATGAGGAAGATGCCCTCACCTCCCAACCTCAGGATATGGCTAGGGACCACGAGTCATCTCTGGTTGCATGAGGCTAGCCAAGGCTTTTGTCTCTTGGCATGTATTATTCTATTGGTAGCAGAGAAGTGGAAGCCTTTTGAGAGCATCTGGACTGCCATTGAGTTTGTTAGCCACACTGCCTTTGCCTGATTGTGTTTTCACTCATGGTCAGGAAAGGAGTCATGGCTTCGGCCAAGTTTCTATGTCATATTCTTCTGGGGGATGGGATGCTGCATAGTTTTCTCCTGATAGTCAGAGGAGATCATTGGGCAGAGTGTCCAGAATTTGGACCAAGCTGATGGCCCCTCATCTGATTGTTTCTTTGGTTGGTATGTGAGTGGGCACTAGTGTTAGGAGGGTGAGCCTTGCAGATGCATTACGGCATTTCCAAGGATGAAAGTCCTGAGTCAACAGGAGGGACCTGCACATTGTCCTCAGGTGGGCAGTTGCCAGGGGAGAGCAAAGCTTGGAGAGTGTGAAATGTACCTCAAGTGGTGGTGGAACCCATGAATGGATGGGCAGGTGGATGGATCGGCAAGTCAGTCAAGTTCCCTGAATTCTGGGTTGCCTTCAGGTTCAGCTGGAGTGAGTGTGGGGAAGGACTGTGGTGGCAAGTTCACAGGTTCATGGATCACCAAACAGTTGGCCTCTCCTGTGATTGGTTTCCTTTGCTGCAAACCTCTGGAGCCATGAGTGGTTCCCCAGGTGGCGTTGTATCTTGTCCTGGCCTGAGAGTCATATGAAGCAGAGGGGATGTTTTCTGTCCATCTTGCCATGCTCTTCCCATGTGCATGGAGTGAATTTGTACCTCAGGACATCCCAGTGTCATTTCTATACCCACCCCACCTATCCTTGCCCAAGTTTAGGTGCTCTTCCCAGAAATTAGGGGGCAGGGGAAGAAATAGGGGAAGGGGAAGAAATTTTCTCCCTGTGGAAATAGGGGAGTCAGCTGCCCACATGAGTGGCTACAGTTTTAAGCGCAGGAGGAGCTCTCTGGCGTGGTGCTTAGCAGCAAGGCTGTGCTCTCCTGCCATCCTGTGGCCAAAGGCGTCATGTGGGTTCAATCATTGTGCCTCTTTGCTGGGTTCTGTGGTGTCATGACTGGTGTTTCAGGATGGTCGTGGATGACCTGAGTTTCATATTGTGTCTGGGCTCATGGCAGTGATGTTACTGGCTCAAAAAGAACAAAGTGGCATGACAAGTGACCCAGTTGCTCTGAAGGATGGAGCCCCAGCATCTTTGTGCTTTGGAATGGCTCCAATGGCCTGTAGCTCTTTGTGTTGTTCAAGGAAGGGCTTCTAGCATGGCTGTTGACCAAGAAGCAAGCATGCTCATGTGTCAACTGGGCTGAGTCCACTGGGGGCTTTTGTCATGGGGCTGAAAGAGCCTTCTTTTTGTGGATATGCTCCATACCAGAGAAGGGGTTTAATGTCATGGAGGCCCTCAGGTACTCTTTATTCTTTCCCATGCTGGTGAGTCCATTGTAAGCAGAATAGGTGCCAAGAGTGGGTGTGTTTCCCTGAAATGTCAATGGCTGTTAGGCGAAGGGGACCACATTCACCTGAGGGGAGTCTTGGGGTTCTTGGGGGACATCCTTAAATTGTGTTGGCGGCGACGGTACGTGGAGTGGAATTGCAGGCCTGAGACCAGGCAGTTGGCAGATTGGCACTCTTTGTCCTGATGGCCCCTTGTTTCTAAATGTATCCATGCACCAACACATCCCTCTTTGGCTGCCTACACAGCACACCTTATTGCAGCAATTGAATGGTAGATGCCAGAATGATTGGCAATGCTCCCGGAGGCCTTGCCTCTTTCCCCCGTACACCTGGTGCTCTCCCTCACGCATGCATGTGTTTTCTCGCCCCAAGCCAGGTTGAGTGGCCCGAGATGGAAGACTGTTGGCAACAGGTTGCCTGTTGTGTATTCCATGACACCCAGCCTCTCGAGATGAGTCTCACGAATCCCCAGAGGTAACTGGACAAGTGGCCCTTGAGTGTACAGATGGAACAACCATGGCGGTAAGCAGCCTTTCTTTGAGGAAACCTAGTGGTTTGGCCCCAGGGATCTGGGCATGGTATTCACACCCTCACCTTCTGGGGTTTCCCTGGGGCATGCAAGGCTTGGCTGTAGTTCCTGACACATGTCTGCAATCTGTGCACTCCCGAATGCTGACATGATTAAGCTCACTGACCTTCCTGGGACGGAGGTGGCGACTTTGCTCATGCAGCTCCTGAGCACACGTGCTTGGATCGATGATGACTCCTACAAATGCATTCCTTGGAAATCTGAACAAAATGAGTGATCCATCCCTACCATCTCCTCATCGGAACTGAGGTCCAGCGCGTGGCTTCCAGAGGAAACCCTCAGAAACTTTTTTCCTTTCCCCACTGGCATGCTCTTTGTGAGCAGACTCGGTGCCTAGAGTGGGTGTGTTCCTCTGGAACAGCAGTGGCTATTAGACCAAGGGGTCCCTGTTCCCCTGAGGACATCTTGGGAATTCATGGAGGACATCCTTAAGCTGTGTTGGTGGGGATGGCATGGGGAAAGGAATTGCAGGGCCCAAGACCAGGGAGTTGACAGGTTGTTGCTCTTTGTCCTGATGGCCCCTTGAATCTGAAGCAATCCACATGCCAACACATTCATGTTTGGCTTCTGACATACCAGATTAAGGTGCAGCAATCGAATGGTAGATGCAAGTGTGAGGGCAATGCTCCTGGGGGCCTTGCCTCTTTCCCTCATATGCCTGTCTCTCTTCCTCATGCTTGCATGTTTTTTCTTGCCTCAAGCCAGATTGAGTGGCCCAGAATGGAAGACCATTGGCACCGGGGGACCCGTTACATATTCCATGACTCCCAGCCTGGAAAGTTGAGGCCTATGAGCCACCACAGGCCACTGGACACACGGCCCGTGGTGGTCCAGGTGGAATACCAATGGCTGTAAGTGGCCCTTCTTCACGTAAACCTGGTGGTTTGGCCATAGGGCTCTGGGTGTGGTGTCTGCTTTTTCACCTTTGTACTTTGCCTGGGGCACGCAAGGTCCCATGGCCCACAGCTTGGCTTTAGTTCCTGCCTCTTGGCTGTGATCTGTGCAGTTCCAGCTGCTGAAGTGATTGAGATTGTTGGCTTTCCCGGGGTAGAGGTCCCGACTTTGCTCATTCAGCATCTGAGCACATGCACTTAGATGGATGATGATTCCCACAAAGGCAACCTTGAAAATCTGACGAAATGAATTATCAATCCTTATCATGTTCTCTTTGGAACTAAGGTCCAGCATGTGGCTTCCAGAGGGATGGAATGGACAGGGTCATATTGCCTTTGCTCCCTGGGGCATCAGCGGCAACAGCGTGGAAGCTGAGAGTGACAACCTTGTGGTGTGTAGGCGAGCCATGGGGAAAAGGGCCTGCATCTCCCATCCTCAGGGGACAGGTAGAGACCATGTATTGTCCCTGGTTGCACAAGACTAGCCAAAGCTGTTGTCTTTTGCTGTGGGTGAAAGTGCCGTGGCAGAGAAAGTGAAAGCCATTTGTGGGCCTCTGGGCTGACATTGAGTTCATCAGGCCTCTGCCTGCCCATTGCCTAGTCCCCTGGAGAAAACAAATTGTTTTTGTTCAGATTCAGAATGGGAGTTGTGGCCTCAGCCAAACTTCTCTTTCATGTTCTCCGGGGGAATAGGATGCTACATAGTTTTGTCCTGATATTTGAAGAAGTAAATGAGCATAGTGTCCAGGAGTTTGGGCAAGCTGATGGACCCTTCTTGTATTGTTTCTTTTGTTTCGTGTATGAGTGTGCACAGGTGTTAGGAGGCTGAATCTGGAAGGTGCCTTAGTGCCTTTCCAAGGAAATCAGAATCCTATGTTGATGGGAAGGTCCAGCATGTTTCCCTGATGCGGGTGGTTGGCAGGAAGTGAGGAAAGCTTGGACAGCAGGAAATATGCCCAGAATGGTGGTTGAACCAATGGGTGAGTAAGCAGGTGGATGGATAAATTTTTCAGTCAGGTTTCATGGACTCTTTGTGTTTCCTTAAGTGCATTTGGAATGAGTATTAGGAAGGACAACAGTGGCAGATTTATGGACCATCCAAGTTTTCCTCTCCCATAATTGGTTTCCTTTGTGGTAGAACTCCAGATCTGCAAGTGGTTGGTATCCTGTCCTGTCCTGTCCTGGTGGCCAATTATGAGGCAAAGGGGATGTTTTCTGTCCATCTTACCGTGTTCTCCCTGTGTGCATGGCATAAGGTGTGCCTTGGGACATTCACATGTCATTCCTATATCCAGCCCACCTATCCTTTCCCAAGTTTCACTGAAATTCAGTGGGCTGGACCCGATAGAAACAGAGGAGTCAGTTGCCCACATAAGCAGGGGCTGTCTTAAGGACAGGAGAGGCTTTCTGGCACAGTGGTCTCTTTGTTTCGTGGCCTGCTGGTGCAGCAACACTGTGGTCTCTTGCGTTCCTAGCCGCAAGCCAGAGACATCATCGTGGGTTCAGCAACCACGGCTGTTTCTGAATCCTGTCATGTCATGGCTTGTGCTGTCAGGATGGTCATGGATCACCTGGGTCTTGTGTTGTCTCCAGGGCCATTGTAGTGATGTTACTGCCTTAAAAAGTGCAGTACATCACGATGAGCAACTTAAGTGCTGTAAATGGTGGAGCCCCACATCTTTGCATTTCAGAATGGTTCCAATGGCCTATAGCTTTTTGTATATTTGAAGCTAAATGCTTGTAGCACGGCTGTAGTCCAGGAAGCAAGTACACTCATGTGCCACCCAGATTGTTCACAGCTGTACTATGGAGCCCCTTTGTTGCACAGTCCAAGAAATAATTTCATGGATAACCTTCCTGTCAAAGGAGGGCCTTATTCTTGTGCAAGCTCTCAAATACCTTTGTTCCTTCCCCATGGTGGTGAGACCATTGTGAGCGGAGTAGGTGCCAAGAGTGTGTTTGTTTTCCTGGAGGGACAGTGGTAATTCAGACAAGGTGGCCTCCTTTCCCTGAGGGTGAGTTGGGGATTCTTAGAGATTATCTTTACATTGTGCTGTCAGTGATGGTAAGAGGAGTGTATTTGCAGAGAAGAGTGTATATGAGACCAGAGAGTTGACAGAACATTGGCACTTTGTCTTGTTGGCCTCTTGACACTGAATTTTTCCCTGTAGCAATGCATTCATTTTTGGCTTCTGACACATGAAACAGAGTTGCAGCAATTGAGTCATAGATGGCAGTATGAATCTCAACTCTCCTGTGAGCATTGCCTCTGTCTGCTATGTGCCTGTTGCTATTCTTCAAGCCTGCGGATATTTTCTTGCCTCAAGTTAATTTGAGTCACCAACTTGGAATACCATTGCAACAGGTAACCTTTTGCATATTCTGTGACACTTGGCTTGTGGAGGTGAGACCAGGTGAAATTAGTGATCCCCCATATCTGAGTGGACATGCAGCCCATGGGGATACAGGTAGAACACCCATGGTTGTAAATCGCAATTCTTTCCCAAAACCTAGTGGTTTGTCTACAGGCCTCTGGGTGCTGGGGTTGCACCCTTACCTTCTGTGCTTACTCTCTGGCATTCAAGTCCCATGGCCTGAGGCTTGACTACAATTCCTACCCTTGTCTTGGCTCTGGGCGGCCCCAAATGCTGATGTGATTGGGCTCGCCTACAGTCCTAAGATAGAAGCCACAACTTTCCACATCCAGTGTCTGAGCACATGGTAGGATTGTGTTGACTCCCACAAATGCATTCCTTGGAAATCTAAACAAAATGAGTGAGCAGTCCCTATGGTCTCATTGGAATTAAGTTCCAGTGTGTGGTTCCCACAGGGAAAATAGAGAGAATGCCAAGTTGCATTTGCTTCCTTGTGCTTCAGCAGCTTCACTGTGTAAGTTGAGGGTGACAGCCTTCTCATGGGAAGAGGAGTCATTGGGAAAGGAGCCTGGGTCTCCCATCCTCTTTGAATGGCTGTAGACAGCATGTCTGATCTGGGTTTATGAGCCCAGTCAGGATTGTGGTCTCCTGCTGCAGGTGAGGGTGAGATAGCAGAGGATGCAGGAGTTGTTTGAGAGCCTCTGGGCTGCCACTGTGTTCATGCCTCCGCTCAGTTGTTGCCTTGTCTCTTAGAGGAAGCCATAATCTTTACACTCAGAGTCAGAACAGGAGTCCTCGCCTAGGTTGGTCTTCTATGTCGGTCTTCTATGTCATCTTCTTCTGAAGAGAAAGGATACAGAGTAAGTTTCTCCTGATGGTTGGAGGACATCAGTCACTGTTCCCAGCACGTTGTCCAAGCCTATGTCCCCTTTTTGGGTTGTGCCCCACTTGTATGTGAGTGAACATGAGTGTTGGGAGGGTGGGCCTGGAAAATGTTTTGAGGTAATAAATATTCTGTGTTAATGGGAGACTCTGAGGCAGGTGTATTTCGGGGCAGTTGAAAGGTGAGAGGGTGGTGAATGTGTGTGGAATGAGCAGTGAACCCATGGCTGGACTGGTGAGTGGAGGTGTCACGAGTCTAGAGGGCTCCCTGGGCTCTTTTGGTTGCCTTCAGTGCATTTGTGCTCAGTGTCTGGAAGGCCTAGGGAAATAATAGTCAGGGACTGTGCCCTATTTGGCCTCTTTTTGATTAACTTCCTTCACTTTGTGTCTTCACGGTGCTGAATGTTTGTTATTGTAGTATTGTATCATGTCTTGACCTGTGTGCTGATTATGAGGCATGAGGTCCCCGTCTGGCTACATTTTCTCTGTGTTGACCTTGTGAAGTTGTTTCTTAAGCCATCCTAAATTTTTTTCTACCCAGCCCTCCTAGCCTTCCCTAAAGGTTAGAGTTCTTCCCAGAGGTCATTGGGCGGGACCTTGTAGGAACAGGGGAGTTGGCTGATAAGGAGAGATTGCAGATTTAGGGGCAGGAGAGGCTGTCTGGGGGATGGGTCATCTTGACATGCCACCAGCTGATACAGTGAGCTCATGGTCTCTGGCATGCCTGGCCTCAGTCCAGTGAGGATTGTCACAGTGAGGTCACAACTGTTTGTTGGATTTTCTCATGGCATGGCTATGGGTGTCACATTGTTCCTGGAGGACCCGGGTCTCAGTATGTCTCTGAGTTACGGCTGTGATATTCCTGGCTAAAGAAATTTCAAAGCTTCACGGTGAGTGTCCCAGTTGATATAAAGTGTCTAGCTCTGTAACTTTGGGTTTTGGAGTAGCTTTGCATGTTTTCCAACTTAAGGGCCTCTACCTTGGCTGTATTCCAGGAAGTAAGTGCACTCTTGAGTCCCCCAGAGTCAGTTCAGCTGTGCCTCAGGGACTCTGTTGCGGGGCCCAAGGAGCCACTTTGCATTGTGGACCCCACTTTCAGGCAAGTGCCGCTTTCTCATGTAAGCTCCCAGTTCCCTTGTTGCCCTGTTGGCAGGTCCATTGTGAGCAAAGTAGGTGCCAAGATTGAGTGTTTCCCCAGAGTGTCAGTGGCTGTTAGATTGGCAGGGTGGGCCCAGTTTTCCTGGGTATGTCAAGAGGTTCAAGAATTACACCTTTAAGCTGTGTCAGCAGGTACAGTATTCAGGAATGGAATTGGAGGGCCCAAAACCAGGGATGTGATGGACCAGTGGCTTTCTTTGGCCTGATAGTTACCCACTCTGAAAGTGTCCTTGCCCCAGTGCGTTCACATTTGACTCCTGCTACACAGACAAGGGGCAGGATATAAAACAGAGGCAAGAGAGAGCCCAGTATTCCAGGTGGCATTGCCCCTTTTTCCTGTACATGTTCTTCATGAACCTATGCATGTTCTTCAAGTGTGTATGTAAATTCTTGCTTCAATTCAGGTGGAGTCCCCAGGGATCAAAACCATCAGTGTGGTATCCTTCCCATATTCCATGACATCAGGCCAGGTGAGGTCAGGCAGGGGAGCCCCTGGAGGCATGTTGGCATAAGCCCATGGGGTAATGGTGGAATGCTAATGGTGGTAAGTGGTACTTCTTCGTGGGAACCTACTGGTTTGGCCTGGACCTTTGTGAGCTGGAGCTGCACCATCACATTCTGGGCTTTCCCTGGGACATGCGAGCTCTGATGGCCTGAAGCTTGACTGCACTACCTCCCCCATGACTGGGTGATGGGTCCTGAATGCTGATGTGATTGAGTTCCCTGGCCATCTCAGGGTGGAGGCCATAGGTCCAGAGTCTGAGCACATGCTTAAACTGATGATGACTCCAAAAAAAGGCATACCCTGGTGAGTGTGAAAAGCCTCTACTGTCTCCTCATCAGAACTGGGGTCCTAAATGTGGCTCCCACAGGGAACATAGACAGGGTGTCACATTGCATTTGCCCCCTTGGCCATCAGCAGCCACTTTGTGCAAGTTGAGGGTGATGACTTTCTTGTGGGAAGAGGAGCCTTTGGGGGAAAAGTCTGGGACTCCCATCCCTGGGGGATGGCTAGGGAGAGTGTGTCATCCCTGGATGCAGGAGGCTAGCCAGGTCTGTGTTCTTCTTCCACGGGTGAGAGTGCAGGTGCTAAGGGAAGTGGGAGCCTTTTAGGGTCTCTGGCCTGCCGTTGAGCTCTTCAGGCCTCTGCCAGGTCATTGCCTTATCCTGGAGGATGCCTTCGTCTTTACACACAGGGTCAGGCAGGAGCCCTGCGCAGGCCGGGCTTCTCTGTCATGTTCTGTGCGGAGATGGGATGAATGTTAGAAGGTTTTTCCTGATGATCTTAGCAAATCAACAGACCACCATCCATGGGATGTGAGCCAAGCTGACAACCCCTCCTCACATCACATCCCCCTTGTGTGTGTGTGTGTGTGTGTGTGTGGTGGGGCGAGGTGGGGGGTGGGGGCAGGCACTGGGCTTGAGAGGTTGGGCCTGGAAAATGTCTAACAGAATTTTTGAAGAAATCAAAATTCTGTGTAGAGGAGAGGGTCTGGCACTTTGATCTGAGGTGGGTAGATACTAAGGACAGAGAATGGCAAAGAGAGTGAGAAATGCCATAGGAATTGTGCATGAACCCCTAGGTGAAATGCTTTGTGGATGAACTGGCAAGTCTGTAGGGTTCCTTGAACTCTTTGGGTTGCTTTCAGGTACGTTTTAAGCCAGTTTCAGGAAGCACTGAGGGTGCAGATTCATGTACCCATCCCCTAGTTGGCTTCTCCTTTGATTGACTGCTTTGTGATGGATCTTTGTGGCAGCAAGTGGTTGGCATCAAGGCATTGTATCATGTCTTGGCATGGAGGCCAATTATGAGGCGGGTGTTTGTTTTATCCATGTCTGGCCAGGTTCTCCCTGTGTTGATGATATAAAGATGTTCCTCAGGACATTACAGGGTCATTTCTATACCCAGCCCACCTAGCCTTCTCTTAGGTTTGGAGCTCTTTCCTGGAGGTCATTAGACTGGATCCTGTGGAAACAGGGGAGTCAGCTTCCAAGGAGAGGCTATCTGTTATGAGCATCATTTTGTCATGCCATCGGCTGGTGCATCAAACCTATGATCCCTGGAATACCAGACCTCAGGCCAGAGAAGTCATGGTGGATTCAGAGCTTGCAGCTGTTTGCTGGGTTATGTTGTGGAATAGCTGTTGGTGTCACATTGGTCCTTGAGGACCCGGGTCTCATGGTATCTCTGGTGTGGACAGTGATTTTCCTGGTTTATGAATTTGCAAGGTTCTGTAGTTTTGGTGACTGTGGATGTCACCATGGTCCTACAAGAGCTCTTGGTTTGCTAAAGTATGGGCACTGATGGGACTGACTTTCAAAAGTGCGAGGCCCCACATCAGTTTACTCAGCTGTTTTAGGTGTCTCGCCTTACAACTTTGGGCATTGGATAGGCTCCATTTCCTTTCTGTCTCTGTGTGGTCCAAGTGAAAGGCTTTTATCTTTGCCTTAGGCTCAGAAACAATCTTCTTGTGAGTACTTACCTAGCTAATGTAGCCATCCCCAGGTTGTGTATGAGTTTCTATGGTATATCATTGTATATTTTCTTTTCTTTTTTTTTTAATGTGGCTCATTGAACATTTTTATTTTAGCTCTGTAAATCAGGATCATGAAATTTTTGTTATTCATCTTTTTCTTTTCCTACTTGTTTTCTTCACTGTTTGTCATATGTGTTATATTATGATATAGTTGCCATTGTTTTCAGTCAAGTGCTTTATAAAAAATTTTCAGAGCCCTCCTTTCCATTTTTAATTGGTGTGCTGCAAGAATTTCAAAAAACTCTTTGTATCGATGTGTATTTTATTGACCCTTATTTTTGTTGTGTGTGACCTTATAATATCACACTTCATGTTTTTGTTTTTACTCTTGTTTTTTTAGTTGTTTAATTTACCTTTTTAAACCAAGAATTTTTGCCAATTTAAATATTTCTTAAAATAATAAATTACACCTAAATGTTTCTTAGTCCTCTTATCAGGTACATCTCTTTTGTTTTTTGCTTTCATATTTTTCCAAAATGTTATATAATTTTTTATGAACATTTTTATGAATATTTTTTTACATTCTGATTCTAGATGCCTTTTTTAATTTCTGGATTTTTGACTGTAGAAATTTTTTAAATTGTGAATTCACTGTTTCATATATGTTTGTACTACTATTTTTGTATGTTTAACCTTAATTGTACAATGTTACAGACTCTAGAGAGTCTCTTGGGCTGCAAGATCAAAGCAGTCAATCCTAAAGAAACTCAATCCTGAATACTCATTGGAAGGACTGACGCTGAAGCTGAAGCTCTAATACTTTGGCCACCTGATGTGAAGAACTGAATATTAGAAAAGACCCTGATGCTGGGAAAAATTGAAGGCAGGAGGAGAAGGGGACAACAGAGATGAGATGGTTGGATGGCATCACCAACTCAATGAACATGAGACTGAGTAAACTCTGGGAGTTGGTGATGGACAGAGAGGCCTGGCATTCTGTAGTCCATGGGATCCCAAAGTCGGACATGAATAAGTGACTGAACAACAACAGACCTCTGTCCATCGTTCTTCAGACACACTGTTTAACTAGATTTAGTCCCTTGAATCTATTTGTTACTCTACTATGAATTCATACAGGATTTGATTTATGTCGTACCTGGCTGGCCTAGTGTTTTTCCCAGTTTTCTTTAGTTTAAGCCTGAATTTGCTATTAGAAGCTGATGATCTGAACCACAGTCAGTTCCAGGTCTTGTTTTTGCTGGCTGTCTGATTTCAGTATTTACCATTTGGTGGCCACAACTGGAAAAGGTCAGTTTTCATTCCAATCCCAAAGAAAGGCAATGCCAAAGAATGCTCAAACTACTGCATATTGCACTCACCTCACATGCTAGTAAAGTAATGCTCAAAGTTCTCCAAGCCAGGCTGCAACAGTATGTGAACCATGAACTTCCATATGTTCAAGCTGGATTTAGAAAAGGCAGAGGAACCAGATATCAAATTGGCAACATCCGTTAGATCATGGAAAAAGCAAGAGAGTTCCAGAAAAGCATCTGCTTCTGCTTTATTGACTCTGCCAAAGCCTTTGACTGTTTGGATCACAACAAACTGTGGAAAATTCTACAAGAGATGGGAATACCACACCACCTGACCTGCCTCTTGAGAAATCTGTATGCACGACAGGAAGCAACAGTTAGAACTGGACATGGAACAACAGACTGGTTCTAAATAGGGAAAGGATTACATCAAGGCTGTATATTGTCACCCTGCTTGTTTAACTTATATACAGAGTACATCATTGGAGAAGGAAATGGCAACCAACTCCAGTACTCTTGCCTGGAAAAATCCCATGCACAGAGGAGCCTGGTGGGCTGCAGTCCATGGGGTTGCTAGGAGTCGGACACAACTGAGTGACTTCACTTTCACTTTTCACTTTCATGCATTGGAGAAGGAAATGGAACCCACTCTAGTGTTCTTGCCTGGAGAATCCCAGGGATGGGGGAGCCTGGTGGGCTGCCGTCTATGGGGTCGCACAGAGTCGGACACGGGTGAAGCGATTTAGCAGCAGCAGAGTACATCATGAGCAACACTGGGCTGGATGAAGCACATGCTGGAATCAAGATTGCTGGGAGAAATATCAATAACCTCAGATACGCAGATGACACCACCCTTATGGCAGAAAACAAAGAAGAACTAAAGAGCCCTTTGATGAAAGTGAAAGAGGAGGATGAAAAAGCAGACTTAAAACTCAACATTCAGAAAACTAAGATCATGCCATCTGGTCCCATCACTTCATGTCAAATAGATGGGGAAACAGTGGAAACAATGACAGACTTTCTATTTTGGGACTCCAAAATCACTGCAGATGGTGACTGCAACCATGAAATTAAAAGATGCTTGTTCCTTGGAAGAAAAGCTATGACTAACCTAGACAGTATATTACAAAACAGAGATATTACTTGGCCAACAAAGGTCCATCTAGTCAAAGCTATGGTTTTTCTAGTAGTCATGTATGGATGTGCGAGTTGGACTATAAAGAAACCTGAGCACTGAAGAATTGATGGTTTTGAACTGTGTTGTTGGGGAAGACTCTTGAGAGTCCCTTGGACTGCAGAGAGATCCAGCCAGTCCATCCTAAACGCAGTCAATCCTGAATATTCATTGAAAGGACTGATGCTGAAGCTGAAACTCCAATACTTTGGCTACCTGATGCGAAGAACTGACTCATTGGAAAAGACCCTAATGCTGGGAAAGATTGAAGGCAGGAGGAGAAAAGGATGACAGAGGATGAGATGGTTGGATGGCATCACCAACTCATCGGACATGAGCTTGAGTAAACTCTGGAATTTGGTGATAGACAGGGAGGCCTGGCATGCTGCACTCCATACGGTCGCTAAGAATCGGACACAACTGAGCAACTGAACTGAACTGATGTCCATGTGTAACGTCATCTCTTGTGTTGTTGAAAAAGGGTATTTGCTATGACTAGTGCATTTTCTTGGCAGAATTCAGTTAGGCTTTGTCCTGCTTCATTTTGTTCTCCAAGACCAAACTTACCTGTTATTACTCCAGGTGTCTCTTGACTTCCTACTTTTGCATTCCAATCCCTGAGGATGAGTAGAATATCTTTTTAAGTATTAGTTCTAGGAGGTCTTCTAGGTCTTCATAGAAATGGTCAACTTTAGCTTCTTCTGTATCCATGGTAGGGGTATAGACTTCAATTACTATAATGTTGACCGAGTTGCCTTGGAAACAAATCAAGATGATTCTGTCATTTTTGAGGTTGCACCCAAGTACTGTATTTTGGACTCTTTTGTTGATTATGAGGGTTACTCCATTTTTTTAACGGGATTCTTGCCCACAGTGGCAGATATAATGGTCATCTGAATTAAGTTTGCCTATTCCTATCCATTTTAGTCACTGATTGCTAAGATATTGATGTTTATTCTTACCATCTCCTGCTTGACTGTGTCCAGTTTACCTTGATCCATGGGCCTAACATTCCAGGTCCCTATGCAATACTGTTCTTTGCAGCATTGAATTTTACTTGCATCACCAGACACACCCACAGCTGAGCAGCATATCTACTTTGGCCCAGCCACTTCATTCATTCTGGGGCTATTAGCAATTCTCCTCTACTCTTCCCCAGTAGCAGGTTGGACACCTTCAGACCTGAGCGACTCATCTTTTGGTGTCATATCTTTTTGGCCTCTTGTACAGTTCATGAGGCAAGTATGCTGGGGTGGTTTACCATTCCCTCTTCTCAGTGGTCATGTACGGTTGTGAGAACTGGACTGTAAAGAAGGCAGAATGCCAAAAAATTGATGCCTTCAAACTGCTGTGCTGGAAAAGACTCCTGAAAGTCCCCTGGACAGCAATGAGATCAAACCAGTCAATCTTAAGGGAGATCAACCCTGCATATTCACTGCAAGGACTGATATTCAAGCTGAAGCTCCAGTATTTTGGCCATGTGACGTGAACAGGCAACTCATTAGAAAAGTCACTGATTTGGGGAAAGATTGAGGGCTGAAGGAGAAGAGGGCATCAGAGGATGAGATGGCTGGATGGTGTCACCAGTGCAATGAACATGTACTTGGGCAAACTCCAGGAGATGGTGAGGGACATGAAGGCCTGGTGTGCTACAGTCCATGGGGTCGCAAAGAGTTACATGACTGGGCAACTGAACAACAGCAACAACCTTAGTTTATTAGTATTCTTTTTAATGAGTTATTTAATATCTAGGTATCTTATTTTTTCACACAGATCCTTTGTGGGATTTGGATCATTTTTTCTTTTTTAAATTTTTTTGATCTTTTGATCCTCACTGATTTCACTTAATATCTTCCATGTTTTGTGCTCTCTAATAATGATCATGTCTGGTAAACTTTTCTTACTTATTATACAATTCCATTTTCATTTCATTTATTTATATTTTTGTTATTTACTGGAGATTTGTCTTCATTTTCACTTTTTAAAGATATTTTATATTCACACCCCAAATTTTTCATCAGTATTTTATTATTTATTCTGATAACTGCATTGTTTCATCTTTTGTTTCTTTCATTGATTTTCTATTCACATTCTTTTCATGATTACTTTTCTTCTGTAATATGTCATCTTTTCATTTCTATCTGGAAGTTTTTTATTGTAGTATAGTTGATAAACAATATTGTGCCAATTTCTTTATATAGCAGAGTGACTGAGTTATACACATATATACATTTTTATACTCTTTTCCATTATGACTAATAACAGAATATTGAATGTCATTTCTTGTATTATACACTTAGGACCTTGTCTATCCATTCTAAATATAATAGTTTGTATCAACCAACCCCAAACTCCTAGTTCATCCCTTTCCCTCCCCTCCTTCCCCTTGGCAGCCACAAGTTTGTTCTCTATATCTGTGCTTGTCTTTCTGTTTTGTAGATAGATTCATTTGTGCCTTAGTTCAATTCCACATGTAGGTGATATATTCTACTTGTCTATCTCTTTCTGACTTAATTTAGTTTGATAGTCTCTAGTTGTAGCTCTGTTGTGCAGTTTTTATATTAAATTAGGGTACCTGATTTCTATTACAGTTTTTATTTTAGTTCCTAAACCCTGTTTTGGTTTAATTCAATGTCTTGCATCTAAAGTTTGTGGTTTTCTTTGCAGTCCAATTGTCAGAGCTGATTTGTTGCTATTTTGGTCCCTTGGTTTCTTTGATTTTACTTAGTCTTCTTGTAGCTCCTGCTAGTCATCCATAAGGTGTTAGAAGGTTTTTTCTACACTGAATGCTCTCTCTGGAGTGAGAAACTCTACATACAGAAATGAATAGTTTCTGTTAGTTCAGGCAGCTCAGTTTCATGGTGTGACCTGATCTGTGTCACCTGGCTTTTAGCCTTCTTAGGTACAGAGGGAGATTCTCTAGCCTAGAGGGAGATTATCTAGTCTAGAGATTTTCAAGACTAAGTGAGAATATGTGCAGTGTAGGGATTCCTAGGCCAGTTGATCAGTGAAATTTTACCAAATTTTACCAAAAAATTTCACTTTTGCTCTATTTTTATAGTTCAACTTAGAATCACACTTGATTTCTTTCGAAAGAATTATATTTGTTTCACCTTGAGAAGTGAAATGATGGAGAATATCTGACTAAATCTGCCATTCAAACCTCACAGTTCATTGGAGACTCACACTGGTAAGCATTTTGTCCTGAGAATACTGACATTAGAGTGTTGGAACATTCCAATAGTAATAAAACTCTGGCCAAGCCAGTTAACTGATACTAGATCATTGACTGTGATGACCTCATCCCCATCATTTAAAACTGCTGATGGTTGTGTCTGAAGGTGTTGGGATCCTGACTGCTCAGTCTCTGCTACGTAACTTACTGTCCTGCTACAAATGTACCTGCACTGGTGATGAGTTCAAAGTGGGCCTCAGAGGAATCTGAATAAAATGGCTGACGAAATTATTTCTGTGAGGTGAGGTCCAGCACAAGGGGCTATACTAGGCTATGGAGGGAGTTCAGTTGGTCAAGTAGTATCAATAGTGACTATCATGTTTAAAGTTAACAAATAACTTTTACAAATTCTACAGTTGCCTGTAAACATCTGATTTGATGGAAGAAAATACTGGACAGTATTTGCTCTGATGGAGGGTAGAGATTAACTTAATGTTGGAATGACATCAGGAACAGTTTAGGAGACAAATGCATTATTTTATTTCAAATGAGGGTGCGTTTGTGAACTCTGCCACTTTGTGTCTAGGAGACCAATGGACACATTTACCTCTTATCTTTCCACATTTTACTTTATTCTTTCATGTAGCATGGATCTCGTACTGAGTTTCATATGAAAGAGAAGTGACATAAAGGACAGGATTGAGAATAAGTTAACCTTTTCATCTTTGAGATTCGTTCTCAAACTGGTACACACTTTGTCCTGAAAATACTCCATTCCTCTTAGAGGTAATATAATTTTGAGGTCAATATTAGAGGTCAATAACAGTAAGTCTTTGACTATTCTGCTCAGCCTTGGAGTCTTGGGAAGTATATGGTCTCCAAGACTGAATATGGTAGTTCAGTGTGTCTGTGGGTGATGAACTCCTGAATACCTGGTCTGTTGTTTAACTGAGGTTCGAAATACCCTCTCTAGCAATGTGCCTGGATTGATGACTGTAATAATTCATCTCAGAAAATCTGAACAAAATGAGTGACCTAATCAATTTTCTGAAACTGAGGACTAGAACCCACCTTGTACAAAATATGGAGGGAGAGTTGAGCTTTTTCATCTGTGAGGTATCAAGAGGGACTGTTGTATTTTGAAAGTTCACCAACATGCATGTGTTTGATAAACTGAACTAGGCAGAGATCTGTACTTCTACAGTGCTGGGATAATGTGGAAACTCTCTTGAGTGCTCATGTGGCAGCATTAGACTCTAGAGAACCAGCACATGAGTGCTGAAAATGTGGGGTGCAGTTTTGCCTACACTTGTTTCTCTGAGCTGCTGGAATCTTCTGAGTGACAGTCTCTTTAGGGCAATTAGATGGTCAAAATTCAAAGAGATAATAGGTTTTTATTCTTCACTTCTATATTAAATGAAACAATTACATGGAAGTCGAAGCATAGATACTGTATTTTGGAATGTCTTCATAGTATTTTTAATCTACTTGCCAACTCTGTCTTAAGTTTTCAACTGCCATTTAGTTGTATCTCTCTTTTTTCTCCCATTATGTGAGGAAGCAGTTTCACATACATTTGATTGCTGCTTCAATTATATGCTGTATGAAACATTTTTAGACATGAAATCATAATAAAATTCTTGCATTTTTATGTATATATATCATGACTTCTGCCCTCAATGTGTTTCATATGTGTATAAGAATGATTCTGGTTGTAATGCCTGGTTCTGAGGCATGTCTACTGGGAGACTTTGAACTAATGGCTTGTAAAATCTTAATCTGTATACTACCATGTTCTGAAGAGTGAGTGTAACTGTTCTGCTGTCCAGTTGTCCAGTGACTGTCTGTGGTGAATATTGCATAAACTTGTGTCATTATATTAAGAAGATTTTCTTTCTCTATCTCCCAAATTTTTCCTTGTGCTTTATAGATTGGAAGTGATGTTTAATGGAAGGTACATTTTGTTGCTTGGAATTCTCACCAACACACCAGGGAAGTGCCATTTTGTCATTGGTAACATGACATCTGAGAATGGCAAAACAATATATTCCAGAAATACAACCCAATTTTCAATAAGATTTTTGCAGGATTGTTTTTATTATTGTTTTTAAGAAATCAGGAATTCACATGGCTTTATGAAGACGTTGTTAATTCAAATACTGTGAGGCATTAATAATATGGTGAGTTATTCATGTTTTCTGTCTCTTTTATTTCTTTTTTTTATTTTTATTTTCATTTATTTTTATTAGTTGGAGGCTAATTGCTTTACAATATTGTAGTGGATTTTGCCATACATTGACATGAATCAGCCATGGATTTACATGTGTTCCCCATCCTGATCCCCCCCTCCCGCCTCCCTTCCCATCCCATCCATCTGGGTCTTCATTTGAATCAGTTCTAATGAGATGGATGAAACTGGAGCCCATTATACAGGAGTGAAGTGAGCCAGAAAGGTAAAGACCAATACAGTATACTAATGCATATATATGGAATTTTAAAAGATGGTAATGATAACCCTATGTGCAGAACAGGAAAAGAGACACAGATGTACAGAACAGACTTTTGGACTCCGTCTTACTTTTGGACTCCGTGGGAGAAGGCACGGGGTGGGATGTTCTGAGAAAATAGCATTGAAACAAAGTATACTATCAATAGTGAAACAGATCACTAGCCCAGGTTGGATGCATGTCTCTTTTATTTCAATAATGTTTGCTCTTTCTTTGCTTGGAATAAAACTTTAAAATACCTAAGTAAACCCCAGGAGATGAGCAAACTCTAGGAGATGGTAAAGGAGAGGGAAGCCTGGCATGCTGCAGTCCATGGAGTCGCAAAGAGTCAGACATGACTGAGCGACTGAACAACAAGTACACAGAGAACCATTCCATCTTCTGTTTGGTTGATAAATGGACATTATCACTTCCCATCTTAATAAATATTTACTCTGTTACTACAATTCAAGATGGACTAAGAGCTTTGTTTCATATGAATGAGTTTTATTTCCTTGAGATCTGACATGAAGGAGAGCTTCAGGAACAATTCTACCTCTCATCCTGAAGGGTTAGTGGGAATTTTTCATGCTGGTAAGCACTTTGTCCTGAAGATACTGACATTCCTCTCAGGGAGTATGATGGGAGTGTCACTCTCCAATAACAGTGGGGCTCTGACTATGCTAGTCAGCCTTGGGGTCGCCATTGATGCTGGTCTGCATGGTTGAATAGTGTGGACCGGTGTGTCCCCAGGAAGACAGTCCTAACAGCTCAGTGTCTACTACATGTTTCATTCTAAAGTTTCCTTTTATAAGTGCACCTGGAAAAATGGTGACTTTTAAAATGAACCTCATTGGAATCAGAACAAAATGAGTGACAAAATCGCTTAGCTAAAGTCCAGTCCACAGGCCATGCTAGTCAAAAATGTGGAAGGATATTCAGTTTTTTCAGCGGGTGCTGTACCCCAAACAGGGACTATGGTATTGGGAAACTAAGATGCCGACATGTGCTAAAGGAGCTGAATTGTACAGTGGTTGATCAACAACCAATTTGGGATGATATGATTAACTCTGGGTACTTGGCTGCCAGCATCTACAAACCTGTAGTAAATCAACTCTGGGTAATCACTACTTGAATAGTGAGTTCCATGCGAAATCTTTGTAACTACACTTGAACCATTCACACATTTGTCTGAGCTGCCAAAATATTCCGAGTGATTATTGATGTCTTCAGTGTGCTTGAATTGTCAAAATTCAAGGTTACGAACTTCTACTTTTCATTTTCTATTAAGTAGAACAGTTATATGTAAATTGAAGAGTTTGGAACCCCATGAACTGTAGCCCGCTAGTCTCCTCTATCTGTGGGATTCTCCAGGCAAGAATACTGTAATGGGAAGTCATTCCCTTCTCCAGGGGATCTTTTGACTCAGGGATTGAACTCAGGTCTCCTGCATTGTAGGCGAATTCCTTACCATCTGAGACAGGGAAGCCCAACTGAAAGTAGGTGTATGGAATCTCCACGACATCTTTTAATTTGTTGCCAACAAAGTCAATAGAATTAGAACAGTTGGTTCTTTGTTTTTCCTTTTTCCTATAAACTGAGCAAGCAATTTCGTATATTTTGAATGCTGGCTTCAACTACATGCTGCATTAAACATTTTTAGATGTGAAAGGAATGCACTTCAAATTCTTAGATTTTTTGCATGAATTTCATTGGCCACTTTCATATATTCTCATTGAGTTTCTAATGTGTTTAAAGAAATATCCTAGTTTTAATAATTTTTCAGCAAATGTGCTGGGAAAATTTGGAGACAAATATCTTAGAAAAATTATGTCTTTTCTACTGTGGTCAAAGTTGTGAACATAATATTCTTGTCATCTTATGATCAAGGAATATCTATTATGAATTCTTATAATTTCTTGTAGCTGAATATGCCATTTAAAAACTTTATTTTGCAGCTTCTCTAATTTCATTTGTACTTTGTATATTGGACATGACATTAGAGTTCCATAAACATCATCACCACACCAATAAAGTACTGATTTTGTCACTTGTGCTAGCTCTTTTAATTGGGAAATAACAAAACAATGCACTCCTAGGGTAACAGCCAATTTTAGTAAATTTGTTCTTTGTATTGTTTATTATTTTTCAATAATAAAAATTGCATTGAGTTGATGAGTAGTTAGTTAATACAACTTTATTAGCACCAATAATCCATTGAGATATCTGAAACTTCAGTCTCCTTTATTTTTAAGATTTTATACTTTCTCTTCTTTAACCAGAAAAATCCTAGAGGAGTAATAAATTCATATATTTTATATAAAGATACACAGCAAATCTTCCTGTCTTGTGCAATTTTGACACAGAGACATGTATACCTTTCATCTTTCCACATTTATACTTTCCCACAGGTTGATGTGGGCCAAAAACTAGGTTTTGTATGGATGAGCCTCTTCCTTCTTGATATATGCCATGGAGGAAAATATTGGGAATAATTCTGCTTTCCATCCTCAAGGGCCAATGGGAATTCTAATATCAGTAAGCAATTCTAGTATCAGAAGAATTTTCTAGACATTTGTGTTACTGATCCAAGTAGATACTGTGTTAAGCATTTTTAACTAAAAATTATTATGTTTCCAATCATTGATATTCTAGGTAGATTTCATTGCCCGATATTTATATTGTGTTAGTGGGTTTCATAATGTTGAAGGGGAGATCCTAGTATTAATACCTGTTGCCAAGGGAAGTCTTTGGGGGAACTTTGAGACTGAAAGTCTTATGACTTTCAGTGTTATCCTGATCCAAGTAGTGAGCATTATTTTTCTTCTTACATAGTCAAGTGAAATCTATGGTATTATATGTTATTAGTTTATAAACTTTCAATTATGATGGTTTTGTCAAATTCCCTAATTTCCCAATATATTCTATAGATTAGAGATGAAATTAGAGTTGGATGGAATTCCTACCAGTTATCCAAGTAACTGCTGATTTTACACTTGTATCAGCTCCCTTCTATGGAAATTATCAGAACAGTGCACTCCAGAGGTAACATTGCAATTTTTAATAAGTGTATTTTCTAAATTTTTCTAGTATGTGTTTTTAGCAAGCAAGATTATAGATGGTTTTTGGAGTCTGCTAGTCTAAACAATGTAAAGCTTTTAATAGTCTGGGTCATCTGAGGTTTCTGTGTACTTTTTCCCCAGGATTTTAATGCTTCCTCCATTTTGAATAACATCAGAATATCCTACTAGAGAGATAGTACTTTTGTTTACTTCAGTTCATTTCAGTCATTCAGTCATCTCCGACTATTTGCGACCCCATGGACTGCAGCATGCCAGGCTTCCCTGTCCATCACCGACTCCTGGAGCTTACTCAAACTCGTGTTCATTGAGTCAGTAACGCCATCCAACCATCTCATCCTCTGTTGTCCCCATTGTCTCCTGCCCTCAGTCTTTCCCAGCATCAGGGTCTTTTCTAGTGAGTCAGTTCTTCACAACATGTGGCCAAAGGATTGGAGTTTCAGCTTCAGTATCAGTCCTTCCAATGAATATTCAGGAATGATATCCTTTAGGATGGACTGGTTGGATCTCCTTGTAGTCCAAGGGACTCTTAAGAGCCTTCTCCAACATCACAGTTCAAAAGCATCAATTCTTTGGCAGTCAACTTTCTTTCTAGTCCAACTCTCAAATCTGTAAATAAGAAAGAAAGAAAGTGAAGTCACTCAGTCATATCTGACTCTTTGCGACCCCATGGATTATAGCCTACCAGGCTTCTCGTCCATGGGATTTTCCAGGCAAGAATACCAGAGTGGGTTGCCCTTTCCTTCCCCAGGGTATCTTCCCAACCCAGGGATCGAACCTGGGTCTTCTGCATTGCAGGCAGATGGTTTACCCTCTGAGCCTCCAGGGAAGCTATACATGACTATGGGAAAAACCATAGCTTTGACTAGGTGGACATTTGTTGGCAAGTAATGTCTCTGCTTTTTAATATGCTGTCTGGGTTGGTTGTAGCTTTTCTTCCAAGGAGCAAGCATTCTTTTTTTTTTTTTTAATTTCAGGGCTGCAGTCACCGTCTGCAGTGATTTTGAAGCCCCCAAAAATATAGTCTGTCACTGTTTCCACTGTTTCCCCATCTGTTTGACATGAAGTGATGGACCAGATGCCTTGATCTTAGTTTTCTGAATGTTGAATTTTAAGCCAGCTTCTTCCACCTCCTCTTTCACTTTCTTCATCAAGAGGCTCTTTAGTTCTTCTTTGCTTTCTGCCATAAGGGTAGTGTCATCTGCATATCTGAGGTTATTGATATTTCTCCCAGCAATCTTGATTCCAGCTTGTGCTTCATCCAGTCTGTCATTCCTCATGATGTATTCTGCATGTAAGTTAAATAAGCAGGGTGACAATATACAGACTTGATGTACTTCTTTCCCAGTTTGAAACCAGTCTGTTGTTCCATGTCTGGTTCTAATGTTGCTACTTGACGTGCAAATACAGATTTCTCAAGAGGCAGGTCAGGTGGTCTGGTAGTCCCATCTCTTGAAGAATATTCCACACTTTGTTGGGATCCACACAGTCAAATACTTTGACTTTGTCAATAAAACAGAAGTAGATGTTTTTCTGGAACTCTCCACGTTTTTTGATGATCCAGCAGATGTTGGCAATTTGATTTCTGGTTCCTCTGCCTTTTCTAAATCCAGCTTGAAGTTCACAGTTCACATACTGTTAAAGACTGGCTTGGAGAATTTTGAGCATTACTTTATTAGTGTGTGAGATGAGTGCAACTCTGCAATAGTTTGAACATTCTTTGACATTGCCTTTCTTTGGGATTGGAATGAAAACTGACCTTTTCCAGTCCTGCGGCCACTGCTGAGTTTTCCAAATTTGCTGGCATATTGAGTGCAGCACTTCCACAGCATCATCTTTTAGGATTTGAGATAGCTCAACTAGAATTCCATCACCTGCGCTAGCTTTGTTCATAGTGATGCTTCCTAAGGCCCCCTTGACTTTTATTCCAGGATGTCTGGCTCTAGGTGGTTGATCACATGATCATGGTTATCTGGGTCATGAGATCTTTTTTGTATAGTTCTTCTATAGTATAGTTCTTGCCACCTCTTCTTAATATCTTGTTAGGACCATACCATTTCTGTCCTTTATGGTACTCATCTTTGCATGAAATGTTCCCTTAGTATCTCTAATTTTCTTGAAGAGATGTCTAGTCTTTCCTTTTCCTGGAAAAACTAGAGATGTCTAGTTTTTCCAGGAAAAAACTCTATGTTTTTTCCTGTATTTCTTTTGCATTGGTCACTGAAGAAGGCTTTCTTATCTCTCCTTGCTATTCTTTGGAACTCTTTGCTTACTTTGACATAGTGAATGTCTTGTTATGCATGGTTAACAGATGAACATGTATACTTTTCATCATTCCATAATTGTACTCTATGCCAGCAGATTGACATGGACTAAGAACTCAGTTTCATATAAATGCTTTTATTCTTTTCCCTTGAGACATGAAATGAAAGAAAATATTGGGAATCATTCTGCCTCTCATCCTATGGGCTGGTGGGAATTTTCATGCTGGTAAGTACTTTGTCCTGAAACTACTAACATTACTGTCAGGGAGTGTAATCCTCCAGTGACAGTGAGACTCTGGCTATGCTAACCAGCCATCACTGGTGACCCGTACAGTCCAAACAATGTGATGGGTTACCACTGATGCTGGTCTCCATTGAATAGTGTGAACCAATGTGTCACAGGGAGACAGAGTGCTCTCAGTGTGTCCCTGAGACGTCAGTGTCTGTATCATGTCCCAGGATCAGAGTCTCTTCCACAAATGTGCCTGGACTGATGGTGACTTTATTTTTTTTTTTTTCAGTGGGTTTTGCCATACATTGATATGAATCAGCCATAGAGTTACACGAATTCCCCATCCCGGTCTCCCATCCCACCTCCCTCTCCACCCGATTCCTCTGGATCTTCCCAGCCCAACAGGCCCAAGCACTTGACTCATGCCTCCCACCTGGGCTGATGGTCTGTTTCACCACAGATAATATACATGCTGTTCTTTCGAAACATCCCACCCTCCCCTTCTCCCACAGAGTTCAAAAGTCTGTTCTGTACTTCTGCGTCTCTTCTTCTGCCCTGCATATAGGGCCATCGTTATCATCTTTCTAAATTCCGTATATATGTGTTAGTATACTGTAATGTTCTTTATCTTTCTGGCTCACCTCACTCTGTATAATGGGCTCCAGTTTCATCCATCTCATTAGAACTGATTCAAATGAATTCTTTTTAACAGCTGAGTAATATTCCATGGTGTATATGTACCACAGCTTCCTTATCCATTCATCTGCTGATGGGCATCTAGGTTGCTTCCATGTCCTGGCTATTATAAACAGTGCTGTGATGAACATTGGGGTGCACGTGTATCTTTCAGATCTGGATTCCTCAGTGCGTATGCCCAGAAGTGGTATTGCTGGGTCATATGGTAGTTCTATTTCCAGTTTTTTAAGAAATCTCCACACTGTTTTCCATAGTGGCTGTACTAGTTTGCATTCCCACCAACAGTGTAAGAGGGTTCCCTTTTCTCCACACCCTCTCCAGCATTTATTACTTGTAGACTTTTGGATAGCAGCCATCCTGACTGGCGTGTAATGGTACCTCATTGTGGTTTTGATTTGCATTTCTCTGATAATGAGTGATGTGGAGCATCTTTTCATGTGTTTGTTAGCCATCTGTATGTCTTCTTTGGAGAAATGTCTGTTTAGTTCTTTGGCCCCTTTTTTGATTGGGTCATTTATTTTTCTGGAATTGAGCTACAGGAGTTGCTTGTATATTTTTGAGATTAATCCTTTGTCTGTTTCCTCATTTGCTATTATTTTCTCCCAATCTGAGGGCTGTCTTTTCACCTTACTTATAGTTTCCTTTGTTGTGCAAAAGCTTTTAATTTTCATTAGGTCCCATTTGTTTATTTTTGCTTTTATTTCCAATATTCTGGGAGGTGGGTCATAGAAGATCTTGCTGTGATTTATGTCAGAGAGTGTTTTGCCTATGTTCTCCTCTAGGAGTTTTATAGTTTCTGGTCTTACATTTAGATCTTTAATCCATTTTGAGTTTATTTTTGTGTATGGTGTTAGAAAGTGTTCTAGTTTCATTCTTTTACAAGTGGTTGACCAGTTTTCCCAGCACCACTTGTTAAAGAGGTTGTCTTTTTTTCCATTGTATATCCTTGCCTCCTTTGTCAAAGATAAGGTGTCCATAGGTTCGTGGATTTATCTCTGGGCTTTCTATTCTGTTCCATTGATCTATATTTCTGTCTTTGTGCCAGTACCATACTGTCTTGATGACTGTGGCTTTGTAGTAGAGTCTGAAGTCGGGCAGGTTGATTCCTCCAGTTCCATTCTTCTTTCTCAAGATTACTTTGGCTATTCGAGGTTTTTTGTATTTCCATACAAATTGTGAAATTATTTGTTCTAGTTCTGTGAAAAATACCGTTGGTAGCTTGATAGGGATTGCATTGAATCTATAGATTGCTTTGGGTAGTATAGCCATTTTGACAATATTGATTCTTCCAATCCATGAACACGGTATGTTTCTCCATCTGTTTGTGTCCTCTTTGATTTCTTTCATCAATGTTTTATAGTTTTCTGTGTATAGGTCTTTTGTTTCTTTAGGTAGATATACTCCTAAGTATTTTATTCTTTTTGTTGCAATGGTGAATGGTATTGTTTCCTTAATTTCTCTTTCTGTTTTTTCATTGTTAGTATATAGGAATGCAAGGGATTTCTGTGTGTTAATTTTATATTCTGCAACTTTACTATATTCATTGATTAGCTCTAGTAATTTTCTGGAAGAGTCTTTAGGGTTTTCTATGTAGAGGATCATGTCATCTGCAAACAGCGAGAGTTTCACTTCTTTTCCTATCTGGATTCCTTTTACATCTTTTTCTGCTCTGATTGCTGTGGCCAAAACTTCCAACACTATGTTGAATAGTAGTGGTGAGAGTGGGCATCCTTGTCTTGTTCCTGATTTCAGAGGAAATGCTTTCAATTTTTCACCATTGAGGCTGATGCTTGCTGTGGGTTTGTCATATATAGCTTTTATTATGTTGAGGTATGTTCCTTCTATTCCTGCTTTCTGGAGAGTTTTAATCATAAATGAGTGTTGAATTTTGTCAAAGGCTTTCTCTGCATCTATTGAGATAATCATATGGTTTTTATCTTCCAATTTGTTAATGTGGTGTATTACGTTGATCGATTTGCGGATATTAAAGAATCCTTGCATTCCTGGGATAAAGCCCACTTGGTCATGGTGTATGATTTTTTTAATATGTTGTTGGATTCTGTTTGCTAGAATTTTGTTAAGGATTTTTGCATCTATGTTCATCAGTGATATTGGCCTGTAGTTTTCTTTTTTTGTGGCATCTTTGTCTGGTTTTGGAATTAGGGTGATGGTGGCCTCATAGAATGAGTTTGGAAGTTTACCTTCATCTGCAATTTTCTGGTGGTGACTTTAGAAATAGATCTCATTGGAGTCTGAGCAAAATGAGTGATAAAATCACTTATGTGAACTGAGGTCCAGCATAAGAGACCACTCTAGACAGAAGTGTTGGGATGGGATTCAGTCAGCTAGTGGAAACCCCCAGAAAAGGACTATGATATTAGAAAACCAAGATGGTAGCATGTGCTAGAGGAAATGACATGTACAGAAACTATGAATAATCATTGTAAAATTAAAATTCTGAGCGCTTGGCAGGCAACACATAGTAAACAAACAGTGGAGAACCAGCACATGAATGGTAAACATTGCAAGAAATGTTTGTGCTTATCCTCGGGCAATCATACAGTTTCCTTAGATGTTACAGTCTTTTGTGAGGATCGGCATGTTTAGGTCTATTAAATAGCTAATTAGAAATAAATTATTAGTTTTTGCTTGTCATTTATCTCTTAAGTAAAAGAAATATGGGAAATAGAAGAATTGATTGCATTTTGAGATTATCTTATGATATGTTTTAATTTGCTTATTAACCCATCAATTCAAAGAGTGGGGAAAGTTTTTTTTTTTTCTTGTCACTCAAGGAGAAATTTTCTAGATATTTGATGATGGATTGCATTAGATACTTCATTAAACATTTTAAACATGAAATGATTAAATATCCAATTGGAATATTATGTGGACATTATCAGCTAATAGTGATATTACTTCAGTGGGTTTTACTTATGCTCAGGGGGAATTATGGGTCAAATTTGAGACCAAGGTCTTAGAAAAATTGATTTTCTATACTACCCTTTTCCAAGGGACAAACATAATTTTTTCTCATTATATAGATGATCAAGAGAATATCTGTGGTTAATTCTTTATAATAATACTTTTATCAATTCGCATTCAATTGGAAATATTTTGTTTCACAACTTCCTTGATTTCCTCTGTCCTTTGAAAAATGAAAGTGACTTTGGAATTGCATAGAATCAGTTCAGTTCAGTCCCTTAGTTCAGTTCAGCTGCTTGGAGTACTCACTACCATAAAAAAAAGGCTGATTTTGTTACTTTCACCTGCTCCCTGTCTTAGGATGGAACAAAATAATGCACTCTAAAGGTAATACCATTTTAAAACAGATTTTCATTTTATGGCTTATTTTAATTATACTTTTATAATCAAGTAGATAATTGATTTTGTGAAGTGTTTATTAACCCAAATAAGGTGAGTTAGTAATTATCTGGTGAGGTGTCCAATATTTTGTCTCCTTTATTTCCAAGGTTTTTGTGCTTTCTCCCTTTGAATAATGTCAGAAACATTCTAGTAAAGTTATGAGTATATTTGACGCCCTCTTGTCTTATGCTTGTTTGACAAATAGACATATATAATCTCATTTTTCTATATTTTTACTCTGTATGGACCATTAGTTGAGTTTCATTTGAAAGAATTTGTCCCTTCTTCTTGAGAAGTGGCATGAAGGGAAGTATTGAAAATAATTTTACCATCTCATCCTCAGGAGCCGATGGGAATTGTAACATCAGCAAGCATTTTGTCTGAAAAGTACTGACATTCCTTTTAAGACCCTGTAATACTCATATGACAATGAGATTCTAGCTGTGCTAGGCAGTCATGGGGCTGTCATTGACTGTGGTGAATGGTCTCCGTTATTCAATACTGTGGGTCAATGTGTCTGAGGGTGTCAGAACCCTGAGTGCTCAGAGTCTGCCATGTATCTTAGGATCAAAGTCCCTTTCACTAATATGCCTGGATTAATGATGACTTCCTCATTGGAATATGAACAAACTGAGTGACAAAAATCACTTGTCAGCTGAGATCCCTCCCAGGGACCATGCTAGACAAGAAATGTGGAGGGAGCTCAGTCTAGTAGAAGCACCAACTAGGATGAAGTGTTTAAAAGGTCACCTGATAGTATATATTAAGGGAAATGAGCTGTACAGAGGTCTATAAGTGTCTGGTTTAAGGAGAGATGGAAGCTCTTGGAGTGCTTGGCTAATAGCATCCATTCACTCAGAATTATTATACTCTGGGCATTTGATTGTTGTTGTTGTTCAGTTGCTCAGTTGTTTCTGGCTCTTTGTGATGCCATGGACTGCAGCACACCAGGCTTCCCTGTCTTTCACCATTTCCTGAATCTTGCTCAAACTCATGTGCATTGAGTCAATGATGCCATCCAACCATCTTGTCCTCTGTTGTCCCCTTCTCCTCCTGCCTTCAATTTTTCCCAGCATCAGGATCTTTACTAATGAGTTGGCTCATTAGATTTTTAGCTGTCACAAAAATTCATACAGTTGTTTTCTCACCCAAATACAAATTTTCTAGACATTTGAGTGATGGGGTCAAGTATATGCTACATTAAATACTTTTAATTGTGAGGTCATTGCATTTCCAATTCTTGACATTTTATAGGTTAATATTCATATTTGTTCAGTCTGTTTCATGTGTGTTTTAAGGGAAATCCCAGTTTTAATGAGTGATTTTAAGGGTCCTTTGGAGAGACTTTGACCAGGTCTTAAAACAAATGACTTTCTATACTCTCCTCTTGCATGGAATAAAGTATATTTTTATTCTTGTCACACAAGTGGCAAAAAAATGTATATAATTAAATCTCAGATCAATTAATATTCAGTTTGGAAGACTGTCTTTTTCAACTCCTCTAATTTCCTCTGTGGTTTGTAAGTTGGAAGTAATATTTCAATTGCATAGAATTTTTATCCTACCAAAGAAAAGCTGGTTTTTGTCGCTTCTGCCAACTGCTTATCTAAGAAGAAATCCAATAATGCATTCTCAGTGAAACATCTAATCTTTTATAAATTCCTGAGTAATTATTTTTTTTTAAATAATGAAAAATTTAATTGGTGTTGTGCAGTCTGTCCGTTTAAACAGTTTGAGTACTTAATAATCTGGTGATTCTTTGAGGCTTCTTTTTGTACTTTTCCAGAATTTTTTTATTTTTTCCGCCTTCCTGCTGATGCTTCATATAGAAATTAAGCATGGAAACAATGGCAAGGCTATTCCTTACCAGTTTGGCAGAGAGAAATTGTTTCTACTGAGGGATGTGCTTGCCCAAATATCACTGAATCCTCAGCAGTGTGACCTGGTGAGCATCATTGTGACGATGGGATGGGAAGTATTTCATGGTGAGAGATCTCAGCGTCTAACTCTTCTTCTCTGCACACTCCCACCCTCTCAGTCACATGCCCGTAACTATTGTGCCTGTGTAAGTCTTGCCTGCTTTGCTGTGACTGTACCATCAGGCGTAGTGTAACCCTGTGCATCCCCTGCAAATTGCTACGTTCCTGAGCTTAATCAAGTGCTATAAGTGATTTTTAGATAATGTTCTTTATTTCCCTATCATGGCTTTTTTCAGGTTAGTCCTCCCCAGTCCATTGGTTCACCTTTGAAGATAAAATAATTCTGAAGATTAGTTTAGAGAGTATATATATATATACATTATATGTGCATTGTTGTGACTGAATTATTCACCAGGTCAACATTTTCCTGGAACTTTAAGTATGTTCAGACAGTCTTATTGCACATTTAATTTGTCTGGCAGAAAATGTTGGACAATATTTGCTCTTATGGAGACCAGAGCCTAACACAACTAATATTGATGGAATAATATTGGAAGCATTCTAGCAAAGCAGTGCTTATTTAATAGGCAGTTACATTATTGAACCCTACTGTCTTGTGTCTGACAGACCAATGGACAGGTTTACTTCTAATCTTCCCACAGTTTTATTCTGTTCCCACAAGGTAACAAGGATAGAGCTCAAGTTTATTCCTTCCCCTTGAGATACAACATGAATGAAAGGCTCATCCTTAGGGGCCTGGATCACTGATCTGGGGTCTAGTCTCTGTAACTGTGTAGGGTGGATAAGTGATAACCTTTGTCCAGAAGGTATCACTTATACCTTCTGAGGCGAGCAGTGCCATATTTTAGAAATTCTTATGTGTATCAATTGCTATAATAATTGATCTCATTTAAAAAGCTGAACAAAATGAGTTAGATAATTACTTCTGAGAAACCGAGGTCTTATATAGATAACCACCCTAAGAAAAATATTTACAAGAAGGAGATCAGTGATTTCATTTGTATGGTACCAGGAAGAACTGTGATATTGAAAAGTTTAGCTTCTTGCATGCATTAAAGGGACTGAACTATACAGTTTCTCAGTTCAGTTCAGTTCAGTCACTCAGTCGTGTCCAACTCTTTGCGACCCCATGGACTGCAGTACACCAGGCCTCCCTGTCCATCTACAACTCCCAGAGTTTACTCAAACTCATGTCCATGGAGTCAGTGATGCCATCCAACCATCTCATCCTCTGTCATCCCCTTCTCCCACCTTCAACCTTTCCCAGCATCAGGGTATTTTCCAATGAGTAAGTTCTTCGCATCAAGTGGCCAAAGAATTGGAGCTTCAGCTTCAGCATCAGTCCTTCCAATGAATATTCAGGACTGATTTCCTTTAGGATAGACTGGTTGAATCTCCTTGCAGTCCAAGGGACTCTTAAGAGTCTTCAACAACACAGTTTAAAAGCATCAATTCCATATATATATATGTTAGTATGCTGTAATGTTCTATATCTTTCTGGCTTACTTCACTTTGTATAATGGGCTCCAGTTTCATCCATCTCATTAGAACTGATTCAAATGAATTCTTTTTAATGGCTTACATATATATGGAATTTAGAAAGATGGTAATGATAACCCTATATGCAAAACAGAAAAAGAGACACAGATGTACAGAACAGACTTTTGGACTCTGTGGGAGAAGGCGAGGGTGGGATGTTTTGAGAGAACAGCATCAAAACATGTATATTATCTATGGTGAAACAGAACACCAGCCCAGGTTGAATGTATGAGACAAGTGCTCGGGCCTGGTGCACTGGGAAGACCCAGAGGAATCGGGTGGAGAGGGAGGTGGGAGGGGGGATTGGGATGGGGAATACATGTAAATCCATGGCTGATTCATGTCAATGTATGACAAAACCCACTACAATATTGTAAAGTAATTAGCCTCCAACTAATAAAAATAAATGAAAAAAAAAAAAAAGAAGAAGTGTGGAGGAAACACACTCGAATTGTGCTTCAAAAAATTATTTGGACTATTTCTGTTAAAAAAAAAAAAAAAGCATCAATTCTTCAGTGCTCAGCTTTCTTTATAGTCCAACTGTCACATCCATACATGACTACTGGAAAAACCATAGCTTTGACTAGTTGGACATTTGTTGGCAAAGTTATGTCTCTGCTTTTAATTTGAGGATGAAATTGCAACTCTTTTAGTATTTCACTGGTAGCATGAATACATTTGTAGTCAACAGACCCTGGAGAATTAGCACATGAGCATTGAAAATTCTAGGTATGGTTGTACCTACACTTGAGCGATTCACATAGTTGTCTGAGCTGCTGGAGTCCTCTCGTAAGGGCCATTTATAGATGGTCAAAATACAAACATAATGAATTTTAATTTTTCTTCAGTAACTGAGACAAATACACAGTAATTGAAAAGTAATTACTGTATGTAAGACCTTCACAATATATTTTAATTTGTTTGCCAGCCAGTCACTAGGATTGAATCATTGTTTCTTTGTTTCTTTTTTTTCCATCAACCAAGAGAGTTACATGTGAGTACTGGCTTCAGCTACATACTATATTAAACATTTTCAGATGTGAAATGATTAAATTTCCAGTTCTTGTTTTTAGTTTGTTTTTTTTTTTTTACATGGATTTCCTTAGCCACTTTTATATACCCCAAATGGAATTTCTAATATGCTTAAAGAAAGATCTAAGAAGACCAATGCCTTAGAAAAAATATTTCTAAACAAATATGTTCCAAAGAGTGAGCATTTATTGTTTTGTCATGTTGACTACCCAATGAATATCTTTGATGTATTTCTTATAACAGCTTGTTATAGATATTCCATTAAGAACATTTTATTTCTCAACTCCCTGACTTCCTTTGTGCTTTGTAGATGGGAAGTGATGTTAGAGAGGAGGGATATTTTGCTGCTTGGAATTCCACTGCCACCCCAAATAAGTGCTGTTTTCGTCACTTGTACAAGCTCCTTTCTCTGGGAAAATTCACAGCAATGCTTTCTAGAGGTAATATCCAGTTGTAATAAATGTATGTTGCTAGATTATTTTTACTATGTTATTAAGCAGTTTAGAATTTTATTGCTTTTATGAGGTGTCTGTTAATCCAAAGAGTGTGAAGCATTAATAATCTGGTGAGTCATAGGAGGCACTTTTCTACCCCAAATTTTTTCACTATCAGTCTTTTGAATAATATCAGAAGTATCTCAGAAGAGTGATTATCTGTATTACATGCATAAACACAGTAAACACTCCTGACTTGTATATGCTGGCAAATGAACTTATCCTACTTCTCATCTAGATGCACATTTATTCTTTCCCACAGACTGACATGTTCCAAAAACTAGGTTTCATATGGATGATCTTATTCCTTCCCCTTGAGATGGGACATAAAGAAAAGTGTTGGGAATAATTCTGCCTCCATCCTCAAAGGCCTGTGTGAATTCTTACAAAGGTAAGCATTTTGTCCTAAAGGACACTGATACCCTTCTAGGGAATTACAGTGACAGTGAGAATCTGTCTGCATTAGTCAAACATGAAACTGGATCACTGATTGTGCTTGCTGATCTCCATGACTTGTTAGCATGCCTATATGTCCAGTGGTGGTGGGATCTTTAGTGTTTAGTGACTGTCACATATCTCAGGCTCATAGTTGCTTTTATAAACATGCCACGGCCAAAGACGGTTTCAGTCATTGATCTGTTGGAAAATCTGAACCAAAAGAGTGATAGAATCATTTCTCTGAGAGTTTAAGATATATAAAAGGTTAGGTAACAAAATTAGTGTTATTCTGAAATAGATTGTGATCATTTGAGGTGCCTCTTATAAACCCTAAGGTCAATACTAAGCAAATAACTCAAAAATATTTTTAAAAAGCTACCAACTAATTAAAATAGTGCAAAAAGAAGTGTCTACTTAATACAACAAGGCAGCTTAGAATGAACAGAGAAACCAAGAATATATAAGACATCTAGAAAATGGATAGGAAAATGGTAGACACAAATCTAACCACATGACAATTATACTAAATTTAAAAGACAGAAACTGGAAGATTTCATTTAAAAAATTAAGCAGGTGCACATTGCTTCTAAGAGAGATACTTCAGAACAAAAAACAAACCATTTGAAAGAAAAAGGTTATTAATTATATCATGCAGAGAAATACCCAAAGTAAATAATAAATTTTTGAGCAAAGGTCAATGACATAATGGTAAAACCCAGCATAACTATAGGGAAAACCCATGAAACCAAAAGCTAGATTTCTGCAGATTGATGAAATTGACAAGTCTTTAGTTAGACAGGGTGCTTCCCTAATTGCTCAGCTGGTAAAGAACCCACCTGCAATGCAGGAGACCCCACTTTGCATCCTGGGTTGGGAAGATCTGCTGAGAAGGAATAGGCTACCCACTCTGGTATTCTTGGGCTTCCCTGGTGTCTCAGTTGCTAAACAATCTGCCTGGAATGTGGGAGACCTGGGTTCGATCCCTGGGTTGGGATGATCCCCTGGAGAAGGGAACCACTACCCACTCCAGTATCTTGGCCTGGAGAATTCGATGGACTGTACAGTCCATGGGTTTGCAAAGAGTCAGACATGACTGAGCGACTCACTTTCACTAATTAGACAAGACATAAATCACTAAACTTCACTGCTGATTCTGTCGATTCCATGAGGAATGCTATTGTTTGTCTCATTTTGTTTTCCTGAGGGCTGGTGGTTGTAGAGGAAAGCAGCAGTCTGGTTGCACTTTAAGCTTAGTGACATGCTACTGATATTGAGACTCACATCGCTATCAGTGAATCTCCCTCTGTAAGACCATTTACTAAGTTACTTCTCAGTTGTTTTTGTTTTTGTAGGATTGATTCACCAAATGGGGTTTTAATTTTAATGGCATGACGCTTTTAACTTCATTTTTGTGACACAAGCTCCTAATGGGTTATGATAGAGTAGGCTTCTCAACAAACTTTTATTGAGAATAGATATATGAGTAGACGATATAGAGTGATTTTATAAATAACCTGGCCATCTAAGCAGAACAAATAACAAAGGATAGAAAAGAAACAGAATTTTCAGTGGGATCCTGGTAATTCAGTCAGTTTTGGAAAAGCACCAGAGAAAAAGGCTCTGATACAAGGCCCTGATATTGAAATGTGTAGAGTTATGAGCAGCTAGCTGTAATTTCAGTGCTGTATAACAGAGCAGGAAGCATCTTCCAAAAGAAATCAGTATGGAAAAGGGGTGACTTCCAACTTCAGCTGAATCGCCTTTTTCACTGGAAGTGGTGTTTCTCCCCCTCCACCCCTCAGAAGATGACTTCCTGGGATGAATGATACCAGTAAACGCCTGAAGGAAGACTCTTCAGACAGAGCCCTTTTGCCTCCCTCTTGTCTGAGGGCTGCCCTCTGAAGGTAAGGGTTTTGTCAGAATAGTCCTTGCTTTCTAGGAACAACCACATCTGTGTAGGAAGTTAGGTGTCAGTTTTCTGAAGATTTATGTCTTACGGCTACATTCTAATTGAAAGGCTAGATTGTGTAATGAGTTAAGAGATACAGCTTTTCTTATATACCTTCATAGTTTTTCTACATCTCAGTACATTTACAGTTAATATAAAATATTTCCTTAACTTTTCTTATCTAGTAAAGTAAACTCGGGCTTCCCTGGGGGCTCAGATGGTAAAAGAATCTGCTCGCAATGCGGGAGACTGGGTTCAATCCTTGGGTCAGGAAGATCCCCTGGAGAAGGGAATGGCAACCCACTCCACTATTCTTGCCTCAAGAATTCCATGGATAGAGGAGCCTGGTGAGCTACAGTCCATGGGGTCACCAAGAGTCAGACATGACTGAGCAACTAACACACACACACACACACACACAAACTAAACTTCTTTGCTGGATCTGTTGTGTTACCAGAGAATTATTATATTCATGAAATATAGTAATTCTCAGTAATCATTAGACTGAAGGGTAGACAAGTAATTTTGCCTGAAATAATTGATTCAATGAATGAATGACCTAGCACTTTAATGAGTCAAATTCAGAGGGAAAGAGACAGATAAAAGTCTGAAATAGTTAGAGATCTCCATTTGTTGGCCAAGCAAAGGAGAAAATGTATCACCAGTGTTTGGCATCCTTGATTTTTAGAAATCTTAGTTATTTTTCTGGCCATAGCAGGTACCCAGCTGCTGAAAATGTGGCTTTCTCTGTGTATTCTGGATATATTTGTTCCAGAACACATAGAAGAAGAGTGTACAAGGACTTCATAGCCCTCGGACAGGCTCCTGAGAAAATGTGTGCCTCACCTTTGCCAATTTTCCCCACTATGTCCTTGCAGGTGATGACCACAGAGACAAGGTGGATTTGTTACTGTAGGTGCCATTACTTCTGCCACCAGCTTCTCCAATACAGTGACACAGTCTTCTTTGTGCTTGGAAACTCTTCTCTTTCCTATGTTGCAGTGGATACCTCCTGCAGATAAGAAATGGTTAACTGAGAAATGCTCATGTTGGGATATCATCGATGAGACTTTAATTTGGGCATGGTGACTGTTTCCCTTGCTTCCACTTGACTCAATCCCAGGAGCCTCAGTACAGGAAATTATATTGCACAAGAAACTCAAAGTGATGGAATTGCTCAGTACTCCCATAAATATGCATTTATAATTTTCATTTGCCATGTAGTAAATTTAAAAAATAAGATCTATTAATTTTTTTTCAAAATTTTTCAAAGCATATTTAAACATCTAATATATAAATTAAGTGCCCTTTTCTCTCCTAATCCTATCTCCAAGTTTTCCTCTTTTAAGGGAGTTGTGTGCGTTCTTTAAGCAGATAGATGCGCACACACAGACACAAGCTATTTTAGGGGGTTCTGGAAGTAGAGCTATATTGTACACATTATTCTGCAAATTTGCTTTCATTTAACAGTTTTTTCAATGCCCTTTTTTTCTGTTTCAGTAATACATATCTGTGTCATCTGTTGAATGACTGCATGATTGTTTTGTACATGAAATATAATTAAATGTTTCAAACATTTCTTATTCATAGATATTTATGTTAGTACCAAATTTCTGTGCAATGAACCTCCCTATATATCAATAATTTGCATTTGTCTATTATATCATAATAAATTACTTAACAGTTAAAATACTGGGATTAAGTATATGCATATTTCAAATTTTGAAAATGACCACAAGATTTCCTTAAATACATGGTAACAACTTGATCCTCAAATGACAATGGATGAGATTGCCAACTTTCCCACAATCTCACAGATAATGAATTTTATGAATATTTGAAATCTTTGCCAGTGTGATAGCCCAAACTATTGTCTTAAATTGTACTTCTTTTGTTTTTGAGTTTGATCATTTTTTCATATGTTTATTAGCCATCTGTATTTTTTGTTTTCTTTTTATGTCCAATTTTGGGGCTGTGGGGAGGTTTTAGTCCTTCGCTGATTTCAAAGAGCTCATTTCTTACTGGGGGAATAGGCTTTGGATTGTCACACATTGCAGACACTTTTTACACACTTTTAAGCTTCATTTTTGTTATAAGAATGTATTTGATTGTTATATGTCCAGGTATAACCATGTTCGCTTCTATGGTTTCTGAGTTCATGTCATTTTGGAAAGATGTTTATACTGATCCCATAGAACTCTTCACCTATGTTAACTTCTAATTCTTTTGTGTTTTTTTAATTCAAGTTCTTAAATCACAAAAACTTTTTATTTGGAATCTTAGACTTGCCAATTTATCTGCCATTACCTGCGATTATTTGCCAGTAATTGCCCATTTGTCTGTACTGCCATCTTGCACATGTGCTGTACTCTCATCTGTGACGGGCGCCATTTCTGTTCTGTGGGTCTGTGTGTCTCTTCTTCTGCCTCCTGTCTTGTGTCTTCTCATTAGAAGAAATTACAGTTTAGACTGCAATTTCATCAACTTTTAATAAATTAGTTTAGCAGAGAATTGGTTTTTAATAATAGTCTTCCTATTCAAGGATAAGGTATGTCCTTCTTTTTATTCAATAATTTTAATTATTGTTAATATTTTCACTTTGTGTCAGGAGTATCTTCTTTCAGTTTATTTTCTTACTTGATAATTTTTCTGTATCTGAAAACTTTTGTGTTGTTTTAGGGGTAAGTGGTTTCCTTCCTCTTTTACATGGAGTTTCATTTTTTTTTCAAATTACATACTAAATCCTTTGAAAATACTGATAGTTGTGATTCTTCTCTCCCAGATTATCTGGATTTTAGTTATGTTGATAAAATTTACTGACTGGTAGTTTCAGAGCACTTCAACAATTGTAGAAATATCACCCACCCTTGATTTAGTTAGGTGTTAATGGACCCTTCTTGGTTTGACTAGCATGTTGTTTCTGGTCTATTATGCAAAAAGACTCTCAGAGAAAGCTATGAGCAAGCAAAGTTGAGTTTATTAAAACTACAGCAGAAAGGGAAAACAGCACTTTGACAAGGTATAGTAGTATTTCAAAAGGAAATTAAGATCGTGAGGGATGGGATGATGGTTTAGGGTAGGATTTTCAAGGCAGAAAACTTGTCTTGTTGTTTAGTCACAAAGTCACATCTAACTCTTTTGCAACCCCATAGCTCCTCTGTTCATGGGATTTCCCAGACAAGAATACTGGAGTGGGTTGCCATTTCCTTCTCCAGGGGATATTCCCGACCCAGGGATTGAATCCGCATCTCCTGCATTGGCAGGTGGTTTTCTTTACCACTAAGTCACCAGGGAAGCAAGGGACTGGTTAGGAGTGGGCAAAATTTATCCTGTGAGAGTTTAAACTTGGTGAAAGAGTAAGATGAAAACATCGATTGAGTTTAGATAATCAAATTTTTGTCTGATGAATGAGCTATTTCCCTATGTGAATAGTATGTTATCAATGATAGAAGAACTGTACACATAGATGAACAAACTGAGTGCATTTGTTGCTTTACAGTTCTGTCTTGTTTATAAGACCCTACTGGGGGTGGTAGCAGGTCTTAGTTCCAATAGGTAAGTTATTTTGATGTAAATGGTCTCAGTCATCAAAATGCTAACTTTAAATTTGAGATTCTTATATATTATGTTAGGTAAAGTCTCTTACCTTTTATATATTTCTTAAGGAATTTTAATCAAAACCAAGTGGTGGATGTAACCAAATGCTTTTTGCATAAACAATTAAACTCTTTAAACTTTTGTCATTGTGAAATAGTCCATTTTTAGTATTGAAATTTTTTTTGTTCCTTTTATTGTTCATTCAGCAAACTCCTTTTGGTTAAAAAAGTGTTGCTTTTTAAATTTACTATTGAATTATGAGTATCTTAGTTTGATTTGGAATTTTTGCACGCATACTGCTAACTGAAATTCATCTGTAATTTTATTTTTTGTTCTATTTTTGTCATGTTTGTATATTGGATTTTCTGATTGTGTTTAAATAATTTTAGGATTTTCTTTTTATTCTATGCTCTAGAACAGGTTGAAAACTTTAGCTTTCATCAGCAGTTAAGCAAACACATAATTTAAATCATCTGAACTCTCCTTTGTTTTTGGTGTTTTGGAATAGAACTCTCCTTTGTTTTCAGTGGTTTTCACATTTTCTATAGTTATTGCTTATTTTTTGTTTTATACCTTACATGTAACTTCTTTCCTAGTAGAAAACCACAGTAGAATGAAGTAATACAAAATGTTCATTAATTTCTCCCATTTCAGCTAATATCTATTTTCATCCATTTTGGCTATTTCTGCTATGTCTTTTTTAATGTAATGAGTTTGACTCATGGATTTTTAGTATCACTAGCTGTCCATTCCCCTGTTCCCCAGTCATTTCTCTGGTATTACTTATCAGTGTATCTTTTTAATGTTTTAATTTATTTATTTTTTCTACATTCCCTTGTGGTTTTTTCCTAATTAATTCTTAAGCATGTGTAATTCATTTATTTTAAGTTGTTCTTGGTAATGAAAGACTTCCTCTGTTCTGATTTTTATAAAAATTCATAATTAATACATTGTAAGCATACAGAGTATAAAGAGAAAAGAACTCTGACCTTGCAAATACCAGTAATCTATGTTCTACCACATTTTGCCATATTCACTTCATGCTGCTTTTAAAGTATTTGAAATAAGTTAGAGAATTCATAACACTGATTTCCTCCAGATGCATTTTATATTTTTCATTTTTAAAATCATAATATATGTTACAAAATTCAAAATTTACAAAGGGATTTTCAGTGAAAGGTAATTTACCTTTTCAGTTCTATCTTCCATAGTCACCCAACTTTCCTTTTCTGGAGACAGCTAGTGTTATGGTTTCCCGTGTCTCCTTTCAAACATATATATACACACATCACACATACACACACATCCCAAAATGTATGCGAGTATATGCATAGATACACACACCCACACATACTTTTGTAATGTTCTGTACTTCCTTTTATTTTATACATTTAAGTAATATATAAATATTTTAATATTTCTAACAGATATATCAGTAATGAGAACTTTCTTACTTTTTAATATTTATACTTCTATGCAGGTAAAATTTATATAGTTAAATGTATGTATCTTGATTGTGTAATTCATTGAGTTTTCTTAAAAGTATTATATCCATGTAACTATTACCTTATTCAGGAAGTAGAATGTTTTTATTACTTGAGAACTTCCTCTACTACTTCCTTCCTCCTAAGCCTAATTCTCATAGCAGACAATATTCTGATTTCTATCATCATAGATTAGTGTTACCTGTTCTTGCAATTAATTAAATGGAATCACACAGTATATGTCTGG